>NC_140579.1:1267499194-1268699194 GCF_964204655.1 Triturus cristatus | reverse complement strand
AAGCAAAATACTAAACATTCATTCATTAAGAACATATTTACAAAAGAAAGAATTTCATTAGTAGTTAAGAACAATCGTAGTTCATGGACTGTCATAGAATTTTCTATAATTGATTTACATTTTTCAAATATGAAGCAACAGCTAAAATAGTCAGTTCATCCTCTAAAATTTGCATCGCCAAGAACGCAATACGACATTGTCTCAATCCCACCTTTTTTAAAACAAGTTTTAAAAACCTTTTCCTTGGGTACAAATAAAACTTACAAAATAGGGTGACATGTAGCGTAGATTGTTGCGAAATGTCGTCACACGGACAAACGCTCAGTTTTCTCGACCAGTCATTAGTGGCAGGGAAGCTCACCAATCTATGAAAGACCCCCAGGCGGAAACGGGTTAGAAGCATCTTCTCATAGATCCCAGGTAGATACACTAAATATGGCTGAATAGCATAGCATGATAACATTAGTTGATTCTCCAGTACAGTTTGTTTAACAATCTCCATAGTAAGTCTATTGGTTTGTAAGTGCAATAAGCAAATTGCTTTTAAAGACTTTCTCGTAACTGCAGTAATACTGTCAGGATTTTCAAAATATTCTGAATGGCCAATATCACTCGTGAACTTTTTTTATATAATTTATTCACAGGATAGAGGACACCTTTGCGAGACCTAAGCAGTCCCTAACCACTTCTCGATTAAAAATTGTATCCACGGAAGCCCAGACCTTGTGCCACAGTAAAAGCGGTTCAATTTTAACCAGATCTGATATGTAGGTCAACCCGAGTTCCGAATGACAGACAAAATTAGCCATGCTATTAGAAACAGCCAACAGGTACATTGTGAATGCATTTTCTATTAATTGTATGGAGTTCACATCCGTGTACCCCCAAATGCCTGCTTCATACATGTCTGTGGATCGGCATTTAGCTTTATATATTAATATTAGTTCGGGTACTGGTCTTCTACCTAGTCTTCTGGCGAAATTAGACAAAGCACCAATTGTCCTAATGAATATCAATGTTCTCGCCCGGACTGCTGGTACCAAGGTCCCCGTTGATCAAATTGGATGCCTAGGTATGGAAAACTATTAATACATTCTACTTTTGTGTTATCAATAAAAATATCACAACACCTGGCACTATTTTATGACACTTCATGATAAAAGTTTTTAGATATATTCACTTTCAGACCCCTTGCACCCATAAATAAAGTAAAACTTGTTAAAACGTTCTGCAAACCTAATTGAGTACGCGGCATTAAAACCGCGTCATCCGCGTACATCACTGCAGGCACAGGTTGTTTATTGATAATGGGAAGGTTCTGACATTGTTCAGTTAAAAATTGTCCTAAATCATTAATATATAAAGTAAAAAGAAAAGGGGTCAACACACAGCCCTGCCTTACACCTTTACTAATAGGAAATTTGACTGTGCATTCACCCCGCTTTCCGAAACGGACCCTGGCACCCGCATCTTTGTATAGCTGCCTCATAAAAAGTATAAGTGGAGGCTCCACACCCATTTCCTTTAATATACTCCACAATTTATCATGCCTCACACAATCAAAAGCGGAGCTGAGGGCAACAAAAGCTAAAAATAATTTACCTTGCTTCGCTAGTGTATATTTACCAATCACAAGGCTTAGATTCAGCCCCTGTTCAATGGTCCCCAGACCCTGGCGGAAACCATATTGCAATTTAGAAAGAACACCTTTCTCTTCCGCCCAAGACTGTAGCCTATTTAAAATGATGCGACCAGTAATTTTAAGAAAAGAGTCCAACAGGGAGATCGGTCGGTAGCAAGCAGGACTATTGCGATCTCCCTTTTTAAATATAGGGACCACTATAGAATCCGACCACGATGATATCAAACCCTGTTGGCAACAAGCTTTTAAAACATGAGTAAGTAAAGGACCCCAGAGCGGAAGATTAGATTTGTACATGTCCACAGGTACACCATCCGGTCCGGGAGCTTTACCAGCGGCACTTTCATTACTAGCACATATAACTTCTTGTAGGGTAAAACCTAAATCCAAAGGGACCATGCAAGTATATCCATTCGACAGCATAAGATCCTGGTCAATATTGGCCTGCACTAGCTGCAGCTCATTATATAGGTTAGTATAATGCTCAACCCATAAAGTTTCACTAATAGCTAATTCTACTGAAGGTAGAGCTCTAGGAGCTAGAAAGGGAGCATTAACCACCTTCCAAAAGCTATTATTATCTTTGAGCTCACATGCATCATCCAGAGCCTGCCAGGCCTGTGCTCTTAATGTTTCTTTACGCTCCTTAAGAGCCAGCTTATAAGCGCCCCTTGCCAGGTTTCTGTCATATTGACTACTATCCTTCCTATGTAGTACCCTCTTTAAATTAGTATGTGCTTTGGTACAACCTTATATCAAATAAGCACCCGGTAAACATCAAGAAAAAAATAACTGTAGGACCACATTCATTAATCCTGTGGCTAACATTCAGGGGAGGCCGTGATATGGTACTGGTTAATTGCTATAATAATGTCTTTGACTGCACGCGGGGGAAGGTTGTGTCAGCCCTTGAAGGGGAACTAGAGGTACTTCTCTCCTCTATTACTAATAGTTTTATATTAACTTGGGCAGGGGACTTTAATATCCAAGCATCGGCCACATGGGTGTGTGGGTTTACCGACCAGGTTGAGGCTGGCTGCTTACATTTTCCTCATAATGGTTATGGGGGCTTACTGAACTCAATGATTACTAAATTCGATTTACATTTAATAATATGTGCCTTCCACAACAATGGAGACCCTATACCTCCCTTTACAGGAAGGAACGCCACATCCGTTATTGACCACATTTTAATATCAGCTAATGTAAGTAAGTGGTGCTCCACACCCAGGGTTGCCAAGTCGAATCTGAGTGATCATAATTGTATTTCCTTTTGGGGTAAAGCAGTCGATGTCTCACCAAGTTTAATTACAGATATTACCCCCGTAAGACCTAACAGGGTGCGCCTTAAGTTGGATGGAGTTGATCCAACTTAAATCATGTGCGGTATCTGTAGAGATATTATTTATTGCCTGGAAGATGAAGTTGTTACTGAACGGCTACTCTCTAGTTTTATTGGCCTCACCAACATAATTAATGATCTTTTGACACGTCCGAGCAAATTGGGTGGTGGCCGACGTAGGGGTTGGTTTAACCATGCATGTACAATAGCCTCCAGCGAACTGAAATTGGCCCTTCATTGTCAACCCAGAGACAATATGCTGATTAAATCACTTTGATCCAAATATAAAGATGTCCTTCTTGCTAGGAAAAAAGAGCTTCAAGAGGCGGCCTGGTCCAATTTGTCACGGGCCGCAGTCACAGTGGATAATAAATTATTTTGGGATACTGTCAACTCCTCTTTCCTAAAGAGCGATTCTCTTCCTGAGTTATTATCCCATCCACATGAGAGGCCTGGGTTGCCCACTTTATGGAAAAATGTAGCCTACTGACTGTATGGACAAAGGCTATTGGAAGTGAGGAACACCCCTTTTGGACCCCTTTACACTTGAACATCACGACAGAAGAAGTCTAGACAAATCTGAAGGAAAGCATAGGGGGCAAAGCCCCAGGTACTGATTGGGTCCCAGTGAATGTCTATAAGGCGGTTGTTACCCTGTGGGGCCCAATCTTGACTACAGTTTTTAACATGGCTGCGACTTCCGTGATACCGCTGTCTTGGGGAACATCTATCATAGTATCAATTTACAAAAAGGGCAACAAATCTGAACCAAAGAACTATCATCCAATATCGCATCTAGATTCTTCTCCAAAAGTAATGAGTAAAGTCCTACTTATGAGATTGGAAGAATGGGCATGTGAACATTCTATTCTCTCTCCTGCCCAGTACAGTTTTAGAAAAGGTGTGGGGACATTAGAGTAATGCATGAACTTAGATCTAATAATAGGTACATATACATGTGCTTAGGGTGGTAGACTGTATCTCTGCTTTGCAGATTTGAGCAGTGCTTTTGATTTAGTTGACCATACTATTCTTTGGATAACATTGCTGCCCATGGGGGTGCCCACACCAATCATCTGCTTTCTTGCAAGGCTATTTGAGAAACTATTGTGTAAAGTACGCTTTGGCCTACGAGGTGAATGCACTAAGAACTTTGCAGTAGAACGTTGTATCCGGCAAGGTTGTAACCTTTCCCCCCTACTATTCTCCCTGTTTATTAACGGGGTGTCCATGGACCTACAAGCTGTACAAGCAGATGCCCCCCAAGTTGCTAGGCGTTCTACACCAGTGCTTCTGTATGCAGACCACACCTTTTTGCTGGCAAGGACCCCGGTGGGCTTACAGCGACTAATTAATTATTTGGGGGATTTTATTACTGCAAGAAAACTGGTGGTCAACAAAAGTAAAACCTATACAATGATTTGTGTGGCAAAGCATAGGAAATGCAGAACGTTCTTTATGGATAACACCCGGTAGTTACTATGGACACCTTTTGTTACTTAGGCATTACTTTTTCGGGTAATGGCCTATGGTCCCAGGAAAATATAAATGTCAGGGGAAAGATGAATAGAAGTGACCACGGAATCTTTAGATTTTCATCTAAGCTGGGCACCCGACCAATAAAGGATATGATAGCAATCTACAGGGCCAGGGTTGTAGCTATTGCCACATATGGGGCCAGTGTGTGGGGTCATCATAATAGCAAGGCCATCCTGATAGGGGAAAATAGCTTCCTTAAACGCCTGCTATGCCTGCCCACTTCAGCCTCCATGAAGATCATACATTGAGATTAGGTAAAGGTATCAAGGACCCCCTGTGAAATAATTGAATTCCTGGGACAGGGTATAATCACAATGGAAAGTAAAATTCCCAGGCACCTTTTATATTCCTTCATCTCCATATCCTTTTTCTTGTTTTTGCCCATATTAGACCCGCAAAGTCAACTTCCTTAAAAACAGCTCTGTTAAGCGAGCTCTAAGCACAGTGTGACGCGTCTCGCATTTTACCTCCAAGGTAATATTAATACCCGAATTACAATGTGTGTAAAAACTTAGCGACACCGTTATAAACACCTTTTACGAACTAGCTTCAACTAATAGTTTATTTTTACCTTTCGTCCAATATGCTCTGAATACGAAATAGATAAACCACACATATATAAACAATATTTGGTTTTACCATGTGCTCCATAAAAAAAAGACACTATCACATCACCTATCAAACCTATGATGGTGAAATTAATATTACAAAAGTATTAGAGGTCTATTAACTGTTACGCACCCTCTATACCAACTAATGTCAATAAAAAATGTTCATTTTTTCAATATGATCATAAAATGAAAATAGACATAGAATTTACTTAAAATGTCTTACAAAGTACCACCATAGATCCTAAATCGATGTTAACATTTACATCACGTCGATAATTTTGTCAGTAACTTGTCCTTATCACTTTCTTATTTTACAGATTTTATCATTATAAAAATAATTCTGACAGAGAAGTTTACTTCCTTCAGTCTTTTTACCAAACAGCCAATTCAGTTTAACCGAAAGGGGATCCTTCTATTAATATATGGAAATTATATCATAGGCAAGTAAATCGCTATTACAATAAATATAATCAATCACTTATATAGCGCCACAACTATGATCTTTATAATAAATTTTTGATATTTTCTTGCCTTCATCTAATAGAACAAGAACCTCCACGGCTCTTCGAAATTCATATATATCATTGAACGATATTTCATTTAGAATACAAGTAAGCACCATATAGTTTGTCTTCATTAATCACTCATTTTCATCTTTTCACGGGTGCTCTGAATAGAAATAATAAAAAATAAAATAAAACAATTTCGGGCATTTCTTCATTGCACCCTCTACTCACTTTCTTTATTTGATATCTATACCCTCCTCTTCTTTTTCTCTCTTGTTAAAACTTACTACCAGCAATAGATGACACACATAAACGGAATCATCTAGCAAATGTTATTCACTGTAATCGTTGCTTTTTTGCAATTAATGTAATTCCTCTCAAGAGACAGCATTCCAGCATATCTAAATGTATCTTTTACCTTTTAGTACAGAATGTATGTATAATTATTGTTTTACTTAATTCTTAGATTTATTGTGGCTACTCCTGACGAAGGCCCTCTGTGCCGAAACGCGCGTCGTGAAGAAATCCTACTCTGCCACCTACTGTATTGCATTAATTTGACTTATGTTATTAGAAAATTCATTTTATTTGTTTATTGTCCATATCAAAGTATGCATTTTATCATATTATTACGTATGTTTTCCAAATTAAATCTGTGAATTTTTATTTTCTCACTGGTTTATTCATTTCTGTACTTCATCTGTCTGAATTGACGATCATACATTGAGAGGCAGGGCTACAACATATTATAGAGATAGCTACGCTTCACCCCTTGTTGCTCTGGTGTCTATTTGGCTCAAGGAGGAGACTAGCTTCACTAAGTCAGTTATTTTAGATTGTGTCTTTGGATAATGCATTTTGTATACCGTGGTTAAGTTATATCAACTCTCTTTTTATCAAATTTTTAAAGATGCCAATTCAGCCCAACCCTTTACTGGTAGGTTCACTTACTAAACGAACTATTAAAGAAACTTTTATGACTTATACATGGGAAGCCCAGATGGAATTAGAAGGTGAGAAGTCAATTGTTACATTCTATCTTACACTTGCGCTAATGGAGGGATGCCAAGGTTATTTAACTTATGTCTCTAACTTAATGTATGCTTTTGTACTGATAAGATTTTGATTGGGTATTTCCCATCATCTAGTTGCCTTTCCCACTATAAAATCTTGCCCCCAGACACATTTCCTGCCCATGCTATAATTGGAGCAAGCAAAGCACTATGCACTTTATATTTTTCTGTGATTTTTATTCAAGTTTTAGGTGCTATTACTTAAAATCCCTTTTGGTCGCACAAGGCATTGGTTTGCATAGTGCAGCCCTGAAATACTTGCTTCAGTTAAACTTATGAGGCTTTGTCTTAATGTTGCGCTTTTTATTAGTATACGCAAACGTATAGTCTTATTGATACCGTGATGAATCTTTGATGTTTTTTAATCTTATAGGAATTTCAAAACAGGAACTTTGGTATGGTTTATGATCACAATGATGCATAATGGATGTTATTTTTTACTTATATTTTTAACATAACTGTGTGCTTTATTGTGTTTGCTTTTCTTTTCTCCTGAATGCTTTTATGGTTGTTTTTTACATACCGAATAAAGTTTCTATTTGATTGATCGATTGAAAAACTTAAAACCATGCTAATTCTAGGCAGAGCTAGACTTACAGTGCTCAAATTGGTTCACTAGAGAGGGCACTGGCTTTAGGTGTAGGGGAGTACTCATGAACCTATAGTGAGCACTTTCTAACTGCTACAGTATCCTCTAAATCAAAGAATGAGAGACAAACGTCTGTAACAATGGGGCAAAGGGCAAGAATTTCCGGAGCAGTATAAGTATGCTTTCTTAAGGATATACGGGCATGTAATGAATGTGCTTTTCGCTAAAAGGACACACCCAAACCCTGCACTCCCACTTTGGAGGCAAATATACCACTGCACCTTTAAATAATACACTTTGAGCAGCACTCCCTAAAGACGAGAAAAAGACAAAGCACTCCCTTTAGGCGAGCCAAGAAAATAAATGCAGGTGCACTTAAAATAACACACACAAGTTTATTAATGCAACATTTTAGAACAATTGGCCAAATATATCAGTAAATGCAGATTCCCAAGTATCAAGTGACTAAAATGAACAATTAGAATAAAATGCAGTATATACAAGTAGCAAAGAGTAGAAAATATGTACAAAATGGTTAGGAACACCTCACCGATTGAATTTGCATCATCCTTGCCAACTCAAGCTGGGGATGCCCTTTAACAGCCCAGGGAGGAGTTCAATCAGGACTCAAGTTTCATCACCTCCACAGCAATACGTCTGTTCTGTGGTGAACTTCCATCTGGCCCTCAAAGGTTCCCAGCTTAAATATCATTACTCAACGTGAGGCGAACCTTCTAGAAAACCTCGCCCCCTTGCCATTAGAAAAAAACGGGCTGGCTGTACTAGTCTGTGTCAAGGCCAAGATGGAGGCTGGCCAAGCTCCCGTATTTTGACTGCGAGACAGAGTTGTACATTCTCACATCTTCCAGCCTCTATCTTGACGAAGCTCCCACAAGGCCTTCCAGAGTACATTAAACAAAACCAATCGCTCAGAAAAACAAAAAGACCTTGAATGTGACTAACCCAAACAACTCACAAGCACTGGTGTGCATGCAGAAAAACTGCAGCAAGGCAAAGCCAGGAAAAAAGGATGACATGAGGCCATGTCAAAGCCAATAGTAAACACTTCATAATTCTCATAACCCAAACAACTCGCAAGCACTGTTGTACACGCAGAAAAGCTGAAGCAAGGCAAAGCCAGAAAACAAGATGACATGAGGACATGAGGCCATGTCAAAGCCAATAGTAAGACCTTCATAATTCTCACCAAGGTACAACACAATGCACATTTCTGCACAACTGCTTAAAGCATCACATACTTTATCTCTCAATGTCCTATAGCATCACATACTTTATCCCTCAATGTACAACACTGAGCACATGTGCGCATCACTGCCCACAACACTGCACTTCGAAACCAAAGTGTTCATTCCACACCTCTCTCTCCCTCTCACGCTTTCAAATGCACATCCCACACCTTCTATTCTTGGCAAGACTATTCTACTCCGTGATAGCTCCCACTGAAAGACAACAAGATTACAAGAGAGGAGAGAAGCATGCATATGCAGGACCGTCTCAATTATCCAGGCTAGAGTAAAATAACACACTAAAGTCAACTAAAATTATGGTAGTCGAAGGTCATCATAGGGTGCCAAATCACAAGAGTGACTCTATCACTACAGGGCAGCATCCCTGGACCCGTTTGGACGCAGACAGGCGCAGACGGACTTCCCTTTGGTGTGCCTTTGGTACGCCCATTGCGCACGTACTCGCGATGGCCGCATTTAATAGCGTCAGTCTGGAGCAGCTGACAGGCTGCTGACTAATAGACCGCTAACCGCTCTCTGCTGATGTCCAAACAATGGCCACTAAGAAATTAATTCCCCGCACAGAGAAAAAAAATGTGAATCCCCACTCCACGTTATCACATTGCCCCCAAATTAAACTTTTTGCTGCTTCAAATTATCTTAAAGATCAAAGACGCAATAATTAAGAAAATAAGGCTCAATCGAAGAACCTGATGGTTGTAAGAGGAGCCCACAGTCATGTTCAAAATCCCAAAGGGCGATTGCATGGGGAAAACTTGTTTTGGGACACCCCCCTTTTCTCGGCCCCCGCATCACCCCAAAACTTTCCAGACACCATCTGAAGTGATTGTCGTACTAGTTTTGAAAATTTAGTGAAGATTCGTCAAAATATAACTACCTACTGGTACTGGTATACATACATACATATCTCTGATGGATCCTTCTAACTGCAGATTCTTTCACATGTCAGACTGGATCCTGAAACTTCAAGGCTTACATGTCCCTGGTAGGGGGTGCTGGCTTGTATCAATGCAAAAAGGGATATGACCAATGCCCTCTAGTGCCCACACTGGCATAACAACGTCACGACACAGATTTGAAGCTTACTTTCCTGATAGTTGTGAGTTTTCCTCACAGAAAATTACCTTAGCGAAGTACTTTGTCTGGACCAAAACGTTCAGGCTTCAAACCCTGTAGGGATTCTGAAAGACTGATGTCCATTACCAATCCACAACCCATCTGTTTTTCACGCTTGGGGTCTGACCATGTTTCTTGCTTTTGCGATTCCTGTCAAAGTGTGCATCCCAAGGCCATGAAAGGAGCACAAAGCCAAATTGAGCACCGAGTTCAGACTATGTGGTACGGCCTTCCCCGCCTATGGAGCCCCCTCCTCAGAAGGGGAGGCACAAAGACTTATTAAAGAAGAAGCATACTGCCATTGAATCCACAACATCTTTAGATTGACCACTAACCCCCTGAATCTTTATGCATATGGTGAGGATAATAGGGAAGACCCTATGGTGTGCTTGGGCTGTCCTAGGCCAGTCGACTTGACACTTTGCCGGGGGAGTAGACAGACCTACCCACTAGACCCCCTACTCCAAAAATTACATTGCTCCACTCTGTCATTAGAAAGGCGGCTGAAGTTTTGGATTTGCAGCTAACTTTCTGGATGTTAGAATTAACTTCCTCACTGAAGACCTGCTTCTTCAGCTCCTACTTCAGAACCCTTCCTGCCCTTTACTGAGGGGTTAGTGGAACCTGGCTGCCAGGGAGGGGCCGTCTTCGGATCCTTCAGTTAATAGACTGGTAGCCAGATGCTAGCAGTCTGCTCCTGGGGACCTGGCCTGCCTCTCCGTGCACCCTTCTCTTGAGAGATTGATGGTACCAGCCATCTGCTCCACAGGCCAGATAGTGGCACACTTCCCGCAATTCCCTCCAACAGGGAATCTAAATATTGGAGGATAGTGGGAAGAAAATCTTCTCAGCTGGCAATATGGCATTGAAATCCCTGATTGCCAATTGTCTTTTTTACACACTTTGTGGGACATGGGCCAGCAGTTTATGCCGTACGCACCAGAGGACATAAACAAGCACGTCCACAAGTTTTAAGAGACAGACAAAATGCTTCTAGGCATATCAAGTCTGGATACGATTGACTCTGCAGCTAAAGCTATGAGTAATTTGGCACCATGCCTGGCTCAGAACCTCAGGTTCTCCAATGATGTACAGGCAAACTTAATGGATCTACCATTCAATGGTGCTTGTTTATGTGGGAACAAGGCTGACTCCTTGGAGCGTTTCAGAACTAGTGAGGCAAGGAATGGTCACTGGGCCTTCTGTAACCTCAACCCCCAAGATATTACCTCCAGTTCTTTCACTTTAGGGGATTCTCTGGGGCTTCTCCTTTTGTCAGAATACCAGCCACAGGCAAAGCAGCCCCAGAACCCCCTGGTCCTTTACTGCAGAGATAAAGGAAAAGGCCATGGATCCCTCCAGTAACCCTCCTCCTCTTCTTTCCTTGCACCCCAGGAAGGCAGTTTTAGTTCTCTTTCTCCAAACCCATTCAGAAACTGTGGGAGGGTGAGTCTCTTGTTTTCTGCTGGCCTAGAAGGCCAGTACTTCAGACCTATTGGTCTTTCTAATACTAGAAAGAAGCTACACCCCTCCTTTCCTACAGGTTCCACCCTCCCATTCCTCAACCCCTCTTCCTCCCCTTCTCCGGACTACCTTGCCATACAGGAGGAGGAGGTTGCCGCTCTTTTTCAAAAAGGAGTGGTAGAGTTAGTGCCTTAGCCATTACTTGCCCCTGCTCTTTGACCTACATAGGTAAAACGACACAAGAAATTAGACACCGAATAACACCGATCAAGAATCAAGAACAAGGTGCCCAATGCACCCCTGGTCGCGCATTTTGAAGAGTGTAAACAAACCAAACCCCAGAGGAGGGGACGTGGAAAGGATACTGCTTCAAAGAGAGGCCTGCCTTATTGTGCGTTTTAATACTGCCATCAGTGGACTGAATGAGATGTCTTAAATTAATAAGCTTTGAATTCACATTTACAGAATAATTGAAACGCGTGCCTAGCTTAATTACTCATACCATCAGCGCCTGATTATACTTCTTTGTATCATGACCCGTCCTACCCACGGACTGGCAAAAACTGTAAAACTACAGTATCCAGAATACTAAGCCAACACCATGTGACCTAATCTGCACGAGGCAATCTACAAGTCAGGTCTTGTGTGAGTCATATTCCTCTTCCGCATTACACAGATGCCGAAGGAATGAGGTCGGAGAGGGACGCTACCAGGAGTTTGACTAAAAGAATCAGGCAAGTTCACGCACTGACGCGCGGCCACGCCACCGATTGATTCACACAACGGCGACACATTCCCTAAACAAGTTTTAACTTTCTTACACTTTAGGAGCTGCGCCTAAGAGTATCTGCGTCCCTCTTCTGAAACTAACCGCGAGACAGAAAACGCTGAAGTTAGTTTTCATTCTTCCGTTGTGAAGACGTTTAATGCTAACACATTATATTGATAAGCGGCCACACAGGCTCAAGAATGGAATCGCTTTTTAATGTCTTGACAGGTTACCACTTTCAGCGTGACCTGGCTTCACTCGTTTCTTTAACACTTGAGCTCTGAACATCGCCAGAATTGCACAAAGATACCAGACACCACTGAGAAGTTTACCTTGCAATTGACGCAAGGTAAGTTGTACTTTTTTTAACATGGCACGCGTTTCATCCACGAATGCGGTGAACGCCGTCATTTTTTCGGCAACAAAGTTTCTCTGTGGCAAGTTTTTCTTTAGAGTGCAAACCACAGCCATTTTAATGACTTTTTCCAGAAATTTCATTGAACGTCGAGGCTCGCCGCGTCATTGAATGCCTAATATATCCTGTACTTACCTTCTCTCCAAGAGAGGTAAAACTAGACTCATAAATGGAGCAATCATAAGTAGAACAAGTATAAATTGGGATCCATATTTACACTATCCTCATATTTCATTATAGAATCTAACCAAGCCCTGGTCCTGAGGAGAATCCTCAAAGAAAATTAGGGTTACGAAATGAGTCGACCATACATACAGCTAGCTGCAACTACCATCATCTCACTGAATAATGCAGTGTACAAACTAGGCAATCTGCCTGTTGTAACCATAATGCCTACTAGCTGTGGTGGCATGGTGAGCAAAGGAATGATGGATTTAACCCAGATCGCTTGATTGGGGGTGAATGTTTTGATTTGTTCTGCATTCTGTCCATCAATTGTGTGTCTTTTACTAGCTGTTCATAGCAGGCCTCAGCACCATAAAGCTTAAACAAGTCTGCGCCACTATGTTTACCTTTCTAAAATAAGGACTGGTCATTCATGTTGTCAATGGTTCTTGTGCTCTAGAAATGTTTTGTATTTATTCTTGATTTTTTTGTTAAATCGTTATATGTATGTCTCTTTTTTCTATGACATGAGTTTAATGTTGTTCATGTATGCTTTCTAAATAAATGCACAAACAAAAGGTGAAATAAAATCACCAAACCCAATTTATGTATCAAATGGGGTTTGTTTAAATATATTTATTCAAACAGCACATCCAAACAATTTTTTGTTTTTGATTGTACTAGTGGCCTAGTTTGGGTGTGAATACAGGCCCAACTCCCCATTGTTCTAACACTGAGATTTATACAGCGCACGAATACCAAACGGTGTCTTGGCGCTAACAGTCCGGAAGCAGGCAAGTGAACTATTCATTAAATAGCCAGGTCTCCAGGGCTTTACCAAAGGATGTTAAAGGTGGAAGATTTCTGATGGAGAAGGGGAGGGTGTTCCAGAGTTTCGTAGTACCAACCGTGAAGCTTCTACCGCCCCCTATAGCCTTACAGAATCTCTGAGAGTGCATCAGTTTTGCCCCTTCAGACCTCTGTTTGGGGAGTACCAGTTTAATGATCATCTCAAAAACTGAGGGTCGGTACCATGAAGTGCCTTGTAAGTAACACATAAGGCCTTAAACTTAATGCGACCCTTGACTGGAAGCCAATGCTGTCTTCAAAGATGCTTGCCTAGTGATTGAAACTTAGGGATCCCAGCAGGATACTTGGGGCTGCATTCTGGATCATCTGCAATCTATGTATCTGCTTCACAGGCATTGCGAGATAAAGACCATTTCAGTAGTCCAGTTTAGACATAACTAGAGAGGTAATCACTATTTTCCTGCTCTCTACTGGGATCAGAGGTAACATTTTCTTGATCCTCTTAAGTAGAAGAAAACTAGCTGATGAGACTGCTTTGACTTGCGCTTCAAAATGTAGTCTCTCGTCTATGATCACTCCCAAATTTTTTGCTTTGGTGACTGGGATGGGTACTGCTCCCAATTCATCCGGTCCCCAGATCTGTGACCAGTTAGGGGAGTAATTTCCAAACAGGATCACCTCTGTCTTTCCTGAATTAAGCTTGAGGCAGTGCAAACTCATCCATGCGTTGACTGCCAGCATGCAGTCTCTAAATCTTGTTACTGGAGGTATGACATTTTTACAGATGGACAGGACGATTTGAGTGTCGTCGGCGTAAGATGTTAAAGTCATCCCGAAAGATCTAATTAATGTGGCCAGTTCAGATACATATACATTGAAAAGTGTAGGGCTCATAGCAGAGCCCAGAGGGACCCCACATGGGAGAGTGAAAAACGTGGAATCGTAATTGCCCTAGGCAACTGTTTGAATCCTATCAGATAAAAAAGAAGAAATCAAAGCTGAAACGTTATCCGTAATGCCCAGCGCATTAAAAACGGGTAAGTAATAGGTTGTGGTTGACTGTGTTGAACGCTGCCAACAGGTCAAGCACCACCTGCATCCAAGACTGCTCTGATTTCATCAGTGGCTTTTAGTTGGGCAGTCTCGGTACTGTGCTCTGCCCTGAAACCGAATTGGGTTCATCTATGAAGTTATGTTCCTGTAGATATCGTGTAAGTTGATTATTCATAACTTTTTCCACCAACTTGGCAGGAACTGGGAGACGTGAAATGGGCCTGTAATTATTAGTATCAGCTTCATCAAGATTTGATTTTTTTCAGAAGAGGCAAAATCGATGCCCTCTTACAAATGGAGGAAAAGACACCCTCCATAAACATGGAGTTAAAAATTGAGGTTAGGCTGGGGCCGAGGATCTCAGGAACTGTATAATATGGGTGGTGACCTCATCCACCGGTACTAGTCTGAATTCTTTGAAGGCCAGTACGTTAGGATGTCATGGGATACCTTGATCTCGAAACTCAGACCTTGTCCCATTGTCAAAGGTGGTATAGATTTGTTCCACTTTACTTTGAAAATGTTGAGCTAGTAAGTTACAGAAGTCCTGACCATGATTATCCACTATTTTACCTGGTAGGGTAGACAGAGTAGTTACCACTCGAAACTGCTCTTTAGTGGAATTTTCCGCCTCCTTAATTTGTTTGGAAAAATAGGAGCGTTTTTCTATCCAAATTAGATTTTTATAGTCAGCTAATACTAACTTGTACTTAGCGAGTTCATGATCATTATAATGTAATCTCTAGTATCTCTCGTCTTCTACATTCTTGCTTTTTTAATCTCAAGGTTTCTGAAAACCAGGGAGCTGTTGGGGTTTTCCAATTGCTTGAGATTTTTTGAAAGGGAGCTATATTATCAGCTTTTTGCATGAGCCATTGATTAAAATGTGAGGAAGCCTGTTCTGCCTTTTCCGGCATTTTTGTTTGCGAGCGTGCAAGCTGAAGCCTAAGCAAGGTGTGTCGACCAGTTTCCAATTGCGGTAGGATCTGACCGGCCTGTTGGCTATATTTGGATGGTCCTTGAGAGTACTATTAAGCTAAAAAATAGCCATAAAATGGTCATTCCAGGTCTGAGGTAAGATCTTCTTAATTTTGAATCGATCATTATTTGTAAAGATGCCATCTAAGGTATGGCCTACCTGATGTGTGGGGCCGGGGACCCTTTGGTCTAAGCCTGCCATCTTCAAAGTATCAAGTAAGGAAATGGTGTTTATGTCCGTAACAGCTTCTAAATGGAAATTGAAGTAGCCTCCGATATAGAAACTGTTTTCAAGAGCTTAGGTTTCAAGGAGTGTGTTAAGGAAGGTAAGGAAACCTTTTTTTTACCCCAGGGGGACAATAAAGCAACAGCCCTTTAAATACG
This sequence comes from Triturus cristatus, assembly GCF_964204655.1. Classification (NCBI taxonomy): domain Eukaryota; kingdom Metazoa; phylum Chordata; class Amphibia; order Caudata; family Salamandridae; genus Triturus; species Triturus cristatus. The sequence continues at coordinate 1,268,683,470 of NC_140579.1, read as the reverse complement.
AGGAGGTTGTTTATCTTTAAATTAAAAAAGAAGGCTATACAGTCTTGAGAGAGTGCAGGCTCAAAGTAGGCTGTATAAGCATCCTGGTAGATCAAGGCTAGCCCTCCGACTTTTTATGAGTTTTGTCATATCTGAAAACCGTAAAGCCCAGTGGAACAGCAATGCAGAAATCAGGGCCTGATGCCTGATCAGCCCATGTTTTTGTAATAGAGCATGTCAAGATCGAGCATCTATCAGCTCAGCAATGTCCAACGTGTGTTTAGGCAGGGCACGTGCATTAATAAGGGCTTCTCAAGGTGTTAGCAAGGGATTGGTTGTATCTTTCAGCGAAGGAGCAGTGTTGAGAGGGAGTATGCGAGGTCTTGACATTCGTGCTAGAGAGAAACCACCGCTAGAACAGGTGGTCAGTTTCTTGATAGACAATTTGTTAGGATCAAAGCATGCACATTTAATACAACTGTATTGCCTGTATAAATCACGCAGCATGCAGTCGGGTTAGATCGACGGTTAGCATCTCTGGCGCTGGACGCGGTTCAGGCGCAGATGGGCGCGCCCTTGGCTCACCCGCTGCGCGCATCCGCCGCAGAATATAAAACTGTAGTCTTGGGAACATCATCAAGCAATTTGTCTCACAGCCAATCACCTAGCAGGATCTCTGAATGTCAGAGCCTAAGGCCTGAGCCAGCGTTATTTTGCTGATCATGAGTGATATCTTCCACCGGAGATATTTCAGGACATTTTTGTTTAGTGGGGTATTGTTCACGTGGGCATGTTTGCCTCCTCAGAAATTCCTAAATGTCTGCAATTTTGTGCCATCCATTATCTGTGATTGGAAGCTTCGGGGGACATTCAGTTGAAGTGCAACTTTCGGCTGTGTTATGCTGAGTAAGATATGCAATGACGAGCCCGTCATTCTCATTGCGGCAGATTGGCCAAGGAGGTTGTGGTATGTGGACCTTGGACGCTTCTTCATCTGCTCCCGTTGAATCTGCCATTCAGACCGGGCCTACTGTCCCAGCCAGAGGGTATGGTACTGCACCCCAGTCTCTGAGGCCTTTTTTTTGGTTTTAACTTTTCTAATGTGGGACTGCATTTGACCCTGCACAGCTGTCCCTTAAGGATGTTAACTTTCAAAACAATCTTTTTGGTAGGTATTACGTCAGCCAGAAGGGTGAACAAGTTGTAGGCTCTTAGTTCCTGTTCTCCTTTCTCCTCTTTGTACCCAGATAAGTTAGTGTTGCAGGTCAGCATTGCTTTCCTACCGAAATAACTGACTTCTTTCAATCTGGGTCATACCATCACCCTTCCAACCTTTTAACTACCTGCACTGTACCAAGGACATAAAACTAGATGACAAGTTCTTTGGGGGATAGTGCCAAGACAGAAAAAACTGTGCAGAAAAGGACTATCTCCTGGTGAATCATCCTGTGCATCCAAACCTGCTAACCTTTGGCCTTAAAAGATCCCCTGGAATGGATCAGGGCCCACTCCACCAAGGATAAATCCACCACTACTGCCCTTGCAAGAGGAGTTCCTATTGCAGAGATATTTAAGGTAGCAAAATGAGCATCTTTATACTACTTTGCATTGCGTTACTGTCTCGATTCCAAAGTGTGTAGAGATGGCCCCTTCACTAGATTTATCTTGCATACTTTCCTACTATAATTATCCATCAACCTTCCACCAAGGCAGGGTATCACTCTGTAGTGAGTAGTCTCCAGGTAGAAGTAGCCGTCAGAAGAAAAAGTTACCTGTGGTAATAATCTTTCTGGTGAATACTAACTGCAGGTTCCTCACCAACCCACCCACCTCCCTGTTTGATGGATGTGTATTAGGAAAAGCTAATAAGATCCCCCAGACTAAAATTTGGTCCTGCACTACTTTTCTCAACACCAGTTAATCGAGTCACCTCAAAGGCTTCGAAACAATAGATGGAAACTGATGACATTACGCCAGAGTGGGCGCTTTATGGCTTGGTGATGTCATCTGACCCATCTTCTAGCATCTTTACGAAGCCAACGTTCCCCCCCCCCCCCCTACCAGTCACCTGGGAGCTTTGAAGTTTCCAGATCCAGTCTGATGCCTGAGATGATTCTACAGGTGAAGATTCTGCAGGTCAATACAATATCTGCCAGGACTATCATTACTGCAGGTAAGTAACTTCCATGTGTGTTTATATTTTATAGACGGAAGCCCTCCTGTTTTATAGTAAAGTTTTTTCTTTATAGTGGAGGGAAGTTCTCAAGCCCCATGTTTATCTGTTTACTTTTTCCTGGGTGAGGGGGGAATTAAGCCCCATTCACCTTTGTTATATATTTTAAAAACTATGTATTTTTAGCGTTTCTTTTGGTACTAAACTCCTAAACATTTTTCATTTAGATATATGTGTAGCATTAATACATTTATTTATTTATATATATATATTCACAGAAAAAACCTTAGGTTTCAGGGGTGTTATAGTTAGCTGGACATTTCACTCATACAAAACCATAGAAATTCCTCCGTTATAGTTAGTTCTACTAACTATAACTCGCGTGCCCGCAATGCACTGCTGATGATGTCACATATTACATAATTCATGACATGGTCAATGACATCACTGATGACATCTCAAATGACATCACTGATGACCTCACTGATGACATCATCCAGTGAATGTGGTGTAGTTTGAAATTGAAATATGTATTTTATATATATATATATACCAATCTGTATTGAAGATTGAGTGGATATATAACTGTCTGGATGGAGGATTTAGTAGCTGTCTGACTGTCTGTTTAAGTGAGTAATTAAAAGTACCTCATACATGGATTAGTAACTGAACTATGTGAATGTGTGCATCACTGTCTCTGTTGTATAACATGCTGCATCAGTTGGTCATTAACTACATGTGTGTATATTAGTTATTGATTAGTTGGGTAAGTATTTGTATGGGACACTGAGTTAGTGTGTGGTTGGATGGGGTGTGTGTAAATCTATGCATAGATGTGTGAATGGTTGATTGACTAGGTGTATAGGTTTAAGAGTGTATGTGGAAACAGTTGTTTGGGTGACTGAGTGTATTTATTTGTGTGTTGGTGAGCGAATATGTTAGTTGTACATCTTCAACAAAGTAAAAAAATAAAAGGCATTGTATGTGAGTTGGTGTATATATAAGAGGCAGTGATTGTGAGAGTAACTATATGAATGAGTGTATCATTGTAATGGTGATTTTTGTTTTTAACATATTAACTATGAGTTGCTATGTGTTTGAATAAATGAGTTGTTGTGTGTGTATAATTGTGTAAGTGAGTAAATGTAAGTGTGATTTAATTTTTTTCATGCGTGAGTAGGATGACTGCTGATGTGTCAATGTGTATAAGTGCATTTGATAGTGTTCTATTAATTAGTGACTGCATGTAGAAGTGATTCTGTTGTTGAATGGATAGTTGTGTGTGTGTGTGTGTGTGGACTTAGGAATCAGTGAGTGGGTACTTGGTAACTGGTATTGGTGTGTCAATGCTTTCAAATATGGTACTCTGTATTTTACAGTGAGTGATGAAAGGTTATACTAGTGTATGATGAGGTGTATCAGATTGTCACGTGGATGATGTCATCAGTTATGTCACTGACCATGTCATGAATGATGTAATATGTGACATCAGCAGTGCATTGCGGGCGTGCGATTTATAGTTGGCAGAACTAACTATAACGGAGGAATTTCTATGGTTTTGTACGAGTGAAATGTTCAGCTAACTATAACACCCCTGGAAACCTATGTTTTTTTTCTGTGAATTTCAAATCTTTTTTAAATGCTAATTTTTAAGTGTAATAGTATAAGGGACACCTTCCTGCACAAAAAGAATCAGTAAAGGCATCTTCCTCTTTCAATGTATGCTGTGGAATGCAGCATGCATTGAAAGAGGAAAATATGAGGAGAAATGAAAACAATTCTCCTTGTTGCGCCTTGCTACACCAACTCTAGTATGACGCAGCATTCACACACATCTCCAGATTTACGATTTCTCATAAATCTGGAGATGTGTCTTGTTCTATGGGTGTTGCGTGGGAACACCCACAGAAACACCTATGGGACGCCCCTTCAACGCAAAGTTGTGTGTATGAAGGGGTCTTATTTGCAAGTAGAGGAAACGCCACGTAGGGTGGCTTTTCCTCTCCTTGTAAATATAAAGTTGTGCCTGGCGCCATCACTACGTTACAAAAAGTGACGTACTGGCGGCGAAGGGTGCTTGTAAATCTGCCCCATAAGTGCTTAGGTATTGGCAGACTAATACAATAAGAACATAGTGCTGGATGGGTAATTGAAGAATTGCATGAGACTGACAGGAGGTATCCTACGCTGCATGGGTACACTTCAGTATTTAATGAAGTGGACCAATAGTATGTATCTGCTTAGAGATTTGTAGGGATTATGCACAGAATATTTTATGTGTACTTGTGTTGGTGCCTAGGTCATTTTATAAGAATACCACTAGTAACTGGAATGATGACAGTGCTGCAAACAGAGTGAACACTTAGTTTATAAGTGCTTACGTATTGGTGGAGTGATAGGATAAGTAGTTAGTGGTAGATAAGTGATTAAAGAAGTGCATGGGACAGACTGGACGATTCGTACACTGCATGAGTACTAACTGGGTATTTAGAAGAGTGTATTAATAGTATGTAGCTAGTTAGAGGTCTGCTTGGATAGTGCACAAAATATTATAGATGTACTTGTGCTAGTAGCTAGGCCATTCCATAAGTTCATGACTAGTAACTAGAATAATTACAGTATTACAGAGTGTATAGTGAATTTATAAGTGCTTAGGTATTGGTGGAGTAATAGGATAAGTAGATACTGCTGGATGGGCGATTGGAGAAATGCATGGGACAGACAGGAGGATTCCTACACTGCATAGGTACTAACTGGGTATTCTGATGGATACATCTGCCAGTGGATTCCTCACCTTGTGAATATCCCTGCGCCAGCAACATTCGGAAACTTTTGTAGCAGTCCACGCCGATGAGGTCGAAGATGACGTCACAGAGACACGGCTCCGCTCGGGACTCCGATGACGTCACCGGCTCCATAAGAAGACCTCGTCGGCGTGATGACGTCCGTTCCCTTTTTTCCGCGCCGTCGACGCCAACGGATTTCGGGAATTGCTGTTGGTAGCTTCACTGTTACTTTGTGTTTTTCTGGTTTTCTCTGTTTCTCTTTTGAGGAATATGTCGACAAGGAAGTCGGGCTTCAAGCCCTGTCGGGAATGTGGCAAGCACATGTCAATTACAGACCCACATGAAGACTGTGTTTGGTGTCTCTCGTCCGACCATGATGTGGATGGTTGTTCTTGTTGCCGGAAGATGAGTTCTAAGGCTCTTAAAGAAAGGGAGGCGAAGCTTTTCATCGCCAGGATGAAGAAAGAAAAGAGAAGAAGGAGAAAGTCCAGGTCGAGGTCGGCATCCAAATCTACTTCGGGACATGCTTCGAGAGGCAAGAAGCATAAGAAGAAGAGGAGGCATTCTTCACGGCATCACTCCGATAAGAGTTCGGCTCCGAAGTCGCCGGCTCGGCGTCGGAGGGAATCCGTGTCTCCTTCTCCAGTCCCGGCCTCACCTCCTGGTTCCTTCTTCTCCGGTGGCTTCGCTGGCTCCGGCTTCATCTCCGGTTCCGGTGATATCCCCGACCCCGGCTTCATCTCCGGCTCCGGATTCATCTCCGGCCCGGGTTGAGGATCTTCCAGTCCCTGGTGAGCCTGCGACGCTGCTTATTCCACCGTCGGCGCCGGTAGGCCCGAGTCCGGTGATGCCTGACCAGTACCCTGCCTTCCCTGGACCAGGTCAGGACCCTTCGCATTATCTGAATGCGATGTATGGGGTGTTTTCGAGGGCCATGTATACCACTGGTGCACCTGCGGGTCTGATTGGTCCAATGGCTTTTAACTTGGGAGTGCCGCAGGTCTATCCTCAAGCTCCATTCATGTTGTTCTTTCAAGCGACGCCGTCTTGGCATCTGCCGGCGCCTAGGACGTCAACTCCGCTTCCCTCTTCACCGGCGCCGGCTCGACCTCGTTCGACGCCGGCTGCTCCTGTGGATCTACGTTCGACGCCGCTGCCGGCGCCGTCTGATTCGAAGACTGCGCCGCCGACGCCGCTGGTGCGGATTCGATCCAGAAGGAAGGCACAGAGAGTGGTGGATGAAAGGAGGTATCTTTTGGAGGAAGCTGAACCTGAAGAGGGAGAGTTGGTTGAGTCAGATGAGGTGTTTGAGGAGCTAAAGGACACAAGTGGTTTGGATTTGTCTTCGGAGTGGGAGATCACTCCTCCATCAGATGAGCCCTCAAAGGATGCAGCGCCGTATCATGCGGTTATCAGGAAGGCTGCAGAGCTGCTTGATCTCCAGTTGCCAACTACGGAGTTTAAGTCAAATATATTAACTGAGGTATTGCATTCTCCTAGGGCAGTGTCAGAGCCATTGCTTCCCTTCAATGAGGCTATTGTTGACCCTGTGTTAGAGGTCTGGCGTAAGCCTTTTTCTGCTCCTGCGTTTTCCAAGACTGTTGCTAGATACAGAGCAGCCCCAGGGGACCCTGAGTTTTTAACATCACACCCTTCGCCTGAGAGCCTGGTGATTCAGGCAGCTTGTTCGGGGAAGTCCAGGGGTGCTTTTCCTCAGGTGCCTGGTGACAGAGAGGCTAACAGTCGACCAAGAAGGTCTTTTCATCGGCCAGCATGGCACTTAAATCGACAAATGCAACTTGCCTCTTGGGACGATATGTGCATGCGCTTATGGATTCGGCTAAGAAACTGGCGCCGAAACTGTCTGAGGAGGAGAGGGCTGGATTCAATGAGATCTTGTCGGATGCCCAGGCGGCTGCACGCCAGGTGATCCAGAGTGGATTGGACACGGCGGATTCGGTGGCAAGAGTCATGGGATCTTCTGTCGCCACCAGAAGGAGTGCATGGATAAGATCTTCGGAGTTTTCACAGGATGTGCAATCGACTCTTTTGGACCTGCCATTTGATGGTTCTGGCCTGTTTGGCAAAAAGGCGGATGCTGCTCTGGAGCGATTCAAAGACAGCAAGGCGACAGCTAAATCTCTGGGCCTGCAGTCTCAGTCGAGGGGGTCTTTTAAAAGATAGAGGTTTCGGAAGGACATCTTTTCGAACCTATAGGCAGACCCAGCAGCAGCAAGGTTCCTCGTCTAGAGGTTACAGAGGAAGAATCGGGGGTCGCTCACGTGGCCGTCAGCTCTCCTCCTCCTCTTCCTCCTCCTCAGCCCCTCCCACCACCACAAAGCAGCCCTAGATCCACCATTCCGGATCATGCTGGTCCTGTGGGGGGCCGGCTTACCCATTTTCTGCAAGATTGGGAGTCTGTAACTACAGATCTCTGGGTTCTGGATCTTGTAGAAAATGGGAACGCCCTTCCCTTTCGGGAGTTCCCTCCGAATTACCCTCCTTGTCAAGCTGCTTGCTCGGAGGACCACAGTCTTCTCCTACAGGAGGAAGTCCTGAAGCTGTTTCAAAAAGGTGCGATAGAGGTGGTTCCAGAGCAGGAGAGGGGTCGGGGATGCTACTCCCGGTATTTCCCGATTCCCAAAAAGGACGGCAAATTGCGTCCGATACTGGACCTCAGAATCTTGAACTTTTACCTGAAACAGGAGAAGTTTAAGATGCTCACCCTTGCGCAGGTTCTTCAAGCGCTGAATCAGGAGGACTGGATGGTGTTGCTCGACTTGCAGGATGCGTATTTTCACATCCCCATCCTGAAGTCGCACATGAAGTATCTCCGGTTTACGGTAGGGTCGCAACATTATCAGTTTGCGGTCCTTCCGTTTGGTCTTACTTCGGCACCTCGAGTCTTCACGAAGGTGATGGCAGTGGTGGCAGCCCATCTCAGAAGGTCGGGGGGGGGGTCTCGGTTTTCCCTTATTTGGACGACTGACTGATCAAGGCGGAGTCGCCGGAGAAGGTGCTGCGTCATCTGCAGGATACAACTCAGCTGTTGTACAAATTGGGTTTTTCGATAAACATGCCCAAGTCTCACCTGGTGCCCTCTCAGCGCAACCTGTTCATAGGTGCGGTACTGGACACTACTGTTTGTCGAGCATTCCCTCCTCCTCAAAGGATTCTCGACATACAGGAAATGATTCCTTTATTTTACAACGGAGCGGTCGTTCCAGTTCTGAATTTCCTTCGCCTGCTCGGTCTGTTCGCCTCCTGCATCCTATTGGTCAACCATGCACGCTGGCACATGAGGGCGCTCCAGTGGTGTCTCCGCAAGCAGTGGTATCAGCACAAGGGAGATCTCGGGCAGTCTGTGAGGATCTCCAGAGAAGCTGCAGCGGATCTATCTTGGTGGAGCGTGGAGGGCAATCTGTCCCAAGGAAAGCCCTTCTATCGGTGACAACAGTGATAATGGATGCATCCACCTTAGGGTGGGGTGCTCATCTGGGGGATCTGGAGATCAAGGGTCTTTGGTCTCCAGAGGAAAGGTTGCTTCACATCAACCTTCTGGAATTGCGGGCGATTCGTTTGGCGCTCAAGGCCTTCCTCCCTTCCCTTCGCAGTCAGTCTGTTCAAGTCCTGACGGACAACACTACCGCGATGTGGTATATAAACAAACAGGGAGGAGTGGGGTCTCTTTGTCTCTGCAGAGAGGCCCTGCGTCTATGGTCCTGGGCTCAGGACCATCAGATTTGTCTAATGGCAAATCATCTGGCCGGGGTGCTGAACGTACGTGTGGACAGTCTCAGTCGGCAGTTCTCCGCCGATCACAAGTGGAGGCTTCATCCGGAGGTAGTTCGTCACGTTTTTCGGATGTGGGGAACTCCTCGGGTGGACCTGTTTGCCACTCATGAGAATGCTCACTGCCCGTCATTCTGCAGTCTCCAGTATCCGATGCAGGGAGCGTTGGGGGACGCGTTTCAGTTGAGTTGGAGCTCTCGACTCCTTTACGCATTTCCTCCCATGCCCTTGATTCCTCGGGTTCTGAGGAAGATTCGCCAAGACCGGGCCCAAGTCATATTGATCGCCCCAGATTGGCCAAGAAGGGTGTGGTATACAGATCTTCTCCACCTCTCCTCGTGCCCTCTGCTCCGTCTCCCTCTGAGGGCAGACCTCCTCTCGCAGTCGGAGGGGCAGGTTCTACACCCCCACCTCCAGAGCTTACACCTTTATGCCTGGAGATTGAACGGGGCAACCTGAATTCTTTCTCTCTCCCGCCAGATGTGGTGGATGCTATTTTATTGGCCAGGCGACACTCCACCAAATCTATATATTCATATAGGTGGTCTAAATTTGTGCTTTGGTGTGGAGAGGTCCATTGATCCCTTGAAGGCTCGTCTATCTAACATTCTACAGTTTGCCCTTTCTCTTGCTCAGCAAGGCTTTGCTGTGGCTACTGTGAAAGGATATTTATCGGCTTTGTCGGCTTTCCTTTGTTTGCCGGATCAGCCGTCATTATTCAAATCACCTATTGTTCTTCGTTTTATAAAGGGCCTTACAAACAAGTTTCCTCCGACTCCCTTTATTATGCCTCAATGGGACTTAAACCTTGTATTATCTTATCTTATGGGTTCTCCCTTCGAGCCCCTACACAAGTGTCCCTTGAGGCTGTTGTCCTTTAAGACAGTATTCCTCATTGCAATCCTCTTGGCAAGGAGGGTAAGTGAGCTTCAAGCTCTTAGTTCAAAACCCCCATTCTTGACTGTGCATGCTGAATGAATGGTACTCAGGACCAGGGCTGCGTTTTTGCCTAAGGTGGTAACTCCCTTCCATCTGGGGCAGTCCATTACTCTTCCTTCCTTCTATCCTCCCCCTCACCCTTCCAAGGAGGAGGAGCGGCTTCACCGCTTGGACCCTAAGAGGGCGGTGAGCTTCTACCTGGACAGGACAAAGGACTTCAGGGTTGATGACCAGCTCTTCGTGGGCTTTGCTGATTGCAGGAAAGGTCGAGCGGTGCTCTAACGCACCCTTTCCAGATGGATTGTCTTGTGCATCAAGATTTGCTACTCCCTGGCTGGTAAGGAACCTCCGGAGGGTTTGAGAGCTCATTCCACTAGAGCAAAGTCTTCCACGTCTGCTTTGTCTAGGGGTGTTCCTGTGGAGGACATTTGTAGGGCGGCAACTTGGGCCTCCCTCCACACCTTCGCAAAATATTATTGCTTAGACACCGAGGTGAGGAGGGACGGACACTTTGCGCGATCTGTCCTTCAGGACTTTCTGGTATAGAAGGGTGGACATCCTCCTCCGGGAGTGGGGACTGCTGTGGAATCTATTCACAAGGTGAGGAATCCACTGGCAGATGTATCCATCAGAAGAACAAGTTACTTACCTTTGGTAACGCTTTTTCTGGTGGATACAGTATCTGCCTGTGGATTCCTCACTGACCCACCCGCCTCCCCGTTGTCCATCCTTCTATACCTGTAATTCTATTGATGGTATTTCAAATGTGTTTTGTTACTGTCAAAGGCATTATGTTTTTTCTTGTGCCTTGCTATTTATTCTCCACACTGTGTGTGTTGCTTTGCATATCATGTACTGTGTATACTGTGTATATATTGCTGTCAGTCTGTCCGTGTGCCTCGAAGGCACGGAAAAAAGGGTGGAACTGACATCATCACGCTGACTAGGTCTTCTTATGGAGCCGGTGACGTCAGCGAAGTCGCGAGCGGAGCCGTGTCTGTGACGTAGTCTTCGACCTCATCGGCGTGGACTGCTACAAAAGTTTCCGAATGTTGCTGGCGCAGGGATATTCACAAGGTGAGGAATCCACTGGCAGATACTGTATCCACCAGAAAAAGCGTTACCGAAGGTAAGTAACTTGTTCTTTAGAAGAGCGTATCAATAGTTTGTAGCTGGTTAGAGGTGTGCATGCATAGTGTACAAAATATTGTACCTGCACTTGTGTTTTTGACTACGCCAATCCTTAAGTATACGACTAATAACTGGAGTAATTTCAGTGCTGCAAAGAGTGTGCATGCTAAATTTATTAGTTCTTAGGTATTGCTGGAGTGATAGGATATGTAGATAGTGCTGGATGGTTGAATGGAGAAGTTCATGGGACAGACAGAAGGATTCCGACTGCATAGGTACTAACTGAGTATTTAAAAGACTGTATCAAAGCTATGTAGCTGATTAGAGGTCTGCATGCATAGTGCACAGAATATTGTAGCTGTACTAGTATTGGTGTGTCTATGGTTTCGAGAATGGTTGTCTGTATTTTAGGGTGTGAGGAGGTGCATCAGATCACGTAGATGATGTCATCAGTGATGTCATTTGAGATGTCATCAGTGATGTCACTGACCATGTAATGAGTGATGAAATTTGTGACGTCATCAGCACTGCGTTACTTTAATCCAAAAAGCTGGCGGCCATATTGTCCTGGTCACGATGTGAAAAATCAAGAATTGATACAATAAAGAAAAGAAAACAAGTGTTAATATGCTCACAATGTCATTTCAGCATATCTTGCCCCGTGACCGCCATACCTGTATGTTCGTCAACATGACTTATTCATAATAAACATACTTGGAATTGCAAACATCAACATAAACAATGGAATACACATTACTTTAAAGTGAAAGGCTATCGGCCATATTAATCTGGGAACGTTGCATATTATAATGGTTCATACACGAAAGAAAAGGAAAAAAAGAGGCGTTAATATACACACACACACTATCCCTAAATAAAGTTCTAGCGATTATAGTTCCATTCCATTCACAGCTCATTTGAGATGTCATGAGTGATGTCATGAGTGATGTAACTGACCATGTCATGAGTGATGTAATGTCTGAGGTCATTAGCAGTACATTGCGGGGACGTAAGTTATAGTTAGCTCAGGTAACTATAACTGCTGAATTTCACTGGTTGTCTATGAGTGAAATCTGAGTCTAACTATACCGTCTCTGTAATCTTAGTTTTTTTTTTTTAGCAAATTTCTAGTTTTTTTATTTTAACGTTAAGTAAGATGCATATCACAATGGATGGTGGGGGCTGGAAGCAGGGCCTGGCATTGTGCTGCCTCCACCCAAGCTTGCTGCTCCTGCCTTCCCTCCTCCTAGCCATCCATTGTCCAAGTCCATGTCCCTGCTCCCTTATTACAGCCCTGTGTGGCCGTTGTTCTGCCACTGGCCTTCCCGCCTTCTCTGAACAGTTAGCTTGCTGCCCCATCCACCTCCTCCCTATCCTCTGTTGTCTGAATCCATGGACGTGCCTCCTCCCTCCTGCCATGCATGGTCTGATGTGCTGCCATTGCCCTCCATTTAGCATGATGTACCAGTCTACTCCTCCTGCCCTCCATTGCCCAATTCTATGCCCCATCATTGACCTCCTGCTTAGCCTCTGTGCTCAGTTTGCTGCCCCTATTCTCCTTCCCCCTGCCTTCCGATGTCTTTGTGCATGCCCCTGCTCCATCCTTTTTGCCCACTATGTTCCATGGACCTGCCACTCCTATCTACTCTGAGTGTTCTGTTGAGCTGCCACTCCCCTCCCACCTGCTTAGCATTGTCAGATGACTGTAACCTGTCCCTGCCACCTCCACCCTGCCTGTCCACATTCCATGCCCCTATCCCCTTCCTCCTGTCCTCCATGGTCCATTTTACTGCCACACCCTTCTGCCCTCCCTGGTCTGTTGTGCTGCAATTGCTCCTCCTGCCTGCCCCGTGCGGTCTGTTGTGAGGCCCCTTCCCCTGAACTCTCTTGTCTGTGCCCAGGTCCTGACCCTCCCTTCTATCCTCCATGGTCCTTTGTGCATGCCCCTGCACCCTCCTTCTTGCCCATCATAGCCATTGTGCTGCCACTAACCCTCCCACTTGCCATGCATGGTCTTCTGTGCTGCCACGGCCCCTCCAACCTTCACTGAGTGGTCAGCTAGCTGCCCCTGACCCCCTCCCACCTTCCCTTCATGGTCTGTGTGTATGCCATCTTAGTCTCACTGTTGCTCTCCATAGTGTGTCTTGCTTCTAGTGCGCATGCTGCCTGACCTCCATGGTCATCATGCTGCTCTTGCCCTGCCTCCTTGACCCAGCCCTCTGTTTCCATTTGCAGACCCCTATTCCCTCCCTCCTGGCTTGTCTGTTCCATTGTAATGCCCCTGATCCGTCCCTCCTGCCCTTAATGGTCTGATATGCTGCAGCTTTCTCTCTTGTCTGTCCATTATGGTCAGCTAGCTACCATTGCCTCTTTCCCCTCTGTTCTCTGTTGTCCATGTGCATGGTCCTGTCCCCTCCCTATTGCTTTCTATGGATTGTTGTGCTGCACTCCGGTCCCGCATGCCCTGTGTGGTGTATTGTGCTGCTGCAAACCCTGATGCCTGCCCTGTAGGGTCAGTTTGGTGCACCTCTCCATGTCCCTCATGACCTCTGTTATGCAAGTCCATGTCCCTACCCCAATTCCTCCTGCCTTCCATGATCCTATGTACCATACTTGCGAACATTTTGAACTTGGTAAGAGGGAGATTTTGAAAAAAAAACTGGGGTATTGATTTTCCCCTTTGAGTTACATTGAAAAAGAGGAGATTGTAGACAGGAGACAGATCAGATAAAGCCCATTTGATCTTAAAAACATTGGACGTTTCCTGGCTGAATCGAGTCTGTTGGCATGTATGGTTGTACTACCACTGCCTCTTCCTTCTGGCCACAATGGTCTATTATATTGCCACAGCCACTCTTGCCATTCCTGTATTGTTGGTTTGTTGCCCCTGCCCCCCTTTCCACTGCCCTCCTTAGTCTGTTGTGCTGCCACTGCCCTTCCTGCCTGCCCAGTGTGGTCAAATTGTTGCCTCTGCACCCTCCTACCTGCCTTCAATTTTCAAAAACACGTTTTAGGACCCCCCTTTTTTCTCAGCCCCCGCTTGACAAATCACCCCGAGAGTTTCAGGATAGGAGCGGACCGGAGCTGGCCAAAAGTTTTGAGAATTTTGCCAAGATTCGTCAACCGGCGCCAAAGTTATTGGGAATAGAATGTTGCAGATTTCCTATGCAAAATAGGTCCTAACTAGAACTACCTACTCGCGACCGCCAGTAGGGGAGATATATATATTTTTTCTTTTTATTATTTCATTCCTAGAGCCCTTTAAAATTAATTGCATCGTATTAAATATTGTCTTTGTTTTATGTTACTGCATTTACATGTAGTTGATTCATTTTCGAATTAATTGTATGCAAACCTACCTGTAATGGAGTGACTGAGGTAGTTAGTGCTTGTAAAGTAATGACTCCCAAAGTAAGGACCTTGATGTGATGGGTACACTATCTTTTGGCAGCCTACCTATTCAGACCATACCCAGTAGGATTGTTTCTTGTATTATTACCTGCTGAAAAGCCATATGCCCTTGCCTTGCAAGCCCAGGGTCCAACCTATGAGGGGAATGTGACTATTGCTGTTTAAATGAGAAATATCCACATAATTGACTTTTTTGTAAGGCTCCTATTATCTTCTAGAAAGTTAGCTCTGGGATCTTGCACATGCATGATATAATCTAGCTTTTATGAATTCAGAGGGATTGCCTATAGTGAAGAACTGTCGAAGGCATCTTCATTGAAGTTTTAATTGTTTAAAATGTTCCCTGCTGTCGTCCGGGACCTGGTGGGCTTTTTATACAATATATCAGAATATGATGGGATGAAGAGTCCAAGCATGACCAAATACAGAGAATTACCCTCAGAAGTCTATACAGGTAAACGTTTCCACACTTTTGGTGTTTACTAAATAAATATACCTCTTCTCAAAACTACATTGCAGCACCCATAGCACAACCTGCTGCCTAACACACATAAATAATGAGTAAAAGAGCAGCATAATAGGTTTACATTGGAATATTTAAAACCATACCCTTGGGGAGTACAGAAACTTCAAAATCCCATTATTCCTTATAGTTTCTTCACAATGTCAGTAATTTTGGATTAGTATGTTGAAATGAATCCAGAATAAACTGTAAATTGTTCATGCTGCGAGATTGAAGCTGGGGAAGATGGTGAGTGGTTTATCACTCCAAACAAGAGGCCTAAGATGCAGAAACACGATTACTCGTAAGTGGTTCTTCTATGTTATAGGTTCTTCATTGAGAATCACAAATGTTTGGGAGTCGTGCGAGCGCGCTTTGCAAGATGGCCGCCTCCCGCTGAACAGCGGGAATTTAGCCCGTTTCCGACGATAATTATGCCGGTTTAAGGCAAGCAGTTGCATTTATATCTCTTCAACGACTGCAAGCAACTGATAGTGATCCTGCACGTTACCTTTTTTAGTGCTTTTGGTCTCGTTTGGTAGCAGTTAATAGAGGTAAGCTGCTCTCCGTTACTTAGACTGCTCCTGGAATTCCTGTCAGAGGGGTGGTAGCAAGCTCATGAAAGGGCGCGGCTGAGACCTAGGCCACTCCCACAGCTGGTTATAGCTGTTGCACCTGCTTATCCAGGCAGCATTTTTCCTTTTTCCTTTATTTGCATATTGTCACTACAATATTGCTCAAGACTGCTCTTTTACTGTTTTCGTTTATTTATTTGCTTTTACTTATGGAAAAAAAGCGGTCTCATAACATGTCTACCAAAAGAAAACAATATATTTCTCCTCCACCAGTCAAATCCAAGTTAGTGGATATTCATGAACCTTCATTATCCCCTTTATTGGAGTAGTTACAAGCTGTACGTTCAAATACTGACAATATTGCAACGGAGATAAAAAATGTACATAATGATATAGCTGGTCTTTCCATGAAGGGGTCTGACAATGTTATTAAAATTCAAGACAATAAAACTAAAATTAATCCATCTTATACCTATTGCGGCGAGGATTGAACCAATGAAAAAATTAATGTTGGATTTGGAAAATCGCAGTAGACAATATAACCTGCGTGTCTTTAATTTACCAGAGGACGTGGAAGGTAATGGACTGTGGGGGTTATCTTGGGGAATTTAATTCCTGGTCTTTTACATATAAACTGGCACATGCATCAAGCCTAAAACAGCTCGCAAAATTTGCGAGTAGCTAATTGCGTGCGCAAACCACCGATTTCCCATGCATCAAACGAATCCCCGAAATTCGCTAAAATACCGACTCGCAAATACCGGGATCCCCGAGAGATAGCGAATCGGAATCAGCACCAACCAGAATTGCGGGAGCAAATAAGGAATCGCAGAATGAACCCGCAAATGGATGCATCAAAAATCGCTAATGGCGATTTCACCAAAAATCGCTATTTAGCAAGTGCAGAATAAGGAGTATCAGAAGCAGGTGGTAAAAACATTTTTTTCTCATTTCACTGCTAAAACAATGATGGAGCTGGTGAGGGCTATTGCAACTAACCAATGAGTCCATTTAGGAGGCACACAAAGGCGGCACACAACATGTGTGATAGGGGGATGAGGACCCATGCAGCAGGGCAGGGCAGACGGAGATTCCAGGAGAGGGCATACTGCCTGTGCATCACTCAGATGTGACACACCCAAGAGGACTGATATGAGTAGTACATGATCAACGCTGCGATACAACTCACCCACATATCCAAATTGAAACCACCAATGCTGCGCTAAACACAGAGGACCCATGCTAAGGGTCCCCATGTCCAGGTGTAATGTTGCCTGCACCCACTGCATCATGAGGTGTCCAGGGTGTAGTGGCATTAGCGGAAGGGGTATCACTGGGCTCCCACTCACGTGTCCAGAGAACCTCCCAGCCTGCCATGATGACTCAGACCCACGACCACATCAGCCTCCCCAGAACCCAAAAGGAATTGATTCCACCAAGACTCCATTCAAATATGACTGCACAGTTCCCTGATGTGAATTGAATGGCTAGATAGCCCACACGACCCATATGTCCACCGCCAGTCAATGAGTAGAGCTTCCATGACCGGAATTGTTATCACTCCATCCACGTCCAACCAATGTGCAATGTGGATGACATCATGTCGGACATCGCAGCGCAATCTCCTTGGAGCATCAATGATCCATACATCTTCCGAAACATTGGCATTCACACACGCCTGCTCAGGGGGGGACATGGCGAGGGACACCTGCTAGGTCACACAATACTCATGCACACTAAAGCATACTGTAATGGCAATGCAAACCTGACACATACACATTCCACGCTACCCTGTATGTGATAGTGCATGCGCGGTGAGGTACGATATCCTGACTCCACAGTTGAACACAGGCGCACAACAGGAGCTACGGTACAACGCACCACACACAAGCACAGGTAATGTGATTGAAAGGACATTTGGATAGGTCAAGAGTCGCCTCCACATCCTGCACAGACCTAGGGCTGCGATGCATGACCAGCCGATGACCTGCTGTCGGATAGTGGCAGCATGTGCAATGTAGCCCATCGTAGCTACCACGATGCGCATACCCATAGATGACCATGGCACTGCGGCCAATCAGCCCCCTGTACACCCACTACACCAGCATCATGGAAGCTATGCGGCGGGGCTGTTGATACGTGCCCACATCACCCAACATCACAACAAAGGTACGTATTAATGAGACAGAAACGATCATCCATCAAATGCAAAGTTTTTATTGTCACTTGCACATGGATTCTTGGGTGTCTGAACAGACATGTAAAATAAAATAAACAAAGAAGGGGGTATCCTTAAATGAGAGAAGGTAAAGACCTTCTGTCTGTTAGAGAGTTCTCAGAGAAGTAAAAAGAGAAATTATTTCTTTTTTATGAAACCCCTCACTCACCAACCTAGTTGGTGACATGCTTCATCATCTGGGTCCACCCGAGCAGTCGAATACCACTCGGGTGTGCTTCAGCGCCTGATTACAGCGGAGCAGGTTTTTTATTATATCAGTACGTGTAAGTGACTTGTGTGAGTGAAATAAAGTTAAAAGTAATCCTACTGTACTCCCTAACAAATTTAATATGGAGCAGCAGGGTCACGGTTAAAGTGGTGAAGTGTAATACTAATGTAGGTTTAATTTGACCTAAAGTATTATCCAAATATTGACGGTCTACATGTTTCAACCTTTTAGTGTAATCACAGGTTTTCGTCAGGACCTATCGACACACCGGGCGGTCTACACGCACTAAGGTGCATCCAACCCTGGAGCGTCTGTGTGCCACCTACATATACTTGCGAAGGTGGTAAAAAGGATTCAGGGAGTCCTCTGTGTACAGATGAACCTGAAAAAAGCACATACAGTTCTGGGCAATCAGAAAATGATCTATTTAGAATTAGAATGAACAGTGCCCATTTCCGTGTGAACTCTCATTTTTGCGCATATAATCACCTCATTCTGAGTTATGCGCCCCATGTAATTACCATTGGTTGTTGTTCTCTGTCCTGACGAAAACCTGTGATTACACTAAAAGGTTGAAACATGTAGACCGTCAATATTTGGATAATACTTTAGGTCAAATTAAACATACATTAGTATTACACTTCACCACTTTTTTAACCGTGACCCTGCTGCTCCATATTAAATTTGTTAGGGAGTACAGTAGGATTACTTTTAACTTTATTTCACTCACTCACACACGTCACTTACACGTACTGATATAATAAAAAACCTGCTCCGCTGTAATCAGGCGCTGAAGCACACCCGAGTGGTATTCGACTGCTCGGGTGGACCCAGATGATGAAGCATGTCACCATCTAGGTTGGTGAGTGAGGGGTTTCATAAAAAAGAAATAATTTCTCTTTTTACTTCTCTGAGAACTCTGTAACAGACAGAAGGTCTTTACCTTCTCTCATTTAAGGATACCCCCTTCTTTGTTTATTTTGTATACCTCAGGGGACTGGGAGTACCCCTTACAACTTAGTTGTGAAATCCCTTTCTCTCTCTTTTGTTATATTGTGAACAGACATGTAGCCTGAGGATACATTGACGTCATGTACCGAGGCACGATGATGAACAAGGTTTGGGACTCCATTGGCAGTCCCTCTGTACGTCCTGACCATGGTTACGCCACCATGGCCAATTGTCCGGAGGGATGTCACTGCTCAGCGCCTCCTCCCACGCACACCGAGGCGCCTATCTCCTGCTGCGCCCTCCTCACCCATTGGTGGAATTGTAGGCATCGAACAGCGTGCACTACACCTTCTGCCAGTGCTGACTGGCGCAGACATGCTGCTTACGCTGGATGCCCCCCACTCCCCTCATCGCCAGTGGCATTGCTGAGGCCACCTACACCAGCCTGGATCTGCTCTACAGCTGTTGTAACCTGTCCAAGGGCCCTGGCCACGTCCCCACAACAATGCCCCATGTCGATCTGCATTGCCACCGACCGACGTGACAGCAGTGCTGTGGCGTTGCTCAACTTGAGGTTGGAGCATGTCAATCCAGACAGGCGCCCGATGAATTGGCGATGCCTCTTCCGCTCGTTAATCTGTCCCTCCTGCATCACACACACTAGCTCGTGCAATGTTGCGTTGGTGTCCCTGTTGCCCTCCACAACAGCTTGAGTGAGGTCACTCATGCGCTCTGCCATGGTGGAGAGGTTTTTGTTCAGTTTGGACATTTGAAGGCTGATGGCCCCCATGTGGCGTGCCTGCAGGCGCTGCACCCTTGTCATCTGCAGCTCAACTGGTCCCCAGACATTTGGTGTCGATGGCTCCTGCGCAGTTGTCTGGCCCCTTGCCCTGCGTCTTCGCCTCGTCGGGACGGGTGTCTGCGGGGTGGTGGTGGGGGACCTGACCCGAGGCGCCCCTTCTGCAGTTGCCCTTTCAGGTTCAGGAGAGCTCTCCATTGGCTGCATGGGAGGGACAGTAGCCCTGCGTCGTGTGGGTGCCTGGGATGTGCTGGGAGGTGTGACTGGTCTTGCGACGGTAGTCTCTGCGGTGGACTGGACGGTCTCCCCACATTCGCTGTCATCACTGTCTCCTTCCTCAGCACCTGTTGTGTGAAACAGTGCAGGATTAATGTTTCATTGGATAAAGTTTTGCTACATGGTGATTATGTCTGCTATTACGTTCTCACTCTCTGTATTCCCTGTCTGTAATGCATCTTGGCCACAATAGTCAAACTATGTGCTATGTGACTCAATGATTGGTTCAGGGGACTACAACTCCCATGAAGCATTAGTTACTGTATATGGACTGTGGACTGGGGTTGGTTACAGCTGCCTGCCTTCTTATTACTGTATGGGCGCTATTATGATGTACATTGATGGGTATATCATTGTGCCTCTTACCTTCAGTACTGCAGGCTGCGCCGGATGTATCCAACTGCGTGACCCCCGCAGCAGCTTCAGGCAGGATTGTGCCCTCGACCAGGTCCCCCAGGGCTGTGTTGTCCGGGACTGTAGATGGTCCTCCTCCGGTGCTCTTAGCCTCCCTCAGCCTTTGGGCAATGCGCTCCTTTGCACGGCTGCGCAAATCGTACCAGCGTTTTTTTAAGTCATCTATGCTGCGGTGTGTCACACCCACAGCATTGACCCTTGTCTTTATCTTGTTCCAGAGGCGTCGTTTCTCTGCCTCTGGGACTTTAAGGGAGAGCTTCCTGAAGAGCTTGTCATGGCTCTTCACCACATCTTCTATGAGGTACTCCAGTTCCCTCTCACTGAACTTCAGTTTTCTTTTCCTGGCACCTGCATCCTCCTCAGCTGATCTATTGGCCATTTCCTGGGTTGGCAGTGGTCTGGATATTCAGTGGTCCTCTCCACAGCTCTTTGCAGGCACTCAGCTTCCTGCTCTGGCTTCCTCTGGACACAGAATGCACCATGGGAAGAGTTACTTCCTGTTTCTGATGTCATCAGGCTGTTCCCGATGCGACTTTCGCAATTAGCGATCTCGCTATTTGCGATCTCGCTAATTGCGAGTTCGCAATATGGGTGTTTTCTGAGAATTGCGAATTTTATTATTTTTTTTTTTTTTGGGTTATTTTCGCTAATGCGTTTTGCGATTTATACCGAATCAGTAATTTTCCGGTATCTGCATCATGCATAGGAGATAGCGAGTCCTTATTTGCGATTCCTTAAAAATCGCTAATAAGGACTCGCTATTTCTTAGCTTGATGCATGTACCCCAAAGTTTCCTGAAAAATCTGAGATTGACAAGGTGCACAGAATCCCCTCATCGCAATACCAGACAGGATAAGCCTCATCAAATGATTTTCGAAGTGTTACGCGATCATCATCTTATTTTGATACGTAAGGCTGCCAGAGATATCCCTTCGTTGATGGTCAATGGGAATAAAATCTTTATCCATCAAGACTTTGCTAAAGACACTGTCAATATTCGTAAAGAATTTGAGAATCTTCGTCCCAGACTGAGAAATACTGGCTATAAATATGGCTTGTTCGATCCATCCACTATGCGAATTTGGAAAGATAGATTTTCTAAATTGTTTCAACATCCTGAAGATCTTCGTCGATTTCTGGATATGCAGTCTCAGTCATCTATGGAAAAAAATGAGGCCACTACATGATTTCATTGATGCTTGATTCATTGTCAATATGTCTAATTGATTAATGTATTTTTGCAGTATTTTTTTGCAGTGGTTTTTGAGTAGGTTATTCTTGGTATGCGTGTGTGTGATTCAAGAGTTCTATATGTGTTTTTAAGTTGAATAGTTATTATTTTTGCTGTTCGTAGGTGTCTTTTGTGTCTTCTATGTTTCGTCACTCAAGCTACTATTCTTTCTCTATTCTATCTTTCTTCTCTATCTTTTGTTCTACCTTTTCTCTTTCTTCACAATGCCAAGTGGTATTAAAATTGTTTCAATTGATGTTAAAGTATTGATTTACCCTGTTAAGCGCACTAAAGTTTTAGATTATTTAGCTAGACATAAAGCAGATATTTGTTTAATTCAGGAAACTCATGTAGATGATAAAGTTTTATCCTATGTGAATTAACAATGGGTAGGGACTGTTATTTCGTTTCCAGCTCTCAATAGGAAAAATGAGGTAGCAATTATTTTTGCTAAAAAATTACATGTTCATATTTTGCATAAACACTCTGATTCAGAAGGCCGTTTTATCATATCTAATATAAAAGTTGACAATAAGGCTTTCCACCTAATGAATGTTTATGGGCCTATTAATGATGATCCAGTGTTTTGGTCAAGATTTACGTCAGAGGTTTTAAAATGAGGTAATGTACCTCTAATTATTGGTGGGGATTTTAATCTTATTTCTGATCCACTATTGGATATCGCAGGCTACATTTCGCCCTCTAAAAGCATTTTTCTCTCTCAAATCTTTTTTTTAAAAATACTAATTTGGTAGATATTCGACATTTACATAATCCTACTGATAAACAGTTTACTTTTTTTTTCTAATCCTCGTGACTCTTATTCTAGAGTGGTTTATTTTTTAATATCTCGTAATCTAATTTCCTCAATCTCCAATCCAGATATTTAGAATATAGATATTTCTGATCGTGTCTTATTCGCTTGCAATTTTTCTGGAGATTCCAGTCAGAATAATCATAACCGCTGATGTATGAATACCAGTATTGTTCTTAATGACAAGAATAAACCCAGAATTGTATCTGCTATTCGTGGTTTTTTTCATTCAACTTTGAAGGCACCACTTCTTTTATTAACAGATGGGATGCATTCAAACATATATCAGAGGTGAAGCCATATTCATTATGGCACATGAAAATAAATTATTTAATGCTAAAATTGAAGAATTGGGTAAAAAAATAGCCACATTTGAACGTCTATTTCCTCTAACAACCTTCAAAATAAGGAACAGTTACAGAAACTTCGTTATGAACTGAATTCTATTTTAAGCAATAGAGCAGGATTGCAAATATCTAATAACAAAGCTAGATAGTTTTTTAGCGCCAATAGTTCTGGTAGGCTTTTAGCTAATGATCTCCGTATTAAAAATGATAAAACTCAAATTTAATGCTATTCATTCTCCAAATGGCTCAATTGCTTTATCCCATGATGATATAATTAAGGAATTTTTTAACTATTATTCAGATTTATATAATAAACCACCTTCTTCAGATACAGCGCTTATTGATAATTTTTTGGAAGGATGTGGGTTACCTAAAATTTCACAAACCAATAGAAATGAATTGGAACTCCCGATTACATTTCAGGAAATACTTTCAGCTATCAAGTCACTAAAATTAAAAAAATCTACAGGTCCGGGTGGTATTCCAGCTGAATGTTATAAAGACTTTTCACCTAACCTCTCACCATATTTGCTTGCTTTGTTTTCAAACTTTAGCAGTACAGGGTATATTTCTGGATCATTTACTGAAGCTTTGATTATTGTCCTCCCAAAACCAGACAAAGACCCTTCACAAGTCACTAATTACCGTCCTATTTCTTTAATGAATCAAGACTGTAAACTGTATGCTAAAATTCTTGCGACTAGGTTAGCTTGTATACTTTCTGATATTATTCATGTTGATGTCGGGATTTATGAAAAAAAGACATTCATCAAACAATATTAGAATTCTATTTCATGCCATTGATACCGGAGCATTGCTGCCTTTTTCTGCTGGAATCTTCGCATTAGATGCTGAAAAAGCTTTTGATAAAATGCATTGGCAATACCTCTCCCGCACCCTACATGCTTTCAGTTTTGGTCCTTTGTTTATGCGTATGTTTTCAGCACTTTATTCAAATCACTCTGCTAAACTTTTTATAAATGGTAGACTCTCTCAAATGTTTTGCCTTTTCAGAGGGACCAGACAATGCTGCAATTACCTCCTTTACTTTTTCTTATTGCAATCGAACCACTATTAACTGCTATTAGAACTTGCTCAGAAATTGAAGGAATAATGTTCCTATTAAAACTTCTGCTTATGCTGATTATATCCTTTTTATTTATTGCTAACCCTGAATCTTCCATTCTTTAATTGTTAAATGTAATTAATGTCTACCATTTCAGGTTATAAGCTGAACACTAAAAAAACAGATTTTTTTTTTTTTTTACATTAAACATTCACTGTTCACCTGATATGCTAACCAATAAGGAAATTGTTTGGCAAAAGGATACATTTAAATAGTTGAGTATTTTATTTGCTAACAACCTAAAACAAACATTGACTTTGAATTTTGAATCTTCTTAGGCATATATTAAGGTTTAAAATTTATAAATGGTCTTCCTTGTGTTTATCTTGGTGGGCAAGAGTGGATCCAGTTAAATGATTTTGGCCCCTAAACTATTTTAAATTTTTTTCAATGATACCTATTCAACTGCCTCTCAAATGTTATAAAATTATAGATAACTTTCTGTCCAAATGTATTTAAAGTAATAAATCACCTCACATTAGTTACTAAAAATTGAAACTGTCTAAACCCAATAAAGTATTTGGTTTACCAGATTTTCTAAAGTATCATAAAGCATTTATTTTAAAACAAAGTATTTTATGGTTTCAACATTCAGATCTTAGTAATTAACCTGCATGGATACGTATTGAACAGAATTTAGTATCACCTTTTCCTGTAACTTCTTTTACTTACAATGTCCAATTCTTCTGTTTTTTTTTTTTTAAAAAGAAATCAGTATTATTGAAATCCACTACATTGATTTTACGTGATTTAGACTCTATTTTCCGATGTTCTATTTCCAATACATTGAGTTTATCGCTATGGTATAACCTGTAAGTAAAATTAGTACGGCATACAAAATTTCTGAATTCATGGATAAAAGTGGGCATTTTGTATATTAAGGTTATTTATAATAATACCTTTTTAAGTTTTGAGGATTTAAAACATAGATTTAGGTGCCAATTACGATCCTGTAAAAAAATTCCCCGTACGACTCGTATCCGGTCTTTTTACCGTACGAATCATACAAGTGCCGTACAAACTGCCAACTACGATTCGTGTGGGAAAAAGACCATACGAATCGCATTGGGAATTATTCCCCACACGTCCTCGGGTCGGAAAATGTGTCCGACACGTCCTCGGACGATTTACCGTACAAATGTGAAAAGTGAAGTCCGACCGCGGAAGTACGATCGATCCTGTGCGTCCGATGTTACAACCGTATGGAAAAAACACCGTCCGCACCGAACTCGCATAGCAACCATGGAGACATGTGCCCGCATACGCGCCCAACACTCCCCCCAGCCCTCCTATGTACGAGTCGAATCCCCACCCGCGTACGTATGGAGCGTACCCCCACCCCAACCGTGTATGTACGGCCCGTACCCCCACCCCAACCGTGTATGTACGACACGTACCCTCACCCGCGTATGCATGGACCGTACCCCCACCGTGTAATGTACGACACGTACCCGCGTATGCATGGAGCGTACCCCCACCCCAACCGTGTATGTACGGACCGTACCCCCTCCCCAACCGTGTATGTATGACCCGTACCCTCACCCGCGTACGTATGGAGCGTACCCCCACCCCAACAGTGTATGTACGACCTGTACCCTCACCCGCGTATGTATGGAGCGCACCCCCACCCCAACCGTGTATGTACAGACCGTACCCCCACCCCAACCGTGTATGTACGACCCGTACCCTCACCCGTGTATGCATGGACCGTACCCCCACCCCAACCGTGTATGTACGGACCATACCCCCACCCCAACCGTGTATGTACGACCCGTAACCTCACCCGCGTACGTATGGAGCATACCCCCACCCCAACCGTGTATGTATGGACCGTACCCCCACCCCAACTGTGTATGTACGACCCATACACTCACCCGCGTACGTATGGAGCGTACCCCCCACCCCAACAGTGTATGTACGACCCGTACCCTCACCCGCGTATGTATGGAGCGCACCCCCACCCCAACCGTGTATGTATGGACCATACCCCCACCCCAACCGTGTATGTACGACCCGTACCCTCACCCGCGTATGCATGGAGCGTACCCCCACCCCAACCGTGTATGTACGGACCGTACCCCCACCCCAACGGTGTATGTACGACCCGTACCCTCACCCGCATATGTATGGAGTGTACCCCCACCCCAACCATGCATGTACGGCCCGTACCCCCACCCCAACCGTGCATGTACGGCCCGTACCCCCACCCCAACGGTGTATGTACGACCCATACCCCCACCCCAACCGTGCATGTACGGCCCATACCCCCACCCCAACCGTGTATGTACGGACCGTACCCCCACCCCAACGGTGTATGTACGACCCGTACCCTCACCCGCATATGTATGGAGTGTACCCCCACCCCAACCGTGTATGTACGACCCGTACCCTCACCCGCATATGTATGGAGTGTACCCCCACCCCAACGGTGTATGTACGACCCGTACCCCCACCCCAACCGTGTATGTACGGACCGTACCCCCACCCCAACCGTGTATGTACAGACCGTACCCTCACCCGCGTACGTATGAGCATACCCCCACAGTGTATGTACGGACCGTACCCCCACCCCAACGTGTATGTACGGACCGTACCCCCACCCCAACCGTGTATGTACGGACCGTACCCCCACCCCAACCGTGTATGTACGGACCGTACCCCCACCCCAACCGTGCATGTACGGACCGTACCCCCACCCCAACCGTGTATGTACGACACGTACCCTCACCCGCGTACGTATGGAGCGTACCCCCACCCCAACATTCTAAGTACGGAGCGCACCCCAGGCCCCAACACCAGCAGCTTCACACAACATCGCACATGTACGAGTCGTACCAAGCCAGACACAAGGACAGCACTGTACAACAAAATTCCCGAAGTACACACCGTACACACGCTAAAAACACACGTACACAACCAGGACAAAGCAAAACAACACAAGAATACACCATTCGAATGGCACAAAGCCACAAAACATGTCCAACAAGCACAAAAACAACACATTCATTGACCTGCAACTGCCAAAATCCCAAACAGAGGCCCAAAACACAACCACTCCTTATAACACACCCACCCAAAGTTCAGACACAGCCACACCCACCAATGGACCAATAAAAAGGGCCAACACACACACACCATGAGCCTTTGTAACAGACTCACTGCTGCCAGACCCCACAGACAACCTACAGCACCATACTTGAACCTTTACTACACCTTACACTTGCACACCTTCACACACACACCTTCACAAACACCCCCTCATCACATTCACACACACCTGCACAACCACACCCACACACCCACACACCCACAACCATCCACACCCACACCCCTCACCATGCCCACTAACAGGAATCCAAAGTTCACTAGCCGAGAGTTGGAGGTCCTTGTCGACGAAATCCTCAGTCGAGCCACACCTCTTTGGAACATTGGTCAGACAGACCAGCATGTCCGAAAAAACAGCCATGTGGCAGAGGATTGTCGATGCTGTGAATGCTGTTGCGGCCACCAGAAGGACCAGGCATGAATGCCAAGCCAGGTGGTACGATCTGCGGAGGAGGGTCCGAGCCAAAATGACCGACGACCACAACCAGGCCAACGTCACTGGAGGAGGGCCGCCCCGCAGACCCGTACACTACCATCCCTGGGAGGAGAGGGTGATGGCCATACTGCCGGTGGTGTCAGTGGACGGATTAGAAGGACTCCGAGACCCGGGTGAGTACACAAACAACTCACCTCACATGGGGGGAACGTCATCCACAACCAAACTCACAAACAGGCACGCAACCACCCCAAGCTATCGCATGACTCAACCACACTCCATGAACACGCACATGCCACTGGCGGCACCATGCCCCATGCACCTAGCTGGACAATGCAAAGTCACAGGCCACATAAAACACCAACACAAGACACGGTAACCCGGATGGCGGGAGTGTGGGCCACAAAAATCACAGTGCAACTCAGAAGCACACAACAATGCCCCCTGCCCATATGGCCTAGGTCACAGCCAGACAAACAGTGTGTCCCCACACAGGAAAGACTTGCCAGCAAATGGCGGACGCCTTGCATTAACACATGGGTGTGACGGCACGTTTTTGCACATGACAGCAGCTAATGAACAGCCAACACTGTGAAAGAGTGGCAGCACACACCACCACAGCAGCAGCGCAGACACAGACACTACACCCAATGGGTGCCTGGAGATCACTAACAAACTCACATCAACAAGCCAAGGGCCATTCAAAGATCTGCTAAAAGTGTGTGCCTAGGAAGCTGGGCTGAGGTGACAGAGGGTGACACACAGAGGGAGGGAGAGGGGGACAGAGAGGGAGTGAGAAAGGGACACACAGGGAGACCAATTCAGCCTTGGGGGGTGTGGGAATGTCTGCTCGTCAGCAGGTGGACTGCGTGCATGTAGACAAGGGTGGCCACTGCCTGAACCCCCCCTCTTCTCCATGGCAAAACACAGGGCCATGTCTTAACCTGTGCACGAGCACAACGCCAGCTACCTGCATTATAGAAGTGTGTGGAACAACTCCATGTGCCCACGTACAGTGCAACACGGAAGGCGCCAATGCATGGCTCGCCACACCTGCTCACTCCACTGCTGACTGCAGTCACAATTGACGCAGCAAGTAAGACTGTGCCACACATAGGTAAAGTCGCAAAAGCTGTGGCCAAGGGACACACTCATGCACAAGTGCACTGTGAGTGGAATGCAAGACATATCCAAATTCCCAGAGGAAATGTGCCAACTTAGAAACGAATGAAACATGGATGTTGCATGGAACAAAATTAACATCGTCTCTCTCACACACAGGTCAACATCGTGGATCACCCCCCAACACTGGGGGGGGGGGAAGACTCGCAGGACCCGGCTCAGCGGGATGACGGACCCATCGGCAGCGACGACTCTCACCACTCTGTGGACGAACCCGACCCCGACCAACCTGGCCCCTCTGGTGTCCAACCACCTGCAGCACCTGCGTCAGGTACAACTGGGCCAACCACCACCCCCACTCCTGCCACATCCCAGGAGACACCCAGGATCCCTGCCCCACCACCACAATGCAGCCAGGCTGGCCAGGAGGGACACGGTGTACCGGGCACCCAGGAGGAGGCAGGCGACAACGCCAATGCCACCCCTCAGGGGTCCCGGAGACCCGATGTGCCCACAAGGGCAGGCCAGGTGCAAGTGGGCAGGGGTGGTGGGAGTGGAGGACGGCGGAGGCGCGAGCCTGACCGGTTGGCTGCAGAACCGGTATATTCCCATGTCAGAAACATCCTGGACACATACCGGCAGGACACCACGGGCATGGCCCAGGTTGTGTCCATCCTCGAGGAGATCAAGACCCAGCAGGCCCAGCAACATGCGGAGCAACATGCCTGTCTACTGCGACACCAAGGGCGGATGGAGGACAGACAGGCTGAGCTCGTGACGGTGTTCACGGGAATTCACAGTACACTCCGTCGGATAGCCGACAACATGGGCAACCCTCCCTGTGCCAGCAGGCGTAGAACATCACCACCCACAGGGAGGGATGAGGGGGAGGAGGAGACATCTGACAGAGCATCGCAAACATCGTCACGGCCTGCTTCTGAGGGTCCCCGCAGGAGGGCAGGTCGTCCACGGAAAAGACCGTGAGGGTCAGCGCAACAGCACCATCTCCCAGGACACCTGGCCTGGCACCTGGACCAACAGCAGCACAGCAGCAAAAGACATTCTCTGCCACATGGACTTGCTGGTCACTGTCTGACCAATGTTGACAAGACTGTGGCATGGACTCTGAGGATTTCCAATGGCAAGGACACCAACTCCCCTAGTGAACTTTGGATTCCACACACCCGGAAAGCCCCTCATGTCGTAACCCCCCCCCCCCCCCCCCACGTACCCCAACCAAAATAAAAAGTTACACCATAAAGAGAAGATGCCTACATTTTGCATTATTACCTTACATGTGTCTTGTAAAGTCTAACCATGCCTGAGTTCTCATTTGACTTCAACCATCCACACCCTGGGGCCTGAGTCTGGCACAGGACACACATGGGTCACATTGTATTAGGCAAGACAGACTTGGAGCACCATACACACCCGTGATGGGCCCAACCAGCTGAGGGGGTGGCCGCACAACCGTGCCTACAGACAGATTGAGTACAGCGACAGCCATGCACAGAGGTCAGGGATCATGTGGAGTGTCCTGTGGGGCACCCAGGTATGTGTGGACAGGTTGCAGAACCATGTCCTGCAAGCTTGAGTCAGGTGGATGCAGAGAATGGTGGCCTGGCCAACGTTGGTTGCATGGGGATGGCACATGTCATAATACCCACACAGTCATGGATATCATGCACAATACACAGTCTAATCCCACACAAACAGCTAGCATCTTGCAAATCTACACATAGACACATAGCCACTATCACGGAAAACCATGCCAGACATGCCGGATGCACCGTGGCAGCACACCAGCATTGACTGAGAAGAGGCACCTTGGAGGCATAGGGACACCTTTATTATTCATGTATTTGGGAATGCAGAGGCAACTCGGAGTACACATGAACAGGTCATGTGGAGTAACATGTGGGTCCAACACTGGAACCCCCCTTCTGCTGCACAAATGCGTGATAGCCATGGAACTGGCACACAAGTGTTGGCTAACAGCTAAACACCCCCTGCTGCTCACGGAGAGGCTGCCATACACCATTGATCCTCTGATGTGGAAGTCCCACACCATGTCAAGCCAATGCAAACCGTATGTGTCCGAGGGCAGTGTTACACACATTGATGCCATCATCACAATCCCATCACAGATGACTGTCAACAAGTCTGACCATCTATTCAGGTGTACCCAGCTGCATGTCATGTGTCCCATGGTGATGTGACATGTCTGCAGAGGAACCAAACATCGACCGGGGCAGTGTGCATACATCGTAAACAACTGCCACACCCAATACACCCCTGATGCATCCCTTACCCTAAGGAGACTTCCAAACTTGTCCGTGCGTGTAACGCTGAGTCAGCACACAATGACGTGTGCATGAGGAATAGCAGTGCCACAACAATGCAACCAGCAGACGGCATGCGCAAGTACCTGGGGATGAGAGACACACAAGAAGTCGGCCACAAAAAGCACAGCCACTTGCATGTACTCGACACATGTAAGGATGACAACATGCTAGGTCACAATTATGACTGGGGAAATACTCATCACTGGCACCATCACTCCAGTGACACATCCACACACACCTCTGACTCACGTGCCATACATGGAGATGGACACACACATCGCAACACATGCCACACGGGGACCAATGCGTGCGCACACAGACACTGGTACTCCCCACTAAGCAAAGAAGTCGTGTATGAGCCGACTCCGGATGTCCTCTTGCGGAACCACATCCTCCACATCACTAGCCCCATTGCCAAGCCCTTCGTCCTCCACGGGTGGATGGTCCTGATCATCTTGATCCAGGATGAGTGGCACAGCTTTCTCAACTGCCATGTTGTGCAGCATGCAGCAGACCATGAAGATTTTGCAGACCTTCGCCGGGGCATATGGGAGGGTGCCGCCGGTCTTGTGGAGGCATCTGAATCGGCTCTTCAGGAGGCCAAATGTCCTCTCCATCACTCGCCTTGTCCGGCCATGGGCGGTGTTGTAGCGGAGCTGGGCCGGCGTGATGGGGATGCGGAGAGGTGTGATCAGCCATGGCATGTTGGGATAGCCAGCGTCCCCTACATGGAAACCACATGGACATAAGTAGGACAGGAGAAGCAGTCGTGCTGGAAGTCTACGCAAAATACAGGACAGACAGAGTGTACCCACCAACAACACATGCTCGTTCGTTGCGCAGCTGCGTCATCATTTCAGGCACCCTGCTACGTCTCATGATGTAGGCATCGTGTGCTGATCCTGGAAAACGAGCACAGACATGTGAAATCACCATGTTGGACAGACACACCACAAGGGCATTGATGGAGTGGTAGTGCTTGCGATTCCTGTACGCTACCTCCTGTGCCTGTGGTGGTACCAAAGCCACATGTGTCCCATTTATGGACCCAATGACATGGGGCATCCCTCCCAGGGCATAGAATCCACGCTTGACCCCAGTCAACATTTCAGGAGTTGGGAAATGGATGAACTCATCCAGGTGAAGCAACATGGCCTCTAAGAAATCATGCAGCACACGGCTGAACATGCTCTGGGACATGCCACCAACATGAGCTATGGTATATTGAAAGGTACCCGTGGCAAGAAAATGTAGGGCTGCCATTACCTTCAGCTTGGGTGTCAGTGCCGTACGATACCTGTGCAGCGGTTGCAGGTGTGGTGCCAGCCTCGCCGTCAACTCCTCAATCAACGGTTGGGGGAAGCGGTAGCACCGGATACAGTCATTCTCCCGCATGTCAGCCAAGTCCGGAATTTGTCAGGGAAGAGGCAGCGCTCTGCAGTAATTTGGAAGTGACAAGGTAGAGTGAGTGCACTACAACAATTTATTTGTACTGAGCACATGTTAATCTGTCAATACACATATGCGACATACGGAGTCGGGTATGTGCCACATGCCCTGGACACGTATGGCTGCCAGGTGACACTCCTACCAAGACCCAGCTACACACGGAGATTGTGAACCTCCACATGCCATGGCATGGGATTAGCTGTGTCCCAGTGTAAGTGAACAGCCAGACGCAACACAGGAGTGACCTACATCAACACATCAGCAGAAGTAGGATGTCGATTTCAGAGACTGGTAGCGGAACACTCGAGCCACAGGTCACATGACATGACACTAGGACAGCCCACACACCTTGCCAATAATGTGTACATGTAATGACTCACCACACATTCATTGCGAGGATGCAGACATGTCCTTGTGACGCTACTCCGTGTCCCATGCATACATAAGCACCTCACATCCGATACCACATGTGGCCTGGTGTGCGTAACAGTGTGCCATGTCCGTCTACACACAGACACATGTTGGTTGCTGCAACAGCTGATGCTTTTGAGGGAGCACCAACATCAAGCTAATGGTAACACCCCACACATACATGACGTAGACACATCGTGCACCGTGTGTAGTCACATGTCTGGTATGGTAACCCCTGTAGCGGGCATCAGGGGACACTTGCGTGTGTTGACTGTGCCATGCCAGTGACGCTCATCCCAAGTGTGCAGTACGACATGCACGCATGTCAAAGGAGTTAAGGGCATGCCTGGCACACATTGCACCGTCACACATGACATCTGTACACATCTCATCATACATCTGGTGCCTTCTCGACTCAGGAGTAATGTGCCACATCACAGCCTTTCACACCTGTGCCCCACACATGTAGTACTACCCAGACAATGCCTTGATGTCCATCCATGGACAAGTATGTCAGCCCTATTCCTTCCTGTGTGCTGCCTGTCACCACTGTGTTGTGTGAAAGGCACCGTACATTCGCTCAGAGGGCCTGTGTACGTTCCCTATCACTATGGGAGTGCTGCCGTATGTGTACCCATAGTGATAGTGAGCATACGCACGCGTGTACGGTCCGTACCACTATGGGTGTGCTCGCGTATGCGTACCCATAGTGATAGTGAGCGTACAGGCGTGTGTACGGTCCGTACCACTATGGGTACGCATACGCGAGAACACCCATAGTGATAGTGAGCACACGCCTGTACGCTCATTATCACTATGGGTACACATACGCGAGCACACCCATAGTGATACGGACCGTACACACGCCTGTACGGGCCGTTGCTATGCTTTAGGGGTGCCCTAGGGCCCTGGTACGCACCGTACATGTGTGTGAAACTCCAAATTACATAGGGGACACATGAGGGACAAGTATAAAGGCCTACATGCATGCTGGTTGTCATGGAGACCAAGTTTAAAGTTTGAATTTTTTTCGGCAGGTGCACAGCAGAAGTCAGTTTGAATAAATCTACTTTGTTGCAATGTGGTTCTGGAGTTGACATCATGCTCAAGAAAAAAATACAATCAGAACCCACTGACTGTGCTAGGTTTGAAGGGATTGGAGGAAACATAGGATGCAAATGTGAGTGACCAATCACTCTGTACTCCTGTGCATGAAACAGGCCAGCAAGGCAGATATAAGGCAGCCAGGTCCCATGAGGGAGCACTTGCCTGCACATCTTTGGATTCTACGACCCAGCTGCTGCTACTGATTCCCTGGAACCATGTCAAGGTCTGTGGAGAGGTCACAGCCTTTCACCCTGGAGGAGAACCAGGCATTGCTGGATGTGATCCTCCCACCGTACCCCCTGCTGTATGGGCGACCAGGGTATCAGGTGAGTGCAGAGTCTACTAGCACAGACTGTGTCCCTTGTTTGTGACTGTGACTTCTGGCATTGTGTCCAGGTGTGACACACATGCTATGTACTGTAGGGGGGGTCCCAGGGGGGGGGAATGCCTGAGGTCTCCCAGCCAGAGCATGCTGTGGTGCATGTCTGCCGTCCTCACTTGCATTGTGTTTACTGTGACAATCACTGCATGGTGCATGCCACATTCTGCCTGTCTTGTCCTCCTGGGAATGTAGCCTCTACAGTCCTCATGCGATTATGTGGTCAGCCCAGTGTGACAGGTGACTGTACCCACATATGTGTGTTAGTTCTGTGTACCTGTGCTGAGTGTCCACATGGTGTTCGTACCCACACCTGTGAGCCCCCCCCCCCGTCTAGTGGCACATGTGCAGAGTGAGGTTTGTCGCTGCATTTGGCAATGGCAGGTGAATGTCCTGTGCCTGTGTGTGTCTGTGTACTCTGCTGAGGTAGCGTCAGTGGCCTGTGGCATGTGACTGCTTAGAGGTGCTGCATATTATCTTGGTGTAGCTTGTGATGCACAGTGTGAGCCTGGATCATTGATTGTGTCGTTGCCCTCATTCCACCTGTGTACTTTCAATGGCACGTACTGCTTTTGCCCTTCCCCAGAGGATCATGTCCCTATGACAAAAGTGCAATGCGTTGGATGCATACTATGCCTTGTTGTGAACAGCAAATTGGTTCTAATATGTGTCTCTGTGACATGTGCCAGGTGTATTGATGTAGTGTCACTTGTTCATCCTCACAGGTAGGCGCCTCTGCCAAGAAGCAGATCTGGATGAAAGCCGTCAGTGCCGTGAGGAGGATGGACGGTCGCAAGCGGCGCCTGGCCCAGGTGAGGAAACGCTGGCAGGATATCCGGTGCTGGACGCGGAGGATCGCACGGGTCCTGCTGGGGGACTCACCTGAGACCCATAAGAACCGCGGGCGCCGCCGTCTGACCCACATCCACAAGCGTGTGCTGGCGGTGGTATTTCCAGACTTGGACAGGTGCTTACAGGAGAAGCAGCAGCAGGAAGGGGGTAGGTACCTGTGTGTTTGTTGTGTGTCACCAGCATTTGTAAGTGCACAGTTGCATGGATACACTGCCAGGGTTTAAATGTGCTGTGCAGATCCTGTTACCCACAGTATAGCGGTGCTCTCCTGCCTCCCTTCCCCTCCTTGCAATGTGTTCCCTGGTCTGTGTGTAGTCACTCCTTCACAAGGTTATGTAGGCTGGCACTTTCTCCACGTGAACTATGCCTGTAGCATCATGTGTGGGGGTGGTGTGTAACAGGTTTTGGGACCTTGCCTGTGCCCTGTCCAGTTCAGTACTTGTGGGTTCCATGTCAGTTGGCACTGATGCTGAGTCCAGACATGGGAGTTAGTCTCCCAAGTGTCATGCCTTACAGCACGCATGTCCTATGTTGTAGCCTGTGACATGATGTGCATGAGTGTGCGATACGCATAGTGCAGGGATGGTGGCGTGTGTTGCAGTCATTCCCATTCAGGACCATGGAGTTGTGTGGCCACTACTGTCCCCTGGGGCATATTTTCATAGGTGTCATGTGTGTCATCACAAAATGTGGACACTCTCAGTGTCTACAGCATAGGTTGTGCTCTGTGCCATTATCCCCTGGCACCATGTATATTGACGTAATATGTAGTACAAGTGTCCACTGTACAGCCTGACCTGATTTTCCTTGTTCATACTCGTGGTGGCCAGTGCCTGTGTGTCTTGTTACAATCATCTGATGATGACCATTTGTACATGATTATTTGGACAGGCACACCTTGGGTATTTGGTGTCCAATCTTGCATTTATGCAGCCCCTGTGTATTTCACCCAGACTAAGAGATGTAAGTGCTTCCTGTGTCTCAACAAATTGTCTCATGTAGGGGGTGGTTGGTGCGGGCAAAGCCTACATGTCAAAACCTGATGTCTCCTTGCTAGGTCTGGCCAGTGTGTGATGTTTGTCTGGACATACACTCAATGTGCAGTGAGCCAGTCATGGTGGGCATGTTTTCAGTATTACCTATGCAGCATGTGCCTCAAGTTCATGGATATGGTCCCTGCTCATCCCTATTTTCGGCAACGCTGTGTGGTGCAGATGCAGTGCTGGATTGTCCCCAGGGCCTGGCTCCTCTGTCAAACTCCATTTCATGTCATTTGCTATTGTGTCATGCTCACCATGGTTTTTCAGTGGCATGGTGGGTCAACCAACTGTGTGTTGCATGCCCTACATCTGTACCTTGTTTCGTAGATGTTACTGATCTTTCTTTTTAGGCTATGCACTGTAACCTATGTAGATTGGACTCATGTGACATATGTATACAGGTGTATGATTAATTGCTGTCTCTTCACCTTGCCCACAGCATCGTCGGGGGACACGGAGGGAGACATGAGCACAGACGGAGCGGAGGGACCGAGCACCAGTGCCAGCGTTGACATCGTGGCTGGCACATTGAGTGGAACTGAGGCGGAGGAGAGTGAGGCCGAGGACCTGTCCACTGGCACGACAGAATATGAAGCTGACGGGTCCGAGGATGATCTCTCCGAGTGGGCGGAGGCTGCACCAGCAGCTGACAGCAGCACAACATCTCACCCCGCCCCCTCCATTGCCATCAGCCGCCTCCCACTTGCTCGTGTCCCTTCCCAGCGTGCCCGGTCACCACATGTCTCCTTCCTGCCAGGCACCGCACCCCCTGCCCCTGTCTCCACTGCTGCCGCCAATGCCGAGTCTGTGGACATCCAGCGGCAGTTGCAGGTTGGTCAGGCTGCGATGCTTAATGTCCTCCATGGCCACAGCCAAGTGCTGAACAACATGGAGGCATACTTGGAGGGCATTTTCTCATCGCAGGCTGACCAACGCAACTTGCTGAGGTCCATTGACTCAACACTGACTGCAGCAGTGGTTCTCCTGCAGCGCTACGTCCAACCCCCTACCCCTGACCCATCCACACTTCCCACTCCCATGCCTGTCCCACGTACACCCAGACGTCAGCATGCACCCACCACAACAGACACAGGCACCACACCAGCAGGGAAGGTCATACGCACACCTCCTGGCACGCGCACACAGGGTGAAGTAGGCACACCCACTGGGTGGGGGGGCAAACGTAAGCCACGCAGCCAGAGTGGGAGTCCGCATTCCACCCAATCCACTCCCTCCAAATCCCCTCCCCTCAGCTCTCCTGGACACATATCCGGCAAAGACTCCTTCATGGCCGCTCTGTCCCTGAGCCCCACTGTGACACCACCCCGCAAGCGGTCAAGGGAGTCCCCGGTCAGGGTGGTTGAGTCCCCCCCCCCTGTCCACACCCTCCCCCAGTGGCGCTGCGACCCATCCCTCCGCCTCCCCCCTCCTTGGGGCTTGTGGTTCCTTCGGGTGCAGGGGAGTCTCTGGAGGACCTTGCTAAGGTGTGCAGCGACATCCTGGCCTCCGCCTTTGGCCCTGCCCCACCCCCTGTGGTGGAGTCCTCCATCCCTGCACCCACAACGCCTACCCTTCGCCCTCATGTCCCTGCGGTGCCTGGTCCTTCCCCCCCCCCCCCCCACATGATGCCCTCCCCGCTCTGGAAGACAAAGGAGTCTGACTGCAGGCAAGCTAGGGGACACGCGTCCCACTGTGTCCCCCACCTGGATTCGAACTTTGGATTGCCCTATGGGCATTGTACATTTTGAACTTTCAAGGGACAAACTGATTTTTGGATGCTGAATAAAGCAATTTATTTTTCCTTAGTACACTACTGTCTGTCTGGTACTGCTGTTGGTCGACCTGCCCCATTATTTTGGGTGGTGATAATGTGTTGGGTGTGTGGGAATTGTAGTATTGTGCTGGTCATAGGGTGGATCCTGGTATCTGTGTGCCATCACAAGCTGTTGGCTACATAACTTTGTTCATGTAAGCAGTTACTGCATGGTGACATCATCCCAAGGTGTGTTCCTTCCTCTGTGTAACCTGACATCTTCCCTGCAGGGTCTTTCCAATATGTGGTGCTGAGCTGTGTCTACATTGGCTGGGTGTGTGACGGACTTGTTAGACTTGGTCCATGCATGCTGAGCGATGTCTCCACCTGCATCATTCGTGGCGTCCTTGGTGGTCACTGTACTTGTGTATGTAGACTTGTCATGACTTCATGTGTACATGTTTTATTTTTGGCGCTATGCATGTGTATACTCCCAGCCTCGCACACATATGGTACATGTACTGCAGGATCTTTGTGCACCTGACTGACATTTGTGGGCATTGGATCTGTGGGTACTCCACCCTTTTCTTTGCAGGGGCACTGCTGGGAGTGTTGGGCACCCACCCCTCCTGTGTCTGGGCACTGCTGGGAGGACTCTGCACACACCCCTCCTGTGTCTGGGCACTGCTGGGAGGACTCTGCACCCACCCCTCTTGTGACTGGGCACTGCTGGGAGGACTCTGCACCCACCCTTCCTGTGTCTGGGCACTGCTGGGAGGACTCTGCACCCACCCCTCTTGTGACTGGGCACTGCTGGGAGGACTCTGCACACACCCCTCTTGTGTCTGGGCACTGCTGGGAGGACTCTGCACCCACCCCTCCTGTGTCTGGGCACTGCTGGGAGGACTCTGCACCCACCCCTCCTGTGTCTGGGCACTGCTGGGAGGACTCTGCACCCACCCCTCCTGTGTCTGGGCACTGCTGGGAGGACTCTGCACCCACCCCTCCTGTGTCTGGGCACTGCTGGGAGGACTCTGCACCCACCCCTCCTGTGTCTGGGCACTGCTGGGAGGACTCTGCACCCACCCCTCCTGTGTCTGGGCACTGCTGGGAGGACTCTGCACCCACCCCTCCTGTGTCTGGGCACTGCTGGGAGGACTCTGCACCCACCCCTCCTGTGTCTGGGCACTGCTGGGAGGACTCTGCACCCACCCCTCTTGTGACTGGGCACTGCTGGGAGGACTCTGCACCCACCCCTCCTGTGTCTGGGAACTGCTGGGAGGACTCTGCACCCACCCCTCCTGTGTCTTGGCACTGCTGGGAGGACTCTGCACCCACCCCTCCTGTGACTGGGCACTGCTGGGAGGACTCTGCACCCACCCCTCCTGTGTCTGGGCACTGCTGGGAGGACTCTGCACCCACCCCTCCTGTGTCTGGGCACTGCTGGGAGGACTCTGCACCTACCCCTCCTGTGTCTGGGCACTGCTGGGAGGACTCTGCACCCACCCCTCCTGTGTCTGGGCACTGCTGGGAGGACTCTGCACCCACCCCTCCTGTGTCTGGGCACTGCTGGGAGTGTTAGGAACCCACCCCTCCTGTGTCTGGGCACTGCTGGGAGGACTCTGCACACACCCCTCCTGTGTCTGGGCACTGCTGGGAGGACTCTGCACCCACCCCTCCTGTGTCTGGGCACTGCTGGGAGGACTCTGCACCCACCCCTCCTGTGTCTGGGCACTGCTGGGAGGACTCTGCACCCACCCCTCCTGTGTCTGGGCACTGCTGGGAGGACTCTGCACACACCCCTCTTGTGACTGGGCACTGCTGGGAGGACTCTGCACACACCCCTCCTGTGTCTGGGAACTGCTGGGAGGACTCTGCACCCACCCCTCCTGTGTCTGGGCACTGCTGGGAGGACTCTGCACCCACCCCTCTTGTGACTGGGCACTGCTGGGAGGACTCTGCACCCACCCCTCCTGTGTCTGGGCACTGCTGGGAGGACTCTGCACCCACCCCTCCTGTGTCTGGGCACTGCTGGGAGGACTCTGCACCCACCCCTCCTGTGTCTGGGCACTGCTGGGAGGACTCTGCACCCACCCCTCCTGTGTCTGGGCACTGCTGGGAGGACTCTGCACCCACCCCTCTTGTGACTGGGCACTGCTGTGAGTGTTAGGCACCCACCCCTCCTGTGTCTGGGCACTGCTGGGAGGACTCTGCACCCAACCCTCCTATTTCACGATATGTACGCTTAGAACATACACGGGTGTGGGTTCGCTCCATGCATACGAGGTGGGGTTACGGTCCGTACGTACACTGTTGGCATGGGGGTACGCTCCATGCATACGTGGGTGAGGGTACGAGTCGTACTTGCACTGTTGGGGTGGGGGGTACGCTCCATACGTACGCGGGTGAGGGTACGGGTCGTACTTACACTGTTGGGGTGGGGGGTACGCTCCATACGTACGCGGGTGAGGGTACGGGTCGTACTTACACTGTTGGGGTGGGGGTACGCTCCATACGTACGCGGGTGAGGGTACGGGTCGTACATACACGGTTGGGGTGGGGGTACGCTCCATGCGTACGCGGGTGAGGGTACGGGTTGTACTTACACTGTTGGTGTGGGGGTACGCTCCATACGTACGCGGGTGAGGGTACGGGTCGTACTTGCACTGTTGGGGTGGGCGGTACGCTCCATACGTACGCGGGTGAGGGTACGGTTGGTACATACACGGTTGGGGTGGGGGTACGCTCCATACGTACGCGAGTGAGGGTACGGGTCGTACTTACACCGTTGGGGTGGGGGGTACGCTCCATACGTACGCGGGTGAGGGTACGGGTCGTATTTACACTGTTGGCATGGGGGGTATGCTCCATACATATGCGGGTGAGGGTACGGGTCGTACATACACGTTTGGGGTGGGGGTACGCTCCATGCGTACACGGGTGAGGGTACGAGTCGGACTTACACTGTTGGGGTGAGGGGTACGCTCCATGCATACGGGGGGTGGGGGTACGGTCCGTACATATCCGTACCCACGCTATGGAATGCTTGTGCGGGCCGTACCCAGGCCTTTGCCACGTGGGTACAGCCGTCCCGCCATTGTTGGCGTGACGTAGGTGTGGGCGGGGTACGACTCGTACCCACGCTCTTAAGGCGTGGGTACGGGACGTACCTGTATTGTTGTGTTGCCGGTTCGCGTCGTCAAGCACTTCCGTTGTGGCGGACGCTGGCTTTGCTGGACACGCCCCCACCCCCTCGTAGTGACCAGGGCCTGGGGGTCAGGTATGTCCAGGGCATGTGTGCTGTGTGACTTTGGTGGGGGTTTTGTGGCCTGCCCCTGGTCCTGCCCCCCCCTTTCCCCCCTCCCTTTGTTGTTCCACCGCTAACTTTTGAACTCTTCACTAAGATAGCTAGAGGGATTGTGTCTGGGTCCCCATTGGACCCAGTGCCGCCTACAATCTGGAAAGAATGCGAAGCTGAACTTTTCCCCCCGCTCCATTTAATCTGTCAGCAATCTCTGCTGACTGGCAGTGTCCCTGCCCTCTGGAAACAAGCTTTAGTCTCCCCGTTGCTGAAAAAGCCCTCCCTTGACCCTGACTGTTTGAAAAACTACAGGCCCATTTCACTATTGCCGTTCCCTGCTAAGATAGTGGAACGGGTGGTCAGTAAAACCCTTTCCTACCACCTGGAGCATCATCTATTACTGGACAGAGACCAATTCGGATTCCGGCCTGCGCATGGAACCGAAACAGCCCTTGTTATCGCCATGAACGAACTACAAAGGCGAGCAGACAGAAGCCAGGCATCATTTCTGATACTGCTCGATATGTCTGCCGCCTTTGACACGGTGAATCATGAGATTTTACTGAGACGCTTATGGGAGGCAGGAGTGAGGGATACGGCACTGCATTGGTTCCATTCTTTTTTGCAGGACAGGCAACAAGCAGTATCTCTACCTCCTTTTCAATCTGCTTTCTCTCCGGTAGCGCATGGTGTCCCACAGGGCTCTGCTATCAGCCCAATACTTTTTAATGTCTACCTTAGGCCACTAATTCTGTTGATCAAAAGCTTCGGCATTAAAACCATCAACTACGCAGATGACATGCAGATGATCCTCTCCCTGGAAGGAGAAGACTCTATCTCCATAGAGACCTTCCACAACTGCCTGCGGGAGACCTCAAGATGGCTGAAGAACAATTCTCTTCAGTTTAATGCAGGGAAAACGGA
Organism: Triturus cristatus; assembly: GCF_964204655.1. Lineage (NCBI taxonomy): Eukaryota > Metazoa > Chordata > Amphibia > Caudata > Salamandridae > Triturus > Triturus cristatus. The sequence continues at coordinate 1,268,641,553 of NC_140579.1, read as the reverse complement.
GGTGCTCTTTAATAGTGGCTCGAGGATTCCCTGTTCGTTTCCTAGCAACTTCTGGCCCCTGGAAACAGCCTCTAATGTACAGCCTGTAGACTCGGTCCGTAACTTGGGGGTCATGCTTGATCACAAGCTCAGCATGGAGACACATGTCCAGAAAACCTCTGCCTGCTGCTTTGCCATCCTGCGCTCCCTAAGGAAAGTTCTGCCCCTCTTGCCCACCCAGGCGCGCGCCCAAATAGTTAGATGCACCATCTTGAGCAGGTTGGACTACTGCAATGCCCTCCTGTTAGGGGCCCCGGAGTACCTATTAGACAGGCTCCAAAGAGTCCAATCTGCGGCTGCAAAACTAGCCCTGGGGCTTCCAAGGAGATCCCATGGACCATCCGCCTTGGCACAATTGCACTGGCTCCCTCTTAGACAGAGAGTGCAATTTAAGGCCCTCTGTATTGTTTTTAGGGCCCTCCATGGCTCTGGCCCAGTCCCTCTTCAATCTAAGTTTACGTGGTACGTCCCTACTAGACTACTCCGATCTTCGGATGCCAAACTGGTGGTCATTCCCAGTTTCAAGAAGGTCAGATCCGGAGGTAGATCTTTTGAGGTCACCGCCGCTAGACTTTGGAACACCCTTCCAAATGAGATCAGACACACTGATGAACTTTTACCTTTTAGAAAAAAGGTCAAAACTTGGCTTTTCCCTGGCTAGCCTTTCGTCCTCTTTGTTCCTCTTTCCTCCTCAGACTCTGTCAGCGCCAGGATGCCTGTAACTGGCGACAGTTCGTGCTCTATAAGATCTTAAATAAATAAATATAAATAAATTCTGCGGCGTCTGCGTCGTAACCTGTAGAGGAGGTCGACAGCTATGAGGGCCGGGATGACACGTAGGTTCGGGTCCATGTCTGTCCGTCGCGTGCAGGTACTCCTTGTTCGCGTCGTCCTGATTTCCCGGCAATTTTTGGCTGCCGGAAAATATTGTCCGTGCGGGATGACGTCGGTGCGAATCGTAATGCCTGGTTCGTGAATGGCAGGCTGCGTGCGTCCCGACGTCACGTCGGCGCTTTCCCGGATCACATTTGTATGTTTATTTTCGTCGGTCGGGGTTTTGTACGATTCGTACGGAAATGGTATTTCCGTGCGAATCGTACTTCCATGTTAGTATATTTTGACGACCGGGTACGCGTTGGACGGAGAATATGCTCTGTCCGACGGTTCGTACCCGGTTTTTACAGGATCGTGATCGGCACCTTAATTTGTTGCCATCAGATAGTATTAAATATGAATTGCTTTGTAACTCTATTCTTGACTCCTTCCCGAATGTTTTCCCTTCCATTGTGTTTTCTGATTTAGAAGTGTATCTCCAAACAATTGCATCTTTTTCTCATACAGTGTCATTATTATACACAAAGTTAAATATATCTGATGAGGATAATATCAATTTCCTTTATACCTTCTGGAACGCAGAATTAAAATTGTCCTTACCTTTAGATACATGGAGGAGGATTTTGCTAAATTCTATTTCGGGTTGGTTGCCTGTAACACTAAACCAGGCTAACCCCTATATTATACTTAATTGTTTTTAGACCCCTTTAAAATTATATAATGCCAATCTTAACTTCTTCCATTAGTTGGAATTGTTCTTCAGGAGTAGGATCATTAAAACATATATTATATGATTATCATTTTGTTAAGAGGTTTTGGGATGAAGTTTGACAACAGATCAATTGTATATTGAATATATTTGACACTTTATCATATGAGTTAGTTATTTGTAAAGCCTCTTCTCTCCCCACTAAGTTGCCCCTGTTTGATAATAAGCTTTTTGATTTTTTTAATCTCAGCTGCTGTAAGATTGATTACTGCTAATTGGAAAGATTCACCTTCTTTATCTGTTCATATGTGGTGGGTTTGAATTATTTTTACCAGAAAAGGTGCTAATTTGACTTTTATCGGGTATTCTTCATAATAATTCAAATTATTTAAAATTTTGGAAACCAATTGATGGCTATCTAATGTTGAATCCCTGGTTGATACAAGTTTAAGTATTTCTATTTATGAATCTATTTTTAGCTTAGTACCTCTGAATTTTATTTTATTATAGTATTGTCCTTTTTATTTTTCATTGCGGAGATATCATTTAGTTATGTAGATACTTTATAATATTTTATTGAAGTTCTTATTTTTAATACTAGAATGTTTATCTTAGCTCATATTGTATTTTATGGGTTAATGTTTGTACCTTTTCGAAACTCTTTTGTGTATGTCATTTATTATCAAAATTCTAATAAAATATTTTGAATGAGAATCATAAATAATAGACTAGAGTAGCAAGCTTCAAACCTCTTTACTCCAGCGGCTCCTTAATCATATAGTACAAGAAGATGATCACAACAGCTACTTTAACTAGAATAAAGTCCAACTAGAGCATTATCCAAAAATCATCCACAGAATAGCTAGGCCTATGTTAGAGTCCACTGTCCTATCAGAAGCCAGACAGTAGTGTTGCATGACCGTGCAGTCTGACTTTCAAGTGGCTGCTTTGCAGGTGTCTGATAACAGAATGTTTCTGAGACTGGTCGTACACCTCTTTTCTTCTAGAGGTATGAGCCAAGAGGTTCCCTGGCAACAGTTTATTGTCGAACTGATAACAAATAAAAATACAGGAAACAATCCAGTAAGAAAAAGATTGTTGATAGTACACAGGTAAGGTCCTGTACGTAAGGAAACATAGTTAATAAACAATTGGTTAGATGTTTGCAATTCTTTGGGTCCTGATCAAGGAAATATTGGGAGAATCCTGGTTTGGTTGAGATAAAATTCCAAAAGTTCAGTCAGAAGGAAAGACGGATGGGTCCTCGTGACTACCTTATTGGAGTGTAAAATGGTATAGGATCCACCACTGACAGTGGCTGAGTTTCACTAATATTACAAGCTGAAGTCATAGCAAATAAAGCAAGCTGCTTTTCATAACAGGTGCTGCAATGTAGCCTTCCAAATTGACTCAACTTGTGGACCCAAAAGTTTTGACAGACTGAAACTTTTGAGTCAAGGGCATTCTTATGGAGGAAAAACTTCCCAAGGAGGTGAGGGCATTTATTTAAGACAAAAAGCTTTCTTTGCTCCTTCCTGAAAGTCTTTAATCACAGGACTATTGAAAAAGGATGACTGATGAGGGTCTTTTCTATAGTTTATATTAGCTACAAGACAGACGTAGAGGAGAATTGCAGCTTGGCTTGAGACAAACAGCAAATCACTTCTTTCTGACAAGTGATAGGATTGTGACTTGCTGTAAGCCTCACAAGCAAAATCTTTTTCACTGAGGTCCGTTTGGATGGTCGTTTATTCTCTTTTAATATGTCCATACATGATTGAGGTAAATACATATGACTATATTGTCTGATTTCAGGAGCTATGCTGCCAACTTCATGGATGTTAAGTTTGGGTGAAACAACTGACCGTGTAATCTGGTCAACAAGTTTGGTTTGCATGGCAGCCTCTTTTGTAGTTTTAGGATTAAATCTGTTTCAGTGAGCCAACTCAATAGCAATCTTCATTACATTTTACAGTACTTAATTTCAACCTATTGCTTACCTGAAGATGACTTGTAAACTAAAGCGACTAACAACAATTCAACTTCCTCTGTAGAAACAAGGAGGAGGAGCAAAATCAATTGTGTTCGAACTGTGTCATTATCATCATTCGTTATTAAGTTATGGCAAGCAGTCGCCACCTCTTTCATCCCCTCCCTTTTTTCAGGACAACGCAGCTCAAAGGATTCTGTGACACATGCCTAACCATGTGGTATTTGCTCTGAACCCCAGGTCGCTCCGACATTTGGCCTCCAGGAAGTCTTGGGCTGTGTGTACCTGGGTGCACATGTAGGTTCTATCACCCTCAGTTACTCTCAACTTTACTGGGTACTAGAAAGAGGTCTCTCTTGATTGCCTTCCTGGTGTCTCCATATTGTAGTCCTGCTCAGTTCGTGGAATACAGTTTTGCTTACATTGGAATTGAAGATTCCTCTGTCCTGTAGCAGCCAGAGTAACCGTTTCTCGTTGAGTAGAACTACTCAATTCCACAAGAATTGTGCCCACTCCCTTGGCTCCAGAGATATTCCTTCCATTCCTCTTTTGGGAAATCACTCAACCTATATAATGGATATCTCAGTCTGCATTGCCTCTCAATAAAGGAAGTAACGGGGTTACCATATCCTCCCCTTGGAATCAGGTGGAATCCTAACACGGATATGAAAGGCTCTCATTCCGTTCTTGAATCTTTCTATCTCCGACTCCAATCTTTACAGGATTGTTACAGCAGTTCCTCTGAGTTTCAGTCTGACATTTCTCATATTGACACATCTGCTTCTGCATCTCTAACACAGCATTGTTCTGTTTTAGTGTTGACGCTCTGTTCCACCCCTGTAAGATGTGAGGTTCTCCAGACAAGCCTCCATTATCACTAGCTTAATGTCCTCTAAGTGTTCCTAATTCGGACCTTCCACTGAGGGGGGGCTCCCTTCCCGCTCCAGTTTCAGTCTGGACACTAGTAAACTTTGTTGCCCGAAGTAATTCTACTTAAGTTTAACCCCTTCGCTGCTAGGCCTCCCCCCCCCCCCCCCCCCCGTGCTAAGAATTTTTTGGGCTATTTGGCGTAGTTTGCGCTTAGGCCCCTGTTCCTTTTTGACCACAAAAGGAATCCACGCCAAATTTATGTCCTTTTCTTCCAACATCATGGGGAATTCTAAAGGTACCTGGGGTTTGTGGATTCCCCTGGAGGGGACCCAGAAATTAGCCAAAATACAGCTAAATGTTTGTTTTTTGGGGAAAAATGGGAAAAAAGTGCTGCAAATGAAAGTGTCTGGGGTTTTCCCTGCAAATGGTATCAAAAAAGGGTTTGTGGGGCTGAAATCACAATTTTCCCAGCTTTTAGGGAATGACAGACGTTTGTCAGAAAACCAACATTTTTTACAGTTTTGGCATTTTTCTGGGACATAACCTATTTTTGCTATTTTTTGTGCTTTCAACCTCCTTCCAGTTAATGGTAGAAATGGGTATGAAAACAATAATGGATCCTGGAAAGCTATAGATTTTTGAAAAGTAGGCAAAATTCTGAATTCAGCAAGGGGTCATTTGTGTAGATCCTTCAAGGTTTCATTATAGAAACTAACGGTTAAATATAGGAAAAATTTAAAATTAGTTGAAAAAAACAGCCTTTTGTGTCAACGTTTTCACCTGTAACTTCTAATTATGACAGCTCTTTAAAAGCAGTATACCGTTACATCCGCGAGACCTTACAGGTTGTGGGGATATACAAGACTTGTAGGTTCACCAAGAACCCGACGAACCCAGAGGCAAAAACTGAGCAGCGACTAGCAATGGTCTTTTATTATGTAGGGGGCATATAGCAATTATTCTGGGAAAATGTATACATGGAAAAATTGGTATGAAAGACACCTATGTATTTCTGAAATGGTAACAAAATATAGAGTTTAGAAACAGTAGATATTTGCACATTTCCGAAATGGGGAACACTCATACTAGCATGAGAATTATCGGTCATTTTTCAAAATGACTTATTTTTTACACATTGTCTTTCATTTGGAAGGCAGAAATGCATTGAAAGTCAATAGGTAATAACAATTGCTTTACAAATCTGAATTACCCTAAGTCTCCCGATAGAAATGGTACCTCACTTGTGTGGGTAGGCATAGTGCCCACGAAAGGAAACGGCTCAAAACACAACTTGAACACACCACATTTTCGCAATGAAAAATCGCCCTTTTTTTTGCAAAGTGCCTAGCTGTGGTTTTGTAACCCTAGCTCTGCCGGCACCTAGGGAAACCTAGCAAACCTATACATTTTTGAAAACTAGACACCAAGGGGAACACAGGATGGGGTGACTTGACTGCCTTTCACAAGGTTCTGTTACCCAGAATCCCTTGCAAACCAAATCAAAAGAATTGTAAAAACAAAACACATTTCCCTCACATTTCTGTGGTGGAAAGTTCTGGAATTTGCATGGATCCACAAATTTCCACCCACGCCGCGTTCCTCAAAGTCTTCTGAGAAAAATGCTACCTCACTTGTGTGGGTAGGCCTAGTGCCCGTGTCAGGAAACGGCGCAAAACGCACCGTGGACACACCATAATTTCACAGTGAAAAAGGACCCTTTTTTGGCAAAGTGCCTAGCTGTAGTTTTTGAACCCTAGCTCTGCTGGCACCTAGGGAAACCTATAATCCAACAAGGAGCTATAGAGGGGTAGTAAATGCCAGGCCACCCTCCACACACAATTATAAATCAGTCATTCTTTTCATGAACTCTGAAATGATCCCCCGTGCCTTACAGATGAATTTTTAATAAATCCCACAATGTGAAGAGAAACCAGCCAATAATTAAATCACTCAACCATCACCCATCTATTTCGAAAAGTGTAATATCACATAAATTATGATGTGCCAGAAAAAAGTGTGGAGAAATGAGAAAGTATCTCACGTGCGCACCACAAGAGGAGCTACTGGCAGGTACTCACCAATTTGCCCACGTACTTATCATTGAAAACTTCCTCATGAAAAGAAAAAATTTGTCCAGTGTAAGAGAAGTGTACAAGTAATTTGAAAAAAAATAAGCAAAAACCCCAAAAGAAAGAAGAGACGGATATAGTCTCAGATAAAATTGGGTTCAACTCGCGTACATACTTTCAACGTCTTTATTTCACTACGTGAATTATCCCCAAGGTTAAAAACACAGCATGTTAACCACATCAAGGATGGCCAACATGTTGCGTTGCCTATTTCAAAAGTAATGGCAAATTCATCGGGGCATCTGAGGTCAGCATACATGAGTATGTGTGACGTTATGTTGTGGCTCGGCAGGGTTGTGTGTATGCTTAAGCTACGGGCAGAGATTTGTGCACTTTCCACAGTAAATGGAGATAATTGATTTTGGACTTCAGAGAGTAAATGAAATAGAAATTGGGTTGAACTGAATGGGAGTTTTAAACAGTTTAGGATGGTTGGCAATTCTCTGTTTGGCCATTCATAAACTCAATCCTACACGCTGTTGTGACGTAAGGTATGAAAGATGGATTTGTGACGACTGTATGGAATTTCAGTTTGTCGCATTCTTTGTTTTAGTGTGTGTGTCTGTCTCCACAGATGGTGTGAGCAACAGAGGTGCTTGCAGAAGGGGAGAAAAGTATACATAATACACCCCCCGCAACTAAGTGAGAGCTGGTATGTGGGCCTGTGGCTCTCGCTAGGTAAATGTTTAGTAACCTTATGTCATATGGTTACCATTTTAATTCAGCTTGTTGATATGACTTGCTGTTACGACCACGTGTCTTGAATTACTGGGCATGAATGGACGGTGTCTCTTATGAATTCCCAGCCTTGTTTTTTCTGTCTGTTCGCAGTCACTCTTTTAAGTAGAAATGTCCAGGGAGGTGAATGCTGACCTCAGAAGCCCTGATGAATTTGCCGTTACTTTTGAAATAGGCAGTGAAACATGTTGGCCATCCTTGATGTGGTTAACAACATGCTGTTTTTTTAACCTTAGTATAATTCACGTAGTGAAATAAAGATGTTGAAAGTATATACGTGAGTTGAACCCAATTTTATCTGACACTATCTGTCTCTTCTTTCTTTTGGGGTTTTTGCTTATTTTTTCAAATTACTTATACACTTCTCTTACACGGGACACATATTTTCTTTTCATGAGAAAGTTATCAATGATAAGTACGTGGGCAAATTGGTGAGTACTTGCCAGTAGCTCCTCTTGTGGTGCGCACGTGAGATACTTTCTCATTTCTCCACACTTTTTTCTGGCACATCATAATTTCTGTGATATTACACTTTTCGAAATTGATGGGTGCTGGTTGAGTGATTTAATTCTTGGCTGGTTTCTCTTCACATTGTGGGATTTATTAAAAATTAATCTGTAAGGCTAAGTGGATCATTTCAGAGTTAATGTAAAGAATGACTGATTTAGGGGAAATGGATACATACATTACCCTTTGAGCGATCCTACGTATTTATAGTTAGAATTGATGAAAAGTGCCGCCTTTTGCCAGGTCTTTGTTGCTGGATTATAACCTAGGGAAACCTACCAAACCCACACATTTCTGAAAACTAGACACCCGGGGGTTTCCAGGGAGGTATGGCTTGCGTGGAGCTCCCAACGTTTCCCTACCCATAATCCCCTGCAAACCTCGATTTTAGCTGAAAAAATCACTTTTTTCACACATTTTTGTGTGGGAAAGTTGTGGCATCACCGGGCTGACACAAATTTCCTACCACCCAGCGTCCCCCAGGGTCTCCCGATGAAAATGGTGCCTCACTCGTGTGGGAGGCCCAAGTACCCGTGACAGGCGAGGACCCAAAACGTAGCGAGGCGACATCAAAATTGCCTATCACAAAACAACCTGGTTTTGCAAGGGGGGGGGTCGCCTGGGTTTTTGGCCCCTTGCTCGGTGGCCATCTAGGGAAAACTACCAAACCCACACATTTCTGAAAACAAGACACACTGGGGATTCCAGGGAGGCATGGCTTGCGTGGATCTCCCTACGTTTCCTTACCCAGAATCCCCTGCAAACCTCAATTTTAGCTGAAACTTGGGCCTTGTCACTGGTACTTGGGCCTCCCACACGAGTGAGGCACCATTTTTATCGGGAGACCCTGGGGAACGCTGGGTGGTAGGAAATTTGTGCCAGCCCGGTGATGCCACAACTTCCCCACACAAAAAGGTGTGAAAAGGTGATTTCTTTTTTTTTTCCAGCTAAAATTGAGGTTTGCAGGGGATTCTGGGTAAGGAAACGTTGGGGGATCCACGCAAGCCATACCTCGCTGGAATTCCCCGGGTGTCTAGTTTTAAGAAATGTGTGGGTTTGGTAGGTTTCCCTAGATGGCCGCCGAGCACGGGGCCAAAAACTCTTATGACCCCCCTTGCAAAACCAGGCAATTTTGATGTCTCTTCACTACGTTTTGGGCCTTTGCCTGTCGCGGGAACTTGGGCCTCCCACACGAGTGAGGTACCATTTCTATTGAAATACTTGGAGAAAGGCAGGGGATAAGAAAGTTGTTGTTTCTTTCTGCATCGTGAAAATGTTTGGCACAATAATGTAAGGAAAATGTGACATTTTGAGGTTTGCAGGACATTGTGGGTAAGATAACGTGTTGGTATCCACAAGAGAGACATCGCCATGTACTCCCATGGGCGTTTAGTTTAGGACGAGATCTACAGTTGGTAGGTTATTCTTAGATGGAATGTACACCTTGGCAGAGAGACTAAAAAGTCAAAGATTCCTACACAGCCATCTATTCCTCAGGCACACACACAATACTGGTTGGATTTGGCACGAGCGCGAGTAATGGTTCAGTATATAAAATTTAATTGACAAGAGATTTCACAAAAATGAAATGCACTGTCAATAATTAAACAGACAAACAACTGAACCAGTGACTTGCAGCTCGTGAGCTGTAAAGCCACGGCAAGTCACCAACCGCTTTACAGGCCATTCACACACCTTTCATACGTGATACACACAAGACCATTCACACCACCAGGCACGAAACCAACACATTACAACACTCTCAAAAAAGGACAAGGTACACCCTGCTTGAGAAAGACAAAAAAGACTAATTTCTGCACAACTACCTATTCTTCAAGTACACAGACATACTGGTTGGATTTGGCACGAGGGTGAGTGATGGTTCAGTATATACAGTTGTATTAACCAGAGATTTCACAAAAATGAAATGCACGGTTAATAATTGAAAGGACGAGACCATTGACTCACAGCTCGTGAGCTGTAAAGCCACGATAAGGCACCAACGGCTTTACAGGCCATTCATACACCTTTCATAAGTGTGACACATACAAAACCATTAACATCGCCAGCCGCGGGCCCAGCACATTACAACACTCACAACAGCAGACCGCACCATTCAAGGGCCCATCACTTTCACACGCCCACATTCCTGACACGGCAACCACACCAGCTCACGGATTGCGTGGAGTGGTGTTTGGCTAGCAGTGTGTGTAGTGACCAGCAGCTAGTCACTACTCACACACTGCCAGCCGAGTGCCAGTCCACGCACACTGCCAGCCGAGTGCCAGTCCACGCACACTGCCAGCCGAGTGCCAGTCCACGCACACTGCCAGCCGAGTGCCAGTCCACGCACACTGCCAGCCGAGTGCCAGTCCACGCACACTGCCAGCCGAGTGCCAGTCCACGCACACTGCCAGCCGAGTGCCAGTCCACGCACACTGCCAGCCGAGTGCCAGTCCACGCACACTGCCAGCCGAGTGCCAGTCCACGCACACTGCCAGCCGAGTGCCAGTCCACGCACACTGCCAGCCGAGTGCCAGTCCACGCACACCGCCAGCCAAGCACCAGTCCACGCACACCGCCAGCCAAGCGCCACTCCACACACACCGCCATCACATTTAGGATTTTTTAATACAAATAAGAAAACACAAACAAATTGCAAATAGATACAAATCTACTAACACAAAATCTGAAACGAAATACACTACACAAATGCCAACCTTGAAACTGAACAAAAAATATTAAACAATAGAGGCCAGGCAGTTCACTTTACCACTCATGCATGCTCCCAAAAATTATTTTGCGTGTGGTACATTCTAAAACAAGCAGGCAGCCCAGGGTTAGAAGGACACTCTGGGTAGTACATACGAGTCTCCTTCCGCGTACCTCTTTGCCAACAGACTCTACATCTCCTACTGGGAAAGTCTTTTGAGGGTGTGGGGGGAATGTGATCAAGAAAGTGGTGATCTTTCAATCTAGCCAGATCCTCCACCACTTGCCTGTTCCACTAAAACAAGGCTGCCTATTAGACTCCTGAAACTTAGCAAAACTCATCTTTGACTCCGGACAAGAAACCTTGAAAACAACAAAATCATTAACGGTTGCCAAGTGGAAAAAATGGATAGCCAACTTTTTATACCAAATGTAAGCCTTACGAAGAGCAGCGTTAGGTTCCAACCTCTGATCTACTGTCAACACCATCCATGTGCCTATTGTAGTCTAAAATGCACACAGGTTTGCGCACTTCAGCATCCTGACCCCAAACAGTCACAGGTAAAGTGCTTTCATCATGGATGGTAGTCAGCATGTAGACATCTCTCCTGTCTGAAAACTTCACAGCTAGACGTTCCTTGCAACGCCACGCATTGTCCCCGCACAAGCTTTTGACAAACAAGTTATTTTGGGAAACCTTTACGGTTAGAGCGGATTGTGCCACAAGCAACAGTGTCCACTTTGGCCAATTCCCTGAACAATCGTACACCAGTGTAGAAGTTATCTACATATAAATGGTGACCTTTGTTAAAAAGTCTTCTACCAAGTTCCCACACTATTTTCTCAGTCACTCCAAATGTGGACGGACAACCAGGGGGGTTAATCCTGGATTCCTTACCAGTGTACACCCTGAAATTAGAGACATATCCAGTCCTACTGTCACACAGCATATACAGCTTAATTCCATAGCGTGCCCTCTTATTAGGAATGTATTGCCTAAAAACCAAGGGGCCCTTGAACAAGACCAAAGAGTCATCCACTGCTATTTCTTTCCCTGGAGCATAGATCTCAGAAAATTGATCTACAAAGTGATCAATGACAGGCCGAATCTTAAAAAGACAGTCACACAGGACCGGAGTGGGGGGGAGGGTGGTGTGTGGTGTGTGGAGAGGTGGCCCCACGAAACTAAGTTCCCTGGTGACTAGTCTTGACTGGGTCAATGTCTGGCGGTGGACCCACGGGGATAGGTGGGAATACACGTACCTTTCGTCCGTTCACGCCACCTTCTCGAGACTGGATTACCTATTTCTTCCCCGGGCGCGGACTAGTGGAGTGGTGCTCACGGAGATCCTCCCCCGCGGCCTATCTTATCATTCTCCAGTGTCTCTTGAGTTGGCTATGGGCAGAGGGCAGCAGTCATTTCGATGGCGCCTGTCGCCGTGGCACCTACAGAATGCAGCCTATACTACTCATATGAGGGAAGCTATTGCTCATTACTTTGCTTCAAATGAGGGATCGGTGTCGAGCGTGGGGTCCCTGTGGGAGGCCTTGAAGCCAACTCTACGTGGGGTGGACATCTCCTGGTGTTCGGCGGCCCGCAACAAGCGTAGGGAAGAGCTGACGTGAGCGGAGGCCTCAGTTGAGGCACTCGATCGGCAGGCTAGGGACGAGGGAGGAGGACTGCGGGTGAGGCAATTGCTCCAGGCCCAACAGTCTTGCGCAGCCCTTCTCATGGATGAAGCTCGCCAGACATGGCTGGCGACACGTAGCAGGATCTATCAGTGGGGGGGCAAGTCCAGGAAAATGATCTACAGGCTCTGCCAGGGCGCCTTCCACGCTCGGGCCCTTCCGGGCTTAGTGGATGATACAGGAGCTCCGATCACTGATCAGCTCCTTATAGCCGAAAGCTTTGCTGCCTTTTTCGCGGAACTTTATGCCCCCCGGGAGTGCCTGCCAGCGGCCACCGTCGAGCAATTCCTAGCTGATCTACCACCTAAACCGGTATCGGATGAAGTGCGGGATCGTCTGGAGCTTCCGTTGACAGAGGAGGAGCTCAGCACAGCCTTGGGGGAACATAATTCAGGGAAGGTGCCTGGGCCCAATGGGTTCCCGAGCAAATTTTTCAAACGCTATAACACACAACTGGCCCCCTTCTATCGAGCCGTAGTGGAGGAGGCAAGGGAGAGGGGCATGCTGCCCTCAGACTGGAGGCACGCAGAGGTGGTGGCATTCCTCAAACCCGGCCGCCCCCCGGATCAATGGGCCTCGTATCGTCCTATCTCCCTCCTCAATGTGGAGGCGAAGGTCCTGGCCAAAGCATTGGCCAACCACCTTCTGCCCCACATATCGGCTCTTATCCATCCTGATCAGGCAGGATTCATGCCAAAGAGGGCCACCAGACACAACATAAGGCCAGCGCACGTAGCGGTGGTTCGACAGACCGGGGAGCAGGCGGCACTACTGTTGGCAGACATGGATAGGGCCTTTGATTCCTTGAGCTGGGTATATCTGTTTGCCTTACTGCGCCGACTCAATCTGGGCCCGAGCTTCCTTTCCTATCTCCGGCTCCTCTATACAGACTTGCCGGCGGCGGTGCGGGTGGCGGGGGTGACATCTACTGTGTTTCCCATACAACGGGGCACGCGACAGGGATGCCCCCTGTCCCCACACTGTTTGCATTGGCAATGGAACCGCTGGCGGCGTGGGTGCATATGGATGTGCAGGTCCGGGGCTTTGAGTGGTCTCCGGAGGTGTCGGACAGAATCGCATTATATGCAGACGACGTCCTGTTCTTCCTTACGGAGTTAGACGTGTCGGGGCCGCGACTCCTACAGATCATGCAGGTCTTTGGGGAGACATCGGGACTATATATGAATCCTTCCAAATCCACACTGTGGATGCTGGGGGATTGCCCGAGGCCCGGGGCGTGGGCAAAGGATATTCAGCTGGCGGTGGGAGGACTGAAATACTTGGGGGTGTTCCCCTCGGAGTCTCCGGATCTTTCTTGGGACCGCAATATAGCGCCGGTGTGGGAGGAGATCCGCTCGGATCTCAAGACCTGGTCTCGAATGCCATTGACACTGTATGGCAGGTCCGCAATATTTAAGATGGTGGCACTGCCTAAGTTACTATATCAACTGCAAAACTATCCATATCCGATCCCGCCTCGATGGTTCCGGCAGGTGAATTCAGTACTGGGGCAGTTTCTGTGGGAGGGGGGTAAAGTGCGAGTGGCCCTTAGAACATGTTTTATATTCTCGTATTGCGGGGGACTTGCGTCTTCGGATGTCTTACTACCAGGCCTCGCTTCTCCTTGTTCTTAACGAGTGGTGGTATGGGGATAGGAGAGATCTGGCGTACGCATTGGAGAGGCTACTTATGGGAACTAATACACTACACACTATCCTGTACTCGGCGCCAATGCGTAGCAGCCTGCCGTCGGCCACGCGAGTGGTTTTTTTGATCTGGCGGCAGACACTGCGTCGGATGGGTTGGTGGAATGTCCTAACCGAAGAGACCCCCCCTCTGGAATAATGGGCGCCTCCCAGACTTGATGGCGCTAAGAGGCTTCCGCGGATGGGATGACATAGGCATCTCGACATTGGGAGACGTTATGAGCGGCACGACGCTTAAATCATTTCAGGACTTACAAAGAGAATTCTCTATGCCCCAATCACAGTTCTACAGATATCTGCAGTTACGGCATGCGCTATCCCCCAGTTTGGAGGGGCTGACATCTCTCCCAGAGTTTAGTCCGTTGGAAGCGAGACTTTTTATGGGGGATCTGGAGACCAAAAAGATCTCCAGGATCTATCAGGCCCTGGTGATCCATTGCTCTACGAAGCTCCAGAAGTTGCGGAGGGATTGGGAATCTGACGTAGGTGCCCTAGATGAGGATGACTGGAGGGAGGCCCTGGCAGCTCCGAGGGAAGCGGCTATAGCGATGCGACTGTGCCTCATACAATTTAAATATCTGCATAGGGTTTATTTTACCCGGGCCAGACTGTTCCGAGCGGGCTTGATTGCTGCGCCGGACTGCCTTAGGTGTGGTCAGGAGGAAGGGACATTTATTCACACTATTTGGCACTGCCCTGCGCTGGACCGGTTCTGGAGGGGGTAACTCCCTGTCTGTCCGAGGTGCTGGGGTGGGCGATCCCGCGCACACCACGATTTGCATTACTACATGTCATGGAGGGCATTGGGGGCAACATATATAAGCGCCACCTGCTACGGCTGGGCCTTACGCTAGCAAAGCGGGATATCGCTAGAGCGTGGAGGGTGCCTAGAGCACCGGTAACCGCATGGAAAAATCGCCTAGACTTTTGTATGGGGCCGGAACAGCCCATATTTGTAGCCCGGGGATGTCCACGCAAGCATTATAAAATATGGAAAAGGTGGGCGGATTACCGGGGGCTGTGGCTGGAGCAACCAGTAGAAGAAGAGGATTATTTATGGGGATGACTCGGGAGACTGGTCGGGCAGGGGGGGCGCCAGGCAGGGGGGGGAAGACAGGGGGATCCATCTTATCATAATATGACGTAGCTGTGGGACCTTAAGGCTGTGGTGGGGAATCTGTGGACATGGTGCGACGCAGGGGACGGGGTGGGGGGAGTTTGGGGGGGGGTTGTTATTGTTCAGGATATACTTCAGTGGCATTGCTGGTTGGCAAGCGTACAAATAGATTGCTATGGTGTTATGCTGCAATATGATTTTGTTGATGACTCTGATATTCAGGGTCCTGTAACATCTGTGCAATCGACAAATAAAACATGTTTTTAAAAAAAAAGACAGTCACACTCAGGGTGATCTCGTGGCAATGCTAAATCATTATCGACAAAATGCTGCATCCAAAGCAGAAGTAAATACCTATCACGACTCATGCCTGCCGGAAATATAGCCGTTGCCATCAAGGGACTAGTAGACCAATATGAAGATATTGTTGGCTTCCTTAGCAAACCCATCAAAAAAGTTAAACCCAAGAACTTCTTCATCTCTTCCAGATTTGTGGGAGTCAACCGGGTAGCTCTAGAATGGGGCTTAAGGCTGGCACTGTTGTCCCTCAAAAACTGTTCGGCATACAAATTAGTCTGCTCAATAATCTCTGCCAAAAACACATCGTCCGTAAACAACTGGAAAAAAATGTATCTGCAAAAAGTTTTCTGTATTCACTCTACACCCTGGAACACCAGTAAAGTCTGGCAATGCCGGCTGTACCATGCCTGGGGCAACCCAGAGGTCATCACTTCCAACTGAAAGCCTTGCAGCCCCAGGCTGCAACCTAGATGCCTCTTGCCGCACTATACCAACGGGAAGCCTTGCAGCCCCAGGCTGCAGCCCAGATGCCTCTTGGCGCACTATCGGCACATCAATGTCCTCCTCTAACACAGGCACTTCATCCGCACTAAGAGTAGCTTCATCTGCACAGAGAGTAGCTTCATCATCCGATGATGCCATGTGGAGAGAAAACTCACTGCCTGAATCTTCCCCTACCACCTCTGCCTCAGAATCAGTCAGTCTCTGAACCATGGTCAGAGGAAGACTCAAAAAGCATACTAACAAGCTGCTGAGCAGTAATCCTCCGGCTAGCCATTATCCTTAATAAGAAAGGAGACTGCACAAACAAGTCAACAACAACCAACACTGTGCAAAATAAGTAAGTAAAACAAATGTGTGCCTTTATCACAAAGATCTATATACTCAAACTATATGATGCACTTGCAAGAGACCGCTACACTCACCTGCACCTACTCTGCAGAGAGACAGCAAAAACAATATCCCACTAGAAAGAAAAAAAAAAACAATTACTTACAAAACAACAAAATACACATCTAGCACAAATGCAAAAAGTTTTTGACACTCAAAAAACAGAAGCCAAACATTCTGCAATTATTACAACATTTGCAAAAAACACATTCATGCAGAGAAATGAAAAACATTTACATTGTACAAAAAAGTGTCTTTCCACTACACAAACAGCAGAACCAAAAGTAACGAAACCGCAACCTTTAACAGTCTAAAGAGCAAAAGCTTTCAACTAGAACAAAAAGGGAGCAATAAAGCATTACAATTGCAATTCACAAGAAATAAAAGAATTAACATTATAACACACTATGTCACTACCCAATTGGTCAATCTGCCAGATGGGCATTCAAATAAGGCTGTGCAAAAATGGGGGGTGAACTTGCCCAAGGGATCGGGTGAGCTTGTCTGAGGGCGGGGCAGAAAACAGCAGACAGTAATGTGCCCCCCTTGCAAAATAAATAAATCCCTGGTGCCTAGTAGGGTTTTCTGCCTCCCCCCTCCCGCCTAGGGTTAAAAGGCCAATAAAAAGGGGCAAATCTGTCCCCAGGAGGGGCAGAAAAAACATTAACCAAATTTATAAAAAAATCTGCCCCCTGAAAGCGACCCTTGCCCAAGGAGTCGCTTCCATTTTAATTTCAAATACGTCCCTGGTGTCTAGTGGGGTATTCAGGCCCCCTGGGGGCAGAAAGGCCAAATACATGGGCCCATCTGCCCCCAGGGGGGTCAGAATACGCATTTTAAAAAAATGAGACCCTGGAAGTGACCCTTCCCCAAGGGGTCGCTTCCATTTTTCTTAAAAAAAGATCCCTGGCTCTAGTGGGCTTTTCTGCCCCCACTGGGGTCAGAAACATCAAAAAACCAAGGCAAACAGTCCCCAGGGGAGGCAAAAAAGTATTTTTAAAAATGTGCCCCCCTAAGGAAGCGACCCTTGCCCAAGGGGTCGCTTCCTTTACATAATAAAAGGACTCCCTGGTGTCTAGTGGGCTGTTCTGCCCGCCAAATACAAGGGCCAATCTACCCCCGGGGGTGCAGAATACACATTTTAAAAAAATGAGAGGCCTGGAAGCGACCATTCCCCAAGGGGTCACTTCCTTTTACTGTAAAAAACATCCCTGGTGCCTAGTGGGGGCATCCCGATCGCGACACTGTGCATGATTGTGCTGCAGGAATGCCCTGTATTGAGACCTTAGGGGAGAGGAAATACTCTTTCCTCTCCCCCAATGCCTCAGTACATTAAAAAATCCCCCCGCCCCACTGGAGCACACCAACTTACCTGCGCTGGAAACAAATGGTTTCCAGCGTGTCCAGCACTTCCTGATGACGTCGGCACGAGCTGTGTGCGCTGACGTCATGGGATTGCGTGGGGGGGCAGCAGAAACTCTTCCGCTGCCATCACCCTTTGTAGGGGCTAGATGGGCTGCCCATGGGGGGAGCGCCAGCGCTTCCCCCCCACCCATGGGTGGGTGCCATGACGGAGCGGTTCTGTCATGAGCACAGCCCAACCGATGCTCATGACGGAATCGCTCCGTCATGAGCATCGAAGGGGTTAAGACTGTTTGGCCAGCATATTTCATCCCCTTCATCTATGTTCACTTCGTCTGAGTGAGTAGGATCACCAGGGAATACCATTTTTTTTTTTTTTATATAGCGCAAACTAGACCCGAGACATCCAGTATCAAAGCGCTTTACACGAGCACCAGTTTCGTTACAGAAGAATACATTAATTTTTGTTAAGCACGGGGAGATTAAGTGATTTGCCCAGAATCACAGGATGTTGAGCGTTATTGCCGAGACTCTAACCCAGTTCCTCAGCTTCCAGGTCGACCGCTCTAGCCATAAGGCAACATCCTCTCCGCTTGTAACCTCTCAGATTCACCTCTGCACTTATTCACCAGGATCAGCAGCAGCAGCTATCTTTTTTTAGCGCCCTCTCTGCCGTTTATCTTGTGCCAGATGTGCACCTTCCTGTGCCTTCCATCAAAATCGCAGGCAGTCCAATGCAGGTATCCTGACAGTGCTGGTCAACAGCAGGAAACTCTTGGTGCAGTGTGCTTGCTAAATACTTCTCTGCTCACCAGTTTCAACAGATCAGGAAAGTCCTTGACCTCTTGTCAATGTTTCTGCGTGCTTTTCGTTACTGCTGCTCATTTTGCATCTTAAAGTCAGCAGTGGCCACCAGCCTTGCAGACTCCCTAGTTTACATCTGTGGCAGAGGCGGGCCAATACATAGAATTGCTCCTCCTCACAGGTCACTGAACCTAGAGTTCACGATGCCCTTCCCGGGCTCCTACATACCCGTCTCGATCGTACCCGAATGCAAAAGTAGAGCGATGCACTGGAGAAGCACATCGCTCAGCTCCAGGGCACGAGTCGGGGGTACACGCAGGTACACAGCGTCCACCCACTATTTTCACAGGGTGGACGTCGTACCCCCCCCCCGCCCCTGCCAAGAAGTTGGGTCCCACAGAAATATGTTGAACTTGTCCCATCAGCGACTTGCAAGTAGCAGGGGCTTTTTTCACCTGCAGCTAGGCGGAAGTTAATGGGCCATCAGGCCTCCTTTTTAGGTCTCGCAGACCCGCATTGCAGCGCACCTGCGCTGCTCGCTCTGCGAGGCTTCTTGTAATTGAGTAGACTTCAGAAGGGGACTTGAAGCCCCGCCCATCATTCCTATTGGCTGGCGTCATCGTTTATGCTACACGCTGGCTTCGGATTCAAAATGAGGCTTCTTTGTTACCGCCCTGTCTTCTTCTCGGACGGCCCATCCGGACTGGATCTTTCACTTGCGGCGTTAATGTCTGCTTGGTAAGCGCTGTTTTTTCAGTCTGCTTTGGCAATGGCAGCCCCGTGTTTATTTTTGCTTCGCGCTGTCACTTAAAGCGAAAGCGCGATGCAAATATAAACAAGTGGCTGCCTTTGCGCAATGGCAACAGCTTGTTTTAATTCACTGCGTGTTAAATATTTTGTCGTGCTTTTATTTTAGTATTTATTTTGATTGAGTACGTATTATTTTTCGCTACTATCCATTTCAGCTGGTCCTCTGCCCAGGCTTCGGGTCCCGGCGTCCGGCGCACCCGGATCCCGGAATTCCTGCTCCGCATCTTGCTGGCTTCCCTTCGCCCTACCTCCCTGCCACCCCTGCTCCCTCCCTTCCCGCTGAACTCGCCCGCTTTTATTTTACTTATTAATCGCGGTCCCCTTGAACTATAGCGGCGGCATTTATTTATTTATTTAACCTACTAATGTCGGTCCGCTTTTAGCATAGCGGCCGCATTTACTTTTTTTTTTTTTACTTTATTTTGTTCTGTAGCGCCCATGCAGCACTTTCACATTTATGGATGCCGCATTCCCTTCTTTAGACAAACTGTGTCTAATAGCGGCTGCGCACCCTTCTTTAAAGTGAAAGTGCGGCATGGGCGCTTTTACCCCAAAAAATCTGTTTGTCAAATTGACACAGATGCTTTTTTTTTTATTTTTTTTTTATAAAAGCACCGCATGCAACGGTTTCACTTTAATAGTGACTGCGCCCCTTTCTTTAGACGCCGTTTGTCTAAATTAGGGGACGCGGCACACATAAATGTAAAAGCGCCGCATGGGCGCTAGTGAACAAAAAAACATTTGTAATGCAATATGCGAGACCTATTGCATTGCAAATGCTTATTTCTAGGTCTCGCCTGAGCCAGCGCATGCGCTGCTCTGCGAGACATTTAGTTAGTGGATTTTTAAAGTGCTACCAGAGTTTTTTCCTGGCCTCAAGCTTGCGTTCACAAGCGCGTGCATGCGCGCAGCCGCCATCTGTCTTTCCTCTGTCTGGCCCATCATGGCTCATAAAGCCTTACAGCGCTCTCCCAAGTGCCGCGCTCTCCCAAGTGCCTCGCTCTGCCCCTACCGCACCACAGAGCACGTCTCTGCGATCACTTTCACAGACGCGCGCCCGCTCACTTTTATTTTCTTTCCTGTTCTTCGTCTTTTCTTTTATTTTTGTTTGTCTTTTCTCTCTTCTCTTCCCCTGCAACAGAAACTTTCCTGATCCCTCCTAAGCAAAGCTTCCAAGTCAGTGGGCAGCCTGGGCCGCTGGTTACAAGTCAGAATGACGGCGCTAGAATTAAATGGTCTGTGGGCTTTAAGAAAGGCATTGTTAACTAAACAACAACTTACTACGCAAGGCAGAGATAATGGCTTTGTAAATTCTTGTTTATAGCGCAAACGAGACCCAAAGGTATCGGGACGCATTATGAGCACCAGTTACATTATGAGCAGACACAATCATTTTTAGGCATGGGGAGATTTAGTGATGTGTCCAGAGTCCCCAGCTTCAAGGTCTGCCTTGGATCAGAAGGATTCCGCTATCCGCTTCCGCTTTAACATATTCCTTTTGATCGCTGTGTGCCAGTCTCTCCCCATTCTACCCTCCAGAAGGTGCTATCTTTCAGTTATGTCATTCACTTCCAGGGTCGTGCTCCTGTGGCATGTTTCACTCCCGGAACACCGTTCCCCTGCATGCTACATGAACTTGCATGCACAGTTCCAGCACTGCGAGCTGCCGCTACCTCTGTCTTGCCCCAGTGCTGCTTTGGTCAAATGCCTTTAACACAACAGACCGGGCTTTGTAGTCTCCGACCACCCACGGCAGACCGAGTTATACACCGCCATGCCACAATTCAGGACACAGATTTTTGGCGTCTCAAAGAGACTGGACAAGAAGTTTATATTTAGTGTACTGGGATGTAAATGTGATTTAGCAGTTAAATCGGTAATTGTGCAACTTGAGGCCTGTGGCTGTAACCCTGGGTTACCCTCTGACTCAAACAATATAATCACGGGACAACTCAAACACTTCTCTCCGTGAAGCCCAGGTCCATTCTGTGCCGACCTGGGGGCGCTCAGTGATGTGTGCACTTCGCGACAGTCGCTGTGACCTCTAGGTGGGTCACTAAGCAGCTGACATTGTACCGCACACTTTACCAGCAAGATGTCTCAAGGCGCTGATTAATTATCCCATTGGCTTCAATAGCCACTTTAGCATGTGACACCTGCGTTCATTGATGGAACCAAGAAGAGGGTACTTGAGTAGTTCACTCGGCTTGCTGTGATTCCTGTCTTTGCATTCTTCTGTCGTGTTGCAATTATAACGGGAGAAAGGGAAGTGTCTGTACATGCCTGTCACGGGATGTACCACTTCCATACATTTCATGGGGCAGCGTGCGATCTTCGGACCGACATAGATGTGCATCTGATTCCCACTCGGCACCAGGTGTCTAAAGAAGGCAGGAGGAAGGGCTTAAAGTGGGATGAAAAAACTGGGGGGGGTCTCAAAGGGGCGTGGCCAGTGTAATTAAGGGCGTGGCTTAAAACACATAAACTAAGAATCTATGTTTACCATAGTGTGCTGCCCAACTTGTATTTTGCGGTTTCTGTCATTGCATTCAGATATGTGATACATAAACATCATACCTACAAGAAGGCAGGATTATTGGCTTTGTCAATGGTTGTTAGTTGCATAAGACAAATAAGCAGCAACTATCAGCGTAGGATTGGTAACGCAATTGCCCGAGGGGCCGTGTCCAGTTTCAGTTGTGGGCTGCTTTTTTTAGCAGTCTGGGGGACGATTTTGGCCATTTCTGCATTGTTTGATGCCGCCAGCAACCCAGTGGGTGCCTGAGTGGCCTTTACAGAAGCAGATAGGTGGAGGTATCACCCCCTTTCTCTCGCTGGGCCGGCCCATTAGTGTATGCATATTGTCGCGGGGAGGGGGCCTGAGCAAAAGTAGCCTCACATGTTTTCAGGTGTGTTGCACCAGTGTAAACTAATCCGTGCATTTTATTTAACCCCCCCCCTTTTTTTTTTAATAAAGTTACGCAGAAACAGTGTTTTGCAGAAAGGCAATATGCAAATGAGGGCCACTTTTTTTTAGCATGCCCGGGACGATTTTTAATCCCAATCCAACCCTGGCAACTATGGCTTGTTGTATATAATATTGAAAAAGCTTCCACTTAAAACCCTGCTGACACCATGACGATGTTGCTGCTCCTGAGTTTCAAAAAGAGAATGGAAATCCAGAGAGACAATGACTCTCTTTAAAGGATTTCCCTTCTCCTACAAAGCTCACCTTGCATGACATCCTGCCTCATGCCGTAACATCTCCACTAGTGAGAAGTGAGCAGTGTGAGCAGCACACATCGATGTGCCTGCGGTCACTGCAGTCCGGAAAAAACGGACTGCCTGTGCCAAGGCACAAAACAGAGACCCGTTTCGAGGCCTCCTTAAAACAAGCATTGGCATAGCCAATAGGTCTCGTCTTTGGGACCTTATAAGTGTTTAGCCAGGCAACAATTAATGTTGTTGCAGTAAGGATATTGTGCTGCATAACTAAATACTTATAAGGTCCCAAAGGCGAGACCTATTGGCTATGCCAATGCTTGTCTAAGGATCTAATTGTTGGCTTCACGCATGCGCGGTCCAAGCAGTGCTTATAGTGTGTTTCGTCGACGTTCAGTGTTTTGGTGGTTGTGAGCCGATGTTGCACGGGCCATGAGGGAGGCAAGGCAAAGTGCAAAGACCACACAGGGGGTAATGGATGTGTGGGAGATGGGCTTCAAGTGGTAGAACGTGTAAGTGTGATTTCGAGAGCAACACATTACCAGTGCATTTGTGCTGTGCTGATTGCTGGGAAACACAAAGACACATGGCGTCATCAAGGAAAGTTAGACTTAGTTCGATCGCTTCCCTAGCACACATGCTGTTCCTCATTTGTTTTGCTCACTGTAACAATGAGGTTTTTTTCACAAAAGATAAATATATATTGAACCAGGGCAGTTTGCTTTTCATTTTCTTGCCTTCAAACTCCTTAGTTTCGATTAACGGAATGATGATTTAAAGTTTGCTTTTGCTTTCACAAAACAATCTTCTATGGTGTTGCTGTAAATGGTGATATATAGAAGAAACACACCTAGACATCAACTAGCACGCATGGTTATAAAGATTATATAAGATAATTTTTTTTTATTTAAATGTTGATGTTGCAAAAAGGGCAGATCTGTGTGGTTCCTTCACATGAGTGTCTGTTGTATTGAGATTTTAAAGCTATGCTAACCTTAAGCCTTGAGAAAGCCCTGTGCCTCCATTCCATGATAGGGTAAAACACGTTGGCTGGCAAAAAGGCACATCACAAGCCACTATGGAAAAACGTACGTTAACAAAGAAACTTGAAAAACAGAATAAAATGGGCTGTAAATAACCACTTTTAACTGATTAAAGCTATATGACCTAGAAACATGAATGAAATGAAAATGAGCAGCTCTTATGAGTGAATAATGCCTCTTGCCTACAAACAGAGCTTTATGGCCCTCTTACAGGGAATGTTGACTGTGGATTACTTTCAGTTGCCCATACACAGATTGTCATTCAGGACCGGATTCCAATCACATACTACTTCCACTCCGTTGTTACTCTCATAACAAGCATTTGCAATGCAATAGGTCTCACATTTAAAAAAATTTGACCTATTGGTATTGTAAATGACAATGCCTTTTATTATTGCAGGTTTTTTAAACACACAAATAAAAAGCATTGTCATTTACAATGCCAATAGCTCAAAATCTCCCAATTACAAGACCTATTGCATTGCAAATGCTTGTTTTTAATATCTTGACTGGAGGAGGCCTGGAACCTCACACTCAAATGTAAATGCCATAGAGGGAAACAAAGGAACACAGCTTGCAATCTCTTCACAGGTACTTAGGAGAGGCATGCTTTTGCCTTTGTTCTGTCCCTGTATATACGTGCAGACCCTGTAAGACTGTCAGATGGGGTGGTCTGTCCCAGTATTTACACAAATAATTTAAATAGCAGTATGTGTTTTTTTTTTTTTTTTTTTATAGTGCTACGTCGTGACGCCATGCACTGAGATGGCACGTATCCTGCTCCCTCTTGTGGCTTACAATTACATCTGTGGCAAATCTGGGAACCCCCACGTGGTCAATGAGGACCAAAGTTGCTTAGGGATTCTGAGATTTAAAGATGACCGCTGTAATAATTACAATTGATGAATAGGCGTACAGTAATGTCCTTGACCAACTTAGCATTTCCTGGATGCGAAGTTTATGTTTAGCAAAGTAGCAGAAAGATCAGTTGTTGGATCACCTGATTTGGCAAAGAATTTGCTCCTTAAAACCCCACTTTTGATTTTAATAGGAAATTATGCTGAAGAATTCTGCTAGGTAGTGTTGCACCCCTCGCAAGTGAGCTGCTTGCTGTTAATGTGAAACTCTTGGTTAGGGCACATGACCAAATTTGCTGAACAAGGGTCTGGATCCCATTCTCCCTTGTTTGTTTAAATAATGCATGGTTGTGTTGTCGGTCTAATTGAGGATGATGTTCATCAGCATAGGTTGCAGGAAGGCCTAGAGCGCTAGACAGACTGCTTTGATTTCCAAAAAGTTAATGTGATATCAGCTTTTCTTTTCGAACAGGCCTTGTACAGAAAGATCACCTCCCCTTGCAGATTTTGTAGAGGTTTGTTCCTTTTATGCCCCCTCAAGACAGAATGCTTTGTTGGTATTGAGAGATGAAGTGTATCATCCCACGTGTTCCTCAATGGACACCATTGATCCTCTAAGCATTGTTAAAGTGGTCTCAAGAACAGTATTGCATTCGGTCCAAAGAAAATAGAGAAAGACATGCAGCCCATTAAGAAAGGAAATTTTACGAGCTGTTGGATTGGGAGATTTGAAGAGGAGCAGACACATCTCCTCGGGTGAAAGTACTATCTACACCCGAAGGGAACACTTTTCCTTGTGCTGTGACTACTGTTGCTTACCAATATGATATGACCTTCGCGTGTTATCATTGACTTCTGGAGATATACCTACAATATTGTTGTCAGCAAGTCTTGTACCACTTTCTGCAGATCATTGGCTTTTATCAGCAAATCGTTTAGATATGAATAGAATAATATTTTGTAATGATGGCGAAGAACTTCTACAGCTGCCATGCATTTAGAGAAAGTCCAAGGGGTGGACTTCAGACCAAAGGTAGACCTGCTGGTGGGAAGTGGGAATGACCCGTTACAATTAGCACAAACGTTCTGTCTTTTGGGTACTGGACTGTGTGAGTAGGCATCATGTGGTCTACAGCGCACATCCAATCTCCTTGTTCAAAATGTGGAACAATTTGAAGATGTGATAACATATGGAATGTCTGTCTTTTGAATCACTTGTTTGTATTAGGCAAATATCTGATTGACCTGAACTCATTTTTTGGTCCTTGTTTTGAATAACATAAAACACAAAGATGATGGATGGAATGCAGAGCTAATAAAACATTCACCCCCAGTCAAGAGATCTGGGTTAAATCCATCGTTATTTTGCTCACCATGCCACCCCAGTTTAGACCCAGCCATATGTAAATCAGTCTTGACCCTGTTCCTCATGGGAACAGTCCAGCCCGAACTGCCAAGCCAGTTCCTCCTTATTCCACAAACAAGCATCCTGGGACCAGTTTCGGGGCATCACCCCTCATCAGCCAGGCCAGCTTGAATCTAGTGGCACAGTGAGCCCGGATCCCATGTCTGGGCATACCTGGCACACTTGGGGAAAGAAAGCAAAAGACACACAGATGATTGACGGAATGCAGTGCAAATTAAACATTCACCCCCAGTTCATCGTTCTTTTGCTCACCATGCCACCCCAGTTTAGACACAGCCTATGGCTGAGTCTGAACTGGAATGGCACCAGGAGCAAAAAAACGATAGATTTAGGCCCAGATCTCTGTATTGGGGTGAATGTTTGACATTGTGCAGCATTCTGTCCATCAATTGTTCGCTTTGCATTTGTCACCCCGAGTAGGACAGGTATGCCCAAACGTAGGTCAGGTGCTCTCCATGCCACTGGAGTCAAGCTGTCCTGGCTGATGAGGGGGTGATGCCCCGAAACCGGTCCCAGAATGTTTATTTCCAGTCCAGGGAAGAGCTGGCTTGGCAGTTCGGGCTGGACTTTTCCCATGGGGAATAGGGTCAAGACTGATTTGCATATGGCAGAACTGGAATGGCATGGGGAGCAAAACAAAGATGGATTTAGGACCCGATCTCTGTAGTGGGGTGAGTGTTTGACATTGAGCAGCATTCTCTCCATCAATTGTTCTCTTTGCATCTTTTCTGAATAAGGTAATATCTTAAGCAGCTGCCTTTCCTCTGCAGACAAAGGAGACTGATCCTATTGATTTATTTTTATATTAACGACATAGTCTCCTTGCAAATTTCAGCTAGGTAGAATTTTTAAGATGACTTTGGTGGACTAGCCGGTGTATGTGTTGAAACACAATGAGTAACAGTTGTAGAGAGGGTCAGTACCCATCCGTTTGGTAAATTAAGATATTTATTAAGAACAAGAGTCGGGCAGGACTTCTGCTCTGTGCTGGCTGGAAGCAACTGCAGCAGATCGAATGTCGCTTCCCTAACAGTAACCAGGGAAAATACAGAACACTCCAATCCCCCTGGTACCGTATGTCAACATATAAATGCATTTACAACATCTCCTCACTTCATATGACAAACAAATTTACAATACAACCAAATAAATACATTTTCAACTGCTCCCACCCCCCAAATCAAAAAATTAAGTATAAACTGAACCTTAACATAATCTTGTAAATCCAATGGAACTCTCCTTGTCCCCTGATTTTTGTTTTTTTTTTTTTCTGCACCAGCACCCTCTGTACCTACAATCTCACTATCCTGAGTAGATGCCTCCATGGACAGTGGAGCAAAAACAGACGAGTCAGAAGTACATAAAGGAGTTGACAAATTGGATTTCTGAGCAGAACAGGTGGAACAGAAGTGGGCAGAACTGGAGCAGGCATCTCACCAGCACTAGATAAAGGAACTGCACTGTTCTCTCCTCCCACTGGGAAGAACGCACTCTTTCTCACAGCATCTGTGCAAGTTGTCTCTCAAATCAAACTTTGGCACTCTCCTGTAATTACACTTCTCACCATTGTTAATCCCCACGTGCCACCTGGGAACTTGTCTAACCTGATAAGGCCCCCGAAACGTATTCAGCCCTCTGACCATTTGTCCAGACTTGATCTTTACCCAATCACCTGGTACAATTTTGTTTCTCACATTATTATGATTCACAGTAGCCTCTGACTCACTCTCCATGCCCCCATAAAAGCAAATTTCCTCATCTCCCTTTAACAAACTCTTGAGCCAAAACGGAGTTAACCTGGTATTAGGCTTCCAACCGCGCATCAACAAAAATTGTGAGGCTTTCACAATGGTGTTCTCCTTAGTGCGATATGCCCATACACGATCAACAACAGTCCTATCCACACTTAACATGTTGTCTAACACCAGCTGATTGGCCCCTTTGACCATCCTGTTAGCCCTCTCTACAATGTCATTAGACTGGGGATTGTACATAACAGTGCAAGAACGTGTCCTCACACACGCCCCTAAAAACTCCTTCATCTCAAGAGAAACCAGCGGTGTCCCATTGTCAGTTATAAGACATTCCGGATAACCTTCATCCTTAATAAATTCTGAAAGAACATCAATAGTAGAAGCTGTTGTTACTTCCAACATGAACTTGCCTACTAGCCATCTTGAATGTACATCAAGTAATACAAATGTAAACCTTTTAGCATGTCTCAATACATCCTTGGGACCTATAAAATCTCTAAAGTGAAGGAACAGGAACTGAAACGAAAATCTCCAAGAGTGAGTTAGTTGGACCTGAATCTACCAACAGAGGTGAAAGTATAGAAAACAGGAACAAAGACCAGTCATTTGGATTTCCATCAACTGCCAAGAGAGGCCAGTGTCATCACTTGGTCATCCTTAGGTCTCGTAACTACTCCTCTAAGCCTAGAGGCAAGCGTAGTAGCCGAGAGTGGAAAAAGGCAAACAAGAACCAGCCAGAAAGAGAAATCGACCAAGGTCGGTCATGTATATCTCTAGTGATGGAGAAATGCAGTGCAGGTGAAAGTTAAAACGGGAGTTGGGAGGGAGAAAAATTTGTTTAATGCATATCTCTCTGCCACTCCGATTAAAAAGCGTGTAGCAGCAACTTTGAACAAATAGGTTGCTTTTATAGAAGGGTCAACTAGTTTCAGCCTTACGGGATTAGGTTTCCGGCTTTCTTCAGGACCAGATAGTAATAGCTACTGCACAAACAGTGAAAAACAGGGAAAAGTGTGACATATTGTCTCACAATACAACCTGATAAAGTTGGTTCTCTGGACAAGTAGGGTGTATTTCACTCCTGTTGGAGAAAATAAAAATAAGTATATACACAACACACTAGATGTATACACTAAATTCAGTTCAGTTACTCCTCACTATAACATTCATCATTTCTCTATATATAAGTACCAAATAATATTTTATGTGGAGTGCATGAAACTCTCCTTACTTGTGAGTATCAAACCTCACCTCACCCAGTAACAAACTCAGGTAAAGGAGACCCCGCCCTGAAAGTGTTAATCAGACATAGCACGTCAGTCATAAAGTACGAAGAACGACAAGGTATATAAGCATTGCTGACATCTTGTATTGATTAAAAACCGCGGTCATTGCCAGAGTCTCAGTCACAAGTTTAATTATAAGGTGACCCATAAGATGTTCACAAGGGCACCTAATGTTGTAGGATAGGCAGCAGGACAGGTAGAACTGAGTAGCTCATGTTAGTTAACTTGTCAGTGTTCTACCATCAAGGAATATGCTTGTCTAGGATATACCCCGCTGATAAAAGGGGCACGACATTGTGGGCAAGTCACAGGGAAATGACAGTGTGTATCTCATACTGAGCCTCAAGTGGAAGGTGCGCTAGCACAAATCCACGCAAATTGTTGTTCTGAGAGTAATGTATAGATGTTATATGCAAACAAACGCTTGAAAAATTTCAGCTGATCTCTTGTAAAGTTACGTTTTGCGCAGGCGGAGCGAGATGGAACAGAGCTGAGCTCGGACTGCTCGGCTGCTCACGCCGGACGCGTAACGCTCGGCTAGCTGCCCTGCGCAATCGCTCGTGATGCCAGAACGCTGTGCTTTTGGCTTTCTCTGTGTTTTCGGCTCCGCAACGCTTCTATCAAACCCGCTACTCTTGGAAAAGAGACTCTTGTTGGGGACCTCATCTTGGCCGTCGTGCAGCCGGCTTTTCCTTACCCGGTGTAAGAGGCAGGCTAGGAAAGCACTTGTCGTGCTATTTACAGCTGGAGATTTGACCGGGAGCTCTTCTGCCTTTACGACCTCTGCTGTTGCTGCCGGAGCTGACACCCAAGACCCCCTGACCGCTCTTCAAAGAGACTCCTGCGAGGCAGATCCACTGAAACCCAGCAGGGTTACCATGAATACACGTGGGGGTCGGAGAGGCTCCAAACAAAAGACTTCTGCTTTTACACCGGACCCTAAAGATGTAAAGGCTTCAAAAGATGCCACCGTCACTGCTACCGAGGGAGCTACAAAACCAAAAAACGAGGTCAGTGGGGATAAGAAACTGCAGGGAAAACAGGGGGGCAAAATAGGGGGGGGCGTTATCTCTCGAGACAAAAATGCTGAGACCCCCTCCCCCCCCCCTCCCTGCTAAGATTTTTTTGGGACTTAAAAAAAACATTTTAAACCCCAACACGAAACCTCTATCCTCCCTTGCCACCCTGCCGGCAGATAACGCAGAGCCTGGGACACCCCAAACAGGGAATGAAGCCGACCCCGCTGCCCTAAATCCTTTGCTTGAAAACGACTTGACAGCAACTAAGGAGCCCCCAGGGATTCAGGATGGGCTCTTTCCTGTTCAAGCGCCGTCACTACCTCTCATAGACAATAGACTCTCTTTGTCGCAGCCCTTTCAAAAGTCAGAGGAACCCGGAAACACACTCAACAAAGACAACCCGGAGGTTTCCCGGCCTATTTCTGACCCTGACCTCGGAGTAGGGGTCTACAAGGTAATCCAAAACTTGTCGGTACCCCCTGGGTCCCAGACACCTTGGACTCCTGAAGCAGGGGTGGAAGATTTCTACTCTGTATCAGACAGTACTCCAAACTCCTCTAATGAAGACGTCTCTGGAGAAGCCAGCGAAGAGGACAGTGAGACCCCACTCCAAACCACAGGCACAGTGCAGCGCCAGAAAAAACCCGCCAGCAAAAACCGGCGTCGTAGTCCTCTAAAATGAGACTACTCTGACTCTCAAGTATCATATCCCCTAGATGAAGATGACCTAAATCCTAATCAGTGGGGCAGCTCCAAGAGCCTACATGATGAAACGGCCGAACCCTCTTTAGCTTCTATCCTTGCTTCCATTAAGGAGTTCCATGAAGAAGTTCGGGCGGACAATCGAATCGCCAAGAATGCTGCCAAAAAACTGCAGGGAGGGCTGAGGCGTCTGAGCAAAACCTGTGTAGACATTAGCGAGCGGGTTTCCATGGCAGAAACACGAATTGATCATCTGGAAACTGATGTGGTAATCACCAAAGAACAGGGAGCTTCTAATACCGCCTGCTTGATAGACCTGATGACAAAGGTGGAGGACCAGGAAAATCGTCAGCGTCGGAACAATCTCCGCCTTCTTGGAATTCCTGAGGGGAAGGAGGGTGATGACCCCCGGCGCTTTATAGTCCAACTATTAAAAGACTCCTTTCCAGATCATACAGGCTGGGATTGGGACTACGAAGTACAAAGGGCACACCGATTCCCCTTCTACCAAAAGCGACAACATAGCGGTGCCAACACGCCAGGGGGACAGCCCAGAGTGTTCCTCGTTTACTTTGGGAACTTTCGTCTTAGGCAGATGATTTATGACCAGGCCCGCTTTAATTCCAAGAAGGGAGCAAATGGTGTAACATTTTTTGCCAAACCAGACTTTTGCCACCAGACTGTTGAACGAAGATGGCGTATGAGGCAATTAATCCCCCCTTTTCAACAGCTGGGGGCAGAAGTGTTTCTTATGGTCCCCTCGAGGCTCAAAGTAACATCAAATGGATACACTAAGGTTTTTCTCTCGGAGATCAAGGCAGGGGAGTATCTGAAGGAACTGAAAGGCAAAAACAAATGACACTTGCTCAATAGGGGTCAAGAACGAAGTTAGATTTAAAAAATAACTTCTTTATCTTTATCCTCTGTTCTTCCTTTTTTCGTTTCTGGTATTATTCTTTTTCTTTTTCCCTTCTTTTTTTTCTCCACTACCCTAATCCGCTATTTCACCATATTCTTCACCATATGGGATCTTTTTTCTATCTTTTATCACTTCACTTCATTATGTCACTATAGAAGATAGCTAAGATAACAGGGCTTGTGGCTGATCTTATTAGACTAGAGTCATAGATCATATCAGTCCGGCGTGACCAGCAGCCAGAGCTCAAGCGGATTTCCATCATTCAGGCATTGCCTGATCGCTCAAAGAAGGGGGGGGGTGGGGGGTGGGATGGGAAAGGCACAGCAAGGGAGAAGTTTCACACAGATAAATTCATCATGGGTTTTTGTAATTTCTTTTGTATTTATATACGCACACCTAAGATGT
The DNA here is from genome assembly GCF_964204655.1 of Triturus cristatus. Classification (NCBI taxonomy): domain Eukaryota; kingdom Metazoa; phylum Chordata; class Amphibia; order Caudata; family Salamandridae; genus Triturus; species Triturus cristatus. The sequence continues at coordinate 1,268,609,713 of NC_140579.1, read as the reverse complement.
ACTTGCCATGGCATAAGCTAGGACATCAGGAACATCAGGAAACTAAAGGGTCTTTATCACTTGCTGGCATTTTTTTCTTTGTTTTTTTCTTGTTTTTCTTTTTGAAGAAATGGACATGCTAAATCCTCTGAGAATTGTCTCTGTTAATATTTGTGGGTTAAACGATCGATCCAAAAGACAGAACGTTGTGCTGGGACTTCGCTCTCTGGGGGGGGACATTAACTGCATCCAGGAAACCCACATCGAGGGCTCCCAGAGACACTTACTAGACTCAATGGGCTTTCAAGTTCTAGGGGCCACGACGCAGGGTTCAAAAAATAAGGGAGTGGGTATCTTGGCTGAAAAAAAACTCTCTATGCTCTCACCTAGGGCCAAGGCTGACCCCTTAGGCAGATGGGTGATCACTGAGTGCCATGTCGCAAATAACCCACCCTTTACCCTGTGCTCAATTTACGGGAGCAACTTAGATGACCCAGGAGTTCTAAATTTGGTCTCCGGGGAGCTGGCACACTGGCCCACCCCTATTGTTCTTTGTGGCGACCTGAACCTACATCTACCCTCCAATTGGGACAGTGTTAGCCACTGGAAATATAGGGGCAGGAAACCTCAGGTATATCAGGCACTGATCGACCTAGCCCAGGTACATGGTTTTAGAGATTGCTGGGCAAGCTTAAACCCCTCCTTGCCAGGATACACTTATTATTCCGCCCCGCACCACACTCTTGTTAGACTAGATTATTTTTTTCTCTCATCCTCGATTATTAATAACTGCACCATTGAATTGGCCCCACGCTTTATGTCCGATCATAATCCCCTTATCAATATCACAGGTCTAGGGAAAGCCAAAGCGGTTTCTACTTGGACCTTTGAAAAAGCTCTACTTCAGGATCAGCTGTACAAAACACATATGCAAAGGTGGATAGAGGAATTCCTAGAATTTAATGTTGGCTCAGCCCCTCTTATGATAGTTTGGGAAACACTAAAAGCTGGGGTCAGGGGGGAAACCCTGGGTTTCTCAATACGCAAAAACAAAAAAGAGAAAGCGGTGCTAAACCATCTACAAGGAAAGCTTAGTGTGGCTGAAACTCAGCTAACCAACCACATTCAGACCGGACAAAACATCGAACTAGCTCAGAAGGAGGTAGTGCTGGCCAGAGCCGAAATTGGGGCAATTTTTGCAGAAAAGGTTGCCTCAAAATGGGCAAGCACTCGGGAGAGAAATTATGAGTGTAGTGACAACATTGGGCACTATTTGGCTGTCAGGACTAGGCAACAGGTCTCCTATAACGAGATTCGCACGATCAAACTAACATCAGGGGTTGAGACTAACAACTCAGACCATATTCGAAATGGCTTTCAGGATTTCTACTCCAAGCTTTATACTGAAGAGATCCGTGGCCCTTGGGACTTAATCGCCCTTGAGACCACCAATTATCTTAGTGAGGTTAATCTCAAATCTCTTCCTTTAGAAGACATGAATAGACTAGATACAACTCCCACATGGGATGAGATTTTGGAGGCCCTTAACAGCTTGCCCGACGGGAAAGCCACTGGGCCAGATGGCATCCCAGTCAAATTTTACAAGTTCTTTGCTCCTCAGATCAAGTCTATCTTCACAGAAGTAATAATCTCTACATTTAATGGAACCTCACCACCTGCATCCTGGTCCATGGCCAGAATAGCCATCTTCCTAAAGAAGGATAAACCTCCTATAGAAATGAGCTCATATCGACCAATAACACTCATCAACTGTGACTCAAAAATTTTCTCCAAAATAATAGCTATTAGAATCTCCTCTGTGGTTGAATCGCTGGTCTCAGAGTGGCAGCACGGGTTTATCCCGACAAAAGGGACAACAGAACACGTTAGAAGGGCTATTACCATATTCGACGCCGCACAGGCCTCTGGAGACCCGATGTCCCTCACACTTTTGGATGCTGAGAAGGCCTTTGACCGGGTCTCCTGGCAATATCTGTGGGCAGTAATAAAGAGAATGGGATTTGGACCTAGGCTCACGCAGGCAGTACAAGCTCTCTATGTTAAACCAACAGCCTGTGTCTCGGTCAACGGACAATTAACCGGACAATTTAAGATCTCCCGAGGCACCAGGCAAGGCTGCCCATGCTCCCCATTACTGTTTGCCCTCTACCTTGACCCCTTTATCAAACAAATAGAGAGGAACAGCGAGATCCTTCCAGCCAACCTCCAAGGAATCCGCATCAAGATCATGGCTTATGCCGACGACCTGGCCATCATTTCACCTGACCCTTCTAACTCCATAGCAGCTCTTGAAAGTGAGGCGACAAAATTTGGGAGGCTTTCTGGCTATGCTCTGAATCAAAACAAAACCCAAATAATAATAAACAGCCAAGTTCTATTGACAGACTTTCGAGTTGTCTCTAAGGCCAAATACCTGGGAGTTTCTATTTCATCAAACTTAGACGAAATTGTCTCTGACAACTTAGCCCCTTTGGCATTACATACAAAAAAGGCCCTGAAACAAATTAATAATTTGCATTTAACCCTTGTAGGCAGATGCAATGTCATAAAAATGACATATTCCAACAAATTTTCACACAGTTTATCTGGGCCTACTCCCAACCCAGAAGGGCACTAAGGCAGCTCTGTCTACCAAAGGAGCGTGGGGGTTGGTCCTTTCCTAATATCACACTCTATAACTGGGCCTCGGTTCTACAATACAGTACAGAACTGCTAAAAGAGACTCCACCTTCTCAGATTACGGGCCTCCCCACGCCCTTTCAGCTATTGTTGGGAGAACAGACTTGGGGTTGTCTACTTCGGGAGACCACTTACGGATACTACAAAAGGGTGAGGTTTAAGACACTACTAAATTCTTTTAAAACCTTTCGTAGTATCCGTAAAATGTTTGGGCTCGGTAGATTTAACTTTTACACTCCTACATTAAACAACCCTAACCTACCTGCCATATTCGGCAGGGACTACTTCTCAGAGTGGCATAAGGCGGGTCTACTGAAATTAGGAGACCTTGTTACCTATGAAGGGATGGTCCCTTTTTCGGAACTATTGATCAGGTTCAAACTTAAAGATGAAGATGCTTTTAAATATTACTGTGTATCTGATTTTCTGTCTAGGAAGGCAGGCGGGTCTTCTGGCTTCAGGGAAATTGACATTCTGAACATCATGCGCAAGCCAGTCCCGCCACGAATTGGCCTACTATATAACACAATAAATAAACAGTCCCCAGACGACCTACAGAATATAGCCGATAAATGGTCCAGCAAAATTGATACTTCTAACACTACTTTTTTAACTCACTATCCCTCTCACAGAATATTCTAATTTCAGCTAAATTGCAGTCGCAACATTTTAAAACCATTTTCTTTCTATATCTCACCCCTAGCAAGATTGCTAAGTGGGGCTCCGGTCAAGGTACCCTTTGTCCAAGATGTGCGGAATATGGGGCCAATTCTATTCATATCTTCGCCACATGTTTAAAACTTCACATTACTTTAAACAGAATACAGGAATTCTTAAGGGAAGTTACTGCTCAGCCCTTCACTCTTAATCCTACTATTATCTTGCTAGGAACACAGACCGAGTCCTCCCTCCTGAAAAGGGATGGCTTAATCTTTATTGCTATGGCTGTTTGGAGGCTCTGTGTGGCTTCCTCCTGGCTAGATCCGGAGCCCCCATCGTTCTCACAATGGCTAGCCCGCTTCATTGCCATATACTACTTAGAAATCGCCATATATGCAAAGAAAGGAAGAAGGGGACGTAAGAAGGGAATAGAGCTTTGGGAACAAATGAGTCTTTGGCTTGTACAGTCATGATAATCTCTGTTTTTTCTTTTTTTTCTTTTCTCGTCTACTGTTTTCTGTGTTTTTCTTTTCTCGCAATTATACGCAAGTTTTTTGCTTCTTTTGTGGGGTGGGGGAGGGGTGCCATCTGGTAAATACTTATGTAATTTCTTCTTCTTTTTATTGTACTGGCATCAAAATAAAAAAAAAAAAAAAAAATAAAAAAAGTAAAGTTACGTTTTGATAGCATGTTAGACCAAGCGCTTTCATTACCGTAGATGCCACGGCCCTTCCTGGACTAGTGGGAGGTGCCGTGGAAGCGAACGGCTCGCGTTTGAGGCGCACCATTTCAAGAGTATGGTAAAGGCGAATGAGAGGCCAGAAAATAAAAGAGCCAGCTCATTATTTCCAGAGTGAGATGGTGCGTTAAGGTATAAAAACTGCTACAGGTTCGCACAATATAGCTCAAAACAGTGTAAAGTTACGTTATAGACTTTAACAGCCAGCCTTTTTTAGGGGTAGGCCAAGGCAGAACCAGAGGCAGAACCAGAGGCAGGCGAAGAAATCGGCAAGCCCAAGTTCACTGGAACGAATCACCGCATCCGACTGCCCCACAAATCAACACCCGGAGCAGGTCCAGACAGAATCTACAGCTATCCGAACAGAACCCCGAGGAGACTTGATCGTGAATCTGAGCAACAAAACTCTGACCCAAGCTGAAGAAGCAGTTTTGAACAAAGGACTCGGCTTTGTGGTGACATCAGGAGGCGACAATTGTCAGGTCCAATGCGAACTTGCGAAATTTTTTCGCAAAATTCGCCTTCATCATTTCTTCAAAGACAAAGTTGAAGAAGGGCCTGTTATGGACAGCACCAATACGGGTCTTAGAAAACGCTCTACTTTTAACCCTCCAACAAACACTGTCCCACCTCAAGTTCTTGCTTTCGAGAGAGCTGTCCAAGATGAGATCAGCATTTTATGTGACAAACATAGAAAAAACTACACTAATCTACCCAAGGCTGAACAAATTGCACTCCGAAACTTGACAGAGGATAGAAGCATTACCATCAAACCTGCTGATAAGGGCGGAGCCACAGTGATACTAGACACTCAAACATATCGCGCAGAATGTCTCAAACAACTAGATGACAGGAGATTTTACCAACCACTGAAAGAAGATCACACAGAAAGAATTGGCAAAATCATCACTGAGTTGGTCGAGGAAGCACTAAACGAAGGGTGGATTATGTCTCATGAGAAGGCTTTTCTACTAACCTCCCACCCGGTCATGCCATACTTTTACACACTGCCCAAGATACATAAGACACAAAGACCACCTCCTGGTAGGACGATTATCTCAGGGATCGGGTCCCTGTTGGAGCCTCTCTCCACGTTTGTAGACTTTTTCCTCAGACCTTTGGTAAGCCTGATGCCGACCTATCTTCAAGACACGAAAGACGTACTACGTCTCCTTCCCACAGTTGACTTCGACCCAGTTCTGGACCTTCTGGTCTCATTTGACGTCGAATCATTGTATACTTCTATCCCACAGGATGAAACACTGGACACCATCCCTTCCATTCTAAGAGAAACTGAACTCGATTCCATCACTCCTGTGAACTTTATCATGGCCCTGGCACGCATGGCCATGAAAGAGAATTTCTTCAGGTTCGAAGATAAGATCTTTTTACAAGTCTCCGGTACCAGCATGGGAAGCGTTTTTGCACCGTCCCTAGCGAACCTCTATGTTCATAAGTTCGAACAGCATCATATCCTTACAGAAGAGAATCCCTTCCATGAGTGTATTAGACTCTGGAAGAGGTATATTGACGACATTCTGGTGGTGTGGCGGCCTAGAATCTGTCCAGCGATTCCAAGTATGGCTCAACACTCGGAACACATACTTAAAGTTTACATTGGAGGCACATAAATCTAGAATAGCCTTTTTGGATTTATCGATCTTTGTAACAGATACAGGATTGGGCAGTGAACTGTACCGAAAACCTATGGCCCGCAATTCCTTACTTAGGTATGACAGTCAACATCCCAAGGCATTACGCGATAATCTGCCGTATGGCCAATTTTTGCGTTTAAGACGCAACTGCTCTACAACGGATCTTTATAAACATCACGCGAGTGTCTTATCTGACCAACTCATGGATAGACTCTAACCCAAAAATCTTGTTAAGAATGCACGTAAACATGCCCTCAACAATCACAGAGAAGCACTATTGGAAAATAGAGTAGACAAACCACAATCAGGTCGTCTTACTTTTGTCAACACATTTAGTACTCTCACTAATGGGATTCAGAAGAGCATCCGCAAGAACTGGCGTTTTTTGAACACTTGTATATCTAAGATCCCCCTGCCCTTATTTGCCTTTAAACGGGGACCCAATCTGAAGGACAAATTAGTGCATACACGCACTAAGGAACCTGAACCCAGGACAATAGGCACCCTATGGGATCTTCCACCGGTCCAGGGACACTTTCCGTGTGGCAATTGTGCAATCTGCCCACAAACCAGACAGTCTAAATCCTTAGATTTAGGCATGACCAAACCTTGGATCCAGAAGACCTTTTCGAACTGCAACAGTGATCACCTAATCTACTTGCTACAATGCCCATGTCATTTATATTACGTGGGCATGACAACCCGCAAGGTCAAAACAAGGATGCTCGAGCACAAGAGCACCTTTCGATGCAGGAAGACAAACACAAGACTTACAAAGCACTTTGTGGAGTTTAATCACCAGGCCGATGATTTCTCCTGGACTGTATTGGAGAAGCCTTTTATACCCTCTCACTAAAGTGACAAGGCAAGATTTCTATTCATTAGAGAAAAACGCTGGGTCTTTAGATTACAAAGCGATACGAAGGGTTTGAATGACTCCATTCCCTGGACCCTCCTGTAGGATTCTTGATAAAGCTTCATGTATTGAGAGACAATACTAGAGGGTAATCTCACTCCTCTTCATCATGTGTTATTAACTTACTGCTGTGGGATTACTAGTGTCTATACCATTCTAGATCTTAAATGTTCCACAGCTACATAAAGAGTTAACACACTTAGCACATACATCTGAGGAACGACTCCTATACACATATATATATAGAGAGATACTTGGAGTAGCCTCGACCATCCAGTCCTTTCCTGTCCTGGCTTGGCTCGTTTTTGTTAGCTCAAATACGAGACTACTTTAGAACTACCACTTCCTGCACAGGTGATGCATCTTTGTAGTCCATATTTCAATCTGTCCATATTTGTCACGTTATTGGTCGATTAAAGCACGGGACCATTTCTAGAACTACAACTTCCAGCTCTGATGACACAATTCTGTAGTTCAATCGCGTCACCATCTGGCACATACGAGATGCGTAGTACGCGTCTAATTGCCACGTACTGACGCTTAAAACCCTAGCCGGTCGTCTCCTCGGCACCTCCCACCAACCCAGGAGGGACCGAGGCACCGACAGAGGTAGGCGTTTGATCTGGCTTATCTTTTGATGGTTCTTTTACGTACTCGTGAAATGAAACTTAGCTATTTAGTAGCGAGCGCATTGAGCTGGTGTAGCACGATTGCTAGTATGACCACAGGTTCATATTTTGGAATAACGTAACTTTACACTGTTTTGAGCTATATTGTGCAAACCTGTAGCAGTTTTTATACCTTAACACACCATCTCACTCTGGAAATAATGAGCTGGCTCTTTTATTTTCTGGCCTCTCATTCGCCTTTACCATACTCTTGAAATGGTGCGCCTCAAACGCGAGCCGTTCGCTTCCACGGCACCTCCCACTAGTCCAGGAAGGGCCGTGGCATCTACGGTAATGAAGGCGCTTGGTCTAACATGCTAGCAAAACGTAACTTTACAAGAGATCTGCTGAAATTTTTCAAGTGTTTGTTTGCATATAACATCTATACATTACTCTCAGAACAACAATTTACGTGGATTTGTGCTAGCGCACCTTCCACTTGAGACTCAGTATGAGATACACACTGTCATTTCCCTGTGACTTGCCCACAATGTCGTGCCCCTTTTATCAGCGGGGTATATCCTAGACAAGCATATTCCTTGATGGTAGAACACTGACAAGTTAACTAACATGAGCTACTCAGTTCTACCTGTCCTGCTGCCTATCCTACAACATTAGGTGCCCTTGTGAACATCTTATGGGTCACCTTATAATTAAACTTGTGACTGAGACTCTGGCAATGACCGCGGTTTTTAATCAATACAAGATGTCAGCAATGCTTATATACCTTGTCGTTCTTCGTACTTTATGACTGACGTGCTATGTCTGATTAACACTTTCAGGGCGGGGTCTCCTTTACCTGAGTTTGTTACTGGGTGAGGTGAGGTTTGATACTCACACAAGTAAGGAGAGTTTCATGCACTCCACATAAAATATTATTTGGTACTTATATATAGAGAAATGATGAATGTTATAGTGAGGAGTAACTGAACTGAATTTAGTGTATACATCTAGTGTGTTGTGTATATACTTATTTTTATTTTCTCCAACAGGAGTGAAATACACCCTACTTGTCCAGAGAACCAACTTTATCAGGTTGTATTGTGAGACAATATATCACACTTTTCCCTGTTTTTCACTGTTTGTGCAGTAGCTATTACTATCTGGTCCTGAAGAAAGCCGGAAACCTAATCCCGTAAGGCTGAAACTAGTTGACCCTTCTATAAAAGCAACCTATTTGTTCAAAGTTGCTGCTAGACGCTTTTTAATCGGAGTGGCAGAGAGATATGCATTAAACAAATTTTTCTCCCTCCCAACTCCCGTTTTAACTTTCACCTGCACTGCATTTCTCCATCACTAGAGATATACATGACCGACCTTGGTCGATTTCTCTTTCTGGCTGGTTCTTGTTTGCCTTTTTCCACTCTCGGCTACTACGCTTGCCTCTAGGCTTAGAGGAGTAGTTACGAGACCTAAGGATGACCAAGTGATGACACTGGCCTCTCTTGGCAGTTGATGGAAATCCAAATGACTGGTCTTTGTTCCTGTTTTCTATACTTTCACCTCTGTTGGTAGATTCAGGTCCAACTAACTCACTCTTGGAGATTTTCGTTTCAGTTCCTGTTCCCTCACTTTAGATTCTCTATTTTTCCTCTGTGACCACCAGTTTATTATTTGTTCTTTCCAATTGAATGATATAGGGGAATTGAACTGTTGTTGGTTGATAAACTGTTCCCTTTGACCCTTTTCCCTTGTGGAAGTTATTGCTGACCTATAAAATCTCCACAAACCATGTGCCACACCTGAACAGGATCAACCTGACACCCCACCTTCAACCTATTCTCACACTCAATGCAATCTGCGCATCACTCTACCCATTGGACCACATCTTTATCAATTCCTGGCCAACAAAATTCAGCCCTGATCCTTTTCTTTGTCATTGTCTGCCCTAGATGTCCCTCGTGAGCAACAGAAAATAGTTTACTCCTCACACCCACTGGTGGTATGATATTTTTACCTCGTACTAAAACCTTGTCACCTATTAAAGATAGTTCATCCAACACTTTCCCATACGATGGTGCCCTAAGCAAGGTACTCTCACTACGTCCACCTCTCAACACCATCGTGACCACCATTCTTAACATTTTATCTTGTAACATAGCCTCATTCCACTCCTCACTACTCACAGCACCCAAAGACCATTGCACAACATCACCCACACATGCCACTGCACCCTCTTTCATTCCTCATCCCCGCCTCCTTGTCCACCAGTTCCCAGTCCAACGGCAAGTGCAAAAGGCAATCTGCTTGTACATTCTTCCAACAAGGTATAAATCCTAGCGCATTATTGTACTCTTGAAACCTGTCTGCCAATCTAGCAATCTTGAGACCTGGCTGACACTTTACCCCAGAGGTCTCCAACCTTCTCTGTACTGAACACAACTTGCGTTCATTTAAACGCATTAACAGCTACTGATATTAGTGCTGTATAATTTAAAACATTGTATCTGTATAATAATTCAACCAAGCACAAACTTTCCAATTTAATAAGCTGAGCTGCACATATGTGAGCTACTCAGAGGTAGTTTGAGAGCTACAGTAGCTCACAAACTACTGGTTGGAAATCCCCCTGCTTTACTTGCTCCACCAGGAGAGAAGATCTTCATTAATGGCTTGTGGTCTGTATGCAATTTCACCTGACCACCCCATACATAGGTTCTGAAGTGTAGAGGCAAAGTTCTTTACAAGCTTGGAATATAACTCAATCAAACCTAAGAAAGATCACAGCTGATCTTTGTCTTGAGGCGGCGGTGACAACCTAAAGGCATCCAACATGTCTTTCTTAGGTTTGATTCCATTCACTGACAACGTATGCAACACATATTCAATCTCCTTAGCAAGAAAGACACACTTCTCTTTTCTCAGTTAAACCAGCCTTTGAGATCCTGTCTATAATCTGTTTCAATGTGAAATTGTGACCCTCTTTAGTGTCTCTAAAGACCAATATATCGTCTTGGAAACATAGTCATACCCTCTAACACCTCTGACATAACCCTCTGAAAGACACTTGCTGCAGAGCAATGACCGAACGGCATGCAGGTAAATTGGAAAGTGCCCTCTATAGTTATAAATGCTGTCAGTGGTTTGGAGTCATCATGCAACTTAACCTGATGGTAAGCGTGTTTTAGGTCTAGTTTTGTGAAAAAACCTCCCACCTCTGAGCAATGAAACAAGCTCATTGATATTTGGACGGGGAAAATTGTCCGCTACAACATTCAGATTCAAACTTCTCAAGTAGACACAAAGCCTAAGCTTACCATCAGATTTTCAGGTAATGACTACTAGTGAGATCCAATTTGATCGTTCAACAGGTTCTATGATCCCACTCTCCAGCATTTCATCCAACAATTTTTTTATTTCACCTCTAACCATTATGGGAAACCTTCTAACTTTGTGTTGAATAGGAATCGCATCTAGTTTTAACCTGATCTTATATATGTAACCTTTCAAATGTCCCATCTCATCCCAAAACACATTCTCAGCATCCCTGATAATATCATCCAAAGTCATCACCTCAACCACTATAATTTGAATGAGAGCATGAGGGTCTATAACAATTTGAAGGTCGTATTGATGGACCCAACCTAAAACTGGTGGTCCTGACCCAGCCACATACACCTTCGCACTAGTGTTCGTGCCCCCATAGACAATGTCAGATAACATATAACCTATGATATCAATCTTCTCTCCTTGATACCTGCCTGGGTTGATGTCCCTAGGAAGCAATTTTACATTCAGCCATTGTTACAAGAACATATCCTTAGGAATAATCGTGTATAGGGATCCTCAATCAACCTTTAGATCTATTTGTTTCCCCCCCTACTTCAAATTATGCCTTCGGTCGTTGCGTTCTACCTGGACAATCTTCTCTGACATAAAAGATCCTCTCAGTCACAACTCACATTCCCAGAGGCTGATTGTTCAGAAAGCACAGCCTCTTTACCTTTCCCCACGCCCAACACATATGGGTGAAGTGTCCTACCTCCCACACATCCGTTAGAGGATTTGCCAATCTGAAATTCTTTGCTTGGTTTAAAGGCTACACCACCTGCCTTGGTCATTGCTGCTATCTTATTTGTTGGAGAATATGCAGCTGCTACTTCTCCTTTCACTTCCCTCTTTTTCATCTCTTTCATGCAGTACTCTGATTCTTCTACTAATTTCATTATGGCTATTGCATCCTTCAAAGTTGGGTTCTTTGCAGCTCATAACCTTTCTTGCATTTTCCGACTTCTACACGTTATACGTTGGTCACAAATCATCTCCTCAGCCATTGGACCAAACTGACACCTTGTAGATCAACCCCCTCAACCTAGAGACAAAATCATCTATGGATTTGCCAGTCCGTTGAGGCAGAGTTTAGAATTTGCGCCTCCTCATCACTACATCTTTCTTTAACAAATCTGACTAACAATTTCTTTCGTGCCTCTTCATATACATCTAAATCATGTTGACTCCCCAATGCAGGTAAGTATCTAAAAATGTGATGTCCCTCTTTCCCCAAAGCTTTCAATTATATTGCCCTCTTGAGGCTGGTTCAAAATGACAAACCATCCAAAGCTTCTAGATAATTATCAAAAATATCCAACCATTCTTCGAATTCGATTGGTGGGTCATCTGGTTGAGACAACAGTGGTTTTGGTGATATTGAAGACACATTCATTATGAAATAATACTGTTACCTTACCCTCACAATTTCCCTGCAAAAGAACAAAAAATAGACTCCAGTGACTAGAGAATTGCGTAGAAGGAAATGCTACAGTACAGTAATAGAGCCTGTACTAAAATATAGGGCTTTTCCTCTAATCTTCTAACTTGATTCGAAAGTACACCAGTTCCCAGCTTGTATAAAACAAGCATTGAAAATGCAATAGGTCTCGCCTTTTATTAAGTTAAAGCCATTTGCTTTGCTATACAATACCATTAGCAAAGCAAAAGGCTTTAAGTTAATCAAAGGTGAGACCTATTGCATTTTCAATGCTACATATATATGTACATACGTATACGTATATGAATATATGTGCATATAGTTTTGCATTTTTATAGTTTACTCGGTGTGTGTGTATGTATGTATATATATATATATGTGCACTTATATATGTATGTGTACGGATATATGTACATGTATATTTAGAAACATTTATATACAAATATATGTATGCATATATGCATATTTATATGAATATATATTTATTTTTATGTGCATACATATGCCCATGTATGTGTGTGTGTATGTATATGTGTATATATATATATATATATATATATATATATATATATATATATATATATATATATATATTACCTACTGGCGGTCGCCAGTAGGTAGTTATAGTTAGGACCACGTTTCCATAGGAAATCCTCAACATTCTATTTTGAATAACTTTGGCGCCGGTCGACGAATCTTCGCGAATTTTTCAAAATAGGTGGGGCGCTACGCTCCGCTCCTACCCTGAAAGTCTCGGGGTGATTCGTCAAGCGGGGGCTGAGAAAAAAGGGGGGTCCCAAAACGCGTTTTCCCCATGCATTTTTCCATAGGACCTTTAGTCCGAGCTACAGCCCGAACGGCTGAACAGAATTACTTGTAATTTGGCAGAGAGGTAGTCCGCAGGTCAAGGATGTGCCTTTTGTAGGTCTGGTGTAAATCTGTTCAGTAGTTCCTGAGAAAATAGCATTTAAATCAATATATATATCTGTAAGCGCGCTCTGTGTGCTTACGGTAAGGTTACCGTACGCGTACGGTGCCGTGCACAAGCTCAAATCTGATTGGTTGTCACATGACTGTAAACATTCGAATCGGACGAAATCAGGAAGTGTCGGCCGCCATTTCGTGTGTTTCACACAGAAAAAAAAAGGGAGATAACGTGAAAAGGGGGCAAGGAAGAGAGTTACAGACCCCCTAACATTTGAAAGGGGGTCAAAGAAGGACACAAGTACGAAAAAAACATTTATTAATTTTAAAAAAAAATCGCGGAGTACGCGTACGGTAAGCTTACCGTACGCGTACGGTAGAAAAAAAAAAAAAAAAAAGAAATAAAATTCAGATTTAAGTGTTTAGATATTAGGGGGCTCGAAAAAGAGCCGTTGTGTTTATGAAGTGATTTTTTTAGTGGTACCTACAAGTAAGTACCGACGCAGAGTCTAAGGTTCAAGAGGAAGACTCTGTTCCCTTCATCAGTGAAGTGTACACCATCTCCTCTATAAATGTCTTGCATGTTGTAACGCAAGTTGTTGTGGTAAATGGAACCCATACCATAGTCTCGGAGGAAAGCAGAAACGGATTTGTTGACGTGCTTTCTTGCTTTGTCAATCTGTGGACAAAAATGATTGGACCAGTTCCATTTTTGCCTTTGGCATATGTTAGAATACGCAAAGGCAGTTTTAGGGAAAAGTGAAAATAGTTGTGCAAAGGTCTCCTTCATAAGCATTTCCAGACCTACCCCAGTCAAAGTGCCTAGGTCATTGCCACCACAGTGCACTATTATGAGGTCAGGGTGTTGGATTTGCATGAAGGATTTCACCAATGGCATCAATTGGTGCCACTTTAACCCTCTCTGACCAATCCATTTAATGTCTACATTTGGCAAAGCAAGGTCTCTCACCATACCTGTTTTCTCTGCATACTTTTCACTCCAGAAGACGTAGCTGTGCCCTACAATCCACACTGTGAACATCTTCAAAGGAGATCTGGATGCACTCAGGAGGTGTATTTCAGTAGAATGGGAAAAAGAAATGAAAAACTAGGCTGCATGTGTAAATTTATAGAAGCATGTTTTGTATTGGTACAGAAAAATGTGTTACCAAAGAACATTACTATGGATTTGCTGTTAGGTTTGAAAAGTCAAGCACTCTTGTACTTTGAAAATGAAACATTGTCTGCTGAACTTCTGACCTGACTCCACACAGCAGTGTTCCATGAGCTGTTGCTATGGTAGCAGGCAGTCAAGTTGGGGGAAGGGTACTTTTGGAAAAGGGTTGGTTTTCAACCAATAGAAATGTGTGATTTCATTTGAAAAAAAGGGGGAAGCAATGAGATTTGTAATTAACATGTATATGTGTGGAAAAAGAGAGGGAAACATTGCCATTATCTGGTTCTGGTGAGAGGAGAGAGGTGTACAGAACAGAGATCCTGGCTCTGATAATCTGCTGTTTGAGTGCCACATTTCTTTCACAACTAACTAATTTTAAAGGTGAGTTAAGAGTTTGAGAGGGGATGTATGTGGTAAATTTAGAAATGAATAATAGAATTGGAATTCCTTTTGTTGAAGTTGTGTTTTTCAATTTGTGTTTTGGGAGAAATTTAAATGTAAGGAACATGTAAAATATTATGGACTATGTTTTCACCATGTGCAAAGAGGAATTGTTGACAGATTTATTGCGTATTACTCTGGTAATTTTAGATTTGCATTAGTAGGAAAGGGGCAGCTATTTTTCTGCAGAAGCAGACTCTTAGCACACACCCAGCTGCTTATCCTGTAGAATCATGCATAGTATTCACAACCGAGTGGGGTTTGAGGTTGCAGTGAGTAATGCAAATACATTCAACATCACTAAGGCTGGTTGCCTTTGCTGGAGTGTAGTCATTCACCCAGGTTACACATGTTCCTGGTCTCAAAAAGCTGTTTGGACATGTGCTGTTTTCAGAATCTGAAAAGTGGATTGAAAATGTGTCAGACTGTAAAAGTACTTATCACTTGCCAAAAAAGAGTAGTAAGTGTGCTTTCAAATAGGCAAAGAAATTTCGTTTTCTGCTTAATATCAAACCATGACTCTGTGTGCACACAGGAATTGTTTTTAGATATTTAATTTGTGATGGTTTTATTGTGATTTTCACTTGTAGGAAAGGGGTACATAGTATTTTAAGATTTGAAAAGATCATACAATATATAGTAATATATTTAAATAAAATAAAGGAATTTTTTTTTAGTTTTTTTCAGGTATTGCTGAAGAGCAGTGAACAAAATTTAAGATGCCTACAAAATCCAGACTAAGGAAAAACCAGAAAAAAAATCTATATTTGAAGACAACTGGAGGACCTAAGTTAGTTGGAGATGCTCATGTTGGGAAAAAGATAGTCTTCTGGTAAGCAGACAAAAGATTTTTTTTTAAATATCTTCAAAAAAAGGAAAAATGTACAAAATGTCTGTACTGGAAATAATGTTTTAAATAGAAAACAACAGGAAAAAATTGAGCATTTAGTTAATGCAAATATACCTTCAGAAACAATAAAGATTAACTTAAAAAGAAAAAGAGATTCGTAGAAAAATGTTTCAGAGAAGAGTTATGTCCAATTTGATAAAGGATGTGAAGAAATATAAGAAAAAAGCAAAATTTTATAAGAGAAAAAAAGAAATTGAAGCCATTGTAGCAAAGGCTTTAGAATTAAAAAGGAAACTATTCATTTTAATTTTGAACAGGATGCGTACATTAGATAAAATGGTCAATGTACTGAAATCACAAAGCAAAAGGAAAAGACTAGTGAAAAGAACAAACTTTTGTAGTGAACCTTTTTTTAATGAAGAGAGTTATCTTCAAAGTAATAGTTTGCTGCATGCAGTTGACACCAGAGGTCATGCTTATGAAGTGAAAAATGGTTGTATAATGGAGAAGAAGAAAATGGTTCCAAGAGATGAGGAACAAGTGATGGCGGATGAGGTTATGGGGAGACGTCCCAAAGCCCCAGTGTATACTTGGAATTGTAGTAGTATTTGCACTGTGCGTCAGGAATCTATTGATAAATTTCGTGAGTTTCTAAGAGAATATAGTAAAAAAAGTGTTAAACAGAAGATTAAGGTGCTTCAAAGTCTAGATCCATGCAGAGTGAGAGAGAATACTGGTTTGCAGGGACATTCTCTGGCTTGTCTATCTAGAAAAGTGTGTAAAAGTGTTTTTCATCATTTTAGGATGCTGGCTGTTCATCATACTGAAATGAGAAAGTTTGTGAGACGATTGTATTTTGCTAAAAGTCCAGCAATAAAGTTAGATGAATTGAATAGGGCTCTGTTCCGTGGATCGGTATCAGATGTAGAGAAGGTTACTGATGAAATTCAGTTTAGTTACTTTGGTCCAGAACAAGACAGTGCAGGTAATGACACAGTTATTGAGGAAGATGTGGAAGAGCATGTAGAACCCTCTGTAAGTAAGAAATTTGATGATCAAATGACAACATTTGCAATAATCTCTAATGAAAGACCAAATATTACTTGTATTTGTTGCCGCAGAACTCATTATAGAAATCAAACCAGGAATGTTGATCTCTACAGAAAAAGTGAAAATGAAGATAATTATAAGTGGAAGGATTTTGCAACATATATATTTCTTGAAAATGGTTTTGAATTGGGTGAAGATCAGCGTATTTGTAAATACTGTTATAATAAGTTAGAAGAAAATAGAATGCCGACCAGAGCTGTACATAATAATTTAGAATTGGATGCTATTCCTGCCGAACTTTCTGAATTAAATACATATGAGTCTATACTCATTCAATGTGTTCATCCGTTCCAGACCATAGTACGTATGGAGCCCAAAACTGGTAAATTACCTCCTTCAGATTTACTGAGAGGTTTAAAAGGTAGAGTGGTGTATTTGCCCTTGGATTTGAAAACAAATATGGAAACTATTGATGCAGATACTTTGGAAACTGAACCATTAGTTATTCTGGTTAATGGTGTACCTACAAAGAATAAGAAGATTTGGCAGGAGCTGGTAGATGTACGGAAAGTACAAAGAGCAAATTTGTATTTGAAAAGGAATAACAAATGGTATGAATCAATTTATATAGAAGAAGAAGAAGATTTACAAGAAGACACAAACACCAACTGGACAAATTGAAAAAGTGGACAAGTCAAAGGAAGAAGAAATTTATGAACATTTTAGCATACATCCTCTTCATTCAAAAGAAGTTATGGGAGACACTATTGATCTGTTTCAGATGAAGAAAGCAAAAGGAACTCCCGTGAGTGTATGGGAGGAGAGCTTGGAAGCTCGATGTTTTCCCCAGCTGTTTCCTACAGGAAAAGGAGGACGATACGATGAACGTCCAGAACAGATTCCAGCTTCTGAGTATCGGACTATAAGACTATATGCAGAAGATCCAAGATTTCGACAAAGTATTCCTTATTTGTTCCATCTTTTATTTGAAAGCGACTTGTCTGCATTATCTTATGTAGTAAATCACATTTTAAAAAGTGGAGTACATTTACAAAATGTGTCTGCTAAGGATTTTATGGAGAAAGTGTTGCACCGAGATGATCATTTGGAAACACAACTGATCAATCTGATGGCTTGTCAGCGTGGGACAAATGAATATTGGTACCGACGCCATGGTGAATTAAAATGCATGTTACGGAATTTAGGAACTCCAACATGGTTCCTTACCCTAAGCTGTGCCGAGTACGCTTGGGATGATTTACTGGATTTTCTACGAGAGGCCAATTCAAACATTAAAAACATCGAATACAAGACAGCAGGAGAACTGTGCTCATTGGATCCGGTTAATGTTTGCAGATATTTCAATCATAGATTTGAGGCCATGATGTGCTTCATCTGCAATAAAAAAAAATCCACCTCTTGGAGAAGTTGTGGATTTCTTTTGGAGAAAAGAGTACCAAGCAAGAGGTGCTCCTCATATTCATATATTGTTGTGGATCAAGGATGCCCCAAAGTTTGGAACAGATACTGATGAAGCAGTGTTATCTTTCATTGAAGAATATGCAACATGTGCTATACCAAAAAGCACAGAAGAGAAAAAGTTAAAGGAGCAAGTTTTACGTTTCCAAAGTCATCGGTTTGGAAAATACTGTCGACGGAAATACAAGAGCAAAGATAAATTCTACACTAAATGTCGATTTGGATTTCCTAGACCTGTTCTTTCAAAAGTAAGAGTAAACAGTTTTATGTCAGCTGTGAGACATACTATTACAAGAAAATCACCTAAGAATACCTACAACCTAAAAAGAAAAGAAGAATCAAAAAATATAAATGACTACAACCCAGTCATTTTATCCATGTGGAATGCTAACATGGATATACAGTATGTAGCTGACAATTCCATTGCTGTTGCTCGATATGTAACGTCTTACATTACTAAATCAGAAAAAACTGAATTGAAAGAAATGTGGGAAGAGATTTCTCACGAGAAGACTGTCCGTAAGAAGCTATACAGTTTCAGTTTAAAGATGTTATCGCATCGAGAAATTGGATCCTACGAATGTTCAGATAGGTTATCTTCTGCAAGTCTCTACTCGAAATCCAGAAGAATAATTTGGGCAAGTGTAGGCCTTGCAGCAATGAGAAATCGGGTACTGAAATCTGTTGAAGAAATTGAATATTTGGCCGAGAATGACCCAGAAAGTACAGATATTTTGAAATCAAACATGTTGGACACATATTACCCAAAGAGAAGTCATCATCTTGAGAACATGTGTCTCTATGAAGTGCTGCAGAACTACATTTATTCACGGAAAGCCACAGAAGACATCAACAATGGAAAATATAAAGTCATTGGTGAGGAAGGATGTTTGGTGAAGCAAACAAAAGGAAGTTTGATAAATCACAGGAAGCTCAGTTGCGAAACTACTGACAAAAAGGAATTTTACTACTTGGCTCTTTTACAGCTGTTTAAACCATGGCGTTCAGAGGACGAACTACTGGGAGAATTTCAAAGCTATGAAGATTCCTTTAATGCTTGCAAAGACAGCATAGAATGCAGTACTTTCATAACTTCTGTCCAAATGTTAAATGAAGAAATTGAACAGGAAACTACAATTGCAGCTGAAGTAGCTAGAGACAGTTCTCAAGACAGCCAAAGTTCTGGAACGCTCAGTCAAGATCCCCTAGGACAACCAATCGTAGAAAATGAAGCTGCAATAGCTAGGACTGAAGTGGAAACGGCTATGAATCAAGCTCAAGAAGAATTAATAGACTTACCAAATTTGGAAGGACAACTGAATGAAGAGCAGCAACAAATTTATGAAGAGATCAGAAACAAAATTGATCACGGATTACTACATGAAAAAAAAGAGTGCTCATGCACATCATTTCAACCAATCAGGATGTATGTAAGCGGACAAGCTGGAACTGGAAAAAGTTTCTTAATAAAAGTCATCAGAAGCTACCTACAGCAAAAAACTGATTCAACTTTGTCTTGTGTGGTTACTGCTCCAACTGGGTTAGCAGCATATAACATAAAAGGAATCACCTTACATCGTTTGCTAATGTTACCAGTGGAGCATGAGAACAAAATACAATACAACAAGCTAACTGGAGAAGCATGCTTGGAAGTTTCAAGAGTATTGAAGAAGATGCAAGTTCTCATTATTGATGAGGTGAGCATGGTATCAAACTTAATGCTTGCCTTTGTGCATTTAAGAATGCAGCAAATTCTAAGGAGAGACTATGACGTGTTATTTGGTGGAAAACATGTCATAGTTTTTGGGGATCTTCTACAGCTTACTCCAGTTAAAGGACAACCAGTGTTTAATACTGTGACACATGAAGACACAAAGAAGTCATTGGGAAGCATTGGTAATGCAAATATTTGGTCCTTCTTTGAGTACAAGGAACTTACTACTAATATGAGGCAAGCAAACGATGAAGAATATGGAAGTATTCTGAAAGATATCAGGATTGGACTACTCACTGAAGCAGGCACAAAAGCATTACAGAGTCGGTTGCTACATAATTTATTCCCAAAGGAAGAAATAGTTGCAGAGAAAATATACAAGAACATTGCAGAAAAGAAAAGTGTAATCTGCTTAATGCCAACTCTACGTGAATGCTCAATATTCAATGAGGAACTTTTGAAAGTGGAAAAGGAAGAGATTAGGAAATTGGAAGCAGTGGAAAAAATTCAGCATGAAAGAATTACTATTACATTAACAGGCAAACTGAAAAATAAATTGGATTCACTAGAGAAGAACATTTCCAAAACAGCTGGATTAGAAAAAAATCTATATGTTTGCATGAACTGTAGAGTATTTTTAAGGAGAAATTTGGATGTTGAAAAAGGTTTAGTGAATGGAGCTGTGGGAAGAGTTGTGGGTTATATTAATTACCAGAAAAAAGATGGAATTGAATGTTTAAAAATAAAATTTGATCAGATAGAAGAAGTTATAGACATTTGTCGTTGTACAGTTCGTTTCATGCTTGTGAAAGACTTATATGTACGTAGGAAGCAGTTTCCGTTTTCTCTAGCATATGCTGTAACTATTCACAAGTCTCAAGGATTGACTGTAGATTGTGCTTTTGTGAACATTGGTTCAACTGTGTTCAAAGAAGGTATGGCTTATGTTGCTTTGTCACGAGTGAAAAAATGATCTGGTTTATTCATGATAGACTTTGATGACTCAAAAGTTAGTGCTGATGCAAATTGTGTAAAGGAGTATAATAGATTAAGAAGAACCTATGCTCCTCATTTAGGTCAGTATCCTGTGTTGGAAAAACGTGTTGTTTCTCGAAAAAGGAGAATTGAGAATATCTGTAATGAGGATGTAGAGAGGAGAAAAAAAAAAAGAAGAGTGATGTAATTGCAAGCAAAAAGAAAAAGGAAAATGTTGAAGAGGTTGTTGGTTGTCATTTTGAAAATAGCTCTGGTGTCAACTGCTACGCTAATGTAGTGCTGAATGTTGTATTTTATCTTGAAAGTTTGCAAGAGCAGATAATAGTAAATCAGAGAAAAAGATTCTGTTCTGAGTTGAGTCTCCTTTTTGAAAAGCTGAGTAATGATAAAACTAAAATAGAAAGTGCTACTGAAATTAGAAAACTTTTAGATGTATGTTCAGGATGTACAGTTTTCTCAAAATGTACAGCAGGACGCACAGGAATTCTTGATGTATTTTCTTCAGGTTCTGGAAGAAGAAGGGGTACAAATTGAAAATATGTTTGGTCTCTTATAAATGGGAACATAGTTGTGAAAACTGTTTCAATACATGTGGCTCTAATGTTGATTCTGAAAGGTTTATTTATTTAACATTGCCAGAGAGTAAATCAGTCACTTTTGCTAAATTAGTTAAAGATGCTAATCATAGCATGGAATGCGGTGAGTGTAAATCTGACATGTTTTCAACGTTAATTTTAAAGGAATACGGACAGTATGTAATTTTAATGATGCAACGATGTAGAGCTGATGGTTCAAAATTGGATACTTTAATAAAGAAGTTTACAGGACAGCAATTATCAATTTCAGGAAAAACTTTTGTAACAGTTGCAATAATTTTCCATGATGGACCTACTGTAACTTCTGGTCATTACACAGTTTATCTAAAATGTAAAAAAGGCTGGACAATGTGTAATGATTGTCAATTGGTTTTTAAGCAACGTTTGCCTTTTGAATTAGCAAATTCCTATCTAATCTTCCTGAAACCTAAATTTTAGAGAGAATTGGCAACATCTGTACAAAACAATTTTACCATTTTATTGGATTACCATTGGAATTTTCAAATAAAAAGATTTTTAAAATTACCATTTGGCCTAAAGGAAACTTAACCAATTGTATTGTGGACTTATTTAATTCCTAATTAATCTTTCGGAAACCAAAATTTTAGAGAGAATCTGTAACATCTGTACAATTTAAATTTTGGAATTTTATTGGATTACCATTGGAAATTTAATCAAAAAAGAATTTTAAAATTACCATTTGGCCTAAAGGAAAGGTAACCAGATGTATTGTGGAGTTATTTGAGATATAATATTTTTGTGATTATGCTTCTGTAACAAAATTGTCAGACGGTATTTTTTAGAAATAGTTATTATTAGATGATATTTTTTTGGAATATTTTGCATTTCTATAATGTTATGTTTAAGTGAGAAGAGATTCTGGGCTTTTTTAAAACCATCTTTGAGATTATTTTTTTTTTTGCCCGCTGTTAAGTGATGAATGCAATTGCTTTCACGATTTATAGTGAAATGTAATATATTCTGAAAACAGCAAAAAAATGGCAAAAAATTGTTTTTGGAAAATATGTAAATACGTGTACTGTATTATAAAATGTTTTATTAAATATTAATACTTTTTTCTTTTTTTTCAGATTGAGAAAGAACATTTTTGAAAAATAAAACCATTTTTTCAAGCAATTTCAATAAAATTTAAATTGATAATTACATTTTTGGGTGGGTCAGGTAAGTCAGAAATTTGATGGTCCCTTTTTTCCACTTCTCCTCAAACAGATTTTCAGTATTTCGTTATTAATCCCTCAAGGACCTTGTAATGTGGTAATTGTTTTTTAGTGTTTTTAAAAAAAAAAAAAAAAAATACGCTTACGGTAAAAAATAAAAAAAATAAAAAGTTTAGAGGTAAGGTTGGCTCTTAAAAGAGCCGTTGTGTTCATGCAGGGACAGAGGAAAGAAAGAATGGGAATATTAGCTGGTAGGACAAATGTGCTGGTCTATTCTGTTGTTAATTAGGGGAACACTGGTCTCCCCACGAACAATTAGACCATGGCAATTTGAGCACCGCATTGTAACCCTCGCAAATCGATGGTTAGTTTCCAGAGGACCAGAAAAAGGTGAATCTCCCCCCACAGATGAAGGGCTCAGCTGAGCTGCCGAAGATGGACTCGGCTGAGCTGCTGTGGATGTGCTTGGTTGACTTACTGAAGGGTTTCCTCCAGTATGTCGAGCATGTGTCCTAGCGTGTACATCCTCAAGGTGTCTTAACATAGTGTGATTCCCGAGGGAATACTTCTTGTTACGATTACCTCTAGAAAGTACACGCTGGCAAAGCTTGCAAGTCACTAAAGCAGCATTTACTTTTTTCTGGCCCTCAGGAAACGTAAAATACTCCCATATAAAAGAGCTCTTCTGTTTCCTCCTTCTCTGCCTGATGGTGGTGCTGCTAGCCTCACTCTCAGAAGAGGAGTGCTGGTCTGCCATCGTATCCCAAAGACAACTCAGCTCCTTCTCCTAAGGGATCACAAGCAGAAATGAGGGGAATGGGTGTGGTGTAGGAGAGTTCTAGAACTGAAAGTACTTTAAACCAATCAAAACTTTTGTTTCTTGATCACATGACCCACCGTGCGCGTACGTTACGCTTACGGAGCGCTTACGGAGCGCTTACGGTAAAAGTACACATGCGCGTTTAAAAGACACGCGCATGCGCATAACAGGCACGCCCCAACACTTCCGCGTAACGTGCGCGTGTAACGTATGCGCTTATGCGCCGCGTACGCAGTACGCACGTCTACATAAATTGCGTAACCATACGCAAAAAGAGTAGAAATATTACGTACATTACGCAAAACGTACGCTTACCGTAAGCTTACCGTACGCGCATGTAAAAAAAAAAAAACATTTGGAAAAAAGAATCACTATGTTATACTAATATATCTTACCTGTTTGGTAAAAAAAAAAATGAGAAAAAATAATATATTAGCATGAGTGACTGTGTGTGAGTAAATCTATGGATGAGTGGCATTGTGTAACAGGATGTATAGGTGTATGAGTACATATGATGAGTGAGTACATGTATGAGTGACTGTATAGGACCGTTGGTGAATGAGTGGATGTGTATGTGGATCTTCGAATTACTGAAGAGGTTGTTGTAACTGGTATTGGTATGTCCATTGTTTTGAAAATATTAGTCTCTATTTTTGAATGTGTGTATCAAAGGTTATATTAGGGTGAGAGGAGGTCTGCCACTCTATCACAAGGATGATGTCATCAGTGATGTCATTTGAGATGTCATCAGTGATGTCATGAGTGATGTCACTGACCATGTCATGAGTGATGTAATATGTGACGTCATCAGCAGTGCATTGCGGGCGCGCGAGTTATAGTTAGCTGAACTAACTATAACGGGGGAATTTCAATGGTTTTGTACAAGTGAAAAGTCCAGCTAACTATAACACCCCTGAAACCTATGGTTTTTTCAGTGAATTTCAAAGGTTTTTTAAATGCTAATTCCTAACTATAACGTGCCTGAAACCTATGGTTTTTACTGTGAATTTCAAAGGTTTTTTAAATGCTAATTTCTAGCTATGCCTACAGAGATAGGACATGTGAAGAAAGAAGAAAAAATGCACAGAAAGAAAAAAACAGAAGTGCAGAAAGAAGCAACAGAAGTCCTCAAAGACGAAGAAAAGTGCAGGAAGAAGGATAACGTGCAGAAAGAACAAAAAGAAGAGCAGAAAGAAGCCTTGTTGCAAAATCATCCTGTACTCTCAACTTTTTCAGACAGATACTGGTGGTAACTGAGTCTGACTAACCAGTCCTAGAGCCAGTGCTATGTTAAAAGACACTTGGAATACAGTGAAAACACCTACATATACTAGGGAACATTATGCGTTGGGGTCCCCCTGTGAATAGCATGACCTCCTCTGTAAGCCCCTAGTATAATAGGGCATGGGGATTAAAACTACCTCTTAAAACAGGCCACAGGGCGTTTTTGCACACGTTAACTCAGGCCCCGTCCCCTCCCTTCACCACTGTGTAAACACGCCCTGTGTCCGTTTTTAGTTGGGAGATTAAGTTCATTTGAATCCTGAGGGTCCCTAGGGTCAAACTAGCCCACCAGGTACCTCCAGTAAGTGCCACAGAGCTGCGTTGCAGAGGTGTAAAAAGTGGCACGGCCTGGACCACCTCTCTGCAATGCAGCTCAGTGGCGCTTACTGGAAGCACTTGGTGGGCTAGTTAGCCCCCAGGGGCCCTCAGTATTGAAGGGAAATTATTTCCCCAATTTAAAATGTGCCATAGTGCGTGTTTGCACACGTCACCTCAGGCCCCGTCCCCTCCCTTCACCACTGTGTAAACGCGCCCTGTGGCTGTTCTAAGTTGAGAGATTAAGTCCCCTTGAATCCTAAGGGTCCCTAGGGTCAAACTAGACCACTAGGTACCTCCAGTAAGCGCCACAGAGCTGCGTTGCAGAGAGGTGTAAAAAGGGGCTTGGCCTCAGAACACCTGTCTGCAGCGCAGCTCCCTGGCGCATACTGGAGATGCCTGTTGGGGGCGAGTTTGCAGAGTGCTGCACAGAGGGGGCATGGCCTCCGGCACGATGCCAGTCTTTTATTTATTTTAATTTTTTAAGAAGGGGGGCTGTGTGGTTCCCCTTCTTATTCTAATTTATTGGCCCTGATGACCCCATCCCCCAGGGCCTGTCTCCTAATTATATTTTTTTGACCCTAATCCCCAGGGCCGGCCACTGTTTTTTATTATTTTTAAAAAATATATATTTATAGACACACCTAGGACATGCTGGACAAACCGTACGTACCTATCACCATGACGATTTGCGTGATATTCATTAAAAGGCGACTATGCATGCAATGAATCCACGTGGAATGTATTTACACCACTAGTGAAGCTCTGACATGTCTGATGCCCTACCGTGCCTAATCCCGGTAGACACCCTTGTCGTTTATTTATACAAACATGGGTAGCTATTGACGGGCACATTTAATACACATGCACACCAAGCCATTCAAAGGGGATTCGACAAAAATTCGACCAAAACCATGCAAGAAACCCCCCTCACGGTTAATAAAACACACATCCACTGCCGGATGTGTAATACTTTTTATTTTACTCTCTGGAAAGGGGGCGAACATCACTTGAGAGTCACAGCGCGCTCCTGGCAGAGCCCACTGCTGTGTTACACCCACCATTGCCTGCCGAGTGCCACACACCTCTGTGTTGTATTCCACTAGCTAGTGCATATGCTATGACACTCTCTAGCCCATGTGCACTGTAACACAACCCCGTGAATATGTCATGCCACACTTGTCTTCGCACGGGTTATATTGCCCCATCTAACGTGCCTTCCTCGATGCCTATGTTATAACGCACAGTGCTATGCCATACATATTACAATCTGGGATCCATATCTTTGTCACAGTGCATATGCAACGTTACACTCCCCAGCACATATTTTATATTACAACTTTAGAGACTAGTTAGGTTACACAACACTGCCCTGTGCATATTACACTCCAAGGCGCATATCGCATAGCACGCGCTAGTGCCTGTGCTATCTCGCGCTCTCCAATGAATCTGTCATTGCGCACAATGTATTGCATATTATATTTCACGCCCGGTTCATCTTATATCACACTTTTTGGTGCATAGTTTATACCATACACTATATCTAGTTTTCATTTTCAATCGTTCTCTCAGGACTATGTTCTATATAACACTGTTCACCTACCCTTTTCACGGGCATTACATTTTGCGATAGGGGGTGGAGGGTCAGGGGGTGTTTCTGCCAAGTGAGCCCGGAGTCAGTCACAAACGTCCTCTTCTTCCTGAATAAAAGTGAGATTATGCTGCATACTTGTTCATATTTTAAGTAGTTCGCACAGACACAATGTTTTAAAAACAATAAAGTTCCTAATACCCGCCTTCTCTGAACAGTTAGCTTGCTGCCCCATCCCCCTCCTCCCTATCCTCTGTTGTGTGAATCCATGGACTAGCCTCCTCCCTCCTGCCATGCATGGTCTGATGTGCTGCCACTGCCCTCAATTTAGTATGATGTACCAGTCCACTCCTCCTGCCCTCCATTGCCCAATTCTATGCCCCATCATTGACCTCCTGCTTAAACTCTGTGCTTAGCTTGCTGCCCCTATTCTCCTTCCCCCTGCCCTCCGATGTCTTTGTGCATGCCCCTGCTCCATCCTTTTTGCCCACCATGTTCCATGGACCTGCCACTCCTATCTACTCTGAGTGTTCTGTTGAGCTGCCACTCCCCTCCCACCTGCCTAGCATTGTCAGATGACTGTAACCTGTCCCTGCCACCTCCACCCTGCCTGTCCACATGCCATGCCCCTATCCTCTTCCTCCTGTCCTACATGGTCCATTGTACTGCCACACCCTTCTGCCCTCCCTGGTCTGTTGTGCTGCAACTGCTCTTCCTGCCTGCCCCGTGCGGTCTGTTGTGAGGCCCCTTCCCCTGAGCTTTCTTGTCTGTGCACAGGTCCTGACCCTCCCTTCTATCCTCCATCGTCCTTTGTGCATGCCCCTGCACCCTCCTTCTTGCCCATCATAGCCATTGTGCTGCCACTAACCCTCCCACTTGCCATGCATGGTCTTCTGTGCTGCCATGGCCCCTCCCACCTTCCCTGTGTGGTCAGTTAGCTGCCCCTGACCCCCTCCCACCTTCCCTCCATGGTCTGTGTGTATGCCATCACAGTCTCACTGTTGCTCTTCATGGTGTGTCTTGCTTCTAGTGCCCATCCTGCCTGACCTCCATGGCTATCTTGCTGCTCCTGCCCTACCCCCTTGCCCCCAGCCCTATGTTTACATGTGCAGACCCCTACTCCCTCCCTCCTGGCTTGTCTGTTCCATTGTAATGCCCCTGATCCGTCCCTCCTGCCCTTTATGGTCTGTTATGCTGCAGCTTTCTCTCCTGTCTGTCCATTATGGTCCTGCCTCTTGCCCCTCTGTTCTCTGTTGTCCATGTGCATGGTCCTGTCCCCTCCCTCTTGCTTTCTATGGATTGTTGTGCTGCACTCCCGTCCTGCATGCCCTGTGTGGTGTATTGTGATGCTGCAAACCCTGATACCTGCCCTGCAGGGTCAGTTTGGTGCACCTCTCCATGTCCCTCCTGTCCTCTGTTATCCAAGTCCATGTCCCTATCCCATTTCCTTCCATGATCCAATGTACCATACTTGCGAACATTTTGAATTTGGTAAGAGGGAGATTTTGAAAAAAAACTGGGGTATTGATTTTCCCCTTTGAGTTACATTGAAAAAGAGGAGATATTAGACAGGAGACAGATCAAATAAAGCCCATTTGAGCTTAAAAACATTGGACGTTTCCTGGCTGAATCGGGTCTGTTGGCATGTATGGTTGTACTACCATTGCCTCTTCCTTCTGCCCACAATGGTCTATTACATTGCCACAGCCTCTCTTGCAAGTCCTGTATTGTTGGTTTGTTGCCCCTGCCCCCCTTTCCACTGCCCTCCATAGTCTGTTGTGCTTCCACGGCCCTTCCTGCCTGCTCAGTGTGGTTAAATTGTTGCCTTTGCACCCTCCTACCTGCCTTCAATTTTCAGAGTTCGTGCCCCTGGCCTCTGCCTCTCAACAGTATCATAATGAACAACTAGATTGCTAACATTCTATATTTATTACAAAAGTGTAGAACGCCTGACATCATCTTGATGTAATCAAAACTGGAATACCTAGAGCATTTCCTTTAGAAATTACATATATGAGAGGGTCTTATTGGCATCAAAATTATGGTTAGTGCTCTAAAAGACTAAAATAAGGACATATTTTCTGAGTTTTCAAATAGCGACAAAGCACTTTTAAATTATTTGTTATCTTTATGTTTTTTATCCAGTTGACCACTTGATTAAATGTTTCACTTAGGGGAGAGGATGTGGACTTACTTCCAGAGCTGCAGACTTTGCAACTGGGGAACCAGGTTGAAGTTTCTGCTTCAGCTCGACATTCTGTGATTCTGGTCAAATCATTTAATCTCCCCATGTCTACAACCAAAATGAATTTGTTCTTGTGTGATGTAACCAATGCTCATGTAAAGCACTCCAATACCTGACAAGTCTGCACTATATAACACTGCAAAAATACAAAATAATAAGTGTTTCGCACACTTGTGTCATTGGGCTATATTTGGGCTACATCTGGGTCATTTTGGGCTACATTTGGGCTCTTTTGTCTCCGGTGGCCATCTTGGGAGATTTATTTGTTATGAAGTTTCCTAATTTCCTCATGTACTGCAGTGTCCTCAGTAGGAAATGCTTTCAGTTTTTTACTTTGATTCCATCATGAAGGTATTCAGATATGCCACACATTTGCCATAAATTCTGAATGTTAGCACTCTAGTTGCTCATTAGATGACTGTAGTAAAACTACTGTTCACCATGGAAGTCTGCTCCTGGTATTAAAAGTGCATGTTTCAGTCTGCATGTCAGAATTTTTTAATGAAATAGAAGACGTTTGAGAAGTCACTCAAAATGTGCCCTCATTTTCTTTCTTCAGCATTAATCATAATTTCTATGGCAAAATGAACCCCCTCATTGTGTTCCTTTTTAAATTAAATGTTTTAAGTGTTACCAGTTTTTTCCAATTAAGATGGCTTCAGGTGTGCCATACTTTTGTCATAATGAAAACAGTAAGCGCTCTAGTTGTTTTTAAGAACATTCTGTCATTGGGCTATACTTGGGCTACATCTGGGTGATATTTGGGCTACATTTGGGCTCTTTTGTCTCTGGTGGCCATCTTGGGAGACTTATTTGTTATGAAGTTTCCTAATTCCCTCATTTACTGCAGTCTCCTCAGTAGGAAATACTTTCAGTTTTTTACTTTGATTCCATCAAGAAGGCATTCAGATGTGTCACACATTTGCCATAAATTCAGAATGTTAGCACTCTTTTTGCTCATTAGATCACTGTAGTACTGCTCACCAGGGAAAACTGCTGCTGGTATTGAAAGTGCATGTTTCAGTCTGCATGTCAGAATTTTTTAATGAAATAGAAGAGGATTTGAGAAGTCACTCAAAATGTGCCCTAATTTTTCTTTCTGCAGCACTAATCATACTTTTTATGGAAAAATGAACCCCCTCATTTTGTTCCTTTTTAAATTAAATATTTTAAGAGTTACCACTTTAATCCAAGCAAGATGGCTTCAGGTGTGCCATACGTTTATCATAAGTAGGACTGTTAGCGCTCTAGTAGTTCTTTGGAACACTCTGGGAAGCTGCAGTAGAACACAAAGGAATCAACTGACAGTCTCTGCCCTTGTTGGATGTACATGTTTTACTGAGAATGTCAGACTTCATTCTTGCATGACTGAGAAAGATACTGTGAATTTACAGAAAATAAGCTCTCAGTTTAGCTTATAGATCACCTTCCAAACCTCTGTGGTAAAAGCATGAGAAAATATTTTTCTCTCAATCATGATATCCCAGCAGAAGGCTTTTTCACATGGTGAAATCACCTTAGAACATACCACAATTCCTAAAATGAGTATGGTACCATCAACAAATGATTTATAATGTAACTAAAGTCTTAAAACCTTCTATTAACTGCAATGCTTTTTAATGAGGTGCTATCGTGTATATTGGTCCCATGATGGCTGCCAACACTTCTTGGATGAAGTGCTGACAGCCAATCAGATCTCCGCCCACATATATATATGCTTTTAAATGCTATTTTCTCAGGAAATACTGAACAGATTTACACCATACCTGCAAAAGGCACTTCCTTGACCTTATGGCTACCTCTCTGCCAAATTTCAAGTAATTCTGTTCAGCCGTTCGGGCTGTAGCTGTGTCTAAAGGTCCTATGGAAAAATGCATGGGGAAAACGTGTTTTGGGACCCCCCTTTTTTCTCGGCCCCTGCTTGACGAATCACCCCGAGACTTTCAGGGTAGGAGCTGAACGGAGCGCCCCATTAGTTTTGAAAATTTCGCGAGGATTCGTCAACCGGCGCCAAAGTTATTCAAAATAGAACTTTGAGATTTCCTATGGAAACTAGGTTGTAACTAGAACTATGTACTGGCGACCGCCAGTAGATAAGATATATGTGTGTGTGTGTGTGTATATATATATATATATATATATATATATATATATATATATATATATATATATATATATATATATATATACATATATTACCTACTGGCGGTCGCCAGTAGGTAGTTATAGTTAGGACCCCTTTTCCATAGGAAAACCTCAACATTCTATTTTGAATAACTTTGGCGCCGGTCGATGAATCCTCGCGAATTTCTCAAAATAGGTGGGGCGCTACGCTCCGCTCCTACCCTGAAAGTCTCGGGGGGGGGATCCGTCAAGCGGGGGCTGAGATAAAAGGGGGGTCCCAAAACGCGTTTTTCCCATGCATTTTTCCATAGGACCTTTAGAACGAGCTACAGCCCGAACGGCTGAACAGAATTACTCGAAATTTGGCAGAGAGGTAGTCCCTAGGTCAAGGAAGTGCCTTTTGTAGGTTTGGTGTAAATCTGTTCAGTAGATTCTGAGAAAATAGCCTTTAAATCAATATATATATCTGAGCCCGCTTACGGTATGCTTACCGTACGCTTACCGTAAGCGTACGGTGGCGTGCGCGAGCGCGATTCTGATTGGCTCTTAGATCTTAGTAAACATTCGAATCGGCCGAAACCAGGAAGCGGCGGCCGCCATTTTGTGTATTTCACTCTGAAAAAAAAGAGTGAAAACAAGAAAAGGGGGCAATGAGGAGAGTTACAGACCCCCTAACATTTGTAAGGGGGTCAAAGAAGGACAGAAAAGTACAAAAAAAACATTTATTGATTTTTAAAAAAATCACGGGGTACGCGTACGGTAAGCTTACGGTAAGCGTACGGTAAAAAAAATAAAAATAAATAAATGAAAAGCAGATTTAAGAGTTTAGATATTAGGGAGCTCTAAAAAGAGCTGTTGTGTTTATGAAGTCATTTTTTTAGTGGTACCTACAAGTAAGTACCGATGCAGAGTCTAAGGTTCAAGAGGAAGACTCTGTTCCCTTCATCATTGAAGTGTACACCATCTCCTCTATAAATGTCTTGCATGTCATAACGCAAGTTGTTGTGGTAAATGGAACCCATACCATAGTCACGGAGGAAAGCAGAAACAGATTTGTTGACGTGCTTTCTTGCTTTGTCAATCTGTGGACAGAAATGATTGGACCAGTTCCATTTTTGCCTTTGGCATATGTTGGAAAACACAAAGGCAGTTTTAGGGAAAAGTGAAAACAGTTGTGCAAAGGTGTCCTTCATAAGCATTTCCAGACCTACCCCAGTCAAAGTGCCTAGGTCATTGCCACCACAGTGCACTATTATGAGGTCAGGGTGTTGGATTTGCATGAAGGATTTCACCAATGGCATCAATTGGTGCCACTTTAACCCTCTCTGACCAATCCATTTAATGTCTACATTTGGCAAAGCAAGGTCTCTCACCATATCTGTTTTCTCTGCAAACTTTTCACTCCAGAAGACATAGCTGTGCCCTACAATCCACACTGTGAACATCTTCAAAGGAGATCTGGATGCACTCAGGAGGTGTCTTTCAGTAGAATGGCAATATGAAAAGAAAGACAGTTTGGAAATGGAGGCATACATATTTTTTTCAAAACAAAAAGAACTGATTGGCTGTTTCATACCATTCTAGAATAAAAACTAGGCTGTATGTGTAAATTAATAGAAGCATGTTTTGTATTGGTACAAAAAAATGTGTAACCAAAGAACAGTACTATGGATTTGCTGTTAGGTTTGAAAAGTCAAGCACTCTTGCTCTGTGGAATTGAAACATTGTTTGGCGAACTTCTGACCTAACTCAACACAGCAGTGTTCCATGAGCTGTTGCTATGGTAGCAGGCAGAAGTCAAGTTGGGGGAAGGGTACTAGGCAGAAGTCAAGTTGGGGGAAGGGTACTTTTGGAAAAGGGTTGGTTTTCAACCAATAGAAATGTGTGATTACATTTGAAAAAAAGGGGGAAGCACTGAGATTTGAAACTTACATGTATATGTGTGGAAAAATAGAGGGAAAGTTTGCCATTATCTGGTTCTGCTGAGAGGAGAGAGGTGAACACAACAGAGATCCTGGCTCTGATAATCTGCTGTTTGAGTGTCACATTTCTTTCACAACTAACTAATTTTAAAGGTGAGTTTACAGTTTGAGAGGGGATGTATGTGGTAACTTAAGAAATGAATAATAGAAATGGAAATTGTTTTTGTTGTAGTTGCGTTTATCATTTTCTGTTTTGGGAGAAATTTAAATGTGAGGAACATGTAAAATAATATGGAGTATGTTTTCACAATAAATTAAGGTGTGCTGGAAAAAAAAAGAATAGTTTAAGGGTTTGAGGTTGGACTCAGTAATGCAAATACATTCAGCATCACTAAGGCTGGTTGCCCTTGCTGGAGTGTAGGCAGTCACCGAGAATACACATGGTGGTGGTCTGAAAAAACAGTTTGGACATGTGCATTTAAATAAATCAAAAAAAGTGGTTTCATAATGTGTCAGTCTGTAAAAGTGATTTTCACTTGCCCCGAAAAAAAAAGAGCAGTAAGTGTGCTTTCAAATTGGCAAAGAAATTTCGTTTTGGGACTAATGTGAAAACATGACTCTGTGTGCAGAGAGGATTTATAGGCAGAGATTTATTGCGTATTGCTCTGGTGATTTCACAGTTGCATTAGATGGAAAGGGGGAGCGAATTTTTGGGGGAAGAAGCAGACTCTTAGCACACACCCATGTGCTTGCCATGTATAATCATGCACAGTATTTACAAGCGAGTGGGGTTTTCAGGTTTCAGTCTGTAATGCAAATACATTCAGCATCACTAAGGCTGGTTGCCCTTGCTGGAGTGTAGGCAGTCACCGAGAATACACATGGTGGTGGTCTGAAAAAACAGTTTGGACATGTGCATTTAAATAAATCAAAAAAAGTGGTTTCATAATGTGTCAGTCCGTAAAAGTGATTTTCACTTGCCCCGAAAAAAAAAAGAGCAGTAAGTGTGCTTTCAAATTGGCAAAGAAATTTCGTTTTGGGACTAATGTGAAAACATGACTCTGTGTGCAGAGAGGAATTATAGGCAGAGATTTATTGCGTATTGCTCTGGTGATTTCACAGTTGCATTAGATGGAAAGGGGGAGCGAATTTTTGGGGGAAGAAGCAGACTCTTAGCACACACCCATGTGCTTCCCATGTATAATCATGCACAGTATTTACAAGCGAGTGGGGTTTTCAGGTTTCAGTCTGTAATGCAAATACATTCAGCATCACTAAGGCTGGTTGCCCTTGCTGGAGTGTAGGCAGTCACCGAGAATACACATGGTGGTGGTCTGAAAAAACAGTTTGGACATGTGCATTTAAATAAATCAAAAAAAGTGGTTTCATAATGTGTCAGTCTGTAAAAGTGATTTTTCACTTGCCCCGAAAAAAAAAAGAGCAGTAAGTGTGCTTTCAAATTGGCAAAGAAATTTCGTTTTGGGACTAATGTGAAAACATGACTCTGTGTGCAGAGAGGAATTATAGGCAGAGATTTATTGCGTATTGCTCTGGTGATTTCACAGTTGCATTAGATGGAAAGGGGGAGCGAATTTTTGGGGGAAGAAGCAGACTCTTAGCACACACCCATGTGCTTGCCATGTATAATCATGCACAGTATTTACAAGCGAGTGGGGTTTGAGGTTTCAGTCAGTAATGCAAATACATTCAGCATCACTAAGGCTGGTTGCCCTTGCTGGAGTGTAGGCAGCCACCCAGGTTACACATGGAGGTGGTCTGAAAAAGAAGTTTGGACATGTGCATTTAAGAAAATCGAAAAAAGTGGTTTCATAATGTGACAGTCTGTAAAAGTGATTTTCACTTGCCCAAAAAAAAAAGAGCAGTAAGTGTGCTTTCAAATTGGCAAAGAAATTTCGTTTTGGGACTAATGTGAAAACATGACTCTGTGTGCAGAGAGGAATTATAGGCAGAGATTTATTGCGTATTGCTCTGGTGATTTCACAGTTGCATTAGATGGAAAGGGGGAGCGATTTTTTGGGGGAAGAAGCAGACTCTTAGCACACACCCATGTGCTTGCCATGTATAATCATGCACAGTATTTACAAGCGAGTGGGGTTTTCAGGTTTCAGTCTGTAATGCAAATACATTCAGCATCACTAAGGCTGCAGAGAAGATATACAAGAACATTGCAGAAAACAAAAGTGTCATCTGCTTAATGCCAACTCTACGTGAATGCTCCATATTCAATGAGGAGCTTTTGAAATTGGAAAAGGAAGATATCAGGAAATTGGAAGCAGTGGACAAAATTGAGGATGGAAGAATTACTATCACATTAACAGGCACACTGAAAAATAAATTGGATTCACTAGAGAAGAACATTTCCAAAACAGCTGGATTAGAAAAAAATCTATATGTTTGCATGAACTGTAGAGTATTTTTAAGGAGAAATTTGGATGTTGAAAAAGGTTTAGTTAATGGAGCTATGGGAAGAGTTGTGGGTTTTATTAATTATCAGAAAAAAGATGGAATTGAATGTTTAAAAATAAAATTTGATCAGATAGAAGAAGTTAAAGACATTTGTCGTTGTTCAGTTCGTTTCATGCTTGTGAAAGACTTATATGTACGTAGGAAGCAGTTTCCGTTTTCTCTAGCATATGCTGTAACTATTCACAAGTCTCAAGGATTGACTGTAGATTGTGCTTTTGTGAACATTGGTTCAACTGTGTTCAAAGAAGGTATGGCATATGTTGCTTTGTCACGAGTGAAAACATTATCAGGTTTATTCATGATAGACTTTGATGACTCAAAAGTTAGTGCTGATACAAACTGTGTAAAGGAGTATAATAGATTAAGAAGAAGCTATGCTCCTCATTTAGGTCAGTATCCTGTGTTGGAGAAACGTGTAGTTTCTCGTAAAAGAAAAAATGAGAATATCTGTAATGAAGATGTAGAGAAGAGGAAAAAAAAGAGGAGTGATGTAATTGCAAGCAAAAAGAAAAAGGAAAATGAACAGGTTGTAGGATGTCATTTTGAAAATAGCTCTGGTGTCAACTGCTACGCAAATGTAGTGCTGAATGTTGCATTTTATCTGAAAAGTTTGCAAGAGCAGATAATAGTAAATCAGGGAAAAAGATTCTGTTCAGAGCTGAGTCTCCTTTTTCAAAAGCTGAGTAAAGATAAAACTCAAATAGAAAGTGCTACTGAAATTAGAAAACTTTTAGATGTATGTTCAGGACGAACACAGTTTTCTCAAAATGAACAGCAAGATGCACATGAATTTTTGATGTATTTTCTTCAGGTAGTGGAAGAAGAAGGAGTTCCCATTGACATTTGTTTTGGTCTCTCTTATAAATGGGAACATAGTTGTGATAATTGTTATAATATATGTGGCTCTATTGTTGATAATGAAAGATTTATTTATTTGACATTGCCAGAGAGTAAAACAGTCACTTTTGCAAAATTAGTTAAAGATGCTAATCATAGCATGAAATGTAGTGAGTGTAATTCTGACATGTTTTCAACATTAATTTTAAAGGAATACGGACAGTATGTAATTTTAATGATGCAACGATGTAGAGCTGATGGTTCAAAATTGGATACTTTAATAAAAAAGTTTACAGGACAGCAATTATCAATTTCTGGAAAAACTTTTGTAACTGTTGCAATAATTTTTCATGATGGACCTACTGTTACTTCTGGACATTACACAGTTTATCTTAAATGTGAAAAAGGCTGGACACTGTGTAATGATTCCCAATTGATTTTCAAACAACGTTTGCCTTTTGATTTAGCAAATTCCTATCTAATCTTCCTGAAACCTAAATTTTAGACAGATTTGGCAAGATCTCGACAAAATAATTTTACCATTTTACTGGATTACCATTGCAATTTTGTAGAAAAAAGATTTTTTAAATTATCATTTGGCCTAATGGAAAGATAACCAATTGTAATGTGGACTTTTTAAATTTTTAATGAAACTTTGAAAAACCAATTATTTAGAGATTATCGGTAACTTCTGCACATTTTAAATTTTGGAATGTTATTGGACTGCCATTGGAAATTTTTTCAAAAATGATTTAAAAAATTACTATTTGGCCATGCGGAAAAGTAACCAATTCTATTGTGGACTTAATAAATTATTCAAAAAATTTTCGTGAACCAAAATGTTACAGAGAATCGGTGAGATCTGGACAAATTAAACTTTAGAATTTTATTGGATTACCGTTGGAAATTTATTCCCAAAAAAAATTTAAAATTACTATTTGGTCTAAAGGAAATGAAATCAGATGTATTTTGGAGTTATTTGAGATATAATATTGTGATTATACTTCTGAAACAAACATATCAGACGGTATTTTAAAGAAATAAGTATTGGTATTAGATGATATTTTTTTAGAATATTATGCATTTCTATAATGTTAACTTTAAGTAAAAAAAGAATCAGGGCTTTTTTAATACAATCTTTGTGATTGTTATTTTTTTTTGCCCGCTGTAAAATGATGAATGCAATTGCTTTCACAATTTATAGTGAAATGCAATATATTCTGAAAACAGCAAAAATAAGGCAAAAATATTTTTGGGAAAAAAATGTAAATATGTGTACTGTATTATAAAATGTTTTAAAAATATTAATACTTTTTTCTTTTTTTCCAGATAGATATAGAAAATTTTCGAAAACTACAAACATTTTTAAAACTATTTTTTAAAAAAACAAATGAATAAATATTTTTTCAGTGAGTATGGTAAGTCAATAATAATAATTGTAGTCTCTCAAGGACCTTGTAATGTGTTTATTGATTTTTAGTGTTTTTTAAAAAAAAAAAAAAAAAAAGTACGCGCACCGTACGCGTACGGTAAAAAAAAATGAAAAAAAGTTTTAAAAAACATATGTAAAAAAAAGATGAAAGATAAGGTTGTCTCTTAAAAGAACCGTTGTGTTCATGCAGGGACAGAGGAAAGGAAGCATGGGAAAATTATTCAAAGCGACAAATGTGCTGATCTATTTTGTTGTTCACTAGGGAAACACTGGTCTCCCTATAGCAAATTAGATCTTGACAAAATGTGCATCGAATATCAACCTTCCGAAATCGAGGGTTGATTTCCAGAGGGCCAGCAAAAGGAGATTCTCCCCCCACAGATGAAGGGCTCACCTGACCTGCAGAAGAAGGAGTCAGCCCTGCAGATGATGGTCCAGGCTGAGCTGCTGTGGATGTACTGGCTTGTCTTTCTGAAGAGTTACCTCCAAAAAGATGACCATGTGTCCTTCTGTGTACATCCTGGAGGTGTCTCTTCATGGTGTGATTCCCAAAGGAATACTTCCTGTTAGGATTACCTCTAGAAAGTACACGCTTACACAGCTTACAAGTCACTAAGGGTGCATTTACCTTTTGCTGGCCTTCAGGAAAAGTAAAATAATCCCATACATAAGAGGGCTTTTGTTTCCTCGATCTCTGCCTCAAGACAGTGCTGCTAGTGCTAGCCTCACTCTCAGAAGAGCTCTGCTGTTCTGCCATCGTATCCCAAAGACAAACCAGCTCCTTCTCCCAAGGGATCACAAGCAGAAATGAGGGGAATGGGTGTGGTGTAGGAGAGTTCTAGAACTGAAAGTAGTTTCAACCAATCAAAAGTTGTGTTTCATGATCACATGACCTACCGTACGCTTACGGTACGCTTACGGTACGCTTACGGCAAAAGTGCGCATGCGCGTAAAAAAGACACGCGCTTGCGCGCATGCGCATAACAGACACTCCCGGCACTTCCGCGTAACGTGCGCGTGTAGCGTACACGCGTACGCGTCCCACGCGGAGTACGCGCGGCTACGCAAATTGCGTAACTATACGCAAGCAGCGTAGGAAAATTACGGACGTTGCGGAAACCGTACGCTTACCGTGAGCTTACGGTACGCGTACTAAATTTTTTTTTAAAAAAATAGAAAAAAAGTACTGCAAATAAATTTTACATGTTTATTTTAAAAAATATATTAAAAAAACATATTAAAGAATTTTAAAAATTTAATCATAGTCTTTATAAAAGGTAAGAAAATTAAAATAAAAATATGTTAGAAAAAATAGAAGAAAAAAAAAAAATTAGCATTTAAAAAACCTTGCAAATTCACTGAAAAAACCATGGGTTTCACACACGTTATAGTTAGGAATTAGCATTTAAAAAACCTTGCAAATTCACTGAAAAAACCATGGGTTTCACACACGTTATAGTTAGGAATTAGCATTTAAAAAACCTTAGAAATTCAGTGAAAAAACCATAGGTTTCAGACACGTTATAGTTAGGAATTAGCATTTAAAAAACCTTAGAAATTCAGTGAAAAAACCATAGGTTTCACACATGTTATAGTTACCTGGACATTTTACTCGTAAAAAACCAATGAAATTCCCCCGTTATAGTTAGTTCAGCTAACTATAACTCGCGCGCCCGCAATGCACTGCTGATGACGTCACATATTACATCACTCATGACATGGTCAGTGACATCACTCATGACATCACTGATGACATCTCAAATGACATCACTGATGACCTCACTGATGACATCATCCTTGTGATAGAGTGGCAGACCTCCTCTTCCCCTAATAAAACCTTTGATACACACATTCAAAAATAGAGACTAAAATTTACAAAACAATGGACATACCAATAACAGTTACAACAACCTCTTCAGTAATTCTAAGATCCACATACACATCCACTCATTCACCAACAGTCCAATACAGTCACTCATACATGTACTCACTTATCATATGTACTCATACACCTATACATCCTGTTACACAATGCCACTCATCCATAGAGCTACTCACACACATAGTCACTCATGCTAATAAAGAATCAAACATACATTTACTTGCATATACAGTTATACACACACCACCACACTTACTTCTACGGAAACTTACACATACTTAGTCTTTTAAACAATTACTTATAGAAATACATACTTATTCATACAGGAACTCTTTCAATCTCTCACTCTCACATATACTCACATATATAAACCAATAGTCACATATACTAGTTTTAAACATATGTAGTTACTCATAAAGACACTATTGAGACAGTCATTCACTCACTAACACACCCATACACACACTCATCCACCCATGCAGTCCTGCACACATGCTCTGTTCAACACATACAAACAGTGAGTCACTCATTCATGCACCTATGCACTACGTCATACCCCCCACCGAACCATGCAGACACTCATACTGATACTCAAAAAACCAACTAATAACCTATATAGACACCCATGTAGCTACTCTCCAACCCATGCAGCCACTTATACACAAAGTGAGAGACTGATACAGATATTTATATATTTAAACATTACTCACTAAGCCATGTATTCACTATGATACACTTAATCAGTCAGTTACACAATCAATTTTTCAAAAAGAAATCATCCATTTAGACAGTAATATACCCATTTATTCTTCCATCGACCTTGAGATATACATATATAAAACATATTTAATTTTCAGAAAAACACACATTCACTGGATGATGTCATCAGTGATGTCATTTGAGATGTCATCAGTGATGTCATGAGTGATGTCACTGACCATGTCATGAGTGATGTAATATGTGATGTCATCAGCAGTGCATTGCGGGCGCGCGAGTTATAGTTAGCTGAACTAACTATAACGGGGGAATTTCATTGGTTTTTTACTAGTAAAATGTCCAGGTAACTATAACATGTGTGAAACCTATGGTTTTTTCACTGAATTTCTAAGGTTTTTTAAATGCTAATTCCTAACTATAACGTGTGTGAAACCTATGGTTTTTTCACTGAATTTCTAAGGTTTTTTAAATGCTAATTCCTAACTATAACGTGTGTGAAACCCATGGTTTTTTCAGTGAATATATATATATATATATATATATATATATATATATATAATCTACTGGCGGTCGCCAGTAGATAGTTATAGTTAGGACCGAAATCTCAAAGTTCTATTTTGAATAACTTTGGTGACGGTTGACGAATCCTCGTGAAATTTCAAAACTAATGGGGCGCTCCGCTCGGCTCCTACCCTGAAAGTCTCGGGGTGATTCGTCAAGTGGGGGCTGAGAAAAAAGGGGGGTCCCAAAACGCGTTTTCCCCATGAATTTTCCCATAGGACCTTTAGTCGAAGGTACAGCCCGAATAGCTGAACAGAATTAGTTGAAATTTGGCAAAGAGGTAGTCCTCAGGTCAGGCATGTGCCTTTTGCATATATGGTGTCAATCTGTTCAGTAGTTCCTGAGAAAATTGCAGTTAAAAGTACATAAATATCTATAGCCGCGCACCGTGCGCGCACCTAACGTGCGCGAGCGGAATTCTGATTGGTGGTTACATGTCAGTCAACATTCGAATCGGTCGAAATCAGGAAGTGTCGGCCGCCATTTTGTGTGTTGTGTGTGTGACAGGGAAAAAGAAAGGTGGAGAACGTGAAAAGGGGGCAGGGTAGAGAGTTCCTGACCCCCTAGCCTTTGTCAGGGGGTCCCTGAAGGACTCCGAAGAGTGAAAAAAAAATGATTTTTTTTTTTTTTTTAAATTGCGCATGGGTCGTGCACGGTGCGCGCACGGGTCGTGCACGGTGCGCGCACGGCAGTAAAAAATCATTAAAAAATTAGAATTAAAAATCAAGTGTAAGTGTTTAGATGTTGGTTGGCTCTAAAAAGAGCTGTTGTGTTAATTGAGGAACAGAGGAATAAAAAAAAATAAAAAATTATGGGGTGGGGGCATGTGTGCTGCTGTATCTTGGTCTCTATTAGGTTAATGCTGGTGTCACCATAAGAGAGAACAGCATTGCACATATTGCACCATATATGAACCCTCTGCAACAGAGGGTGGATATCCAGAGGTCGAGAAGAAGGTGAAGCTGCGGCCGCAGATGAAGTGCTCGGCTGAGCTGCTGGAGGGTTGTCTCTTGCAGCTCGAGTACACTCCCGAGCATAAGCCACAGGATGTACTCCACTAAAGTGCCTTAACATAGAGTAGATACTAAAAGAGTATTTTTTTTTTTAGGCTCTCCTCTTGATAAGACCACTCCACAAACCGTGCAGGTGACTTTAGGAGCATTCACCTTCTTCTGGCCCTCTGGAAAAGTAAAATATTTCCAAATAAATGAGTCTCTTTGTTTCCTCTGTCTTGGTGGCACAAAGCTCTCCTCCTCACTCCCAGAAGATGACTGCTGCTCTGCCATTTTCAAGTACTGGAAAAGCTGCTCAGCTCCTTCTCCCAGGGAATCAGAAGAAATAATGAGGGGAGTGGGTGTGGTGTTGGAAGATTCTGGAACTGAAACTACTATGAACCAATGAAAAGTGTTGTTTCGTAATCACATGACTTGCCGTGCGCGCACCGAGCACGCGTGCATGCGCGTACGGAGCACGCGTGCATGCACGTACGGAGCACGCGCGCATGCACGTACGGAGCACGCGCGCACGGAGCACGCAGGACGTACGCATGCGCACACGGAGCACGTACGCATGCGCACACGGAGCACGTACGCATGCGCACACGGAGCACGTACGCATGCGCACACGGAGCACGTACGCATGCGCACACGGAGCACGTACTCGTGCGCACACGGTGCGCGCACCGTAAAAACCCTAAAAAAAAAAAATCACAAAAAATTAAACTGTTTATAAGTTTATAGAAGATATTAACTATGCTGTTCAACTTTATCCAAATTCAAAAAAAAAAAAAGAGCTGAGCCATTCCATATTACAGGATACAGTCAATCTACAACTATATACCTAGGTAGCTTATTGTAAAATAAATATTTAAAAAATATAATAATACATTCATAAATTAGCGTTTAAAAAAACCTTTGAAATTCACTGAAAAAAGCATAGGTTTCACACACGTTATAGTTAGAAATTAGCATTTAAAAAACCTTGCAAATTCACTTAAAAAACCATAGGTTTCACACACGTTATAGTTCGGAATTAGCATTTAAAAAACCTTGCAAATTCACTGAAAAAAACATTGGTTTCACACATGTTATAGTTAGCTGGACATTTCACTCGTACAAAAGCATTGAAATTCCCCTGTTATAGTTTGAGATGTCATCAGTGATGTCACTGAGCATGTCATGAGTGATGTAATATGTGACGTCATCAGCAGTGGATTGCGGTCGCGCGAGTTATAGTTAGCTGAACTAACTATAACGGGGGAATTTCAATGGTTTTGTACGAGTGAAATGTCCAGCTAACTATAACGTGTAAAACCTATGTTTTTTTTCAGTGAATATAGGTGTGTGTATATATTTTTGTATGGATGGACATGTATATATGTGTGTGTGTGTATATATGTGTATGTGTGTGTATATATATATATATATATATATATATATAATCTACTGGCGGTTGCCAGTAGATAGTTATAGTTAGGATCGTGTTTCCATAGGAAATCCGCAACATTCTATTTAGAATAACTTTGGCGCCGATTGACGAATCCTTGCGAAATTTTCAAAATAGGTGGGGCGCTCCGCTCCGCTCCTTTCCTGAAAGTCTCGGGGGGATTCGTCAAGCGGGGGCTGAGAAAAAGGGGGGGTCCCAAAACGCGTTTTCCCCATGCATTTTTCCATAGGACCTTTAGTCCAAGCTACAGCCCGAACGGCTGAACAGTATTACTTGAAATTTGGCAGAGAGGTAGTCCCCAGGTCAGGGATGTGCCTTTTGCAGGTCTGGTGTAAATCTGTTCAGTTTTTCCTGAGAAAATAGCATTTAAAAGCATAAATATATCTAAGCGTGCACCGTGTGCGTACGGTAAAACTTACTGTACGCGCACGCTGCCGTGCACGAGCGCAATTCTGATTGGTTGTTAGATCTTAGTAAACATTCGAATCTGTCGAAACCAGGAGGTGTCGGCCGCCATTTTGTCTCTCGCAGTCTGAGGGGGTGAAAAATTTAGGTGGAGAACGTGAAAAGGGGGCAGGGTGGACAGTTCCTAACCCCCTAGCCTTTGTCAGGGGGTCCCAGAGGACCCCCAAGGGCCAAAATTGCCTTTAATTTTTTTGCGAAAAATCGCGGAGTACGCGTAGCGTGCGCGTACGGTAGAAAAGGAAAAATTCTGCGAACTGCGTAACGTGGGCGCGTGGTGCGCGAAGCGCCACGTGCGCTCACCGTGCGCGTACGGTACGCGCACGGTAAAAAACCTTAAAAAAAAAAAAAAAAAATTTTAAAATATACATAACTTAGCATTTAAAAAAACCGTACAAATTCACTGAAAAAACCATAGGTTTCACACACGTTATAGTTAGGAATTAGCATTTAAAAAACCTTGCAAATTCACTTAAAAAACCATAGGTTTCACACATGTTATAGTTAGCTGGACATTTCACTCGTGAAAAACCATTGAAATTCCCCCGTTATAGTTAGTGCAGGCAACTATAACTCACGCGACCGCAATCCTCTGCTGATGACGTCAGATATTACATCACTGATGACATATGTGTCTTTCTGAAAAAAAAATATTTGTAATATATGTATAGCTAAAAATTAATGGAAGAAGACATGGGTAAATAAGTGTCTAAATACAGTGATGTAATATCATCAGCAGAGGATTGCGGTCGCGTGAGTTCTAG
This sequence comes from Triturus cristatus, assembly GCF_964204655.1. NCBI lineage: Eukaryota > Metazoa > Chordata > Amphibia > Caudata > Salamandridae > Triturus > Triturus cristatus. Next base: position 1,268,565,395 of record NC_140579.1, on the reverse strand, counting down.
TTGCCTGCACTAACTAGAACGGGGGAATTTTAATGGTTTTTCACAAGTGAAATGTCCAGCTAACTATAACATGTGTGAAACCTATGGTTTTTTAAGTGAATTTGCAAGGTTTTTTAAATGCTAATTCCTAACTATAACGTGTGTGAAACCTATGGTTTTTTCAGTGAATATATATATATATATATATGTTTTTTTTTTCTTTGTTTTTTATTTATTTATCCATGAACCAACAGAAAAAAAAGGCATAAACAATGCCAGATACATAGAAAAGAAAGTAGACTTAAAGGATTTCCAGCATCAATAGACAATAGACAAAAGACAAATCATAGCCATTTTTTGATGAAGTCCCAAGTTTGCAATCCATTTATTTTTTTTCCGGGTTGTTCAAGACTATACAAAGCAGTTTCCAAATGATATATAGCCAAAATCCTGGTTCTCCACTCCCAAAACGTGGGGGGGGGGGGGGTCAGAATCAATCCATTTTGATGTAATACATAGTCTAGCAATAGACATGCAGATAAAGAGAAAACGACACTCTGGAGCATGCCCGCCCCCATTGCCACTGCTTGATGATACCCCAAACAATACAATTTCAGCAGTCAATTTGTATGTTATACCCAAGGCAGAGTTGAGAAAATGTTGGACCTCAGATAGAAATACAGCAAGCAGGGGACAAGCAAAGAACATATGCACAGAATCAGCAGCATGGAGCTTACATCTAGGGCACTTGTCCCCCCTTCCCGTACTCCATTTAGCAATTTTTGAGGGAGTGTAATATAAATTAAAAGCAGACATATAAAATTGACTTCTCAAACTCCCAACAAGTAACACAGAATTAGCCATTTCTAACATCAACTGAATATCTATCGGGACACCGCCCAGTCTGCGTTTCCAATTTTCCTTCTGAACATCTAAATCGTCTAATTGAACAGATATTAGACATCTATATATCTGGCCAATTTTGCACTTGACTGTGATTCATTTTAGCAGATTGTTTCGCCCTTCCTGGAAAAGTCCTTTTGACCGAGCATGATCCAAAAAGCTATGTATCTGGAGGAATTTGAAAAAATCACCCCTCAGCAAATCAAATTGATCCTGGAGCTGTGAAAAGGACAATTGCTGTCTGGATTCATACAAATGCCCAATAACCCGAATACCCGATAGCACCCACCTTCGAGAAACAGTGTCATGAAAAATACTAGGGAGTAGCTCTATAGATTCAAAGGGGGTCAGAAATTATATTTTTGGGATCTTATACATAGTGCGTGCCTTTTTCCAGACAAAGAAGGCAGCCTCCAGAACCTTAAACCGGGTCCTTTTGTAGTAGCTCGGCTCCAGGAACCTTACTAAGAGATATCGGGCATTATTACCTAAAATCATCTTGTAGATTGACGGGGTATGGGCAGGGTCGTACATTACTTCTTCACCGACAATTAAATCCCCTAAATGCTGGAGTAGAGAAGCCCAATAATAGTACCTAAGATTCGGCACATCCCAGCCACCTCGTACTTTTGGTAAATAAAGCCAACTTCTCGCCCTCCTAGTCCTCTTGTATCCCCACATAAAGCGTACACACATTCTTTCTATCTTGCTAAATAGGGCATTAGTGAATACCAGAGGTATAGCAGGAAATAGATACAAAAACTTGGGGAGTATTGTCATTTTCAATACATTAGATCGACCATATAATGACCGATGTAGACGATCACATTTTTGTAGGAGTTTGTTCGAGGAGTCCACGATCGGACCTATATTAGCCTCTACTATCTTCTGGACATCGGGAGAAATGCGAATGCCCAAGTGCACTGCCTCTGAGACAGTTTCGACCTGTTGAGGAGGGCCCGCCTCAGAATGAAGAACTTGAGTCTTGCCCAGGTTTAATTTATACCCTGAAACCAAATGCATTGGTAATAATTTCGATTCTATTCAAAGCGATTTCAATATCCGAGGATATTATTGCCAAGTCGTCCGCAAACGCCAGAACCCTGGGAGCCTCCATCGGAGAGGCTACAGGAGACATCAGAGGGTCTGTCTCGAGTTTGGAAATTAAAGGCTCCAAATACAAGGCAAAAAGGAGAGGCGAGCAGGGGCACCCCTGGCGGGTCCCCCTGCTCACCGCAAATTCCTCAGACTCTCCACCCAGAGTCCTGATAGTGGCCGACGCATTCTTGTACATAGCCTGCACCGCTTCGATGAAATTTGGCGGTAAGTCCTTCCAGGCAAGAACTGCCCATAGGAAATCCCACGAAACCCTGTCAAATGCCTTTTCGGCGTCTAAGAGGGCTAGTCCTATTCGGGATTTCATCACTTGGGCCCAATCAAATAGTGCTATAACCTGTCTAATATGATAGGTAGTGCTTCGTCCAGCAATAAAGCCATGCTGCCTCAGGGATACTAGCGGGGCAATAACCTTTCCCAGCAGAATGGCTAGAATTTTAGAGAAGATCTTGCTGTCCGCATTTATTAAAGAAATAGGGCGATAAGACGAAAGTTCCATAGCCTCCTTGCCTTTTTTCTTGAACACCACAATTGTAGTCCTTGACCAGGAGTTCGGTGGCATTCCAACAAATGCACCCTGGATTATAGAAAGCAGTTCCATTTTTAAAGCGCTATGAAAAGTTATATAGATTTCCAGGGAAATTTTATCTGGGCCCATTGCCTTTCCACGTGAAAGAGACAGGAGTGCCAGCTCCACTTCTTCCCAAGTAATTAAAGAGCCAAGATAGTCCTTATTGCTTTGTGGTAAGACCAACCTTTCAATCCCCTGTAGATATCCTTCGGCTATTGCGGTCTTATCATTCATATACAGTCTTTGATAAAATTCCCTGAATGCCTGCCTTATGCTTGAAGGAGAGGTCTGCATCTTTTCATGCAAATCTTTAATCTCTACAATCTTATTCTGGGACTCCCTCTGCCGTAATCTACTGGCTAAAATTTTGCCCGTGTGCTCCCCGTATTCGTAACACTCTCTCTAATAGGTCTCACATTTTAAAGCCACTTCCTCAGCAAAGTGTTGATAGATTATTGATCATTTAGCTGCCAGTCTTGCCTGGCATTCTACTAGATCTAATTTATATTTAATTTTATGTCTGCTCTTTCTCCAATTCCGCTAAAATGGCCAAGCTTCTATCAATTTCTTCTTTAACTTTTTTTCATTTTTGTGCCACAAAGCTCAGTGTTTCACCGCGAATCCCAGCTTTAAACTCATCCCAAACTATGGGCTCAGGGGCAGATCCCTCCATTTAATCCACTCTTCAATATGTCTGCAATAATCTTGATCCAAAAGAAGTTTCCTATCAAACGACCAGTTATTAGTAGATGACAAAGAATCAGTACCAGATATTTCCAAAATGAGGGGATTATGATCCGATATTATTCTTGGTAGCTTTTTCACGAAAGATCTTGCCAATCTAGAATGCGAGACCAAAAAATAGTCTAAGCGTACCAGCTTGCTATGAGGTGCCGAGAAAAATGTATAGCCGGGATAGTTAGGTCTTAGTTTAGCCCAGGCATCATATAATCCCTGGTCCTGCATTAGTCCCTGAAGACTTTTAAAAACCCTAGGTTTTCGCCCCACATAGGGCTGGTCAGTGTCAGCATTAAACTTGGTCTCCAAATGGATGTTTAAATCACCACATACTACTAAAGGTTGTGGCCAGAGTGCTAATTCATTGTTAATTGAATCCAACAATTCAGCATCATCTAGATTAGAACCATACAAGCTACAAACAGTAATGCCCTCTCCATTAATCCTCCCCTCCACAATCACCCATCTTCCCCATGGATCCTCCTTTTGCACTCCAATAAACCTTTTCTCGACAATATAGCAACCCCCCTAGTATTAGTTGATTGTCGTGAACAACCCAATAATTCCATCCCAAGCATACCCAGCCATGTTCTATGAGCCCATGAGATATGAGTCTCCTGGAGACATACTAAATCCCAGCCTTGCGACTTAATTAACCCAGCTAGGACCCTCCGCTTTCTAGGATTGTTTAACCCTGAGATGTTAAGGGTACACAAGATTAATTTACACATACCCCTAGCCATTGGAAATAGAAAATATAGAGACACAAATAGACGATCCTGCATGAGTAGCTGATACAATTGTGGTTAACATACAGAGAAAAGCAAAAAAAAGAAACGGGAAGGATCAAAACAACACATTTTGCTGAACAGACAGCCATCCAATTGCTATAGTAGTCAAAAAGCAAGAAAAACAAGAGTTTATGAATAGATTTTTCAAAATAGGTGGGGCGCTCCGCTCCACTCCGCTCTGCTCCTTCCCTGAAAGTTTCGGGGGGGATTCGTCAAGCGGGGGCTGAGAAAAAGGGGGGGTCCCAAAACGCGTTTTCCCCATGCATTTTTCCATAGGACCTTTAGTCCAAGCTACAGCCCGAACGGCTGAACAGAATTACTTGACATTTGGCAGAGAGGTAGTCCTCGGGTCAGGGATGTGCCTTTTGCAGGTCTGGTGTAAATCTCTTCAGTATTTCCTGAGAAAATAGCATTTAAATCAATATATATATCTGTAAGCGCGCACTGTGCGTGTACGGTAAAACTTACCGTACGAGCACGCTGCCGTGCGCGAGCGCAATTCTGATTGGTTGTTAGATCTTAGTAAACATTCGAATCGGTCGAAACCAGGAAGTGTCGGCCGCCATTTTGTCTCTCGCAGTCTGAGGGGGTGAAAAACAAAGGTGGAGATCGTGAAAAGGGGGCAGGGTGGACAGTTCCTGACCCCCTAGCCTTTGTCAGGGGGTCCCAGAAGGACCCCCAAGGGCCAAAATTTCCTTTAATTTTTTGGCGAAAAATCGCGGAGTATGCGTAGCGTGTGCGTACGGTAGAAACAGAAAAATTCCGCGAAGAAGTGCACCGTGCGTGAAAAACCTGAAATAAATAAATAAATAAATACATAACTTAGCATTTAAAAAACCGTACAAATTCACTGAAAAAACCATAGGTTTCACACACGTTATAGTTAGGAATTAGCATTTAAAAAACCTTGCAAATTCACTTAAAAAACCATAGGTTTCACACATGTTATAGTTAGCTGGACATTTCACTTGTGAAAAACCATTGAAATTCCCCCGTTCTAGTTAGTGCAGACAACTATAACTCACGCGACCGCAATCCTCTGCTGATGATGTCAGATATTACATCACTGTATTTAGACACTTATTTACCCATGTCTTCTTCCATTAATTTTTAGCTATACATATATTACAAATATTTTTTTTTCAGAAAGACACATATGTCATCAGTGATGTAATATCTGACGTCATCAGCAGAGGATTGCGGTCGCGTGAGTTATAGTTGCCTGCACTAACTATAACGGGGGAATTTCAATGGTTTTTCACGAGTGAAATTTCCAGCTAACTATAACATGTGTGAAACCTATGTTTTTTTAAGTGCAAATATATATATATATATATTTATATATATATATATATATAGTGATATATGCATGCATGTATATGTGTTAACATACATGCATATGTATGCACTTGTATGCATATGTATGCATGCTATTATTTCTGCATTTATATAGATATGCAGATTTTGTGTGTATGTGTAGATACATATATATATATATATGTGTGTGTATAGATATATACATATAATAAATGTGTGTATAGATATATACATATATTGATATGTGGACGGATATACCTACATATATATTTAGAAACATTTATATACAAATATATGTATATATGTATGCATAGCTATGTTTACATATGCATTTACATATATGTACATATATATACAAATATATGTGCATATATTTGTAAAGATATTTGCATATATGCACATGAATGCATATATATAGCATATGCATGCCTGTATATGTATCTGCTTTTTTATAGATATGCAGATGTGTATATATAGGTTTATATATGTATCTATATACATATCGATATGTGTGTGTGTATGTATATATATATATATATATATATATTAATGCATATTTATTTGTATATGTTTATATCTAAATGGATATTTGTGTACATATATATATGTCGACTTTCAAACGACAACATAAAACACTACGGAAAATTGTGAATACAAATTGGCCCCTGATTTTTAATGATCCAATATTAGGTGACCGATTAACCTCTACTCCTAATATCACCTATAGGAAGGTTCGATCCATGAGTAATGCATTTGTAAGAAGTAGCCCTGAGGTTATCCTCACGAAGAATTGGCTTAACAAGAGAACAAGGTTTTACAAATGTTCCAGCTGCAGGGCGTGCAGATATGGCTGTAATACAAAGTCCTATATTACCCCTTATAAACCTAAACCAGTTGTGATAACAAAATTCCTGAACTGTAAGACTGATTTTGCTGTGTATGTGCTGGAGTGTCCATGTGGCCTGCGCTATGTGGGCAGCACCAGATTGCAGGTCCACAAACGGATACTCCAGCACATGCGAGCTATAACCAACAATGATGCCGCGTATCCAGTAGCAAGGCATTGCAAAGAATATCATGGCAGTGATGTACAGTATTTAAAATACTTTGCCATTGATACTGTCTTGCCTCTCAGAAGGGGTGGAAATCGTGATCACCTCTTAAGAAAATTGGAAACACAATACATTTTAGAGTTAGACTGCAAAACACCACAGGGCCTTAATGCAAGCGAAGATTTTTTTTACCTGCTTGTGAATTATCTGTATCGCACATTCTTCATTCTTGTATTCTTTTTTAGCTGGATTTTGGCATCGCCTCGCATATGTATATATGCTATGTCAAGGATTTACTTATTTTATAATTTTTTACACTTTTATATATTATAAATCACAGCTGTGATATATTAGAGTGTTGGCACCTTTGTTTTTAGCAACACTAGCACTTTTACATAAGGTATGTTATCTGTGGACATTGCCCACTTGGGCAGGGCTCACAAATTTGTCCCTGTACAGCATTTGAAGTTGTGTGCATATGTGGACATGATACAATCAAGAGCTCTGGTATTTTACCTTAATAAGTGAATTGCAGACGCGTAATGGTGATTAGAGGAACTGACATGTTTCTGGAAGGATACTAATGGTTTTAGGATATAATGTGTATTTATTTATACAGTACCTTATGTCATTTTATACTGTTTCACTTGTTTTAGCTCGGTCTGAGGAAATAATAAGGGAGACAAAAAAAATATGGTTTTAAGGGATATAATCTTATTGCATTTTACCCAATATTATCTATGTGGTTTTTATTTTAAATATTTATATATTATTTATATATTATCATGAATATTTATTAATGGCTCATTCCGCTTTTTTGCACATATTTATTATACTCTATTTACGTGTGTTTTCTTTGCACTTGCACTTTAAAAATGAAAAAATGTCTCTGATTCGTGTCATGTGATCAAGGCATCGTTTGAGGCTGAAATGCTTAATAGTGGAGGTGAGGGAGTTTCCGGAATAAACTAACTTTGCACTGATTTTGGCTCTGCATTTTCGTCCTTTCGACTGTCGGTGTGGCGAAAACTGTTTGTGTATATATATATATATATATATATATATATATATATATATATATATATATATATATATCCAAAACCACAAGGTTGCCCTATTTCAAGAATGCCAACACAATTGCGAGTTACTTCCTCATTTATTGCGGTCACAAACACAGCATGCTGACTTCCCCATGAACAGCGCCAAATGCATTTCGGGCTTCTGCCCTTTCTCAATGGCTAAACACAAAGTCCCGGCAGCTGTGAAGACTTTATACCAAATTGTCCCGCCCCTTTAGGACTTCGTAATGTATGATGGGACTGGTAGTCCGTATATTTACCAAGTGGTTGCTTGATCGGGTTTTCATGCCAAATTTCAATCCCCAAGTGGGTTTCCATGGAGAATCGGCACTTCTGTGTCTGAGAATATCACATACTGCAATACTGGGCAACTGTTTGTTTAAGAGATATATATATATATATATATATATATATATATATATTTAGGTGCATACATATTTTAATATATATGTGCATATATGTTTATATGTGTAAACGTATATGCATACATGTTTATGTATGCATTTATATATGCATTTGTATGCATACATTTATATTTGCATTTATATAGATATGCCGGTGTGTGTGTGTGTGCGTGTGTATATGTGTATGTATATATATATTCACTGAAAAAACCATTGGTTTCACACACGTTATAGTTAGGAATTAGCATTTAAAAAACCTTGCAAATTCACTGAAAAAACCATAGGTTTCACACATGTTATAGTTAGCTGGAAATTTTACTGATCAAAAACCAATGAAATTCCCCCGTTATAGTTAGTGCAGGCAACTATAACTCACGCGACCGCAATCCTCTGCTGATGACATATGTGTCTTTATGAAAAAAAAATATTTGTAATATATGTATAGCTAAAAATTTATGGAAGAAGACATGGGTAAATAAGTGTCTAAATACAGTATTAGCATCAGCAGAGGATTACGGTCGCGTGAGTTATAGTTGCCTGCACTAACTATAACGGGGGAATTTCATTGGTTTTTTTATCAGTAAAATTTCCAGCTAACTATAACATGTGTGAAACCTATGGTTTTTTCAGTGAATTTGCAAGGTTTTTTAAATGCTAATTCCTAACTATAACGTGTGTGAAACCCATGGTTTTTTCAGTGAATTTGTGCGGTTTTTTAAATGCAAATTTTTTTTGACATTTTTTGTAAACCTATGTATAAAATAATATATGTACTATATCCTGCATTATGGAAAGGTTTTTTTTTTTAATGCATTTTTACCGTGCGCGTACGGTAAGCTGACGTACGCGCTCCGTACGTCATAAGTACGGTGCGCGTACGTAATAGGATACGCGTACCGTAAGCTGACGCTACGTGCTCAGCACGTCATAAGTACAGCGCGCCTACGTGATACGTGCGTGACGTACGCGTACACGCGGAAGCAACGTCGCGGTTACGCAGGGGCGTGTAATGCGCATGCGCGAGTGCATCTTACGTACGCGCTCCGTAAGCGCTCCGTAAGCATCACGTTTGCGCATGCGTACTTGTTTACGAGCGCGTACCGTGAGCTTACGGAGTGCGCACGGTAGGTCCTGTGATCCACAAAGAAGACTTTTCATTGGTTGAAACTACTTTCAGTTCCAGAAACTTCCCACACCACACCCATTCCCCTCATTACTGCTTGTGATTCTCTAGGAGCAGGAGCTGAATTGTCTTTGGGATACAATGGCAGAACAGCAGACCTCTTCTGAGAGTGAGGCTAGCAGCACCACCATCATCCAGAGAAGGAGGAAACAGAAGACTTCTTTTGTATGGGAGTATTTTAATTTTCCAGAGGGGGAGAAAAAGGTCAATGCTCCACTGGTCAGTTGCACACTTTGTGACCGTGTTTTATCCAGAGGGAATCCAAGGAAGAAATATTCCTTTGGAAATCACTCTATGATGAGACACCTTCAGGATAGACATCCCAGGACCTTTGCTAGACATACTGGAGAAAACTCTTCAGTAAGTCACTAGAGCCCAGCCTCAGAAGCTCAGCCGAGTACATCATCGGCAGCTCAGCTGAGCCCTTCCTCTGAGGTGGGAGCATCACCTTCTTCTGCTCCTCTGGACGTCAACCCTCGATTTGGGAGGGTTGTAATGAGGTGTATAACGTGTTCTGGTCTTATTGTTTTTGGGGAGACTAGTGTTCCCCTTATTAACAATAAGATAGACCAGCACGTTTGTAGACGCTCATAATATTCCCATTCTTTCTTTCCTCCATCCCTCTATGAACCCAACGGCTCTTTTAAGAGCCAACCTTACCTCACAATTTTTTTTTTTTTTCTTTTTAAGCTTTCCTTTTTGGAATTTTTTTTTAATTCCGCGAAATTTCTCCGTTTACGCCGTGCGCGTACGCTGCGCGCATTCGGCGATTTTAAAAAAATAAATAAAATTTAAATTAATTTTTTGCCCTTGGGGGTCCTTCTGAGACCCCCTGACAAAGGCTAGGGGGTCAGGAACTGTCCAGCCTGCCCCCTTTTCACGTTATCCACCTTTGTTTTACACCCCCTCAGACTGCGAGAGAGAAAATGGCGGCCGCCGCTTCCTGGTTTCGACCGATTCGAATGTTTACTAAGATCTAACAGCCAATCGGAATCGCGCTCGCGCACGGCGGCGTGCGCGTACGGTAAGCGCACCGTAAGCGCACCGTAAGCTGCCACAGATATATATATTGATTTAAATGCTATTTTCTCAGGAACTACTGAACAGATTTACACCAGACCTACAAAAGGCACTTCCTTGACCTGTAGACTACCTCTCTGCCAAATTTCAAGGAACTCTGTTCAGCCGCTCGGGCTGTAGCTGTGTCTAAAGGTCCTATGGAAAAATGCATGGGAAAAACGCGTTTTGGGACCCCCCTTTTATCTCAGCCCCCGCTTGACGAATCCCCCCCGAGACTTTCAGGGTAGGAGCGGAGCGTAGCGCCCCACCTATTTTGAAACTTTCGCGAGGATTCGTCGACCGGCGCCAAAGTTATTCAAAATAGAATGTTGCGGTTTTCCTATGGAAACAGGGTCCTAACTATAACTACCTACTGGCGACGGCCAGTAGGTAATAAATATATATATATATATATATATTTGCGTTCAGAGTGCTGGGCGCTATGTAAGCCTGAGGGCTCAATCGTGAGTTTGTTAATAAGCACCATCACCAGCCCGTGAGTTTGTTCCACCCATTGGGGGCTTATTGATTTTATTTTGAAACACTGTAGAATCCACTGGGACAATACTTGTATCGGACACCACCAATACCAGAATGCAGAGGGAGTGTTATTTACTGCGAGCATACGCCCACTAGGGCGGACTTAATAAATGGGTTCAAAGGTGTCTGGATTGCTGCAGTGTTTCTTTCGTTTGGCTCGTGATCAAGGACTAACGTCTGAAACGCGTAGAACCGCTTGATTTTGGAAGATTTACACGATGTTGGTTATGCTGCAACTACTCACCTGAAGAGGTTTCCTTAAGTGTGAGCGTCCCCACATGAGGCAAACTCATTTCGGATTGATATATGTATATGTGTATATGTATGTGAATATATATTCACTGAAAAAAACATGGGTTTCAAGGGCGTTATAGTTAGCTGGACTTTTCACTCGTACAAAACCAATGAAATTCACCCGTTATAGTTAGTTAAGCTAACTATAACTCGCGCACCCGCAATCCACTGCTGATGACGTCACATATTACATCACTCATGACATGGTCAGTGACATCACTCATGACATCACTGATGACATCTCAAATGACATCACTCATGACATCATCCAGTGAATGTGTGTTTTTCTGAAAATTACATATGTTTTAAATATGTATATCTCAAGGTCGATGGAAGAATAAATGGGTATATAAGTGTCTAAATGGATGATTTGTTTTTGAAAAATTGATTGTATAACTGACTGATTAAGTGTATCTTAGTGAATACATGGCTTAGTGAGTAATGTTTAAATATGTAAATATCTGTATCAGTCTCTCACTTTGTGTATAAGTGGCTGCATGGGTTGGTAAGTAGCTACATGAGTGTCTATATAGGTTATTAGTTGGTTTTTTGAGTATCAGTATGAGTGTCTGCATGGTTCGGTGGAGGGTATTACGTAGTGCATAGGTGCATGAATGAGTGACTCACTGGTTGTATGTGTTGAAGACAGCATGTGTGCAGGACTGTATGGGTGGATGAGTGTGTGTATGGGTGTGTTAGTCAGTGAATGACTGTCTCAATAGTCTCTTTATGAGTAACTACATATGTTTTAAACTAGTATATGTGACTATTGGTGTATATAAGTGAGTATATGTGAGAGTGAGAGATTGAAAGAGTTCCTGTATGAATAAGTATGTGTTTCTATAAGTGATTGTTTAAAAGACTAAGTATGTGTAAGTTTCTGTAGAAGTAAGTGTGGTGGTGTGTGTATAACTGTATATGCAAATAAATCTGTTTGATTCTTTATTTTCATGAGTGAGTATGTGTCAGTAACTCTGTGGATGAGTGGCATTGTGTAGCAGGATGTATAGGTGTATGAGTACATATGATGAGTGAGTACATGTATGAGTGACTGTACAGGACTGTTCGTGAATGAGTGGATGTGTATGTGGATCTTAGAATTACTGAAGAGGTTGTTGTAACTGGTATTGGTATGTCCATTTTTTTGAAAATTTTAGTCTCTATTTTTGAATGTGTGTATCAAAGGTTTTATTAGGGTGAGAGGAGGTCTGCCACAAGGATGATGTCATCAGTGATGTCATTTGAGATGTCATCAGTGATGTCATGAGTGATGTCACTGACCATGTCATGAGTGATGTAATATGTGACGTCATCAGCAGTGGATTGCGGGTGCGCGAGTTATAGTTAGCTTAACTAACTATAACGGGGGAATTTCATTGGTTTTTTACGAGTGAAATGTCCAGCTAACTATAACGTGTGTGAAACCTATGGTTTTTTCACTGAATTTGCAAGGTTTTTTAAATGCTAATTCCTAACTATAACGTGTGTGAAACCCATGTTTTTTTCACTGAATTTGCAAGGTTTTTTAAATGCTAATTCCTAACTATAACGTGTGTGAAACCCATGGTTTTTTCAGTGATTTTGTATGGTTTTTTAAATACAAATTCTTATATTAAACGTGTGATTTTTTATTTTTTTTTAGCAAGGTTTTTTACATCTTTTTATTTTTACTTTATATTCTCTTTAAACACTATGCTTAAATTTTAAAAATTCTGCAATATATTATTTTTTCTCTTTTTTTTTTTACCAAACAGGTAAGATATATTAGTATAACATAGTGATTCTTTTTTTCCAATTTTTTTTTTTTTTTTACGTGCGCGTACGGTAAGCGTACGTTTTGCGTAATGTACGTAATATTTCTACTCTTTTTGCGTATGGTTACGCAATTTACGTAGACGTGCGTACTGCGTATGCGGCGCGAAGCGCATACGTTACACGCGCACGTTACTCGGAAGTGTTGAGGCGTGCCTGTTATGCGCGTGTCTTTTAAACGCGCATGCGTACTTTTACCGTAAGCGCTCCGTCAGCGCTCCGTAAGCGTAAGGTACGCGCACGGTGGGTCATGTGATCAAGAAACAAAAGTTTTGATTGGTTTAAAGTACTTTCAGTTCTAGAACTCTCCTACACCACACCCATTCCCCTCATTTCTGCTTGTGATCCCTTAGGAGAAGGAGCTGAGTTGTTTTTGGGATACGATGGCAGACCAGCACTCCTCTTCTGAGAGTGAGGCTAGCAGCACCACCATCAGGCAGAGAAGGAGGAAACAGAAGAGCTCTTTTATATGGGAGTATTTTACGTTTCCTAAGGGCCAGAAAAAAGTAAATGCTGCTTTAGTGACTTGCAAGCTTTGCCAGCGTGTACTTTCTAGAGGTAATCCTAACAAGAAGTATTCCTTCGGGAATCACACTATGTTAAGACACCTTGAGGATGTACACCCTAGGACACATGCTCGACATACTGGAGGAAACCCTTCAGTAAGTCGACCAAGCACATCCACAGCAGCTCAGCCGAGTCCATCTTCGGCAGCTCAGCTGAGCCCTTCATCTGTGGGGGGAGATTCACCTTTTTCTGGTCCTCTGGAAACTAACCATCGATTTGCGAGGGTTACAATGCGGTGCTCAAATTGCCATGGTCTAATTGTTCGTGGGGAGACCAGTGTTCCCCTAATTAACAACAGAATAGACCAGCACATTTGTCCTACCAGCTAATATTCCCATTCTTTCTTTCCTCTGTCCCTGCATGAACACAACGGCTCTTTTAAGAGCCAACCTTACCTCTAAACTTTTTATTTTTTTTATTTTTTACCGTAAGCGTATTTTTTATTGTTTTTTTTTAAAAAACACTAAAAAACAATTACCACATTACAAGGTCCTTGAGGGATTAATAACGAAATACTGAAAATCTGTTTGAGGAGAAGTAGAAAAAAGGGACCATCAAATTTGACTTACCTGACCCACCCAAAAATGTAATTATCAATTTAAATTTTATTGAAATTGCTTGAAAAAATGGGTTTATTTTTCGAAAATTTTCTTTCTCAATCTGAAAAAAAAGAAAAAAGTATTAATATTTAATAAAACATTTTATAATACAGTACACGTATTTACATATTTTCCAAAAACAATTTTTTGCCATTTTTTTGCTGTTTTCAGAATATATTGCATTTCACTATAAATCGTGAAAGCAATTGCATTCATCACTTAACAGCGGGCAAAAAAAAATAACAATCTCAAAGATTGTTTTAAAAAAGCCCAGAATCTCTTCTCACTTAAACATAACATTATAGAAATGCAAAATATTCCAAAAATATCATCTAATAACAATAACTATTTCTAAAAAATACCGTTTGACAATTTTGTTACAGAAGCATAATCACAAAAATAATATATCTCAAATAACTCCACAATACATCTGGTTACCTTTCCTTTAGGCCAAATGGTAATTTTAAAATTCTTTTTTGATTAAATTTCTAATGGTAATCCAATAAAATTCCAAAATTTAAATTGTACAGATGTTACCAATTCTCTCTAAAATTTAGGTTTCAGGAAGATTAGATAGGAATTTGCTAAATCAAAAGGCAAACGTAGCTTAAAAACCAATTGTCAATCATTACACATTGTCCAGCCTTTTTTACATTTTAGATAAACTGTGTAATGACCAGAAGTTACAGTAGGTCCATCATGGAAAATTATTGCAACTGTTACAAAAGTTTTTCCTGAAATTGATAATTGCTGTCCTGTAAACTTCTTTATTAAAGTATCCAATTTTGAACCATCAGCTCTACATCGTTGCATCATTAAAATTACATACTGTCTGTATTCCTTTAAAATTAACGTTGAAAACATGTCAGATTTACACTCACCGCATTCCATGCTATGATTAGCATCTTTAACTAATTTAGCAAAAGTGACTGTTTTACTCTCTGGCAATGTTAAATAAATAAACCTTTCAGAATCAACATTAGAGCCACATGTATTGAAACAGTTTTCACAACTATGTTCCCATTTATAAGAGACCAAACATATTTTCAATTTGTACCCCTTCTTCTTCCAGTACCTGAAGAAAATACATCAAGAATTCCTGTGCGTCTTGCTGTACATTTTGAGAAAACTGTGTACATCCTGAACATACATCTAAAAGTTTTCTAATTTCAGTAGCACTTTCTATTTTAGTTTTATCATTACTCAGCTTTTCAAAAAGGAGACTCAACTCAGAACAGAATCTTTTTCTCTGATTTACTATTATCTGCTCTTGCAAACTTTCAAGATAAAATACAACATTCAGCACTACATTAGCGTAGCAGTTGACACCAGAGCTATTTTCAAAATGACAACCAACAACCTCTTCAACATTTTCCTTTTTCTTTTTGCTTGCAATTACATCACTCTTCTTTTTTTTTTTTCTCCTCTCTACATCCTCATTACAGATATTCTCAATTCTCCTTTTTCGAGAAACAACACGTTTTTCCAACACAGGATACTGACCTAAATGAGGAGCATAGGTTCTTCTTAATCTATTATACTCCTTTACACAATTTGCATCAGCACTAACTTTTGAGTCATCAAAGTCTATCATAAATAAACCAGATAATGTTTTCACTCGTGACAAAGCAACATAAGCCATACCTTCTTTGAACACAGTTGAACCAATGTTCACAAAAGCACAATCTACAGTCAATCCTTGAGACTTGTGAATAGTTACAGCATATGCTAGAGAAAACGGAAACTGCTTCCTACGTACATATAAGTCTTTCAGAAGCATGAAACGAACTGTACAACGACAAATGTCTAACTTCTTCTATCTGATCAAATTTTATTTTTAAACATTCAATTCCATCTTTTTTCTGGTAATTAATAAAACCCACAACTCTTCCCATAGCTCCATTCACTAAACCTTTTTCAACATCCAAATTTCTCCTTAAAAATACTCTACAGTTCATGCAAACATATAGATTTTTTTCTAATCCAGCAGTTTTGGAAATGTTCTTCTCTAGTGAATCCAATTTATTTTTCAGTTTGCCTGTTAATGTAATAGTAATTCTTTCAAGCTGAATTTTGTCCACTGCTTCCAATTTCCTAATCTCTTCCTTTTCCAATTTCAAAAGTTCCTCATTGAATATTGAGCATTCACGTAGAGTTGGCATTAAGCAGATTACACTTTTCTTTTCTGCAATGTTCTTGTATATTTTCTGTGCAACTATTTCTTCCTTTGGGAATAAATTATGTAGCAACCGACTCTGTAATGCTTTCGTGCCAGCTTCAGTGAGTAGTCCAATTCTGATATCTTTCAGAATACTTCCATATTCTTCATCATTTGCTTGCCTCATATTAGTAGTAAGTTCCTTGTACTCAAAGAAGGACCAAATATTTGCATTACCAATGCTTCCCAATGACTTCTTTGTGTCTTCATGTGTCACAGTATTAAACACTGGTTGTCCTTTAACTGGAGTATGCTGTAGAAGATCCCCAAAAACTATGACATGTTTTCCACCAAATAACACGTCATAGTCTCTCCTTAGAATTTGCTGCATTCTTAAATGCACAAAGGCAAGCATTAAGTTTGATACCATGCTCACCTCATCAATAATGAGAACTTGCATCTTCTTCAATACTCTTGAAACTTCCAAGCATGCTTCTCCAGTTAGCTTGTGGTATTGTATTTTGTTCTCATGCTCCACTGGTAACATTAGCAAACGATGTAAGGTGATTCCTTTTATGTTATATGCTGCTAACCCAGTTGGAGCAGTAACCACACAAGACAAAGTTGAATCCGTTTTTTGCTGTAGGTAGCTTCTGATGACTTTTATTAAGAAACTTTTTCCAGTTCCAGCTTGTCCGCTTACATACATCCTGATTGGTTGAAATGATGTGCATGAGCACTCTTTTTTTTCATGTAGTAATCCGTGATCAATTTTGTTTCTGATCTCTTCATAAATTTGTTGCTGCTCTTCATTCAGTTGTCCTTCCAAATTTGGTAAGTCTATTAATTCTTCTTGAGCTTGATTCATAGCAGTTTCCACTTCAGTCATAGCTATTGCAGCTTCATTTTCTACGATTGGTTGTCCTAGGGGATCTTGACTGAGCGTTCCAGAACTTTGGCTGTCTTGAGAACTGTCTCTAGCTACTTCAGCTGCAATTGTAGTTTCCTGTTCAATTTCTTCATTTAACATTTGGACATAAGTTATGAAAGTACTGCATTCTATGCTGTCTTTGCAAGCATTAAAGGAATCTTCATAGCTTTGAAATTCTCCCAGTAGTTCGTCCTCTGAACGCCATGGTTTAAACAGCTGTAAAAGAGCCAAGTAGTAAAATTCCTTTTTGTCAGTAGTTTCGCAACTGAGCTTCCTGTGATTTATCAAACTTCCTTTTGTTTGCTTCACCAAACATCCTTCCTCACCAATGACTTTATATTTTCCATTGTTGATGTCTTCTGTGGCTTTCCGTGAATAAATGTAGTTCTGCAGCACTTCATAGAGACACATGTTCTCAAGATGATGACTTTTCTTTGGGTAATATGTGTCCAACATGTTTGATTTCAAAATATCTGTACTTTCTGGGTCATTCTCGGCAAAATATTCAATTTCTCCAACAGATTTCAGTTCCCGATTTCTCATTGCTGCAAGGCCTAAACTTGCCCAAATTATTCTTCTTGATTTCGAGTAGAGACTTGCAGAAGATAACCTATCTGAACATTCGTAGGATCCAATTTCTCGATGCGATAACATCTTTAAACTGAAACTGTATAGCTTCTTACTGACAGTCTTCTCGTGAGAAATCTCTTCCCACATTTCTTTCAATTCAGTTTTTTCTGATTTAGTAATGTAAGACGTTACATATCGAGCAACAGCAATGGAATTGTCAGCTACATACTGTATATCCATGTTAGCATTCCACATGGATAAAATGACTGGGTTGTAGTCATTTATATTTTTTGATTCTTCTTTTCTTTTTAGGTTGTAGGTATTCTTAGGTGATTTTCTTGTAATAGTATGTCTCACAGCTGACATAAAACTGTTTACTCTTCCTTTTGAAAGAACAGGTCTAGGAAATCCAAATCGACATTTAGTGTAGAATTTATCTTTGCTCTTGTATTTCCGTCGACAGTATTTTCCACACCGATGACTTTGGAAACGTAAAACTTGCTCCTTTAACTTTTTCTCTTCTGTGCTTTTTGGTATAGCACATGTTGCATATTCTTCAATAAAAGATAACACTGCTTCATCAGTATCTGTTCCAAACTTTGGGGCATCCTTGATCCACAACAGCATATGAATATGAGGAGCACCTCTTGCTTGGTACTCTTTTCTCCAAAAGAAATCCACTACTTCTCCAAGAGGTGGATTTTTTTTATTGCAGATGAAGCACATCATGGCCTCAAATCTATGATTGAAATATCTGCAAACATTAACCGGATCCAATGAGCACAGTTCTCCTGCTGTCTTGTATTCGATGTTTTTAATGTTTGAATTTGCCTCTCGTAGAAAATCCAGTAAATCATCCCAAGCGTACTCGGCACAGCTTAGGGTAAGGAACCATGTTGGAGTTCCTAAATTCCGTAACATGCATTTTAATTCACCATGGCGTCGGTACCAATATTAATTTGTCCCACGCTGACAAGCCATCAGATTGATCAGTTGTGTTTCCAAATGATCATCTCGGTGCTGCACTTTCTCCATAAAATCCTTAGCAGACACATTTTGTAAATGTACTCCACTTTTTAAAATGTGATTTACTGCATAAGATAATGCAGACAAGTCGCTTTCAAATAAAAGATGGAACAAATAAGGAATACTTTGTCGAAATCTTGGATCTTCTGCATATAGTCTTATAGTCCGATACTCAGAAGCTGGAATCTGTTCTGGACGTTCATCGTATCGTCCTCCTTTTCCTGTAGGAAACAGCTGGGGAAAACATCGAGCTTCCAAGCTCTCCTCCCATACACTCACGGGAGTTCCTTTTGCTTTCTTCATCTGAAACAGATCAATAGCGTCTCCCATAACTTCTTTTGAATGAAGAGGATGTATGCTAAAATGTTCATAAATTACTTCTTCCTTTGACTTGTCCACTTTTTCAATTTGTCCAGTTGGTGTTTCTGTGTCTTCTTGTAAATCTTCTTCTTCTTCTTCTATATAAATTGATTCATACCATGTGTTATTCCTTTTCAAATACAAATTTGCTCTTTGTACTTTCCGTACATCTACCAGCTCCTGCCAAATCTTCTTATTCTTTGTAGGTACACCATTAACCAGAATAACTAATGGTTCAGTTTCCAAAGTATCTGCATCAATAGTTTCCATATTTTTTTTCAAATCCAAGGGCAAATACACCACTCTACCTTTTAAACCTCTCAGTAAATCTGAAGGAGGTAATTTACCAGTTTTGGGCTCCATACGTACTATGGTCTGGAACGGATGAACACATTGAATGAGTATAGACTCATATGTATTTAATTCAGAAAGTTCGGCAGGAATAGCATCCAATTCTAAATTATTATGTACAGCTCTGGTCGGCATTCTATTTTCTTCTAACTTATTATAACAGTATTTACAAATACGCTGATCTTCACCCAATTCAAAACCATTTTCAAGAAATATATATGTTGCAAAATCCTTCCACTTATAATTATCTTCATTTTCACTTTTTCTGTAGAGATCAACATTCCTGGTTTGATTTCTATAATGAGTTCTGCGGCAACAAATACAAGTAATATTTGGTCTTTCATTAGAGATTATTGCAAATTTTGTCATTTGATCATCAAATTTCTTACTTGCAGAGGGTTCTACATTCTCTTCCACATCTTCCTCAATAACTGTGTCATTACCTGCACTGTCTTGTTCTGGACCAAAGTAACTAAACTGAATTTCATCAGTAACCTTCTCTACATCTGATACCGATCCACGGAACAGAGCCCTATTCAATTCATCTAACTTTATTGCTGGACTTTTAGCAAAATACAATGTTCTCACAAACTTTCTCATTTCAGTATGATGAACAGCCAGCATCCTAAAATGATGAAAAACACTTTTACACACTTTTCTAGATCGACAAGCCAGAGAATGTCCCTGCAAACCAGTATTCTCTCTCACTCTGCATGGATCTAGACTTTGAAGCACCTTAATCTTCTGTTTAACACTTTTTTTACTATATTCTCTTAGAAACTCACGAAATTTATCAATAGATTCCTGACGCACAGTGCAAATACTACTACAATTCCAAGTATACACTGGGGCTTTAGGACGTCTCCCCATAACCTCATCCGCCATCACTTGTTCCTCATCTCTTGGAACCATTTTCTCCTTCTCCATTATACAACCATTTTTCACTTCATGAGCACGACCTCTGGTGTCAACTGCATGCAGCAAACTATTACTTTGAAGATAACTCTCTTCATTAAAAAAAGGTTCACTACAAAAGTTTGTTCTTTTCACTAGTCTTTTCCTTTTGCTTTGTGATTTCAGTACATTGACCATTTTATCTAATGTACGCATCCTGTTCAAAATTAAAATGAATAGTTTCCTTTTTAATTCTAAAGCCTTTGCTACAATGGCTTCAATTTCTTTTTTTCTCTTATAAAATTTTGCTTTTTTCTTATATTTCTTCACATCCTTTATCAAATTGGACATAACTCTTCTCTGAAACATTTTTCTACGAATCTCTTTAAACGCTGTTTTTCTTTTTAAGTTAATCTTTATTGTTTCTGAAGGTATATTTTCATTAACTAAATGCTCAATTTTTTCCTGTTGTGTTCTATTTAAAACATTATTTCCAGTACAGACATTTTGTACATTTTTCCTTTTTTTGAAGATATTTTTTACAAAAATCTTTTGTCTGCTTACCAGAAGACTTTCTCTTTTTCCCAACATGAGCATCTCCAACTAACTTAGGTCCTCCAGTTGTCTTCAAATATAGATTTTTTTTCTGGTTTTTCCTTAGTCTGGATTTTGTAGGCATCTTAAATTTTGTTCACTGCTCTTCAGCAATACCTGAAAAAAACTAAAAAAAAATTCCTTTATTTTATTTAAATATATTACTATATTTTTTATGATCTTTTCAAATCTTAAAATACTATGTACCCCTTTCCTACAAGTGAAAATCACAATAAAACCATCACAAATTAAATATCTAAAAACAATTCCTCTTTGCACACAGAGTCATGGTTTGATATTAAGCAGAAAACGAAATTTCTTTGCCAATTTGAAAGCACACTTACTACTCTTTTTTTGGCAAGTGATAAGTACTTTTACAGTCTGACACATTTTCAATCCACTTTTCAGATTCTGAAAACAGCACATGTCCAAACAGCTTTTTGAGACCAGGAACATGTGTAACCTGGGTGAATGACTACACTCCAGCAGAGGCAACCAGCCTTAGTGATGTTGAATGTATTTGCATTACTCACTGCAACCTCAAACCCCACTCGGTTGTGAATACTATGCATGATTCTACAGGATAAGCAGCTGGGTGTGTGCTAAGAGTCTGCTTCTGCAGAAAAATAGCTGCCCCTTTCCTACTAATGCAAATCTAAAATTACCAGAGTAATACGCAATAAATCTGTCAACAATTCCTCTTTGCACACAGAGTCATGGTTTGATATTAGGCACAAAACGAAATTTCTTTGCCAATTTGAAAGCACACTTACTACTCTTTTTTTGGCAAGTGATAAGTACTTTTACAGTCTGACACATTTTCAATCCACTTTTCAGATTCTGAAAACAGCACATGTCCAAACAGCTTTTTGAGACCAGGAACATGTGTAACCTGGGTGAATGACTACACTCCAGCAGAGGCAACCAGCCTTAGTGATGTTGAATGTATTTGCATTACTCACTGCAACCTCAAACCCCACTCGGTTGTGAATACTATGCATGATTCTACAGGATAAGCAGCTGGGTGTGTGCTAAGAGTCTGCTTCTGCAGAAAAATAGCTGCCCCTTTCCTACTAATGCAAATCTAAAATTACCAGAGTAATACGCAATAAATCTCTTTCAACAATTCCTCTTTGCACATGGTGAAAACATGGTCCATAATATTTTACATGTTCCTTACATTTAAATTTCTCCCAAAACACAAATTGAAAAACACAACTTCAACAAAAGGAATTCCAATTCTATTATTCATTTCTAAATTTACCACATACATCCCCTCTCAAACTCTTAACTCACCTTTAAAATTAGTTAGTTGTGAAAGAAATGTGGCACTCAAACAGCAGATTATCAGAGCCAGGATCTCTGTTCTGTACACCTCTCTCCTCTCACCAGAACCAGATAATGGCAATGTTTCCCTCTCTTTTTCCACACATATACATGTTAATTACAAATCTCATTGCTTCCCCCTTTTTTTCAAACGAAATCACACATTTCTATTGGTTGAAAACCAACCCTTTTCCAAAAGTACCCTTCCCCCAACTTGACTTCTGCCTGCTACCATAGCAACAGCTCATGGAACACTGCTGTGTGGAGTCAGGTCAGAAGTTCAGCAGACAATGTTTCATTTTCAAAGTGCAAGAGTGCTTGACTTTTCAAACCTAACAGCAAATCCATAGTAATGTTCTTTGGTAACACATTTGTCTGTACCAATACAAAACATGCTTCTATAAATTTACACATACAGCCTAGTTTTTAGTGTAGAATGGTGTGAAACAGCCAATGAGTTCTTTTTATTTTAAAAAAATAAGTATGCCTCCATTTCCAAACTGTCTTTCATTTCTTTTTCCCATTCTACTGAAATACACCTCCTGAGTGCATCCAGATCTCCTTTGAAGATGTTCACAGTGTGGATTGTAGGGCACAGCTATGTCTTGTGGAGTGAAAAGTATGCAGAGAAAACAGGTATGGTGAGAGACCTTGCTTTGTCAAATGTAGACATTAAATGGATTGGTCAGAGAGGGTTAAAGTGGCACCAATTGATGCCATTGGTGAAATCCTTCATGCAAATCCAACACCCTGACCTCATAATAGTGCACTGTGGTGGCAATGACCTAGGCACTTTGACTGGGGTAGGTCTGGAAATGCTTATGAAGGAGACCTTTGCACAACTGTTTTCACTTTTCCCTAAAACTGCCTTTGCGTATTCTAACATATGCCAAAAGCAAAAATGGAACTGGTCCAATCATTTTTGTCCACAGATTGACAAAGCAAGAAAGCACGTCAACAAATCTGTTTCTGCTTTCCTCCGAGACTATGGTATGGGTTCCATTTACCACAACAACTTGCGTTACAACATGCAAGACATTTATAGAGGAGATGGTGTACACTTCACTGATGAAGGCAACAGAGTCTTCCTCTTGAACCTTAGACTCTGCGTCGGTACTTACTTGTAGGTACCACTAAAAAATCACTTCATAAACACAACGGCTCTTTTTAGAGCCCCCTAATATCTAAACACTTAAATCTGAATTTTATTTCTTTTTTTTTTTTTTTTTTTTTACTGTACGCGTACGGTAAGCTTACCGTACGCGTACTCCGCGTTTTTTTTTTAAAATTAATAAATGTTTTTTTCGTACTTTTGTGTCCTTCTTTGACCCCCTTTCAAATGTTAGGGGGTCTGTAACTCTCTTCCTTGCCCTCTTTTCACGGTATCTCCCTTTTTTTTCTGTGTGAAACACACGAAATGGCGTCCGACACTTCCTGATTTTGTCCGATTCAAATGTTTACAGTCATGTGACAACCAATCAGATTTGAGCTCGCGCACGGCACCGTACGCGTACGGTAAGCTTACCGTAAGCGCACGGAGCGCGCTTACAGATATCTATATATTGATTTAAATGCGATTTTCTCAGGAACTACTGAACAGATTTACACCAGACCTACAAAAGGCACATCCTTGACCTGCAGACTACCTCTCTGCCAAATTACAAGTAATTCTGTTCAGCCGTTCGGGCTGTAGCTCGGACTAAAGGTCCTATGGAAAAATGCATGGGGAAAACACGTTTTGGGACCCCCCTTTTTTCTCAGCCCCCGCTTGACGAATCACCCCGAGACATTCAGGGTAGGAGCGGAGCATAGCGCCCCATTAGTTTTGAAAATTTCGCGAGGATTCGTCAACCGGCGCCAAAGTTATTCAAAATAGAATTTTGAGATTTCCTATGGAAACACGGTCCTAACTGTAACTACCTACTGGCGACCGCCAGTAGGTAATATATATATATATATATATATATATATATATAATCGCTCACTCCTTCCTCCTTCCAGAAACAAGGCAAGCACTCGTAGGGGATTATTCTTTCAAATTTATTCAATTCTCCGCTCTTAAAACATGACGCGTTTCGGCTGACACCTTAGTCTTATGTTTTTAAGTTTCGCACCACAACACGGCTCACCTTTAAAATTACGGTATAGGTCACATGATGCATTTTACAATTAGCATGGAAATCAAAGACAGACCATTGAACTCGTATGTTTTAACGCCATATTGGAGTATGCAATTCCTCAATTCGCCCGATATACGGGACAAACCTCACTAGGTAATTCACACAGCGAGGCCAAAATGTATATATACATTCTTAACGGGTAAGAGGTTATATTAAACCTCATTCTCATCTCAATAATGATCATGCCGTGTATCGGCTGAGATTTGAGTTCAATGCTTTTATCCTGCCGTGTATCGGCTTCCATTTCGCATTTCCATTGTACATCCAGACCCAATCATAAAACCAATCAACATGAGTACATCAATTACACTTTCAATATTAAAAATTATCTGTTAATCATAGCATTTTTTTGTTGTCACAGAAATTAATTAATTAATCACCCAAATGCACAGCCAATTCTTCTCCTATATTCAATCCGTTTGGTATCTTAGTGCTCAGGTCAATGATATACCTCGATTCAAGTCTACGTAGTTGTTTGATCCTGTCTCCTCCTCTAACATTGGCAGGTACCTGGTCTAGCCCGAAAAACCTTAGCAGCTCCCTGTCGCTACCATGTTTCTCAGAAAAATGTCTTGCCATTGAATAGGTTGCATCCTTTTTAGCTATTGCCCTCATGTGTTCTAGAATTCTTATCTTCACTGGATGGATAGTGCTGCCGATGTACCGCAGTCCACATGGGCATACAAGACAGTAGACCACATATGCGCTGTTACATGTGAGAAACTTGTTTATGGTTTTGGGCTTTTTAAGACCCATAACTTGATACGTTAGAGTTCTTCTACTGTATACACAGGCCTTACATTTACCACAGGGGAAAAAACCCCTGAGATCCCTCAAGGTTCCCCCTGTGTTTGGTTTAGGGAAAAAGTGACTTTGGACAAGGCCATCCTTTAACGATCTGGCCTTCCTAAAAGTTAACAAAGGAGTAGATGGAATATCTGAACCTATGATGTTATCAGTTTTGAGGATATGCCAATTTCTTCTCATAATAGCTCTTAATTCGTTGGCATCACTCGAAAAAGTAGTTATCATCCTAAATTTGTTGATTCCCATTTCGTTTTTTCTCATTCTTCCATTGGTAAATAGATCTTGTCGGGACATACTCCTCACCTTATTAAGGGTCATGTCCAGAAGAGCTCTATTATAGCCTCTGGCAAGGAACCTGGTAACACTAGCCTGAGCGGCTATTTCAAAGTCCACTTCTCTAGTGCTGTTACGCTTCAATCTTAAAAATTCCCCATAGGGGATACTTTTAATTAACCCTGATGGATGGTTACTAGTCGCGTGTAACAATGAGTTACCTGCCGTTGGTTTACGGTATAGTGACACATGTATTTGGTTGTTGTCTATACTAATTTTAAGATCCAAAAAGTTCACTGACTCTGAACTAATAGTTCCACTAAACTCCAAATTCACTACATTCTCATTTAGATCATCAATGAATTGTCTGGCTGATTGTTCCGAACCATCCCAAATTATACAGAGGTCGTCAATATAACGATGCCAGGAGATTACCTTTCCCATAATGGCATCGTTAGACGCTCTGGACACCTGCTCCTCCCACCAGCCCACAAATAAATTTGCGTAGCTGGGAGCAAAGCAGGTGCCCATCGCTGTACCGGAGATTTGACGGTAGAAATCCTCGCCAAAAACAAAGATATTATTCTTCAGACAAAATTCTGTGAATTGGAGAATCATAACATTATGCTCAGTGAATTTTAATGGTTTCTTTTTCAAAAAATGTGTCACTGCCTCCAGGCCATGTTCATGTTGTATTCGAGTGTACAAACTAGTGATATCTAGTACAATCAATTTGTATCCCGGACTCCACTGTTGTTTCTCAATGAGCATGAGGAAATCCTGTGAGTCTTTAATATACGCGGGCAATGTCTTAACCAAAGGAAAAAGGAAGAAATCAATAAATGATTACAAATGTTCAGTAAGTCCTCCTTGTGAGGAAACAATAGGTCTCCCTGGTGGTTTCGTGCAACTTTTGTGAATTTTGGGGATATGATAAAAAGTCGGTACTACTGGATTTAGGCAACGAAGAAATAAATATTCCTCCATGTCCAACATCGATTTATCCAGCCATAGTTTGATCATATCGTGATATCTTTGTATACTGTCCAAGTAAACATCTTTGGAAATCTTCTGATAGCAGTTGGTGTCAGATAATTGTCTCAGTGCTTCGGTTATGTAGTCTTCTCTGGTTTGTAAGACTATGTTTCCGCCTTTATCGGAAGGCTTGCAGATGATCGTACTGTCCTTGCTCAGGCCTTCTATGGCCTCACGTTGTTCTTTAGTTAAATTCTGAGTTGTCTTCAAATCCGGTTGTCGTTTCCGCAGTCGTATGAGATCTTTATTGACTGCCTCTGCAAAGACGTCGATTGCATCCGGGGGTAGCTGAGGCAAAAATTGAGACGTAGGTTTAAAATTGCTTGTATCTTTTTCCTGGTCAAATCCCAGTAGCAATGTTCTCTGTAATTGATCTGTTTTACTCTGGACAATATTCCCTTGATTGTCCGCTCTCAGCGATTCCATAACTTCCAAGGCTGCTAAATCTTCACCGGTTAGTACATCCATTGTGGATGGTTCATTCAATTTCTTTCTTTGTTTGAGAAAGTTTGGTTTAGACTTGAAGTATTTATGAAGCTTTAGTTTGCGGGTAAGTTTGAAGAGGTCGATACGTGTTTGCGTATATTCCATTTTATTGGAAGGGCAAAAGGTAAGACCTAATTTTAACACTTGTTCTTCTGTGTTGGTTAGAGTCTTAGGTGTCAGGTTCACGATGGTCAGGTTATCTACATCCATTTCTTCCCTTTCCTGTTACAAAGTACAGTATACAAAGATATCACGATATGATCAAACTATGGCTGGATAAATCGATGTTGGACATGGAGGAATATTTATTTCTTCGTTGCCTAAATCCAGTAGTACCGACTTTTTATCATATCCCCAAAATTCACAAAAGTTGCACGAAACCACCAGGGAGACCTATTGTTTCCTCACAAGGAGGACTTACTGAACATTTGTCATCATTTATTGATTTCTTCCTTTTTCCTTTGGTTAAGACATTGCCCGCGTATATTAAAGACTCACAGGATTTCCTCATGCTCCATTGAGAAACAACAGTGGAGTCCGGGATACAAATTGATTGTACTAGATATCACTAGTTTGTACACTCGAATACAACATGAACATGGCCTGGAGGCAGTGACACATTTTTTGAAAAAGAAACCATTAAAATTCACTGAGCATAATGTTATGATTCTCCAATTCACAGTATTTTGTCTGAAGAATAATATCTTTGTTTTTGGCGAGGATTTCTACCGTCAAATCTCCGGTACAGCGATGGGCACCTGCTTTGCTCCCAGCTACGCAAATTTATTTGTGGGCTGGTGGGAGGAGCAGGTGTCCAGAGCGTCTAACGATGCCATTATGGGAAAGGTAATCTCCTGGCATCGTTATATTGACGACCTCTGTATATTTTGGGATGGTTCGGAACAATCAGCCAGACAATTCATTGATGATCTAAATGAGAATGTAGTGAATTTGGAGTTTAGTGGAACTATTAGTTCAGAGTCAGTGAACTTTTTGGATCTTAAAATTAGTATAGACAACAACCAAATACATGTGTCACTATACCGTAAACCAACGGCAGGTAACTCATTGTTACACGCGACTAGTAACCATCCATCAGGGTTAATTAAAGGTATCCCCTATGGGGAATTTTTAAGATTGAAGCGTAACAGCACTAGAGAAGTGGACTTTGAAATAGCCGCTCAGGCTAGTGTTACCAGGTTCCTTGCCAGAGGCTATAATAGAGCTCTTCTGGACATGACCCTTAATAAGGTGAGGAGTATGTCCCGACAAGATCTATTTACCAATGGAAGAATGAGAAAAAACGAAATGGGAATCAACAAATTTAGGATGATAACTACTTTTTCGAGTGATGCCAACGAATTAAGAGCTATTATGAGAAGAAATTGGCATATCCTCAAAACTGATAACATCATAGGTTCAGATATTCCATCTACTCCTTTGTTAACTTTTAGGAAGGCCAGATCGTTAAAGGATGGCCTTGTCCAAAGTCACTTTTTCCCTAAACCAAACACAGGGGGAACCTTGAGGGATCTCAGGGGTTTTTTCCCCTGTGGTAAATGTAAGGCCTGTGTATACAGTAGAAGAACTCTAACGTATCAAGTTATGGGTCTTAAAAAGCCCAAAACCATAAACAAGTTTCTCACATGTAACAGCGCCTATGTGGTCTACTGTCTTGTATGCCCATGTGGACTGCGGTACATCGGCAGCACTATCCATCCAGTGAAGATAAGAATTCTAGAACACATGAGGGCAATAGCTAAAAAGGATGCAACCTATTCAATGGCAAGACATTTTTCTGAGAAACATGGTAGCGACAGGGAGCTGCTAAGGTTTTTCGGGCTAGACCAGGTACCTGCCAATGTTAGAGGAGGAGACAGGATCAAACAACTACGTAGACTTGAATCGAGGTATATCATTGACCTGAGCACTAAGATACCAAACGGATTGAATATAGGAGAAGAATTGGCTGTGCATTTGGGTGATTAATTAATTAATTTCTGTGACAACAAAAAAATGCTATGATTAACAGATAATTTTTAATATTGAAAGTGTAATTGATGTACTCATGTTGATTGGTTTTATGATTGGGTCTGGATGTACAATGGAAATGCGAAATGGAAGCCGATACACGGCAGGATAAAAGCATTGAACTCAAATCTCAGCCGATACATGGCATGATCATTATTGAGATGAGAATGAGGTTTAATATAACCTCTTACCCGTTAAGAATGTATATATACATTTTGGCCTCGCTGTGTGAATTACCTAGTGAGGTTTGTCCCGTATATCGGAGGAATTGCATACTCCAATATGGCGTTAAGACATACGAGTTCAATGGTCTGTCTTTGATTTTAATGCTAATTGTAAAATGCATCATTTGACCTATACCGTAATTTTAAAGGTGAGCCGTGTTGTGGCGCGAAACTTAAAAACATAAGACTAAGGCGTCAGCCGAAACGCGTCATGTTTTAAGAGCGGAGAATTGAATAAATTTGAAAGAATAATCCCCTACGAGTGCTTGCCTTGTTTCTGGAAGGAGGAAGGAGTGAGCGATCATTTGAACGCGGATGCACCTCCGCGAACGAAGCACCTGTCCGTGAGTGCGCCGGTCTGAGGTGCAGTCGGAGCTACTATATATATATATATATAATCTACTGGCGGTCGCCAGTAGATAGTTTTAGTTAGGACCGTGTTTCCATAGGAAATCTGAAAATTCTATTTTGAATAACTTTGGCGCCGGAAGACGGATCCTCGCGATATTTTCAAAACTAATGCGGCGCTCAGCTCCTACCCTGGAAGTCTCGGGGTGATTCGTCAAGCAGGGGCTGAGAAAAAAGGGGGGTCCCAAAACGCGTTTTCCCCATGCATTTTCCCATAGGACCTTTAGTCGAAGGTACAGCCCGAACGGCTGAACAGAATTACTTAAAATTTGGCAAAGAGGTAGTCCTCAGGTCAGGGATGTGACTTTTGCATATATGGTGTCAATCTGTTCAGTAGTTCCTGAGAAAATTGCAGTTAAAAGTACATAAATATCTATATGCGCGCACCGTGCGCGCACGTAATTCTGATTTGTGGTTACATGTCAGTCAACATTCGAATCGGTCGAAATCAGGAATTGTTGTCTGCCATTTTGTGTGTGACAGTGAAAAAGAAAGGTGTAGAACGTGAAAAGGGGGCAGGGTACAGATTTCCTGACCCCCTAGCTTTTGTCAGGGGGTCCCTGAAGGACCATGAAGGGTGAAAAAAACATTTTTATTTTTTTTAAATCACGGGGTGCGCGCACCGTTGCGAGGTGCGCGCACGGCGGAAAAAAAATCATTAAAAAATAAAATTAAAAATCAAATTGAAGTGTTTAGATGTTAGGTGGCTCTAAAAAGAGCCGTTGTGTTATTTGAGGAACAGAGGAACAAAAAAATGGAAAAAATTATAGGGTGCCACATGTGTGCTGCTGTATCTTGCTCTCTCTTAGGGGAATGCTGGTGTCCCCATAAGAGAGAAGAGCATTGCACGCATTGCACCGTATATGCACCCTCTTGAAAAGAGGGTGTATATCCAGAGGAACAGAAGCAGGTGAAGCTGCCGCCGCAGATGAAGTGCTCGGCTGAGCTGCTGTGGATGTGCTCGGCTGAGCTGCTGGAGGGTTTTCTCTAGCAGCTCGAGCATAAGCCACAGGATGTACATCTCTAACGTGCCTGATCATAGTTAAGATACAAAGAGTATTTCTTTTTAGGATCTCCTCTTGATAAGACACCACCACAAATAGTGCAGGTGACTTTTGGAGCATTTGCCTTCTTCTGCCCCTCTGGAAAAGTGAAAAATTGCCATATGAAAGAGTTTTTCTGTTTCCTCTGTCTCTGTGGCACAAGGGTCTCCTGCTCACTCCCAGAAGATGACTGCTGCTCTGCCATTCTCGAGTACTGGAAAAGCTGCTCCGCTCCTTCTACCAGGGAATCAGAAGTAATAATGAGGGGAGTGGGTGTGGTGTTGGAAGTTTCTGGAACTGAAACTACTACAAACCAATGAAAAGTGTTGTTTCTAAATCACATGACTTGCCGTGCGTGTACGGAGCAAGCGCGCATGCGCGCATGGAGCAGGCGTGCATGAGCGTACGGAGCACGCGCGTATGGAGCACGCATGACGTACGCATGCGCACGTGGAGCACGTACGCATGCGCACACGGAGCACGCATGCATGCGTGCACCGTGCACGCACCGTGCGCGCACGGTCAAAAACACTTACATTTTTTTTCTTTTCTTAAGTGTTTATAAGTTTATAGAAGATATTAACTATGCTGTTCAAATCTATCCAAATAAAAAAAAAAAAGCCATTCCATATTACAGGATAAAGTTAATCTATAACTATATATATATATATATACATATATATATATATATATATATATTCACTGAAAAAACCATAGGTTTCAGGCACGTTATAGTTAGGAATTAGCATTTAAAAAACCTCAGAAATTCACTGAAAAAACCATAGGTTTCAGGGGTTTTATAGTTAGCTGGACTTTTCACTTGTACAAAACCATTGAAATTCCCCCGTTCTAGTTAGTTCAGCTAACTATAACTCGCGCGCCCGCAATGCACTGCTGATGACGTCACATATTACATCAGTCATGACATGGTCAGTGACATCACTCATGACATCACTGATGACATCATCCTTGTGATAGAGTGGCAGACCTCCTCTCACCCTAATATAGCCTTTGATACACACATTCAAAAATAGAGATTAAAATTTTCAAAACAATGGACATACCAATACCAGTTACAACAACCTCTTCAGTAATTCTAAGATCCACATACACATCCACTCATTCACCAACAGTCCTATACAGTCACTCATACATGTACTCACTCATCATATGTATTCATACACCTATACATCCTGTTACACAATGCCACTCATCCATAGTTACTCACACACACAGTCACTCATGCTAATAAAGAATCAAACATACATTTACTTGCATATACAGTTATACACACACCACCACACTTACTTCTACGGAAACGTACACATACTTAGTCTTTTAAACAATCACTTATAGAAACACATACTTATTCATACAGGAACTCTTTCAATCTCTCTCTCACATATACTCACTTATATACACCAATAGTCACATATACTAGTTTAAAACATATGTAGTTACTCATAAAGACACTATTGAGACAGTCATTCACTCACTAACATACCCATACACACACTCATCCACCCATACAGTCCTGCACACATGCTGTCTTCAACACATACAAACAGTGAGTCACTCATTCATGCACCTATGCACTACGTAATACCCCCCACCGAACCATGCAGACACTCAGACTGATACTCCAAGAACCAACTAATAACCTATATAGACACCCATGTAGCTACTCACCAACCCATGCAGCCACTTATACACAAAGTGAGACTGATACAGATATTTACATATTTAAACATTACTCACTAAGCCATGTATTCACTATGATACACTTAATCAGTCAGTTACACAATCAATTTTTCAAAAACAAATCATCCATTTAGACACTTATATACCCATTTATTCTTCCATCGACCTTGAGTTATACATATATAAAACCTATTTAATTTTCAGAAAAACACACATTCACTGGATGATGTCATGAGTGATGTCATGAGTGATGTCACTGACCATGTCATGAGTGATGTAATATGTGACGTCATCAGCAGTGCATTGCGGGCGCGCAAGTTATAATTAGCTGAACTAACTATAACGGGGGAATTTCAATGGTTTTGTACAAGTGAAAAGTCCAGCTAACTATAAAACCCCTGAAACCTATGGTTTTTTCAGTGAATTTCTGAGGTTTTTTAAATGCCAATTCCTAACTATAACGTGCCTGAAACCTATGGTTTTTTCAGTGAATTTCTGAGGTTTTTTAAATGCTAATTTCAAACTATGCCTACAGAGATAGGACATGTGAAGAAAGAAGAAAAAATGCACAGAAAGAGAAAAAAAAGTGCAGAAAGAAGCAACAGAAGTCCTCAAAGACGAAGAAAAGTGCAGGAAGAAGGATAACGTGCAGAAAGAACAAAAAGAAGAGCAGAAAGAAGCCTTGTTGCAAAATCATCCTGTACCCTCAACTTTTTCAGACGGATACTGGTGGTAACGGAGTCTGACTAACCAGTCCTAGAGCCAGTGGTATGTTAAATGACACTTAGAATACAGTGAAAACACCTACATACACTAGGGAACATAATGCGTTGGGGTCCCCCTGTGATTAGCATGACCTCCTCTGTAAGCCCCTAGTATATAATAGGGCAGGGGGATTAAAACTACCTCTTAAAACAGGCCACATGGCGTTTTTGCACACGTTAACTCAGGCCCCGTCCCCTCCCTTCACCACTGTGTAAACACGCCCTGTGTCCATTTTTAGTTGGGAGATTAAGTTCATTTGAATCCTGAGGGTCCCTAGGGTCCAACTAGCCCACTAGGTACCTCCAGTAAGTGCCACAGAGCTGCGTTGCAGAGATGTGTAAAAAGGGGCTTGGCCTCAGAACACCTGTCTGCAGTGCAGCTCCCTGGCGCATACTGGAGATGCCTGTTGGGCTAGTTGGCCCTCAGGGACCCTCAGTATTGAAGAGGAATTAATTCCCCAACTTACAACTCGCCAGGGGGCGCGTTTGCAGAGTGCTGCAAGGAGGGGGCGTGGCCTCCGGCACGATGCCAGTCTTTTATTTATTTTAATTTTTTAAGAAGGGGGGCTGTGTGGTTCCCCTTCTTATTCTAATTTATTGGCCCTGATGACCCCAACCCCAGGGCCTGTCCCCTCATTTTTTTTTTTTTTTTTTTTACCCCAATCCCCAGGGCCGGCCACTGTTTTTTATTATTTTTAAAAAATATATATTTATTGACACACCTAGGACATGCTGGACAAACCGTACGTACCTATCACCATGACGATTTGCGTGATATTCATTAAAAGGCGACTATGCATACAATGAATCCACGTGGAATGTATTTACACCACTAGTGAAGCTCTGACATGTCTGATGCCCTACCGTGCCTAATCCCGGTAGACACCCTTGTCGTTTATTTATACAAACATGGGTAGCTATTGACGGGCACATTTAATACACATGCACACCAAGCCATTCAAAGGGGATTCGACAAAAATTCGACCAAAACCATGCAAGAAACCCCCCTCACGGTTAATAAAACACACATCCACTGCCGGATGTGTAATACTTTTTATTTTACTCTCTGGAAAGGGGATGAACATCACTTGAGAGTCACAGCGCGCTGCTGGCAGAGCACAATGCTGTGTTACACCCACCATTGCCTGCTGAGTGCCACACACCTCTGTGTTGTATTCCACCAGCTAGTGCATATGCTATGACACTCTCTAGCCCATGTGCACTGTAACACCACCCCGTGAATATGTCATGCCACACTTGTCTTTGCACGGGTTATATTGCCCCATCTAACGTGCCTTCCTCGATGCCTATGTTATAACGCACAGCGTTTTGCCATACATATTACAATCTGGGATCCATATCTTTGTCACAGTGCATATGCAACGTTACACTCCCCAGCACATATTTTATATTACAACTTTAGAGACTAGTTAGGTTACACAACACTGCCCTGTGCATATTACACTCCAAGGCGCATATCGCATAGCATGCGCTAGTGCCTGTGCTATCTCGCGCTCTCCAATGAATCTGTCATTGCGCACAATGTATTGCATATTATATTTCACGCCCGGTTCATCTTATATCACACTTTTTG
This sequence comes from Triturus cristatus, assembly GCF_964204655.1. Classification (NCBI taxonomy): domain Eukaryota; kingdom Metazoa; phylum Chordata; class Amphibia; order Caudata; family Salamandridae; genus Triturus; species Triturus cristatus. Next base: position 1,268,530,635 of record NC_140579.1, on the reverse strand, counting down.
GTGCATAGTTTATACCATACACTATATCTAGTTTTCATTTTCAATCGTGCTCTCAGGACTATGTTCTATATAACACTGTGTTCACCTACCCTTTTCACGGGCATTTTGCGATAGGGGCTGGAGGGTCAGGGGGTGTTTATGCCAAGTGAGCCCGGAGTCAGTCACAAACGTCCTCTTCTTCCTGAATAAAAGTGAGATTATGCTGCATACTTGTTCATATTTTAAGTAGTTCGCACAGACACACGTTTTAAAAACAATAAAGTTCCTAATACCCGCCTTCTCTGAACAGTTAGCTTGCTGCCCCATCCCCCTCCTCCCTATCCTCTGTTGTGTGAATCCATGGACTAGCCTCCTCCCTCCTGCCATGCATGGTCTGATGTGCTGCCACTGCCCTCAATTTAGTATGATGTACCAGTCCACTCCTCCTGCCCTCCATTGCCCAATGCTATGCCCCATCATTGACCTCCTGCTTAAACTCTGTGCTTAGCTTGCTGCCCCTATTCTCCTTCCCCCTGCCCTCCGATGTCTTTGTGTATGCCCCTGCTCCATCCTTATTGCCCACCATGTTCCATGGACCTGCCACTCCTATCTACTCTGAGTGTTCTGTTGAGCTGCCACTCCCCTCCCACCTGCTGAGCATTGTCAGATGACTGTAACCTGTCCCTGCCACCTCCACCCTGCCTGTCCACATGCCATGCCCCTATCCTCTTCCTCCTGTCCTACATGGTCCATTGTACTGCCACACCCTTCTGCCCTCCCTGGTCTGTTGTGCTGCAACTGCTCCTCCTGCCTGCCTCGTGCGGTCTGTTGTGAGGCCCCTTCCCCTGAACTTTCTTGTCTGTGCACAGGTCCTGACCCTCCCTTCTATCCTCCATCGTCCTTTGTGCATGCCCCTGCACCCTCCTCCTTGCCCATCATAGCCATTGTGCTGCCACTAACCCTCCCACTTGCCATGCATGGTCTTCTGTGCTGCCATGGCCCCTCCCACCTTACCTGTGTGGTCAGTTAGCTGCCCCTGACCCCCTCCCACCTTCCCTCCATGGTCTGTGTGTATTCCATCACAGTCTCACTGTTGCTCTTCATGGTGTGTCTTGCTTCTAGTGCCCATCCTGCCTGACCTCCATGGCTATCTTGCTGCTCCTGCCCTGCCCCCTTGCCCCCAGCCCTCTGTTTACATGTGCAGACCCCTACTCCCTCCCTCCTGGCTTGTCTGTTCCATTGTAATGCCCCTGATCCGTCCCTCCTACCCTTTATGGTCTGTTATGCTGCAGCTTTCTCTCCTGTCTGTCCATTATGGTCAGCTAGCTACCATTGCCTCTTGCCCCTCTGTTCTCTGTTGTCCATGTGCATGGTCCTGTCCCCTCCCTCTTGCTTTCTATGGATTGTTGTGCTGCACTACCGTCCCGCATGCCCTGTGTGGTGTATTGTGCTGCTGCAAACCCTGATGCCTGCCCTGCAGGGTGAGTTTGGTGCACCTCTCCATGTCCCTCCTGTCCTCTGTTATCCAAGTCCATGTCCCTACCCCATTTCCTTCCATGATCCAATGTACCATACTTGCGAACATTTTGAACTTGGGAAGAGGGAGATTTTGGAAAAAAAACTGGGGTAATGATTTTCCCCTTTGAGTTACATTGAAAAGGAGGAGATTGTAGACAGGAGACAGACAGATCAAATAAAGCCCATTTGAGCTTGAAAACATTGGACGTTTCCTGGCTGAATCGGGTCTGTTGGCATGTATGGTTGTACTACCATTGCCTCTTCCTTCTGCCCACAATGGTCTATTACATTGCCACAGCCTCTCTTGCAAGTCCTGTATTGTTGGTTTGTTGCCCCTGTCCCCCTTTCCACTGCCCTCCATAGTCTGTTGTGCTGCCACAGCCCTTCCTGCCTGCTCAGTGTGGTTAAATTGTTGCCTTTGCACCCTCCTACCTGCCTTCAATTTTCAGAGTCCGTGCCCCTGGCCTCTGCCTCTCAACAGTATCCTAATGAACAACTAGATTGCTAACATTCTATATTTATTACAAAAGTGTGGAACGCCTGACGACATCTTGATGTAATCAAAACTGTAATACCTAGAGCATTTCCTTTAGAAATTACATATATGAGAGCCTCTTATTGGCATCAAAATTATGGTTAGTGCTCTAAAAGACTAAAATAAGGACATATTTTCTGAGTTTTCAAATAGCGACAAAGCACTTTTAAATTATTTGTTATCTTTATGTTTTTTTATCCAGTTGACCACTTGATTAAATGTTGCATTTAGGGGAGAGGTTGTGGTGTTACTTCCAGAACTGCAGACTTTGCAACTGGGGAACCAGGTTGGAGTTTCTGCTTCAGCTCGACATTCTGTGATTCTGGTCAAATCACTTAGTCTCCCCATGTCTACAACCAAAATGAATTTGTTCTTGTGTGATGTAACCAATGCTCATGTAAAGCACTCCAATACCTGACAAGTCTGCACTATATAACACTGCAAAAACACAAAATAATAAGTGTTTTGGACACTTCTGTCATTGGGCTATATTTGGGCTACATCTGGGTGATTTTGGGCTACATTTGGGCTCTTTTGTCTCCGGTGGCCATCTTGGGAGATTTATTTGTTATGAAGTTTCCTAATTTCCTCATGTACTGCAGTCTCCTCAGTAGGAAATGCTTTCAGTTTTTTACTTTAATTCCATCATGAAGGTATGCCATAAATTCTGAATGTTAGCACTCTAGTTGCTCATTAGATCACTGTAGTAAAACTACTGTTCACCATGGAAGTCTGCTCCTGGTATTAAAAGTGCATGTTTCAGTCTGCATGTCAGAATTTTTTAATGAAATAGAAGAGGATTTGAGAAGTTACTCAAAATGTGCCCTCATTTTCTTTCTTCAGCATTAATCATAATTTCTATGGCAAAATTAACCCCCTCATTGTGTTCCTTTTTAAATTACATGTTTTAAGTGTTACCAGTTTATTCCAATCAAGATGGCTTCAGGTGTGCCATACTTTTGTCATAATGAAGACAGTAAGCGCTCTAGTTGTTTTTAAGAACACTCTGGGACATTCTGTCATTGGGCTATACTTGGGCTACATCTTGGTGATATTTGGGCTACATTTGGGCTCTTTTGTCTCTGGTGGCCATCTTGGGAGATTTATTTGTTATGAAGTTTCCTAATTTCCTCATTTACTGCAGTCTCCTCAGTAGGAAATACTTTCAGTTTTTTACTTTGATTCCATCAAGAAGGCATTCAGATGTGTCACACATTTGCCATAAATTCAGAATGTTAGCACTCTTTTTGCTCATTAGATCACTGTAGTAAAGCTACTGCTCACCAGGGAAAGCTGCTGCTGGTATTGAAAGTGCATGTTTCAGTCTGCATGTCAGAATTTTTTAATGAAATAGAAGAGGATTTGAGAAGTCACTCAAAATGTGCCCTAATTTTTCTTTCTGCAGCACTAATCATACTTTTTATGGAAAGATGAACCCCCTCATTTTGTTCCTTTTTAAATTAAATGTTTTAAGAGTTACCACTTTAATCCAAGCAAGATGGCTTCGGGTGTGCCATACGTTTATCATAAGTAGGACTGTTAGCGCTCTAGTTGTTCTTTGGAACACTCTGGGAAGCTGCAGTAGAACACAAAGGAATCAACTGACAGTCTCTGCCCTTGTTGGATGTACATGTTTTACTGAGAATGTCAGACTTCATTCTCACATGACTGAGAAAGATAATGTGAATTTACAGAAAATAAGCTCTCAGTTTAGCTTATAGATCACCTTCCAAACCTCTGTGGGAAAAGCATGAGAAAATATTTTTCTCTCAATCATGATATCCCAGCAGAAGGCTTTTTCACATGGTGAAATCACCTTAGAACATACCACAATTCCTAAAATGAGTATGTACCATCAACAAATGATTTATAACGTAACTAAAGTCTTAAAACCTTCTATTAACTGCAATGCTTTTTAATGAGTTGCTATCATGTATATTGGTCCCAAGATGGCTGCCAACAATTCTTGGATGAAGTGCTGACAGCCAATCAGATCTCAGGATGAGATGTGTGGTTAGGCTCCGCCCACATATATATATGATTTTACTTGTGATTTTCTCAGGAACTACTGAACAGATTGACACCAGACCTGCAAAAGTCACATCCCTGAGCTGAGGACTACCTCTCTGCCAAATTTCAAGTAATTCTGTTCAGCCGTTCGGGCTGTACCTTGGACTAAAGGTCCCTAGGGAAAATTGCATGGGGAAAACGTGTTTTGGGACCCCCCTTTTTTCTCAGCCCCCGCTTGACGAATCCCCCCGAGACTTTCAGGGTAGGAGCGGAGCGCCCCACCTATTTTGAAAATTTAGCGGGGATTCATCAACCGGCGCCAAAGTTATTCCAAATAGAATGTTGCGGATTTCCTATGGAAACACGGTCCTAACTATAACTATCTACTGGCAACCGCCAGTAGATAATATATATATATATATATATATATATATTTACCTACTGGCGGTCGCCAGTAGGTAGTTATAGTTAGGACCGTGTTTCCATAGGAAATCTCAAAATTCTATTTTGAATAACTTTGGCGCCGGTTGACGAATCCTCGCGAAATTTTCTTATTGTAAAATAAATATTTAAAAAATATAATACATTCATAAATTAGCATTTAAAAAAACCTTGCAAATTCACTTAAAAAACCATAGGTTTCACACACGTTATAGTTAGGAATTAGCATTTAAAAAAACCTTGCAAATTCAGTGAAAAAACCATAGGTTTCACACATGTTATAGTTAGCTGGACATTTCACTCGTAAAAAACCAATGAAATTCCCCCGTTATATTTAGTTCAGCTAACTATAACTCGCGCGCCCGCAATCCACTGCTGATGACGTCACATATTACATCACTCATGACATGGTCAGTGACATCACTGATAACATCACTGATGCCGTCATCCATGTGATAAATTACCACATCTTCTCATACCCTAATATAACCTTTGATACACTGACTCAAAATTTCAGAGTTCCATTCTCAAAACCATACATACTGCAATACCAATAACTACATACCCACTTATTAACTCTTAGGTCTACATACACCTCCACCCATTCACCTGTACAGTCACTCATACTTACAGTCACTCCATACAAAACTATCATATGCATTTATACACCTATATAGACACTCACACACTACCAATCATCCATAGAGGTACTTTCACACCTACTCAGTCATGCAAATAATCACACTCCCATTTACTCACCTATGCGGTTATACACACTCAAGTTCACTTACTCATAAAAATAGTATCACATTCTTACGCTCTAATGGAATCATTGATACAAGCACACACTCATCCATACAGTCACTCTCACAATCACACACTCTCACATCTACCCAGTTATATACTCTTACACGCATATATACTGCCTTTCACATATGTAGTTAGTCACAAATGTACCACTGAGATATACATTCAATCCCTAACACACCCATACATACTCACTCAACCATACAGTCCATCACAGATGCACTCTTAAAACTATGCACCCATAGAATCACCCACTCACACATCTATGCATAGTCACACACACCCTACCCACACAAACACTCAGGAACCCATACAGATACTGAGACAAGCAATCAATAACTCATATAGACACTTATATAGGTATTCACAAAACCATGCCGCCACTTATACACCAACATACAGACACATACAAACATTTACACAGTTTAGTCACTAGTCTGCAGTAAGATACATTTAATGACTCACTTATAGAGTCAGTTACGCACCACAGAAAATCATCCATTTACACACTTGTACACCCACTCATTCTTCAACAGGCCTTTCCCTATATATATTAAACATATTAAAATTGTTCAGAAACACATACTCAATGGATGATGTCATCAGTGATGTCACTGACCATGTCATGGGTGATGTAATATGTGACGTCATCAGCAGTGGATTGCGGGCGCGCGAGTTATAGTTAGGTGAACTAACTATAACGGGCGAATTTCATTGTTTTTTTACGAGTGAAATGTCCAGCTAACTAGAACATGTGTGAAACCTATGGTTTTTTCTGTGAATATATATATATATATATGTGTGTGTATATATATGTGTGTATATGTATCTGTGTGCATACAAGAGGAAAGCAAAAAGAACTGAGAAAAAGTAACTTGAGGAACCTTTCCTCTAGACACTCACTGAAGTTCTTTTAGCTTGTTTCATGTTATACATTTCAATGGTATCACCCATAATCTCTTTTGAATGTAGTGGATGGCTGCAAGTCAAGTCAGCCTTTATTGTTAGAAGTGTTGTTATTCCTGTGCCCTGTTCTGCCTGTGCCAGATTGTCGCTGTGCTACTGCCGCATTTCTCCTGTGTGGGCGACGGGCCTCAATCTAAAAAACTTGACCCAGGCTCTACATCACGGGATCCACCTGTCGCAGCAACACTCTGGTGGGACTTGCTGTCCCAGGGTGCACCGCTTTCCACCGACTCTCCACAGCTGCTGCTAGGGGAGGCATGGCCAACGCGGTTTAAAGCGCCGCCTTGCCCACGCAACGCGGGCGAAGGGCGGGCCCGTCTGAGACTGGAAGAGGCTGGGCCACCTCACTAACGCTTGAACTGTAAGCCTCCGTTATATGAAATACACACTATACCTCTGTTTATATCTTGGTTGTTGAGGTCTGGTAACATGAGCAAGCGCAAGGCAGGAGTGGGTATGGGGGTGTACTTGACGCTTTTCTTTCGAGGGCAGAATCGGCACTGATGCACGAGATCCAATTAACCGAGCGTAGGCTATCGCTAGAACCTCAAACCTCTTGGTACGCTCAGCTCCAATACATCTTCTACCCAACCGCCAGTCAACCGCTCCGACGAAATCACACTGCAGTCCAGCCAGCTCCCTACAGCACAACCAGTCTTGGTGGCACTTATTCCATGTAGCCCGGCTAGCTCTCCCAGTACCTCTATGGTCACCACTAGGGGTCAGAAGTCCAGTCAGGCTACAGGCGGTGAGCCGCCCTAAAAAAAAAAATGAAAGCTCGAGGGCCACAGAAATCTAACCTCTTGCCTTCCAAAGCACCGTAAACGTAAAGTAGTTGTAAATGGAACCAATGGAACCAATCGCAGTCTACAATCTAAAAATCGAAAAAATACGCCAATCAGCATATGCCCTTCCACTGGCTCTATTGATCCACCCGACCCCGTTTATGCGGATGAGCTCTGTACACAGATAGAACAGAAACTATTAGCTCCGATAGACCCTGTACTCAAGAAATTGACTTTGATAGAAGAGCGACTTAACAAAATAGAGCAGGGTATTTCTAGTAGCCCAGCAAACAACCTTAATGGGCAGAAGGGTGTTGGGTCCACAATACAACCGGCGAGGGGAGCAGAGACAATGTTAAGAGGACCTCTAGAAAATGTATGCTGTCCCCCACCACCAGCAGTGACAACCCCTGAGGTAACCCAACCCAACCCAACCCACTATTTTACCCCAAGGGGGTATATCTTAACCATTGATATCACAGCAAGGGAAGCGGGGCTTTATTACACGGCCCTCCCAGCTTCATGGTGATGGCACCCAGAATCCCCATGCCTCTTTTCTACACCTCCACCCGGAGGCTACACCACACACAGTTGTTCTGGCTAATGTTCCAGTGCTCTCTCCAAACATTCGGGAGCACTGGTCAGCGTTAAGAAACAAGGCCCTACACTTGTTGAGTAATAGGTCCGGTATAAAAGATTGTCTTTTTTTTAAATTTAAAATGGCCCGCAGAGTAACCTGGGTTGGGAAATCACACAAGTCTCTACCCGGTGACTGCGTGGTCCTAAGTTTTAGGTCCCCAAGCCTGGTCCAGCATATTTTGGAGAGGGCTGGGAACCGCTTCACTAAGGTGGACGATATTAACATCTTTCCCTTGGGCTTCTTTTATCAACCAAACAGCGTTAGGTGCAGTGAGAGTAGGGAGGCCCCCAAGCATACGGCCAATATAACTACCAAGGGTCAGAATTAATATTACCTAATTTAGATCCTGCTGGAGTGTCTAAGCTGAGGGCCATTTTGAGGAGAAGGTGCGTATGCCTGTAAGTTAGATATTCCCAGGGGTGCAAGTCAAATGGAGGTGGAAACGAGTATTGGGGTGGGGGCGAAAGGTCCAACTAATATTCCTCCTGTAAGAACTTCTACACCATCTAGCACTCCAAGTTTGGCAATTCCGATCAACGATCACGTATCTAACTCCCAAGTACATTATAGTAACGTAACCCAAGTGTATTTAACCCCCCACATGTCTATAGTTTCCTGGAACATAGCGGGCTTATCCCCTAAAACCAACTCAACCGAAGGGTCAGCTCATATAGACAACGACGACGTTTGGGCATTTCAAGAAACATGGTCCCTGGTCCAGATTTATCATCCTGGTTTTATAAACTTCTCAAAAGCAGCACTGGGGGGACAGAAGGTAGACCCATGGGTGGACTTACCTGTTGGGTCAGACAGCAAGCGGGCTACTTGGTGGAGGAAGTTAACATTGATGGTCCGGACATTATGGCCATACGGCTTTGGAGGGCACATGAACAAGATGTTCTGATTATTAATGTTTATGCAAGAGGGCTGCCGGGTGGTAGGGGATCCAATGTAGTTACCCTCCTCGACAGCTTCTTAGAAAACCTACGGGGAATCTGCAACCGTATAATAGCAGGCGATTTCAATTGCTCCTTCGCGCCTTTGGACTATTATGATGGTAACCTTAGCGTAGAGGAGGCTGCACAGTAGAATATTCCGCAATTAGATCTTTGCCCTATTAATAAATGGACAGAAGCCGCGCTACAGCTAAAAGGGTTGTGTCTGGAGAGGGGACTGAGGGCAGTCAACGGGAGGTCACTGTCTGATAGAAAGGGTGCACACACTTTTAACAATGGCCTGAGAAGCAGCCGGATAGATGACATATTTCTCAAAGTAGAATTTTGGTCCTCTCTCTTGGACATGTCGGTGCAGGAGCGGACTGAAAGTGACCATAACCCGCTGGTACTGCTTTTACAGGTGCCAGGTTTGTCTAAATGTAATGATAATGCCGTAGAGTACAGCCGAGGCCAGGCCCACAAATGACATGAGGAGAGTCAGATGGGCTAGGCTCATCGATAAAGAGGGGGATCTGGAACAGATGAAGGCACTGGTTGCTCGCTCGATAAACACCCTTCATAATTGTGATTCCCAGGAGGACGTTATCTCTATTGTCCTCCAGGTCCACAATGATTTGTTTAAAAAATTAAACTTTTTTATTAAAACCAACAAACCTAGGAGAAACCCCTGTGCAAAGACAGTTTCCTTGTATAACAAATCCTGCAGAGAGGCCTATAAGATATTATCAAAGGCCATCAGATCAAAAGTTATGGGTGACATTAAAAAGGCGAGGGCCAGGTATAAGAAAACCCAATTACACAAGCTAAGAAGGACTGGGATGAGACTCGTTGGCAAGATTTGCTTACAGCTAGTAAAGGGAGAAACATGGTCCAATTTTGGCAGCTTGTTAAATGGGATAGTGGTGAACCGACCCAGATACCAACTAACCATGTTGCCCCTGAACTGTGGGCTTCACATTATGAGGCACAGTTTACTGCCACAAATTGTAGCGATGATCTACCCCAATGGCCTACCCCAACCACCACTCTATTTTTTACCAGTCCTGAGGTCGAATCTGTACTCCGATCGATCCCGAAAAGTAGGGCCCAGGTCCTGACTGTATACCGGCGGACTTGTTCATGTATGATAAAGAACACTGGTTAACCTACATAAACGTACTCGCCTACGCAATAGTCAGTGGTGCTCCTATTCCCAATACATGGTCAGGCGCAGAAATCTTACTTGTATACAAAAAGGGTGACTGCTCACTACCAGGCAACTATAGGCCAATAAGCCTCATAGACTCCATTCAGAAGGTAGTTGCCAGACTAGTCTTAGGTAGAATTCAGGCCTGGATAGAAGAGACAGACATTTTAACACCACTGCAGGCGGGGTTTCGATCTCACACTAGTACTATAGACCGGTTCTTTAGGTTCGTGCTCATCTACTGGCGGTTAGTTATCGTTGGAGGGGGCTCAATCTACGTGGTCTTTGTTGACCTAAAATCCGCATTTGATCTAGTCCCCCGTACCAAAATGTGGAGAACTTTTATGGATAGGGGGATGCCATCGGAATTGTTGGCCATCCTAGTAAAACTGCACGATTCTAATTACGCACAGGTTCGCTGGGGAATGCAGGGGAATGTTACCGAGAGGTTTGCTCTTTCCAAGAGGGTTCGACAAGGGTGCGTTTTAGCACCAACCCTGTTTTCTTTATTCATTAATAGGGTTGTCCAGTACTTTCCTCTCACCCCACAGATGCTCCAATACTAGCTGGCATGAAGATACCCCTACTCATGTTTGCAGATGATACCTTGATAATATCCAAGACCCAACAAGGTTTGCAGGCTGCTTTGTCCCTCTTTGAGGTGTTTTGCCGTGATCATGAGTTAGTGGTAAATGTGGCGAAAACTACGTTTATGGTGCTCCATAAACATAAAGCTATAAAAGGGAGAGTGTATATGAATAACGTCCCCCTGGAACAGACCAATGTATTCACATATCTGGGGAAAACATTAGGTAGGAAACTAAATTGGAAGCCCCAGATTGATATGCTGTCCCTTAAACACGTACAATTAGCTGGTACATTGATAAGAGAAGAGACTCTCACAGACCAAGCCTATTGCCCTGGCCCTAAAGATCTACAGTTCCAAAATCAGTACCTCAATATTATATGGTGCTGAACTTTGGGGCTTTGAGGACTTACCGTTCCTGGCACTAGCGCAAAACAAATTTGTGAGAGCATTAACAGACCTCCCACAATCTACACCACTCACGCCCTTCTACCTAGATCTGAGTTGTCACAGTATAGAGGACTTAGCCCGTTATAGATCCATAGCATTCTGGAGAAGGCTCTGGACTACCCCCGAGCTCACATTGTATGCCAAGGCTCTCTCCGAAGTTAGGGCGCTGGGTTGCACACGTAGCATCTCCTGGTTGAACAATATAAAAACCACCCTGATTAATATGGGGCTGAGCATTTTATGGGAGGACCCAGCTGACCACTTATTTCCATCGAAAAAGGACTTTAAGGCAGCATATTGGAATATGGCCATAACTAAGCGTGTTACATCCTCCCTGAGGCTCACCCTGGTAAGAGAATTTCTGGAGCTTAAACATGAGACTAAGATTGAAACTTATTGGGATCTCATCACCAGACCGAACGATAGGAAGTTATACCACCAGTTTAGGGTGGGCTCACTTCCTATAAAAGCACTTACTAGTAGATGGCACCCCCCAACGGATGACAAATGTTCTTCATACCCAGCCCAAATTGAGACACTCGCACACATTTTGTTTGTATGCCCAGCCTACAAGTCACCCAGGAATAAGTGGCTCAAACCAATCTGTACGAACCTGGGCCCACGAATAGCCATGGAGGCACTAAGGATTCGAACGACAAATACCGAGGAATCCATTGTGATTGCCGTGGCAAAATTCCTGAGCTGGAAGTGGGTCATCCGAGCTAATAAGTTGAGGGAGAATTAATCCTGCCAGTCCTTTAGTAGGAGGTTTTAGATATTATGGTCTGGTGTTGTAGCCCCTTCATTTGCTCAGGTTTCGGTTATTGTTATCGAGGATGTTACTCCTTGTATGTCCCCTACTGAAATATGGGCCCAGTAGTCTAGGTAAAAGATAAGAAGTACATGACTGTCACTATTTTTGTTTTTAAGTATTTTTATAGATCCCTATCAAATTCTTTTATCATGTTGTAATAATGAGTTTTACATTATTGTGGATAAATTGTAATCCTGTTTTAATATCTGTTCACAATATTGTGGTTTTAAAAAAAAAAAAAAGCTTTGACGGTCTTGGTAAATATTAGAAAACGTTTCCATTACGAATTTTGTATTTTGTCTTTTATGATTGTGACAAATCGAAATGAAGACTATATTGATTGATATGTGCATATATATGTTAACATACATGCATATGTATGCATTTATATGCATATGTATGCAAGCTATTATTTCTGCATTTATATAGATATGCGTGTCTGTGTGTGTGTGTATATATATATATATATATATATATATATATGTTTATACATGTGTGTATATATACATCTATAAATGTGTGTATATATATATTGATATGTGGACGGATATACGTACATATATATTTAGAAACATTTATATACAAATATATGTATATATATGTATGCATATCTATATGTTTATATATGCATTTAAATATACAGCGAACTCCGGCAAGTTGGTAAATACAGCATAGCACAGCGAACTCCGGCAAGTTGTTAATAAAAATGTAAACAGTATGTGCACAAGAACAAATAAAAATAACACAAACACACCCAGAATGCGCTCTAGTCTGAGCACAAGTTCCACGCCACGCGTTAAAGGTGAATAAATAAAGCATAGCACAGCGAACTCCGGGTAAGGTACATACGTGAAGCTGCAGCTTGGATGCCATGACAATCGAAAGCTTGGCACAAGATGGCGTCGGACTGTCCACTATCCGTACGTACACGCACATGTTCGGTTTGGATGATTGGCGAGAGCAGCCATCTTAGTCCATCCGTACGCGTGCATGTAATGCTTTGGAATGATCGATCGCAAAAGGCAATCGCATGGCGAGACAGCGCCTGCGCTGCTATCGCCAGGCGAGACCTAAAAATAAGGTCTTTCATCTAATCTTCCTACCTGACCTGGACGTACTCCTCAATTAAAGCAAGTCTTTACGAAGCTCCTGATCCAGGTGAAACGTGTACTATGACAAAGTTGTGTGCACAGCGATGGCTCGTGATAAATCTGCGCTTGGGATTGAGATAGGCGCGTGATATGTCTCTTGATGAGCCGCACTCAGAAGTCCCCTTCGTCGTGTTAACGTGCACGACACACAGCAGCTGGCGCACGCGGAAGCGTGTTTGGAAAGCAATACTCGAGAAGCTGCACCCGAGACACAGACAGCTGGGGCTCGTGGATTGAAGAGCAACTATGTGCTACAATATACTGTGTGCTATAAAAGTGAACCTTCAGGAAAAAGTTCAATCCTGCCCCACACGTCGCCTCAAGCATGTCCTTATTCACCAATTAATGCACCGCTCATAAATCACCAGCATGGGTTCTTTGAATATCTATGACTGTGCTGAACGTCTGTCACCGCCTTCTCAAATTCCTTCGCAGACAGAGCCGTGCAGTACTTACCTCAGCTAGCCGATAAATTAATGCTCACTACCGCATAATCTCTGAGCCTGCAGCTGACGTGTTTCGGCTTAACAGTGTCTGTAAAATCATCGACTTAAGCACTCTCCGAAACGTAGCTTGAGACGTTGTACTCTCCAAGGTATAAGTTCATGCTATGACCTCTCCTTCGAGACAGCAACCAACTCGTCGCCATATTTATGTTGTAAAGAGGGTCCGTACCTGTCCGTATGGTAAATAAATATATTTATTAAGAACAAGAGTTGGGAGTGACTTCTGCTCTGTGCTGGCTCAAAACAACTGCAACAGATCGAAAGTCGCTACCCTGACAGTAACCAGGGATACCACAGAGCACTCCGAGCCCCCTGGTACCATATGTCAACATGTGAATGCAATTACAACAGTAACCATCTTTTACAGTAGTTAGCACTCCTCTGTGATTTTTTTTTTTTTTTTGTTGCCATTCTTTAAGATGTTGTGCTAAGGTGCTCCCATTGGGGTGATAATAGGGGATAGAAACCGTTATTTGAAAGCAGTTGCCTTGATGAGCTGGCGTGCTGGTGTCGAGATGTTTTAGTTCTGTAACCACTCCTTTGATGGTATGAGAACCTTTGTCCCTGTTATTGATGATGCTGTTGGACTTACAAAGCAAGTCTGAGCATCGTTCTACATTATGTTGGCCAAAAAGCGCAAAAACTGAAAAACAAATGTTTACGATTTTAAGGTGAGCATCTGCTTGTAGTGAAGTGAGAAGTAGCCAAGAAGAGCGTCTTCCAGAAATGCAAGACATTAAGCAAAAGCTGCCAGTTCTGCCAACTCTATGTTAATACTGATGAATTGATTAGAAAGGTGTTTTCCTTACAGAATAACATCGTCGCTGTCTTGCCTGCACTCCTGTGGCAAGTCATCAGAGACCTCTTGAAGTCTGTACCACAGTTCCAGTCTTAATGGCCCTGGAGCTGTATTATGAAAGTGCCACGGGGGCGCAACGGGCATTTGCGCCTGCTTTGTGAGCCCTTAGTGCACTTTGGTGTTACAGACGGGGCCTCAGACCGCTTCGGAATCCTCTTCTGTAATACTAAAAGCGCTGGTGCACAAACAGCGCTTGTGCTTCCTCAAGAGGGCGTTCTTTCACAAATGAGTAAATCCCTTTGCCTCTGTGCCCATGTCGTATTACAGATGCGGGTGCAGAGGTAGCGCACGGTCAGTGCGCTCCCTGAGAGCAGCCCTCTGGAGGGGAGAAAGGGGGTTCCATGGACCCCCAAGACATCCCCTTGCCGGCGGGTGCAGTCATGGACTGCACCCTCCAGCAAGGGTATCTCTAATACCCCTTCAAGGTGCAGATGGGTTGCCGCCTGCACTGTGAAAACACGGAGTGGCTTCAAAGCAGCCGCTTCATTTTTCACAGGAATGTGCAGTTCCCAGGGCAGCGCAAGTTCGCGGCTGCCCTGGGGGCAGAGCATTCATGGTAATACGGCACATTTTCATTGTTTGCGCCGGGCGCACCTTTTAAAACGTATGCCCGGCACAAACAGTGAAAATGCACCTTTAGTGTAATACAGCCCCTGATTTGCCTCTGAACTGCATTCTAGTGCACAAGAGCCAGTGGAGGAAGTGTGTAAACCATGTGATCTCGAGGGCAACGAGAAAGTAAGAGCACTGAGGACGAGGTCACGGAGTGCGGGATAGGGCCAGAGGTGTGCCTACAAAGAGCAAAGTATGCTGTATTATTTCATTGGCCTTTTCCCTTCAGGACACAGCACATCAAATATTTGGTCAAACTACACCCGTATTGTTACCTATATTTTAATTTGATCTCTAAAGCTCAGATTGTTGACAGTTAAAGTTTGACATTTTTATCCAGCGGTCACTGCATGTTCTATACAGACAATGAATTACTGGGAGGGAGCTATCTTACTAGGATTGGAAATGTGTAAAATACACGTCATACACAGATCGTTGCTAACGGTCCACCAAAACACCACCGATCTATATCACTATGATTGGAACCTGTGGCAGATATGTGACACACACACCTTTTCAGTAGGTTTGTTTACCGACTGAGCATTCTGACTGGAAGTAGAATCTGTGGCCTATATGATTCTCTTCAATCGCTCTATCAACCCTCTAAACTAGATCACAAGGATTACAGCCACTGCTCTGCAGTTTGCACATTCAAACAATAAGTGCCTGTTCTGAAGTTTTTCTTCACATTTACATTATCGCCCCCTTTGAATTGTTTTTGCTGTCTGCTCTACCTGTTGGTCATTGTTCTATTTGCTTAACAGCCTATATCTACTTTCATCACGCACTGTTTCTGTGTTTTCTGCATTTTCTTCATTACCCGTCTTTCCTATCCTTTTTTTCCAGCTCAGCTTCCTTGCAAAGTGCTCATTGTCACCAAGGTATCTTGAGAACACTTGCAATCGAAGGACACAACAAGTAAGGGAACAGAAAAGAGTTAAAATTAGATGGGGATTATAGGGTACATTTTGAACAAAGTCAAAAGGCATTCAAGAACCACAGTGAGGTTGGATCTTCCAAGTTGAGGGCAGTGGAAGAACTAAAATCCATGAATTTCTCTCACAATCTATGAAAATGAGAGTACATGAATTGCAGGTACTGTATGGAGCTACATTATAAATGACAGAACTGAGCTCCCAGAGTACATGAGCTGCAACCTTCATCCGCCCTGTATTCCCTTGAATTCTCAATTAAACCTTTTTAACAACAACTGGGCTTCTTGTTTTTCTTTCCCTGTAAATACACATGCCCACTTCACCCACTTAGTAGTAACTGTACACATTATTTATTATCCTCCCACTCCGTACTCCTCAACATCATCCAATGACCTTGATTGTGGCTAATACTGCAGCACGTGTCACTTACATATTACTTGAACTGTTCAAGATTGAGAGCCCAAGTGCACCTGCTGGCCCACCCTGTAGCACTTTTGATGAGGTCATATCCATTACCTGATGTCCCCTTCTACAAAGGTGAACAGCTTTTCCATCCACAGGTCTGCTATAGGCCATTTACGGATTCCCCTCAGCTCCTCTTTCCGAAAGGCAGCTCTCTCTGCTACTGCCCAACTCTGTAAAGCTCTCCTCGATCTACAGTGTGGCGGACCTTCAGGTGCTCTCCAGTTTAGCGCTATATCCCTGCAAGCCACCACAAGGGACAGATTCCAGGAATCTGTTTCCCACCTTTTTTCAGGCCTACATGAATACAGTCCCAGCAAGCATATATCCATAGTTAATAGTTCATGTCTGTTAACCCCTTCGCTGATAGGCCTTCCCCCTGCCGCCAAGCCTTTTTTTTGGCTATTTGGGATAGTTCATGCTTAGGCCTCTATAACTTTTTGACCACATAAGGTATCCACGCCAAATTTGCGTACTTTCCTTCCAACATCATGGGGATTCTAAAGGTACCCGGGGTTTGTGGATTCCCCTGGAGGGTTCCCAGAAATTAGCCAAAATACAGCAAAATTTAGTTTTTTAGGGGAAAAATGGGGAAAAAAAGTGCTGCAAATGAAAGCGTCTGGGTTTTTCCCTGCAAATGGTATCAAAAAAGGGTTTGTGAGGTTGAAATCACAATTTTCCCAGCTTTTAGGGAATGACAGACCTTTGTCAGAAAACCAAAATTTCTTACAAAGTTTTGGCATTTGTTTGGGACATAGCCTATTTTGTGTGCTTTCAACCTCCTTCCAGTTAATGGTAGAATGGGATATGAAAGCAATAATTGATCCTGGACAGCTATACATTTTTTTAAAGTAGACACAATTCTGAATTAAGCAAAGGGTCACTTGTGTAGATCCTTCAAGGTTTCTTTATAGAAACTAACAGTTAAATATAGGACAAATTGAAAATTAGTTGAAAAAACACAGCTTTTAGTTTCAACGTTTTCACCTGTAACTTCTTCTAATTATGACCGCTCTTTAAAAGCAATATACTGTTACATCCGCAGGACCTTACTGGTTGTGGGGATATATAGGACTTGTAGGTTCACCAAGAACCCGACGAACCCAGAGCCAAAAACTGAGCAGCGACTTGCAATGTTTTTTTAATAAGTAGCAGGAATATACCAATTACTCTGGGAAAATGTATACATGGAAAAATTGGTATGAAAGACACCTATGTATTTCTGAAATGGGAACAAAATATAGAGTTTAGAAACAGTAGATATTTGCACATTTCCGAAATTGGGAACACTCATACTAGCATGAGAATTATCGGTCATTTTTCAAAATGACTTCTTTTTTTACACATGGTCTTTCATTTGGAAGGCAGAAATGCATTGAAAGTCAATAGGTAATAACAGTTGCTTTACAAATCTGAATTACCCCAAGTCTCCCAATAAAAATGGTACCTCACTTGTGTGGGTAGGCATAGTGCCCACGACAGGACACGGCTCAAAACGCAACGTGAACACACCAAATTTTCACAATGGAAAATTACCCTTTTTTTGCAAAGTGCTTAGCTGTAGTTTTTTAACCCTAGCTCTACCGGCACCTAGAGAAACCTAGCAAACCTATACATTTTTGAAAACTAGACACCCAGGGAAACACAGGATGGGGTGACTTGACTGGCTCTCACCAGGTTCTGTTACCCAGAATCCTATGTAAACCTAAAAATTGCCAAAAAAGCCAAATTTTCCTCACATTTCTGTAGTGGAAAGTTCTGGAATTTGCGTGGATCCACAAATTTCCACCCACCCCGCGTCCCCCAAAGTCTCCCATCTGCCCTCCAGGGGGGGCTGAAAGTCCACTAGACGGCAGGGAGTTTTTTTGGCTAATTTTAATTAGGGTGGGGCCTGCCCAAAACGGGCATGCCTATGCCCCCACCCTAATTAAAATTTGCCAAAAAAATCCATGGCGTCTACTGGGCTTTTTGCCCCCCGGGGGGCAGATTGAGGGGTAATGCCCCCATCTGCCCCCCAGGTGGGGAAGAAAGGCTGTAATGTTTGCGGGGGTGGGGGCATGGGCATGCCTGTTTTGGGCAGCCCACACCCTAATTCAAATTTGCCCCATAAAAATCCCTGGCGACTAGTGGGATTTTTTCTCCCCCCCCGGGTGCAGATTGGGGGCGAATGCCCCCGAAAGCCTACTAGATGCCAGGGATTTTTTGGAGCAAATTTTAATTAGGGTGAGGGTTGCCAAAAAGGGGCATGCCAATGCCCCCACTCTAATAAAAATTTGCCCCAAAAAATCACTGGCATCTAGTGGGCTTTTTGCCCCCCTGGGGGGGCAGATTGGGGCTACTGCCCCATCTGCTGCCCAGGGGGGGTAGGAAGGCTGCAATTTGAACGGGGGTGGGGGCATGGGCATGCCCGTTTTGGGCAGCCCCCACCCTAATTCAGATTTGCCCCAAAATATCCCTGGCGTCTAGTGGGCTTTTTGTCCCCCCCCCCCGGCGGGGCAGATTGGGGGCTATTACCCCCATCTGCCCCCCAGGGGGGGCTGAAAGTCCACTAGACACCAGGGACTTTTTTCGGCAAATTTTTATTAAAACTTGCCAGAAAAAAATCCCTGGGCTTTTTGCCACCCGGGGGGCAGATTAGGGGCTACTGTCCTCATCTGCCCCACAGGGGGGGCAGAAAGGCTGTAACAGTGGCGTGGGTGGGGGCATTGGCATGCCCATTTCGGGCAACCCCCACCCTAAAAAACAATGTACCAAATAAATGTCCCTGGTGTTTAGTGGGCTTTCTGCCCCTCGGGGGGGGGGGCAGGTTGGGCGCTACTGCCCCATCTGCCCCACAGGGGGGGGAAGAAAGACTGAATGTAGCCAATTTCTTTATGGGGGGAGCGAAGGCCTTTGCCCAAGGGGCCGCTTTCCCTCCCTGGTGTCTAGTGGGTGGATCCCTGCTTGGGGATCGCCCTCTTGGGGTGATCCCCAAGCAGGGATCCACTGGGGAGATTCTCCCCTTTCCAATGATACCTCTCCCGTCTTTCTACGTGCCCGGGGGGCTGAGATAGCCGCCTGAGCACATAGAAAGTGAAAATGAAATGAGCCTAAAGGCTCATTTCAGTTTCGGTTTCTGTGCAATGAAGATCAGCGCGACGTGCGCGCTGATCTTCATGGCACAGAAACCAGCGAGGGGGCCTCAGGAGCTGGGGAAGCTCTTCTCCCAGCTCCCAAGGTCACAGGGGTGAAATACAAATCCCTCTGCTGTCTGCAGCAAAGGGATTTTCGTGCCCCTGGCCTCATGAAGGAATGGTTCCGTCATGAGCACAGGGGCACAGATGTTCATGCCGGAACCATTCCGTCATGAGCATCGAAGGGGTTAAGTGTGTGCACCATGTCCTCCGTCACCCTAGATTAAAAACACTCTATAGTAGGGCAAGTCCACTCCATGTGCGCAAAATCAGAGTTCAGTAAAGGGCAGCGGGGATCATCACATAGTACCGACCTGCTTCATGACATTCACTGTGTGTGGTGTAGGATATGTCGTATGAAGATAGTTGAACTGTGTATATTTATATCTGGTATTCAGAGACCATGTGTACTTACTCTAGGGTCTGATCCCATTCCTTACCCCTGATATCCCTGCCCAACAGGCCTTCCCACCTAACACAAGCCAATGCACACATATCCATAATTTTCTCCTGGACAAGTTCTCCTGCTGCAGGGGCAGGTAGAACACTTCCCTTGCCCAGCAGGCAGGCTTCTAGGCAGGGGAGAAGAGTGGACAGACTTAAGTGTACGGTGAGGGACGCACCTTGAGGCAAGTGTCAATATAGGGGTGCCCGAACCTTCCTCCCATGGGGCATTAAAAACCCAACGTTGAGGTATTTCAGAAATACAACGTTAAGTTAGAGGTAGACATAGGTCTCCCTAACAAAGAGGCAATATCTAATGTCCTATTGATAAACCAGGAGCTCGACTTTCGTCCTGAAGAATGCAGCTGACTCATTCGAGCCATAGGCAGAAACATGTCGACAACGGTAACCGCTCCCCAAATCACCACATTCCAGTATTTTAATACCAAGTAATGATTAGAAGTGCCTCCCTGTTTTCAGGTGTAGGCCTGCTCTCTATCAAACCGGAGTTTTAGAGAGCGAGGGCTGCCTATGATGAAGCATGACACCTGGTGGTGTGCGAGGACAGCCCTTCACAATTTTTGAAATGCCCAGCATTCCTATTATATAGTGCTTTTTGGGACACGCTAACGCAATCTAAGTGACTACAACTTTGGGGTAGCTTCTACAGAGTGTACATAGTAGATTTGGAGGCCAGCTCACCCTAAAGACCCCGTAGCCTCTAGTTCCCTCCCTTAGACATTACTGGGGGATTTGTGTTGATGTTCAGATAAGGTGTGCCTAGCACCGAATTCTTACTGCAATCGCTGCTTCGTGCTGCAATCGAGGTCCGTGAGGCCCTTACAAGAAACTGAAAAGAAAACTCCAGCAATCGGCACTAGGAAGGAGAAGGAGTCCACCAGAAGCATTGTCAACACGATACGGAAGCTTGTGGAAGCCGGATCAGCAGGAATGGCAACAGCAGCATAAGGGTGCAAACTTACCAAATGAAGAGAACATTCTCAGCAAAGCAGCGGCAGTATCCAGGAACAAAGGTGCTGGAAGTCACGGGTGAGACCCTGTCAGTCCACTCGTCGCCAAATATAAAGATGCAGGATCAGATAAGTACCTATCAAATTTGGTATTTACTGAAGAGCATCTTATGATATGGACTGACAGGGAAGCAGGCTTACATCAACTCCCGCTCCCTGTTTAAGGATACACATTTCGCATACACAATGAATACATTCCACATTCTAGATTCTGCAACCAAGATCCCAACACATACAGCTTTATTTTACTTAAAAGTTGTTACACTTTCATGTGACAGATGTATTATATTGTATTGCATTACAGGTCACTGCTTTAATGGTTTCCTAAATATCACTTAGGGACGAAACTTTCAGCATCCAATTTTTTATGAATTTGCTAGCTTTGTGATCCCTATTACTTGCTGTGTTGGACTAAAAAAGATGTGGTGAAAGAAGGGAAGACTGGACATGCAGAAGAAAAGAGAAAGCAGCAGCAAATAAACGAGATGGGGAAATAAAGCTTTGGGAATCGAGTATGAGGAAGCACATGTAAAAGGGTTGGAAGATAAGCGAGCGAAAAGAGGAGGAGAGGAAAGGAAGGAGGTAAAGGAGAATGATGAGCAGCAGAAGGAGGCAGGATGATCTGTAGTATGAAATATGAAGACAAGGGAGACTTAAAACGAGTAAGGAAGGCAGGAAGTAAGACGCTGCACTACAGCGAGAGGGAGGGTGGGGGAGAATGAAGGATAACAAAGTAATGCGACATATAAAGCAAGGGGGTTGAAAGGCTAAAGGTGGAGTGAAGAGATACTTATCAAAAGAGTGAAGAACCGTAAGGCCAACCATTTTGTGCCTGCCAACCAATGCACTTACAGTGCTTTATGTTAGTGCGCAAACATGTCCGTTTGATTCATCATTTCACGTTCATCAAGATCACGGACCAAAGACCTGAGACTAGATATCCCCCAAAAAGTACTTCCTACCAGAGGCTGGACTGGGCACACGATTTTCACTCTTAGAATTGTTTATAGTACATGCAGGGCACAGGTCCTAAAAAACAGAATTGGGGAGACTAACCAGGTAAGGCAGTATGCAAGTGAAATCATGACGCGTGCCACCACAGCACATGCAAAATGCATGACATTGCATGTGACATCACAGGAAATGACCTCACTGGAAGTGACATCAGATATTAAGACCTCACAAGACCTGATTTACCAGGTATATCATGAGTATATTTAAGCGCATGAGATTTAACAAATGAGATTTGGCGTCGGGGTTGTGCCCAAATAGTGGCGCAATCCCGACGCAAAATCTGGGCCTAGTTACTTCTATCAAAGCAGCAGCGCTTTATTTTAAAGGAGGTGGTCGGGGATTGCAACTCCCAACAAGCTTGGTGCCTGGAGGCGCCCACCGCATTTCCAACGTGCTGGAGGCGCATAAAGGCACTTGCGGGCTCCCGCACAGCAGCAGCACTTTATTTTATTGGAGGGGGCCGGGGACTGCAACTCCCAACAAGCTTGTCGCCTGGAGGCGCCCGCGGCATTTCCTATGCGCAGGAGGCGCATAAAGGCACTTGTGCACTGGCTGCACGTAGGCGTGCACGGGCCGCGCCCGGGCGGGCCCATCTGCGCCCGTCTGCGGCCGCACGTGGCTGTGCTGGGCCCGTCTCTTGGCTTGCTGATACAGCCTCGTCCCCTGGTGGGCCATTCGAGACCACAGGTAAGTTGATGGGAAACATAAACTAACTATGCCTCCCACCAAGGACCGTCCACTATCTTCCACCATTACTAGCTTCCTCACCACCGCAATGGGGGGCCATTAATAGTGAGATCGAATGTTTGGAGGAGAGACTGGGGGCTACAAAGCGGGCACTACATACAAGCTCATTGGTAGAACCAGTAGGTCCATCATAGTCAACAACCTAGGGGCTCTAACTCACCCATTTGTGTTTATAACACCCAATGATTCGGAAGCCCCTAATACCAATACTATTCAGCAGGGTTGATCCCTTGACACGTCACGCCACCCCCACCAACCCCCAAAAAGGCAAAGGCATGCAGTAAATCCAAAAGAGAGAAATTGCCACCGGCAAGACGGAGAAAAACATTGGCGCCCGCTGTGAGGAACAGCTTAAGGGTGCCTGACGGGGAAGCTGACCCAGATTCTAAAGACAATAGAGACCATGGAGATTCACTGTCACATGCACAGTTCGTCAGTTCTCTTGAATCAGTAGTGAAATTCCTTCTTGACCCTTTTTTAAGTATTCTTAACAGCATTGACATGTCATTGAAAATTCTGATTGATTCAAGTCTCTCTAGCCTAACTACTGGGTCTAATAACGCAACAGACTTTGACTCTTTGTTTCTGCGTAGCTCTAGTTTGCCCGCCCAGAACTCAGCTCTTCCTGATTTGGACTCAGCCCCTGGTTGCTGCCCCACTATTTATCCTAACCGCTTCCCTCGCCCTTCTCAATCTCAAACACATGTAGCATCTGTCTCAGTTGGAGGTCAGTCAACTATTTTAAATGGGGAAAATGATGTTGGAACCTTTTACCCTGCTTTCAACCGCCATGTTAAATTAAGGAAAAGTCATGAAACAATTCTCCACCTTCCACCAGAAGCAAATCCATTGGTAATAGTTCCTAAGAATATACCACCTTTGCCACCCAACAAGGAGGAAGACTTGCCACAGTTAAAGAAGAAAACTGTACATTGGCTAAGAAAAGCCACGGACTGGTTGAACGAGTCTCATGGGTGGGTACACAGGTAACTGCTTTGACTATTAACTGTGACTTAGACAAGAAAAATGCAGAGGGTAGCCCAGGCGGGTTTGTCCAACTAGCATTTAATGATCTGACACATGTAAGCAGCCCTGTTCGCCCAGACTCAGCAATGATAGCACTGATGGAATCTGAAAATATCATATCCTTTCAGCTGATCAGGTCCAATTTTCGCTGTCTCCTTACATAGCCAAGAAATTCCAGGGTGACTGTGAGATAACTGCTCATACGAGGGAGCACCTCTCAGTCATAATAACACAACGGTTTATAGTAGCCTATTTTGGAATATTGCTGGTTTGTCAAACAAGCTGAAATCCAAACAATGGCTTGATTTCATAAAAGATTCTAGTATTATATGTCTCCAAGAAACCTGGATGAGAGAGACAGTTCATATTAACGGTTTTGCCTCCATAATACTCCGGCTAATGTAGCTTTGGGTGGCCTATTAACTTTGGTAGCAACAACACTATCAGATAGAGTATGGAAGACCCAGCTCCATTCACCACATTTCCAAATTATTAATATTCTTTTTAGACAGAATGTGACTCTGGTCATTGTTAATTTTTATCATAATAATTTTGTTCTCAACAATATGGCCATTGCGGAAGACTTGGAGAATTCATTAAGCAGAAACATACAGGAGAAAAATACAGATTTTATTGTTCTTTAGGGGGTGATTTTAATTGCAAGTTATGTCCCTTATCAAAGCATTCTACATGTTGCCTATTAGATGGGGCTAGGGATGGCAGTTGTTACTTTCATCATAACCCATGTGGGAATATTTTTAACTTGCTGCTTTCAAGATTTTCTCTTTTTCTCACAGTAGATCCTATTCAACCACTTGGCCCGGACCTTGTTTCGTTTACGGGTAGAGGTCAAGATACTCTAATTGATTTCATTGCCCTTTCTGAATATTTCAAACCTCAATCTGTGACTTTTTCAATTCTCATCTATGCTAAAGGCTTTTGCCGTAATAACTGAGACTATTAATGCTGCTCTACGAAGTGACAAAAGATCAAGACCCCCGGAAGCAATGTAAATGGTTTAACGGTGACTGTTCACAATCTCATACCAAATTGTAAAGGCACTGAAAGAAAAACCACAGGACAACTTAGTGGTAAAACATCTTCAAAATGAATATAAACGGGCTTTAGGGAGACGTAAACTGGATGTAAGAAAAGATGCCTGGGAAAAACTGCATGTAGCATGTCAAAACAAAGATCCCAGACTCTTTTGGAAAACTGTCAACTCTGATTTCTTTCAGAACTCCCACAATAGCAGTATTGCTGTCACAATTATGCCTGATGTGTGGGTACAGCATTTCTCCAGTTTATATAGTGCCAATGGTGAGTACTGTCTCAATGTCCCCACTGATTTGGTTTTGGCCAATCCTTCCTTATGGCTCCTTCTGCTGACCAATATTTTAAGTTGTATAGCATCCCAGGGCGGAGACATCGTTTACCACGCATCCATTTCAACGTGGTACAATTACATCGTGGTTTTCATTACGCAAGTCGATACATCGACTTGCACTGGAGAGCGCTGTAGACTAAGGAATAGTGTAAATTACTGTTTCCAAAACCCTCCCTACTGTATGTAGACTGGAGTTGGAATTGTAATTTACACTATTCCTAAATCCAGCGCAAGTCGATGTAACGACTTGCATAGTGAAAACCGCGATCTAACAGACCGCGTTGAAATGGCCCTCGTTGTATCATCATACATCCATCCCAGGGTCCTCCTGAATCATAGGGATCTGTGATAATAGTCCCCATCTTCATAAAAGGGGATAGGCCGGACCCAAAATGTTATCAGCCCATCTCATTAATTGACTGTACTTGTAAATTGAGGGGTAGGGTCATATTAGAACGGCTGGAGGCTTAGATAACCGAAAGAGGGAAGTTTTCTGATGTACAATATGGCTTAAGGAGGGGCCTCGGAACCATCGAACAATGCCTTAATCTGCTTCTGGTCATAAGAAAGTATAAAATAATCAAGCCCGGATCTCTCTATCTCGGGTTTATGGATCTCACGTCAGCTTTTGATTGGGTGCAGAGAGATTATGGGAAAAATGCTGGATCTGGGCATTAAACCATTCACTGTCCATTTTTTAGCTGAAATGCATCAAGATATGACTGAGAGGGTCAGATATGGAGTGGATGGGGCACTCTCTGCTCCCATCAAAATGAACCGTGGGGTCCGTCAAGGCTGTGTTCTTGCCCCCTTTTTATTTTATCTGTATATAAATGATTTAGAAAGTTACATTAATCATGGGAATGTGGATGCCCCAAAGATAGGTATCAGAAATCTCCCGGCATATTTTTTTTTTGTTTTAATGTCTAGAACCAGTGTGAGCCTGCAAAAGCTAGTGACCAGGTTTAACAACTTCATGAACGAATTGGGTTTAAGGACTAATATAGCAAAATCTTACACCATGGTGGTGGGTAAATCCCCCACCGTTTTAAAATCATGTTTTATCAAAAATGAAAAGCTGTCCTATGCCCCCACTATTTCTTACATGGGAATCCCGTTCGACCAGAAAAGCACCTGGCACCATCTAGTCGAAACAAGGGTCAGTAGTTTTAATCAAAACCTGGAGGCGGTATTTAGGGTCATGAAAAAGCTAGGCTCAAGACCGATTAACACACTAACATCTATAAGGCTCACTCGTATTCTGTTATTTTGTACGGGGTTGGAGTATGGGGCTTTTGTAATCCGGTGCATCTCCAAAGAGCCAAGAACACCTTTATGAGACGCTCGTTGACAGTCCCCAATTGTCTTCCCGCCATTGTTTGTCATAGCGAACTTGGTTTGAGTCCTTTGTCTTTTCGTATACAAATTGCACCAACTTTACTGTGGCACTCAATTTGGGCAAGGGAAGAGCCAGCCCTTAATTGCGCAATTATTTTAGACTGTTTTAAACTGGATCACATGTCGAAGATAGCCTGGCTCAGCTACATAAAAAAACAATCAGTCACTGGGGTTGGCGGATTGTTTTTATAATCCACCTACCATTGCTAAGATTCCAAAAATTAAACTGAAAAAGAATCTCCTCAACGGTCTACAGTTATCTAGTGAAAATTATATGGATGGTAAAAAAGAGTCTCTGAACACTCGCTTCTAGTACGTTCTCCAGGTGTTGAGCCTTACCTCCCTTTTTACTTCATTCATACTAAATTGTTTTACCTCATTAGATACAGGTTTGGTATTTTGCACTTCTCCCGGCAAAGTCTATTGTGATGCTAAACTGCATCTGTCCCCTTGTGATTCCAAGTCTACACAGAGCACGCTTCACTTTTTTTTTCTTCTGTTAACTGTATATCAAGCCAAGGGGTGATTTTATCATTCCTCTTAACGTTTTTAAATATTAGGAAGTGTCGGCCAGCTTTATATCATATTTAGCATTTAAATCATGAATTTACTTGTGATTTACAGATACATTTCTGCAGCTGTTCGTCTGAGTGATATTGCTGGGAAATGATCTTTTTTGTCTTGTCTTAATCATTTTTCTCTGGATTCTATGGCCCACGGGACAGGGGTTTGTTATGAAGTTTACTATATACTGCTTCTAGTTCATGCTGCTATTTTGTGGAAATATCAACTTATAGAATCACTCCTAAGATATCCCGATTATGGATTACCATTGCTTTGAAGTATATTATCCACTGTCTGTATTATATTCTTAATTCATGTTTTAAAATGATTTTTATGATGCATTCTTTTATGGCTGTAAGTCAGCTGAATAAAGATATTTTGACTGACTGGGCCTCAACTAATAATTTTTTTTTTTTTAACCCTGACACAAAGAAATTGGCAAGAAGGAGAAGCATGGTAGAAGATCTGTTCTGCTTAATTGGTTGAAAAGTCTACATTCTAAGATATTTGATTGGGTTGAGGCATCTGCTGTAAAGGTGCCCAGTAAGTCTCAGGGAATAGTAAAAATGGTGAGATAACTCTGGAGTATTACGCATTAGTTGGAGAGATCTGTGTTTTGTGAAGTCCCAGATTTGAATCACAGTAGTATAAGGTTAATGTGTCTCCTGCAAATTACATCACGTAACATGCAGATGACAGATTTTTATTTTATGTAGATAGTGAAGTGGGTTACTGCTTTTAACACCGAGATCCTTGGGATTCCAGCAGTTCATGAATTGTAATCCTTGTAATAAAGCACAGTGAGCTATGAAGGACATGTGACTCCTACACCTTGTAACCCTGTCTCATGTAACTCATCTTGTACATTGATTTACACATGAACATGATTTATTTTCAATGTATGATGTGTATGTTACGTAAAGAGCTCTGACACCCTGCATTGGGTTGCGTAACGCTATACAAGAAATAAAATAGTGCTATTGGAATTGTTACTTGTGAACATACTGGGACAGACCAACACATCTGACATTCTTACAGTGCATGCATCTATTCTATAAAGGGACTGAACAAAGGCTAACGTTGCCTCTCTTAAGTACCTGTGAGGAGATAACCAGCTTTGTGCATTTGTTTCTCTCTGTGGCATTTACATTGAAGTGTGAGGTTCCAGGCTGCTTCGTCAGGATAGTCAAACAAAAGGAGGCCTCATGGCCCCTTAACTTTGCTCAGCTGGAAGTGAAAAAAAAGCTTCCTCAATGCCTGCACCTTGCTGCTGGGAATGGTAAGCAGACAACATACAGGTGCTGCTGAATGTGTCCTGGTGTCTGAAAATTACACCGGGACAAGTTCAGCATATTTCTGTGGGGCCCAACTTCTTGGCAGCGGGGACAGCGTACACCCTGTGAAAATAGTGGGTGGACGCCCTGTACCTGCGTTGTCCCCCCGACTTGTGCCCTGAGTGCATGCTGGGCATTCTCGGTGCACACTCGCTGAAGTACTTAACACCGGCTGGGCGCGCCTTGCTCCCTCATAAAGCGCAAGTGCTTTCACTGCCAACGGGCACAAAGGAAAGCACAGTGGTGCGAGAGTTGATGCGCTCTCTGATGCCCAACTTTAGCCCAATTCCTCTAACCCAACCTGTTCCCAGAAGAAGAAGGCAGATCAACCGATTCCATTACAGGACTGGAGGCTTTGGATTATGCTTTATCTTTCTTTTACTGTCAACACATCAGCCAATGGAAAAACGTTCATTTTATAACAGAAACTACATTGTCCATGATGCTCTTGCGCCAATCACGCCCCATCAGCCCCGATAAGAGCCATCAACACAGTCCCATGATCCTCTTTCTTTGCTGCTCACAGCAGAGTTAAGTGTTCTTTTACTATTATACCAATTATTATTGTGCTTATGGCTCGCTTGCGCTATGTGCGTTTGATTAGTATTGGATACCAATAATTTATTGCCAAAGTATTATACCTATTGACTGTTTTGTTGTGTATATGGTGAATTGTATTTATTTATTTAAATTGTCGCGCATTGTGCGTAGGTGCAGGTCATTGACCGTGGGAGTAGCGCTGCATCCGTGTCACTGTGTTTGCTCTGACGGGAGCGGGAGTACCTCTCCGCTTTTGCGGAGTTTTGAGACCGTATTTGGTTGCGCGTATTTTGCGCTGTTGTTCAGGGCTCCCCTCATCGCCCGACAACACTGGAGCCGCGTATTATAAGTCTGACCTGCGTAGCCCAATTGGGCTCTATTTGGGCTTGTTTGGGCTTCATTTGGGCTGGCAATGGGCTGCGCACGCCGCGATCGTCCCGTTTTTGAAAGTTTTACCGCTCTTCATGCGGAGAACTTCATTAGCTTGCCAGACGCCTGATCGGCAGTAAGAACAATTGCCTTGTGGTAGTGGGCACACGCTTCTAGTATTCAGATTTTGGCTCCCACGCCCTTTTGGCTGCAATAACCTGACTACAGCACTGCTGAGGGGGCTTGGTACTCTACTGAGAAATATTATACTGTGTGCAAGTGGGCTGCCCCCCTTACTCCTCCATTAGCCTAATAGTAACATGTATCTGGTTCCTCACCTCAGTCAATATTTCTGCTAAAACAATGGAGGACTGGGTGAGGTATGAGGATGATGAGGAGGAAGTTTATTATGAGGGACAGCAAGAGACTATCCTTGAGGATAACATTGTTGAGGCCCTGAACGCCTCCGTCTAGCAATCCGTTAACAAGGCTTTAGAGAGCACAGTTCCAAACATTGTGCAACAAGCATTGGCGGCTGCATTAAAATCGATCACAAAGCAGCTTGAGAGTTTTACTAAATGCCATGGGTTCAGAAAAACTAAACCCAAGCTTGAAACCCCTGCAGACAAGAGCGAAGGAGAGACAATGGCCACATTCAAATGTGTTAGTTTTCTTACCTCAGACCGATCCGGGGTATCGTGTATTCCACAGGAGGGAAGGCAAAGAGTTTGTGGATACAGACACCACAAACACTGGTACCGACACTGACACTACCGATGAGGAAGTCCCTCCCAAAAAGAAGGCTAAGAAAGTTACCTCGTTGGCTCCTGATACTCCAGCTAATACCCCTTTCACATTTAACCCAAATGACATTGTGCATCCACGCTCTTCTGACTGGGCCCCGGCCCCTGAAGTCAGAGTATTTGCACGAGAACCTTCACAAAGGGTTTGGCAAGGAGGTCCGCAATAGGCTTCGTTCGGAGTGCCCTCGCCCGATCTGCCAGACAAGGTGGCAGAGACCCCTGAGATCGACGTAAGTCTTCTCACATTTCTAAAAAAGTTTGCCAAGGATCCTAAGAAAGGGATTGACCACGCTTGGCGGGGGTCTCAAGACAAACTCCTGGATGTGGTGGGACCATTGGGAAAAATCTTGGAGATGGCC
The DNA here is from genome assembly GCF_964204655.1 of Triturus cristatus. Taxonomy (NCBI): domain Eukaryota; kingdom Metazoa; phylum Chordata; class Amphibia; order Caudata; family Salamandridae; genus Triturus; species Triturus cristatus. Next base: position 1,268,500,248 of record NC_140579.1, on the reverse strand, counting down.
CTGGTGGCCAAAGAAGCTGCAACACCAGTGGATCTGGATATCTTGGCAGGATGGACCCAAAGGGTGATCTGCCTCCTTGGCAATGCCAATTTCGCCATTTCCACCAAAAGGCGCAAATCCTTCCTCATGCGCATGGATTCGAATCTCACTGAGCTGGCCGCCGCAGAGCCTGGACCCCTAGCTAAGGGCAATCTCTTCGCTGACCGCTTTGTAAAGGATGTCTCAAAATACGTGGGGACATTTACATCGCTAGACAAAGCGCAAACTGGCACAAAACGTGTCTTCCAGCAAGGCTTTTTTAATAGGGCCGGACGAGGCAGGGGACGCTTGTCAGGCCGTTTCTATAATCCAGGTCCCCCGAGAGGTGACTATGGTCGTGGCAGAGGAGAGTGGGATTCAACGAGAGGGGGTACCTTCTATCCTACTCACCGTCGATTCAACAGACGCAGTTTCCACGGAGGTGGGAACAGTGCTGGATTCCAGGCACAAAATTCCGCAGGTAAGAGTAACAGATATTTCTCCATTACCATTGGGGGGTCGGACACAGTTCTTTGTCCACAATTGGCAAAAGTTGACTTAGGACGCATGGGTATTACAGACTGTTTAGGATTTCCATCTAGAGTTCTATGGAACGCCACTTTAGGACACACACCCCAGACAACTCAGTTTTTCCCAACACTAATGTATTTTTATAGACACCGAAATAGGTGAATTGCTGCGAAAACACGCAATATCTCCCTGCAGACCTCACGGTTTTTGCAGCAATGTCTTCTTCATTCAGAAGAAGGGTGGTGGTCACAGACTAGTCTTGAATCTGAGAGCGTTCAATCAGTTCCTGATCTACAAGCATTTTAAGATGGAGGAGATCCATCTTTTGGCGGACTTACTGAAAAAAGGGGATTGGATGGTCAGGCTAGACCTCAAGGACGCTTACCTTTCCATTTCCATTTTTCCACCACATCGACGTTTCCTACAATTCCAATGGAGGGATCAATGGTACGAGTATTTGGCCCCTCCTTTCGGGCTTTCCTCGGCTCCTTCGTGCTTCACCAAGGTGATGAAGCCGGTGGTGGCGCACCTGTGAGAACATGGTGTTCGCATGATTATTCATCTGGATGACATCCCAATCATAGCACAGAGTCCAGAGTTGGCCATGCAACATCTTCACCTAACAATGTCTCTCTTGCAAAATTTGGGGTTTGTGATCAATGAACCCAAGTCCTCTCTTTGCCCATCACAGACCATAGATTTTCTGGGTTTTGTGATAGATTCTCGGGCTGCCCAGTTGAGCCTTCCCAAGACAAAGTTGAAAGATCTCAAGAAGGAGATATTGACAATTCTCAACAAGCAGATGGTCTCTCTCAGAACCATTGCCAAGGTAGTGCTGGCCTCCTCCATCCAGGCGATTTTTCCGTGCCCTCTGCATTACAGGGCTCTGCAGAGGTTAAAGATTCAACATCTCCAAAAAGGTCTGTCTTACACGGACCTCGTCCCGTTGTCGCAAGAAGTGAGAGAGGAAATGCAATGGTGGCTGGGCAGCGTGGAACGGCAGAACAATTTTCGGCTCGCAATCCGAGGTTACAATAGAATCCGACGCCAGTCGTTGGGGCTCGGGAGCGTGTTGCGGAGATATCTCCACAGGAGGAAGGTGGTATCCCCAAGAGTTATCCCTACACATCAATTGCCTGGAACTCATGGCGGGTTCCTTCGCGATTCGGACATTATCTCCCAAGCAGACCTCATGTTGTATCCTTCTCAGGATGGACAACATTTCAGCGGTGAGGTATATCAACAAGTTGGAAGGAACGAGATTGTCTCTACTAGTAGTGATTGCCAAAGTCTTTTGGAATTTTTGTCTGAGTCGTCAGATCACGGTAATATCGGAGTACATTCTGGGCCAGTCCTACTTGATAGTGGACTGGAATTCCAGACATCTCCAAGATTACAGCAATTGGCAACTTCAGCCGATCTTATTCCAGTGGTTACAGGAGATTTGAGGTCCTTGGCAGATAGACCTGTTTGCTTCCAGGCTAAATCGACAGATTCCGAGCTTTTTTAGCTGGAGACCAGACCCGTTGGCGAAGGCAACGGACGCCTTCCTTCAGGATTGGTCAGGGGGCTGAATTACACGTTTCCCTCCTTCCTTCTGATTCCCAGGGTGACGTCACAGATTTTCAAGCAGCGAGCGGAAGTGATTCTGGTGACGCCTCTGTGGAGATCGCAGCCCTGGTTCCCAGTATTGTTGGAGATGAGCTGCGATCTCCCCAGGATGCTCCCTTGGTCGGAGTCTCTGCTCCTGGGCCCTCACAAGGAACAGCATCCGATGGTATTGTCGGGGCTACTGTCGCTGATGGCATGGAGGCTTTGTAACAGTGGGAGATGCCAGGATTTTCGGACAGAGCTTCAGCTTTCATCAAACAAGCCTCGGCTCCTTCAACTAGGAAACAATACTCTTCAGCCTGGAAAGGCTAGGTGGGTTGGTGCTTGGAGCGGCACGTGGATCCCGTGGGGGCAGAACTATCCCACGTTGTGAATTTTCTCTCGGACAAGGCTCTTGAGTGTTTAGCTTACCACTCTGTAAATAACTTTAGATCAGCCATTTCAGCAGGGCATTGTCAGGTGGATGGTAAACCGGTCGGCATGCACCCAGTGGTATGCAAGCTCCTTAAGGGCATTTGGGGGCTAATCCCCCCTAAACCCAAGTATACTGGTTTATGGGACGTTTCTCTGGTCATATCCCCCTTTAATAGCTGACCAGCGAATAATCTCCTGTCCAGAAAGCATTTATCTGCCAAATTGGCTATGCTTTTATGCCTCTTCGCTTGTAGGCGTTCATCGGATGTGCGGGCCTTGGATATTTCAGATAGATTATTTACTCGAAAGGGAGATTCCTTTACTATTACAGGACGTACAAAGACTTTATCAAGGTGTATTGAATACAATGCATTCCCTGACATTGACAAACTGTGTTGTACAATGTTTAAAAAGTATGAAGAATGCACGTGTTCACTGAGACCAGAAGGTTGTACAAAGTTATTAATTGCCTTGCAAAAACCTTTCAAACCAGTGTCAGCTGCCAATATAGCCAGATGGTTACGATCTGTTATGCAAGAAGCCGGTCTTGATGTTCAAATGTTTGGAGCACATTCGGTACGTGGTGCCATGGCATCAAAAATGTATATGTTGGGATCTAATAGCCAGGACATTATGCGATGTGCTGACTGGTCCTCTGAATGAACTTTTAAACAGTTTTATTATATACCGGTGGGAGATATAACATCAGTTGTTTTTGGTAAGCGTTAAACTAGCATAATCCGAAGCCTCCGGTCCTGTAATAGAATAAAACAATTGCTAGCATTCGCGCCAAGAATTTTCAATTCTATTAAGGACACGGAGGCGAGGATTATCCCACCAGGTTATATTACAATGTCATTGTAATGATTACCCACCCGTATATGATGTGATGTGGTTTTCTGATATACAGAAATTACGTGTTGTTCATTTCATTTTCTTTCAGGATCGTATAAGAAATCCGAGTAGGAGATTCTTCGGGTTGAAGACTTTACATGGAGTTATGGTTTCCTGTTAACCTTCCACGTTGGAGGACATTATTTGATACTACAAGTTGGCTCACAGTTGGACTTACAGTTTGAGCAAAGAAAGAGGACCATGGGACTGTGTTGATGGCTCTTATCGGGGCTGATGGGGTGCGATTGGTGCAAGAGCATCATGGGCAATGTAGTTTCTGTTATAAAATGAAAGTTTTTCATTGGCTGCTGTGTTGACAGTAAAAGAAAGAGAAAGCATAATCCTCGCCTCCGAGTCCTTAATAGAATTGAAAATTCTTGGTGCGAATCCTAGCAAATTTTTTATTCAGTCCATCCCCAGTCCATCCTCCCTTTCCCTTCGTCGATACCCAGCCAGGAGAACCTCCACTCATTCGCCCCTCCTGCCCTGGGCGGTAACCCCGACCCCGCATTCATCGTGCCCGTGAGCACCAACCAACGTCTACCGTCGGGGCTCAAGGGCAGAGTGGACAGACACTGTCCACCGCCAATTAAGCTTGCTTACACCACAGGTATTCAATGGAGGACTGTCGCGCTGCTGATCATGTGATGTGAGTCGGTGCAAGGGGTGCCGACCGGATTATTCCTCTGAGAGCTAGAAACTGTTGCACCGGAACATAAACGCTGATCAGTGTTCTCAGATTGGGCTATTTCCCGTACAATTGGGTGACATTTTGCTCATTTGTGCGGGGAAATAGCTCTCCTGGCAGGGTGCACAAAGTTGGGCTGTATTTGTCCTTCTGTGTGCAAAAATATAGAATTGGGCAGTGCCGACAATCAAATAGTTGCAACACTCCCGAACTCAGCAGAACAGGGCCGTCAATCATTCAGAGCGCGAAAGTGCTAACTATGACGGCCCTGTAAATGGTGCTGTCCTGCCCCCAAGAGTGTTTGGGCCCTATTACCAACAACGAGCAAGGCATTTTGGTCATCAAACACAACTCCTAGTTCCGCCCTTTAAGCGTCAATCATTATCAATTAGCTTGCTTCTCCTTGCAAATTATGTCAGTGGTCTGATGAAGCATGCCCTTCTTTTATGTTTATGGCAATGACTAGGCCAGCGCCCTCCCCAGCTCTCTGTAGTTCAAAGCTCTTACATTGAATTAGTTTTGTCCCTATTCTATGTCTTCACTCGTTCTGCCGAGAGCGTGCAGTCCTCCCAGCTCCCTGTTATCCATTGAAAGTACTCTCAGCTGGGGGACTGCAGCACGCGCTGGCTTGGTTGAGGGAGGAGTGGGTAATGACATTTATCCTTGGAAGGTGGTGAGAGAGACCAGTTATGCAGGAGTGGGCAATCTGCTGTCAGGTGGCAGGAGGTAAGGCCTGAGTGATGGAGGATTTTCTTGGTTGCTTTGCCCTAGGGTGCACATGTATTGCCTGTGGCATGCATGCCAGCAGCCATCAACCTGTCCTAAGAGTTAGTAAGAGGTTGGCCCCAGAGTTCAAGATGCCGCGTGTTGGATGTGAGGTAAACTGCCCTAGTATTTTATTGGATTTAGTTCCTGCAATGGAATCCAGTAGTTAATGTAACTTAGGATTTGGCACAGTGCTTCTCGAACATGGACAGTTCTTTTAAGGGAAGAAGGTGTTAAAAAAAAAAAAACACATAAAAAAAACACCAAAAAAACCTCAATCCTGATACTTTTACAGTGTGCATGTGATAGAGCGCCATGTGATTCTGAGATTTGTAGGGGTGCATCATGTTCACTGTTAGTCGGCACCCGCATATAATCGATGTATGTCTAGAAGCGTCATAGAATTGTATTTGCTATAATCATTTAACATAGAAGTGTTAGACATGTAATGACGTTTGCGAAGTTTAACGTTGCAAGTTATTGTGAATGTATTTGGAATAATGTAGATGATTAGGTTTCACAATCAATGTAATGGATTAAACGTGTGCTACGTTAGAATTAAAAAGTAGGTTGCTTATTTACAAGATGATTATGTTGAATTAATGCTTAGAATGTGATTTTGTAGTATGTCTAAATTTGTTAGGCCTAACTGCATATGTAGAAGAGAAGGCCCGTTCATTTCTTATTTTAGCTATATTTTACAGGCTGACCGGGATTTTTTGGTTAAGGCTTGAGTTGCCGTGAAATGTAAAACTTCAAGATGTGAAGAGCTTTCCTTTTCGTTCCCATGTTTCTGTTGCAGGTGCAAGGACATTTAGCTCGTTAGTGAGAATAAGTCTCTGTTTTAGGAGTTGAGATACGGCGAGAAGCCTACAGGGGAGTGTATTGGAATGTGCAACTGTAACTCTTAGTATGGAAGGTGCCTGGGACCCAAGGTCAACGGACGATGGAAGATGGACAGCTCTGGATGGAAATTTACCGGAGGAAGACCTGGTTGAAGAGGTGTGCCGAAGGGCGTGTTCTGCGATTTTGGGGTTTTGTATTGGGCACAGACTCCCATGGGTTGAGCAGATGAGGTTTAGGCGGGAAGCTAGAAGGAGCATCAAAGATCGAGCTCTCACTAAGTGAAGACTTCTTAGGAAGTTTCACTTCTGACACCTTTTCCATGATTCTCTTGTTTGGGAGGGAATGCTAAGTAGGGATGCCATTTTAGAATAGAGTAGGGACAGAAATGTTTTGACTAATGATTCCTAAGATCGGTATCGGCATAACTATTTTTTATTTGATGCTTTTAGAATCTATCATTCTTTTTATTTTTAGTCGAATGCGAATTCTTCGTAGGCTAGCTTTTGTGTTAGTGCCCATTTATCTTTTGTGCCTCGTATTGAGGTGCCTTTATGTTCAGGTGTCCTTTGTCCTTTAATGATGTCAACTGGCGGTAGTTACATCCTGATTATTGTGTTTACTCCCTCTATGCTATTTGGCAAGTGAAAAGATCCAGTCGACCTGAGAGGGTTCTTGTAGATAATTGGTTAGACAAGAATCCGGCCTTATCAGTTGGTAGCAGAGACGGATGGTTATTTCCGATAGCGTGGGAAGATCTAGATTAGGATAAGTGATCCTTGAGGCCCATAGACGCTAAGTGATGGTGAATCATCAGATGGTGAACAGCAGACGACGACGGCGGCTGATGGACATCGACGGAGAGTAGCAGTGCGGCAGAAAGCAGCAGTTTGAGGAGTGAGTATGAATAGGGTGAGATGTTGTAGATTGCGGTGTTGATTTGTTGTGTGATGTCTTGCGGAGTTGGTGTGAATGTTGAGTGATTGTGAGATCAGGCTGTGAGCGCGCGCAGCCCGGGAAAGTCTTGGGCTCGACGAGTAGCTTAAGCGATTGGGTGTAGAAGACACCCGCGGTAGATTTTGTTGACCACCCTAAGGAGATCGTGAGGTGCCATCGATCACCTGGACCGAGATAGGGGGAGCGAATGTGTGAGTGTATGGCAAACCGACGCTGGTTGTGGGTTGTTGTATGTGGATTTGAGTATTTGTAACCTATCAGAGGCGATCTGTCTGGCCAGACGGGGATGGACAGTTGCCAACCGAGGTCGACAACTTCGAGAGACTGTGGACGTACAGTCAAAGAAGTAACTTGTTTGGGACAAACGGTTATTTCAGCGTATGAATGGGATGAATGCAAGGGTGAGACGTGAGTTGTGAAGGAGGGGAATTGCTGCGAGTGGAGGAAAAGTGACGTCAGAGGGTGTTGCGCTGCGATAGGTCGGTTGGTGTGAGTTACGTTGTCGTTGGTGGATTGATATCAGGAAGTAACGGAAAATTGTGTACGTTCAGAATTTGGTCATTATGAAATGCTTTAAAGTTTTCCGAGAATTGTGTAGAGGTGGCAAACATGTGGTTACTCGTGGGGGTGAAGAAGCCTCTCCCGAGGATACTCCGGCACATTACATGGCAAGAAATGTGGGGTTGCATACTATAATTTGGCTTGAAAATTGGCATAAAATGACCCAAGGCGAAGGAGAATTAGCTTTCCCCAGATATGGTTCATTCAGGTTGGAAGTGTTGTACCAGTTGAAGTCTGTGATGGCGGCGTTACGACCTTTGCCAAGGCCAATTCAATTTGAAGCATTGCATGCGTGGATTAGAGCAGCGCATTATAGGAAAAGAGATAGAACCCAGGAAAGGATGAAAAAGTCGATTAAGGCGTTCCAGGATGCCAGATGGGATGCAGAAGAGAAAAGATGGAGAGTACAGGCAATAGAGGGACACAGGTTGTATCCCTTACTAGTAAAGACTGATAATTCAAAGGAAAAGAGAGTGGATGATGAGGATGACAGTGATACTGATGATAGCCTATTAGAGAGGTTATTATCTGAGAGACCACCTCCATACAACCCAGATGCCCCGGAAGGGAGGTCAGCTCAGATGGAAGGGACTGGGGGAGTATCAACTCAGTCAGATGTGAGAGTAGAAGGAAAGATCTCGACAGGAGCTGAGGGTATGAGGAATCAGTCTGTAGCTAGCGCAGAGGTTGGGAGAGGTGCGAGGTTACCGGATGCTCTAAAGGTACCGGTCACTATTGGACCTATTGTTTCTGTTTATGACCCAGATCAAGAGCTGGTTGGGAGCTCAGTACAGTCAGCTGTAGGAGTGAGGAGTGTGACCGAGGGAAGTGGGTCAGTGAGTGGAATGGAGCAGACTCCGAAGCCTATAGAATGGAGTACGCCATTGCAAGCCACAGCAGACTCCTCTAGGGGACAGGGAGAGTCGAGATCAGTGAGACCAAGGTCTTTGGCCGAGTCAAGATCAGATTTGCGAATGTGGACGCCACCAGTGAGAAACCAGAACCAGAGTGTGTTAACAGCAGAAAGCGAACGAGGCACCATACTGAATCGTTCTGTTCCTATGAGTATGTCAGAAGACAGTAGGTCACAGGAACGAGAATGTGAGTACAATGAAAGGGATGATGTAGGTTGTCGAAGTACTGAAGGGAGCCCTTAAAGGGAGGATGTTAGATGTTGTGAGATTGAAGGCAGAGGTGGATGAGATAAGTGGAAATTTACCTCTTGAGAGAATCTTAATGTACGAACAAGATGAATTACTCTTTGTAGCGAAGGATGTGACTCGCAAAGCACGAACTGCTCGTGAGAAATTGTTGGAATTGGCCAAGCGGTATGATGTGGATTTGTCTAAAACTAAATCATTGCAAGGAAGTCACAGGTTGCAGTACAGTGATCAGGAACTAGAAGAGAAAAGAGTTATGGGATTGAGAACCCATATCAAAGATTTAATCATAGCAATGCGTGCATGGATTATGCTTGACAAGTGGGAAGAAAGATGGTCCAAGAAGAAAAGCTCTAAGAAAACCATAGGAGAGACACCACCTCCGGGTGGAGGGATGATGGAGATAGGGAATTACCCTTTACGAGAAGTGCAGAATGGAGGATATGTACATGTACCCTGGAGTAGGGGGTGATTTGGCTGCCTTCACAAATGATTTTCCCCGACTTAGGGAGAAACCTGTGGAGTGGTATAAGCAAGTCGATCGCTTTGTCAAAATTTCAAATGTATTGTGGATTGATCTGAACACCTTATTTGACATTGTGGTTCCGAGTGATTTGTGATCGGCATGTAAAATTGCTGTTGAGTGGCCGACTTCGGAGCCTGACAGGGACCCGATTTCGAATGGTCCGTCGCCTATAGTGATGAAAAAGTTCGAACAAGTGATTACTTGGTTGAAGTCGAAAATCTCACCTCAGGACATCGATTGGGTGAAGATAGATAGGACAGTGCAAGAGCCTAAGGAGACTGTGCATGAGTTTTATGAGAGACTTTTGCAGGCTTTTAAACAGTACAGTGGTCTAGATGTGTTGGATACGAAAGACATGGGACAGTTTGTTTCTAAGTTTGTGTTGGGATTGAGGCCAGAGGTTAGTCTCATGATACAGCAGCATTTGATTTGTTGGCAGAACAAGCCTGTAGATGAGATTTTACGGTATGCTAGAATCCAAGCACAGGAAGTTGAAGGATAAACTGATGCTTGTGCAGATGCAAACAGCCCAGGGACAGCCTAATGGGGGAACGTTGGGAAGGAAACAGGGAAACAATCCAGGAGGAATGCAGAATGCCCAGGGTCAGGGAAGGCCAAAGTCAATAGACCCTAAGACAGAAATGGATGTGGCGACATTGAAAAAGACTACAGCATGTCATCTTTGTCACCAGATTGGACACTGGAGACGCGAGTGTCCTCTGAACCCGTTGAACCAGATACAGCAGGAAGGAGAGTTAGACCAGGTTCCTGTGGCGGACGTGGTCCCCACAGTGACTCGACCTAAGATGGTCAAAGGGGGGACGGGTGTTCTGCAGATGCAGGTTCCCCAACCACCCAAGATACAGAATATACAACAGGGAGTTCGGACATATTTGCAGATGCCTATGTTTGAGGGGAGTGGGGAAAACGATCTAGACCCGCTGGCATGACCATGCTCGAGAGGAGGATTGTGCGCTTGGAGCTGTCCTAGAGGTAGATCAGAAGGGACCCTTTGTGGAAGCAGATATTGACGGTCACCTTACGACCTTTTTGGTTGATACGGGCGCTACTCGATCGACTGGAAGATCTGCAGTGGTCCCAGACCTACCCCTTTCTGGACAATCAATCCAAGTCGTTGGCGTGGCAAATAAGAAACTGACTAGTCCATTGACGGAGCCAATCCCAGTCAAGATGGGGAATTTCAGCGATCAACACCAGTTTGTGGTGTGTGATTCTAGTCCAGTTTGCCTGTTGGGTAGAGATCTATTGTGCAAGCTTAACTGCACTATCTATGGTACCCCAAAGGGAGTGGAAGTACAGACAAGGGATGACGATGCGACCTTTAAGGTTGCGAATCAGCGTGTGTGTGTGGAAATGTACCCAGCATTGACGGTGGAGGAACTTCCACTGAATCTGAGGGACTCGGTGTCAATTGACGTATGGGACCTCAGTGGAGAGGAGATCAGACTAGTCAAGGGAGTAGACCCAGTGAAAATCCAGATTAGGCCAAATATGGAGTTCCCGAGGACGCCCCAGTATAAGTTATCACCTGAAACTATTGCAGGGATTAAACCTGTAATTGAGTCTATGATCAAGCAGGGAATTCTGAGGGAGATTATGGGTAGCCCATGCAATTCGCCTATTATGGGACTACAGAAGCCGAGTGGGAAATTTAGGATTGTACAAGACTTGCGAAAAGTCAATGAGATAGTTGTTCCATGTTGTCCAGTGGTACCAAATCAGTCTGTGATTCTGTTTCAGATCCCATGTGAAGCTGAATGGTTCACAGTGATTGACTTGTGTCAAGCCTTTTTCTCGATTCCTCTGCATGAGGAGAGCCAATTTCTTTTTGCTTTTCGGCTGGAAAATCGTGTGTTGACGTGGTGTCGTATCCCACAGGGGTATACAGAGAGCCCATCTATCTTTAATCAGATCTTGAAGAAAAATCTCGAAGGTTTTGTGTTACCACAGAACTCTGTTCTAGTGCAGTACATTGACGATCTGCTTGTTGCGTCAAACTGAGGACGCTTGCAGGATCGTTACAGTTACCCTGTTGAATTATTTGGCGGCGAATGGGCATAAAGTGTCTCCGAACAAATTGCAGTACTGTTTGAGTAAAGTACAGTACGTGTTGAGGCTATTCTGAAAATGCCTGTTCCCACTACTCCGAGAGAAGTCCGAATGTTCTTGGGAATGGTTGGTTATTGTCGCCAATGGATCCCAAACTTTTCCTTTGAAGCGAAGCCTTTACAGTGGCTGACGCGTAAGGATGTGAGTGATCCGGTACCATGGGACGAAGACTGTTTAAGGTCATTTTTGAGGCTGAGAGAAGCTTTGTGTTGCGCTCCAGCTTTGGGAATGCCCGATTACAACAAGGCATTTACCTAATTCTGCTGCGAAAGGGAAGGTTGCGCATTGGCAGTTCTAACTCAGACTCATGGAAGTGTCCGTAGACCAGTTGCCTACTTTTCAGCTACTTTAGATCCAGTAGCTTCTGCGTTGCCCGGATGGCTCAAATCCGTTGCCGCAACGGGTGTCAGTATCGAAAGATGTGAGAGCATTGTCATGGGTCATCCGCTTACTGTTTATGTACCACATTCTGTTGAATTGTTGATGACTAGGACTAAAACACAGCACCTCACGAATAATAGGTTGACGCGTTAAGTCATCCTTGCTGCAGATAACGTGACGCTGAAGAGGTGTTCTGTTTTAAATCCTGCCACATTGTTGCCTATTCCAAATGTAGAAGATGAAGACTGTGAGGACCATGATTGTCTTGATGTGACTGAATTGTGCACCAAACCGAGACCTGACATTGTCGATGAGCCGCTTCCAGAGTCAGATGAAATTTTCTTTGTGGACGGTTCATGCTTAAGAGACAGTGTTGGTCGACTGAAAGCAGCGTTTGCTGTATGTACCCTCACTGGAGTGGTTGAAGCCGCTTGTTTAGAAGGAGTATACTCCGCACAGGTGGCTGAACTTATTGCTTTGACCCGTGCCTGTTTGGCTGCTGACAAGATTCTTATAACGATTTATACCGATAGTCAGTATGGGTTTGGTGTCATTCATGACTTCGGACAGCTATGGTCGCAGAGAGGGTTTATGACATCTTCTGGTTCACCCATTAGAAATGGGGATTATGTGAGGCAATTGTTGGAAGCATTGCAATATCCAGAAGAAATCGCAGTTGTTAAGTGTTCTGCACACTCCAAGGGGAATGACTTTGAGTCATTGGGTAATAACTACGCAGATGAAGTTGTTCGATTTTGTGCGGAACAGGGATGCGTATTCACTGAAAAGGCATGTCGAGGGAGGTCAAGAAAGAACCGATCTCAACGTGATGTTAGCCATGGCTGATACATGGGAAGAACTGAAACGGTTGCAGGATGAAGTTTCCGATCAATAACGGGATAGTTGGGTGCGAGCTGGATGTGAGAAGGGAGATGTGGATGTATGGATTTCGCATGATGGAAGAGCTGTGTTACCGGAATGTCTGTTGAATCCAATGGCAAGATTGATACATGGTGCTGTACATCTTGTTAGAGATGCGATGGTGCGAGTGTTTCATCAAACATGGTACAATCCGAAGTTTCGTGAAGTAGCTGAGGCTGTGTGTCAGAGATGTGTTGCGTGTCAACAAATGAATGTAGGGAAAAGGACGGCTGTCACGCAGAGTCATATTGGGAGGTCAGGTTGGCCTTTCAACAGAATGCAGTTGGATTTCATTGAAATACCAAGGTGCAATGGGTTGAGGTACATATTAGTTGTAGTATGTGTCTTCTAGATGGGTGGAGGCTTACCCAACACGTAGGTGTGACACACTCAGAGTAGCCAAGTTACTACTGAGAGAGCTTATCCCAAGGTTAGGTTTCCCGACCTCTTTTGAGTCAGACAGAGGAACGCATTTCCATAGTGAGATCATGAAATTGCTTTGTGCTGCCCTGAATGTAGACCAAAGGTTGCATTGCAGTTATCGACCAGAGGCTTCTGGGATTGTGGAACAAGTTAATGGGACTTTAAAAGCCCGGATGGCAAAAGGGTGTTCTTCGACATCTTTGAAATGGCCAGACGCATTACCCTTGGTTCTCATGAGTCTCCGTAGTGTGCCTGATAGGAGGACTGGATTGTCGCCTCATGAGATCCTCAGGGGGAGAGCGATGCGTTAGCCAGCAATACCAGCCACTCCTTTGATTAACATCACTGATGATTTGATTCTCGACTACTGTAAAGGCCTGGCTGACGTCCGTTCTGTGTCTCAGCAGGTGCAAGCAGCAGCTGTTCCAGCTGCAAGTGACCTGTGCCACGACTTGTGCCCAGGGCATTGGGTACTTGTGCGTAAACACGTGAGGAAGAGTTGCCTGGATGCCCGTTGGCGTGGGCCGTACCAGATAATCTTGGTTACGAATACAGCAGTGAAGTGTGGGGGATTGCCGAACTGGGTGCATGCCTCCCATACCCGCAGAGTTCCAGCACCCTTGGAAGATACAGCCCCTCTCGTGAATGAAGATCCAGCTGAGGTGGCAGAGCCATCTGAGAGGGCAAGTCAAGCTGTGAGGGTTGCTGACGCAGTTGGTTGTGCACTAGACCGAGCTGAAAGGGGATGTGTAAGTCGAAGTCCCGAATTTGACTCAGACGAAGAAAGTGTTGCTGTGGGTGGAGTAGAGTCAAATTCTGCTGAAGAAGGAAGTAGTGCACAGAGTACTCAAAGGGAGAGCAGGAGTGCCACAGAAGCAAAAAGGGTTTGGCCCGTGAGTCATAGACGGGTAAACTTACGAGTGGCACCGGGACAAGATCTTGCCCCAGTTTCCGAAGCGTCTGAATCAGAGCAGAGTGACGAAGAGCAAGCTCAAGGTGGTCTGAGAAAGTCGAGGAGAGCAAGAGTGCCGTGTCGCAGGTACGCCTCACCAGAGTGGACATACGCTGTGACTGATGCCAGGCATACCGAGCACGGGGAGGCTGAAATCCTTGACACTGGTCAGCAGTTCTCCAAACCTGAAGAGAGAAGCGTTGCTGAAAATACCAGGATTGGAGATCGATGGGATATTGACCCTCAATATTCCGAGTCCACCGCTTCTGAGTAAAGTTTGTGAACTGATTTTGGAAACTTTAGTCTTTCCGACTTTTGTTGTTATACCAGAACCTCAGGAGTTGATGACACTTCGAATTGAAATCTTGCAGGGGGTCCTAGAGCTGTTGGGACCGAATCATGTCCTGGACTGATGGTGAACTTGTGTTGTATAAGTCTGAAAGAAGATAACCTAGGCCCGAGTGGAAGAAGAATAAATTTAGGGATTTTCCGTTGGAGAAAACGAAAGAGGGCTAGGGAAGTCTTTTCTGGACCGTGTAAATAGGGAACTGAAACTTGTTAGGGGTTTTCCAGCTTCAAAGTGGTGATTGAACTGGGTTGACAAGAAATTTTGGATGAGAAAGAGACTTTTACCTGTTGCCATCGAACTGAACTCTGAGAACTTTACGAAGATGGCAGAAGCTGGAAATACTCATCGTAGAGCTAAACTAATGATAGGTACACTTTTTGGGGTAGTGATAGCTGCTATAGTTGCGATAGTTGTAGCCTCATATATAGTGTCACACGAGCAGGAGGGGGAGGTACACGGGACACCTACACCTACCACTTCCAGCCAAAAAGGGGTTACTATAGGAGCTCAAAGAGCTTTGACACTTGAAGAGAGTCGTAGACTTCATGTAGACCTGTCTAGAGGTGATTTCAAGCTTAATGCTTATGTGAAGCTGTTGTATGAGTATGTTGACGCGATGGATGCGAAGGATTGCTATGTGTGTATGCAGTTGCCTTCTTCTGTAGACGAGGGTATTAGATACCATCACCTTCCACTAACATATGGGATTTCTTGCAGCTTATTGCTTAGCCTGTTCTATGAGAGGAAACAGTTCGAGTATTTCTTCTCAAACTATGATGCAGTACTTCCTGAAGTTCCGGCATATAAGCATTTGAATAAGTATGATTATTATAAGTCAGAGGACAGACTTCGGACTTATTTCATACTGACTACGAGTTTAGATACAGCTTATGCTCATTGACATAATTTGACGTGCTTATTGTCGGAAACTGAAAAGAAGTTTATTGGCCAGATTGAGGATAGATATAGAAAACTAACCCAGAAACGAAACACAGGAGAGAGTCCAGTAGATTGGACTGAGGAGGAGAGATTACACAGATCCAAGGGAAGCTATGGACCCATAGCATTAGATCAAGTACAGAAGGGGAATTTGTGCATAGGACGTCCTCAGACCTATTATGACAAAGTTCCAGTGGAACATAGTACGTGTGACCATACCTTTACTATGGAAGATTCTGCTAAGAACTTTTTGTAGGGCCCGATGCAAGTGATTCCAACAGTGTATTTTGTATGCGGAAAGAATGCTTGCGTGAGATTGCCTGTGAATTGGTATGGTACATACTACTTGGCTATCATTTTTCCGAAGGTATACCATACAGAAGATTTAAATTTGTTAGAGACCGGACATCATTCTAAAGTGCGAAGAGCTACGAGTGCAGATGCAGTGATTGGTGATGTCTTTGGAGCAATGATACCCAGTTTGGGCGTGGTCTTGAATGACGTGAAAATAAGAAAGCTGGCGACTGTGGTTGATGAATTGTCAATGAACACGGCGAGGTCATTGTTGTTGGTTGATGGAGAGATGTTATCGATAAGAACGATGGTTTTGCAAAATTGTCTTGCTTTAGACGTGTTATTGGCTAAAGAGGGCAGTCTCTGTAAATTGCTGAAGGTCCAGGAATGCTGTACGTATATTCCAGACAAAAGCAAGAATCTGGAGAAATATATAGACAACATTACAACGATTCACCAGGAGATTGTGGAGTTGACTGAAGAGAATGTGTGGGAAAAGATTGGTAAAGGATTTGGTCGTATTGGAAGTTGATTTGCAAACTTGGGAAAAGGGTTCCTCGGATTTGTGCTGAAGCCACTGGTTATCGTTGTGGTTTGTGTGATCTGTTTGTGGGGACTTATTAGAGCCTGTAAATGGTACAGGGGAAATAAGGTTGAGAGAGCTCTCAGGGTGAATGAGAGAAGAATGGCGAGACTGCAGGACAGTCAATATCAGATCCTTAAAAGGATGGAGGGGTTCCGACAGAGTAGAATGGCAACAAGCACTGTTTAGGTCGGTTCTTTCTCCAAAGGGAATGAAGTTGTGATGGTGTGATGATAATTGTCATCAAAGGGGGGAACTGATAGAGCGCCATGTGATTCTGAGATTTGTAGGGGTGCATCATATTCACTGTTAGTCGGCACCCGCATATAATCGATGTATGTCTAGAAGCGTCATAGAATTGTATTTGCTAAAATTATTTAACATAGAAGTGTTAGACATGTAATAACGTTTGCGAAGTTTAACGTTGCAAGTTATTGTGAATGTATTTGGAATAATGTAGATGATTAGGTTTCACAATCAATGTAATGGATTAAATGTGTGCTACATTGGAATTAAAAAGTAGGTTGCTTATTTACAAGATGATTATGTTGAATTAATGCTTAGAATGTGATTTTGTAGTATGTCTAAATTTGTTAGGCCTAACTGCATATGTAGAAGAGAAGGCCCGTTCATTTCTTATTTTAGCTATATTTTACAGGCTGACAGGGATTTTTTGGTTAAGGCTTGAGTTGCCGTGAAATGTAAAACTTCAAGATGTGAAGAGCTTTCCTTTTCGTTCCCATGTTTCTGTTGCAGGTGCAAGGACATTTAGCTCGTTGGTGAGAATAAGTCTTTGTTTTAGGAGTTGAGATACGGCGAGAAGCCTACAGGGGCGTGCATTGGAATGTGCAACTGTAACTC
Organism: Triturus cristatus; assembly: GCF_964204655.1. Taxonomy (NCBI): domain Eukaryota; kingdom Metazoa; phylum Chordata; class Amphibia; order Caudata; family Salamandridae; genus Triturus; species Triturus cristatus. The sequence continues at coordinate 1,268,483,447 of NC_140579.1, read as the reverse complement.
TTAGTATGGAAGGTGCCTGGGACCCAAGGTCAAGTTAACGGACGATGGAATATGGACAGCTCTGGATGGAAATTTACCGGAGGAAGACCTGGTTGAAGAGGTGTGCCGAAGGGTGTGTTCTGCGATTTTAGGGTTTTGTATTAGGGACAGACTCCCGTGGGTTGAGCAGATGAGGTTTAGGCGGGAAGCTAGAAGGAGCATCGAAGATCGAGCTCTCACTAAGTGAAGACTTCTTAGGAAGTTTCACTTCTGACACCTTTTCCATGATTCTCTTGTTTGGGAGGGAATGCTAAGTAGGGATGCCATTTTAGAATAGAGTAGGGACAGAAATGTTTTGCCTAATGATTCCTAAGATCGATATCAGCATAACTATTTTTTATTTGATGCTTTTAGAATCTGTAATTCTTTTTATTTTTAGTCTAATGCGAATTCTTTGTAGGCTAGCTTTTGTGTTAGTGCCCATTTATCTTTTGTGCCTCATATTGAGGTGCCTTTATGTTCAGAAGTTTTTGCTCATAATAAAATCTCTGAAATTTTAGATCCTGAGTCCTTTGTCCTTTAATGATGTCAACTTGCGGTTGTTACATCCTGATAATTGTGTTTACTCCCTCTACGCTATTTGGCAAGTAAAAAGATTCAGTCGACCTGAGAGGGTTCTTGTAGATAATTGGTTAGACAAGAATCCAGCCTTATCACATGCACTCTCCTGAGTCCTACCTCTGTGCATGATCAAACTCTTATTTTTATTTTTAATAGACCATTTCTGCAACAAAAAAATGCCTAAACACCAAAAACTGTGTTGAGAACTGACAATATGTAAGGAATGGTAGCACTTATTTCACATGTTTTGTCAGGGGCTATTCACATAATGCTTATGGGAGGGGTGTTTATAGAGACTTTGCTACTGGTCAGAACACGTGTGAGCAGTTTAATAATAATTATACATAAGGATGTGTTAGTAAAGACTCCTAAAAATTAAAGAGTACACAAGAAGTCTGTTGTGATTTCAATGGGTAAAGGGTATGTCCAGGGCTTTAAGTGGGTTGAAAAAGCAGGGGGGGGGGGGTGGGTGGTCACTCAAAGGGGCGAAACCAATGTAAAAAAGTGTGTGCTTAAAAAGGTGAAAATCTGTTGCCTAACTGGCATTTTGCTGCCTCTTTCTGTTATTGTACCCAAATAAGGAATAGAACTGGCATGCACTTAAAACAAGTCCAGACTATTGGCTTCATCAATGGTTGTTAGCTGCAATAGATGAATACGTAACACTGACTTTATGGTAAATAATGGTGAAAATGCTTCAGTTGTATAATTTTTATACTGTGAAATTACTATACCATGCCATTCGAAACGTTAAAAAAAACTATTTGTAAAATACTTACTTTTATTTGTTATGGGCTTGGGAAAATGTCTAGAAGCTGGTAATACTTGGCAGCAGCTGCCCATGCAGCAGCATTAATCACTGCAGACCTGTTAAATGTAGAGCCTACACTCTGCCCTTCACACCTCCTGCCCTGCTGTGGATCCCCATGGCCTACACTTTCAGATCACTGGCAGGTGATCGTATCTTCTGGCATCTGCATAGCAAAGTCTCTCCAGGCAGCCCTGCCAAGTTCCACGTATCAGGGGTGAGGCTAATGCATTTTAGTGTGGTGGCCTGCATTACCTCACTAAAATGCAAATTCGCACCTTTATAGCTCCTCTCACACCACTGGCGCTGACATGCAGACACAAGTGGGATGGAGCGCTGCCCAAGCGCTTCAGGAAGAGCAACTGTGCGCTGCTCTGACGCAGTGTGCGACTGCAGCACTAGTACTAAGGCTTGGATTGGGATTAAAAATCGGCCAGGGCACGCTAAGAAAAAGTGGCCCACATTTGCAAATTGCCTTTCCGCAAAACACTGCTTCATTGAAGTTTTATCAAAAGAAGTGGAGGGGGTCTTTGACAGAGGCATGTTTTCTTAACTTTACTTAGAAAAAATAATGCGCAAAAGAAAATGTCACTCATAATTTCAGTGAAATTATGAAAATGTCACACATAGCAATTTGAAGCTTTGGCAGCTGTGTCCAGGGTTACATCAAAGGCTGGTGATGGCTGGTAGTGCCGTCGAGTGAAGATTTATTTTCACTTGAAGTGTGATGGCAAAAATTAAGAGCTGCTTTTTAGAACTGCCGGTGCTTGGCACTGGCAGGACCCAGCCCACTTAAAGCCCTGGGTATCCCAACGAGGAGACTATCTTAATCTACATGTACTTTAAGAGGGCCCAGCTAATCCTGGAAAACTTGAGACCCACCCTCTGTCCAGCCTAGTTTTCTATTTCTGGGCAAGAGCTTCTGGATAGTAATTAAAAGAAAACTGCACTCCATACCATGAACAGAAATAGACTGGGGAGGATTGCAAAGGCAGTGATTACTTTGGGATATATCTTTTTATTTGAGAGGGCTCTTTTAAGCTCCTGCTTTTTTGAACTGCTTTCCCATCAGTTACATTATGTATGTGTTCTGACAGAGTCACAGTGGGAACTGGTCATCAAAATCAGTTTTATTAATAGAATTTAGGCATGATTGCAAAAGCCCATTGTTGCCCAGTGTACCTTCTCCTACTATATGTATATTAAATAGACTTTAGAATTATTTTTAAATGTTTTCTGACGGTTATTTTTGTAAAATTTGAGAGTTTCATCTTTGGGCTGGTTTTTGGGCTAATACTGCTCTGCGTTGGGCTTAATTTGGGCTTGAACTTGGGTAGGTTTGGGCTTGGGACGGGTCTCAAAATCTGGCAACACTGACGCTGATACACCGGAAGATAATGTCCTCGGAACTCCAGCACTCGGCCTGAGGCGAGCCCGGGTGTGCATGCAATGAACGCCAGGAATCCTGTAGCTTAGTTCCAATTTTGATTTCTGTTGGAAGGTGATTAAAGATAGTGAATCTCATCGCCCAACTGCTTAGTTCCCACCAAGAATCCCTCTACGAGGGGGTTTAAAGAGTAGGTTAGGTCTGTAGTAAAGGCGAAGGTCAGTTTCGCAGCGTAAGGTCATAAGTGATCATGCTCTGTGTTGCATAGTATTATCAGGACTTCGGGGGCATGGTGCAGATTAATTCAAGGGTGCGCTAGAAAGAGGGGAACACCTCGGGCGACACCTTGTAGGGGACATAACCATTGTCATTCTATCACCATGGTTTACAGATAGATCGCCAAAGAACCGAGCCGGAGGAGTGACGGAGGCCACCGGTCCGTGCAATTGTCTGGAGCAGTGAGTGTTGATGATGGGCCCAGCTGTGGGGGGGGGCAGGGTTGGGGGCCGGCGTGATGACAAGCCACTGTGGAATGTTTCCATTTTAAACGTTCTTCTTTCCAGGCAGTGGAACCGCCGCTAGTTAGACAGTCGTTCAGTGCAGGAGCAAGTCACGTGGATTCTTTGAGGTAAAGAAAACATGCCACTAACCCCCCCCCCACTCCGCCCTTACCCACCTCACCCGCAGTCAGCAATCCCTCCCAAATCCCCCCTGGTTAGGGACCACGCTGGGTGACATAACTGTGGTTTTATTCACAGCGAGGAGGCCCCGGGCGGGGATGCCTTGAGGCGGATACTCAGAGGTGACTTAATGGTTGTCCATTTTTATCACCAAGGTTCACCGACAGTTCACACACCACGATCAGGAGGACGATCAAGAGGCCAAGCTAACGCCGGAAGCAGTTAGTTGTTGGGCGGGGCTCAGCAGTGGCAGGGGAGGCAGGGCAAGGGTGATACCAAGCAACTTGGAAGGTTCGCACTAATAGTTGTTCTTTCCAGGAAAGGGGAACAGACGATCGCTAGACGGTCGCTCCAGCCAGGGGCAAGTCACAGCAGAATCGTTTGAGGTAAACAAAAACACCCCTCGTTTACACCGCCACCCCCGACTTTTGTCCTGACCACCAAGTCCCTCCACAATCGCATTGCCTCCGGGGAGTGACCGGTAAGGCGGATAAGTGCTTAACCTGTGTTTTTATTTACAGCATAGAGAAGCCACCCCCCTTCACTTGCCTGCAAACACAGACATCGCACCCCCCCACAAGGTCAACCGATAACAGACATCTGAAATCAACATTAGATGCGTTGACAGGCTAGGGTGAGCCAGGAAACAAAGACTGAAGTAAGTACAGGCGAGCGCAAGGGGGAGGGTCTCTGATAGAACAGAGCTGTGGGGAAGGGTTGAACCCGCGGGTCAGCGGTAAGGCCCAGGGGGTCATATATTCGTGATCCTTTTTCTCTGCAGGACCAGAGTAGAGGTTTCTGCACTACGAACCACAGGCATGGATAGCCAGGGATTCCTTCCCCTCCTGTTTTCCTAAATCACCACAGTGGAAGAGTCACAGCCGGCACGTCGCAGGAAGCCATCTGGGCAGACTTTTGGGAAATGACGAAGGCTAGAGGAGTCTCCTGGGCCTAAGAGATGCTTGACGCCCGTGAACAAGCAGACTCTGGTGTAGTGGAGGATGTGCCTGCTGCGGCTCGCTTTGTTCGCCCTAAGTTGGCAGGGTATGCCCAGACGTGGGTCCCTTGCTCACTTTGCCACTGGATTCAAGATAGCCTGGCTGATGAGGGTTATGAACCCAAAACCGGTCCCAGGATGCTTGTTTCTGGTCCAGGGAAGACATGGCTTGGCAGTTTGGGCTGGACTGTTACCATGAGCACAGGGTCAGACTGATTTGCATATGGCCATGTCTGAACTGGGGTGGTGGAGTGAGCTAAAGAATGATAATGGATTAAACCCAGATCAGTTGACTGGGGGTGAGTGTTTGCTTTGCTCAAACGCTCCGTCCATCATCCCCTTTGGTATCGCTTTGTTCACCATAAGTTGGCAGGGTATGCCCAGACGTGGGTCCCTTGCTCACTTTGCCACTGGATTCAAGATAGCCTGGCTGATGAGGGTTATGAACCCGAAACCGGTCCCAGGATGCTTGTTTCCGGTCCAGGGAAGACATGGCTTGGCAGTTCGGGCTGGACTGTTCCCATGAGGCACAGGGTCAGACTGATTTGCATATGGCCATGTCTGAACTGGGGTGGTGGAGTGAGCTAAAGAATGATGATGGATTAAACCCAGATCAGTTGACTGGGGTGAGTGTTTGATTTGCTCAAACTCTCCGTCCATCATCCCCTTTGGTATCGCTTTGCTGCGGCTACAGCAGGGCCAGTTGAGGCAGCAACCGGGAGGTTGAAGCGTGCCCGCCGGCCGACTAACAAGGAGTTTCCGGGAGAGCAGCCAGTCCAGAAGGTCAGGGTGATTTTTCCCCCCCATGAGCAGCAGTGCCTGCGGTCATCCCGGCTGGCCCGCCACCACCGATCACAGTTAGCGACACAAACTCTGATAAATTCGGTAAGATGATGGACTCTATGTTGAGCATCTTGGATGACTTTAAATCGCGCTTTGTGAATACAGTACATACACCCACGCCTGTGGCTGAGGCTCCTAAGGGGCAGAGTGCACCGTCCATTGTGCAAGTGTGGGGAGAAGTGGCTGGCAACGCGTGTGCTCAGGAATTACCGGGCTCAGCAGCCGCCGGAGCGGCAGCAGGGTTACAACAGGGATACACAGCGCAAACGGCTATAGAGCGCGACATAGTGAGGCCCCAGCCGGGAGCGGCAATACAACCACAAGCGCGCTACCACTGGCTGCACCCATCTTACAGCGACTAGCAGTCCCCCCCCCCCCCTCTCCCAGTCCCAGTCTGACAGACAAAGCTGCCCCGCCATCAGCTAAATCCTTAGACGCTCCCCAGCCAGCGGCACCGGCAGAGGCAGACAAGGTAGGCACAGTGACAGCTGTGCCGCTCGTCACAGTAGCACCGCTAAAATCTGGTCACTGCTCTCTGGCTTGGGCAGTACCGTTGGCGGCTAAGGAAGGTATCTGGAGACGGGAATTTGTGGACATCTTTACCTTGCTGATGCACGGGGTCGAGGGCCAAGACACTAGGAAAATGGGAGGGAAGGACGAAGATAAAAGGTAAAATTCCAGACGTGGCCAGAGAAGACAATTAAGAACTGGGGGGGATGCTTTCGCTATTTTGGCAGCAATGGTGTCTGAGAAATTTCCAGAACAGGCTCCTGCAATGTGGCAGTATTCTCGCATAATCCATGACAAAGCCGAATAAACAGGGGGCATCGGGTGGTACAACTACGATCGCGAATTCTGCAATAGAATGGCAATGTGTCCATACCTGAGCTGGGACCAAAAGGAAATCCAGCTCTGGGTGGAGCACATGGGGAAGTTTACGGCAGACATCAAGGAGGCCACAAAAAATCAGAAGGGCCAAGGAAATTATAAGGGACAGAAGCAAGTGGTGAAGCGTCCTTTCAAACAGTCCTTTCGTGGAGGCCGGGGGGGCGGCCATCAGGGAACGGGGGCAAATGATTTAACCCAAACTCTTGCAGATTGTACAACACAGGGTCCTGCTCATGGGGAAAGGCTTGCAAGTTTGGGCACATTTGCAGCAAGTGTGGCGCCGGTCACCCTGCAGCGTCATGCAGCAACAAGGCAGCTGCCAGTAAGCCAGACAAGTAACAAGAGTGATAGAGCGGTCCCCTCCCGTCCCACCCTACTGCCTCCAGTCCCTCTCTCCACCAGTGGCCCAGTTCCCCCCTCATCGTCAGCCACTACTCAAGTTAAGGTTTCCTCTGGAAAGGGCCCCTCACCGATTCGCATTGACACCCTCATCCCCATGCCCAGGGCGTACCCCAACACAAAGGACAGCAGGATTCTGGCATAGGGTTTCATAGATGGTTTCAAGATCCCATACCAAGGGCCACTAGTTTGCAGGGATGCAGACAACCTGAGGTCACCCAGGGAGCTTCCACACGTGGTGCATGATAAGATCATGAAGGAGAAGGTTTTGGGAAGGGTAGCAGGGCCATTTGACACCCCCCCTGGAAAATGTTCTGGGGTGGTCCCCAAAAAGCAACCCGGGTTTTTCCGCCTCATACATCACTTGTCTTACCCAGAAGGCAATTCAGTTAATCACTGGCTGGAGGACGGAACATGCTCCGTTTCGTACTGTTCATTTGACATGGCTGTGGTCATGGTCAGGAGAGCAGGGAAGGGGGGCATGGATGGCCAAGGCTGACATAGTCAGCCTTCCGCCTGCTCCCAGTACACCCAGAGAGTCACCATCTGCTGGCTTTAAGTGGCAGAGCACATTTTATTTTTACAAGTGCATGCCGATGGGTTGCGTGGTTTTCTGCGCTTACTTTGAGGCATTCAGCAGTTTCTTACAGTGGGCACTCATCTGGTCTTAAAACACAGGGGACGATTTCCTCTTCATTGGGAAAGCAGGGACCCAGGACTGCAGCATAGCACTGCATCACTTCCAGGAGCTGGCAGGGTGCTTGGGGGTTCCTTTGCGCTGGGGAAAACCGAGGGTCCGCACAGGTCCTCACTTTCCTGGGCCCTGGGCATCGAGATGGACACGGTCAAGGGCGTGTCCAGGCTCCCTGCTGGGAAGGTGCAGGCATTGCAGCTGGATATCCAGGCACTCCTGGGCAAGGACAAAGTCCCCCTGGGTGTCATTCGGAGCCTCTTGGGGAAGCTGAACTTTGCAGCCAGGGTAGTCCCAGCGGGCAGAGTCTTCGCAAGGAGACAAGCAAGGGCCACAGCCAATGTACGAAAAAAGCATCACATGGTGAGATTACTGAGGGGTTTAAAGGAGGACCTCCTCATGTGGCATGAGTTTCTACTGAGTTTCAATGGTACAGACATTTGGAGATCCCTCTGGGCTGGTAGCCCAGATATTTGTCTCTTCACAGATGCGTCCGGCAGGGAGGGCTTTGGCGCTATAATGGACTGCGAATAGTGCGCGCAAAAGTGGCCCAATGCTTGGTGTAAAAAGAACATAACAGCAAAAATAACGGTACTAGAACTGTTCCCCATCGTCATCGCACTTCATCTGTGGCCAGATGCACTGTCAGCCAGGAGGGTGGTATTCTGGTCTGACAACATGGCGGTGGTACAAGCCATCAATGGGCAGACAGCCAAATGCCCTCTGGTGCTGTGCCTGTTAAGAGAGCTGATCAGGGTCTGAATGCGCTGCAATGTAGAGTTTAGGGCAAGACGCATTGAGGGGGTAAAGAATGTAGTGGCTGACGCTCTCTCTCGATTTCAGTGGCTCCGTTTCCGGGAGGCCTGGCCACGAGCAACAGCGACGATGACCCCTTTCCCTGCGCAGCTATGGCGACTTCTGCAATGGAACAGGAACTAAGAACGATGGGCGAAAAGTCTCTGGCTCTAGGGACCAGGAAAAGATACAGAAATCAGCTCTCCACTTTCCAGAACATTTCACTGAAACTGGGCCAAGCAGCGCATCCCTTAGAGCAATGGGTGCAGGGCTTCGTACTCTGGGCTAAAAGGCAGGAGAAGAGTCATTCGTGGGTGCAGGGCATTTGTCTGTAGTAACCCATGACGCCAAGTTGAGAGGAGAGCAAGATCCCACTAAGTCCTTCTTGATCAGGGCGGCATTAAAAGGGTGGGCCAGGGAATTGGTGAAAGTCTCCGATACCAGGGCCCCCATTGATTTTCACACACTCCAGGCCATGCTGGATGTAGTAGAACAGGTTTCCCTTTTGCAGTTTGAGGCTCGACTCTTTGCGGCAGCGTTCTGCCTCGCGTTCTTTGGGGCATTCAGAATTAGCGAACTGGTGGCTAGGGCAAAAGCCGACCAGTCAGGAGACGCATTATGCAGCCACGATGTAAGAGTGTCACTTAGGCTGGTGATCCACCTCAGGAGGTCTAAAACTGACCAAGCTGGGAAGGGGACGGACATAGTACTAATGCCACTGGGGGACCACAGATACTGCCCCGATTCTAGAGTCAAAAATTACTTGGCGATCCGCCCCAATGTCCCGGGTTACTTTCTAATTCATGTGGATCAGGTGCCTCTCTCAAAATTTCAAATAGACAAGGTCATGTGTGCTTGCCTCATGCGTGCAGGCCTTGCCCGCCCTGACCAGAAGTATTCGAATCACTCATTTCGGATTGGGGCGGCCACTGCAGCGTTTAAGGCGGGCATGTGACAGGAAAGCATAAAGAAAGTGGGACGCTGGGAATCCTGTTGCTTTAAGCGCTACATTCGTCATTGAGTGGGATAGGTAATGTAAGCTGGACCTGCGCCCCACCCCCCCACCCCCTCTCCCCCCACGGTGACAAGGGGCAGTTGTAAATATTGTGTGCAGTGAATTACAGTGACATATCCAGGCATCATGTGTATAATATGTGTGCAGTGAAGATGAACAGCATAACATGTAGTGCATTGTGGAAGCACGAAAAAGTATTAAAATAAGTGTGTGAAAATGGCATCCGTTTATTTTGCCAGGATTCCAAGTGTGGGTGATCGGCCACTCGTTCGTCGCCAGACTGGCCCAGTGGGCTGCACGCAGGAAATGGATGCAAGGGTTCCCACACACCAAGTTGGTCTGGTGAGGTTTTCCCCGGCATGAGATGGACCAGCCTACTGAACAGGCTAGAACAGGGCATGTCTGGGTGGGAAGGCTTTCCCAACATCTTGATAATCCACTTGGGGGGGCAACGATCTCACCACTATGGGCAGGGGTGCTCTCCTACAGGCAATGAAGACTGACTTGGGGTAGATTAGCAAGCACATGGGCCAATGCGAGCTTTTTTGGTCTGAAATAGTGCCACGCTTGTCTTGGCACGGGGCCAAGTCTAATGAAGCAGTGGAGCATTCCTGCAAAAGGGTTAACAATGCGATGCGCAAGTTCACAGACCAAAGAGGTTTTTGGTTCATCAGACGAGCTGATCCAAATGAAGGTGAGAGGCTATTTTGATGCCGATAAGGTTCACTTGTCACAGGTTGGAATGGACCTGTTCCTCTTGGGCATGCAAGAGACACTGGAAGGAGCCGGGTGCAAGTGAAGAAAGTGCTGTTTGGTTGGTGGGGGGCTCTTTAGGCGACGGGGGCCGCCTCCAGAGCTGTGGCGGAGTTACAGGGCGATCTGGAAGCAGTTTGGGTACAGAAGGATACCTCTGCAAGAGCACAATAGGGGTGCCAGAATCAAATCCCAGGAGCCTCATGGGAGGGTCCTGGAACAATGACGTCGGCGCCCCGTTAGTCCTTCGGGTGGTTGTGGGCCTGAACAACCGGGGGCTTGCCTTGCTACGCTCTACCCTGAAAGGGCCGTGAGTAATAAGGGACCAATGTGTCATCGGATCCAGTAAGGGGATCACCCCTATAAGGGTAGCGCTGATTGGGTTTTCCACAGTGCTTGGCTCATCAGGCGGGCAGGGCAGCATAGTTTGGTACAGCTGCCTGCCCTTGGATCGCCCGTAAGATAACCCACCGTATTTGCATACTTTTGTATGGAATAAACCTGCAGCAATATTTTCTCCAAACTGTGTTGTGTATTTATTCATGTATGCCTATTCTGCTGTGGTGTGGGTGGGGTCTTGCGCCTATAATGGAACTAAGAGAGCCGAGTGTGAAGCGGTCTCCTAAAGAGTAGCAGATTATCTGTGTGGCTGTCAACGATAACATTTAGTTTGTGACTGAATACCAGCTAGCAACGCGTGGCAGTGAAGCAGGCTGTGCTGTGACACGTGGGAAGTAGACTCCGACTGTTGACACGCGATCCAATTCCATGTTTGGCTACCAATTTCAGCGTTATCTGTTTTTTAACCTGCGTTTATCCACGTGATGCAAATCGCAGGCCCTTGTGTACAAAGGGGGAATGTTAGCCTCAAAGTTAATAATGGAAGTGCGGGAATGAGAGACACCTACATCTGTGCGACAGTGAGAGAACTCTAGTCGTGTGTCTGTAGCTGAAGAGAGGCCGGTGTGTGACAGAGGGCTAGCTGTGTGATGTGGTTCAAGTGCTTGTTTTAGTCTGTGTATTATTAGACTAAACAGTCACTGGCAATGCAATTTCTTTGCAAATCATGGCATGGTCTTCAGCTTTTATTAGAATAACTACGAAGTAGTGAAATAAAATGGCATCCTTCGATTTACTGTTGACTGCCTTGAATATTACTTGTTCTTTTTCCAGAAGGAACATAAAATCTGATCAATATGGCTGCTGCTGTTGGCATCGCAATGCTTCGCTCACAATATAGAAGAATATTATTGGCCCGCGTCCTGGGCGTGCAGGAACCTCTCAGTATTTATGGCTCTAAACCCCTGTTCTGCCATGTATCAACTATCATCGTGGGTTCTTCCGAGTTTTCACCTTGTGCTTCCATCCACACAACCCCTGCCTTCCCTGCAGGACACAATAAGTGGTTGAAGGTGAAACATGTCAAGGGGACGAAAGATGAAGCAAGAGCAACCATGTTCGCTAAGCTTTCCATGAAGATTAAGTTTGCAGTGAAAGGTAGGAATACATCACGTGCATGGGTTGAGTCTCGGTGTGGGCCAAGAACCTAGGTTGTGCCCTGGGAGTTTGTGTGCCCTGGGAAATAACAGTAACAGAAGTAAGTGAGGTGGGCTATGTGAGCTGAGATATTGGTTGCCTTTGCACAGCATGTCAATAGTGAAGTTGTATTAAAATTGGTAATTGTCACGAGGTTCTCCTTGGTTTGGGTGGAAAGTGACTTACAACCAATACAATACAATGCCCTATTAAGGTTTGTTTGTGATTTTAAGGACTGAATCCAAGCAGTTCAATGATTTGAAAAGTCTGAAAATGTTTCACAGGCTAGTTTTTTTAGACATTTGTAAAGCACAAGACACCTAATAGATGAGTTGAGTGTGATGAACTAGTGGAGAGAAATGATGTAGGAAATAGGCAAAAACACAAAGATTCTAATGAAGCAGTTTCGTAGATGTCCCATAAGTCGTGAGGCACTGTGTTCCAGAGAAATGTACCTCTAACTGCAAATCTTCTACCACCATTGGAAGAGGATTTGATGGGCAAAGGAGTTTAAGAATGTATTTCCTGAGCAAACTTTTCTCATGCTCTTGTGGGGAGTGATGAAATCTGAAATACACAGAAGCTTGGTGGTGTATTGCTTTTACTCTGCTAATGGGAACTCTTAGCGAGAAACTCCATCCTACTGACAATTGGGCAGGACATGGTGTTATTTATTCAAGATTGGAAGACAAGTCGTAGTTAAGTTCTGAAGCTTTGTTGAACGTGAGGCCAATGTTGCAGTGACCGTTGTGAATGCAGATATGGAAGCCAGCACCTGAGACTTGAAGGCTGTCCTCCAGGATGTTGCGTGTAGATAGTAAGAGTGAAGGGAGAGCAGAAGCCTATGCTACAAAGCGTGTTCTTTAGCATAGTCTTGTAAAATGTCAGAGACTAGACTTCTTAGATTGAAAAGAACAGATAGAGCACAGTTTTGACTTGTAGTGAAGGTTGATATATTTTTTTTTTCCATGTTTATTATCTGAGGCTTATCAGTGTGAGGATTAATGTGCCCAGCTAAAGAAGTTGCAAATGTATTCTTTTACAGCCCTTAAAAAGGATGGAGTAAGATTTCAGGAATGACAAGTGAAGGATTGTGTTTTTGCCTGGTGGATGGCGGATAGTGGCAAAATTAAGGCGAGGTATTTTTAAGACGTGGTTTCTCAAGACTAGAAGATCTAATCAGCTATGAGTAGTGCCAGTGATGGCGTGTACGTGAATGGGATGATTTGATAAAATACTGCAAGGTCTGATCTAGATTAGTTTGTTCAGAGCTTATTACAGGTTTAGTTATCATGAGACGTTCAAGTTGGGGGCCATAGGCATTAGCAAACACAATGAGATGATGGACGGAGCGCTGAAACTTTTCAGACACTCACCCCCCTTCGCAGATCTGGGTTAAATCCAACATTGTTCTTTAGCTCACTTCGCCACCTCAGTTCGGACCCCAACTATAAGCAAATCAGTATTGACCTTGTGCCTCATGGGAACAGTCCACCCCGAACTGCCAAGCCAGGCACTCCCTGAACCAGAAAAAGCATCCTGGGACCGGTTTCGGGATAACACCCCTCATCAGCATGGTTAGCTTGAATCCAGTGGCAAAGTGAGCAAGGGACTCACGTCTGGGCATACCCTGCGAACTTAGGGCGAACAAAGCAAACACAAGGAGTTGATGAACGGAGCGCTGGAACTGCCAAGCCAGGTCCTCCCTGAACCGGAAACAAACATCCAGGGACCGGTTTCGGGGTAACACCCCTCATCAGCCAGGCTAGCTTGAATCCAGTGGCAAAGTGAGCAAGGGACCAGTCACAAATCTGGGTTGAATCCATAATCGTTCTTTAGCTCACTTCGCCACATCAGTTTGGACCCAACTATATGCAAATCCGTCTTGAGGTGGTGAAGCGAGCTGTGACTGGGGGTGAGTGTCTAAAAAGTTTCACCGCTCCGACCATCATCTCCTTGTGTTGACCAGAGGCATTATCTAACCAGTTATCAACTCCTGAGTAGCGCCTCCCCTCGGATTACCTAGTCACCTCTCCTAGAAACCTGGGGACTTGTCTCGAGTAACTATAAAATGCAAACTGTACATACGTGTCCTCTATCCTTTTATATATCCTGCACCCTGCCCCTCTTTACCTTTGTATATTATTGTGATTCCAAGGCTATTTTACATTTCTATGATTCCTGTAAAGTGCTCTGGTCAAGTTTGCGCTCTATAAAACACATAAATAAATCATAAATAAATAAAGGATCACTGTATTATAGGCCTTTCAAATGATAGATTGTGGATAAGTGTCTTGTGCTTTTAGCTGATCTGTTGCTGAGGTAAGCTAAGGTGAATGGGTTTGTTTTGAACTTAGGGGAAAGGAATAGAGGGAAAGGTAGAATGTTGATGGAGTCCAGGGTGTTGGTCTCCTAAGTGATTGATTATTTGTTGCGGTGTAAATGGAGGTGTTACATATATCCATATTTTTTGTGGACGGATCTCTGGACAAAGGATTGGTGGGCTGTGCACCTACCCGAGACCGGACCACCACTGCAAACAACATCCATGTAGGAACTTATCGGTAGACTATGTATCCGGCAAATAAGTTTTATTCAGAACATATTTTCCCAGAGCACAAGCACAGCAAAGATTCCACAGTCAAAGCCTTCTGCTTCAAAGACTACATTAAATTCAACCACCCCGTCCTCACGAAGCCACCATTAGGCGCTAAGCCCACTAGGGGTTCAAAACACATTGACCACCTTGAGAGGCACTGGACCATACAGAGCCAAAATACTAGTGATAAGTGAAGAACCTAAAAGAACAATTCATTGAAGGTCTCTCTATTAAAAACATATACATTTGAGATCACTAGTGTTCATGCCTCATAATGAAGAGAGTAAAAATAACTTTACTACACTGATAGCAAAGTTCCTTGTTCCGTAAAATCAGAAAAAAATTTTTTTAGATCTTTTCACAGAATCCAATTTATTCAGACCAAGTTTTGACAAAAGATTGTTTGACAGAACATAATGAGATAGTGTGACCTGGACAATAGATAGAATCTAATAGAAGTATGAAAAGATTCCATACTAGATGCATGAATAATGACTGATTATTGACAATTCAACTAGCAAAATATATAACAGGTGGATGAACCATACTAGTTTATATGCATATTGGATTTCCTTCCATGTTTTTAATGAGCCATTACTCTGATTGCTATATATGGACAAATAAAAAACAGCAAAAGACACACAATTTATGGGCGGAATGCAGAACAAATCAAAACATTCGCCCCCAGTCAAGAGATCTGGGTTAAATCCATCATTCTTTTGCTCACCATGCCACCCCAGTTTAGACCTCGCCATATGCAAATTGGTCTTGACCCTGTGCCTCATGGGAACAGTCCAGCCCGAACTGCCAAGCCAGGTACTCCGTGGACCGGAAACAAGCATCCTAGGACCGATTCCGGGGTTTCACCCCTCTTCAGCCAGGAGAGCTTGATTCCAGTGGCACAGTGAGCCCAGGAGCCACGTCTGGGCATACCTGGCGCACTTAGGGCGAGAAAGCAAAAGACACACAATTGATGGATGGAATGCAGAACAAATCAAAACATTCACCCCCAGTCAAGCGATCTGGGTTAAATCCATCATTCTTTTGCTCATCATGCCACCCCAGTTTAGGCCTGGCCATATGCAAATCAGTCTTGACCCTGTGCCTCATGGGAACAGTCAAGCCCGAACTGCCAAACCAGCTCCTCCCTGGACCGGAAACAACCATCTTAGGACCGGTTTCGGGGTTTCACCCCTCTACAATTGATGAACGGAATGCAGAACAAATCAAAACATTCACCCCCAGTCAAGAGATCTGGGTTAAATCCATCATTCTTTTGCTCACCATGCCACCCCAAAAAACAGGTCATTTGCCAATTCCATAAGCTAGGAGTATGCCAGAAGAGTGGGGCAATAGAATAGCTATCCCCAGTATATGAACATCTTCACAAGTGAATCGCCTCATTATTGCCATAAAAAATGAAGAATGCAGGTAAAAACTATGAACACGTATTTAAGCCGATAAACCAGACCCATCCACACCCTCCACAACGGGCTTAGTGTGCCACTTAATTCCACAGAAGGGTATATCTCCGAATATTGTGGGCAAAAATATTGATTTACCTAATTATGAAGTACCAAAATATCATGAACGTCCGTATATGTAGGTAAGTATAGATTTACTATTCTTAACTCCACATACCTCGACGATGTATGTATACGTATCATAGATATACACAATAGATATGTGGAGTTAAGTGAAGTAAACCTATACTACTTATATATACTTACCTTCATAATCTTTTGGAACTCGATATTTAGGTTACTATATTTTTGTATATCAATATTTTGCCTGTGAGATTCTGGTAGTATACCTGAACAGAGCCTTCAGCCCACCCCATAATTTCAGAATACCCATATTCCACACTAAACTTCTTGGCGACATTCCACTTAGGCCAGTCTGAGGATACGATTAACAACACTGTACATGTAGAAAATAAATATGTAATGCCCGCCAAGCGCCATAATTAAAATAACCTATTTATTTCAACAAGGATCAGCCCAGAAAGTATTGGTAACGTTATTTACTGTTTTTGCATTTATTTAAACAAAAGCAAACAGTCAACTGCTAAGGGAACACTCCATGTACAATTTAAAAAACAAATTGATCGTTTCAAGTCCTGGAGAGAAGGAGGATGCTAGTGCTTAATGATCTTTCATGGTGGTGATTGAAGGCATTACAAGGGAGTATAGGGTATCTTACAAGGAACTCTTTAAAAAAAATGTTTTATTAAGTCCGTGAATGTTGCAGCTGGGAGTAAAAGAGGCAGCAATAAGTTGAAACCGTCAGTCTTGAAACACTGAGGTCCTGATTGACAAACTGCATTTTGTAGTATGCAAGGTAGTTCCACTTATTACAAAATGCAATTCACAAACCTACGAGTGGAAATCTCCACCACTCCTATCTTTTCTATGGAGAGAGCCTCACACATGTATGTTTACTATTTAGTAGTAAGTGAGGGAGTAACAGGGGAAGTGGCTGGGAAATGGGAAATACTTATTCCCATACACAAAGCAGTAAGCCCATTGCAGTTCACAAACTGCACTTCTAAAGTTACAGCAGCCAAAAATGACCCAAAGCATTATTTTAATTTAATGTTACAAACGTTATATATAAATAAAGACAAATATTATGATACTTTATTTTAATTTAAAATACTGTTAGAAATGGGGATCTCTAGTTGGCAAGGGCTTGCACCTTTGTCCAAATAGGGACCCTTCTTCTTAGTCAGGATAAGGGAGTTACACTCCTAACATAACCCCTGCTCACCCCCTTGGTAGCTTGGCACGAGCAGTCTAGCTTATCTTAGAGACAGTGTGTGAAGCATTGCACATAACCCACAGTAATACAGTGTAAGCACTACAAAAGGACACCACACCAGTTTAGAAAAATAGCCAATATTTTTATATACATTAAGAGAAGACCAAAAACGATTAAAAATAACCACAATACAGTACCTAAAAATCTACAGTTGTCAAAATAAGCTTTAAAAACAGTTCCTTGATGTCGATAGCTCCGTCCGGGGCTATCAGGACATCGTGAGCAAACAAATCCAAACAGTTCTGGCTGACCGCGGCGTCGCGGGCCAGCTACGGTGTCGGGAAGACCCGCAAACAGTACCTTTCAGAAATGCAGGGCGCCGGCGACCTCTTCGTTGCGTTTCCGAAAACACGGCGTCCGCAGGCGTCGGTTCCGGAGGTCGGTGCAGGAGTCGTCGGGGGCCCTCGAAGTCACACATGTTGTAGGTTGATCTCCTCTCTGTTGGGATCAGGAACGCTGGCGTTGGCAGGCATCAGGTGCTGTGGTGCGAAGTGCAGTGGTGCGGCGTACGGTGCCCTCAGGTCGCAGTGTGAGCAGCGGCTCAGTGGTGGCATTGGATGGCGTCGTCGGTGAGACCAGGGTCGTGGTGCGAGATGAAGGGGGTGCTCATCACAGTGCTGGCAGTTCACGGTGCAAGCAGCGGCGTCGTCGTTGCTGAAGCACTGTTGTCGGCTGACGAACTGGAGTTGATGGCACTGGCGTCGGTAGGCTAAGGCTGCGGTGTGGGATGAGGGCGGTGCGTCATGTAATGTTGCGAGTGGTGCCCTCGAACCATGGTGCAAGCAGCGGCGTCTATTTCGGCGTGGAGCGTCGTCGTCGGGGATACCAAGGTGTCGTCGTGAAGCAGTGCGGAGTGTGGTGCCCACAGGCCACGGTGTGAGCAGCGGCTCGGTGGCGACATCAGCAGGCATCGTCAGTGAGACCAGGGTCGCGGTGCCCTCTGCATTGCCAAGGCATCGTCGTGAAGCGAGGCGGAGTGTGGTGTCCACCGGTCGCAGTGTGAGCAGCGGCTCCGTGGCAGTGTCAGCAGGCATTGCCGGTGAGACTAAGGTTGCGGCGGTGCCCTCTGCGGTGCCATCAGGACACGGAGTTGGCATCGGCATCATAGACGCCGTCGAGTTGCTTTTCCTCTGTTGCAGCACAAACCACACAGTCCCCAGTGCTGCAGGCAGAAGAGCTTGAAGTCTTTGTTGTTCCTGAGACTTCTTGAACAGGGGGCAAGCTCTACCTCAAGCCCTTGGAGAAACTCACAAAGCAGATTGCAGAAAGTTCAGTCCAGTCCTTTCACTGCCCAAGACAGAAGCTGCCACTGCAGGCCAACACAGCAAAGTTCACAGCAACGTGGTAGGTCCTCCTCACAGCTTCTCCAGCTCTTCTTCTTGGCAGTCTTCTTGATCCCAAAGAGTTCTAAAGTTCAGGGGTCTGGGCCCCAATATTTATATCCCAAAATCCTTTGATCTCTTAGGCAGAGAGTGTCTGTGCCCAGCCAGAACTAGTTCTGCCTTCTCTTGTGTGATTTCCTGGCAGGAGGTGGAGACGGCATTGTCAGAGGCAGACCAGGCCCTTTGAGGTGCAAGGAAATCTCTTCCCTCTTCCCCCATCGCAGCCCAGGTCTATTCAGCCCTTTCCGTACCTACCTAGACTATCTGGAGCCACTCCTGCTCCCCGGCCTTCTGTCATCCAAAACCCAGAAAGGCAATCCACATTCCAGCAGAGGCACACGGGATGACTCGGCAAGAATATACCTACTTTCTAAAAGTGGTATTTTCAAACACAGAATGTAAAAATCAGCTGCACTAAAAGATGCATCTTTAGATTCTGAGTTTAGGCATACAAAATTTTATTTTCCTACCTAGTTCCCAGGGCCAGTTATGTTTATAAGATGTTATAAACAAACTTCCCATTCTGTCCAATGGCGATCAGGTAGCCATGCAATAGTGAAAAAATAAAATAGGCTGTAATTCACTATCAGGACATGCCACGCACACCAGGGCATGTCCTACCTTTCACATACACTGCACCCTGCCCACAGGGGTACCTCGGGCCTACCTTAGGGGTGACTAACATGTAGAAAAGGGAAGGTTTAGGGCCTGGCAAGTGGGGGCACTTGCCAGGTCGACATGGCAGTTACAAACTGCGCTCAGACTCTGCAATGGCAGGTCTGTGTTACCTTTTTAGGGCTACTCACGTGGGTGGCACAATCAGTGCTGCAGACCCACTAGTAGCATTTGATTTACAGGCCCTGGCACATGCATTGCACTTTACTAGGGACTAACAAGTAAATCAAATATCCAATCATGGAAATACCACTCCATAACACAATTTACCACAGGAGCATTTGCACTTTACCACTGATCAGCTGTGAGAAAAGTGTGCAGAAACACTACGCCAGCAAAAACTGAGTAAAAACCGGAAGGGCAGAAAGCGAAAACTCAGGAAACACGCCAAAAGATGCCAAGTCTAACAAATACATATACTTTATTTTTTTTAAATAATTACATTAAGTTCATTACATTGTTCTGGAAAAAAGAAAGCGAATGAGTTTGAAATTCCTGTGATATGGTACTAACCAAAAAGGATCAGCCTTGAGCAGTCTTCTATATTTGTAATTATCATTAATGGCCTAGATGCACAAATGCAGCGAGTTAAAGAAGACAGCCATTAAAACTGTAATGTCTGTCAAGGTTTATGGAAAAATGTCACTGAAAGCCCCAGGTTGCTTTCAGATCACCACTGGAATGTGGAACAATGATTTTGTCAACATGTAAGGAAAGGTATTCCAGGTCGTTACTAGGTCTTGTGTGTGATGCATGTGGACTCAGCTGGACCCTCTTATCAACCTCAAGCCAGGGCGCTAAAACCCAAGGCAAAAGAGATGGACTAATGCTGTGGCGTCTATGGAATCAAATAGGCAGCTGCATTCTGTGCCTTTTGCATTCTAACAGCAGTCCCATGTCTAAATTGTACACATATTAAAGCTTCGTGTCAACCAGTACAGCAAGACTTAACTTTAATGTACTGAAAGGCCACGTTTTGGGACGTGTTTGAACTGCAACCTTAACTTGAGCTGTCGTTCTGACTAAATCACAGATGGGATCATAGCCCTCAATTTACCGTGATACCGTTTTTGGCCGATTATAGCACATCCAACAATCTACAGCATTGGATGCACAATAGGAACAAGGACATCTGTGAGCCAATCCCCCAGTCATCCCAGCTTTACTATTGATAACTTTGATATAGCACAGGGGTGTGCACATAAGTGAGCTCTAAAATCTGCTCTGCTTACTTGAAACTGAACAAGTCACCATTTTACTTAGCACTGTGAACGATATTGAGTGCTAAATAAATGTATAAACTGGTACCAAGCCATTAATGGAATGTGTTTGTGAGCATGGTTAAGTACCTTTGATGCACGAAAACGTAACTCTTTAGAATATACATTTAGGGGCAGATTTACAAGCCCATTGCGCCACTTTTACGTCACTTTTAACATGGAAAAAGTGACGCAAAAGTGGCACAAGGGCTTGTAAATCTGCCTCTTAGTTTGCATCTTCCGAATTAGTTTAGAGCAAATCCAGATATTGCAGCCAGGGCGCATTGACTTTCAGAGGCTCAAAGTGATTTATATTATGCGTTATCTACTTCAGATCCCATCACAATTAAGCCATAGTCTAACCTCGGCTCCATTTTTCTTGATAATTACTAGGTTTGATTTTTGTTCACCATAAGAGTGACTGTAGTTTTTTTGTAAATTTAATTAGTTGTGTGGAGCTGCCAGTAGTTTCATTAAGATCAGCACTCCACCGACAGTTTGTATAAGATAGGCAGTAGTGCCATTGTGACTTGCTCGTCTCCTTCAGACCAGACCTTGAAAAATCATACAAAAGTTACCAGTCCTGCTGGTCAATTGATCTGAATAATTTACTCGACCTAACTGTAATGCTCTTGACCCATAAACTAATCTCAAATTGTAAGATCCTGGGCAAATATTTAGTTTTATCAAGCCGCCTTTGTCTTCATTATCTCATATGAGAGCACCTTGAAATATGTGAGTTCAGTATGTCTTCTGTACAAAAAACTCTTTTATTAGGCTAATTTTTTTTCTTCATGTAAATCTAACTCCCATATAGGGTAGACATGACCCTTGACGTTCTCTTCGTTCATTAACCGCATTGGCATCAGGGCGAGGCAGCATGTTTCTCAGTTCTTGTTAAAAAATTCTCCCTTTTGATAAATGTATTACTAAAGCATGATGAGGTAGCACACTGTCATTTGCAGTCAGCACATTTCCCATTGAAATGGCCACAACATTTCACACTGACATGAAGTTTTACTATTAAAACGAAATAGTGTACAAACGATAATGTTTGGAAATCGCGTTTCTGAAAATATGTATCATTTGCATATCACCAAGTAAACATCTGATTTGTTTTGATCCTATTAAAATCTTTTCTTCCATCAGACTTCTGAATTACAAAAAAAAGGCTTTCCTATTTGCTGATATATTTTGAAATATTTGTATTGTTCATTTACAAGCTATTTAAGCATGCTGTCTGTTAGAGAAAAACTGACCTCCTACAGCCTTTCCTTTGACGATGATTGGAAGACAGTTCACTTTACAAAATCCTCTAACTTTGCAGTCAGAGTAATAAAAATAAACACCAATCTCCAGGATAAAAAAGGGCCGCCATTTGTAACAAGACAGAAGCTGATATTTGACCTCTGTCTTTGAATGCATAGCATTTGTGAGAAGATAAAAAACAGATTTAAAGGCATCTTTATTGCTCATGCCCCTTCTGAATGAACAGAACACCTGTTGGTTACCAGCTCAAGCTCTCTAACCAAAACTGGCCAGTAGGCCCTAAAAACAGCTTACCCTTATAAAACCTGACTTGCCAAAGTAAGTGGGCAGTTGTTTTTTTCAAGACCCAACATTGCATTTTTTTAAGAGTGACAGTAGTTTGATTAAAGTATACTTTTTCTTGCAGAAGCCGGCTCAAACCCAGAATTTAATGCGAGTTTGTCACAACTTTTGGAACAATGTCGAGGCAAGAATATGCCAAAATCTTCAGTGGAGGCAGCGATTAAAGGAGCGGTGTGTAGTAAAAATGATCATTTTCTTTTCTTACTCAGCTGTGATTTACGTATTCCTGAGTTTCTTCTCTTCCCTTTTAAGATTCACGTTGTATGTATCCTTGTACTTTTTTATAACCATGCGCACTGTCAAGTCTCCATAAATATTAAGGTATTTAATAGAAGCTCTTGATCTAATACTAGAGTGACCTATGTTACAGTACCACTTTCTAGTATACTTTACACTTGCAGGGGTATATTAGCAAGGGAAATATCGCCGCTTTAGCGGGACCTTTTCCTGCTAAAGCGGCGATAATTCTATCGCCCTATCAGCAAGCTGTCGCTAACCGCAGTTAGCGTCCGCTTTCTGAAGAAAGCGACCGGTTTGGGTGCCGCTTTGCATGTCAGCGATATTTATCGCTAATGACATGCAAAGTAGGCGTTCCCGACCAACAGACCTGGTAAACAGCCGCTAACAGGCCTATCGCCTATTAGCAAGGAGGCCCTGGCCCCGGTTAGCGATGTGAAAAGTCGCGCTAACCGGGGTCATCGCCGGTTTTTTAACACCTGCTATTTTCCTGACTTATCCATACCTAACATGGGGGGTGGATTATACTGATACGACCACAGGGTTGTTTCAGTAAGGTTTTCCCCCTTCCCCATGCAACATCGCTGGTTTTGTCGCGATGTTGGCCCTTCCCTCCCGCTATCGCTGGAATATTTATTGCCATAGCGCTAATTGTTGCTAATACAGCATTAGCGTGGCGATATATTCCAGCGATAGCTGGCGATAAAAAATGTTGCGCTAAGCACGCTCTGCGATATTTATTGCAGTTTGTTGCTAATATGACCCGTAGTCTTTTCAATAGCCTTCTTAAGCATATGTTGAAACCACTTTTAGAGTTCTTGGCTTGGTAAGAAGTATTTGGTTAAAAAAATAAATGTGCAGTTTTGCAAACCTTGGACCAGTAACATTAGTCAAACTAGAGCAAATGTAATGATCATTTGACAGTAGGTATGTGATAGATTGTATCCCTTTTTTATTTTTGGAAATTAGTTGCAAATGGCGAAATTCAAAGCACATTGGATCAGTTGCCTGGGTCTAAAACAGATACGATTCATAATCGACTTTACAAGGGGTAAGATACTGACTCAAGAATGCTTGTTGTTCAATAAATTGTGTTTAGTCTTTTTTTCAGTTGTTAATGCATATCTTCTTTTTATGCTAGTGCGCAGTAATCCTTTTGGTTTTGTTCACCATTTTGGGGTACAGCTCAGAGGGTACCATAGTGCTCTCATGAAAAGGGTTGGAATGGAGTTTGCGGAATGTCCATTCAGTGGCTATTGCTATGCTGATCAGAATAGGGTTATACTGCTTTAATTCTGTATTACTTATTGAACTTGTGGGATTTCTGTGTTGTATTCAGTTTTGGATGTAAAAATTCATCATTGTTTTAATCTGACTGTCAGCTGCGCTTCAATTTTCCCCTGGTATTTTCTGTTATAATAAACACATCTAGAAAGAAGTCATGCTTACTGTTTTGTGTATTTTATTAAACAGTAATTCCCTCAACTTTTCAAGCTTTAGCTGCCTTGCATATTCAATAATTGCCATGTTGGCAAGGTATCTTGTCAGAAAATGGGAAAGTGATAATAAAATCACCTCAAAAACTGGGAAACAGTGTAGTGTTGTCTAATCCAAAAACATCCAGTATGTAGGAGTGAAACGTAGCAACCACTATTATGTTACTGTTTAAGTGTCATATGTATGCACCTGTTCCCTTAGCCGGCATTGTATAGGAAATAAAAAACATAACCTAACTGTAGCCAACTTTTAAGTTAGCCATGGTCAACTGTTTCTCTGCTTGCGATCGCTGCTCTTGCGTATAACTACATTGGTCTTTTCCACTGCCTGTAACAGAGGCTATCTGCGAAGCTGTTGTGATGCCAGCTATCTTCTGCAATGCCTGTGATGCTGTCCATTTACTAACCAGGCCAGACGTCTACTCACCTTACTTGATCAGGGCATAAGTGTGTTCTCCCAAATCCACAAAGTAGATCTGAGTAGCAGTAAATGAAACAGGGGAGTTCTCCTCTTGCTCATGCTGAGTGGAGAAATTAGTGTTTCTGCTCACTATAAATCTCTGGTGACATTTCACATCTGGTTGTCTTCTAAACACTTGTATTTCTGTGTGTTGAGCATAGTGGGGACTAGAGTAGATGCATAGTTAGTAGGGGTCAGTTTAGAACCATATCCAAAGTGAGATTGTTTGATACATTAGAAGAATACATAGCTTGCACATACGTGTGTACTGCCAAGCAAATATTTTGTGAGACATGGATACTATACTACAAAGCACCTGATGTCCTGATTATTAATATCTATGCAAGGGGACTGCCGGGTGGCAGGGGATCCAACGTAGTTACCCTCCTCGATAGCTTCTTAGAAAGCCTGCGGGGAAGTTGTAACTTGATAGTAGCAGGCGACTTTAACTGCTCCTTTGAGCCATTGGACATTGGACTATGATGATGGTAACATTCGTGCAGAGGAGGATGCACAGTGGAATATCCCGCAATTAGATTTATGCCCCATCAAAAAATGGACCGAGGCCGCACTACAGTTAAATGGGTTGTGTCTGGAAAGGGACTGAGGGCAGCTAATGGGAGGTCGCAGTCTGACAGAATGGGTGCTCATACCTTTAACAATGGTTTGAGAAGCAGCCGCATAGATTACATATTTCTTAAAGTAGAATTCTGGACATCCATTTTGGATATGTCGGTGCAGGAGCGGATCGAAAGTGACCATAACCCGCTGGTACTACTATTGCAGGTACCAGGTTTATCTAATTTTATTAATAGTGCTGCCGAGTATGTAACAGCAGAGGTCATGCTCACAAATGACATGAGGAGAGTTAGATGGGCTAGGATCATTGACAATGATGGGGGTCTGGAACAGATGAAGGTAATGGTTGCTTGCTCGATAACCACTCTCCATAATTGTGATACCCAGGAGGACATTAATTCTGTTGTCCTCCAGGTTCACAATGATCTGTTTAAGAAATTAAAAAACGTTTTCATCAAAACTAACAAACCTAGGAAAAAATACTGCGTAAAGGCAGCTTCCTGGTATAACAAATCTTGTAGAGAGGCCTATAAGTTATTATCAAGGGCCATTAGCTCAAAAGTTATGGGTGATATCAAAAAGGCAAGGGCCAGGTATAAGAAAACCCAACTACAAGCAAAGAAGGACTGGGATGAGACTCCTTGGCAAGATCTGCTTGCAGCCAATAAAGGGAAAAACATGGTCCAATTTTGGCAGCTTGTAAAATGAGGCAGTGGTGAATCAACTCCGATACCAATTAATCATGTCGCTCCCAAACTGTGGGCTTCATTTTATGAGGCGCAGTTTACTGCCAATAATTGTAGCGCCGATTTACCCCAATGGCCTACTCCAACCACCACTCTATGTTTTACCAGTCTCGAGGTCGAATCTGTATTGCAATCGATCCCGAGAGGTAGGGCCCCAGGTCCTGACTGTATACCGGCGGACTTGTTCGTGTATGACAAAGAATACTGGGTAACCTACATAAAGATACTTTCAATGCTATAGTCAGTGGTGCTCCTATTCCCGACACATGGTCAGGTGCTGTAATTTTACCTGTATATAAAAAGGGAGATTGTTCACTACCAGGCAACTATAGGCCAATAAGCCTTATACACTCTATTCAGAAGGTTGTTGCCAGGTTAGTTTTAGGTAGAATTCAGGCCTGGATAGAAGAGACAGATATCCTGACACCATTGCAGGCGGGGTTCCGACCTCATACTAGTACCATAGACCAGGTTTTTAGGTTTGTGCTTATCTATTGGCGGGCAATTATTATTGGAGGGGGCTCAATCTATGCAGCTTTTATTGACCATAAATTCGCATTCGATTTAGTTCCTTGTACCAAAATGTGGAGAGCTTTTATGGATATGGAGATGCCATTGGAAATGATGGCCATTTTAGTAAAACAGCACGATTCAAATTACGCACAGGTTCGCTGGGGAATGCAGGGGAATGTCACAGATAGGTTCCCTGTTTCTAAGGGGGCTCAACAAGGGTGCGTTTTAGCACCAACCCGGTTTTCTTTATTCATTAACAGGGTTGTCCAGTACTTTTCCACTCACCCTACAGATGCTCCAACACTAGCTGGTATGAAGATACCTCTGCTCATGTTCGCGGATGATATCTTGATAATATCACAGACTCAAAAGGGTTTGCAGGCTGCTTTGTCCCGTTTCAAGGTGTTTTGCCGCAACCATGAGCTAGTGGTAAATGTGGAGAAAACAAAGTTTATGGTGCTCCACAAACATAAGGCTATAAAAGGGAAAGTGTATATGAACAACGTCCCCTTGGATCAGACCGATGTATTTATATACCTGGGGATAACACTAGGTAGGAAATTAAATTGGAAGCCCCAGATTGATATGCTGGTCCTCAAACATGTACAATTAGCTGGTGTATTGATAAAAGAGCAGAGGCTCTCGCAGACCAAGCCTATTGCCCCAGCCCTAAAGATCTACAATTCTAAAATCAGTACCTCAATACTATATGGTGCTGATCTTTGGGGCTTTGAGGACCTATCATCTTTGGCACTAGCACAAAATAAATTTGTGAGAACATTAAAAGGCCTCCCGCAATCTACACCACTCACCCCCTTATACCTAGATTTGGGTTGCTACAATATAGAGGACTTAGCCCGTTTTAGACCCATAGCATTCTTGAGAAGGCTTTGGACTACTCCTGAGCTTTCACTGTATACCAAGGCTCTCTCTGAAGTTAGGGCGTTGGGTTGCTTACGTAAGATCTCCTGGTTAAACAACATAAACCCACCTTGATTAATATGGGTATGAGCATTTTATGGGAGGACCCAGCTTACAAGTTATTTCCATCGAAAAAGGACTTTAAGGCAGCATACTGGAATATGGTTAAAACCAAGCGCTTTACATCCTTCACGAGGTCCACTCTGGTATGGGAATTTTTGGAGTTTAAACATGAGATTAAGTTTGAAACCTATTGGGACCTCATCACCAGACCGAATGACAGGAAGTTGTACCACCAGTTTAGGGTGGGTTCACTTCCTATAAAAGCACTTACTAGTAGATGGCACCCCCCAACGGATGACAAATGTTTTTATGTCCAGCCCAAACTGAGACACTAGCACACATTTTGTTTGTTTGCCCAGCTTACAAGTCACTTAGGAACAAATGGCTCAAACCTATTTGTATGAACCTGGGCACAAGATTAGCTATGGAGACCGTAAGGATTCTAAAGAGAAACACTCAGGAATCCTTTGTGATTGCCGTGGCAAAGTTTGTGACCTGGATGTGGGTCATCCGAGCTAATAAGATGAGGGTACATTAATTTTGCCAGTCTTTTTGTATGAGGTTTCAGACATTATGGTCTGGTGTCGTTTGTTTAGGTTTTGGTAATCGTTAACCAGGAAATGACTTACTGTCTGTCCCTTGCTGAAATTTGGGCCCAGTAGTATTGACAAAAGACAGGAAGTATTTGTTTGTCACTTATTCCTCGTTTTTAAGTATTTTATACATCCTTATCAAACCATTTTAATTACGTTTTAACACTATGTGTTTTACATCATTGTGGATTTATCGTAATCATGTTCTTTTAATACCTGTTTATATAATTGCGTTTTTTTTTAAAAAAAAGTCTAGATGGACGTGGAAATATAGGAAAGCTCTTGTATTATGAATTTTCCAAGTCATTTTTAATTGTAGATGTATTTTGTCTTTTATGATTGCGACAATCGAAATAAAGACTATATTGATTGATTGACTACAAAGCATCAGTATCCAGAATTACACAAAGAAGTGATAATCGTCAACCCACACAAGATAGATGCAAATAAATATCTACACATTAAATAAATGTGACTAAATATCTGCAACAGGCACACACACACTTGTTATATCAATGTTTCTTTGAGAATATACACAAATAATTTGCAGCCACAAACGCAACATCATTCCATACACACACACACCTGCATACATTTCTGGTACTCCACATAAATGCATATTTGTCAATAGACAGGAGCACACCGATCACAAACATAGCAAAAAGGATGAAAGAAGCAAGGCAGTTATAATACATCACTTCTTGCTTCTGTTCTACCAAACGTCCAAAACAAAACAAAATAGATCAAATCCACTTAGGTATCTTCATTGACTCTAGCTGTTTAGGGAGCATGGAGAGTCATCCATACTTCCACCTAATCCACACCATCACTAGTCACAGTAGCAGATGACATCACACACTATGACTCGTTTTACCACTTCGAGTGCAATTGACCCATACAGGTACCACAGATACGTATAGTTAATATATTTTACTAGATCGATAATAAGACACCCTTGTTGTGTACAGTGGCAACGTTTGAAATCTCTGTGCTGGCATCTCTTAAGCATTGTCTGTATGTAAAAATAGAAACGTACTCGCTTCAGGCCACTTTACATAACTGTCTGAGTGGCTGATGTTTATTGGACTTTGACTGTAAATTTTTACACGCACATCATTTTTTAAACAGCATGGGGAATCTTTGCCACAGCTCCACCCTGTTACTTGTACATAATGATTGGCCAAATTTTCTTAATTCCATACGGATTGTGAAATAATAACTTGTGTTGCATCTAAAAGCATCTCGCTTCATCAGTTTACCCCTTCCCCTCATGTTTCCATCACCCTGACTTCCATAAGTCTCCTCTTACCTCCCCCAGTCTTTCGACTACATCTTTCATAATCAAGAATCCCTCACATAGAACTCTATCTCGAACTCCTTTGACTCTACCTCCTCTCCTCAGCTACTGCAGCAGTCATCCTTGAGATCCTCCTTTCTTTTGAACCATTCCAGATAGCTTTCTCTTTCGTAGTGACGCATATCAAAGTTTTTGACCTATCTAACGAAATAACTGGTTTTGATAATCGCTGCATTTTGGCTACGATGGCTTCATATATTCTTTCTCCTGTTTAATTCACGCAGTATGTCCTGGCAACCACTACCCAATACAATTAGTGCGTTGTTAGACATCTTGATGATATTTCCCCTCTATAAAGGAAAACAAAAAGATCCAAAACTTCCTGTGTTGGCCTCCAAAACTATATTAGGAAAGAAAATCTCCCTTACTTGTTCAGTCAAATACCGAGATGCCATGACTGCGGAACTCAAGTTGAATTTCTAGGCTTTATTGCTGTAAGTGACCTTGATCCATTGGTCGCCTAAAGTAAGTAACCAGATTCCATATAAAATGTAGAATGTAAAGGTTTATTGTAACCTTCGGCGCCCATGACACAGCATAGCTATATACATCTTCTTCTCCTAACGTCCTGGCAGCAACTGACATACTGGTTACTGCTAGAACCTTAGGAACATTCTTGTAGCCCCTTCACATTCTACTTTCTGCACATTCTAACATTCCTATAGCAACATTTTATACGTTCCTTCCCCCTTACAACAAAACAAATAACATTTTTAGTATAATACATAATCTCTAAATTTGCTTGGTACTCTTGTCTCCTGTGAATGAGAAAATGCATTGCTGGAATCCGTATTGGCAGGTGTTACCGGCAGTTGAAGATCAGCACCACGACTATCCATTACTTCTTGTGGTTGCAACTAGATAGATAGATAATGAACTTTATTCGATATGTATAAAAACAATATCATAAAAGTACATACATATAAAAATCCAATAAAAACAGATTAAAATTTCATTCAAATTGTAACATGATTAAGATCAGAATAAAAAGTATGAATACAGTCAAAGCAACAAGATACAGATCCGCTTAAGTCTGCATTGCATATCCTTAGCCTCATCGTCATTTTCAGGTAGGATGAGATGGCTGCCAGGGCTAAAGGTGGTTCCAAGATTTTTAACTTTTGATAAGCCAGTTTGCAAGAGCATAATCCCCATGATTTAAGCAACGGTTTTAAGAAAATTATCCTTGGGAGTTGATAAAATCTACAGAATAGGATGCAGTGAATATTGGATTGAGTCGAAAGGCCATCACATGGGCATTTCGGTAAGTCACTGGACCAACAATTTGAGTTGGGAAAAGTTAAAAGTCTAAAAAAAGTGTTGGTACGAAAGCGGGTCAGGAGCATGCGAGTAAACGGTGATGGTTCTAAGAGTAGGTATTGCTGTATACCGCTCGTAGTGATCAGATGTTGATAGTCTGCAGTTGTACTCTTCTGTTTTTCTTGGGACCATCGTTGGCAGCTCAAGTGATTTAGAACAAGTCCCTTTAGCTTGGCTTTTGCAATGTTACCAAGGGTTAAAGGATCGTTAAAAAATTCAGGATGCCCTATGTCAATGGATAACCTCTTGACATAATTCAACCATTTGATGTTTTTGACCTCTTTCAGTTTTAGACAGTCTGTAATAATTTCCCTATTAAAAGGTGTCTCTTCGTTGGTCCAGACTTTATGCCATAATATGAGTGGGGAAGAATTAATGGTATCCGCAATGTATGTGAGGCCCAATTCAGTATGCACCATATAAGTAGAAGTGCCAGGAGGTACAGCCAGAAGGTAACGTAAAAAAGCATTCTCAAGGCGTTGGATGTGCTCAGCGGGTTCAATCCCCCAAATCCCCGATCCATAGGTACCAGTTGAAATGCACTTCGCCCGGTAAATCTGAAGTAAGGGGCTAATTGGGCGACCCCCTAATTTTTTGGAAAAGTTGGTCAGTGCTCCTATGGCTTTAGATAGTGCTAACCCTCTGGCTTGGGCCGCGGCTCGCCAAGTGCCCCTCTTATTGAAGGTAATGCCCAAATAAGGGAAACTATCAATGTTAATTAATTTTTTGCCATTCAGAAAAATGGTACATGTTTTTTGCCGATCCCTAGGCTGCAGGACATGGTGTAGGTTTTAGAGGTGTTGACATTTAAGCCTCTATTTGACATGAAGTCAGTAAATTCAGTGACTGCCCTTTGTAGCCCCATGCGGGTCTGGGACATAATTGCAGCATCGTCTGCGTAGAGCAAGATGGGAATAGGTTTACCATTAATTGTGGGGTAATCGTGGAAAGTTCTATTCAGATGAAAGCTGACAGAGTTGATATAAAGGGTAAAAAGTAAGGGGGCTAGTATACAACCCTGTCTAACACCTCGTCTGATAAAAAATTTGTCGGAACATTCTCCATTATTACCATATCTCACGCGGGCAGATGCGTCCCTATACAGCTCTTTAATGAATGATATAATGAGAGGATCTAAGCCAATCTCTGCAAGGGATTCCCATAGCTGCATGTGGTCAACACAATCAAATGCAGAACTGAGGTCTACAAAAGTTATAAAGAGGTTTCCTTTTTGTGCCTGGGTATATTTGGCTATTATTAGGGTCAGGTTTAGGCCCTGTTCTATAGTACCCTTGCCTTGTCTGAAGCCATATTGCAGGTCAGAGATAATATCTTGAGTGCTTAGCCAATCATGTATTCTATTTAAAATAATTCGCCCAGCTACCTTCATAAGGGAGTCTAAGAGTGAAATTGGGCGGTAATTGGCAGGATTGTCCCTTGCGCCTTTTTTAAAGATCGGGACGACAATTGCCTCTGGCCAGGTGGAAATAAAACCGGTGGTATTCAAAGAGTTCAGTACGTTGGTAAGCAGTGGGGCCCATAAGTCAGGTTGTGACTTAAAAACATCTATTGGGACGCAGTCTGGACCTGGGGCTTTCCCGGAGGGGCTGTCTTTTAAGGCCATTAATACCTCGGCGTGGTCAAAGAAAATATTTAAAGGGAAGGGGGTGGTGATGATTGAGTTAGGAGGGGAGTTGGGGTCATTTTCCCACTCAGATGATCGATTATCCGAATCGATAGGGTTATATCATGTACTAAAATGTTTAACCCAGGTTTCTGGGGTAATAGCTGAGTCCAAAATCGGTAGCTGAGAGGGTCGAAAAAAGGGGGCGTTGACTGCCCTCCAAAAAGCAGTGTTATCCCTCTTCCCAGAGGCTTCCACAAGAGCTGACCAGGCCTGCGACTTCAGCTGGTTTTGTCTTGCCTGACGCTGGATACGATAGTTGTGTCTGGCTTGCTGGACCTCTGCACGATTTCTAGGGTTAGACTTCAAAGCTGCTTTCAAAAGTCGCAGGGCTTTGGAACAATCCCTGTTGAACCAGCCGTGGGTGAGTGGGGTAGTTTTATTTGGAGCACGTGCAAGCAGAGTTTTAATTTCAGACAAACTTACAGAGAAAGAATCTGTTATTGTCTGCGAATTTTCTGTAGGTGACAAACAAATTTGGATATGGTCGTAAACATTATTAACCAGAGTATTTAGAAAAGTAAGGGGGACCACTTTGTCCCATTTGAGAAAAAGGCCCATAGTGGTTCCCAACTGCAGGGGAGGAGAGTAAAGGGGATTTTGCCTGGCCTTGTCATTAGTGTGCGAGGTTAACTTAAAAGTTACCTCGATCGGATAGTGATCACTAATAGCAGTATCAAGGGTCTCCCAGGTGAGTATCGACCCTGAGTACCTAGAAGAGATAAGTGAGTAATCAATCGTGGTATGGCAGCCTCTCCCATTGTAGGTGGGTTTAAAGCACTTAGGTGGAAGACATAGGTCATTGACGAAAGATAGATTAAAATGGGATGTTAGGCCATTTAGAAGGTCTCTCAGTTTGGTATGACGAAAATGGCTGGGAGAATCATCCATATCAGTTGTCAAGCCACTGATGCCTTTAATACTCTGAGGACATAGAGAGCAGTTAAAATCGCCTACCAAGATGATTAAGGTGTCAGAGTTAGTTTGGGACTCTATTTTAATTAGGTCGGATTTTAATCCATTAAGGACCAAGTCCAGGTGTGAGTTTGGGATGTTATTATAGAAGTTGGCCAGGACGATGTTTTTAAAAAGGCCACCGGTCAAACTAATTAACTGATAATTTGAAGACCCTGTGATATAAGTTGGTTTAAGGCGACATTCTACAGAAATGTAGGTCATGAGTCCTCCCTTGTTTCTACCATGAAAGCTGGGAGAAGCTGGGGTGTGAAAAGTCTGATACCCTAGGAGATGGAGCTCTGTGGTAGTCCAAGTTTCCTGCAGGCAGATGATACTATATCGGGAAACAATTTGGATCCATGCGGCATTAGTCAATTTGTCGAGGAGTCCTGCCACGTTCCAAGACAAAAGGCTATCACCCTGCAGGGGCTCATCCATACCAATATTACCATTCATAGGGTCAGTTACAGCCTCAGCAATTTCTGAAGAGTGCGGTGAAATTTTTGGAAAAAGAGTATATCTGTGGGCCGGATAAGTGAGAGGAAGGTTGGTAATCAAACAGTCTGGAGATGGCATTGACTCTAAAGATGAAGAGTCAGGGACGATGTCAAGAGTTGACTTCCACCCCATATTGTCAGTGGCCAATGTGTTGTTCTTGGGATTGAAGTTATCTGATGGTAGAATAGATGACGAGGTACGCATGGTAGAAGGATTGTCAACCAGGGGTCCAGGATTGAGAAGTCAATCCTGTTCGTCCAAACCTGAAAGAGTGGCGTATCTGTTTGAGGTTGGGATAATGAAATGAGATTGCTCAGTGATGACCCTCGCTGGTGAATATGATGACAAAAGAGAGCGGGGATAAAAATAGCTTAAGTCGACCGTTGAAATTCCCAAACCCCTACCTGGAGTATACCAATCCACTATGTGGGATAGCACCCTACGATCTCGGAAGTTAATTATAATAACATCACCCTGTATGTCCTTGGGTATGGGGCCCAACCATTTCAGTCTCCTGACATGTAATATTTCGCCATTAATTTCAGGGGGGAGTGGTCTGTTTTGAGTCAGCCAGTGTACTACTTTGTTCTTGAGTTCCTGGTATCTCTCCGTTTTACCCTGAGCAAGCGCAGGGACACCAATAAGAGTCACTACGTAGAGAGCCGCTTCGGGGGGCAAGTCAATGTAAGAACTTTTATCCAATTTATAGTCTGGGGGGGGCTGCCAATTAATGTTATTACTCGGAGGCGCTACTGGGTTCGAAGTTTGATCTTCTCTTGAGAGCCTATTGGCTGTGAATTGTTTCTCTGGTATAGGCAGGGAAACTTGTATCTTCTTTATATGATTAAGTGTGTTTGACTGAGTAGTTATTTGAGTGGTAGGGGGGGACGTGGTAGGCACAGTGGGGTTTTTACATAAATGAGAATTCAAATCATTATTTAATGTAATGAAGGAAGCATGAGATGCTTCCAGACATGTTAGCTGTGTTGCAATGTTCTTAACTCTCTCTATTAAGGGTGAGAGTAAAGATCTTACCAAGTGCTCTATATCGGTCAATAGGTTGGAAAAAGGAGAAATAGGAGGCTGTGTCGGGAGTGCAGAAGGCCTGATTCGTGTAGGAGTCGATATTGACTGGGGCGGGGGTTTGGGCACATCCTGGTGGCAGTCTTTTCTCCTTTTTTTTATTGGAGCAGTGAGAATATTTTTTGCTGTAGTCTTGGGGCAAGAGGCTCTAGTTTTAGTAGCTTTTCTCTTAAGTGTCTTAACAGTATGAGTGTGAGTTAGATCCACACAGGGAATGCCCGTTAAAGGTTGTAAGTTGGGGGGACGTATATCGGGTTCAATTACGGTGGGCGCTATGTCTATTGGATCACAAGATTGCGCGAGGATCCCATCGTCGTTGATTAAATCAGGATCAGGAGTCCTAGATGGCGGTGAGGGAACCTGTTGAATGGGACCCAAGGAAGAACGCTTCTGAAAAACAGGGTCCAATTATAGGCGGCGTTCCGTAATGGCAATCTCTTGTTCCAAAACGGAAGCAGCCCTGGTAATAAAATGGTCTAGGGTCCCCCTAACTGAGCCCCCTACCAGGGAGAGCCTTGGTTTTGTAGAATGCGTGGTCATGTTAATTTGTTATGTGGAGATGAAACGCTAATAAAAAGGAAAGCCAATGCTAACATGCAATGGAAATAATATGGCACATAAAACTAAAGGACGGTCAATGGCTATAAGAGACAGCTCCCCTTATACCCACAATAAGGCAATGAAAGTAACAATCACCTTGCTCTGGAACAACTTGTAGCGTTTGAGTAGCCTACATCAGGGGGGGTGGCCCAGCCCAGCCTCAGTCGGCCTTGGACGGCCGTAGACGGCCCGCCCTTTGCCCGGGCTTACCCCGGCGTGTCCCGCTGCGCGTCCCGCGAAGCGGGAGGCGCGAGGTCTTGTTGAAGTCCGCCGCCGGTTTGAAGGAGAGGGGCTGCTGATTGTAACACTGCCCCCAGCTGCTTCTGGTCCAGGTAGTTCTGCGGTGGTCAGGTCAGACTGCTTCGCTCACCATACGCTGCGCGTCCCGCGAAGCGGGAGGCGCAACGTCTTTTTGAAGTCCGCCGCCGGTTTGAAAGGGAGGGGCTGCTGATTGTAACACTGCCCCAGCTGCTTCTGGTCCAGGTAGTTCTGCGGTGGTCAGGTCAGACTGCTTCGCTCACCATACGCTGTTCCAGGTAGCGTTGGAGCCGGCTCGTCGCTGCTGCGTGCCCCGCTCCTCCAAGGCGGCCTGCTCCCTTTTGCCCAGTTCACTGAGGCTGGGCGAACTCATGAATTTCAACCTGAGTTCTCATCAGAGGAGGAGCCTCCCTCCTTCCTCCCCCAGGTAATATAGCCTGATACCGCCAACCACATCCAGTAACTGTACAAAAGTCCCTGCTAAACGTATCCCAAAAAAGGTGGGAAAAAACAAAAATCTTTACGAAGGTCGTGCAGAGTGATGTTCGCAGCAGAGGTGGTCAAAATGTAGAACGGACAATAGTAGCCCCTTCACATTCTACTTTCTGCACATTCTAACATTCCTATAGCAACATTTTATACGTTCCTTCCCCCTTACAACAAAACAAATAACATTTTTAGTATAATACATAATCTCTAAATTTGCTTGGTACTCTTGTCTCCTGTGAACGAGAAAATGCATTGCTGGAATCCGTATTGGCAGGTGTTACCGGCAGTTGAAGATCAGCACCACGACTATCCATTACTTCTTGTGGTTGCAACTAAGTTTGTCAGTCAGATTCGGTCTCTGCCTGTCTCCTATTTTTGATAATATCAGCCTGTGTGGGAGAAATATTTTTTACCAATTGTCTTCTATTCCACCAACCTTTCCCTTGTAATAAAATGGACCCTTTTGTGACTTTTACAATTTGGACTAGTACAGAAAACTTGGATTGCCTCTCTTGACTTTTCTATGATTTGTAACTAAAGCCCAATCTCCTGTATTGAAATCCTTTCATAGGAATGAAGTTTCTGGTCAAAGTACTCTTTCATCTCAGCTTGTTTCAATGCAACTGAACGTGAAATGCTTTCAGTAATCTTTGACCAGTGCCTGCTTTACTATTCAACCAACTCGGAAATAGGCGCGTGTGAACCTTGTGACCTCTCAATAAAGTGAAAGGTACTTCATCTGTAGTGCTGTGAGGAGTAATATTATAATTCCACACATTGTCATTCAAAAACTTTCTCACATCTTGGCATTAGGTGGGAGCTGTTTGTTTTCCCTCTTTCAGAATTCTGTTGGCTCGGTCTACTAAACCATTAGAACACGGTAAATACAAAGCAAAGTTGTGATATCCAATGTCTTAATATTTAAAAAAATGTTTTTTTACGCTCGGATACAAGGTGAGTCTCATTATCAGTTACAATTTCTTTCATAGACCTCTCTAACTTGAACACATTTTTCAAGAATGTAATGGCAGCATTAGTACTGAGTGACTCAATAAACGAATGATAAATCCACTTTGGGTGATAATCTGTTATGAAAATGAGATATTTCATGTTAGAAGGAAATGAGAAGTCTAAACCAATTGTATCCCATGCACAAGAAGAAAACGGAACCGGTTGTAAAGGAGCTTCCTGTTTAATTCTTTTACGTTTTGGATATTCCTGGGTGTCCTTGATGAGCTAATGTTATCAGCTCATGCCTCAAATCTTTTGGTGGAACGTATACCTCCCCTCGCATAAGCATACTGCTCTTAAAGCATCTCAGGTGTGTCCATCACCGTATTGGAGGCAAGGACTAGTAATAATTGGGTCTTACTCGCTGGCTTGCAGTGCGCCTATTATTGTGAATAACATTTGTATTTTTTTATTTTTATTGAGCAGAGCTGTCAAGAAGCATCCAATATTTACACTTAACAAATACTTCAAACTTTGACCAAAATACAAAAATCTTTGTTCATTAATCATTGATTACCGATAGCATCAGCCAAAAAAAAAAAAAAAAGAAAACAACAACAAATTAACAATCAAAAAAATACTCCCAAACCTGCAAACATTTCTTAATTGCCCCCACCCGTTTGGCATAGGCTTCTTCGAACCGCTTAGTTCGTTTCATCTTCATCAACCATTTCTCAAACAAAGGTATTTCCGATGATCTCCAGTTTTGTAAAATTAATGAACGAGCAACCAACATAACAATAGCAAGAAAGACCCTCAGTTTTCGATAGTATAACCTCCCTAGTAGCTATCCCGAACAAAGCAGCTTCTGCTGAGGGTTTGTACGTTCTTTTAATCGCCCTGCTGAAATATGCAAATATTTTTTCCCAAAACATTATCAGCTTGGGGCAAGAAAAAAAATATGCTGGCATCCCCCTTCCGCTAGAGTACCACAGCGAAAACAGCTATTTGCCACTGCTGGATATATTTTATTTTATGCTTCTGGGGTATAATATGCCATCCAGTGGGCAAGAAATGCCATTCTTTTATAGTTAGCGGCTCTCAAAATCTTGTTTCCTGTGGTTGAAATCTTTTGCCATTCTTGATAAGAAAAAACACATTGTGTTTGAACAGCGACTTTCTCCAGCATCTTTAAAACCAATGGAGATTCGTCTTGAGAGTTCATTAAATGATACCAATTGCCCACTCCAGACAGTTTCGATATATATAATGCAGAAGCAATTCTTCCTGGGTGGGATATTAAATATAAGATTGTATTTTTTCAAAAAATGAATAATTTGAATAAATTCAAAAAAAGGTTTATTGGGACCATGGCTCCTGGCCTGTACTTCTTCCCAAATAATCATCCTGCCCTGAATACCAAATTGATTAACTGTCCCCAAGCCATAATCATTCCATTTCTTCAATTGAGTAGAGTGAATATATAAGCCTAGATCTCGACACTCGGTTAATTTTAATGAAAAAAAAACAGAGAAATCTTTTTGTTTAGAAAAAAAATGTCTACTAACGTTTTATATCTAGTTCTCTTTGGGAGTTTGGATGTCTTTAAAAAAGTAGGAAGTTGAGTTCCGGCTTCCTGAATCATTTTGTTGACAAAGAAATTGTCGACCTGATGCGGTTTAGACAATAAACTTGCTACATAATCATAAAATTATGAATCCTAATATAAACGAATATTTGGCAGTGCCAAACCACCCAAACTGAGTATCTAATTGCAGAATTGGCAACTTAAATCTAGCTGTCCTTTTATTCCATACAAATGACCTAATCATTGAATCGATCCCTTTAAAAAAACTAGCGTTGACCTTAATCGGAATATTAGTAAAAAGAAATATCAACAGAGGTAGAATAGACATCTTAATCAGTGCCACACGTCCTATTAAAGTTAGAGGAAGATTGGTCCATTTTTCCAGCAATTTCTGAATCTTTTATACTGGCTGCTTCATAATTATTCTTAACTAACTCCCCATAATAGCCTGTAACGTAAATTCCCAAATACCGTATGGGATCGGTCTTAGATGCCTGTTTTAAATCTTATGGGAGGAATTCAGTCCCAGTGTTTAACATTAAAATTTCAGTTTTACAGGGTTTAATTTTTTATAACCCCATATTTGTTCGAATTTCCTAAATTCTGCCATTGTTGACTGCAGATTTAATTTTTCTGGAGCTAAGTACAGAATAGCATCATCGGCAAAAAGTTTTAATTTCGCCATTCCTTCGATCGGGGCTCTAATATTCCTATTAGCTTGTAATCTAATTGCAAGAGGTTCAATAAAAAAAAGTAAATAAAAGGGGTGCTAAGGGGCAAACCTGCCCGGTCCCACGATTTATATCTATTAATCCTGATTGGGCCCCATTAACTATTATCTGTGCCTGTGCCCCAAGGTAGATGTTTTTAAGCATAGCTATTACTGAAGACGGGATTCCAAACCTAAAAAGTGCATAAAATAACAAGTCCCAATTAACTAAATCAAAAGCTTTTTCTGCATCTACCATCATGATACAGGCAGGTGTCTTATTGATATTTAAAATAATCAAGAGCTTGAATAAAAAAACGGGTGTTGGTCGTCATCATGCGACCTGCTATAAACCCCGTTTGATCACCGTGGATTACTTCCTTGGCTGCGGAGGTGAATCGCTGGGCCCAAATCTTCATAAAAATTTTATAGTCGGCGTTTAGTTGACTAATGGGTCGATAAGAATTCAAATTATTAGACAGTTTGCCCTTTTTTATTAATTTAATTACTATCGCTCTTTTCAATTCTGAAGATACCGACACGCCAGTTTTAATATGATCAAATAATTTTTCCAAAAATGAGGTCAACTCCTTCGCAAAAAATTTATAAAATTTGGTCGGGATTCCATCCTCGCCACAAGCTTTTGCTTCGGCCAAAGATTTAATAACTGACGATATCTCGGCTTCTGTAATTCTCTTCTGCAGTAACATAGCTACACTCTGAGATATTGTAGGTAATTGGAGTGAAGCGAAATACTCCTGAATCATTTCCGGATTAACTGGATATTTGGTGGTATATACTTGTTGAAAATGATCAACAAAAATTCAAGGAATGTTAGCTCTGTCAGTTACTAATGTATTTGTTTTGGGAATCTATTATTTCTATGATACAGGCGGATTCTTGTCGAGCTCTAGTTGACCAAGCTAGCATCTTTCCAACCATTTGGCTTTTTTCATACACCTTCTGCAAATATGTCTGAGAGCTATTTATTTCTTCTAGGACAAAAAATTCTCTTAATGACTTCCTGGCCTGATCCAGCTGAGCCCGATATATGGAGCCAACGAGTTTAGAAGCACAAACCAACGACTGCTGAAGCTGTGTGATTTGTCCTAAACGTTCCCTAGTTTTCCTGGCGGAAGCAGCTATCATCTGCCCGCGGGCTGCAGCCTTAAAACCACCCCAGACAGAAAGCATTTCAGCTGTCCCTTCATTAATTGTAAAATAATCTAGTAACCAGAGTCTAAAGTCTTCAAGCCAAACTGGATCTTGAAGAAGGCGATCCATCTGCCACTTGGACCTGCTCTTTTTAGAAGAACCCATTTCTATACCAACCTGAACATAAGAATGATCAGAAAAAGCATTCACACCAATGTCTGCATCTCTAAGAGACAATGAGCGTGACAACAATAAGAAATCAATTCGGGATGCAGTTTGATGTTGGTGAGAAGAGCAAGTATGTTGACGAACAGTCTGATTAAGCAAACGCCATGCATCAATTAGCTGAAGATCTTCTACCAAAGCCTCAAAAACCTTCTTAGTTTTAGGTTTCAGTCGTTTTTTTCCTCTATTCAAAGTATCCGTTTTCAAGTCATGAATATAATTAAAATCGCCCTTGTAGGACCGGGGGTCACCAGGCCCTATGGGGGTAGCGTGGCGCGAGCAGGTAGGCATCCAAAGGCTTACGTGTAAAGTGACCATACATCTCACACATCCACTGAGACAGGAAACGCACGCAATAATTGACACCACACAGTAGGTTGAATAAAACCAATCAGTTTTATCTAGATCAACATTAGGATCAAAAGCATTTCATTAGGAATAGATTGGCAGTTCATTAAAACATCAAAACCTGGCATTGAATCAAAGCGCGACACCTGGTGATCCTGGGGAGCGTCAAATACAGCGTTTACGCCAAGCGCGGCACATAGCAATTCATTAGCGCTTCAAAACATGGCACTTAAGCATAGCGCTACACATAGCAAATCAATAGTGCTCCAAAACACGGCACTTAAGCATAGCGCTGCACATAGCCAATCAATAGCGCTGCAAAACATGGCATTTAAGCATAGCGCTGCACATAGCCAATCAATAGCGCTGCAACACACGGCATTTAAACCTAGCGCTGCACATAGCAAATCAATAGCGCTTCAAAACATGGCAGTACATTGAAGCCTGACACATGGCATTACATTGGTGCATTAAACCTTGCAGGTCATTGAAGCCCTAAACATTGTAAATCACTGGAGCGCTAAACATCACGGTTCACTGAGGCGCTCAATGGGTAATCTCAGTAGAGCATCAAGCCCTACAAGTCTTTACAGCGCTCAACTGGCATGGACTTCAAGCGCTACACCTGGTACAAAGTCAAAGCGCTACTCTAACACATCTAATGGAGCAACGCGCTACTCATGGCAATTAATCATAGCGCTTAATCCATTAGTCGAAGCGCTAAATAGGGCAAGGGTTCCAAGCTTTAAGTTGGGCATTTCCTTCCGAGCATTCCCCCTGGGTGGAAGTCAGATGTTCGACACGTGTTTGGCACGGCCGCCGGCCAGGTGGGGGTACACCGTCTCACCTTCTTCCCTCAAATGCCTTAGGAAGGATGTCCGCCATCGGCCGGTGTCGGGCCCTGTTCTGAGGGATGTGGGGCCAACCGACGTGATGGGGGATCCACCCTGGGGGAGGGGCGTGCTCCGGGCTCCACGGGGCCTCCCGCCCACGTCCCCGGGGGGGGGTTACCTTGAGCTTCGGCCTCAGCTAGGCCCTTGCGCCGGTCCCGCCATCGAGAGGGGCTCCCTCCTTCACGCGAGCCTTCGGCAGGGGAGGCACGCCCGCAACCACCAATCCTAGCGCAGCCTGTGGGGGCGCGGCCTCCACAATCTCTCCCCAGACAGCGGGGCGGCGTTGAGCAGTCCGCCCCCATCACGTGTTGGTGGGTGATGGCTTCAAGGCCTAGCGCGGCCTTCTTTAATCTACGGCGGCCCTCTTCCAGTTACGGCCTGCGTCGCGCGGCCGTCTTTGGTCACGGCGGGGCCCCGGTCTTCCCCGCGGGCCCCCGTGGATGTCAGGGGACAAGCTACTCGGCCCCGGGCCGCAGCGGTGAGTGACGGGAAGGTACCCCAACAGGGGTGGGGGAAAGCAAGTCTCTGGCTGTCCTCTGGGGGCAATTCGACCGATGCCCAGCGCTCCCTACGCCCACAGGGGGAGCGCTACAGCTCAGGGCAGGTTGAAGGGGCAGGCTCCACGACAGTGACACGTGGGTGAAGGGTGGGGGGGATCCCAGGTGGGGCCAGGGAGCGTGGGGGTGTCACTGCGCTGTTACCTGGCTGATCCCTCAGCAGTTCTGTGGTAAAGTTAGTAGATTTTCTTGGCGCTTGTTGGTTCTGGCGCCCTTGGCGGGTTTGTTCCTTGGGGGGGGTGGGGGGGGGTAGATTGAGTTGGTGACTAGGTAGTTCTTAGTCAGGCTTGGTAGGTGGTTCCTGGGTTCCCCTCCCGCTGGGCCAGATCAGTGGGCTAGTTCAGGATCCCTCACTCAACTTAAAAGGCAGCACCTAAGCCCTGTCACTTTCAGTGGCATAGGTCCCTGACTAGGCCCTACCGCCTAAAACTCCTGCGTAGGTTCCCCCAGGTCTGCGTCGCCCCAACTGACTAAAGATGTTCCCTCCTTTCCTTAAGTATCCCTAGGTCAGGTGACCACCCTCTTAGGCGGCAAAAGTAAACCCCACCCTTCTTCTAGAAGGTTCCAGCAAGTTCCAGGAGCTGCCCCACTCTAGCTATAGGACAAAAAGGCAGGCTGGTGTCGCAACAATGTTGTAGGGTCCCAGCCAGCTCCTGGCAACTAAGGTGCTACTAAAAAGGCCACTCCGCAGTAGCAGGGGCCTGTGGCAGCCATATTGGGGGAAGAGAGCACCTGCACCTTAACACTGATTAGCAATGGAAAGGTGCTCGGAGACCTAAGGCCAACGAAAAAGAGAGTGGAAAAAATGAGGCAAGGGCAAAAACACAGGGAAAGACCACCCTAGGGCTGACTGGTCTAACAGCCCTCAAACACAATTTGCCCCGAGACCCCGATGAGGAGTTTGTAGAGTGTACGTAATGCAAATACGTCGTCAGTTATTGGACCATAATAACTTACTAAATTCAGAAGCTGTCCATTTAACGAGACCTGTACCCAAATCCACCTCCCCTGCGGATCCCTTTGTTCCTGGAGAAACATCCAATCAAATTCCCGAGAGAAATAAATAGCAACCCCCCGCATTGTGACACCCGCAGAAGCAATAAAAACTCAAACATTCCTGGAATATAACATTTTGGGTTTTCAGAAGAGATTCCTGAAAAAAAAGATTTTGAGGCTTTAGAGTAACTAGCCACCTGATCAATCCACCGTATTTACGTCTGTTCAATATTCCATTAACAGATAGAATCTGGCATTTACAGGATAAACTCATTCTAACAGATAGACAAGGAAAAAAGAGAAGCATTATAAAAAACAATATAAGCTGCAGTTCTATACTCAGTTGATTACTACACCATTTAGCACTTTCCTGAACGCACCTGCTCATTTTTTCTGTTAGCCCAAACCACCCTAACCCTCCCTCAACGACACCCCAATAACCATCCTACCCTTAGGAAATGCGGCTAGCCCCGCTATCCACATACTCCCCCCGCCCCCCCAGTGGTCGTGCTGGTGCCCTGATATTGCACCAAAAAGTGACCTCCCCCCCCCCCCCTTCCCCACAAACCGAATCCTCAAGATCAAGACTCTGCAAAGTCCTAGAATCCACTATTCAAATATTCAAAAAGAAGTTTTAAGAAGGAACATCAACTCTAAATGCTAATCTTCTAGTTTAGACATAGAATAGCATTATAGAATAACAAGACAAAGGACCAAAAG
This sequence comes from Triturus cristatus, assembly GCF_964204655.1. Classification (NCBI taxonomy): domain Eukaryota; kingdom Metazoa; phylum Chordata; class Amphibia; order Caudata; family Salamandridae; genus Triturus; species Triturus cristatus. Next base: position 1,268,439,713 of record NC_140579.1, on the reverse strand, counting down.
AAAACCCCAATTATTTTCCGACTGAAATTGCCTTAAGCAACTCCTGTGCTTCTTCAAAGCAAGTAAAGAAATGTTAGAAGAGACAGCAGCTCTAATTACTTATCTTCTAGTTTAAACATGAAATAAGATTATAGAATCACAAAACAAAAGACAAAAAACCCAATTATTTTCCGACTGAAATTGCCTTGAGCAGCTCCTGCGCTTCTTCAATTCGAGTGAACAAATGAAACTTCCCCTGCACGAGGACTTTGAGTTTGGATTGTTGCGCAATAGAAGCTTGTGCCCCTAGACCTTTAAACAGATACAATAACTTAAATTCTTTGCTCCTTCTTGCCGCTGCCGCAGACATGTCAGAAAAAATTCTACATTTGGCTCCATTTTCGGTTTCAAACTGTCTCATCTGGATTGCCTTAGACAGAACTTTTTCCTTTATGCGATAATCTGCAAAATTCACAAGTAACGTGCGAGGGAACTTCTCATTGGGAGGAAGATGAGCAGGAACCCGATGGGCCCTAGTTAATGTTAAGTCACTGGAAAACTCGGGAATCACTGCCTTCTTCATAAAGGATTCGACCCACTTGAGTATCAGCCCCTTCAAGCCGCTCCGGAACGCCCACTATCCGAAAATTAGAGCGACGTGAAAAATTCTCAAGTTCTTCAATCTTGTTCTCCATGATTGTTTTTTCCCGAGAGACTGAGTCTACTTGCTGAAGAATACCATTCATTTGATCCCCAAGGGAGGAAATCCTGGATTCAGCCTCGTGAACACAGATGGGGAGACTAGCAACTGCTTCCTCTATCTTTCCCAGTCGCTGCTGTATAGTTACAATTTCAATCTGTTGTTTTTTCCTCATGTCCCGGATTTCTTCCTGGATCATATTTAACATAGTTTTTATATCCATGTGGTATGAAGCAACCTTCTCATCTTGGAATACAAAATCACATTCTTTAGTTCCTTGCTGTAGCTCATTATTATCTGCACTGAATGCGGGATCTAATAAAATAATACCACTTTCCAGAGGAAATTTAGTCTTTGAAAGAGCTGAAAGCATTTGGTGACTTTGCGGAGCGTGCTGGTCTTGCTCATCTAACTGACCCTGTACCTGGGTCAGGATGGAACCATTAGATTGGATTAGAGAGTTATTTATGCTGGTAGGGAAGAGAGAGGGCGGAGACTGAGGAAGCGGGGTCGCGACTGCCATCGCCACAGTCAAAGCAGTAGGTTGAAGTAGGACCAAAGGACCCAAAGCTGGCAGAAATTCTTCTACCTGTACCTGTGGCGCCTGTCTGCCTGGGAGAGACGCCCCTGGTGACGAGGAGGAAAGTGGGCCCGGAAACGGTACTGGCTCTAGCGCTACTGCTTGCGTTGTTGAGACTCCTGTTGCCACCAGAATATTTTGCTCGAGAGGATCTCGGCTAGGTTTGCCTGTTGACGTAATGGGAAGTAGGATCTTTTTGACAAAAAGAGGGAAATCTCGAGCATTTTTTTGCTCCTGATTTGGGCAAGGTCCAATACTCCCTGGCAGAGTAACCACATTTTTATCCTTTGAGATTGATTCTGGAGCCTCCATCAAACGTATCTCTTTTAAAGAGAAATCATCGGTTTCTGAGCTCTGAGAGCTGAAGGAGGACTCGCCACGATGCATTTTGCTTCCTGCTTTTATTAAAGTCTGGTTCAGCTTGGCTTTTGCTGAGCGTGTTTTATTTTTTGCGGCAATCGCAGCATCCGCTTAGGCTGCCGCAGCGGCCAGCTTCGCTGCTTCTTCATTGTGTATCTTGAGCTCTCAACACCAACTTATTAGTCACCAAACGGAGATCTATACGAGTCTCTAGCCAAGTCTCTCGCTGTCTCTAATCTGCACTCCCCTCCTGCCAGAGTTAGAATTAGCTCCTTTAGCAGCCTCCCAGCTCTTCCAGCTTGTTCCCAGGGTTTTTTCCCCCTTTTTTTTTTTATCCGTTTACCAGTGTTTTTAAAGGCAGAGAAAAAACCCCCCAAAAACCCCCCCAAAAAACCTTTAGCTTGCTTTATTTCGCCACCTCAGCTTTTAGCGGGCTAAAAATTCAATCAAAGCAAGTCTTTTTGCAAGTCTCTAACAGAGTCTTAAGCCATCAATTTAATAGGACTCACCGCTCTCCCAACGCTCTCCTCCTGGCCATGTTATATTAGCCACCAGCTCTCACGGCGTTGTCCCGGCGTTTTTCTGCGTTTTACCAGGTTTTAAAATGGATATTAATGTGAAGAACATTGTCTCAATAATATTAAATACTGAAGATATTTGTAAAATCATTTCGTGTGCCTGTCACCGGAAGTGCAGGCCGACAAAACTTTATGCCTTAGAACGGAAGATTCAACCTGAAAACGAACTTTAATTGCACGCTCCGACACTTGGGCCTGCCACAATGCCCAAAGCAAGATACCTGAGTTTGGCATGGTTACGGAGAAATGCAGCTTGTAAGCAGAAGCGTCTATGACATCAACGAAGGTACAGCACAAAGGGTGAGCGTATTCCTAGAGGTAATCGCACGCCGATAAGGTCGATGCACGCAGTTAAATAAAAGCGGCCCACCAATTACTCACTAGCGATGCAAAAGTACTAACAAACGGCACTGGTGCCGCTTCCAGCACGATGTGTGCAGGCAAATACCAAGCTCAGCATGCCCAAACCTTGAGTTGGCTCAGAAAACAGTTGATCCTCACAGTGTTGCAAAATGCTTGCGAAGTCAGTGGGCATAACGACTACAGCTTCAAATAATCGCCAATATGAAGTAAGAAGCCAGACTCCATATACATTTTAGATTGTAAAGGTTTATTGTAACCTTCAGCAGCCACAGCGCAGCCCTATATGTCCTCTACTCCTAACGTCCTCGCAGCAACTGACATACTGGTTACTGCTAGAACCTTAAGAACGTTCTCCTCTCCCGTTCACATTCTACGTTCTATACTTTCTACATTCTAATTTTCCGATCATAACATCTTACCCCAACGCCTTATGATATTAAATGGCAAGAGGATATATAGGGACCGTAGACAATGATGCGAATGGAGAGGCACCTGGTGTCTTGATGATCTCTGCTTATCTCCATTACATCCAACTAAGTTACGAACACAAGGTCTATTTCATTCCGGAAAAGCTTTGGCGACAGGGCAGGAGACCTGGTCTGGGCTGCACTTGTCCTGAGAGGAGGGGAATGTTTCTACATATGGTTTGGGTATGCCCAGTTCTTAGTTGCTGCTGGGGACAGGTGGAGGGTGTTCTGAGGGCTTTACCCCAAGATGGTGCTACTGGTGTCGCTAGAGATAGGAGGGCCTTGAAGCAGCTGCTTGTTAGGTCTCGCCTAGCAGCGCACATGCGCTGCTTTGCGAGACTTATTGTAAGGGCTTCAAAAAGCTCACCACACACGCTCGTGGGTGTGTGGCCTATTGCTTGGGGTTACCCGCACAGCGCCATATGTTTTGAATTATAATTCAAAACATATGGCCTGGTGCTCGCTCTCGCACGCACCACTCATGGGACGCTGCATTCCTTGAATTCCTTATTTCCTTTGATTAGCCAAACAGCACTCAGCGCTGCTTTATATTTTGCTGTTGCTGCAGCAGTGCTTTCCACTTTATGAAATATTGCCTTTTACACTGTTATATTTTGTTGTATTTGTTAAGTAATTAGGATTTGCATGTGCGCGTTTTCAGACAGAGGCGATGTTATTGATGTAGTGCCGAAGGTCTTTCATGAGATGAAGGGGTTAGTACAGGGGAGGAAGTTCAAATGGAAAACACACGCCCTGTGGGGTTTCTTTGGTAGAATAGGAATGTTCTGTGGTCATACAGCTGCTCTTTCTCCCTTTTTATTTGCAACCTTTCGACAACCTTGATTTTTTAAGTGTTATGGGAGCGTGTGTGCGCTTTGAAAAGTGTTTTATTTGACTTTGAAGTAGAAGAGCAATGCATTGTTAGCAAATGCAGCATGCTTCCACCTTTTGTGCTAAAACAATTAATACATTTGTAAAACGTATCCACACTCTTTTTACAATAAATATGAAAGTTTGCTTAGATGATGTGAATATGCACTTGTAATAGTTGCAAAACGTTTGGGTTCAGTATGTGCCCATTTTCTGCGGAATGCTATATTATTGATGTAGTGGCCCAGTTGTTTTTTTATATTGCAGCTAAAGGGAGTGTAAGCACAGGAGAGGAAGACTTAAAATTAAAAACACCCATCTTGGTGGGTGTTTGCACTGGTATGGGAAGGCATGGCCAAAGCCAATATCTCTGGCTAAACACTTATAAAGTCTCAAAAGCGAGACCTATTGGCTATGCCAATGCTTGTTTTTGGTATGGGGCTGCATTGTGACTAAGTAGGACATAGCGCGCAAGTGGATTGCCAGGGAATCCCTGTACCTACAAGAAGGACAGAGAGGAATGGATCACTGTGCTCTCTTTGAGCGGAAGGTCTACTCGGCCAGGAGGTGCCCACACAAGCATGAGAAAGTCTGGGGTTCATGGTAGGCATACTTGAATAGTGCCTTATTTACGGGAGATTGGAGATACAATAATGAAGCTGCTTCAACATAAAGCTGCTTTACTCTACGCCCTGTGCACCATCCTAAACGACTACAGCGATCTATGTTTGCTCCTAGGAGACCAAGACTGGATGGAGTTTAATTATAAATGAATAAAAATCAGTGTAAAAAATTATATTGCCAGATGTGAAGAATTTAGCAGTTTCTTTTAAGAGAATGTTAAATCCATTGAATGTTTTTGCCTCTGCTTACAAAATATTCAACGGCAACCAGAAATCCAGGAAGGCATAGCTTCAATTTAAATTAATATCCAGAATGATTCATTGAAAACTATAGCTAAGGTGAGTCTCTCGAACACGTCACAGGTCCTGCTCTGTATGATTTCACGAAAGATGTAAGTTACTACCTTGGCTTTCACACTGTTTTACCAATCTTATGAACTCCTCTCTTGTGATCAGTTTTTCTCCGATTACATTAAAATCGGTCACATCTCTCTCTCCCGTTCAGGAAAACCTTCAGATGATGCTGGAGACGGTAAGACACTTATGGTTTGTTTCATGGCTTCATTTCCTTGTCGAGGTCACTGAAAGTGGTGTAAACTCACTACTACTTAAACAGCATATCTGTGAGAATGAATGTTTGGGCGATTCCAGAATGGGTTATACTGACAAGACTATCTTGCTCCCGATTTCTGATGATGTGTTAGGCATGCTTCAATGATAACCAACCACGTGCAATTAAACCTACTGTTAACTCAAATTGACTATTTTTTTCCATGCACTCCAACATTCCAAATCATCTTGGATTGCCTCTTGCGTCATCCTTGATTGCTGAATGGTAATCAATGATAGTGCAAAATTGCCAGGCATTGCTAGAAACAATGACATTGCTGTATTACTTACCTGTCTCTTAGTTTCTGCTCTGTAATTGCTCTCACCGTAACATTTTGGCAACCATGCTTTTATCCAGTCTCTCTCCTGTATTTCCTTCTATTAGTATCACCCCTTTTGTTTTTGTTCTTTATATTTGTAAGTAGGATATATTGGATGCAGTACCCTCATTTAAATATATTGGAATACCTTATCACTGTATACCACAACTGTGTTTTCCATTATACAGCACTGTGACATCTTTGGTCCATGTTCTCCCTGTAGAAAACGTCAAAAATAAATATATCAGTGATGTGTAGCCAGACTCAATACATAGTAAACCACTTTAGCTACAGCTGTGTCTCTCATGTAGCATGTTACTTTTTCTCATCAAATGCTCCGCCCATTGGGACCAGTTGACAAAGAGGCATTTTTGAGTACATTGAGTAGAGCTCCTCTAGTACTCACCAGTGCAGTTCTCAGACGTATAGGTAGAGACCTCTGCCTACGCCCGTCCGATTTCTTATGTGCAAGTTCTTTGCCACAATTAGGGAGAACTCCACACAAGTAGGTATACTTTTTGTGTAAACGTATGAACATCCGGGAGAAGTGACTGGAAAATGGGTAATGTCTACTTAAAAGCGGTAGGAGTTAGGGGAAAATAAAAGGATGCAAGGAGGGACATATACATACAAAACGAGACATACAAAACAGTAAGTCATATGCAGTTCACAATTACCTATGTTTATTCGAGCAGTGCTGCAGCCTATATAATCTAAACCTACTCCAGCCAAGCCTTGGTGTAAGTCACGCTCCACCTAGGACCATTCACAAGTACTGCAGACAAAGTACTTGAAGATTAATATGCGCCAGGGACACTGCCAACACATAAGCAAACGTACAAAAACAATAAATATGAAATGCACCTAGAAATCCTAGAAAAAATTCAACATCGTCCTAAAGAACTCACACAAACAGAAACACCTTGTATAAGAAGAAAATTAAACGTATAACATTGAAATCATTCAAACTAAGTAGACTTCCAACATGCACACGTTATGACATACAGGAATAAAAAAATAACGGACCTACAATTTCAAATGCATCCTCAGAATGAAACATCATGTGACATGGGCCATTGCTGAACACGTCAATTCGTACAGCATAACAACACACGTCTTAAGGACATGCTCACAGCCACTCATTGACACTCACTTAGCACACATCACTAGAGCATTTAAAGCCATACTCGTGTATAAACTTACCTTAGTAGGCAACACATCTACAATTACATAGCACATACTGCCCACCTTCATATATCACGCCAATCCCATAGTTAAAGTTTGAAAAACTATACTGTCTACACGTAGAAATACCCCTATGTAAGATAAGTTACATCCACACCATGAAACCGTTACACGTGTAAGTGATGTGGGATTACCAATAGTGTGTCACCCATCACTGCAGGCATGTTTTCTCCTACGGCCTCATCCTTTTTTACAATTTTTCCTGCCCCACATAGAACTATGTGCTGGTGTGAAGTTCTATGGAAGCTACATAACGGAAAAAAATGTATGGCCTTTCCTGAGCTGACCGATGCAACATGCCTGCGGTTCTAGGCACCGTTTGTCAAGCTAGGAAATGCTGGAAGCGGATCTCCTTTTTTATTTAGCTGGAGGCTCCTCAGCTGCAGCATGGTTGTAAGTCAATGCATATACAAAGTCCACATTTTCATCTGTGGATTGCAAGTGTCATGTCTACTGCTCACTGGGTCTTCTCATGTGGTTCTATGGTGTCGTGTGCAAAGTATAATTACGAGGATGTAGTTGTAACCTTTGTCTGAATCTGTCTCTTAACTAAGTACATGCATTAAATATTGTTGTATCATGTTGGTACACAGGAGCTTGATCATGATAGATCATTGTAGATTCCGAGACTGTCCATGTCACTTTCCACGTGTCCAAATGATAGCTTTCTAGCACGTTGTATTGCTAAATACAAGAGACCTAAGGCCATGTCTACTTGACTCATGACAGACACAAATCAGAGACGGTATGAATAGAACATATCAGTTATTGTGACATTGTAATACAAAAGTGCCATTGTTAACTCAGGAACAAACAATGTACGCTTCAAAGCAGCAGCCCTTACATGTTCAGAAATAGCCATGCTTGCTGCACCCATCTGTCTTCCCTTGTTGCTCTCTGAATCATGCCTACGTTCCAGTGTGCCATCATGAGTGAATGGGTGGATGATACGGTTTGTGTAACTAAAGCCATGACATGTCCAAAGGCTACTTTGTTTTTGTAGATCCATGACAAATGTATTTGTTCGAGGGGTTAGTGTCATGTGCAGTTGCTGCTCTTTCGTTACTCCTTAGACAAACAGACAATACAATGCTTGGGACAGGGGAGTGGGGTATTTGATAAGAGTGGCTGTTGCAATTATGATATTTTCTCCTGTTATGCGCATGAAGCAGTGGATAAATGTACCATGAGGCTTCTGTTCTCTCAGTATTCATTTTCATCTGGCGGCAGGATATCAGTGCCCACAGGACAGGGCCGCAAGACATATTGTATGTTAACTTAAAGATACAAATGACAACTCAACAGAGACAATTTGAATAAAATGTTGGCATATATGGAACCTTTTACGCCCTATTTGCCCGTGAACATGTGTTGGAATAGTGTTTTACCTGGGAGTTCTACAAACCATTGGTGCTGAATGGACCCTCTGACGTCAGCTGCTGTCCAATGCTGCCTAAAGGTGGCTGTAGACAAACCACCTCAGCCACTGAGCAGGCACCAAACTGGAGTATCACCACAGAGGAGGAGGGAGAGGATACACATAGGGGGAGTGTCTCTGCCTGGATAGTGTCATGCTCATAAGCCAAGTGACTATGTGGAGACATGGACACCACATGCCTGTCATCTTGGCCTGAATCCGCCCCACCCCTAATGACCAGGACTCCTTGCCACCTCTCCTCCTTCTGAGAGTGCCTGCCAGAAAGAATAGTGGCTGGTGCTGGAACTTGCCTTGGACAACTGGGACCCCTTTTGTATCTCTCCACGTCCGATATCACAGTTCGTCATGCTGTCTAATTTTCAGGAAGTCAAGAGGCTGGTCAGCAGGCACTCAAGAGGTCTTGCAGAGGTGGTGGAGACAACACAATCATCAAGAGGCGTAGACTGCTCATCGTCAAAGTCTGCTGCCTACTGTGCTCATTGGCAATTCCATCCACCTTCAAACCCACCCTACCCTCTGCTGCTGTTTGAGCTCCAGCGCGTCTTTCCACTCTGCACACTAAACTTCCAGAGTGTCTGCAGTGCCTTAGGAAGTGTCCGGATCTGCCCTTGACTCCACAATGCCTGTACCAGAGGAGATGAACCTGGTCTAGGTCTTGGACATTGAGGATGGCCAGAAACTCTTGCCCTCAACCCAAGACTGCAGTGATAACATCTTACCTGGGTTGGGAGAGTGACTTGCAGATTTATGTGGACAATTTGGATTTTTTGTTGCCATTTGGATCTTAGGGATTTTTGGCCATTCACTTGAATATTTTGATTGATTTATTTCATTCTGCCCATTGGCCTGCGTACATAGACGTACCCCATGACTTTCCTGAAATGTTTTTATATGTTACACACCCTCTTCAAAACGACTGTCTCTCCCTGGACTGCAGCTCTATTTTGGTTATTTCTCACACCATCCCACCTGTGAAAGGTACACATACAAGCTCTTAAGATAATCCTAAAATCCATAGCTATTTTATTTTTGTAAATAGACCATGTAGATATATCTTTATTTTGTAAAACGTAGTATCTAGGGGTGTGATGTGTGATGATGGGGTAGTGGCTGGTGGATAAACATGTCGGTTTTAGTTCCTTTCCACACTTCCAGGAGGGTCATTAGTATCCTCTCTCTTGCAACAACGGGAGTACATTGGAATCAGGAGATGGGAACTGGCCAGTTGGTGGACCCTGAAGATGGTTGTTGTCAACTAGTAAACTGCCCTGCTGGTTGTGATGGGGCCCTGCGAGGAAGATCCTATATGAGATGCATAACCTTCTCATGACATCTTGCCTTCCTTTCCCTTAAAACATAGATATGTTCCTGGTGAAACTCACAAAAGTGGTGAAGCCTGTTGTCAAGGTTGTCCAAGACCCACGTCTGTCTCTTTAGAATCCTTGGGAGGACTTGCTAGTGGGTCGCAGTCTACCTCAGTTGGGTAGACATATACTTTATATATCCTTGTTTGCAAATTCCACACTGAGTACTGTTATATATCTGTCTGAGATGACCACCCTGTTGTTCTCTATGTTGAGGATTGACATCAGAGGGGTTGTGGGATGAAAAGTGATAGACCTGGCTCACATGGGGGTTCTTCCTGTGAGAAGGTGGAGAGAAGATATCAGTCACACCTGGTTGAAAGAGTGATACAGGGGAGGCAAATGTGGTACCTGCAGGCTCAGGAGTGGTTGCCGATGAGTACTGCTAAGCTGGAACTCACATCTGTGGCTTTTTTGTCGATTCCTGGTGTGATAAATTGGGTTGTTGGTTGAGGGGGGTAAAATACTACTCGATCAACAGCCATAATCCTTGTCAGGGTGTACCACAAGAATATCACTAAATTAACCAGTGCTTAATCCTCTGATAGCTTGACACAAAAGCAGTCTTAACTTGGAAGCAATGTGTAAACTATTTATGATGCACACACACAGTAATACAATGAAAACAATGCAAGAAAACCCCCCACATCAATTTAGTAAAATATAATAAATTATTTGATACCAAAACTACAAAAATCCCATCAATAGAGCAGGAGATATGCAGTTTTAAAGGTTTCAGATAATTAAATCACAAAGTTCCACTCGTGGCTATCTGGTTGTGCATACCACATGAAAGTCACAAGTAGCAGAGACAGCATCGCTGATGGTCGTTGCTGTATCACGAGGGGCAGGCCGGGCATCGCAGACTGTCATAGCTGTAGCACGAAGATCCTGTTGTATGTTGCAGGGGGGTTCATTGTTTGGTGATTCGCATTGGCAGTCACTTCGAGCTGTCAATGCTTTAGTACAGAGTGCCTATCCCGTGTTGCTGGTCGTTGTTGGCAGTCTCTGTAGTGTGTGGAGTAGGACTCACCAGAGCATGTAATGGTGGTTGCCGCAGGCACTAATATAATGGTGCAAACTGGCCCGTTTGTGGTCCTCTAGTGCCTAAAACCTCAGGATTGCTCCGTTTCTTTTAAGCGAAGCTCAACTGATGCAACACCAAGGGTCTGGAACCTGTGAGGCACAACTTGGGGATCAGTAACTCACTCCAGCAGAGTCCAGGTGCAGCTGGGCAGTTGCTGAGAGGCCTCTGGAACTTGTTGTTGCCCTGAATCTCAAAACAGGGTCAGTCAGCTGAGCCCTGGAGTCACTTCAGCCTGAGATGTAGGATGCAGGGGCAGTCCAGTACTGACCAATGCTGCATGAAGGTGGCTTTCCATGTCCCCTTTGATACAGAAGCTGAATAAAAGAATAATGAAAAGCTCAGTGTGACTGAGGACGAATATGTAACTTGTCTCATGGCTAATACATTTCAAAGGGGGATGCGTCTTATTCCTTTCATATGGACAAATCGATAAATGAAGCAAGATATTTTCGAGCTTAGAAAGGAGATTAGTGAGATGGGAATGCATGTACATGGCAGTAGATGTACTAGGGGCAGACCTGCCATACGAACCCAATGGTAGAGGGCCAAATTGTTGCTTGCAGGGTGCCCACTGATCTGGTATGATGGGTGGGCAGAAATTTGGACACCATGGGACGTCGTGTCACTGCAGCTGTGGAGAGAGGCACGTACAAAGTAAGTTACTCATTGATTAAACATCTATAGAGTTTTGTCCTGGGAGATAGCTACAGGGAGAATGGTGTCAGAGGCAAACATTGATGTGGCATGAGAGAGTGGTAGGTTCTGTGACGACGAAAGACATATCATTCGATGATTGGCTGCAGTGGGGGTATTGAGTAGGTGACAGGAGACGTTTCTTTATATTTACAGTGAAGTAGAAAAAAGGAAGGATATATGTTGTGCACTAATTACACAGACATCAAACATGGCCACACAGGCAGTACAGCAGCAGCAGTGGTGGTGGAGGTAGGTGGCCGAAGGGTTGGCAAGAAACGACCTGCAAAGGAAACAAGCATTGGCATAGCTTTTGGGACCTCATAAGTATTTAGTTATGCAGCACAATATCCTCGGTGCAACGACATTAACTGTTGCATGGCTAAACAGTTATAAGGTCCCAAAGGCGAGACCTATTGGCTATGCCAATGCCCTGGTCTTGTGTTCACATGGGGTCGGAGGAAGTCGACATGGGGTGCAGGGTGGAGTTTTGTGTTCCCATGGGGTGGGGAGAGGTGGGAGGAAGCTCACATGGTGTGCAGGGTGGAGAGTCTTGTGTTCACATGGGGTGGGAGGAAGCCGACATGGGGTGCAGGGTCTTGTTCACATGCAAGGTTATAAAGAAGAGCTCCGACACTGGAGCAGAGTTGCTCAGCAGAGCAACAGATGAGGTGCTGCCCCCTCCTGCCAGGGCTCTGAAACTGCGGCCGTCCGGTGACTGTGATGTGGGATGGGACTCCTGGGAGAGGCGCTAATAGGTAATGGAAGGGTGTGGTGGGGCGGAGCCATGAGGTCACGTATGTAGATATTCGGCAGTATAAACTTGGCTCGCTAGCATTTTTGTTTTGAGAGCCTTTCGTTCCTTCACTTCACATAAACAGTCTCCATAAATGGAAGCCTTGCTGCCCTCGGAGTGCACACTACGTAAATATTAACACTACGGACAGGAGGGATGGCTGCCCAGCAGCTGACAGCAGGCGCAGGCATTGGAGTGAACGAGCCCAGGCACTGGAGTGCATGAGCACAGGCACTGGAGTGCACGAGCGCAGGCACTGAAGTGCACGAGTGCAGGCCCTGGAGGGAATGAACGCAGGCACTGGACTGCATGATGGCAGGCACTGTAGGGTATAAGCGCAGGCATTGGAGTGAATTAGTAAGCATTTGTGGCATGTGAGCAGAAAATAAAAAAAAGCATGCGAGTGGTGCGCGCACCCGACAGCAAAAGTGAAAGTGATTGCGATGGGCGCGCACCATGACGAGAGAGGAAAGCCAGGTGGCGCCTCTGTTCGTCATTGTGCGCTTAACCGCACGCTCTATGCCACCACAAAAGCTGTGGTAGGACTTTTGAAAGCCCACTCACTAAATGTCTCATCAGAGAAGCGCATGCGCTGGCTCAGACGAGACCTAAAAATGACTTGAGGGGGATAAGCAGATGTGATCCCTAATCACATAACTGTGTGAAGAGGATACATTTATGGTAGTATTGAGCTATGAAAAACAAAGACTGACAAGAGGTTGGTTGTAACTGCAATGTAGAGGTGATCACGATAGTAGGGATGCATTGTGAAGGCGGTCCTGGTTGAGCCCTTGCTACAGGAGGGGTTTTTGCGGCTGCAGCTGTTGACTGTAATGCAACTAACATGAAGACTGTAGAAAGGAAAGTTAGAAGATATCAAGGGTAGTATGTTCACTCTTAAATGTACCAAGCGAGTAGGGGTTGTGGTGGGGATGAGTGAGTGAATTGTGATTAGTGCTTACATGTCAAGGGAGATGGAGATTTGCATAGAGATGTTTTTTGTTTCTTTCCTCACTTGACAGGATTCCCCGGGGTAGTTCGAGGTGCATGGTGGAGAGGACACTCTCGTCAAGGGGGTTGAGATGGAATGGAATTTGTGTCCACCGCTAGAAAGAGATTTTGCCACCTGTATTCTGGCATATGTTTCCTTCAGCCAAGTCTTGCTATTTCTTGATAGGATTACCCCAGTGCTTATATGGATTCCCAATATATTCGTCCTGCCTGTGAGGTCCTACCATAAGGCCACATCCTCCGCTCCACTGAGGGTGTACTGAAGCAGACTATGTAGTCGCCTGTAGTGGTCCTCTACAAAGTTAACTACAAGTTATGATTCCTCCTCAGTTCCTCTTCCTCTTGACTAGGGTGGTGTGGACTATGGTGGCTGTATGTTGTGTTTAGCACCATTTTGCATGGCAGCACAGAGGGAAGAGGGCAGAGGCCAGGGTGTGGCTTCTATGTATGCTCTTTAAAGACATTCTGACGTGTTTGGGTTTCAAAATCTAGGTAAAGCATAGCTGGTTTTTTTCTTATCTCGCTTGACAGGATTCCTTGCGGCAGGTCGAGGTGCATGGTGGAGAGGACACTCTCCTCAAGGGGGTTGAGATGGAATGGAATTTGTTTCCACCACTAGACAGAGACTTTGCCAACTGTATTCTGGCATACGTTTCCTTCACCAAAGTCCTGCTATTTCTTCTTAGGATTTCCCCAGTCCTTAAATACATTCCCAATACATACACCCTGCCTGGGAGCTCCTGCCACAAGGCCACACCCTCTGCTCCAATGAGGGTGTACTGAAGCAGACCATGTAATCCCCTGTCGTGGTCCTCTACAAATGTAACTACAATTTCTAATTCGTCCTTAGTTTCTCTTTCTCTGCCTAGGGGGGTCTGGACCATGGTGGCTGTATGTTGTGTTTAGCATCATGTTGTATGGCAGCACAATGGGAAGAGGCAGAGGCCAGGGTGTGGCTTCTCCGTCTGAGCTTCCATGTTAGTATTTGTCAATTGTGTGATTATTTTCGTTTTCCTCAGGTGGTTACTGATTTCCTATTCATTTAATTTCGTAGTCTTGAATAGCATAGGTGGAGATCTCCACCTACACCACGCGGGACTAGGTTAATCAGCATATGCCTGTACAATTACTAGTATTAAATCCATGGTTATATTTTGAGTCATACATATCCCCATCCCCTCATATAAATGGGTGGGGACATGCACTTGTACTACTTTATACTCTTGGAAGGCAAATGTGGGGTAGTTTTATTAAAATTATTTAAAACTAGGCTGGCCTGTCTTCTGCAGGATGGGGGTTTTCCATTTGGCATATGTAGCTTTTTCTCTTGGTGATTAGCATTAATAATCCACTAATGTCTCTATGACCCCATTTAAATTCTGTACCCAGTTTGGCCATCCTTGAGATCTAAACGTTAGCTAATGCTGGCTTCTCTTTCAGGAAAAGGGGAAAAGCTCCTCCTATGTATTGTATGAGGGGCGAGGCCCTGGAGGCTCTGTCCTGCTTATCGAGGCGATCACTGACAACAGTAAGAGAGCCCACCAGGAAATCAAGTACATCATGAACAGGAATGGGTAAGTTGTTTATGTGTGGTTTTGTTTTCTATAGGGTTGTCGAAGTTAAAATGAATACCTGTCTCTAGAAATGGGACTGGTAAGCACCTTGCTTGTTGTGGAGATAAATAGAAAGCGAGAGACATAGCAAAAATAATGCAGAGAACTGGATGATGAGGACATTTGTGTCTTATTCTGTCAGCATCTTACTCAATCCTTGCTCAATTTACTGAACATATTTTCAGGCCTCTGCTAATAATGAGATTTATCCTGTTTGACTGTAACTGAATCCAAATTGAAGATAGACAGCCGGTGCATGAATTAAATATGCATATTTGTGATCTTGTACAAAAATAAATACTAATTCAGATTGTTCACCATAGCGATGCATTGGTAGGCAACTGTAGCTTGGTTTCATGGTCAGGCAAAATCTGTAAAGGTATTCTAGAATGTTCTATGTATAAAAACCAATGTGAAATATGGGAGCCTAGTTGATTGTAATACAGAATGAAATAATTAATTACTTGAACCTAACTCCTTAGAATTTAATTGAATTGAAGGATGCACAGGGGGTGCCAGATATTAAAACAAATATTTTGTGGTACAGGCCAAATCGATACTGGTAATGTACAGGGGTGATCTCATTTATAAATAAAAATGTGAAAGTGTATAAGCATAGTTGATTTTCATTTAAAGAAGAGTATACTTATTTATTTGAATATAATTGCACAAGCATAGAAATGGCTTGAGATGAGTATTGCATATTTGATAACTTATTTCACAATCTTTGTTTGGATCAAACAAAATTAACAAGGATTTTTTAAGTAAATGTTGTTGGTATGAATTACAGTGTACAAAAGTGTGAGCCAAGGTAATTGTGAGATAAGAAAAGGAGGATTATTTATTGGACTTAGTTGTGCAGGTGACATACAGTGCCAGACATCATGAAAAATATTGCAAGGCTCAGATAAACATCCTCCAAGTCCTCTATTGTACTTGATTGTGTATATTGTTTGTGAGCAGTTGTGGTATTCATTTGCTAAATGAGTTGTTTCTGTTTTTTAATCTTACTCTTTTAAAAAACTTGAGTGGGCACATTAGGTTCTAGGTCTCTGAAAAAATATAAAGTCAAGCTAAAAACACCTTTTGTGTACAAAATGGACATATATTGATAAACTTACCTACATTTGTCACTTTTGAATATTTGAATGTTTTATTTCATAGTAGTTAATCTGCATTTCCTTTTTGGTCAAACAGGCCATTTTAGAACACAGTCATTAATAGTTAAAACATAAAATCAATTTAAATGGATTTAGAAAAGAGCGAACTACATCATTTCTTCTCTTGGAACCCAGCTTCCGCTCCAATCGCTTACTTACTATATCTTGCCATTGACTGGGTACAATGCTCCACTGCCTTGCTGCCTTTCAGGTATGTTTGGGCTATACATATACATAAATCTATAAATGCAGAATTTTCCTTAATACTGAAGCAAGAAAAAATGTTGAAACAAACCGCTGCTTATCCCTTGCCAAGTGAAACTTTGGTCTAATACCTACTGTTTTAAAATATTAAAATGATGTTCCCATCAATTCAAAACATTAGCTATACAATCATAGTAGTATATAATGCAGAGGGTAGATTTAATAAGATTGTACAGTTTATTTCCATCTACAACTGCCGCCCCTTACTGAACTACTGACATTCTTTACTCAGCTGTATACATGAACTATACAAAACAATTTTGATTTATGTTATTTTTTAAATCACATAAGTTTTGATGATACAAAATATAGGGGTAAGTGATTTACAGTACAAGCTGCACAAATAGCACTGCCTATTTTCTCTAGGAATGCTTTGCCACGACCATATGGTATCAAGTGAAGACAATCTCCTAAAACCGTAGCATGCTTTCACATTTGTAGAGCATACAAATAGTATTCCAATTTCGTCTCCAAAAATCTTAGTCATTAAACTTCATTATTTTATTTTTTCACAAGCTCTAAGTCATTGGCAAGACTTTGGTATTGAATGACTGTTTTGATATTCACTTTTTCTGCGTGTGACAACTTATCATTATGCCATAGGACAATATAGTACACTTAGTAAGCAATACATTAATTAATAAAAAGGATGGAACTGCCATTATGGAGTTCAGAAACTACTAGGAGTTCACATTAGCACAGCCAGCATACTTGGTCCTGACTCCTTGAAACCTTGGAAAAGGAAGGTTTGTGCATTTGCATTTTTACAGGAAAAAGCCTGCATCATCGGTTCAACTGGGAACCCTTCAAAGCATTACTTAAAGCCAGTCCTTGCCCAGGGTTTCATTTGCTTTAACTGCCCAGTTTACAGTTGGAGTTAAACGTAGCCCAAATTAACAATAGTGCTTAATAAGTTTGAATAGACCAATGAGGTACATTTGCGTAGCCTGATAGTGTTGTTTGACAAATGTAAAAAACAAGAGTTAAATGTTTTTGTTTTTTTCCTTGGGGGTTGACCTGCATTTTGGTTTTGCACTATATTGTTTTCATGTATGTGGCTTATTAATCTGTCATCACTGGGAGACACTCCTTGTGTTGCATGCTCTAATTTCTTGTGTGCAATAAAAGCAAATTATAATGAAATGTCACAACGATCAAGTGTTTACTCAGCAAAATTAGTTATGTTTGTCTTTTTAACAATAAATATGAAAGAATGTTCTGACATTTTATTTGTCATTTAAACATTATAAGCTAGTTGTGATCAGGCCAATAAATACAAGGTTATGAGCATACATCAACAATGAAAGGTGCTTATACCCCTCGCGGGGAGGAAAGCAAATAATCTGATGCTGTGTATTAGTAGGGGTGGGCGGAATTTGCGTAATCGCGTTACGCAAATCTCCACGAAACGGTAAAAAATCTCCGTGAACACGCAGAAATTCCGCGAACACGCGGAATTGCTTGTTCGCGATGCTTTTTTCCTGTTCGCAATCGCTGTTTGCGTGCTCGGGGAGAAACATCTCGCGAACACGCATTTTGAGAACGCGAACAAGCAAAAAATTTCGCGAAGTCGCGGAAAGCAGAATTTTAGGCAATTTTGTGTTCTCCGCGGAACGCGAAATTCCGCAAATTCCGCGAGCGGAACGAAATTTACCACCCAGGCCAAAGAACAACTAGAGCGCTAACAGTCCTACTTATGATAAACGTATGGCACACCTGAAGCCATCTTGCTTGGATTAAAGTGGTAACTCTTAAAACATTTAATTTAAAAAGGAACAAAATGAGGGGGTTCATTTTTCCATAAAAAGTATGATTAGTGCTGCAGAAAGAAAAATTAGGGCACATTTTGAGTGACTTCTCAAATCCTCTTCTATTTCATTAAAAAAATTCTGACATGCAGACTGAAACATGCACTTTCAATACCAGCAGCAGTTTTCCCTGGTGAGCAGTAGCTTTACTACAGTGATCTAATGAGCAAAAAGAGTGCTAACATTCTGAATTTATGGCAAATGTGTGACACATCTGAATGCCTTTGGAATCAAAGTAAAAAACTGAAAGTATTTCCTACTGAGGAGACTGCAGTAAATGAGGAAATTAGGAAACTTCATAACAAATAAGTCTGCCAAGATGGCCACCAGAGACAAAAGAGCCCAAATGTAGCCCAAATATCACCCAGATGTAGCCCAAGTATAGCCCAATGGCAGAATGTCCCAGAGTGTTCTTAAAAACAACTAGTGCGCTTACTGTCTTACTTATGACAAAAGTATGGCACACCTGAAGCCATCTTGATTGGAATAAACTGGTAACACTTAAAACATTTAATTTAAAAAGGAACACAATGAGGGGGTTCATTTTGCCATAGAAATTATGATTAATGCTGAAGAAAGAAAATGAGGGCACATTTTGAGTGACTTCTCAAATCCTCTTCTATTTCATTAAAAAATTCTGACATGCAGACTGAAACATGCACTTTTAATACCAGGAGCAGACTTCCATGGTGAACAGTAGTTTTACTACAGTGATCTAATGAGCAACTAGAGTGCTAACATTCAGAATTTATGGCAAATGTGTGACATATCTGAATACCTTCATGATGGAATCAAAGTAAAAAACTGAAAGCATTTCCTACTGAGGAGACTGCAGTACAGGAGGAAATTAGGAAACTTCATAACAAATAAATCTCCCAAGATGGCCACCGGAGACAAAAGAGCCCAAATGTAGCCCAAAATCACCCAGATGTAGCCCAAATATAGCCCAATGACAGAAGTGTGCAAAACACTTATTATTTTGTGTTTTTGCAGTGTTATATAGTGCAGACTTGTCAGGTATTGGAGTGCTTTACATGAGCATTGGTTACATCACACAAGAACAAATTCATTTTGGTTGTAGTCATGGGGAGACTAAGTGATTTGACCAGAATCACAGAATGTCGAGCTGAAGCAGAAACTCCAACCTGGTTCCCCAGTTGCAAAGTCTGCAGTTCTGGAAGTAACACCACATCCTCTCCCCTAAGTGCAACATTTAATCAAGTGGTCAACTGGATAAAAAAACATAAAGGTAACAAATAATTTAAAAGTGCTTTCTCGCTATTTGAAAACTCAGAAAATATGTCCTTATTTTAGTCTTTTAGAGCACTAAGCATAATTTTGATGCCAATAAGACCCTCTCATATATGTAATTTCTAAAGGAAATGCTCTAGGTATTACAGTTTTGATTACATCAAGATGACGTCAGGCGTTCCACACTTTTGTAATAAATATAGAATGTTAGCAATCTAGTTGTTCATTAGGATACTGTTGAGAGGCAGAGGCCAGGGGCACGGACTCTGAAAATTGAAGGCATGTAGGAGGGTGCAAAGGCAACAATTTAACCACACTGAGCAGGCAGGAAGGGCCGTGGCAGGACAACAGACTATGGAGGGCAGTGGAAAGGGGGGCAGGGGCAACAAACCAACAATACAGGACTTGCAAGAGAGGCTGTGGCAATGTGATAGACCATTGTGGGCAGAAGGAAGAGGCAATGGTAGTACAACCATACATGCCAACAGACCCGATTCAGCCAGGAAACGTCCAATGTTTTTAAGCTCAAATGGGCTTTATTTTATCTGTCTCCTGTCTACAATCTCCTCTTTTTCAATATAACTCAAAGGGGAAAATCAATACCCCAGTTTTTTTTCAAAATCTCCCTCTTACCAAGTTCAAAATGTTCGCAAGTATGGTACATTGGATCATGGAAGGAAATGGGGTAGGGACATGGACTTGGATAACAGAGGACAGGAGGGACATGGAGAGGTGCACCAAACTGACCCTGCAGGGCAGGCATCAGAGTTTGCAGCAGCACAACACACCACACAGGGCATGCGGGACGGGAGTGCAGCACAACAATCCATAGAAAGCAAGAGGGAGGGGACAGGACCATGCACATGGACAACAGAGAACAGAGGGGCAAGAGGCAGGACCATAATGGACAGACAGGAGAGAAAGCTGCAGCATAACAGACCATAAAGGGCAGGAGGGATGGATCAGGGGCATTACAATGGAACAGACAAGCCAGGAGGGAGGGAGTAGGGGTCTGCACATGTACACAGAGGGCTGGGGGCAAGGGGGCAGGGCAGGAGCAGCAAGATAGCCATGGAGGTCAGGCAGGATTGGCACTAGAAGCAAGACACACCATGAAGAGCAACAGTGAGACTGTGATGGCATACACACAGACCATGGAGGGAAGGTGGGAGGGGTTCAGGGGCAGCTAACTGACCACACAGGGAAGGTGGGAGGGGCCATGGCAGCACAGAAGACCATGCATGGCAAGTGGGAGGGTTAGTGGTAGCACAATGGCTATGATGGGCAAGAAGGAGGGTGCAGGGGCATGCACAAAGGACGATGGAGGATAGAAGGGAGGGTCAGGACCTGTGCACAGACAAGAAAGTTCAGGGGAAGGGGCCTCACAACAGACCGCACGGGGCAGGCAGAAGGAGCAGTTGCAGCACAACAGACCAGGGAGGGCAGAAGGGTGTGGCAGTACAATGGACCATGTAGGACAGGAGGAAGAGGATAGGGGCATGGCATGTGGACAGGCAGGGTGGAGGTGGCAGGGACAGGTTACAGTCATCTGACAATGCTAGGCAGGTGGGAGGGGAGTGGCAGCTCAACAGAACACTCAGAGTAGATAGGAGTGGCAGGTCCATGGAACATGGTGGGCAAAAAGGATGGAGCAGGGGCATACACAAAGACATCGGAGGGCAGGGGGAAAGAGAATAGGGGCAGCAAGCTAAGCACAGAGTTTAAGCAGGAGGTCAATGATGGGGCATAGAATTGGGCAATGGAGGGCAGGAGGAGTGGACTGGTACATCATACTAAATTCAGGGCAGTGGCAGCACATCAGACCATGCATGGCAGGAGGGAGGAGGCTAGTCCATGGATTCACACAACAGAGGATAGGGAGAAGGGGGATGGGGCAGCAAGCTAACTGTTCAGAGAAGGCGGGTATTAGGAACTTTATTGTTTTTAAAACGTGTCTGTGCGAACTACTTAAAATATGAACAAGTATGCAGCATAATCTCACTTTTAGTCAGGAAGAAGAGGACGTTTGTGACTGTGACTCCGGGCTCACTTGGCAGAAACACCCCCTGACCCTCCACCCCCTATCGCAAAATGTAATGCCCGTGAAAAGGGTAGGTGAACACAGTGTTATATAGAACAGAGTCTTGAGAGCACGATTGAAAATGAAAACTAGATATAGTGTATGGTATAAACTATGCACCAAAAAGTGTGATATAAGATGAACCGGGCATGAAATATAATATGCAATACATTGTGCGCAATGACAGATTCATTGGAGAGCGCGAGATAGCACAGGCACTAACGCGTGCTATGCGATATGCGCCTTGGAGTGTAATATGCACAGGGCAGTGTTGTGTAACCTAACTAAAGTTGGAATATAAAATATGTGCTGGGGAGTGTAACGTTGCATATGCACTGTGACAAAGATATGGATCCCAGATTGTAATATGTATGGCATAGCCCTGTGCGTTATAACATAGGCATCGAGGAAGGCACGTTAGATGGGGCAATATAACCCGTGCAAAGACAAGTGTGGCATGACATATTCACGGGGTGGTGTTACAGTGCACATGGGCTAGAGAGTGTCATAGCATATGCACTAGCTAGTGGAATACAACACAGAGGTGTGTGGCACTCAGCAGGCAATGGTGGGTGTAACACAGCATTGGGCTCTGCCAGGAGCACGCTGTGACTCTCAAGTGATGTTCGTCCCCTTTCCAGAGAGTAAAATAAAAAGTATTACACATCCGGCAGTGGATGTGTGTTTTATTAACCGTGAGGGGGGTTTCTTGCATAGTTTTGGTCGAATTTTTGTCGAATCCCCTTTGAATGGCTTGGGGTGCATGTGTATTAAATGTGCCCGTCAATAGCTACCCATGTTTGTATAAATAAACGATAAGGGTGTCTACCGGGATTAGGCACGGTAGGGCATCAGACATGTCAGAGCTTCACTAGTGGTGTAAATACATTCCACGTGGATTCATTGTATGCATAGTCGCCTTTTAATGAATATCACGCAAATCGTCATGGTGATAGGTACGTACGGTTTGTCCAGCATGTCCTAGGTGTGTCTATAAATATATATTTTTTTTAAATAATAAAAAACAGTGGCCGGCCCTGGGGATTGGGGTCAAAAAAATATAATTAGGAGACAGGCCCTGGGGGATGGGGTCATCAGGGCCAATAAATTAGAATAAGAAGGGGAACCACACAGCCCCCCTTCTTAAAAAATTAAAATAAATAAAAGACTGGCATCGTGCCGGAGGCCACACCCCCTCCTTGCAGCACTCTGCAAACGTGCCCCCTGGCGAGTTGTAAGTTGGGGAATTAATTCCTCTTCAATACTGAGGGTCCCTGAGGGCCAACTAGCCCAACAGGCATCTCCAGTATGCACCAGGGAGCTGCGCTGCAGACAGGTGTTCTGAGGCTAAGCCCCTTTTTACACCTCTCTGCAACGCAGCTCTGTGGTGCTTACTGGAGGTACCTAGTGGTCTAGTTTGAAACTAGGGACCCTTAGGATTCAAGGGGACTTAATCTCTCAACTTAGAACAGCCACAGGGCGCGTTTACGCAGTGATGAAGGGAGGGGACGGGGCCTGAGGTGACGTGTGCAAACACGCACTATGGCACGTTTTAAATTGGGGATATAATTTTCCTTCAATACTGAGGGCCCCTGGGGGCTAACTAGCCCACCAAGTGCTTCCAGTAAGCGCCACTGAGCTGCATTGCAGAGAGGTGGTCCAGGCCGTGCCACTTTTTACACCTCTCTGCAACACAGCTCTGTGGCACTTACTGGAGGTACCTAGTGGGCTAGTTGGACCCTAGGGACCCTCAAATGAACTTAATCTCCCAACTAAAAACGGACACAGGGCGTGTTTACACAGTGGTGAAGGGAGGTGACGGGGCCTGAGTTAACTTGTGCAAAAACGCCCTGTGGCCTGTTTTAAGAGGTAGTTTTAATCCTCCTGCCCTATTATCTACTAGGGGCTTACAGAGGAGGTCATGCTAATCACAGGGGGACCCCAACGCATAATGTTCCCTAGTGTATGTAGGTGTTTTCACTGTATTCTAAGTGTCTTTTAACATAGCACTGGCTCTAGGACTGGTTAGTCAGACTCAGTTACCACCAGTATCCGTCTGAAAAAGTTGAGGGTACAGGATGATTTTGCAACAAGGCTTTTTTCTGCTCGTCTTTTTGTTCTTTCTGCACGTTATCCTTCTTCCTGCACTTTTCTTCGTCTTTGAGGACTTCTGTTGCTTCTTTCTGCACTTTTTTTTCTCTTTCTGTGCATTTTTTCTTCTTTCTTCACATGTCCTATCTCTGTAGGCATAGTTAGAAATTAGCATTTAAAAAACCTTTGAAATTCACAGAAAAAAACATAGGTTTCAGGCACGTTATAGTTAGGAATTAGTATTTAAAAAACCTCAGAAATTCACTGAAAAAACCATAGGTTTCAGGGGTGTTATAGTTAGCTGGACTTTTCACTTGTACAAAACCATTGAAATTCCCCCGTTATAGTTAGTTCAGCTAACTATAACTCGCGCGCCCGCAATGCACTGCTGATGACGTCACATATTACATCACTCATGACATGGTCAGTGACATCACTCATGACATCACTGATGACATCTCAAATGACATCACTGATGACATCACTGATGACATCATCCTTGTGATAGAGTGGCAGACCTCCTCTCACCCTAATATAACCTTTGATACACACATTCAAAAATAGAGACTAAACTTTTCAAAACAATGGACATACCAATACCAGTTACAACAACCTCTTCAGTAATTCTAAGATCCACATACACATCCACTCATTCACCAACAGTCCTATACAGTCACTCATACATGTATTCACTCATCATATGTACTCATACACCTATACATCCTGTTACACAATGCCACTCATCCATAGAGTTACTCACACACATAGTCACTCATGCTAATAAAGAATCAAACATACATTTATTTGCATATACAGTTATACACACACCACCACACTTACTTCTACGGAAACTTACACATACTTAGTCTTTTAAACAATCACTTATAGAAACACATACTTATTCATACAGGAACTCTTTCAATCTCTCACTCTCACATATACTCACTTATATACACCAATAGTCACATATACTAGTTTAAAACATATGTAGTTACTCATAAAGACACTATTGAGACAGTCATTCACTCACTAACACACCCATACACACACTCATCCACCCATACAGTCCTGCACACATGCTATCTTCAACACATACAAAGAGTGAGTCACTCATTCATGCACCTATGCACTACGTAATACCCCCCACCGAACCATGCAGACACTCAGACTGATACTCAAAAAACCAACTAATAACCTATATAGACACCCATGTAGCTACTCACCAACCCATGCAGCCACTTATACACAAAGTGAGAGACTGATACAGATATTTACATATTTAAACATTACTCACTAAGCCATGTATTCACTATGATACACTTAATCAGTCAGTTACACAATCAATTTTTCAAAAACAAATCATCCATTTAGACACTTATATACCCATTTATTCTTCCATCGACCTTGAGATATACATATATAAAACATATTTAATTTTCAAAAAAACACACATTCACTGGATGATGTCATCAGTGATGTCATTTGAGATGTCATCAGTGATGTCATGAGTGATGTCACTGACCATGTCATGAGTGATGTAATATGTGACGTCATCAGCAGTGCATTGCGGGCGCGCGAGTTATAGTTAGCTGAACTAACTATAACGGGGGAATTTCAATGGTTTTGTACAAGTGAAAAGTCCAGCTAACTATAACACCCCTGAAACCTATGGTTTTTTCAGTGAATATATATATATATATATATATATATATATATATATATATATATATATTCACACACATCTGTGTGTGTTCACAAATATGTATATATCTTTATCGTTTCAGGATAAGAGTGCCGCATAAATTATGCATAAAAGGAAGCAGTGAACTCTGGGTAGTTCCAAAGTTTACGTGGAGAGCAGCTTCTTTCTATGGAGCACTCTACAACACCACCCACCACTGAATCTGCTCACCTCAAATGCCCATTTTTCTAGCAAAGTTTTTAAGCATAGGATTTGTACAGTTCCATCCACACCATGCTAGAAAGTGACTAAGGGCCTCATTACGATGCCAGTTGGACGAGTGTCCGACCGGCATCATGTGTGAAACGGGCCCGCAGAGAAGGAGTCGGCGGTCCCGCTTCTCTAATTAGGATGCGACTGACTTCACTGCGGTCAGAAAGTGCATATTTCCTATTGCGGCTTGTCCTGCGGGCTGCAGCACAAGCTGCAATAGGAGAATTACACTTTTTAAACATCCGTACACCATGTGGCAGGCACCATGCGGTGCCTGTCACACAATGCATTTATGTTTGTGCCCACCAGGCTTCATTGCGAAGGCTGCGGAGGGACGGGGGCCCTGCTAGGGGCCCCCAAAGTCCATTTCTGACAGCCTTTCTACAGCAATCGGACTGCCATAGGAAGACTGTCGGAAAAGTGCATTGTAATCCCCATGGTGGTTCCTGAGCAGGCACCTCCTCCATTTTGGGGATTACGATCCGCCATCAGCCCAAACGGGCTCCTTGAGTCTGTCGGAGGCGGAGCAGATTCCCGCCGCAGGCATCAGTCGGACTGCCTGTATCCTAATACGGCAGTTGGACTGATGCCTCAGATGATGTCGAGCAGAATGCTACCGACGAGCTGTCGGATGACCTTCCGCTCGACATCGTAATGGGGCCCCAAGTGTTTTCCCATTTTTAAAGTAAAGTCTTTAAACATAGGATTAGCTACTGCCATCCTTGCTGAGCTAAAAAATAACAAAAGCCTTTTACCACTCCAGGCAATGTATCACAGCTTTGAATACGGAAAATATCATCCAAGCCGACCTGGAATCAATAAAAGCAACACCTGGCACATGTTTCGATCTTATTATAGCTCTCTCGAGAGGTATAGCTTTGTCCAGACACAAGGGAGCACACAGTATATGAAACACACACACACACACACACACAACCACACACACACACACACATACACTGTTCCCCAGAACCTGCGCTCATGGGCGCGCGCGCACTGGGGTCACTCCGAGCGCGCAGTGTCCTCTATTTAGCGCGCACCGCACACAGCACATCCGATGAGACCGTTCACACCGCCCTTTTCAGAACGGAAGGAGAAAGGAATGCAGTAAATTTAAAGCACGATGTCTGCTTTCAGAGGGTTCTGAAAGCGGACATCGTGTTCGAAACTCTGCCTTTCTTTTATTAATAGTGTGGGGCTGATTTTGGGCCTTTGAGATAGTATTCATGTTAATTGCAGCGCTGTGTGCGCTGCAATTAACATGAATACTATCTCAAAGGCCCAAAATCAGACCCGCACTATTAATAAAAGAAATGCAGTTTCGAACACGATGTCTGCTTTCAGAAGATTCTGAAAACTAGTGGCAGCTGGTGTAACTTTACAAGTTGCAGGGTGTAAGACAAGACCTTAAATTTGTCTGACACATCGAGCTCAACACACAATATATTGAATACAGGACAGTGGCCACTCCAGAGTTTCACTTCAAATGCGGAGAGGAAAACAGGATGTCATTTTTATTGTGTGCTGTCTTCAACCGAACTCCTGCTTTGCAATGTGCATTTCAGGGTGTTGGGAGTGGCGACATAATTTTTGACAAGTTTACTGTTCACTATCGCCTTGAAAACATGTTTAATATGATGTGCACTCACAATGGATAAAAATAGGGTTACATGGATACCACTTGCATTGAGCTATCGGGCAGCCTGAAAGCACAGTTTTACAAAAAAGAGTAGATGCAGAGACGATTTTGAATCTTGGGTTTGTTTGCTAGGGGGTGAAATGGAGGCACGCTGTCCGCTACTCTTGCTTGTAAAGTGGTGAGGTAACAGTTAAGTGTTGTGTCCTTGATGATCGTGAATGACGTTCTCTCAGCTGACAGCTACCCATATAAGGAATTTTATTCAAAACCATTTCCTACTTTTCAAGTGAGTGCTTCAGGTTATTCCATTTTGAACTTTTGTACAAAACAAGTGCTCTAAATTTTCAACAAAGTAGTATCCATATTATCAACATTGAAGAACAGAAGAAAAAGCTGGTGCAGACAAAAATTAATCCTGTGATTCTAGGCAAATCACTTGCTCTCCCCAGTGCCTAACAAAAATGAATGTGTCCATCTGTAACGAAACTGATGCTAATGTAAAGGGCTCCGATACCTGATATCTTTGGGTCTAGTTTGCACTATATAAAACAAACAAAAAAAAAACTCTGACCTGCTTTTTTACGCATGTTTCTGACCCAGAATGATTATTGATGTCAGACAGGAGCACCCTCTCTGATTGACATCAGCCTCTGGCAGCACAGGGCTTAAGCTTAAAGCCAGGGTGTTCTGCATCACAGGAGGGTGTGGCCACAGAAACCAGGGCTGGAAGTAGGTGTGCCCTGGATAGCCTGCAACATGGCACATGGGCACCATCAAAAGTGCCCTGACTGCCTAACCTTTGGGCAGGATGAGGGTCCTGAAACTAAAATCAGAGTGATAACGAAGTCAAAAAACAGTAGGCAGGAAGGAGTGCGGGGGGCTGAGCCCCAAAGCCCAAATGAATGAACCGCCATGCGTGAAAGCAGACGTCGTGTTTCAGACTCTGCATTTCTTTTATTAATAGTGCGCGGCTTAGGGGCTGATCGTGGGCCTTTGAGATAGTATTCATCTAAATCGCAGCGCCCGTGTGCTCTGCAATTAACATGAATACTATCTCAAAGGCCCACATTCAGCCGCAGCCGCACACTATTAATAAAAGGAATGCAGCAAATCTGAAGCATGACATGTGCTTCATAGCTGCCAAGGTTTCAGATTGGCATGTGTGAGATACAAGGTTTCCCATCTAAACTGAATAAAAATAATACCTTAGTGAATGTTAATTGAAATCATTCACATTGTCAATGATTAACTTGAAAACAAACTCTTGTTGCCCTAGAGAGGCTTTGGCTAGCATCTGTTTGTGAATATCAGGATTATGATGTAGTGGAGTTTTGACTATAGCACATGCCATCTCTACCATACTAGTACGTCCCCACACAAATGTAAGAAAATTGTGCAAATAATTTCAAGACCTCTTCTTTTGGAACACTGTCACTTGACTCCATACTGGACTGGATATGTAGCGCCCTTGAAGGAGGGTTCCAGGCACAGCTACACAAATTTCCTGACATAGGCATTTTTTTGACCAATTTGTCGAGCTTCTACATTTTTGCAGTGAGTATCTCAATAGTCACTTCAGTCAACTTCCAGGAAAGAACGCACAAACTCAGCAGTCAATATCAACGAGTCCATGGTAAAAGAGCTTACATGCCCTTCACAACTGACCACATACAAGACCACCTTTCTGGCCTTCACACTTCTCACCAAACATCTATCATGTTCAGTAGCATATTTCTCAATCTACAACTAGCCTGGTATCATGGAGGCCTTCCAGAAGGCAGTCTCATATCGCACCTTTATACATGATTAAGCCTAAATGTACGAAACTAAATGGAGAGCCAATACTAACCGCAGGAACAACACAGAGTGCCAAGAAGGTGATCTACAAAAAAATATAAACTATTACTGAAAACATGTCAACAATAATTCAGGGAACTTTTAGCAGCTCTAAAATACACCTCTGTGGACATAATAATTTGCCCTACTTAGACACATTGGACCCGATTCACAGAACTAACTTAAGGCAAAATCCTAAACTTACTACTTTTGGTATTCACATAAGGCATTTAGTAGTAGTAAAGTTAGGATTTTGTCCCAAGTCTGTCCTAAGTCTGTCTTAAGTCAAACTTAAGACACAATCCTAACTTTACTACTACTAAATGCCTTCTGTGAATACCAAAAGTAGAAGGACAGACTTAGGACAGACGACTTAGGACAGACTTAGGACAGAATCCTAACTTTACTACTACTAAATGCCTTCTGTGAATACCAAAAGTAGTACGTTTAGGATTTTGTCTTAAGTTAGGTGTGTGAATCGGGCCCTATGTGGCCAAGTGCTCGAGTTGAGGATCTTTAGTAAAATCTTACTATGGTACCAGCATTGGAGTCACGTATTTTTCTAAACCAAAAGTGTACTTGCTTGTGTAACCAATTCATGTCATGGCGTGTGTATCTAATTTGAAAACCTGCGTTAAGACTCTGCATGTGGCGCTGCATGTGTGGAAATGCACCATCTTTTCACTTTTTTAAGCAAAACTTTGGAGTGATATTTGGCGCTGCATCCACACGCGCAGTCTGGTTCCTGGCGCAC
Organism: Triturus cristatus; assembly: GCF_964204655.1. Classification (NCBI taxonomy): domain Eukaryota; kingdom Metazoa; phylum Chordata; class Amphibia; order Caudata; family Salamandridae; genus Triturus; species Triturus cristatus. The sequence goes on along the minus strand of NC_140579.1, from coordinate 1,268,410,180 downwards.
ATAGCCTTGGTTGCAGCGCACAGAGCCCTTACACTGCAGCACACAGAGGAAAAACATTGCACATATATATGCATACATATATATGTGTCTGTACATGCACACATATGTGTATGTATGTGTATATATATATATATATATATATATATAAATATATATATATAATCTACTGGCGGTCGCCAGTAGATAGTTATAGTTAGGACCTATTTTCCATAGGAAATCCGCAACATTCTATTTGGAATAACGTTAGTGCCGGTTGATGAATCCTCGCGAAATTTTCCAAACTTTTGGCCAGCTCCGCTCCGACCCTGAAAGTTTTGCGGTGATCCGTCAAGCGGGGGCCGAGAAAAAAGGGGGGTCCCAAAACGCGTTTTCCCCATGCAATTTCCCATAGGATCTGTTGTCGCAGCTACTGCCCGAACCGCTGAACGGAATGACACCAAATTTGGCAAAGAGGTAGTCCTCAGTTCGGACTCGTGCCTTTTGCATATATGGTGTGAATCTGTTCAGTAGTTCCTGAGAAAATTAGGGTAAAAAAGTTAGTGATATCTATGGCCGCAGAGGATCCGCGGACCGTACCCACACCATAAGCGCACCCTCCCCGAACCGAGCGCGCACCCTCCCGATCGCACGCTGAATGCTAATTGGCTGTCGAGTGTCTCTCTACATTCAAAACCAGGAACTGTTGTTGGCCATTTTGTGCCTCGGTAGAAGCGAGGCTGATTAAGTAAGGGGAATAAGTGTGTAAAACATATAAAGGGGGCAGAGTGGAAAACTTTGACCCTCTAGAGGTGCTAGGGGGGTTCCAGAAGGACCCCCTGGGGCCCCCTTTTTTTTTTTTTAAACGGCAAAATGCGCGCACGGTGCGCGCATCCGATCGCGTTTGGTGCACGGATCCTCTCGCGTTGGGTGCGCGGATCCAAAAACATCGAAAAAATATATATAAAATAAAGTTTTGCACATATCGTTAAAAAAATATTTTGAAAAATATAAAAAAATATGTTTGAAAAACCCATTACGTTCAAATAATATTTTTTAATTTTTAAAAGTATTAATTGAAAAAATAAGTTTAAAAAATGGTGATAAAGTATTTTTAAAAAAATGTAATTAATGAAATGACACACTGAATTTGAAAAATATAGAAATCATTAAACATGATATCTTCAGAGATGTTATAGATAGGAATTAGCATTTAAAAAACCTTTGAAATTCACTGAAAAAACCATAGGTTTCATGCAGGTTATAGTTAGGAATTGGCATTTAAAAAACCTTTGAAATTCACTGAAAAAACCATAGGTTTCATGCACGTTATAGTTAGGAATTGGCATTTAAAAAACCTTTGAAATTCACTGAAAAAACCAAATGTTTCAGGGGCGTTATAGTTAGGAATTGGCATTTAAAAAACCTTAGAAATTCACTGAAAAAACCATAGGTTTCAGGGGTGTTATAGTTAGTTGGACATTTCCCTCGTACAAAACCCTAGAAATTCCCCTGTTATAGTTAGTTCAGCTAACTATAACTCGCGCCCCCGCAATGCACTGCTGATGACGTCACATATTACATCACATTACATGGTCAGTGAAATCACTGATGACATCTCAAATGACATCACTGATGACATCACTGATGACGTCATCCATGTGATAAATTAGTGCATCTTCTCACACCCTAATATAACCTTTGATACACCGTCTAAAAATTTCAGATGGCCATTTTGACATCCATAGATACTCCAATACCAATAACTACTCAGCCACTCATTGACTCTTAGGTCTACAAACATCTCCACTCACTCACCTGTACAGTCACTCATACTTACAGTCACTCTGTGCATTTATACACCTATGTAGACACTCACACTCCGCCAATCATCCATTGAGGTACTGACACATCTAGTCAGTCATGCAAATAATTAATCACAGTAAAATTTACTCACCTATACAGTTAAAAACACTCAAGTTCACTTACTCATAAAAATACTAACAAATTCTGTGTCATCCTGCAGAAAAACAAACAGCACATGACACAGATATCCTTGCACTATGGCGCATACAGCCACTCCCAAAATCACACACTCTCACATATAGATAGTTATATACTCTTACACACATATGCACTGCGTTTCACATATGTAGTTAGTGACACATGTATAACTGATATATACATTCAATCACTAACACACCCATACATACACTCACCCAACCATACAGTCCATCACAGATGCACTTTTAAAACCATGCACCCACTGAATTACCCACTCACACATCTAGTCACAGAGTCACACACACCCTACCCACACAAACACTCAGGCACCCATACAGATACTCAGACAACCAATCACTAACCCATATAGACACTCATATAGCTATTCACAAAACCATGCAGCCACTTATACACCAACACACAGACACATAAAGACATTAACACAGTTTAGTCACTAGTCTGCAGTAAGATACATTTAATGACTCACTTATAGTCAGTTACGCACCTAGAAAATCATCCATTCACACACTTGTACACCCACTTATTTTTCAACAGGCCTTTCCCTTTATATATTGAGAAAATTCGATTTTCGATCGTGATCGAATCGACCCGCCATTTTGTGCTCCGCCGCCATTTTGTGTTGCCCTTACTCAGGCAGCACGGCGAACAAAGTCTATTCTGCTTTTTCTGCAGCTTGGTGTCGAAATAAGCCTTCTGCCTCTATTTACAAAGCTGGTGTTAGGACTGACCGAGTACACTAATCCCTGTCTGGTTTTCCTAATCCCCGTCTCAACTATCTGTTGGTTCACACTATTCTCTTCTGACTTTATCTTATCGTCTGGCCTTCGCTGTCCTCTGCTAGCATTCTCTCGTTTCACAACTGTCCTCCAACACACATAAACGTATCTCGCCACCTGCAAGTTAGTTGCAGATCTGTTAATGAATTAGTTCGAGGGAGGGGTAACAAACCCAGTCGGAGGAGAGGTTTCTTCGAGTCATCTGAAACTTTGTTTTCAAACCTTTTTCTATTGGTTCTGTTCTGTTTTCCAACTTTTCTTATTGGCTCTTTCTTATATGTTCTGGGTGTGTATTTGGTTAATGTATATTTCACATATGTGCTATATAAGATTGTGCGCCACGGAGTGAAGTGGCAGTCTCCTGAGAACCTACCTTGTGTACTTCTGGGATAACTGTACTAGCTGCAGCTAATAAATCCGATCTTCTAACGCCTAACAGAGTGTCCCGTGTCTCTGTGTAGCTGAGCAGGAGAACCCCGGAGATTAAGGCGTACCCTGCGCCGCCAGGCCCAAAAGGTTCTGGTTCTTCAACTGGCGCCCAACGTCGGGCGGCTTCAGTGATACCGGTTCTGCCTGAAGGTTGTGAGGAACCCCGCAAGAAAATTCTGGAGGATTCGCGAGCCACGTCAAGCGACCCCTGTATGTCGAAAGTGATCCGAAGGTCTTTTTCAGCGTGGTTACTCCTTCCAGACGGCTACTGACGACTGCTGCCCTGACTGCCGCCCTGCCTTGGCCCATCCTTTGGTGATGTATGGTAAGGCGAGACGATAGACGGGCCTCTGTTGGCGTGAGAAGACATCCTTAGTTAAGTATTTGGTGGGTCGCTCCCACAATTTTGTTCCTTAGTTTCCTTTGTTCCTTTGGTCCTTAGATTCGACTATTGCAATAGCCGAAGCCGAGGGGTAAGTGAATTTGTGCTGCGTAAACTAAGTTTTACCCCCTTGAAGTTTGTGAACAGTCCGGTGAAATCACGAGATGCCTGGTCTGACTAAGTTTGGAAAACTTTGTTGCTTTGGTTGTAATAGGGACTCCCGGCTTGAGGACTCTTGTCCGATTCCTTCAGTTGGAACTCCCACATACGAGCTCTATTCAAAACATGGTATTGCCCCATTGACTTTAACGAGGCATGGACCCGATACACAAAGAAAGATGGTGTTCTGAAATGGCCAGAAAATGGTAGCTTTGAGCCTGATGTGTTAGATAATTTAGAAGCAGTTTTATTCAAAACAAAAGCCCGGCCGGCAATGTTTGACTCTTTCCGCCTTTGGCGTAAGGAAGCCAAACAGAAAGAATTTAAGCAAACAAAACGAGATAGGAAAGCACAGGGTATGACAATTATACAGGCTGCTCAACGATTTAAAGATGATGAAATTGATAATGCGACGGAAATCTGAGAGACAGCATCGTATGGCGATAGATAAATGCTATCCGGTGTTGCCTGTTTCCCCTTCCGATAACAAGAAAGACTTAGAAGAAGATCCCCTAATGTCTCATTTATTGAGATTGCCTCCGCCCTATGCTCAAGGTGCCAATGCACCTCAGTTATTACAGCCTGTCCAGCCACCAGCAGTACCTCCGCCTGTTCCGGCTCTTCCGCATTTGCCTCCTCCAGTATTACCACCTCTACCAGTTTTATCATTAACTTCGCCCTCATCTCCTGATCTTCGATCTCCTTTGCCTTCTGCACCTCCTGCAATTATCGGTTCTCCTTCTGTTAGTTCGCCTAATACCTTGTCTCCTATCCTCATGTCCAATTCTCCGTCTATGCGTAAGCGACTCACGGACACTGTCACTGGTATTCTATCTCCTTTCTTTGAAGCTTTAGGTTTAAATCTTTTTTATTGAAAGAACATCTACAATGGCATCAGCACTTAGCGCCTACAACCCAGCGGGCCGGCTGATTACTGCACAAGGATATCAGCATGGCAACGCACCGTCGAAGTCAAAGCAGACAGTTCATACTTTAACACATCATGCCGCCTACAACCCATCCGGGCCGGCCGCGTCTCAAACGGGGGGGAATGGGAAAAGCTATCCATTTGCTGCTGATGCTAACAGACTACCCCTGAGGTGCGAAACATTGGAGGAAGAAAGGTGGCAGACCCCGGTAACCAAGGCCCGGTACTGGTCAGGAAGCTCTTCAAAGCACTATTCCATGAAGACAGCAGCCCGCTATTACACTCAGATATAAAAGCCAAATACCCCCCCAAAATCACCCCTCCGAAACCCCAACTGCCGAACCCCCCCTCCCCAACCCTCCCCTCGTCCAGTGCGTATTTTCAATCGTTCCCGCCCCTCCCCGTCGCCCCCCCAGGCCTCCCCGCCCGAGCTTATTCAGGGAGCCGAGTCCTCCAGCGTGGTGAGCCGCAGGAGTCGAAGATATCTCGGGCAGGTCAGTTCTCCGAATTCTGTGACCAATAAGGACTGGAACGGCTGCCACAGGTCGGTGAACTGCTCCGCATCTCCCGCCACCGTAAGTGACATTTTCTCCATTCCCAGCACATGCCACAGTCTATGTAGCCAGCCCGTAATTGTAGGGAGCGTAGCGGAGCGCCAGTATACCAGGATGTTCTGCATCGCTGATCCCAGTGCGATAGCTATCTGCCGGCCCCTGCGGGATTTCAAGGGATACATCAGACTATTCGGGAGACCTAATAGTATATATGCTGGGAGGCGTGGCAGTTCAGTATCAAAATGGGAGTCAATTTCGTCTATCACCTCTTTCCAGTAGGAGTCGAGGAGGGGACAGTCCCAGAGAACATGGGTCAGCGTGCCCACCCGCCCACATCCCCTCCAACAGGTGGCTTCTTTACTGTGGTCCATGTTGTGTACACGTTTTGGGGTATAATACCAGTATGTGGAGACTTTGGTGAGGGTTTCAGTGAGGCCCATGTGATATGCCGAGTGTCTGGCTCTATATGCTACTTGTTCCCACTCTTTATGACTCAGGGACCTGCCCAATTCCCTCTCCCAACGTTCCCTCCCTGGATTATAGAAGTGTGAGGATGGTGGTTGGAGAAACTGATAAAGGTCAGTTATGATCTTTGCATCGGACTTGCGAGACAGGAGCCAGCGTTCATAAGGGAGGAATCTCCTATCTGCCGTCTCTCGCACCTGAGGGTGCATCGCCCAGTGGCGGACTTGCAGGTAACGCAACCTCTCGGTTTCCGGGAGCGTGTATTCTTGTCAGAAATGTGTGAAGGGAATGACCTCGTCCGAGTCGTACATATGGCACAAGGCCCTACACCCCGCCGCACGCCAGTGATCAAAGGCCCCTCTCTCCAGTCCCGGGGCAAAGTCAGGGTTATCCACCAGGGGCGTTAGAGGCGAAGGGAAGGTCGTCAGACCATGTGTGGCATTGGTGGTGTCCCATACCCGTAGAGGAATCCGCGATGCCTTTTCTATAAGATGAGTAATCCTCTTAGTATTGTCCACCGTCTGCCGTCCGGGGACAAAGCCCGCCTGATCCGGGTCTAGAAGTCCCGGCGTATTCTGCGCGATCCATATCCAGGGCGGTCAGGGATTTTCTCGCTTCCCTGAGCTGCCGCCAGATCCGGGGAGCTCCCTTCCTACAATGCATTTGCTCAAGTTCACGGACCCGCTGGGTAAGTTCCTCCCGCTTCTGCCGCCGTTCTTTATTGTCCGTTGAGGAGATAGCAATAAATTCCCCCTGGAGTACCGCTTTCAGAGCAGCCCATTGGGTCGCCCGGGATGTTTCCGAGTCGTCATTGTGGGACAGATAGTCCCGAATCGTGTTCGTTACACGTGCAACCACCGCTCGTCTGTGCAGTAATGTGTCCCGCAGACGCCAGATCCGAGGGGGGCAGGACAGCGGCGGCAAGCAAAGCGTAGCAGTCACTGGAGCGTGATCCGACAGTGAGACCACCCCCACCTCCGCCGCAGTGGCCAGGGTGCACACCGGCCCGGTAACTAGAAGGTGGTCTAGCCTTGCATAAGTTTTGTGTGCGTGGGAATAATAAGAATATTCCCGAGCCGTAGGGTGCAAGCGACGCCAAAGGTCATGGAGATCCATGTTTATCAACTGTGCCTTGCACCCGGCCGAGAACTCTCCGGCCTGCGGGGAGCGTTGTGCGGATCTGTCGAGAGTGGAGTCGAAGACCATATTGAAATCACCTCCGAGTATGATGTGCCGGTCCTGCGTGGCCGTAACATCCCCCAGTGCGGAGCGGAGAAAGCGCCCCTGCTGGTCGTTCGGGCTGTAAAGGGATCCCACCGTAAAGGGAAGACCCCCCACTCTAAACCGGTAGACCAATAGCCTTCCCTTCTGTTCCGCTTGTTTGTGCAGGACCTCTCCTCTAAAATGCCTGGCTACTAGGATCGCCACCCCTGCTGTCTTGGTGCTGCAGGATGAGAAGAATTGTGTCGGGAATTTGTGGGAGCGTAGTCTAGGGCAATCCCGGGCTAAGAGATGAGTCTCCTGTAGAAGACAGATGTCTGCGTGGGTGCTTTCTAACAGGGACAGCACAGCGCGCCGTTTAACCGGGTTATTGAGGCCCCTGACATTAAGCGTCACTATCTTAAGAGCTGTGGGTGGCATACGGAAGGGCCGTAGGGGTAGCGCAGGTCATCTGTAGATCCAGAGTCTGTCATGAGAGCCGCTGCTGTGGCCGGAACCCCGATTACGCACTGGACGACTCCCCCCTCCCTCCCCAGTTCCCCCCCCACACCCCCACCCCTCCCCAAGGCCACCCTCTCTCCCCCCTCCCAACAACCCCCATAGAACCCCCCAACCACCAACCACCCCGCCTTCCGGCAACATGTCAACAACCCTGGATCCCCCCTCTCCTTCCCTCCCCTCCCCTCCCCAGCCCCAGTCCCCGGCACCCCAGAGTCCTAATCAAGTCCCCAAAGGAACCAGTCTGTGGTAGATTACTCAAGTGGACGTCCAGCCACCATCCCCTCCCCACGACCCCCCACCCCCCAAACCTGCATTATGAAGATGGCTATGGTGATCTCCCCCCGGCGTGTTCTTACGCCGTCAGTGCTGTGTCGCCGAGGGCGGTATCCCTGGCCACTCCGAGCCCCGCGCTTGCCATGCTGGCCTTGATGGTGGGCGAATCCGGCCTCGGGGAGCGTTTGTGGGATCTGTAGGAGAGTAGGGTCTGCAATCCTATGATCACCCAGATTTTTTTGCTTTTTGCTTCATTGGTTTACGACTTTCCCTGGCTGTGGGCCTGCTAATCAGACCCACAGCCTAGCTGTTCTCTCTCGAAATTAACACACATGTACATTAGGTGCATCCACTAATTGGAACTGGGCCGCCTTATCAGTCCCTGTATCAGCATACCGCAGGTATCCAGGGCATCGGTGTACCCAGGGCCTACCAGGGGCTGCAGCATGTATTATGCCACCCCTGGATGGCCGCCCAAATCTGACCCAACTGGCTGCACGACAGCTGGGGCAAGGTGGTGTAATCACCCGTTGCTGTAGGTGTAGTATTCCTATACCTAACCCTAAAATGGACACATGGATTCCTATCAGTCACTCCTATGGCAGGCCTTATCAATCCTGAAGGCAGAGTGCGGGGAATCATGTGGGATGGTGCTCTGGCGCGAGCTGAGCCCGTCGACGGCTTGCGGAACCAAGTCCTAATAGCCGTTCCATGGTGACGCGTGCCAACTACCTTAAAATGCATTATAATCCTCGCGGTTACTTGCTAACTCTGGCATCGCATCACCCACACATGTCGAGTAAGGTGTCATACGAATTGGAATACGAACCCCTCGCCAATTCTGGCGACGGGATTAGCATTCCCCCCTTTTAGAGGGGCACGACATGGAAGTAACCTTGAACCCCGGTTAAAGTTGACTCAAGCCTCAGCATCACAAAATGGATGCTGCCACCAGATACGAGTCTGACCTCCTGCTGCTGGGAGACCTTCCAGCGATTGGAGCTTGGACAAAGGGTTTCCTGTCGAGGGCGGTGTTGGCACCATCCCAGACAGGGTTTGTGTATCCCAGGTAGGCAGGGCTGAAAGGAAGGTGATTGCAAGTGGCACCCCGGTGCTCACTGTGCATAGCCCGACTCAAACCAGTTTCGGGGGCAACCCTGCCCCTGAGCTGGGGCGAAGCCGGACAAAGGATAGGGGTGTAACCACCCCCCTCCTGGCCCCACCCCTAGGTAGGACCTAGTCACGGGCCAGCCCCTTTTCCTAGAATAAAGGTAGGAGCGAGTCCCCTTCCCAAATTGGATAATTCTGAATCTTGAACTACTTTCCACGAAAGGAACTCTTGACTATTTCTGAAGACTCTCCCTTGTGGCTAAGGAGTAGCCACCCTGCACCAGCAGGCACCACCTAAGCGCTTGCGGTTTGCTGTACGTCTCTCCCACGGATCAAGACTGCCCAGCTCGACGAGACCCGGGTTCCCTGCCATCTCTGACCTCTACCTACATCGTCAGCCCAGCTGAGATTCGTAGGTGTGACGAGACCTGCGGGACCGGCCATCTTCAGAACCTGCACGACGCTTATCTAGCACGCCCACCGAGGGACCCTCGAGTGAGTGCACCTAGGGTTTGAGAAGCCCTAACCCTGAGCGGCTCCAGCACCGAAGTCTGCCTCCCCAGCATCCACGAGATCTGCGTGGGGGCCCTTCTGCTCCTTGCTGCTCACCGCGTTGTCTGACCACTCGCCGACCGGCTTGTGGCCCTCTTCACGACGCACCACGACAGTCTTTCATCACTGGTCTGGTTGCTCCAGACTGGCTCTTGCTCCCCTTCAACAGAGGAGTACCTCGGACCCTCCTGGTCCACTCCAGACGCCATCTTGACTCCACCGTGTGGGTTTGCCACTGCCAAGACCTGCTGCCCCACTCCTGGGCCCAGCATCATCGACAGCAGACACCTTCGTGGGACAGCTCGCCCTCCATCCTGGTCGCCGCCGCGCCTCCTGGTCCGAGGAACAGCCGAGTCCGACGTCATCCACTCACCTGGTCGAGGTGACTTCATCCGGTACCTTCCTGGTACCCACACGATCGCTGGCTAGCGGTTGAGAACTGAGTCCCCTCTGCTTTCAGGTTTCCTTCATCACCGATCCAGGCTTGGATCTCGCTGAACATCGACACTGGTCGCCTGCCAGCAACTTCTTCTTTCAGGCTCCTGAGACTACAACAAGGACTCCCGACATCTTGCTGAACCCCACGCAGCCGCAGCCTCTGGGCTAGGTAACTCGAGCATCTCGGTGCTCCATCGTAGGTTCACTCTACAAGTGTCCAGTTCCTTTTTCGTTTAGTCCCACTGATCGGATTCCTCCGGAATCAGTAACTTTAAACTTTCTAACCTCTCCCATTCCACTTGCAGTGTAAATGGTTTCGTGCCCTTCGGGCATTTGTGTAAATTGTGCAACCAGAAGTATTTTCCTAAGAGTTTTGTATTGTGCTTAGCTCCCTGACTCATAAAGAGCCAGGGTAGTCTTGTTATAAATAAATATCCTTTATTTTCATAACAACTTGTGTGGTGTCCTTTCACTTGGCGTTCAAGGGGTATATGTGATGGTAAACAGCTGGCTTAACACGCCCTCTAGAGTTTAGCCTGAAGACTGCTCTTGTCCATGCTACTAGGATAGCTGGTCTATAAGGTTGACTTACAACCAATCATCAATAAGGGTCGTTTGGAATGATACACAGTGATCACTAGAATAGTGAGCACTACATATCAGGCCAACTTCTCACATTGGTGAGCAGCGGTTGGGATTTGAGCTTGCTGTTGTTTTACCACACACGTATCCTAAGAACATCAAGTTGAAAGATCACATAAGTACCCAGGTACATATAACTTAACTTAGAATACTCTGAGTTCTACTGAACCAGCTGTTGTAGTGTAACAGGGCTAGCACACCCTGACTACAACTCTTAGCAAGGGATCAGTAGGTAAACACATAGTGTAGGTAGGTGCATCACTTACACCTCACTAGAAAGCATGTCGGTCCACGGAGAGTCTGCAGAGACTCCCTTAGTGGTCATTGACCCTCTACAGGTCATGTCATGATATGCAGCTCTTAGCTTCACGGAGATGAGACAGCTGTGTGCCTCCAGGAAGCTAAACCAGGGTTCTAACCCTACCATCACATTTCTGATAGGTCTCTTAGAGACTTACGATGCTAGGAGGTCCTCTAACACAGGCCCCCCTAATGCTGATGGGAACATGCCTCCCTTAGAGGGAACCCTTGGTGACCCTGACCTCGACCTCCATGGTGAGGAGGAAGAGGAAGAAGAGTTAGCAGGAGACGAGGCAGACGGAGGTCCCGTAGTAGTCAGTAGGCTCACAAGGACCAACTTAAGCAGGCATGAGAATGGAACTGGGGGAGCCCCGGGCCCACGCTCAAGCAGGCGTAACCTTGGGAACGGACGAGCTAGGTCTCTTGAGAGAGGCTCTAACAGATCTGTTCGAACACATGTTTCTCAGGCATCTTCTCAGAGAGGAATGACGTCCCCTCAGAGAAGGGAGCACGAAGCGAAGATGAGGGAAGTCAATCTGAGGATCGAGCGGGAAGAACTTGCCCTCGCCAAAGAAAGACTTGCCTTGGCCCGAGAGCAGAAATTGAGTGGGTTAGATCCCACTGGTGGCAGCATTCTCATTAGAGAGAAAGACAGGGGTATAGATACTAGACACCTGAGTAAAATAGTGCCCCCCTTTAAACAAGGGGACGACATCCACAAGTGGATAACTGCTTTGGAGAGGGCTTGCACTGTCCAGTGCGTCCCCCCAAGTCAGTGGGCAGCTATACTGTGGCTCTCCTTTGAAGGTAAAGGACGAGACAAGCTCCTCACTACGAGAGCTGAGGATGCTAACAACTACCAAGTCCTAAAGAATACACTGATTGATGGGTTCGACTTAACCACCGAGCAGTACCGGGTGCTGTTCAGGGACACCCAGAAAATTCAGTCTCAGGATTGGACTGACTTTGTCGATTGTGCCACTAAGGCTTTAGAAGGTTGGTTGCTGGGTAGCAAGGTTACTGATTACACAGGATTGTACAATCTTATCATGAGAGAACAGATTTTAAACAACTGTCAGAACCAATTGTTGCATCAGCACCTTGTCGACTCTGAGCTGACCTCTCCCCAAGAATTGGGAAAGAAGGCAGACAGATGGGTCAGAACAAGGGTCAAGCAGAACCAGACTCAGAACCAGGGTGGTCAGAAGAAAGCAGACCAAAAGGGTAGTAACAAGAACGAACAAAATGACCAGAAGTCTTCGACAGGCCCCCAACAAACCAAAGAGGGTGGGGGGTCAGGCTTCACAGCAGAAAAATAAGACTCCAGAAGGCCAGTCAAAAAGGTGGTGCCAATACTGTAAAAGTAAGACTCACTGGTTTAGTGAGTGCACCAAGAAAGGAGGGCAAACTCCTGCCACTGCAGCCCCTAAGGCACCTGCACCCCCTAGTACAGTCAGCAGTGGTAGTGCGCCTCCCAAGGCATTAGTTGGGTTAACCTTGGGAACTGAGGGGAGTGACGACTTAGTTGGCACGCTCACTCAGGCCGTCCTTGTCTGTACAGGGGATATGGATATGTCCCCTGATGCCAGTCCCAATACGTTGGGCAAATACAGGCAGACGCCTTTGATCAATGGAAAAGTGGCTCAGGCCTACAAGTACACTTGTGCCAGTGTCACCATGGTGACGCCTAACTTTGTGGACCCTGGACAGATAATGCTAGGTACCGATTACCTAGTGACCAATGCCAGCAATGTCACTACCAATCACAGTATGGCAGTTGTTGATTTCTCCTGGGGAGGGGTAAGTGGCCCGAAGAGAGTTGTGGTTAGTTCAGACCTCCCCGTAGAATGTCTGTTGGGCAATGATTTGGAAACGTCACAATGGTCAGAAGTGGAGCAGAGGACTCACATGGAAATGTTAGGCTTGCCAGCACATGTCCTTGCTGTGACCAGGTCACAGGCCAAAAGATGCCCCACTGAACAGGTGCTGGATCCTGGAAGAACGGACCAGACACCATCCAAGAAAAGGAGCAGTAAGGGTAAGGCCTCGCCTTCCCCCTTGCCCCAGGTCGTGAATCAAGTCTCTGAGGAGGCTGACCTTAAAGAACTAAGGGAAACTGAGCCAAAAGAGCTTGAACCTGGTCAGGTTGAGTTTCTGGGCTCAGGGGGACCCTCTAGGGAAGACCTGGGAAAAGCACAGTTAGACTGCCCCTCACTTGAACCCCTCAGACAGCAGGCTGCTGCTGAGGCTGCAGGGAACGCCACAGGTACCCACAAAGTGTACTGGGACGATGGACTCCTGTACTCCGAGGCAAGAGACCCCAAGCCTGGCGCGACCAGGAGGCTGGTCGTCCCCTTGTCTCTGAGAGGTTTCCTTCTTACCTTGGCCCACGAGATTCCCCTTGCAGGTCACTTAGGCCAGAATAAGACTTGGGACAGAATTGTTCCACACTTTCACTGGCCCCACATGTCCGAAGATACGAAGGAGTTTTGTCGCTCCTGTGTCACTTGCCAAGCCAGTGGTAAGTCAGGTGGCATGACAAAGGCCCCCCTCATACCACTGCCGGTGGTGGGGGTACCCTTTGAACGGGTGGGGATCGACATTGTCGGACCAATGGAACCCCAGACAGCATCAGGGCACAAGTTTATACTGGTGGTGGTGGACCACGCCACCAGGTATCCTGAAGCTATTCCCCTTAGGACCACTACAGCACCTGTTGTGGCACGAGCCCTAGTTGGAGTGTTCTCCAGAGTGGGCTTCCCTAAGGAGGTTGTCTCTGACAGAGGTGCAAACTTCATGTCGGGATATCTGACTGCTATGTGGAAGGAGTGTGGTGTCAACTACAAATTCACCACACCCTATCACCCACAATGCAATGGGCTTGTTGAGAGATTCAACAGGACCCTAAAAGGGATGATTCATGGACTACCTGAAAAGCTTCGGCGGAGATGGGATGTCCTGATACCCTGCCTCTTGTTCGCCTACAGAGAGGTCCCGCAGAAGGGGGTTGGCTACAGCCCTTTTGAGCTTCTGTTCGGACATCCTGTAAGGGGACCCCTTTGTTTGGTAAAGGAAGGATGGGAGAGACCTCTCAAAAAGCCGGCATCAAACATTGTGGACTATGTGCTCGGTCTCCGCTCGCGGATGGCTGAGTACATGGAAAAGGCATCTAAAAACCTTGAGGCGAGCCAAGAATTACAAAAAGCTTGGCACGACCAAAAGGCTGTCCTGACTATGTATCAGCCTGGACAGAAGGTGTGGGTGCTGGAGCCAGTGGCCCCAGCAACACTCAAAGACAAATGGTCTGGGCCCCACACAATCATTGAGCAAGAGGGAGAGGTCACCTACTTGGTAGACCTGGGAACTCCCCGGAGCCCCCACCGGGTGCTCCATGTAAACAGGCTCAAGGCATATGTCGACAGGGAGGGCATGGGCTTGCTCATGGCCACAGATGAGGGACAGGAGGAGGAGAGTGACCCTCTCCCGGACCTGCTCTCTCAGAACCCTGACGATGGGTCAGTAGATGGTGTTGTCTTTTGTGGCAGCCTCTCTGGACATCAACAACAGGATTGTAAACAGGTTCTTCAATCCTTTCGACATATGTTCTCTCTGACACCCAGTCAGACCAATTGGTGTACCCATGAGGTCGACACTGGGGACAGTCTGCCCGTAAAGAGTAAAATCTATCGACAGCCTGATCATGTCAGAGACTGCATCAAGACAGAGGTGCAGAAAATGTTGGAGCTGGGAGTCATTGAGCCCTCGGACAGCCCCTGGGCTAGTCCAGTAGTTCTCGTGCCAAAACCTCACACCCAGGGCGGTAAGAAAGAGATGAGGTTTTGCGTGGACTACAGAGGCCTCAATGCAGTCACTAAGACTGACGCCTACCCGATACCAAGAGCAGATGAACTTATAGACCGGTTGGCTTCGGCCAACTACTTAAGTACATTTGACCTGACAGCTGGGTATTGGCAAATCAGGTTAGCTGAGGAGGCCAAGCCCAAAACAGCATTTTCTACCCCGGGTGGGCATTATCAGTTCGTGGTAATGCCCTTTGGTTTGAAAAATGCACCTGCCACCTTCCAAAGGCTGGTGAATTGAGTTCTCACAGGGTTGGACGACTTCTGTGCGGCGTATCTGGACGATATCGCTGTCTTTAGCTCCACCTGGGAGGATCACCTGGTCCACCTGAGGAAAGTGTTAGAGGCCCTGCAAAAGGCAGGCCTCACTATCAAGGCCACTAAGTGCCAGATAGGGCAGACACAGGTTGTATACCTGGGCCACCTTGTAGGTGGAGGCCAGGTTCAGCCATTGGAGAGCAAAATACAGGCCATCCAGGACTGGGCTCCTCCAACCACCCAGACTCAGGTTCGAGCTTTCTTGGGCCTGACTGGTTATTACCGGAAATTTGTCAGAAATTATGGATCCATTGTGACCCCGCTAAACGATCTGACAAGTAAAAAGATGCCAAAAAAAGTTCAGTGGACAGCAAGCTGTCAAAAGGCATTCGATGACCTAAAGCAGGCCATGTGCACAGCGCCTATCCTAAAGAGTCCAGACTACTCCAAAACATTCATTGTCCAAACAGACGCTTCGGAGTTGGGTGTGGGAGCTGTTCTATCTCAGCTGAATTTTGATGGTCATGACCAGCCCATAGCTTTTATTAGCAGGAGGCTGACCCCCAGAGAGAAGAATTGGTCAGCTATTGAGAGGGAGGCCTTTGCTGTGGTTTGGGCCCTGAAGAAGTTGAGGCCATACTTGTTTGGCACTCACTTCAAGATTCAGACCGACCATAAGCCCCTCTTGTGGCTAAATCAAATGAAGGGTGAAAACCCCAAACTACTTAGGTGGTCCATTTCCCTACAGGGGATGGACTTCACAGTGGAGCATAGACCTGGCACTGATCATGGCAATGCAGATGGGCTCTCCAGGTATTTCCACTTAGAGCAAGAAGACTCACCTGGTCAAGGTTAGCTTATTGTCCCAAAGTTTGGGGGGGGGTCATGTAGGAGAGTAGGGTCTGCAATCCTATGATCACCCAGATTTTTTTGCTTTTTGCTTCATTGGTTTACAACTTTCCCTGGCTGTGGGCCTGCCAATCAGACCCACAGCCTAGCTGTTCTCTCTCGAGATTAACACACATGTACATTAGGTGCATCCACTAATTGGAACTGGGCCGCCTTATCAGTCCCTGTATCAGCATACCACAGGTATCCAGGGCATCGGTGTACTCAGGGCCTACCAGGGGCTGCAGCATGTATTATGCCACCCCTGGATGGCCGCCCAAATCTGACACAACTGGCTGCACGACAGCTGGGGCAAGGTGGTGTAATCACCCGTTGCTGTAGGTGTAGTATTCCTATACCTAACCCTAAAATGGACACATGGATTCCTATCAGTCACTCCTATGGCAGGCCTTATCAATCCTGAAGGCAGAGTGCGGGGAATCATGTGGGATGGTGCTCTGGCGCGAGCTGAGCCCGTCGACGGCCTGCGGAACCAAGTCCTAATAGCCGTTCCATGGTGACGCGTGCCAACTACCTTAAAATGCATTATAATCCTCGCGGTTACTTGCTAACTCTGGCATCGCATCACCCACACATGTCGAGTAAGGTGTCATACGAATTGGAATACGAACCCCTCGCCAATTCTGGCGACGGGGTTAGCATTCCCCCCTTTTAGAGGGGCACGACATGGAAGTAACCTTGAACCCCGGTTAAAGTTGACTCAAGCCTCAGCATCACAAAATGGATGCTGCCACCAGACACAAGTCTGACCTCCTGCTGCTGGGAGACCTTCCAGCGAGGGGAACTTGGACAAAGGGTTTCCTGTCGAGGGCGGTGTTAGCACCATCCCAGACAGGGTTTGTGTATCCCAGGTAGGCAGGGCTGAAAGGAAGGTGATTGCAAGTGGCACCCCGGTGCTCACTGTGCATAGCCCGGCTCAAACCAGTTTCAGGGGCAACCCTGCCCCTGAGCTGGGGCGAAGCCGGACAAAGGATAGGGGTGTAACCACCCCCCTCCTGGCCCCACCCCTAGGTAGGACCTAGTCACGGGCCAGCCCCTTTTCCTAGAATAAAGGTAGGAGCGAGTCCCCTTCCCAAATTGGATAATTCTGAATCTTGAACTACTTTCCACGAAAGAAACTCTTGACTATTTCTGAAGACTCTCCCTTGTGGCTAAGGAGTAGCCACCCTGCACCAGCAGGCACCACCTAAGCGCTTGCGGTTTGCTGTACGTCTCTCCCATGGATCAAGACTGCCCAGCTCGACGAGACCCGGGTTCCCTGCCATCTCTGACCTCTACCTACATCGTCAGCCCAGCTGAGATTCGTAGGTGTGACGAGACCTGCGGGACCGGCCATCTTCAGAACCTGCACGACGCTTATCTAGCACGCCCACCGAGGGACCCTCGAGTGAGTGCACCTAGGGTTTGAGAAGCCCTAACCCTGAGCGGCTCCAGCACCGAAGTCTGCCTCCCCAGCATCCACGAGATCTGCGTGGGGACCCTTCTGCTCCTTGCTGCTCACCGCGTTGTCTGACCACTCGCCGACCGGCTTGTGGCCCTCTTCACGACGCACCACGACAGTCTTTCATCACTGGTCTGGTTGCTCCAGACTGGCTCTTGCTCCCCTTCAACAGAGGAGTACCTCGGACCCTCCTGGTCCACTCCAGACGCCATCTTGACTCCACCGCGTGGGTTTGCCACTGCCAAGACCTGCTGCCCCACTCCTGGGCCCAGCATCATCGACAGCAGACACCTTCGTGGGACAGCTCGCCCTCCATCCTGGTCGCCGCCGCGCCTCCTGGTCCGAGGAACAGCCGAGTCCGACGTCATCCACTCACCTGGTCGAGGTGACTTCATCCGGTACCTTCCTGGTACCCACACGATCACTGGCTAGCGGTTGAGAACTGAGTCCCCTCTGCTTTCAGGTTTCCTTCATCACCGATCCAGGCTTGGATCTCGCTGAACATCGACACTGGTCGCCTGCCAGCAACTTCTTCTTTCAGGCTCCTGAGACTACAACGAGGACTCCCGACATCTTGCTGAACCCCACGCAGCCGCAGCCTCTGGGCTAGGTAACTCGAGCATCTCGGTGCTCCATCGTAGGTTCACTCTACAAGTGTCCAGTTCCTTTTTCGTTTAGTCCCACTGATCGGATTCATCCGGAATCAGTAACTTTAAACTTTCTAACCTCTCCCATTCCACTTGCAGTGTAAATGGTTTCGTGCCCTTCGGGCATTTGTGTAAATTGTGCAACCAGAAGTATTTTCCTAAGAGTTTTGTATTGTGCTTAGCTCCCTGACTCATAAAGAGCCAGGGTAGTCTTGTTATAAATAAATATCCTTTATTTTCATAACAACTTGTGTGGTGTCCTTTCACTTGGCGTTCAAGGGGTATATGTGATGGTAAACAGCTGGCTTAACACGCCCTCTAGAGTTTAGCCTGAAGACTGCTCTTGTCCACGCTACTAGGATAGCTGGTCTATAAGGTTGACTTACAACCAATCATCAATAAGGGTCGTTTGGAATGATACACAGTGATCACTAGAATAGTGAGCACTACATATCAGGCCAACTTCTCACAGGATCGTCGCCTGGACACCCGCTGCCAGCCGTCCCTCGTAGATCGCCTCCTCCGCAGCGTAGTTGCATCATCCTCCATCGCTGTGATAACCAGGACCCCGCATGTCTCTTGCAGGGAGCGTAGTTGGTGCATAGTTCCATTCCACCGGAATATAAGTCGAAAAGGATGCCCCCAGGCATAGGGTGTCTCATGCTCCCGCAGAAAGTCAGTAGAGGTCCTGATAGAGCGTGACCGGGTGTCCTCGAAAGGTCAAAGGCTGCTTCTTCCGGCTTCAGCTAGGATGCGTTCCTTGAGTGGAAAGTCGGGGAGAAAGGCCAGAATATCCGGGGGAGGCGCCGCTGCCCGTCGCTGCGGCCCCACCCTATGTGCCCTGTCGATCCGGATGGGAAAGTCTTCTGATTCCCCCAAGACTTCCCAGAACAGGCCTCGTAGGTAGCCCGCAGTGTCTGTCCCCTCTTCTGTGGGCGGAATTCCCCGGACCCAAATGTTGTTCCGCCGGGACCGGTTTTTGAGGTCTTCGTTATGCGCCTGGAGATCTATCTGCTGGTCCCTGAGGCGTATCACCTCCTGCTGTAATTGTTCGAATTCGTCGTCTCTCCGCTGGCCTGTACCTTCTACGGTGGCCACCCGCTCTCCCAGGCCATCTACCTCTCGTCGTATCTCCCGCACTTCACTGGCCACCTCCTTTTTCAATGTTTGGAAGTCATCCCCGAGGGAACCAAAGAGGGACTCCATGAAGGAACTGGTGACCGGGGGCTCCTCCCCGCCGGCCTCCCGCGAGCCCCCGGAGGAGCATGGTGAGGGCTGTCCCTTGTCCACTCTCGGTTGGTGCCTGCCAAGGAGTTCGGGGAGAGTGCTTTCCCCCTTTTTGCCCCCTTTGTGGCCTGCCATTGGTATGGGGAAGTGAGGCAGGCCGCGCCGCCGGTGTTGCCCGCACTCCGTGAGACCTTCCCTTCACGTCTGCCGCTCTCCAGCTACGTGGGCAGCGTCCACCTCCCCGTGTCCTTCGGCGGTTCCCACCGCAGGTCCCCGGCCGCTCCGTGTGCCAGCGACAGGTCCCTCTCGAGGGCTCAAGGCTCCCTGACCCACTGCCGCTCTTCCACTGTTGCTGCGAGACCCCTCAGGCCGCCCCCAGCCTCGCACGGCCGGCCCTGGGGCCTCACGTCCGAGCCCGGGCCCAGCGGCCAGGATACGCACTGGTCTCAGTCCCAGCCACGTGCACTAGGCCCCTCTCCTGCTCGAGCCCAGGGTCTTCATCCAAGCCGCCACTCTTCCTCCAGTGCCAGTCGGTCAGGGAGTCAACCGCCAGGGGGGGGGGGGGTTTCCCCACTCTGCTACTAACAAGTGTCTATGGGGTCGCTTCTCTCAAGTGCGCCCTCTCCGGTATCAAGCAGCGGGTCACCAAGACCCGGTCGTCCGTGCGTGGGGCCCCGGCGGGTTCCACCCCCACTGCTCCCTCGCCTCACCGTTGCTCCGCACCAATGCTCCGGGCCAAGCCCCCGCTGCCGCAGCTGCTGTCTCCTCGCTTCCTGGTCGTCTCCGTTCCCTAAGGGCTTGAGGAGCGCCCGGTACCGCGGTTCCCCTGATCCACCATCACCCCTTCTACCTCCAAGAGGGCCTCCATGCTCGTGGGGATGACCGTCTGTCGCCTCGTCCTCCTCCCGGGGCCCGCCGAGTTCCCCTCCGTGTGCCGCTCACCCGCCAGTGCTCCGTCTCTCACCAGCGACGCCGGGCCTCCTCCGGGTCCCAGCCCACCTCTCGGGCGGCCGCGCCTCCAGCCACGCGCAGGGGAGTGTTATGTGCACCCGGGCTTGATGCCGCCCCCGGCTGCTACAGGACGGTCCTGCACCTCGCGGTGCCCTCGGCAGCCCTCCTCCGATCTTCGCCGCCGCGCTGCACGGCCTGTACTGCCGTGCCCGGGGCCTCAATTAGGCAATGATCCCGGCTGCGCCGAGCAGCCCCGGCCCACAGCCCCGCCTCCGCTCCGCTCTGCCCTTCGTCCGTTCTGCTGGGCTCCGTAGGCGCCTCTCGAGGGCTTCAGGCTCCCGAAGACCGCCACTGGCACTCCGCCGCTCCCTCTGCAAATTCCCCGCAGATCAGGGGGAGATTCTGCTGAAAGATGCGGTCTAGGGGCCTAGGGTCCCGGGAGCTCGCAGAGAAGGCGACCGCTCACCGCTCCATCTTGGCCACGCCCCCCTTCTTTGAAGCTTTAAATGTGTCTCCGGCTTTTTCTCGAAGACAATCTCATAGTCAGTTCCCAGATTCGGAAGAACGAGAGGTTGGAATCTCTCGCACGAAAATGGATCAAAAAGGGTCCCCAATACAGTGTGCTCGATATTATGCCTACCTTCTCACAATGGAATGCACCCACGCAAAGATATGTTTTCGATGTAATGTGTGATACTCTCATTAAAGAATGGGAGGATGTGAATTTGAATTCGGTTCCACAGGGTCTGTTAGATGTTCAGGCTGACTTCGATAAAGGACTTATTGTGGGTTCCAAAGTTGAAAACGCTGTAAGGACACTTATTTCCTTTAGAAACTTATTGTCCTCTCAGACTTTCCTTGATTCTGATCCTTCGGTTAGACTGACACTGAAAAATTATCGCATGAGAGAGGTTCCTCCAGTATGGAAGGGAGAGGTTGCAGCAGTAGGTGCTAATCCAGTTATTCCCGCTCATTTTCAACGTATATGGGTACATGTCCCCTGGAAGAGATCTGAAGTTTTGGCCCTTAAACAGACTCTACCGGATCCTCGTAAAAACCCTGCGGGTTATTATAAAGAATTATCACAGACAGTTGACGCTTGCATCATGAATCTAGCTGATATCGATGTGTTGATGGGAAATGTAGTCCCACAGACATTATGGGCTAGGATTCGTAAGGAGAATCACGCACAGGAATTAGGTGCTGATTGGGATACTATAACTGCCGCAGATAGAGACCAAGTGGGTGGTGCGAAGCCTGACGCTTTGATTTCAGAACTCCTTGGTAGGATTATTACATTAATGAAAACAATGATGCCTGCATTGAGAGTTAATTGGGATAAATTAGCGGCATGCAAACAAAAGAAAGATGAAAGTGTCTCTGATTTCTTTACTCGTTTCGAGGAGACATTTATTGATCACAGTGGTCAAGATATGGCTACAGAGGGTGGACAGCGATTATTTGTGGACAAATTTGTATTTAATTTGCTTCCCGAGCTGTCACACAAATTGAAAGATTCTGAAAGTTCATGGGCTGTTTCTTCCTCTGCCCAGATATTGGCTACTGCACAATATTATGAAAACAGAGATAAAGAAAAAGAAAAGCAAGAGAAAAAGACGAAAGAATTAAAAACAAAGGTTCTCTTGCAACAAGCTTATCCTCCTCGCTATGCTCAGCCTCAGTTTCAACAGCCCTCGCAGTTTCAGAGCTTGTATCAAAAACCTGAGTCATACATTTCGCGACCTTTGTTAGGACCTAATCAATGTGCCTATTGTAGAGAAGGTCATTTTAAGAATAGTTGCCCGGTTTTATTGCAGCGCAGTGGAGCATTATCTGCTCCACAAGGTCGTGCTGGCCTCCAGTCAGCAAGTAGCGGTAGAGGTCAAGGTGTGTTGACTCCAGAACAGCGTGCCCTTCCTCCTCCCAATTCCATGAATTACTTTGATCAGCAAAATGTTAGGTCTACACAGTACTACAATGAAGACCATTATATTGAAAGCAAGAATGAAAGTCTTCATGCTAACAAGGACAGCCATGGACAAAGTAAGGAAGTTGTGTCGGTTCCAGTAGATCAGAATGGACCTTATGTTAATGTCACTACAATGGGTGTTTTAGAGCCATTTCTTCTAGATACTGGGGCGATGAGAAGTTCTATCATTCATTCTAAACTCCCTGGGGCACCTTTGTCTGGCTTAACAAATGTAACTGTAGGATTTTCTCGCGCCCCTGTTCGTAACCCAGTTATTTGCCCTTTGCCTATTTCAATTAGCCCTTATGATTTGGAAGCGCCACTTCTTTTGACGAATGGTTGCGGTGAGAATCTGTTGGGTTTGGACTTATTGAAAAGAATGCATGCTACGATATATTGTTCTCCTTCTGGTGTACATCTTACTTTAGGACAGAAACTGATTTCTCCAATGTATTTGTCCAAAGATCAGTTTCTACCTGAATTGCTTTCTCTTCCGGCAACGCTTTGGGCCACGGGTCCGAACGATGTGGGCTGTCTTGAAATTCCACCTTATGTTGTCACTCTCAAGCCTAATGTTGAATTGACGCGTATTCCGCAGTATAGAATTTCCACTGAAGGTGAAAAAGCGCTTTTGGAAATCATTCATGATTTGATTCAGAAGGGTGTGGTTGAAGAAACAAGAGGAAACACATGCAATGGTCCTATTCTTCCTGTTCTTAAACGCACTGATCCTTCTCAGCCACCTGTATATCGTTTCGTAATTGATCTTCGGGAGGTAAACAACATTTTTGTACCGCAATTTCCTGTCGTTCCAGATATCACTACTCTGTTGACAATGATACCTTCCACATCGACTACTTTTTCTGTTATCGATCTAAAGAATGCCTTCTTTAGTATTCCCATTGCAGAAGAGAGTAGGGATATTTTTGGCTTCTCTCTTGGAGGCCGAAGCTTCCGGTTCAAGCGCGCACCTCAGGAAAGTCCCTCCATTTACAGCCAAGCTTTAAAATGCCATCTTGATACTTTTCATTTGCCGTCTGGTGCTGCTCTTATACAATACATGGATGACTTGTTAATCGCTGCTGATTCAGAAGATATTTGCAAAAATGTGACTGTTGCATTGTTACGCCATTTGTTTAATCTGAATCATAAGGTTTCACCTTCCAAACTACAATATGTCCGTCGAGAGGTTACCTATTTGGGTCATCTCCTATCAAAGGAGGGACGACAATTAACCCCAGAACTAATTCAAGCGATTACGCAAATGTCTGTGTCATCCACACAAAGGGAGGTACGTGCCTTTCTGGGTATTACTTCCTATTGTAGGCATTGGATCCCTAACTTCTCTCTGTTGGCCAAGCCTTTGTTGGCACTCCCTTTGAAAGATACACCTCAGCCTCTTCCTTGGATTGACGAGTGCCAAAGGAGTTTTACTGATTTACGTACTGCTCTGTGTTCCGCTCCTGTACTAGGTACTCCTGATTACAATAAGCCTTTTACGCTCTATGTTCATGAGAGAGAGGGTTGTGCGTTGTCAGTTTTAACACAGCAATTTGGAGACAAACAGAGGCCATGTGCATATTTTTCGGCTACGCTAGATCCCGTAGCTAAAGCATTGCCTAGTTGTCTCAAAGCGACAGCAGCAGCAATTTCTATTTGACAGTCTGCTGGAGTGGTGCTAGATAATACTCTCATTGTCATGGTACCACATGCAGTGGATACTTTACTAAACAGAACAAAAACGCAGCATCTTACAAGTGCTCGTTTAACTGGATACAAGCTGACGCTTTTGGCTAGTCACGTACACATCAAACGATGTAATACCCTAAATCCAGCTACTCTGTTGCCCCTTCCAGAGGAGAAAGGTGTTGAGGAGCAACATGATTGTTTCCTCCGTACTGAGGAAGAGACAAAAGGAAGAATTGACTTGAAAGATACGCCGCTAGAGAATCCGGATGGAATTCTATGGGTAGATGGTTCTTGTTTTAAGATGTTTATGTAGATACAGTTTTAGCCTATGCTGTAACTACTTTACATACAGTTGTGGAAACAGCCCGTATCAGACACAACTCAGCTCAAGCAGCGGAACTGGTAGCTTTAACGAGAGCATGTGTGTTGTCAAAAGGAAAATGAGTGAACGTGTACACCGACAGTCTATACGCCTTTGGTGTAGCGTTAAATTTTGGGCGTCTTTGGAAAGAGAGGGGATTCCTTACTTCACATGGCACTAAAATACAACATGGTCAGTTGGTGACTGATCTTCTTGAGTCACTTGCCTTGCCCACCCAAATAACAATTGTGAAGTGTAGTGCACACAAAAAGATTACAGATAATGTTGGCCGAGGAAATGCATTTGCAGACGAAGTAGCGAAAAAGACAGCGAGAGACGCTACAAGTCGAATGTATGTGGCGGGTCCTTCGAATTGGGTCAGAGAAAGAGGAATGTATGAGGATACAGTAGAAAGTGTAAAGTCGATTCAGAAAGAGGCTACAGAGAAAGAATTGAGTAAGTGGAAAGAAAGTACGGGAATGTTAGATGAGATGGGTTGTTGGGTGGAATTATCTGAAGACCAACGTTGGCTGTTACCAGATGCCTATGTACTCCCAGTGGTTACTATGGCGCATGGTCCAGCCCACTTAAGTGCGAAAGGCATATGCAAGCTTCTGGCTCCAGTGTGGCAAAATGAAGGAATCCCAAAATGCGCAGACAATGTAGTGAAACATTGTATTGTTTGTTTGATGTACAACCCGGGAAAGGGAACCCCAACTCCAGCGGGTCACTTTGCTCCTCCGACATATCCATTTGAGGTGTTGCAGATCGATTACATTCACATGGAACGATGCAACAATCTCAAATATGTTCTGGTGGTAGTATGCGCCTTCTCTAGGTGGATAGAAGCATACCCTCTAAAAGATAATACAGCCCTATCCACAGCCAAAATTCTACTGAAAGAATTTTTCCCCAGGTTTGGTTTGCCGCGCATTGTCTGGAGTGACAATGGGAGCGAATTTGTGGGCCAAGTCATGCAAAAAGTTTGTGCGGGTCTTGGTATCAAGCAAAAGTTCCATGCGGCAAACCATCCACAGTCAGCAGGTTTAGTGGAATGCTACAACGGAACTTTGAAGCTCAAACTAGCGAAAGTGCAGGCTAGTACAGGACTTAATTGGCCCGATGCTTTGCCACTGGCTCTCCTGTCCACCAGAACCGCTGTGCACTCTCGTTTGGGACTTAGCCCTTACGAAGTGGTCTTTGGGCACCCAGCTAATATATGGGGAGTCCCTCGCCCTAAGAAATACTCAGACTTGCCATATCCAATGTTGATTGACTACTTGCATGAACTTACAACTAAATTGCGTGTTCTCCATCAACAGGTTCAGAGTGCTTTACCGGAGGCTTCCACAGACCCAGGTCATTCCATCCGACCAGGTGACTGGGTCTGTATAAAGACTTTCCAAAGGACGAAAAATTTGGAGCTCAGGTGGAGGGAGCCTTGTTTAGTACTTTTGGTGACGAGAACAGCAGTAAAAGTAGAAGGAAAGAAAAATTGGATTCACGGCGTGCATTGTAAGAAAGTGCCTTTGCCTCTACCCTTCGATCAATGGGTGCGTAGGGGCATTGGTGACTCTGAGAGTGAGAAGGTTCCACGATTCGTACCTTTTAGCGATGCACGCCTGAATGGAACACTGTCTGAGAAAGAGGACGACGACATTCTTCAGGAAGCGATAACACCACATCATCGCTTGAATACGACAAATCCGCGAACATTGTTCCGAGACCAAACTGTACCTGATAAAGAACATTATAATCTGAGACCTAGACCAAAGAACACTTAAGATTTTTCTCTCTCCTGTGGAGTATTCTATCCCGGTTGCAGGGTCACGGTAGGAGACTTGATTGTGACCTGAGTAGTGGCAATAAGCCTGCAGGACTTGCAGTGTCATAGGACGGCAGATAATCATAATTAAGTGATCGAGGAAGATTGCCGTGAGCATCCATTAGAAAGATGGAAACTACACTAGGCAAAAGAGAGAGAAAGGATAATATGAAAAAAGAATCCTGTAGATTAATGTACAGTCGTTTTAGTATAACCTTCTGTATTATTATATTATTGTGTATCCTTTTGGCGTTCATAAATTGGATTATTTATGCTCTGCAGCAAAAAGTTGTCTCTCCTTCTTCCTCTTCGTCTTCTTCTACTGTCTCTCCACATCTATTTCATACCCTTCCTCAACATGAACTCATTAGAAGAACTGAATATTATAACAATTCCTTTGTCCAGTTATTACATCAACACCAATTAGTGATCAATACAACTGACTGTTGGGTGTGTGGACTTATGCCACATACCGTAGAAAAAGGAATGCCATATTTAGTTCTTCCGTTTTCTTATGAGGGTTCTGCTTGGGCTTATTTTGTTATCTTCTCCAATGCCTATCAAAGCAAATTCAGACGATCCGTTAGTTCATATATTGGTGGTCCAGATTTTAGTCATAGTTCATTGATAAAGGGAATGGTAGCTATGGCTAAAATCATGGAGAATAGTAAGATTTCCATTGACGAAAGGAAAGCGTGCACAAACTGGAACGTCACCCATTATGTCACTAGCCTTAGTGATAAGGTCAAACAAAGAAAATCTCCACCACTTTGGACTATTCCTCATCAGGGAAATTTCTGTCTGCAAATAAATGGTCGGTCTTCCGACACCGTACAAAGGAACAGCTGTTCCCACACATACGTCTACTCCTCTCAGAACTCGCCGCCTCTAGTGCCATCTCAAGGCACATATTTTATCTGCCACAATAGGGCTTACACGTGGTTGCCAATGGGTTTTTCTGGTACCTGTTATATAGCTTTCCTTCTTCCCCCTACATACACCGCTTCTGCAAACTATCATCGAAACAGATATGGCAGAGGGATTATTGATTCTAAAGACACAGCAGGACAAGAGGGAGGAGATTTCCTCAAAGGATTTCTTCCTTTTTGGGGTCCAATGGCCAACAGCAGAAATATAAGGCAACTGGTTCGTGTCGTAGAAACCACAATAGACATCACTGTAGGAACCTTAAGTAATATCACGGCAGAACTACAGGCGGATCGTCTTATGACCTTACAAAACCGAGTTGCCTTAGATTTTGTTCTTGCGGATCGTGGTGGAGTGTGCAAATTGATCGGGTCAAGTTGCTGTATTTTCATACCTGATGACGCTCCGACAGTATACCAAGCTATCTCTAAGTTACATATAATCTCTGAGTCGATTCATCAGGACGAAGGAGATTGGTCATTATTGGAGTGGTTTTGGGGACTACTGTCCAAATGGGGTTGGAAAGCATTGACATTCCTTGGAGTAGTTTTGACCATCATTTTCTCTTGTTGCCTTTGTATGCACTGTGGTCCCGCCATCTGCAACCTTTGTGCTACTATGTGCATCCCTAAACCCAAATCACAAAGGGCAGAGAATTTTAGAATGATGCTACAGCAGCAGCTCGATGACCTCATGGCCATCGTCATTGACTCAGATTAACATGAATCTATCTTGCCTGAGTTCTGGCAAAAGGAGGGTCTGAGAAAATTCGATTTTCGATCGTGATCGCATCGACCCGCCATTTTGTGCTCTGCCGCCATTTTGTGTTGCCCTCACTCAGGCAGCACGGCGAACAAAGTCTATTCTGCTTTTTCTGCAGCTTCGTGTCGAAATAAGCCTTCTGCCGCTATTTACAAAGCTGGTGTTAGGACTGACCGAGTACACTAATCCCTGTCTGGTTTTCCTAATCCCTGTCTCAACTATCTGTTGGTTCACACTATTCTCTTCTGACTTTATCTTATCGTCTGGCCTTCGCTGTCCTCTGCTAGCATTCTCTCGTTTCACAACTGTCCTCCAACACACACAAACGTATCTCGCCACCTGCAAGTTAGTTGCAGATCTGTTAATGAATTAGTTCGAGGGAGGGGTAACAAACCCAGTCGGAGGAGAGGTTTCTTCGAGTCATCTGATACTTTGTTTTCAAACCTTTTTCTATTGGTTCTGTTCTGTTTTCCAACTTTTCTTATTGGCTCTTTCTTATATGTTCTGGGTGTGTATTTGGTTAATGTATATTTCACATATGTGCTATATAAGATTGTGCGCCACGGAGTGAAGTGGCAGTCTCCTGAGAACCTACCTCGTGTACTTCTGGGATAACTGTACTAGCTGCAGCTAATAAATCCGATCTTCTAACGCCTAACAGAGTGTCCCGTGTCTCTGTGTAGCTGAGCAGGTGAACCCCGGAGATTAAGGCGTACCCTGCGCCGCCAGGCCCAAAAGGTTCTGGTTCTTCAATATTAAACATATTAAAACTGTTCAGAAACACATACTCAATGGATGTCATCAGTAATGTCATCAGTGATGTCACTGACCATGTCATGAGTGATGTAATATGTGACGTCATCAGCAGTGCATTGCGTGGGCGCGAGTTATAGTTAGCTGAACTAACTATAAAAGGGGAATTTCTAGGGTTTTGGATGAGGGAAATGTCCAGCTAACTAACACCCCTGAAACCTATGGTTTTTTCAATGAATTTCTAAGGTTTTTTAAATGCCAATTCCTAACTATAACGCCCCTGAAACCTTTGGTTTTTTCAGTGAATTTCAAAGGATTTTTAAATGCCAATTCCTAACTATAACGTGCCTGAAACCTATGGTTTTTTCAGTTAATATATATATATATATATATGTGTGTATATATATATATATGTGTGTATATATTACCTACTGGCAGTCGCCAGTAGGTAGTTAAAGTTAGGACCTATTTTCCATAGGAAATCCCCAAGATTCTATTTGGAATAACGTTGGCGCCGATTGACGAATCTTCATGAAATTTTCCAAACTTTTGGCCAGCTCCGGTGTGCTCCTATCCTGAAAATGTCAGTGATTCGTCAAGCGGGGGCCGAGAAAAAAGGGGGGTCCCAAAACGTGTTTTCCCCATGCATTTTTCCATAGGACCTGTTGACGCAGCTACAGCCCGAACTGCTGAACGGAATTACACCAAATTTGGCAAAGAGGTAGTCCTCAGGTCAGACTCATGCCTTTTGCTTAAATGGTGTAAATCCGTTCAGTAGTTCCTGAGAAAATTAGAGTTAAAAAGATAGATATATCTGGGCGGAGCCTAACCACACATCTCATCGTGAGATCTGATTGGCTGTCAGTACTTCATCCAAGAAGTGTTGGCAGCCATCTTGTGACCAATATACATGATAGCACCTCATTACAAAGCATTGCAGTTAATAGAAGGTTTTAAGACTTTAGTTACATTTTAAATCGTTTGTTGATGGTACTATACTCATTTTAGGAATTGTGGTGTGTTCTAAGGTGATTTTACCATGTGAAAAAGCCTTCTGCTGTGATATCATGAATCATGTTTGAGAGAGAACTATTTTCTCATGCTTTTCCCTCAGAGGTTTGGAAGGTGATCTATAAGCTAAACTGAGAGCATATTTTCTGTAAATTCACATTATCTTTCTCAGTCATGTGAGAATGAAGTCTGACATTCTCAGTAAAACATGTACATCCAACAAGGGCAGAGACTGTCAGTTGATTCCTTTGTGTTCTACAGAAGCTTCCCAGAGTATTCTAAAGAACTAGAGCGCTAACAGTCCTACTTATGACAAACGTATTGCACACCTGAAGCCATCTTGATTGGAATAAAGTGGTAACACTTAAAACATTTAATTTAAAAAGGAAGAAAATGAGGGGGTTCATTTTGCCATAGAAAGTATGATTAGTGCTGCAGAAAGAAAAATTAGGGCACATTTTGACTTCTCAAATCCTCTTCTATTTCATAAAAAGATTCTGACATGCAGACTGAAACATGCACTTTGAATACCAGCAGCAGACTTCCCTGGTGAGCAGTAGCTTTACTACAGTTGATCTAATGAGCAACTAGAGTGCTAACGTTCAGAATTGATGGCAAATGTGTGACACATCTGAATGCCTTCTTGATGGAACCAAAGTAAAAAACTGAAAGTATTTCCTACTGAGGAGACTGCAGTAAATGAGGAAATTAGGAAACTTCATAACAAATAAATCTCCCAAGATGGCTACCAGAGACAAAAGAGCCCAAATGCTGAACAAATATCACCCAGATGGAGCCCACATGTAGCCCAATGACAGAAGTGTGCGTGCAAAACACTTTTTTTTTGTGTATTTGCAGTTTTATATAGTGCAGACTTGTCAGGTATTGGAGTGCTTTACATGAGCATTGGTTACATCACACAAGATCAAATTCATTTTGGTTGTAGACATGGGGAGATAAAGTGATTTGACCAGAATCACAGAATGTTGAGCTGAAGCAGAAACTCCAACCTGGTTCCCCAGTTGCAAAGTCTGCAGCTCTGGAAGTAACACCACATCCTCTCCCCCAAGTGCAACATTTAATCAAATGGTCAACTGGATAAAAAAACAAAGATTACAAATAATTTAAAAGTTCTTTGTCGCTATTTGAAAACTCACAAAATATGTCCTCATTTTAGTTTTTTAGAGCACTAACCATAATTTTGATGCAAAAAAGACCCTCTCATATATGTAATTTCTAAAGGAAATGCTCTAGGTATTACAGTTTTGATTACATCAAGATGACGTCAGGCGTTCCACACTTTTGTAATAAATATAGAATGTTAGCAATCTAGTTGTTCATTGGGATTCTGTTGAGAGGCAGAGGCCAGGGGCACGGATTCTGAAAATTGAAGGCAGGTAGGAGAGTGCAGAGGCAACAATTTGACCACACTGGGCAGGCAGGAAGGGCAGTGGCAGCACAACAGACTATGGAGGACAGTGGAAAGGGAGGCAGGGGCAACGCACCAACAATACTGGACTGGCAAGAGAGGCTGTGGCAGTATAATAGACCATTGTGGGCAGAAGGAAGAGGCAGTGGTAGTACAACCATACATGTCAACAGACCCGTTTCAGCCAGGAAATGTCCAATGTTTTTAAGCTCAAATGGGCTTTATTTGATCTGTCTCCTGTCTACAATCTCCTCTTTTTCAATGTAACTCAAAGGGGAAAATCAATACCCCAGTTTTTTTTCAAAATCTCCCTCTTACCAAGTTCAAAATGTTCGCAAGTATGGTACATTGGATCATGGTAGGCAGGAGGAATTGGGGTAGGGACATGGACTCGGATAACAGAGGACAGGAGGGACATGGAGTGATGTAATATGTAACGTCATCAGCAGTGCATTGCGGGCGCGCGAGTTATAGTTAGCTGAACTAACTATAACGGGGGAATTTCAATGGTTTTGTACAAGTGAAAAGTCCAGCTAACTATAACGCCCCTGAAACCTATGGTTTTTTCAGTGAATATATATATATATATGCGCTCAAGTTGCACCTAGTCTGGAATTCACTCGCGGGCGGGTGCTCTACGTGTGGCGGTGCAGTCCACAAATTATTACAGCTCTCATTCTCCAGGTTCCAAGAGAAATATGCACACACGGGAAACGTTCAATCGGGATCTTTATTTCGAAACGAACGCGTTTCGGCGACCTGCCTTCCTCGGTGTTTGTTTTGAAATAAAGATCCTGAGTGAACGTTTCCCGTGAGTGCTTATTTCTCTTGGAACCTGGAGAATGAGAGCTGTAATATATATATATATATATATTCACATTCACTGAAAAAACCATAGGTTTCAGGGGTGTTCTAGTTAGCTGGACTTTTCACTTGTACAAAACCATTGAAATTCCTCCGTTATAGTTAGTTCAGCTAACTATAATTCGCGCGCCCGCAATGCACTGCTGATGACGTCACATATTACATCACTCATGACATGGTCAGTGACATCACTCATGACATCACTGATGACATCTCAAATGACATCACTGATGACATCTCAAATGACATCACTGATGACATCATCCAGTGAATGTGTGTTTTTCTGAAAATTAAATATGTTTTATATATGTATATCTCAAGGTCGATGGAAGAATAAATGGGTATGTAAGTGTCTAAATGGATGATTCGTTTTTGAAAAATTGATTGTGTAACTGACTGATTAAGTGTATCATAGTGAATACATGGCTTAGTGAGTAATGTTTAAATATGTAAATATCTGTATCAGTCTCTCACTTTGTGTATAAGTGGCTGCATGGGTTGGTGAGTAGCTACATGGGTGTCTATATAGGTTATTAGTTGGTTTTTTGAGTATCAGTCTGAGTGTCTGCATGGTTCGGGGGGGTATTACGTAGTGCATAGGTGCATGAATAAGTGACTCACTGTTTGTATGTGTTGAAGACAGCATGTGTGCAGGACTGTATTGGTGGATGAGTGTGTGTATGGGTGTATTAGTGAGTGAATGACTGTCTCAATAGTGTCTTTATGAGTAACTACATATGTTTTAAACTAGTATATGTGACTATTGGTGTATATAAGTGAGTATATGTGAGATTGAGAGATTGAAAGAGTTCCTGTATGAATAAGTATGTGTTTCTATAAGTGATTGTTTAAAAGACTAAGTATGTGTAAGTTTCCGTAGAAGTCAGTGTGGTGGTGTGTGTATAACTGTATATGCAAATAAATGTATGTTTGATTCTTTATTAGCATGAGTGACTATGTGTGTGAGTAACTCTATGGATGAGTGGCATTGTGTAACAGGATGTATAGGTGTGTGAGTACATATGATGAGTGAGTACATGTATGAGTGACTGTATAGGACTGTTGGTGAATGAGTGTATGTGGATCTTAGAATTACTGAAGAGGTTGTTGTAACTGGTATTGGTATGTCCATTGTTTTGAAAAGTTTAGTCTCTATTTTTGAATGTGTGTATCAAAGGTTATATTAGGGTGAGAGGAGGTCTGCCACACTATCACAAGGATGATGTCATCAGTGATGTCATTTGAGATGTCATGAGTGATGTCACTGACCATGTCACGAGTGATGTAATATGTGACGTCATCAGCAGTGCATTGCGGGCGCGCGAGTTATAGTTAGCTGAACTAACTATAACGGGGGAATTTCAATGGTTTTGTACAAGTGAAAAGTCCAGCTAACTATAACACCCCTGAAACCTATGGTTTTTTCAGTGAATTTCTGAGGTTTTTTAAATGCTAATTCCTAACTATAACGTGCCTGAAACCTATGGTTTTTTCTGTGAATTTCAAAGGTTTTTTAAATGCTAATTTCTAACTATGCCTACAGAGATCGGACATGTGAAGAAAGAAGAAAAAATGCAAAGAAAGAAAAAAAAGAAGTGCAGAAAGAAGCAACAGAAGTCCTCAAAGACGAAGAAAAGTGCAGGAAGAAGGATAACGTGCAGAAAGAACAAAAAGAAGAGCAGAAAGAAGCCTTGTTGCAAAATCATCCTGTACCCTCAACTTTTTCAGACGGATACTGGTGGTAACTGAGTCTGACTAACCAGTCCTAGAGCCAGTGCTATGTTAAAAGACACTTAGAATACAGTGAAAACACCTACATACACAAGGGAACATTATGCGTTGGGGTCCCCCTGTGATTAGCATGACCTCCTCTGTAAGCCCCTAGTATATAATAGGGCAGGGGGATTAAAACTACCTCTTAAAACAGGCCACAGGGCGTTTTTGCACACGTTAACTCAGGCCCTGTCCCCTCCCTTCACCACAGTGTAAACACGCCCTGTGTCCGTTTTTAGTTGGGAGATTAAGTTCATTTGAATCGTGAGGGTCCCTAGGGTCCAACTAGCCCACTAGGTACCTCCAGTAAGTGCCACAGAGCTGCGTTGCAGAGAGGTGTAAAAAGTGGCACGGCCTGGACCACCTCTCTGCAATCCAGCTCAGTGGCGTTTACTGGAAGCACTTGGTGGGCTAGTTAGCCCCCAGGGGCCCTCAGTATTGAAGGAAAATTATATCCCCAATTTAAAACGTGCCATAGTGCGTGTTTGCACACGTCACCTCAGGCCCCGTCCCCTCCCTTCACCACTGTGTAAACACGCCCTGTGGCTGTTCTAAGTTGAGAGATTAAGTCCCCTTGAATCCTAAGGGTCCCTAGGGTCAAACTAGACCACTAGGTACCCCCAGTAAGCGCCACAGAGCTGCGTTGCAGAGAGGTGTAAAAAGGGGCTTGGCCTCAGAACACCTGTCTGCAGCGCAGCTCCCTGGTGCATACTGGAGATGCCTGTTGGGCTAGTTGGCCCTCAGGGACCCTCAGTATTGAAGAGGAATTAATTCCCCAACTTACAACTCACCAGGGGGCGCGTTTGCAGAGTACTGCAAGGAGGGGGCGTGGCCTCCGGCACGATGCCAGTCTTTTATTTATTTTAATTTTTTAAGAAGGGGGGCTGTGTGGTTCCCCTTCTTATTCTAATTTATTGGCCCTGATGACCCCATCCCCCAGGGCCTGTCTCCTAATTATATTTTTTTGACCCCAATCCCCAGGGCCGGCCACTGTTTTTTATTATTTTTAAAAAATATATATTTATAGACACACCTAGGACATGCTGGACAAACCGTACGTACCTATCACCATGACGATTTGCGTGATATTCATTAAAAGGCGACTATGCATACAATGAATCCACGTGGAATGTATTTACACCACTAGTGAAGCTCTGACATGTCTGATGCCCTACCGTGCCTAATCCCGGTAGACACCCTTGTCGTTTATTTATACAAACATGGGTAGCTATTGACGGGCACATTTAATACACATGCACACCAAGCCATTCAAAGGGGATTCGACAAAAATTCGACCAAAACTATGCAAGAAACCCCCCTCACGGTTAATAAAACACACATCCACTGCCGGATGTGTAATACTTTTTATTTTACTCTCTGGAAAGGGGACGAACATCACTTGAGAGTCACAGCGCGCTCCTGGCAGAGCCCAATGCTGTGTTACACCCACCATTGCCTGCTGAGTGCCACACACCTCTGTGTTGTATTCCACTAGCTAGTGCATATGCTATGACACTCTCTAGCCCATGTGCACTGTAACACCACCCCGTGAATATGTCATGCCACTCTTGTCTTCGCACGGGTTATATTGCCCCATCTAACGTGCCTTCCTCGATGCCTATGTTATAACGCACAGTGCTATGCCATACATATTACAATCTAGGATCCATATCTTTGTCACAGTGCATATGCAACGTTACACTCCCCAGCACATATTTTATATTACAACTTTAGAGACTAGTTAGGTTACACAACACTGCCCTGTGCATATTACACTCCAAGGCGCATATCGCATAGCACGCGCTAGTGCCTGTGCTATCTCGCGCTCTCCAATGAATCTGTCATTGCGCACAATGTATTGCATATTATATTTCACGCCCGGTTCATCTTATATCACACTTTTTGGTGCATAGTTTATACCATACACTATATCTAGTTTTCATTTTCAATCGTGCTCTCAGGACTATGTTCTATATAACACTGTGTTCACCTACCCTTTTCACGGGCATTTTGCGATAGGGGCTGGAGGGTCAGGGGGTGTTTCTGCCAAGTGAGCCCGGAGTCAGTCACAAACGTCCTCTTCTTCCTGAATAAAAGTGAGATTATGCTGCATACTTGTTCATATTTTAAGTAGTTCGCACAGACACACGTTTTAAAAACAATAAAGTTCCTAATACCCGCCTTCTCTGAACAGTTAGCTTGCTGCCCCATCCCCCTCCTCCCTATCCTCTGTTGTGTGAATCCATGGACTAGCCTCCTCCCTCCTGCCATGCATGGTCTGATGTGCTGCCACTGCCCTCAATTTAGTATGATGTACCAGTCCACTCCTCCTGCCCTCCATTGCCCAATGCTATGCCCCATCATTGACCTCCTGCTTAAACTCTGTGCTTAGCTTGCTGCCCCTATTCTCCTTCCCCCTGCCCTCCGATGTCTTTGTGTATGCCCCTGCTCCATCCTTATTGCCCACCATGTTCCATGGACCTGCCACTCCTATCTACTCTGAGTGTTCTGTTGAGCTGCCACTCCCCTCCCACCTGCCGAGCATTGTCAGATGACTATAACCTGTCCCTGCCACCTCCACCCTGCCTGTCCACATGCCATGCCCCTATCCTCTTCCTCCTGTCCTACATGGTCCATTGTACTGCCACACCCTTCTGCCCTCCCTGGTCTGTTGTGCTGCAACTGCTCCTCCTGCCTGCCCCGTGCGGTCTGTTGTGAGGCCCCTTCCCCTGAACTTTCTTGTCTGTGCACAGGTCCTGACCCTCCCTTCTATCCTCCATCGTCCTTTGTGCATGCCCCTGCACCCTCCTTCTTGCCCATCATAGCCATTGTGCTACCACTAACCCTCCCACTTGCCATGCATGGTCTTCTGTGCTGCCATGGCCCCTTCCACCTTCCCTGTGTGGTCAGTTAGCTGCCCCTGAACCCCTCCCACCTTCCCTCCATGGTCTGTGTGTATGCCATCACAGTCTCACTGTTGCTCTTCATGGTGTGTCTTGCTTCTAGTGCCCATCCTGCCTGACCTCCATGGCTATCTTGCTGCTCCTGCCCTGCCCCCTTGCCCCCAGCCCTCTGTTTACATGTGCAGACCCCTACTCCCTCCCTCCTGGCTTGTCTGTTCCATTGTAATGCCCCTGATCCATCCCTCCTGCCCTTTATGGTCTGTTATGCTGCAGCTTTCTCTCCTGTCTGTCCATTATGGTCCTGCCTCTTGCCCTTCTGTTCTCTGTTGTCCATGTGCATGGTCCTGTCCCCTCCCTCTTGCTTTCTATGGATTGTTGTGCTGCACTCCCGTCCCGCATGCCCTGTGTGGTGTATTGTGCTG
The DNA here is from genome assembly GCF_964204655.1 of Triturus cristatus. NCBI lineage: Eukaryota > Metazoa > Chordata > Amphibia > Caudata > Salamandridae > Triturus > Triturus cristatus. Next base: position 1,268,373,468 of record NC_140579.1, on the reverse strand, counting down.
CTGCAAACCCTGATGCCGGCCCTGCAGGGTCAGTTTGGTGCACCTCTCCATGTCCCTCCTGTCCTCTGTTATCCAAGTCCATGTCCCTACCCCATTTCCTTCCATGATCCAATGTACCATACTTGCGAACATTTTGAACTTGGTAAGAGGGAGATTTTGAAAAAAAAACGGGGTATTGATTTTCCCCTTTGAGTTGTATTGAAAAAGAGGAGATTGTAGACAGGAGACAGATCAAATAAAGCCCATTTGAGCTTAAAAACATTGGACGTTTCCTGGCTGAATCGGGTCTGTTGGCATGTATGGTTGTACTACCATTGCCTCTTCCTTCTGCCCACAATGGTCTATTACATTGCCACAGCCTCTCTTGCAAGTCCTGTATTGTTGGTTTGTTGCCCCTGCCCCCCTTTCCACTGCCCTCCATAGTCTGTTGTGCTGCCACGGCCCTTCCTGCCTGCTCAGTGTGGTTAAATTGTTGCCTTTGCACCCTCCTACTTGCCTTCAATTTTCAGAGTCCGTGCCCCTGGCCTGTGCCTCTCAACAGTATCCTAATGAACAACTAGATTGCAAACATTCTATATTTATTACAAAAGTGTGGAACGCCTGACATCATCTTGATGTAATCAAAACTGTAATACCTAGAGCATTTCCTGTACAAATTACATATATGAGAGGGTCTTATTGGCATCAAAATTATGGTTAGTGCTCTAAAAACTAAAATAAGGACATATTTTCTGAGTTTTCAAATAGCGAGAAAGCACTTTTAAATTATTTGTTACCTTTATGTTTTTTTATCCAGTTGACCACTTGATTAAATGTTGCACTTAGAGGAGAGGATGTGGTGTTACTTCCAGAACTGCAGACTTTGCAACTGGGGAACCAGGTTGGAGTTTCTGCTTCAGCTTGATATTCTGTGATTCTGGTCAAATCATTTAATCTCCCCATGTCTACAACCAAAATGAATTTGTTCTTGTGTGATGTAACCAATGCTCATGTAAAGCACTCCAATACCTGACAAGTCTGCACTATATAACACTGCAAAAACACAAAATAATAAGTGTTTTGCACACTTCTGCCATTGGGCTATATTTGGGCTACATCTGGGTGATTTTGGGCTACATTTGGGCTCTTTTGTCTCCGGTGGCCATCTTGGGAGATTTATTTGTTATGAAGTTTCCTAATTTCCTCATGTACTGCAGTCTGCTCAGTAGGAAATGCTTTCAGTTTTTTACTTTGATTCCATCATGAAGGTATTCAGATATGTCACACATTTGCCATAAATTCTGAATGTTAGCACTCTAGTTGCTCATTAGATCACTGTAGTAAAACTACTGTTCACCATGGAAGTCTGCTCCTGGTATTAAAAGTACATGTTTCAGTCTGCATGTCAGAATTTTTTAATGAAATAGAAGCGGATTTGAGAAGTCACTCAAAATGTGCCCTCATTTTCTTTTTTCAACATTAATCATAATTTCTATGGCAAAATGAACCCCCTCATTGTGTTTCTTTTTAAATTACATGTTTTAAGTGTTACCAGTTTATTCCAATCAAGATGGCTTCAGGTGTGCCATACTTTTGTCATAATGAAGACAGTAAGCGCTCTAGTTGTTTTTAAGAACACTCTGGGACATTCTGTCATTGGGCTATACTTGGGCTACATCTGGGTGATATTTGGGCTACATTTGGGCTCTTTTGTCTCTGGTGGCCATCTTGGCAGACTTATTTGTTATGAAGTGTCCTAATTTCCTCATTTACTGCAGTCTCCTCAGTAGGAAATACTTTCAGTTTTTTACTTTGATTCCAAAGGCATTCAGATGTGTCCAACATTTGCCATAAATTCAGAATGTTAGCACTCTTTTTGCTCATTAGACCACTGTAGTAAAGCTACTGCTCAAAAGGGAAAACTGCTGCTGGTATTGAAAGTGCATGTTTCAGTCTGCATGTCAGAATTTTTTAATGAAATAGAAGAGGATTTGAGAAGTCACTCAAAATGTGCCCTAATTTTTCTTTCTGCAGCACTAATCATACTTTTTATGGAAAAATGAACCCCCTCATTTTGTTCCTTTTTAATTTAAATGTTTTAAGAGTTACCACTTTAATCCAAGCAAGATGGCTTCAGGTGTGCCATGCGTTTATCATAAGTAGGTTCGCGCTCTAGTTGTTCTTTGGAACACTCTGGGAAGCTGCAGTAGAACACAAAGCAATCAACTGACAGTCTCTTCCCTTGTTGGATGTACATGTTTTACTGAGAATGTCAGACTTCATTCTCACATGATTGAGAACGATAATGTGAATTTACAGAAAATAAAGTTTAGCTTATAGATCACCTTCCAAACCTCTGTGGGAAAAGCATGAGAAAATATTTTTCTCTCAATCATGATATCCCAGCAGAAGGCTTTTTCACATGGTGAAATCACCTTAGAACATACCACAATTCCTAAAATGAGTATGGTACCATAAACAAATGATTTATAATGTAACTAAAGTCTTGAAACCTTCTATTAACTGCAATGCTTTTTAATGAGGTGCTATCATGTATATTGGTCCCAAGATGGCTGCCAACACTTCTTGGATGAAGTGCTGACAGCCAATCAGATCTCAGGATGAGATGTGTGGTTAGGCTCCGCCCACATATATATATGATTTTACTTTTGATTTTCTCAGGAACTACTGAACAGATTGACACCAGACCTGCAAAAGGCACATCCCTGACCTGAGGACTACCTCTCTGCCAAATTTCAAGTAATTCTGTTCAGCCGTTCGGGCTGTACCTTGGACTAAAGGTCCCTATGGAAAATTGCATGGGGAAAACGTGTTTTGAGACCCCCCTTTTTTCTCAGCCCCCGCTTGACGAATCCCCCCCGAGACTTTCAGGGTAGGAGCGGAGCGGAGCGCCCCACCTATTTTGAAAATTTCGCGAGGATTCGTCAACCGGCGCCAAAGTTATTCCAAATAGAATGTTGCGGATTTCCTATGGAAACACTGTCCTAACTATAACTATCTACTGGCGACCGCCAGTAGATTATATATATATATATATATATATATACACAAGATTAATAAAATATTCTTTCCTTACCCGTGGATTGAATCTTGGATACATTGTGGCAGACTGCCGCTACGGCAGGCACCAACGCTAAAGGGCAGGCGAACGGCGTTTGCTGGGCAGACACCTGAGTAAAGGACATATTACCTACTGGCGGCCGCCAGTAGGTAGTTACAGTTAGGACCTATTTTCCATAGGAAATCCGCAACATTCTATTCCCAATAACTTTGGCACCGGTTGATGAATCTTCGCGAAATTTTCAAAACTTTTGGCCAGCCGCGGTTCGCTCCTATCCTAAAAGTCTCAGGGTGATTCATCAAGTGGAGGCCGAGGGGGGCGTGACTTGAAGCCGATGTAGGAAGAAGCGGACCTCGGAGCTGCTCCGTGGCCTCCCTCTGTTACAACTGATCCTGATGTGCCCAGGGGGCCCCTGACTGCTCATCCTGCGTGGGAATGTCTGGTGCCCTGTAGGAGGTCCCTTGGCGGCATAGATGGCTGGAGTGTGGAGCGGGGAACAGCTTTGTCCCGAACGCGCTCTGGCGACCTAAAATGGCGGCCGCGGACTGACTGAGAGGCCGCGGTGGATTGCAGAATCCCGAGAGCTGAGGGCTACACCTGAGGGGCAGTGGAGTATCCCAGTTTTGCCATCAGCATGGAGGTTTGCAGACGATCTGGCGTGGGGACAGTGTGCAAAGGGACAGTGCACGGTGGAACCTGTGCTCCACGTCCTGGCACTGCATTATGACCCCAAGATGGCAGCCCTGAGACGGAGCGGAGGGGCATTCTGTGGAGGAGCGCTGTAAGAGACCGCTGAGTGCTTGCGGGCGGCGGAGTGGGCCCGGTACCGGCGCTTACGCACAACACATGCTGACAACCTGAAAGTGTGCGGAGCTCCTGCGGAGGGGAGCGTACATGGCAGGCAGCCCTTGAAACACGCCTGGGACACTGGGGGCTGTTTGTGGGCAGCTGGACATACTAGCCTCATTACTGCACTAGGGGCGAGTTGAGGCAGTGTCGGTGGGCTGAAGGGCCTTGTTGTGGTGCATTCTGCCCTGCTTACGAGCGGGACGTCGGCCAGCCTCCTTCCTGAGTTGGCCAGCTTGGACAGCGATTCTTTCTTGCAGCGCAGCCTGTGGTGAGCGCGGAGATTATATGGGAGTACTGCCCATCCTGGTTGCTGTGGTGGGGGTGGAGCTTGGACACACTGCTAGAGTACCTGGTCTGCTTGCCCTCGTGGCTGCACCCAGCCCGGGCTGACTACTTGAAGGTATGTGGAGCTCTTGTGGAGCTCTTGCGGAGCGGCGCTGGCATAGCAGACGGGCCTTGAACCTCACCCGTGTCACTGGGTGCTGTCTGTGGGCAGCTGGACTTCCAAGACTCATTGCTGCATTGGGGGTGAGCCACGGCGGTATAACCGGGAGAGGAGGCCTGCACGACGCGGTGACTGCGGTGAGGGCGCTGCCGGGGGGCCGGTAGAGCGGGCCTGCTTCCTGCCTCCTGCCTTGAGTTGCTTTGCAGTGCTGGTGGACCCTTCCAGGTGTGGGGGGCGCTGCGGGCTGGCGGTGACGAGAACCGGCCGGCGGTAAGTGGATCCCCTTTCTGGCAGCCGGCCTTGCTGTTGGTGGCGGAGCTGGGCTGTGAGCCCACCGGAACTGCTGGTGTCTGGGGTCTTGCTGTCCTTATAGACTGCCTCTGCTCCTTGTGAAGCACTGGACTGTGCGAGTGCCGAACGTCGTGGAGGCAGGGATTTGCTGTCCTACAGGATGAAGATGGGGGGCACCATTCTGAAGGCGAGGACGTTGCGACGACCACCCCCAGGGCGGAGGCTTTGAGCGGTCCTACCTTGGTGGATATAATGCAGGCCATCACGGCATCTCTGGAGGCCCTCGAGACCAAGATAGACACTATAGGTGTGGACCTGGCTTTATTAAAAGATGACCACAAGAAGCTGAAGGAGCGGGTGACTGCGAATGAGAGGACGATGGCGGAGGTACCGGACAGGGTGACCGCCTTGCAGCACTCCTTGGAACAGATGGCGAGCAGGGTGCGAGTGCTGGAGCTGAGAGAGGAAGACAGCGAGGGGTGCTCATGCAGGAATAACCTCCGCGTCGTGGGTGTTCCAGAGCGGTCGGAGGGTGATGATGCAGTCCGATACTTGGAGGACTGGTTCCGATCCGAGGTTGCACCGGAGGGGTTATCCCCGTTTTTTGCCCTCGAGAGAGCCCACAGGATCCCGGCTAGGCCTCCTAGGCTGGGAGCGCCCCCGCGGCCCATGGTGGCCCGGTTGCTGCACTACCGGGACAGGGACCTCCTCCTGTAGCAGGCTCGGGAGAAACAACATCTGCAAATTACTAACTCCAGGGTGATGCTCTTTCCGGATTACACCCGGGAGGTCCAGAAGCAGCGTGCCTCTTTCTTTGCTCTCAAGCGGAAATTGCGCCAACTCCATATTTCCTATGCGATGCTCTTTCCGGCGCGGCTGCAGGTGGTGGACGGCTCCAGTACCATCTTTTTCACCACCCCGCAGGACGCGTGGCACTGGCTCAAGACGCAGCAGGCGGGATTAGTGCGGAGTCCGCCGGGGAGTGTCGTGGAGAGGCGATCCCCTGTTGTCGTGAGTCTTCCGGGGTCCTTGCCGCTGCCGGATCGTCGTCTTGAGCGCGATAGAGCTGTACAGGCGGTGGTGGCGATCAGTCAAAGTGAGATGAATGTACGCAGACTCCTGCGAATTTTGGGGTCCAAATCCTATGACAAGGAAGAAGCTTGCATTTTTGCGGTCGATTTCGAAAAAGCTTTCGATAGTCTGGAGTGGCCCTACCTTTTTAATGTACTGCGAGAGTTCGGACTGGGAGAAAGCTTTGTGCAGTGGACGGCACTGCTCTATAGTGCTTCCCCTGCACGGGTACGGACGAGGGGCCTGATTTCTGAAGCCTGCATAGTCGCTCGAGGAACGAGACAGGGATGCCCGCTATCCCCCTTATTGTTTGCCCTGGCAATAGAGCCTATGGTGGCGCACGCCAGGTCAGGGCGGTATTACCCAGGGCTCGTAGTGGAGGGAAGAGTACACCATATAGCATTGTATGCAGATGATCTCCTTATGTTTCTGCCGGATGCTGGGGATGCGTTGCGAGGAGCGCGAGTCTTGCTGGAGACATTGGGGAGGGTGGCGGGCCTCAGGGTGACTTGGACTAAGTCCTGTCTGTTTCCTGTCAGGCAGGGCGAGCTGGATCATTCGAGGATAGGGGATGTCCCGTGGGAGCCCCGATGTTTGCCGTATTTGGGGACTCAAATTTATCATGATCCCGCTGACCTGCTGGAGGGTAATGTGGGATGGGCAGTGCGGGGAGCGAAATCCTGCTTTGATTTTTGGGGGACTCTTCCGCTATCGGTGGCTGGTAGGGTTGCCTTGGTGAAAATGATCATCTTGCCTAGGCTTCTCTACTATTTTGGGACCCTCCCCGTCTGGATTCCAAGTACACTCTTCACACAGCTGAACACTTTGATTACGGGGTTTCTTTGGGGAGCTGGCCGAAGGAGGGTGGCGTTAACTACCCTGCAGAGGCCCAGGGCAGAGGGGGGCCTCGCGTTTGAGGCTTACTATCCTGCTGCGCAACTTCAATGGTTCACGAAATGGGTGGCGGGTCACATTAGGCGGCTGGAGGAGCAGGATGGGTCGGATCCGAGTTGGCACCTCCTGTCCTGCGTGTTGCTACGGGCGCCACTGAGAGGTGCTATACTGTCGCCGGATTTGGGGACGATCCGACAATGTTGGACGCGACTGATCAGGAGGGTGCATGGGGGGACCCCTTATGCTCCTGAGATCCCGCTGCGGATGTGTGAGGTGTTGCCTCATGGAGGAGACTGAAGCCAGCTGTTGGCCTGGGAGGAAGCGGGAGTCACAGCCATAGGTGATCTCTATGAGGACGGTAGTCTTCTTCTCTTTCAGGACCTCCGTGAGCGCTATGATCTTCCGCGGGGGGATTTTCTCTTGCATGCTGCCGTGTCTGCAGCCCTTAGGAAGCATTGGCGAAATGGGCTGGTGGAACCGGATACGTCTCTCGCTTGCCAATATGTAGTGATGGCGGTCGGGACTTTTAAAGCGGTGACCTGTCTTTATCATCGGATCACTAGTGACATGCGCAAACCGCTGACGGAGCTGTGCAACAAGTGGGAGGCAGATCTGGGGGAACCCATTGCAGAAAAGGCTTGGGAGGCAATTGTGGAGCGGCCGTGGAAATGTTCTCGAAATGCACGGTTCCAACTCATTCAATTTTATATCTTCCATAGGGCCTACCTCTTCCCCAGGAAAATTGCTGAGTACTTTGGGGGGTCGGGCGATTGCCCCCGCTGTGCCCAGGGTGGGGCGAATTTTCTGCACATGCTATGGGACTGCCCGCGGGTGGGAGACTTTTGGCGGGAGGTGATGAGTGCCCTGCTGACTGTGACAGAGAGGGAGCTAGTGATGTCACCCAGACTCTGCTTTTTGCATTGGTTCCCGCACACCACCAAGACTAAGGTTACCAGCCGGTTTATAGACCTGGGGTTGATCCTGGCTATACGAGAACTTACTTCCCACTGGAAGTCGAGACAGGGTCCTAGTTTGGTGCGCTGGAATAGGGAGATGGTGAAGTGGGCAGAGAGCGAAGGAAACTATAGGTTACAGTTGGCCTGGCGTAGTGGCAGCTAGAAATCGCAGGGGGTCTGTTGCCCCACATTGTTGCATTGGATCATACATGTACGACGGCCGGCAGGGAAATGTGGATACTTTGTGGGACATTAGATATGAGTCTAGGCTGAGAGTGATGGGCTGGTGGTATTTCCTTCTGGTCTTCGCTGTCGCCCAGTCAATGGGCGGCGGGGTTGTGCGTGTATTTACATGAAACTCAATAAAAGTCTGTTTTAAAAAAAACAGAATTACACCAAATTTGGCAAAAATGTAGCCCTTGGTTCAGAGTCGTGCCTTTTGGTTAAATGGTGTAAATCCGTTCAGTAGTTCCTGAGAAAATCAAAAGTAAAATTACATATTTATCTGGGCGGAGCTTAACCACACATCTCATCGTGAGATCTGATTGGCTGTCAGCCCTTCATCCAAGAAGTGTTGGCAGCTATCTTGGGACCAATATACATGATAGCACCTCATTACAAAGCATTGCAGTTAATAGAAGGTTTTAAGACTTTAGTTACATTATAAATCATTTGTTGATGGTACCATGCTCATTTTAGGAATTGTGGTGTGTTCTAAGGGGATTTTACCATGTGAAAAAGCCTTCTGCTGGGATATCATGAATCATGTTTGAGAGAAAACTATTTTCTCATGCTTTTCCCACAGAGGTATGGAAGGTGATCTATAAGCTAAACTGATAGCATATTTTCTGTAAATTCACATTATCTTTCTCAGTCATGTGAGAATGAAGCCTGACATTCTCAGTAAAACATGTACATCCAACAAGGGCATAGACTGTCAGTTGATTCCTTTGTGTTCTACTGCAGCTTCCCAGAGTGTTCTAAAGAACAACGAGAGCGCTAACAGTCCTACTTATGACAAACGTATTGCATACCTGAAGCCATCTTGATTGGAATAAAGTGGTAACTCTTAAAACATTTAATTTAAAAGGAACAAAATGAGAGGGTTCATTTTGCCATAGAAAGTATGATTAGTGCTGCAGAAAGAAAAATTAGGGCACATTTTGAGTGACTTCTCAAATCCTGTTCTATTTCATTAAAAAATTCTGACGTGCAGACTGAAACATGCACTTTGGATACCAGCAGCAGACTGTCCTGGTGAGCAGTAGCTTTACTACAGTATTCTAATGAGCAACTAGAGTGCTAACATTCTGAATTTATGGCAAATGTGTGACACATTTGAATGCCTTCTCGATGGAATCAAAGTAAAAACAAAGTATTTCCTACTGAGGAGACTGCAGTAAATGAAGAAATTAGGAAACTTTATAACAAATAAGTCTCCCAAGATGGCCACCAGAGACAAAAGAGCCCAAATGTAGCACAAATATCACCCAGATGCAGCCCAAGTATAGCAGAATGACAGAATGTTCCAGAGTGTTTTAAAGAACAACTAGAGCGCTAACATTCAGAATTTATGGCAAATGTGTGACACATCTGAATGCCTTCTTGATGGAACCAAAGTAAAGAATTGAAAGTATTTCCTACTGAGGATACTGCAGTAAATGAGGAAATTAGGAAACTTCATAACAAATAAGTCTCCCAAGATGGCCACCAGAGACAAAAGAACCCAACTGCTGCACAAATATCACCCAGATGTAGCCCACATGTAGCCCAATGACAGAAGTGTGCAAAACACTTTTTATTTTTTGTGTTTTTGCAGTTTTATATAGTGCAGACTTGTCAGGTATTGGAGTGCTTTACTTGAGCATTGGTTACATCACACAAGAACAAATTCATTTTGGTTGTAGACATGGGGAGATTAAATGATTTGACCAGAATCACAGAATATCAAGCTGAAGCAGAAACTCCAACCTGGTTCCCCAGTTGCAAAGTCTATAACACCACATCCTCTCCCCTAAGTGCAACATTTAATCAAGTGGTCAACTGGATAAAAAAACATAAAGATAACAAATAATTTACAAGTGCTTTGTCGCTATTTGAAAACTCAGAAAATATGTCCTCATTTTAGTTTTTTAGAGCACTAACCATAATTTTGATGCAAATAAGACCCTCTCATATATGTAATTTCTAAAGGAAATGCTCTAGGTGTTACAGTTTTGATTACATCAAGATGACGTCAGGCGTTCCACACTTTTTTAATAAATATAGAATGTTAGCAATCTAGTTATTCATTAGGATACTGTTGAGAGGCAGAGGCCAGGGGCACGGACTCTGAAAATTGAAAGCAGGTAGGAGGGTGCAAAGGCAACAATTTGACCACACTGGGCAGGAAGGAAGGGCAGTGGCAGCACAACAGACTATGGAGGCAGTGGAAAGGGGGGTATGGGCAACAAACCAACAATATAGGACTGGCAAGAGAGGCTGTGACAATATAATAGACCATTGTGGGCAGAAGGAAGAGGCAGTGGTAGTACAACCATACATGGCAACAGACCCGATTCAGCCAGGAAACGTCCAATGTTTTTAATCTCAAATGGGCTTTATTTGATCTGTCTCCTGTCTACAATCTCCTCTTTTTCAATGTAACTCGGAGGGGAAAATCAATACCCCAGTTTTTTTCAAAATCTCCCTCTTACCAAGTTCCAAATGTTCGCAAGTATGGTGCATTGGAAGGCAGAAGGAAATTGGGTAGGGACATGGACTCGGATAACAAAGGACAGGAGGGACATGGAGAGGTGCACCAAACAGACCCTACAGGGCAGGCATCTGGGTTTGCAGCAGCACAATACACCACACAGGGCATGCGGGATGAGAGTGCAGCACAACAATCCATAGAAAGCAATAGGGAGGGGACAGGACCATGCACATGGGCAACAGAGAACAGAGGGGAAAGAGGCAATGGTAGCTAGCTGACCATAATGGACAGACAGGAGAGAAAGCTGCAGCATAACAGACCATAAAGGGCAGGAGGGACGGATCAGGGGCATTACAATGGAACAGACAAGCCAGGAGGGAGGGAATAGGTGTCTGCACATGGAAACAGAAGGCTGGGGGCAAGGGGGCAGGGCAGGAGCAGCAAGATGGCCATGGAGTCAGGCAGGATGGGCACTAGAAGCAAGGCACACCATGGAGAGCAAGTGAGACTATGATTGCATACACACAGACCATGGAGAGAAGGTTGGAGGGGGTCAGGGGCAGCTAGCTGACCACACAGGGAAGGTGGGAGGGGCCGTGGCAGCACAAAAGACCATGCATGGGAAGCGGGAGGGTTAGAGGCAGCACAATGGCTATGATTAGCAAGAAGGAGGGTACAGGGGCATGCACAAAGGACCATGGAGGATAGAAGGTCAGGACCTGGGCACAGACAAGAGAGTTCAGGGGAAGTTCCACACAACAGACCACGCGGGGCAGGCAGGAGGAGCAGTTGCAGCACAACAGACCAGGGAGGGCAGAAGGGTGTGGCAGTAAAATGGACCATGGAGGACAGGAGGAAGGGGATAGGGCATGGAATGTGGACTGGCAGGGTGGAGGTGGCAGTGACAGGTTAGTCATCTGACAATGCTAAGCAGGTGGCAGCTCAACAGAACACTCAGAGTAGATAGGAGTGGCAGGTCCATGGAACATGGTGGGCAAAAAGGATGGAGCAGGGGCATGCACAAAGACATTGGAGGGCAGGTGGAAGGAGAATAGGGGCAGCAAGCTAAGCACAGAGGCTAAGCAGGAGGTCAATGATGGGGCATATAATTCGGCAATGGAGTGCAGGAGTTGTGGACTGGTACATCATGCTAAATGGAGGGCAGTGGCAGCACATCAGACCATGCATGGCAGGAGGGAGGAGGCTAGTCCATGGATTCAGACAACAGAGGATAGGGAGGAGGTGGATGGGGCAACAAACTAACTCTTCACAAAAACAATCTCCACACGACACAGACAAGGGTGCCTTGGTCACCGCATGGCTGCAGTTTGTGCAGCAGTGCAGAGGGAAGCACAGAGTTACAACATTCATGTACATATGTCACATCCCTGTGCTTCGGAAGTGCCACAGTGCAGTGCACCTAAAGAGCTTGCAGTGTCACGCTGCATTACTTCCTCGTAAATCTTCACCTATAAATTCACCATACACTACTAATGCATTCTTTCAGTCAATCATGCTGTATACATATATTCAACCAAACTTTCACACATTACATTGCAATTATAGTTCTTTCTTTAACCAGATAAGGTAGTTCTGATTAGAACTTTTTTTTTCTTCTTTTTTCTTTTGTATTTTGTTTTTTATTTTTTTGAACAATTTTGTATTTTTTTTGTTTTTTCAAAAAATGAACATAAAAAAGAACGAATAAAACAGGACACATTTGGAATTACTGATCATTCCAAAAACAAAAAAATTAACAACGATGGTTGCGTTGCGCAGCACAAACTGCATCCACCGACTGCTCACCGAAGCATATAAGTTTCTTACACTTCACGCAGTGTTGCTCGAGAAAGGCAAATTCTGGCCTAATGTCCATTGCAGGTGTTCCTGAGGACGCTCCAGATGTACTTGCCACAGCAGGTGAGGGGTTCAAAGCAGCTCGCCTCATTTCCTCCTGAGCAAGATTGAGAGGATGTCATGAATGATGTAATATGTGACAGCATCAGCAGTGCATTGCGGGCGCGCAAGTTATAGTTAGCGGAACTAACTATAACGGAGGAATTTCTGTGGTTTTGTACGAGTGAAATGTCCAGCTAACTATAACACCCCTGAAACCTATGGTTTTTTCTGTGAATTTCTAAGGTTTTTTAATGCTCATTTCTAACTATAACGTCTCTGAAACCTATGTTTTTTTTCTGTGAATTTCAAAGCTTTTTTAAATGCTAATTTCTAACTATAACGTCTCTGAAACTTATGGTTTTTTCAGTGAATATATATAAATATATATATTATCTACTGGCGGTCGCCAGTAGATAGTTATAGTTAGGACCACGTTTCCATAGGAAATCCGCAACATTCTATTTGGAATAACTTTGGCGCCGGTCGACGAATCCTCGCGAAATTTTCAAAACTAATGGGGCGCTACGCTCCGCTCCTACCCTGAAAGTCTCGGGGGGATTCGTCAAGCGGGGGCTGAGAAAAAAGGGGGGTCCCAAAACGCGTTTTTCCCATGCATTTTTCCATAAGACCTTTAGACACAGCTACAGCCCGAACGGCTGAACAGAGTTACTTGAAATTTGGCAGAGAGGTAGTCCTCAGGTCAAGGAAGTGCCTTTTGTAGGTCTGGTGTAAATCTGTTCAGTTGTTCCTGAGAAAATAGCATTTAAATCAATATATATATCTGAGCCAGCTTACGGTGCGCTTACGGTAAGCTTACCGTACGCGTACGGTGACGTGCGCGAGCGCGATCCTGATTGGCTGTTAGATCTTAGTAAACATTCGAATCTTTCGAAACCAGGAAGCGGCGGCCGCCATTTTCTCTCTCGCACTCTTAAGGGGTGAGGAAAAACAAAGGCAAAAAACATGTAATGGGACTGTTTAGACAGCTCCTTACCACCTAGCCTTGATTAATGGGTCCCCACAGTTCCCACAATGGCAAAAATTCATTTTCTTTTTTTTTTTACGAGAAATCGCCGATTACGCTTACCGTACGCGTACGGTAAAAAAAAAAATTAAAAAATAAAAATTATCCACACTCTCCCCACCCCTTGTTCAAATGGTGCCCGAAGGGCACCATTTGTGCATGGCACATCACTTTAGTAGAAAATGTAAAAGCTTACCTTTCACAGCGAAGCGCATAATATGTCCTCCATGTGCGCACGGTGCGCGAAGCGCATCGTGCGTACATGGCCCATCCACGGCACTAACTGCGTAAAGTGGGTGCCCGGTGCGCGAAGCGCACCGCGTGCTCACTGTGCGCTCACGGTGCACGAAGCGCACCGTTCACGCACGGAACGAACTGCGTTAAGTGGGCGCGCACGCCACGAATGGCGTAAAGTAACTTAGCATTTTAAAAAACGTACAAATTCACTGAAAAAACCATAGGTTTCACACACGTTATAGTTAGGAATTAGCATTTAAAAAACCTTGCAAATTCAGTGAAAAAACCATAGGTTTCACACATGTTATAGTTAGCTGGACATTTTACTGATAAAAAACCAATGAAATTCCCCCGTTATAGTTAGTGCAGGCAACTATAACTCACGCGACCGCAATCCTCTGCTGATGACATATGTGTCTTTATGAAAAAAAAATATTTGTAATATATGTATAGCTAAAATTTAATGGAAGAAGACATGGGCAAATAAGTGTCTAAATACAGTATTAGCATCAGCAGAGGATTGCGGTCGCGTGAGTTATAGTTGCCTGCACTAACTATAACGGGGGAATATATATATATATATATATATATATATATATATATATATATATTTTCACACACACACATATATAAAAGCTGCAACAATGTGTGGCTGAGATCCATCATGTATGCCATGCATTGTGTTTAAAGGTCAGTGTGTTGTATTATACGTGTGATGATAATGGAATGTGTTTTATTTGCATGCATTATGAAATCCAACCATACAAAAAATGGTAAAAGGAATACAACACTCAATTCATCACAGAGCCTATGTGCACATCATGGGCATGAAATGCTAGGGAAGAGTAGTGAAAGATAAATGAGGGATGATAGACAGAAATCAGAAATGAAGGTGTGATGGATGTGGATAAGGACTGAGACTAAGGCATGAAGAGTAAGTAGTGTAAGATGAGGAGTGATGCATGAGGTATGAGGAGGAAGAGATGAGTAGTGCGTGAAGGTTGAGAAATGAAAACTGAAGAGTAAAAATACAAAACCCAAGAGGAAGGGTGAGGGAAGAGGAGTGAGAAATAAGGAGTAAGGTATTAGAGTTAAAGAGTAAGAAATGGTGAGTGAGAGATTAAGACAGGTGTGAAAGGTGATCGAGGGTCAAGGGGTAATGAGTAAGGATTAAAGGATGAAGAGTAAGAGAGGAGAAGTATAGGACAAGCAGCAAGAGAAGAGAGGTAAATAATGAGGTGTGAGGGTTAGTTAGTGAAGGATGATGACCAAGGGTCGAGGCCCAAGCAGTGAAAAATCTGAAGTGAGGGACAAAGAATCTGGCACGAGAAGTAGGGAGTAAGGCGTGAGCGATGAGGTATGACGAAGGAAAGATGGGGGATGAAGAATGAGAAGTGAAAAATTAGAAAAGAGGGGTTAGGGACAGGAAGCAAGGAATTAAGAACAATGAGGACAGAATGATAATTGAGGAATAGGAAATGAATATTGAGGGATGAGAAATCTGAAGTAAGGGTTAAATAATAAAGAGGTGAAAAGTAAAAGAATGTGAAGTGAGAGATGAGGCATGAGAGATGAAGAGTGAGGTAATAGGTGTAAGAGTAGAAGCGTGTGGGATAAATGATTAGGGGTAAGGAATTAGAATTGACAAATAGGAAATAAGTGGTGATAAGTGGAGAAAGAGGGGGAGGTTTGATGAATGAGGGGTGATCACTGAGTCTTGAGGACAAAGGAAATTGGAGATAGGGATGAGTGATAAGGAATGAGGAATAAGAACAGACGTGTGAGGTAGTAGATTGTCCTAAAATAGACAGGCTGGTGACCATTTTAGGACATCATTAGTCAATTTCACTTATCATGTAAAGCAAATAGAAAAAGTGAAATCCAAGAGACACAGAATGAGCAATTAGAGGTAAGAGGTGAGGAAGAATGAAGGCAGCGTGAGGCAAGAAGGTTGAGGCAGAAGCGATAAGGAGTTACTACTAAGGGATGAGGGACAGGAGGTAAGACCAGAACGATGGGTTTTAAGGAATGGAAGTGGCAGATGAGACCCGAGGAGTAAGGAGTGATGTATAACAGATATGGTTTAAGGGATGAGAGCTGAAGAGTGAGGGATGATGACTGAGGGATGAGGAGTAAGTAATGAGGGATTTGGTATGGCACGTTTGAAGGATGACAAATGAAGAATGATGGATGAGGAGTGAAAGATGCTAAGTAAAGAATGAGAGATGAAGTGTGAGGACTGAAGGTTGATTGGTGAGGCTTCAGTGAGAGATAAAGAATGAGGGAACAGAGAGGCATGATGAGTGTGATGTCATGTAGTTCCGACTAATCCATAGGATCTGTGCGTTTGTGGGTAACAAACTTTGGGTAAGATGCCTACACTGATTCCATGCACCCCTTAGTATATGTTGACCTTGAGAACAGCTAGCTCCCTAAGCCCCCTCAACCCAAACAGAGAGCAAATGTTTTCTGGCAACCACTAAACATCACAACCCTGACCCCACAGGGATCGTGGTAACGGATCTAGAAAACCCTTTCGCTCAGGCACTCGTGCACGCTTGTTCTCAGAGAAATATACAAAGAATATACAATGGGACTTGTTTCAATAGATTTATTAAACCAACGTTGTTCTCGTATAGAATACATGTGCTGCGATAATCAGTAGACAGAAGTATATGCAAGTGATTACGAGCACCAAAAGAGTAAATAGCAGGTACTGTTCCACCATGGTGCTAAAACAGTGTATATATTCAGACATATAAAACCGGGTAGTAATCAGGCGTACTCCTACTATGCAATCCCTACTCTATGGGCATATAGAGTGTGTATGTAAGTGTATAGCCAAGAATCCTGTCGAGGGACGCTCCAACCCCATTTCCTGGCGGGACAGAATGTAGGATCCCGTCTTGGTCACAAACTGGAAACCCCTCATGGAGATTTTAGGTAGCCTCAGCATGCAGGGACCTCCCGATGTCAGCAGAAGTGTCGCCTCTGCCTAACCCCCGGAAATGTTTATTTATTTATAATAAAAAGCATCCTTGTGATGCATATACAGATTAGCACTGTAATGGGTTTGTAAATAGCCCTGTCGCCCCATGGATGAAGATAGGATGACATTTGTACAGCGTGTAAGGCCTTGTACATGGTGTTTGAGGCATCATGATAATGTTGCGCGAGGCGGATTGTATAAGCAAAGCTGTTTCAGCTAAACAAATCCAACATTGTCACACACACAAATATGTGCAAAAGGTTACAGTGAAATGTTATTGTGCAGAAAGAGGGCAATGTAAGAGAAGGTGCTGCGTTGCTACATAGGCCTAAACCAGGCACAAACAGTGAAACATGGGGTGAATATTGAGATCTGTGTTATGAGGAGGGGGGAATAAGGATTTCCTAAAATGGTGAGGGTAGTAGACATTTTAGGGAAAACATCATTTGTCCAGTTCCCGTGTCACTGTTGAAGAGAGGAGGAGTGAGCATTGATGGATGAGGGCTCTAGAGTAAGAAATCAAGGGTCAAGATTGTTTAATGAGGGATGAAGAGTGAGGGAAGTTGGTGAGTTAATGAGAAATGAGGTGAGAGGAGTAGGGGATGAGGACTGAATCATGAGGATGAGGAGTGAGGGTGAAGGACAAGGCGAGTGATGGATGAGATAAAAGATGAGTAGTGAGACTGAAAGAAGGAGTAATTAAAAGTGAAGAATGAGAGTTAACACATGAGAAATGAAGGATGAGGAGACATATCAGGGTTGAGCATTGAGAACTGCTGGATATTAATGAGGAATGATAGTGATTAAAAGTTATGAGAAGCAAAGAAAGAGAAGTGAGGGCAAGTGGGTACGGAATGAGGAAAGAGAAGTGAGGCATGAGATGTAAGTGATCAGCATGTCCTAAAACTGGCAGTGTGATATATATTTTAGGGTATCACCATTTGGCCATTTCACTTATTTCTAAGGTGGGGGGTATGAGCAAGGAGAAATGAGGGAAGAAAATTAAGCAGAGATGAGGAATAAAGTGCGACAAGTGATGAAGAGAGTGGAAGAGTGGGAAAGAAAGAAATGGAATAAGGGATGAGGGATGTGGAGGGAGGGGTGAGGGATGAAACACAAACATAGGTGGAGTGATGCAGAGTGAGGGATGTGAAAGAGTTGAGAGAAGGCTTATGTATGGGGAATGGAGGATGGCTGATTGATGAGGGATGAGTAGTGAGGCTAGAGGAGGGAGGGGTGGGGATAAAAAGTAAGAAACTTAAGTAGGGCATTTTGGCCTTATTTATGTTTTGGCAGTCTGCCTGTTCTCCACCAGGGAGTAAATTACTCCATCACCCTGACAGAGGTGCCGACTGCCACATTTTAAAATGTCTACCGGCCTGTGGACATTTTTAAGCATTGACAGGAACCACTGTTCCCTCACTGTCAACATTTAAATTGGACCCTAAGCATAATAGAAAAGAAGCAGAGAATGAGGAGTGAAGAAGAAGGGAAGGGCTGATGAATGAGAAGTCAGGAGAGAGGTAGGATGAGTAATGGATAAGGACTGGTGAGGGAGAATGGAGAGGCACAATTTGAGCTCTACCCCTATATGTCACAGAAGTGCTATATTTACATGTATTAGCACAATATATTTGCTATGTGCTTTAACCTTATTAATGTAAAGTGAAGCACCAAACACACTACTGGAGTGTATTCACTCACTATGGAATTTATATAAGTGAGTGCTTTAATGTTTATTGTAATGTCCCATATTGTAGTTCTCATTCACACTTGTATATTGTGTATTTCGAGTTATACTGCTTCAGTGAATTGCATTCCTTATGTACTCATGTCTTCATTTATTAATGTTTGCATTTATTTTGTAATCATATGTGTACATATAATTATGCATTTGAAGTGCACATTGACTGTCTTACTAATTTAGCATAATTCAATGGCCTTAAGCATTTGGTCTTCAATGTTTAACCCTTCAATGTGAAAGTTTTGCTTGTGCTGCAATGTTTCTTCTTTTGCAGGGGCTTTCATATGAACTTGTAGTTAGTGAAAGGCCTACTGTGTATTAGAGACAGTGAGGTTCAGGAGAACTTTTGGCAAGAATATTTGGCTCAACGAACTAAGAGAAATCATGTCATATCAGGAGCCGGGAGACAATCAAGACAGTCCTGATGTTCAAATGGTGGTGATGGCGGTGCAGCGCCTGCAATGTCAGTTGGTGAGGCCTGTCCTGACCCATCTTCTCGATGGGGTTCAGTGTAAAAAGGCTTGGTTGCCCCACTTTGCCACCTCTATAGTGATAGCAGACAGTGGTCCGGACAGCAGGCACTGAGGAGAATATATAAGCGGGCCCATGGGGACAGGTGAGCGCCATGTGAGTCGGAGAGGGGCCTGATTGGTCTTAGGGTGACTTGGGTCAGGACAGGGACGCCCTCATCTCGGTGTGTTACTGATGCCCACCACTGAGGCCCCTACATCCTGTTAAAGTACCCCTGTGGTATGTACAGGTGCTACACAGCACTGCTTGGCCCCACTGCAATTGCTTGGCCTGGGATGGACTTTTGCATTGCATTTGGCCCCCCTGGGACCCTACAGCAAATTGATTGGCTGCTGTGCATCATTACTGGGACTAACCTCGAGGGTAGCCTGCTGTATTTCCAGTGCCAGGAGCAAAAGTGGACATAGACTCCAATGCCTTCATTGTGTAAAATTCTGCCGGGTGTCCAGTTCCTCGTCCTAGCGACGTTGGTGTGATCTGGAGAGGCGTGGGCTGCATTGAGAGTGTTGAGATGTGCAGCATATGTACTGTAGGGCGTGCACCCTCTATTCACAGCTGAGCTCCCCCAGCAGCCACAGCATGCACCAATGATCATACATCCTACCTCTACTGTGCATCGGGGGGCTTCATGCAGTGCCCAATTGGCTATACTCTTGTATGCATGATGGGGAAGGGTGACACCATGCAAGCTAAATTGCACTTTGAAACCAAGAGGACAGACATAGCTCACTCATCGGAAAAAAGCATTATCCTCTCAGGGACCCATCGTGGAAATGGATGACGACAAAATGAATTTGCACCTAGTGCATATCCAGAAAAGCCTGACCTCTATAGATAACAAGATTGAAATGCTTTACTCCAGAGTGGACAAGCTAACCACTACTCTCAGCAATCTAGAAAAATTGATTACTATAGCTGACAGTCACACAACACAGCTTACTATAATGAAAAAAGTGGTAAACATAATTTAAGTGCTAAATGTCATAAAAGTGAAGAGCAAGCACTTGGAGCCAGATCATAATGCAACAACCTATGAGTCATAGTTATGCCTGAGGCAACAAACACAGGCAATATGGCTTCTCAAATATCTTTTTGGAGCTGACACCTTTTCGCATTGTTCGCTGTGGAAAGGGCTTACCGATCCCTGGGTCCTAGCCTCTCACCTGCGGCTCAATTATCTCTAGAATGTTCACCTGGCCCGAGAAAAGCAGACAGTGACGTTCTGACACACGAGAGTATCACTCTTTCCATCTTTCTGGATTTCATGCTAACAGTCCAAGAGGCCCGGTTTGGGTGTTTGACACTAACTAAAAACTGTGCCAAGCTGGAATACACTGTGCAATTCTGTATCCAGTGCTCCTTAAGGTCATGCATTGCAACAGGCCCTACCTTTTCCTTACTTCTCAAAGCACTGCACCTTTTGTGCAAAAATGCATCAAAAACTAAAAGACTGTGTCACTGCATGAGCCTCCTGTCCCAGAGGAGGGTTCAAGCGACGTAGACTGAGCTCGCAATTTTTGCCCAACGAGCTAACAAGTTTAAAATACTTTCTGTACACTAAATACTGTGAAACCTCTGATTGAGGCAGCCACTTGAGCATTGCACCTGATGGCCTCCATCCTTGTTTGTCCCAGGACTACTGATATTGAGACGGAAGCTCCCCAGCCTGATCCGAGGGTAGAGGGACTCTAGGCCATGCCGCATGCTTGTCATGACATCTTGCTCCTGGGAACTTGGAGGACTGCAGCTCTTTCTTTTCCTCCCTTCCTAACCCTAATGCTCAGTCAACTAAGTGAGAGCTTGTAGATCTTTTTCTGGACAGATGCATGGATCCAGTAAAAAATAAATTATTGGTATACCCTGTATACTTACCCCTAGTCAGGAAGGTAGAGAAGCCCTGATGAAAGCTGGATGACTCATATGGGCAGAATGTTTAATCTGAAGAATATCAGCAATATGGTATAGGTATCCAGTAAATAAACACAGGTATTTCCCCACAAAATCAGATAGTGTCTTTCTATGCTGATGATATCACGCTGTACCTATCCAACCCAAATCAAAACATTAGCTCAGTCACCTGAGTCCCCCTTATTTGAAGCACTATTGGGTATTGTAATCGATTGGAATAAGTGCATAATTCTCTAATTACCACATTCAAAGCAGCAATGAGAATTAGATTTTCCCCTCTTTTGGAGTACAACCTCCATCAAATATTTGGATGTGTGAATCAACAAAGATGATCATGGATAACTGTAGCACAGCTATAACACACATCAAAGACTGCCTGAAGGTTAAAAGAGCTCCACCTGCATCATCACCACCAAGAAGAACCTAGTTGTTCACCTTCAACTGAACTTAAGAGGATTTGCCCAGGCGCATTGTGGACTTTGTAGTCCCACCTTCCCAAGGAGCAACTAAGAGCTTCTAGAACCTTGAATTGTTTTTGTGGACACTTTGAACCCCCAAAAGGACCTTCTGGAAGAAGATCCGGAAGTTTGAGATCAATTGGAGCATTTATGTCCAAAAGCTCCATAATTGATCGACCCATCATCGAGAGCCAAGCCAGCGACATCAAACCGTGATTTGTCCTGAAATCCAGTTTTGTCCCACCGCACCTCGATGTGACCTCCAGGAGTTCACCGAGGCATCCTGCTGGACCAAGCCGATGACGTCGACTTCAAACCTGTTGAAGAGACCCGCTGTCCATCAAGGTTGGCCTGAAACTTTGACTTGGTCCCGGTCTGGTGCGTCCAGATAGGGGCGGTTGGTGCTTTTCACTTTTCGCCATTAGACAGCTCAATTTGACATTTAATCTTTAAAAATTCATATCTCCGGTTACCTACATTGTATGTTTGTCGTTTTGGTGTCATTTTAATTATAAAAATAATTCCTATTTTCATAAATTGGCGTTGGATTTTTATTGTGTGTTGTGTCTTACTTATTTAATGTATTGGTGTTTTTAAATGCTTTACACACCTGTCTCCTACGTTAAGCCTGCCTGCTCGCAGCCAGCTACCAAAGGTTAAGCCGGGGATTAACTTATTAAGACCTTGACTGGGCCTTATATTATGATTGTGGTGGTGCTACTAGCTGTAGGTTCCCACCTGCACCTACTACTAAACCACCTTCCAACAATAGCACACCCTAATCTATTGGGGGCCCTGCTGTGCAGGCCCTGCACTGCAGCCAAGTAGAGGTAGAGTCTGTGGCATGCACACATTTGGCATGGGAGAAGGTTTGTAGATGGCTTGGTTGCCCAATACTCTATTCCCCTAAACAATCCTTGCATCACTTCTGTTTACAACTGCTGTCTAAAGATAATGTTATCCTGCAGAGGTTGACTAAATGGGGGATCCACTCGCTAAATAAGCTATCCCCTACCAGCCAATATTTGGGCTGCCCAACATTGGCAAACACAGCTGAATTTCCTTGATGGACACATTCAGCTACTTTTGCCTTCAAGCATTGCACAGGGAGCACTACCCTCTGTTTCCTGAGGAGCTGCTGAAGCCCGGATATTAACCAGGTTCTTAAATGCACAGTCGGTTAGACAACTGGTAGCCAAGGCAGAGGCCTCAACACTAAGGCCTCGTACCAAGGAGCAGTGGGATGCGGACCTGGGAGATGCAATTATGGATAAATAGTGGTCTTACTGTTGTAGCTAAATTGAGGAGCTATCTCCTATCAGTATATTTACATTGGACATACCATACTCTCCTCAAACTGTGTTCTCACAAATTACGGCCCACTCCTGGTGTAAGATGTAATGCGCTAGAAGTGGGCTTCCTGCACCTGACCTTAGCATGCCCACTGATTTCTAAGTACTTGAGCAAAGTATTTCATGTTCTAGGGGCTATATTAAGGGCACGTAATGCACCGTGTGATGGTTCACATTTACGGCACTACTGTTGGCAAAGAGGCATTGTTGGACTTGGCCCTTCTGGCAGGTTCACCCCTAAACTTTTTGCGATTATCTTAGCTTTGTTCCCTATGTTGTGTGAGTGGTTTTAGGCCTCTAGGTGCTTTTACACTGTGTCCCAGTGGAAAGTGCGTGCGCGCTGTTACCTTTAGTGAGACTGACCTGCCCTCCCATAGGAATGCATGGGGAATGTGTGTGTCCCTGGTAGTTCCTGATGCGTGGGGAGTGCAGGGACGAGTTTGGTATGTGTGAACCTGTGAGAGTGAATGCTGCGCGATGATGTGTGCGGCGTTACTGTAGCTAGTGTAGAAGTGCCACTTCTAGACACTGGCATAAATGTGCAGTGACTGTCTGGCGTGTGATTGGCTGGTGTGCCTGGCTCCAGGAGTCAGGATGGGTCTGCCCCAGTGGTGAGTGGAGAGATCTGCATGTTGATGAGTGGGAGGAGTACACCTGGGACCTGAATAGGTCTGGGCTTTCCCCACACAATGCTGGCTCCGCCCCCTGTGGTGCGACTGATGACCCTGGCCTGTTCTGTGAATAGGGAGTGGGGCTGAGCAAAACAAAGTGCTCAAGAACCAGTTGCATCTGGTTCGCCCCTTCCCTGCACCTTGAAACAAAAGTAACCTGTGTATAAAAAGGGGCTGTGACCCCAAGTAAAATGTTCTCTGCTGATCCTAACTGGGGGGCTGCAGCTGGGCGCCAGGAGAGACCGCCACTGGGGACTGCCTCTCTGCCTGGAGGGCCCTGTGAGCTGGCCTCTGGGCCCAGCCCTTGCCCCCCTGCCTCCTGAAAGACTTTGCCCAGAGCCTTGCCTTGTTGGAGGAGCGCTGTGTTTCCCAGGGCAGAAGCGCTGAATTTTTGGACTAAGGAGCACCTTCATTTGTGGCCAGCAGCGCTGAGCTGCGATAATTTACGGGGGAACGATTCCCCCGCTTTTTGCCGTGTTTGATAGCGGGTGCCCGCCCCGCATTTTTATCGCCTTTCGCGGGTGCCCACCCCGCTTATCTGATTTAGTATCCTCGCGGGTGCCCACCCCGCATCACCGCCATCGAAATCACCGCCGCGGCCCCCGCAAAACCGGAAGTCAGGCGCCCTGCGTGGGACACAGTCAGTGCCAGAAGTGAGGCGGATACGTGGGCGGGGCCTGACCCAGCGAACAGGAAGTAGCCTGGGAGCCTCGCGGGCTCCAGAGAAAAGTCCCGGTCTTGAGGAGGGAGACCGGGTGAAGCCCGGCTGGATGATAGTGCGGGACTCCCAACAGTGTAGCGAGCCCCGCCGACGTATTGGACCAAGGGGAAGCGGAGCCTGAGGTTCGGCGGGAGCCTACCCCGCCTACCGTCGAAGGAGAGGACCCCGTGTGTAGCCCAGCAGCCGCCGTCACCACGAGACCGAAGGAGAGCAGTGACATCGCAGGAGAGAGCCGGTGAGTGGGGCGCGGTCTTCGGTGGTTGGGGGGTGTGTCGGGCCACATTGACGGAGGCCGCCCCCCTGTGCAAGCTACCTCCCAGCGCCCCATCTGACAGCGGGCAGCTGCAACGTGTTGGGGGCAGCATTGATCAAGAGCCAGAAGCGCTCCAACGCTGGGGGCATTATTAATCACGAGCGCCAGTGCGCTCCAACGTGGGCCACAGTTATTCCCAGAGCCTAGGTGGCTCCAGCCCTGCGCAGTGTTTGTTTTAGAGCCCAGAGGGGCTCCAACGTTTTGGGGGCATTATTCTTTACGAGCCCAAGAGGCTCCAACGTGACTGGGGCGTATTTCTTTTGCTGATCTAGAGCCCACGAAGCTCCCACGCTGTTCTAGGCATTCCAGAGCCCAGAGAGGGCTCAAGAGGCACGCCGGTGCCAGGTTCATTCACAGCTGCCCAGCACTTAGTGGGCAGCTGCAACGTTTAGGTGGTGCCCTGCGCCCTGTGCATTGCTGCATTTGCAGCTAGCTCTGACTCTGCTGGACAAAGGGTGTTTGAGCCCCTGGGAGGCCAGGTTGGCCTAGGGGACAGGTCTAAGTGATCTGTGCCCTATTTGTCATTATTGCCTAATGTGATTTATGCAATGCTTTGTGTATCCCTCTAAATGTATTTTTATACCTAGGAGGTTGTGTTACCTAGTATAGTGATACTAGTGAGTTCATGGTTCCCTGCGTAATATTTTCCTAAGGTGGTTAGGGTTGCGTAGGTGGTACTTACCTGTTACCAGTGGTTACTGGTTGTGCGCTACATTTTTTAATTGGTGCTACAGTGATTATATGTGCTGTGTTCTAAAGTGTTATTCCCACAAAGTGCTAATTCTACAACGTGCTAGTTCTAAAAGTGCTTATTCCTGACAGTGGTCCATGAGGCCCTGTCCCATGTAGATAATTCCCCTGTAAATTCTGCCCGTGCCCGAGGCACATTGTAAAGTGTGTATTTATTATCTAATGTGTTTGGTATAATACAAAGGCTATTTTTATATATAACCTTGTGTGGAGTTTCCTTTGTGGTGGGCCTTGGGTGTTGTTGCTGGGTGCGCGCGCAAACGCTTTACACATCGCCTCTGGGATAAGCCTGACTGCTCGTGCCAAGCTACCAAGGGGGTGAGCAGGGGTTATCTTTGGTGTGTAACTCCCCAGCCCTGACTAGAGTGGTGGTTTTTGCCTGGCTTTGGCGCAAGCCCTAGCCAACCAGAAATCCCATTTCTAACAGGCGTGTATCATGTGTGAGAGGTAGGAATCACATACCTACTGTGAGGACTGGTTGCATGATATGATATACTACTGATCACACCTGACAGAATTAAATTAACCACAGGCATTGTCCTCCTTATGTTAATATCCCCGCATTTCTTTTTTTATTCTCACTTTTTTTTTTAAAACATTTTTTTATTGTTTTCGTACCAACAACTCAGTACAGTTCCCAACAGCCCCCTCCCTCCAAAGGAGACTTTTACATTCAGCATTGCCCCCGAGTATGCAGGAGAAAAGTCACCCTTCCCACGCGGAGCCTCCCCTCCCTCTCCCTCCCGCAACCCATGTCAGTGTGCCCCCCCTCTGCCTACCCCCCTCCGGACGCGCCCCCCTCATTACTATGAATCGTGTACGGGTGCTCAACCTTCCCTAGGCAACTCGGGCTTTCCCCCATGTCGACCCACACTTTATGCGTCCAGTTCTCACCACGGCCCCCTTCGTACTCCCCGCTCGCCGCTTCCTCCTGTCGATCAGAGGTGCTCCCTTCTCCCCCCGCATCAGACATCAGCCCCTGAAGTTCCACCACCAGCGCCTCCCATGCTCGGGCCGTCGCTAGTGCCTTTTCATCATCCCTCCGAAGGGCTAATTGCAACCAGAGTGTGCCCTCTGCGCCTGCCCATCTCGCAAACGCCGTCCTCCACCTCAAAAAGCTAGGCCCCGCCCGTGATTTCCAATGCATAGTCAGTTCCCTCTTGGCCATGATCAACCCCAAGTCGTAGAACTTACTGGTAACCTTCGTTCGGCAGGTGTGGGGAAACCAAAGCAGCAGGCAGGCCCCCATTTCCGGGGCAATAGAGCGGTCTGTCACCTGATTCAGGCAATCTATAACATCTTCCCAGTAGTCACCCAACTGCGCGCATGACCAAAACATATGACGAAAATCAGCCCCATCTCCCCCACACCACGGGCACTGAGAGTGAATGTTTTTTATTCTCACTTACGGTTATTCTCACTCACTTCCTTCATTGCTCCTTGACAGCATAATTCTGCTGACTTATATCTCTGTCCCTTGACACAAGTAGACTCACAGTGTGTTTAGTCAGACTTTTCTTTTAATTGGTCATTGATTTTAATCATGTACACTTATTGTGTTCTTCTTCTTCTTTTTTTCCCCTTTCTCTCCCTCCTTTATTTTAGTTACTCAGGTTAAATTGTACAGGCCTTACTAATGTTGTCCTGATGATGATCCTAATATTGCGTGTGTAGGATCGAAACGTCGCCGACACTTTTACACACCCTATATGTTCCTAACGATACTATGTTTCATACATAAGGGTGTCCTATGTAATGTTTGTTAAGTCCATTTTCCATTCCCTGCAAATTGTAACAAACATTTTTTTGCCTGAACCTTGTTTGTTTTTTATGTTTTCTCCCTATTTTATTGTACGGGACACATGCTTGTGTCCAACTTTGCGAATTCTCCTTGTAACTGCTGCTTAATCACTACATCAGTAAAAATTTATGACCACTGTCCGGCTGGACAAGTCTTTAACAATAAGCACTGATTGGGTCCTTATTTATTCCCTTCTTTATCTTTACTTGCTCCTAGGGACCTTTTGTTGTCTATAATTAAATAAATAACAGTGTGGCAAATAACACTGTTCTCGATATGAATAAGGACACCACTGAAATTGGATATGAATGACATTGTGTCGTACAGAAAATTGAATGAACTGGATAAGGATATCAATGAATTGGATATGGTGAATTGTGTGTAACATACTGAAAAGCACATGACACTGACAGCCAATCACAGTGGGGCTCAATGCAAGTTGCAGAGCTCACTTGGACACTGAACAGGGCAGCTCAGGAAGAAGAGGGATTGTGGACAGGAACACATTGAAAAACAC
Organism: Triturus cristatus; assembly: GCF_964204655.1. Classification (NCBI taxonomy): domain Eukaryota; kingdom Metazoa; phylum Chordata; class Amphibia; order Caudata; family Salamandridae; genus Triturus; species Triturus cristatus. Next base: position 1,268,346,291 of record NC_140579.1, on the reverse strand, counting down.
GTGCAGAAACAGACAGCACAGAATCCAGCCACACCCTTCCCTGCTGTTCTGTTTGGATCACAAGGCCGTCAATCTCATAGAGCTGAAAGCCTACAAATGACAGCAATGTATGTCGTCCTGCCCCCGCCCATTCCTCATCGGGCAGCACTGGTCTCCTGGTGAAGCGCTTCCAGCCCTATGTCCTTGCTAAGAGTGCGTGGTAGGCTTTTGTTGGACAGTAACATTGGCACTGATTCGGTGCCTGCTAGTGTCGAAAAGATGCTCAAGTCAGCAAGCCGAGCCCCCAGCCTGACTCCTCAGCCCCACAGCTCCCTCTGACAACATTATGTATTATGTAATGCCCCAAGGCGCACATCTAAAGTATCGTGGAACGTAAGTTCTTAGGTCAGTGGGAAACCTCCAAGCAGGGGAGGGAGGAGGCAGAGAATGAATTCCCTCACAAACCCTCAGGATAGGGGATTGAGGGAGCCGCAGCATGCACCAGTGTGAGCTTCTGCAGATGGAGGCCACCAAAACGGCCGTCTCTGGCCCCTGGCCTCTGAAACGGTCATAATCCCATGCCCAGCGCTCCACTCCTCCTTCCGGACTCACCATGGCACCGGTGATGCTGCAGTGCTCGCCCACTCCGAGCGCCGCATCATCCGCAAGCGGCAACCGGCTTCCTATGCGCCCTCAGCAGGGGAGGGGAACTGAACGGCCGCTCCACACTGCCCGGGAATTTAGTTTCTTGCTTCACCTTAAAAATGGAAAAAATGTTGCATACAGTTTCCTGCCTCTGTCATACATGCTTCTACTGTCAATGCAGAAAGAAATGGAATCCTTTCAGCCCAGGCGGAAGGTGAGAGAGTTGGACAGCCTTTAAGGAAACTAACCCCTTGTGCTGCTACCGGGTTGTTGTGAACTTTTCTTTGATGCTTGCATCCCTGTCGAATTATGTTTGTCCACCTCTCTCTATTTAGTTTTATTTTTTCTAGCACTGTTTGCAGCGGAACGGAAACGGACGTACATGTTCTGCATTTAATATATTTATACCAGCCAGTTTTGTGTTTTATTTCCTGCTCTGCACCCCTCACGTGCATTTCGGCAAGGTGTATGTGTTAGCCACGTGCGCCAAAGGATCCTGGAACATGCTCGCATCTGACTGCATGCAATGCATGCTCCCGAGACATATAAAGGTCCCTCTTTATCATGTTCCACGCTCATTGTTTCCCTGGTGTGCTACTTAAACAAAATACCCGTCTCAACAGCTCTGTTCCAGACTGAGTCTAATCTGCTTTGCTGCTCCCAAAGACGCGGTCTGCAGAACAGGGCAATATGCTCCATATGTGAGCTCAAGGCATGACCACACAAGTCCAAATGTGGCTCCAGAAGTGCATGAAATACTGTCTCTGCTCCCTACAAATGGCCACCATAATTCAGATGTGTAATTAAAGCTGGTCTCCGTGCCTCATACTCCTGATGCAGCCTGCAGGACACAATGATCTAGATGTGGCAGCCATGACTGTCCGTCATATGCCAGATGAGCACTTAAAGTTAGGACACCATACTCCAGAATGTTAGAAAATGACAAAATACTGGCCTGTGGAACTATGTACAGATGTGGAACCCATGACTGGCCCAATATTTTAATCAAGATGTTTACTTACAATTGGGAGCCATACTCTATAGAATGTTAGAGCAGGACACCATACTCCCGATAGGGTCTGCAGAACTGCACACGGCGCTTTAATGTGTCGCTCACAACTGACCGCCATATGCTAGATGTATGCCATACTCCAGGATATTACTGCAGGACACCCTACTCCAGGGCTTTAAGTGGGCTGGGTCCTACCGGTGCTTAGCACCGGCAGTTCTTAAAAGCAGGTACCTAGACGGGTCCCTATTGGGCTCTCCATTTTTACTCTTGGGGTGAAAAAAATAAAAAAACTTTGCAATAGTACCACCTGTCACTGCTTATGATGTAACTTCAAAGAAACTCGTGTTTCAGTTTTATACTGTGCAAACATGGAACTCTTTACATGAGCACCAGTTACATTACACAAGAACATATTCATTTGTTGAATCACAGGATGTTGAGCCAACCGCAAGCTCGAACCTGCTTTCTCAGCTCGAAAGTTGACAGCTCTAGCCTTATGCCACAACCTTGCGCACAAGAACTGAAACATTTTCAAAATGATATACAACGAAGTCATAGTTGTTGCTCATTTATCTTAGGCAATTTTTAACCATTGACAAAGCCAATAGTCCTGGCTTGTTGTAGGTGTAATGTTACTTCTTGTGTTATATATCTGGATGAATGGGCAGAAGCATTAAAATACCAGTCTGGCAGCACACTGTGCTAAGTGCAGAGTTTTAGCTTAAGAGTTTTAAGCCACACCCTTAATTACATTGGCCATGCCCCTATGAGAGATCCCCAAATTTGTTCAGCCCACTTAAAGCCCTGCCCTACTCCTAATGCTGCCTGCAGTACTGGACACAATGATGGCCGCTATATTGGAGATGTTCATTTACAGTTAGGTGACATTCTGTAGAATGTTAGAACAGGATACAATACTCACAAGGTGGCCTGTAGAACTGGACACAATAATGTGGGCATGGCCTGCAGAACTGGCTCAGTACTCAGATGTGGCTAACAGAAATGGACGCTGTACTCGGGTGAGAGTTGCAGAACTTGACATAATACTTGGGAGGAGACACAGTGCTCAAGAAACTGGGCACAGCTTTGGTCCTCAGGAATGGACGCAATACTCCAGACTGGCCCTAAGTTTTCTCCGGAGTGGCCTGCAGCACTAAATACAATACGCACCTTGCTGAACTGGACACAGTACTCAAATCTTAGGTGAAGTGTCAGACTGGAACAGAAAATAGGCCCGGGCACCAAAATAAAAGTGGCCCCATGAGCAGGTAGTTAAAAATGTAACCCAGACTTTCAAAGTAGGTCGTTTTTAACATATAAAAAACATTGTATAGCTGTTTTGCAAAGTATGGGGGGCTGCATGCGTTTGTACTTGCCGAAGGCAATATTTGTGATATTAGGAGAGTTAACATTAAACCCGGCCCACAAGACTACAAAACAGACCCACAGATAGGCCTCTCAGACCAGCTCTTTAAACACTGTAAGATTTCCCTATAGGCCAGTCAGACTCTGCTCGGGCTTGGCCTTTAGTCCGCAATACTACTGCAACAGCCTGCAGAACTAGACCAGTACTCTGAATTTGGGTATGGCCTGCAGAACAGCACACAGTACTAAGGTGTGGACCGCAGAACTGAAGACACAATTGCAAGTGTTACCTGTCGTACTGGACATGATGCTCTACTTTGTCTTCCTTCTGGCCAAAGTAACCAATTACCTCACATCTGTGTGGTCTAAGGTGCCGGAATGACATCAGTAGTATAAGCTGATACCATCGATCACCATGCGTGTCCTTAAAAGTGACAGGACCCCCTTTAGGTGCCCCCGCCCTTTGTTGTGTCCTTAAAAGTGACGTGTGTGTCTGCAAAAGTGACATGTGTGTGCGTCCTTAAAAGTGACGTGTGTGGCTGCAAAAGTGACATGTCTGTGTTTCCTTAAAAGTGCCAGCTGCTTGTCCTTAAAAGTGACAGGCATCAAGCCTGTGGAAATACAAGGATGTTGCACAGGGTTTGTGTCAGAGGGTGAGCATGTGTTGAAGTTGGTGTTAGGTTTGAAAGCAGCATATGGTTAGAGTAGTGTAAATTTGGTGAAATGACAGTGTACGCAAAACTGCCTGTGTCTAAGAGGGGCATGCCAGGGTTTGTTCAAGCCATGACAAAAAAAAAAAAAAACAAGCCGGGCCAGAAATGTCAATGCAGGGGGATTTGTAAAAAGCACAGGCAGACAGCTCCCAGCCCTTTGTTGACACACCTCAGAGGGGAGGTTTAAATGTTAAAAAAAGAGTTTGTGAAAAGTAATTAAGCACAGATGGAACTGCAAAAGGGTCAAACAAGGAAGCATCTTAAAGTCCTGAAATGTAATTAGCCACATATGTAGGGTCAAAGGTCATGCAGCCCTAAAAAGGTGCCAGTCCTGATTAGCAGATGGTTCAGGATAAGATGAACACAAAAGGATGACCCCTAGGACCAGCTAAGCGACCTTAAGTGCAGATGCTGCTACCGCCTAACCCAAAAAAAAATAATATGAGACGTCGTGCATGACAGTAGAGGACGGTGTACAAGATGATCCCAAAGGTAAGCCCTCAGGACCGGGGTTGGGAAATGAAACCTCAAATCAATGCACTATCACCCATTAGGAGCCCACTCCACAAAGGACGGCTTGTATAATTAGCATACCCTTCAAAGTATAAAACCCCCACAAGTACGTGACTCAAGAACAAAGCACATACAGAGGCCACACTTCTGGAACGTTGTTTTGGGGAATTGCCGTGGTACAGACTCAGCCCAGGACTTTAAAGGGAATAATGGATCGGGCAACTTGTCACAGATTGACGCTGCATGCGACAGTTTAAGGGAGGTATGTAAATAAGGGGTTGGATCAGTGATACATGCTTATGGGTTATTTAATGTGTTGGGGAATGCATTTAAGTGAACAAAGTTGCATTTTAAAAGGGTTTTTTACAGCTATGTAGGACGGTGTTTATATGGTTTTAAATAATATATGTTGTGGGGTTATGGACTGTTGTTTAATGTGAATAATTTGGGCTGTGAAACATGGTTGTAATTTTTATTTTTTAAAGACGCAAAGCGCAATGCATTTAATGTGAACACTTGTATTTTAAAAGGGTGCTTAACGCAATGTATGCTGGTGTTTATGCTGTTTTAATTAATCTTAAATGTGGGTGTTGGCAGGCTGCTTAATATGAATAATGAGGGGTGTAAAGTATGGTTGTAATTTTAACGCTTAACAAGGTCTAGAAGTACTTTTTACATAGTTACCAATTGTTTTAGAGTCCCCAGAGACCATACAAATTAACCCCTCAAACAATTTAACATTAAATAGAAAACTGTTTAGGTACTCACCCACGGGCCGATGTCTGTTGATAGTGGTCCAAAACCGGTATGTGTGCGATCCAAAATGCCACAAGTCCACGGAGGGGTCCTGGGTCCTATTATTTGTACTGGTTGTTGTGCGCTGTGAGGGGCCCGCGGGTCCACTGTCGTTTAAATAATCCACCCGAGCCCGCTTACCATGGGCGCTGCTCGGGGGGTTCTGGCAGGGGCTGTCGGGTTGCTGGGGCTGTGTGGGGCTCGAGCCCCCGTAAGTTAAAAATAAATGCCCCCAAGCCCGCTTGCGGCAGGCGCTGCTCGGGGGTCTGGCAGGGGCTGGAGGGTTGCTGGTGGTGTGTGGGCCTCGAGGCCCCTTAAGATAAAAATAATTGTCCCCGAGCCCGCTTGCGACAGGCGCGGTTCGGGGTTGTGAGGCCTTTGTGGGGGGTATCCAGAGAGCCCTCGGTGTCCTGTGAGGGCTCTGGGATGTGTGGCAACGGCGTGCGTGGGCTCGAGGCCCCGTTTTAAAAAAATTGAAGCCTGCGGTGCTCCATGCAGCGCTCCGGGTGGCTTGTGCGGGGTTCGAGGACCCCCCACACCCCTGATGCATAAAAAAAAAGATAAGACCCCGGAGCCCGCTGTGCTCAATGCGCGGCTCCGGGAGTTCGTAAGGCCTTGGTGGGGGGCTCTGGTGGCGCAAGTCGGCATTTTTTTTTTTTTATTATTTTTTAAAATAGAAGGCCCCCTGAGTCCGCTCTGCTCCATGCAGAGCTCCGGGGGTCTGTGAGGCCTGGGTGGGCCCGGTGTTCCTGTGGCGCCTTCGGGGGCACGGGCACAAGGCCCGCTTTTAAAAAAAAAAAAAAAAAAAATTGAAGCCCCGGAGCCCGCTGTGCGCCATGCGGAGCTCCGGGGGTAGTGAGGCCGTGGTTGGGGGCTCCGGTGGCACCTGGGGACGCTGGCGCAAGGCCCCCTTTGTTTTAAAAAATCAAAGACCCCCGGAGTCCCCTCTGCTCCATGCAGAGCTCCGGGGTGGTTTGTGAGGCCTGGGGTGGGTGTTCGGGTGGCGCCTTGGGGGGCGCGTGCGCGAGGCCTCGTTTTTTAAAAAATCGTCTGGGGGCTTGGGCGCGAGGACCACTTTAAAAAAAAAAACAATTGAAGACCCCGGAGCCCAATGTGCTCCATGTGGAGCTCCGGGGGTAAGTGTGGCCTTGGTTGGGGGCTCCGAAGGCGCCTGGGAGGCGTGGGCGCAGCGCCCCTGTTGTTTTTTAATATTGAATCCCCCAGAGCATGCTTGAGAAAGGTGCTGCTCTGGGGGTTGTGGGGGGGATGGCGTCGTTTGAAAGCAGCCCCCGGTGGTCCCGATGGCGGCTGCAGGGGTTTAGGGAGCTGCCTCTCCAGTGATGCGGCGGTAGGCCCCGTCCCTTCAGTGACATCACCAGGACTCCCGTGACATCACTGAAGGGGCGGGTCCTACAACAAAGCCACGGTTGGTGGGGAAGCTCCCGGCTGGGGATTCCCACACCATGGCCCAAGGAGTCCTTCAATAAAGTAAAAAAAAAAAAAAAATGTATTTACAGCCATAGGGACCATATAGCAGCGTCCCTGTGGCTTTTATTTTGTTTGTTTGTTTATTTATTTTTATTCTTTTTATCAATGATGCTATTTTATATGGCGCAAACTCGATCTGAAGGTCGTTGAGCGCTCTGTACAGGCCCATTGTTTATGTTACACACGGGCACATTCATTTCCGGTGTACAGGGGTCGTTTACGTGATTTGTCCAGAAGCACAGGCTGTTGAGCAGGGTGTTTTTTCTCATGCCTGTGCTAGCCCCTCCAACCCTTTTTAAAAGCAGCAGCTGCCAAGATCATTGTTACCCCTGCTTCCAGGGAAACATAAAATAAATAAATAAAATACATGTCTGGATAATGCATCTGATTAATGCTCTTTCTGGTGAGACAGGTGGCTATGTTAGTGGTCATGGTATTAGATGAGCCTAAAAATATACGTGAGGGTTAATAGGTATGTTGCATAGAATGTGTACCCTGTAGACTATGCCGCGTATAATGTATTTATGGGTATATTGTGTTTGCTTTTTTCCTAGGAGGTACCCTGATGTTAGTTGCAGTTTATATGATAAAAGCCTAATATAAAACCGTGATTATTAAAGGGGTCCCAAGAGCAGCTTGTACAAGCCCATATATAGATATGTGTATAGGTTATGTTTGTACAGACGCTTGGGCTTGTGGGTTGGAATCGGGGGTGTGGTTGCTATTAAAAAGTAAACATAAGTACACATGTGATGTTCTTCAATTTTCAATGTATGATTTGTGTTTTCTAAGCTGCATGTAACTGTAATATCCTGTTTATGAGGTGTGGTTTTAAAGCAGCCGTTTTTAAAATTTAACCCAGATGCAGGACATGCCGGAATTAATCCTCACAGACGACGAAATGCGTGCCCTACAGACAGGTATATGTATTTAGAGGCGTCTACTTCTGAGTAGTTTCTTACACCTGTATCTTAGACGCTCTGCTTTTCTAATGGTAGTTCTCATGTATGTGTGTTTTTATAGGTATGGATCCTGAACTACAAAAGATTCTTGATGATCTACAACGGCGCGAGGGGTCTCAAGATGCGGCTCTGAGTGTGCAGGATAACACTGTTCTTACAGGTAAATCAAAAAGGCCCTGATTCTTTCAAAGGACTAAGACTTGGGAAAAACACAACCGTGAACTATAGGAACGCTCCTCAGAGGAGCATGATAAGGCATGGGGATGACACGTATAAGGCTGAGAGGGCGACAAAAACGCTGGCGGATATAACAAAGACTGTCCTGAACACTGGTCCTGTGGCAAAAGGTGTGAGTAGGCGTGTACGCCAGAATAAGATCTACACATACTACACCCACATACGGCAGAGAACCGATGCATCTGCTATGTATCTGAATCCTCTCAAGCCCTCAAAAGGGAAGCTCATCTCAAGCAAACCGGCCCTTAAGAATAAACTCAGTACCCCAAACAGGTCCTTTAAACCTCAAGAAGAAGTCGATGGTCATGGAGTCCCAAACAGACCCTTTAGACCTCAGCAAGAAACCTCTGGTCCCTGAACCCCTAATGACTCCATTAGATCTCTCATTACAAATTTTTGTTAAGCAGGGGAATGAACCCGATACACCAGAACTCTCTGAGGAACCATCGGCTGTGACGCCGTCTGCAGAAGCTCTTTTACAACCCCAAACCCCTAAAGTCAACAGGCTTTCAAGAAAATATCTTAAGAATAAGCAAGGGGTCCAGGCGTTACAAGTAGAAGCATCGGAAGGGTCCTTAATCAAACCTGTTACACCGCAGGACCCTTCCCACCCTCTAAAGACCTCTGTAGTTTCAAAAATAAAACTAGTGTCGCCTGTAGAGGAATGCCCCAAACCCAAACCTCGGAACCTTCTATAGTAGCTCCTTCTGGGTTTAGGGACAAGGTGTCTGACAAGGAGCATCCTTTAAGAAGAGCTTACACCATCAGCTTAGGGTGTCCCGAGACAATGACATGTTCTGTAGACACACGTGATAGACCGTCAGAAGCAGCGTCCGGGGGTCGTTCTAACACAGACACTGTGGTTTTGCAGCCGTCTGTTACACATGCACCAGACACCCTCCCGGCAAATGTCTTAGACGGTAGCACCCTCGATTATTTCGATAGGCATTTACACTCACCGTGCCTTATGTCAGCTACAACCCCTGAGGGTGCATACGACCCAACAAGCCCCTCAGGCTGTGTAAACCCTGTATCACCCCCAACAATATACACCCATAACAGTACGGGTTGGGACGATTGGTCAAATCAGAGTATGGAGGTGTCATCTAGCGAGGTCCCTTCACCAAACGCTCCAGGGTGCTCGCACTGGGATCCTGTTTCTATGATACCCCCAGGCCCTCAGTTGCAGATTGGTGTTGGGGATGGAGGCGTTAGAGAGGACCCTGGGGTGTTAAAGGTTGTTATACAACCAAACACGGTATTCATCCCTGACCCTCCGCAATATGACTCTGTAAACCCTAAACCGGTACTAGACGCTCATGTAAAGGATATACAAATGGCTGTCAGGAAGCTAAAACGCCAAGCGAACATCGCAACCTTAAAATTGGGGCTGGGGGGTAGTGGTGTCAGGGCCATGGTTGAGGCGCAGCAGAAGATACTGCAAAGGGTTGACCTTTGTAAAAGGATAATCCTCCAAACGTGTCAGGAAGCGGGATCGGACATATGGCGTATACAGACGTGACTAGGGCAGCTCCATACCCTAAAGAAAGCCAGGGCCTCTGGTGTTAATAAAAGAACCCGCACATCAAAATACATCAGTAAAGTACAAACACTACTGACAAAGTCCCTACGCTTCTAACGCTTACTCAGGCGTAAAAAGTACATAGAACACCGCAAACACCGTCACACCATTTCACAAGCTACGTCTGAACAACATACAGCAGTACCAGCCATCCACCATTACACACGTTCAGGAGAGAGCAAGCCCGGGGGTGGCCACTTAAAGGGCGGGGGTGTTAGAACGGCAACACTCCGCCACAAGGAACACATAGATGGCCCGTGGGGTGGGTCTGTAGCAGAGGACGCCATGAGTCCAGCGCCACCAGGCACAGCCCAGACTGTTCAGATAGGCGGGGGCCGGCCACCTAGAAAAGCATGGGCCCGTAAAAAACAAAACTGGGTTAATAGCGCTAAGCAGCATCTGCTTTTAATAAGTAAACTGAAAAAGCCAGAATATGCGCTACCCGGATGCTTAAAAGACCCCCTAAGCCCTTACTGAAACAGAATCCCCAATACGATACCGCAGCAAGCTCCCCAGCAAGTCAAATACCTCAAGATGAGGATTCAGAGGTAGTATATTTAGAGAGCGTTAGAAGCTACAGGCGTGATGTACAGAGATTTAATGCCGTCGAGCACTACAAGGAGTTTTGGTTTGCTAACCTTCACCAGATAAGGTCCTCCGATCAGGGTGTTTTAGCTATACATCAGGCGGTGCAAACGCTCATAGAAAGGCTGTTACACGATGTGGGTCCTAATGATTTTTTCCAACTACGTTTCCAGGGACAGGGTTTTGACAGTCCGCTGTTCACCAAAAAGAGGTCCCAAGATGTGTTTGACACTGTGGAATTTTTAGAAAACCTTTTGAGGCTTTTACAGAGTAAGGCTGTACTAGTCGCCTATGGCACTTTCCGAGTCATAGCCCTCATTGTACGGGGTCGTGAGGGGGGTGTTTCCAGACCTTTAAAGAGTGTGCTATACAGTAAGATAATTGGTAAGAAACAACGTTGGCTGCTCGACTTTAACAACGATACAAACAACACATGTCTGGCGGCCAGCATCGTAGGTCTGCTGATGGGGCGCAACACCACCGACGCGGTCATCATGTCTAGAGCCGCTGAAGCCCATGAGGTTCTTGAAATACCTCCAGACCGTATGGTCGGCTTTGGTGATGTAGGTCTTTTTGAGAACTATTTCTCTGTGACGGTGAAAGTTCTTTATCACAATGGCTCTTGGAAGTACTTTACAACAGGCAGCCCGGTGAGAAACAAGACCGTATATGTCCTTCACCACGAAAATCACTTTTACGGGATCTTGAACCTTAAAGGTTTTCTGGGTGTCAAGTACGTGTGCACACATTGCGACCATATATACAGCACTAAGGAACGTCATCAGTGTGAAATGCACTGTAAGATGGGCCAGAGGGATGGTTGCGTCGTAGATACCGCCCTGAAGGTGAGGTGTTGCACCTGTAAGATGTTTTGTCGCTCTCAAGACTGTTTGACCATCCATAAGAAAGCTGTTACATGCAACCCTAAAATGGATTGTTTTGAATGTGGTCGGTATGTGGCATCTGATCACAAGTGCAAAGGTATGAAATGCCCCCGATGCCGGACGTCTTATGAGGCGGGTACCAACCATCGTTGCTACATGGTTAAAGGCCGCCCCCAGACCAAAACCGAAGCCTACATAGTGTTTGATATAGAGTGCACACAAGAGACGGGAGTACACCAGCCTAACTATATTTACGCACACCATCTAACTTCTGACGACAGCTGGGAGTTTGAAGGCAGAACGTGCGTTGGTGATTTCCTTAACACTTTCATTCAAACCAAATTCAAAGGGTATACTATGCTGGCCCACAACTCAAAAGCCTACGACTCATTCTTTATTTTACAAAATATGATTCGTGAAAAGGTACAAGTAGAACTCATCACTCAGGGTTCAAAGCTGATGTTGTTAACAGCAGGACATTTACAAATAAGGTTTAAAGACACCCTGAATTTCCTACCCATGAAATTGAGCAAGCTGCCAAACGCCTTTGGTTTCCCAGGGTGTAAGGGTTATGTTGCACACTTTTTTTAACACATGGGCGAACCAGAATTATGTGGGCCCCATGCCAACTCCTGACAGTTACGGGGTTCAATATATGATGCCATCCGAGAAAGAGAGCTTTCTACAATGGTACTCTGAAAACCGTGAAAAAGAGTTTCATTTTCAAACAGAGTTGAAAGCTTATTGTCAGACTGATGTAATGATCCTGCGACAAGCGTGTAACCTCTTCAGAGACGTTGTGGTGGAGATGACTAAGAAAGTCAGGATGTTTAAGCCTAAGAAGCCTCAAATGACAAAGAAAAGCAGGGTCTTGAAACCAAAGATGCCGCAAATGATAAAAGAGTTCGAATACATAGACCCTTTTCAAAACATCACTTTGGCATCCATGTGTATGTCCATCTACAAACACATGTTTTTAAGACCCCAAAGTATCGCTCTAGTGCCGCCAGACCTCTATAATGGTAAACAGAAACGTTATTCAACCCCCTCGATCCGGTGGCTCATGTACATCTCTGAGAAGGAAGACGTACATATTCAACACACCCTACAGGGTGGCGAATACCGTGTGGGGCCCTATTACCTGGATGGGTACGCTGTAATTAACGGTGTGCTGACGGCCTTTGAATACAACGGCTGTTTTTACCACGGCTGCCCTCAGTGTTACAAACACCATGAGTTTAACAAACATCTGGGTGCCAAATTTGAACACATACACAGACGTACTCTGATGAAGGCCCAGTATGTTGAAAAATGTGGCTTTGTTATGAGGGTTCTATGGGAGCACGAGTGGTTAGAGATGTTAACAACCGACACCGAACTCGGCTCTTTCCTTCAGAGTCGTGATTTACCAGAACCCCTGGAACCCCGCGATGCCTTATTCGGAGGCCGTACAAACGACATACAACTATACAGGGCCACGGGTGAGGGTGAGAAAATACACTACTATGATTTCACAAGCCTGTACCCCTTTGTAAACAAAATGAAGGTATACCCCTTAGCACACCCTACCATCATATATAGAGACTTTAAGCCCCTTTCAGAATACTTTGGGCTAGTTAAATGCGAAATCCATCCTCCAAGGCAGCTTTACTTTCCAGTGTTACCCTACAGAGTCGATGGTAAGCTGATTTTCCCCCTCTGTCGAACATGGGCATTGTTTAAAGAGACCGGTGGTTGTAGTCACACCGAAGAACAAAGGATGCTCACAGGGACCTTGTGCAGCATCGAGGTAGAAGCGGCCTTAGAGAAAGGTTACAGGCTCGGGAGGATACACGAGGTGTGGCATTTTAAGAGGACCACGACCCGGCTCTTTGCCCCGTACATTAATCTGTTTCTCAGAGACAAACAGGAGGCCTCAGGGTATCCCGAATGGTGTACTAGTCAGGATGCAAAGCAGAAATACATCGATGACTACTACGCTCACGAGGGTATACATTTACGCCCCCATTTGATAGAGGTCAACCCAGCCCGTCGCCAGTTAGCTAAACTCTGCCTCAACTCCTTATGGGGGAAATTCGCACAGCGTACAAACCTATCAAATACGACCTTAATAACAGATCCCGACGAGTTGTTTAAGTACCTATTTGCCCCCTGTTACGAGGTGTCCAGCTGCGATTTTATCGATGACGAGACAGCGGCAGTGTGCTGGAAATGCACAAAAGCATAACCCACAACGCATAACAATATAAACCTCTTCATAGCCTGCTTGACTACCGCCCACGCCCGTCTAGAGCTTTACAGGGTTATGGATAAACTCCAGGACCGTTGTCTGTAAACCAGGGGATGAAGACCCTCCTCTTGGGGATTATCTGGGTAATTTGACCAGCGAGCTCGATAAGGATGAGCATATAATAGAATACGTCTCGTCTGGACCTAAGACCTACACCTACCGCACAAACAAGAATAAAGTGTGTAATCAAGGTCAAAGGTATAACCTTAAATGTCAGCAACACCCTAAAAATCAATTTTAACAGTCTAAAGAATCTGGTGCACGAATACGCTGCATCAGCCGATTGTGAAACTGTTAAAACCATAGTTGTGAACCAGCCGTGCATAGTCAGATCCAAAAAGAAGTGGGAAATTACAACGCAGCCCTTACATAAAACCCTACGTGTTGTTTTCGATAAAAGGATCCTGACAGCGGACTATAAAACAATCCCTTATGGTTATTAGCCCCATTAGAGAGACGGCCCTCACACCATGGACACCCGGTTGCAACATCCCTTCTCCTGCGTGTTAGCAGGACCCTCAAATTGTGGTAAGAGCTACTTTATAAAAAAGCTCTTAGAAAATGCTGCCGATGTTTTATCCCAAACCCCTAATAACATTGTGTGGCTTTATTCCTGTTGGCAGCCTCTTTATACAGCCCTGTCCCGTAGTTTCCCACATATCCGTTTTATAGCGGGTATACCAGATAATCTCAACGATGATGAGCTACTGCCACCGTCCCTTGTAAACATGATAATTGTCGATGACCTAATGCGTGAAGGGGGTGATCATCCGGAGATAGAGAGAGCTTTTACTCAATATTCACATCATCGCAATCTAAGCATATGCTACATTGTACAGAACTTGTTTTACAAGGGCAAGAACAGCCGGTCTATAGCTCTCAACGCTTCATACCTTGTTTTATTTAAAAACCCCCGGGACAAACAACAAATAGCAGTCATAGCTAAACAGATGTACCCCGGAAACACACACTTCTTCATGGAGGCCTTTAGCGACGCTACAGCAAAACCCCATGGCTATCTGCTGGTCGACTTAAAAAATGAAACTCTAGAAAACTATAGACTGAGGGCTGATATTTTTCCCCCCGAGCTACCAGTCGCTTACACACCAAAGACCAGACCACGGCCCTATAAAAAGCAGCTTTGACGCCTTTTAGAGACATTTACACTCAGGCCTTTATAATATAAGGTGATGTCCATGTCTACCCGCCTGCGCCGCAATCTAGCGCTCCTGAAAATGCTTGTTACAGCCAGTCCTCAACACAGAAAGGCCATCCTGTGCACTGCTTCTGACGACTTAGTGGCTGCCATTTCAGAAATAGCCCTAAACACCCTAAAAGGAAACGTCCCTATATCAAGGAGTCAGTTACAGGTGCTGAAGAAGAAGAGGAGTCTTATCAAGAACTCAGTAATAAAAGGGCCTCACTCATTACCAAGAAGAAACTGGTGAAACAGTCTGGGGGGTTTATAGGCTTTTTGCTAGGCATAGCTATACCCGTAATTACAAGCCTCCTCTCGGTACAGTAATGCCACAAAGATGTATTTGGTTCCTAAACAGCAAATGGACCAGCTGGGTTCTTCCTCAGACAACGCGTGGGATATACGCAGAAATGAGACTCTGCGCCTGGATGCTGAAATTAAAGACATTTTGAACCGCACTGATCTAAGCCCCTACGACAAGGCAAACCTTTACACCAGAACCCTTAAAAACTTTTTAAGTTACTACAACCAATGGAATACTGAGAAAAACAAGCTGACTCTATATACCCCGGACTCTGAACAACCAGCAGCCCCTGCGAATACCCCTCAACCCCTACAACCATCACCGGACCTTGCGACACCCCCAGATCCCTTTGTTGATGAACTCTTAAAAAATATAAGTCAAAGACATAGAGGGGCAGCGCAAATGCTAATGAGTAAACTGGCAACTTCTAAAGACCTTGCATCTTGGAATGAACAAGGCGAATTTCTGTACAAGGGACATCCGGTTGCCGGGTCGCACATGTACGACCTAGTCAAAGGTCTCACGCACCCCAAAATCCTAACGCCTCAAAATGCACTGCGTGGTTGGGATCAGTTTCTGCGAGCCGCTGCTGAACTCAACATCCCTTCTACGCTCGTTGGTAATAAGGATCATCGCCGTATGCTTGAAAGTTTAAAGACATCCCTCCCACCATCGCCGCCCGCCTCTGAAGGCCTACGGATATCCCCCTCTTGGACTACCCCAATGGCACCATCTGCACGGCGAAAAAAGCCTTTGTCCATACCCCATACATGGATTCATCCATAATTATTTTTTATTTTTTTAAATGTACCTATTATGTGTATAAGCGTGTCTGATTTTCTTCATATATTTCTTCAGCAAAGTTTGTCACTGTAATGCACAACCTACATACATGATTGTAATAAACACTTTTATAACTTTTCAACCGTCTCACGCGTCTTTTTAAACCATTTTTTTTTTAATTATGATTCATGAATAAGCACTGAAATACAAAGTCTGAATGCCTACTTTTTAAAAAACAATGTCTTTTATATTTAGACGTTCTTCATTAAACACATACAAGTTATAAACCCTTACAATTTTGACAAGCTACATATTCGGTTCTAGCAGGTCTGACCGAGGCCCTTGTGTTTTCTTTTACATATTTCGCAACTAGACTGTCATTGTTAACAAGGTCCCTCGAGTATAGATTTAAGAAATTTCTAAATGAAATACTCTCTGACATTTTACTGATAAAATAAATACAGTGTTCCCCGCATGTCATGGCTACCGAATCCTGTACCCTCATCTTATTAAACACCACTCGCTCCGCAACTTTTTCACAAACTTGAATATGGGCTGTGTATATATACTGTGTTCAGGGAACTCTGCTGTTCTGGCAAACACGGTAACCGTGTCACTATCTATAAACAAGGCGGCCCAATGTGTTCCACTCTTGTAATGCGGATCAGTGTTAAAGACTAGGGTGCGTGGTCTTTCTGCACCTATTTCAGCCGGTAGCCCATCGCTAGGGAAAACACCTAAAAAGTATTTTCGAGCGTATTTATGCTGACTTAGGAAGTCACATATCTGCACAGTGTCCATTTCACAATTGTTTTAAAGATAGTCGAACAAAATCTGTCTGGCGTGGTTGATCTGGATGAGGCTGTCGAACACTGAGAATATGACCATGTTCACATTCGCCGCTAGAGGGTTAGTAAATCGTATTTCAGCTTTTAGATTCCCGTTTTTGACCAGGTTGTAGTGCCCACCATCTTCCATGTCTGGTGTCAGGTCGAATGCGGGCAGAGTGTATCCGGCCCCATAGCCTTCACGTGACACGACTACACCGCAGTCCCTTAGATGTTTCCCTGTTATCGAAACCAACCCCTGATATTCCCTGATGTAGTTGGAGGTTATAAAACTGGGTGTGTAGGGATTTTGCAGGAACCACATTGCCCTCATGGACCAGCGCGGCGTAGTTGATGCTGTAGTGTTTAAAATTGAAAGGGTTTGAGGCATAGGTGCCACTAAAAGCTGTATTGTCCACGAATCCGATGATGATGAGTTTGGGAAGTTGCCCCAGAAATAAATTCTGCTGTTGTGTTAAGCGGGTCCCTGCTGGGATACTGAACACCTTCAAAGCCACTCTTTCCACAGCGTACTTGGCGTTCGATATTTGTAAAGCGTCGGCGTGCGCTAACCTGACGCTCGGTGACACTTTCACTCTCTTTACAAACAGGCTCGCTGATAGTATGTCCAGTTTGTACGGTTCCGCATCACCACTGATGAGACAGAATGAGTCCTTGTTGCGAGTGAGTTTGATCTTAAGATCAATTCCGTTGATGAGCAGTTTATCTTGGAAGAAGAGGTCTGAATGTATGCGCCCCAGGAGGTCATAGGGGCGACTGCCTGCTGCAAGCCCTGCTCGTTTTACAAAACCCTCATTGGCCCCGTCCAGAGCCGTGACTTCGAACTGTGCGTGTGTATCCCTGTAGAAGAGCCCCGTTGAAAGCTGCGTGTCAAGGGCGTCGCTGCTGTAATTTAGAATGCTCTCGAGGTAGGCTCTGTAGGCGTACATGTTATCATTCTGTGTGATGAGCCAATCGCCCAGGGTGATGTCCAGCTGATTAAACATGGTAGCTAGGGGATAAGCGATCGTCGCCACTTTAGCGTCTGCTGCTATGGCGGCCCCATCCGCTTTTATGATTCTACACACAAGATGCAACAATGTGTTATTGAGATCCAAATACATATCCGTGGACCCCGACACAAAAAACTCTATAGGGGCCAGAGGTGTCAATGCTGCTAAAGGTGATACCTCCATGAAGAAGCTGTTTTCGATGCTCGTCTGCGTTGGTTTTAGAGTGAACAAGTCTAGCTCGGATTTGGCGCACTCTCCAGATGCACAGTGTACGAAGGCCATGGTTTAGTTTCCGAAGCTTTAAAAAATATTTACTTTAGAGCCGTTTCTCTTCTTCTTCGCAGCTCTCTTCCGTCTTGGAGCTCTTCTTTTCTGAGTGCGTTTTGAAGAGCTCCGTCTTTTTTTATAGGGGGCAGGGGGGCCATGTAGTCTCGAAGCACGACGCTTCCTTTTAACACTCGCGCGCGGTGTGTACACCAACCCCGATCCTTCTTGCGGCTGTTTGTTCATGCGTTCTGCAACAGCCGTAGTAACAGAACCAACCACATCCTGGGCAATGCTCGTAGCCGCTGCCTTAACATGTGGTTTTGCAATTTCATAACCTCTTCTCAACGGCATAGCTCTTCTAAAGAGGCTCCTGAAGAATCCCCCTAAACCAGCCCCGTACATAACAGGCAACCCTTGAAAGTACGGTGGCCCTCCATATCCGGCTTGGTGTCTGTAATAGTCCCTGTACATAGACGGGTCCCTGTATGTTTTCACGACCACCATGATGCCTGCTTAATAGCCGCTGTCGCGTATCGGTCTTAAATGAAGCTTAACAATAACTTTCCCGTATTTAAAGGCCACCGGTTCAGACTGATCATCGTAGATCATAATTGAAATAGTGTCAAAATGGTTTTTAGAAACTGCGACGTAGTCGGGTTTATTAAATTGAATATTGACCATCGTATTATTTTCACCCTGTACGTGGACCCATCTTAGCAGCGGCGAGTAACTATCCCCGGTCCTCTGGGCCTCTACTATATCGCTATACACATAGAGCGTGTAGAAGCCTCCGTTAATATCGGAACACGTGTGATCCTGTTCCACCAGACTTTTCGCATGCAACACGGTGCCTAAGACCCTTCTTAATTTACCGGAGCTGTTAAACGTCGTGCCTCGACTCGGGGCATTAAGAAACACCTTCCTTCTGACGTTATCTAGAGACAGATGAATATTCGCATGTTTCGATGTTGGCTATGGATTTGTTGATGGCGTCGACAACACTTGCAACGGTAGGGTAGTAACCGTACGGTATGCCAGCGTGCATGTTCACATTGTCCTGATCACGCTTTATGTAAAACTTAGCTTCACTAGCTGTAAATGTATTCCAAGTTCTAGGGTATTGGATTTCTGTTAGGGCCACCTCCCAATCCCCTTTCAGGTGGACCGGCTTAGCCAATTTCACGGTGTATTTAGAGATCTGATTGTCGGGGAACATGTCCTTAGAAGCGTTGGATGGTAAGGTAATATAAAAGGGCGTTGTCTCCATCTTATCAGCTGTTTTTAGGCGGTCCTTAGCTCACACACCTTTCAGGGAGCTGGCCAGTACCCAACTGTTAAATTTATCCGGCCAGGCCCTCCATTTGACATATGCCTGGCTGTTAACCCCTCGACCTTTCCTCTTCAGAACCTTTTCAACCCTATACACACGGTTCGGATCATCAGGTACCAATTGTAACTCTTCCTTGTAAAAGATCCCCAACACAGCTACCCCTTCGTAGTCCTTTAACCTGTAAATATACAACCCTTCTTTAAGCTCCACACTTTCCACTATAAATATTTAATCGCTAAAGTTTGTTGGTAGCCCTTCGTGAAGATACCTTTCAATTTTGAAATCCTCCCGTGATCACCTTTTTTAAAAATGGGTTTCTTCACCTCTGTAACAAAATTACGTCCATACACGGTCCTCCAAACAGCTAAGGAATTACTAGGAGTGACCTCTTCGGGGGATGTTTTGATGGTCCGGTGATAACTGGCATTATATACATCTAAAAATGCTTGTAGAACCTCCACGTATCTGTAGGTGTTATGGGCTGTAAAATACCGCCACATCTTAGACTTTAAAGTTCTGTTACACCGTTCTACAACCGCTGCTTTTACCTCCGTGTGGGTTACAAAATGTTGAACACCGTGGTGGTTTAATAATTTCTGAAATGTCTTGTTTAAGAATTCTTTACCAGCATCTGTTTGTAGTTTTTGAGGAATTCGGCCCTTCCCGAAGATGGCTTTAAAAGCGGCCGTGACACTAGCCCCACTTTTATCGCGTAGCGCTTCTGCGTAGGCGTACTTGGACAACACGTCTATGGCTGTTAATATAGAACAGGCACCGTTGTTATGTTTTGCGACATCTTGAAGGCTGATCATGTCCGCTTGCCACTGATAATCTATTTGCGCATTAACGATTGTGGGGCGTCTCTTAAAACGTCTTCGGACCTGTTTATGGAGTGAATACTCCTCTTCTCCCGATAGCCATGTCTTGACCAGGTCTCTGCTTACCGGTTCATTTTCATCTACAGCCCTTCTTAGCCGTGCCCTCGACATGATATCATCTGTTACAGCAAATTAAATGAAAGATGCTTGTTTTGTGTAAGGTCATTTTATTTTAAAAAACAATACTATCAAGACCTATGCAAAAGATACTTTACATTTTCACAGTAATTGTCATAAGTATGGATTAAAACATAGCCACCTTAAGGTGTATCACTCCACTAGTTTGTTCTAAATACATGCTATCATGTCACATTACATAAGACCTTAGTTAAATAGTCTTCGTGGGGCCAAAGATCCTATTGTTCTATTTTTTTTATACATATTACACATACGTCTTTCTATGAGTCTTTCTATCAACTTTCTATCAAAAGTAGGGCACAGCTCATGCATAGCAGGTAGTTTTACGCTCGGGGCATAGGCGTGTCGGATATCATTGAGTGCCGCTGTCAAGATCCTCAACATATCGGGGTGTACATATTTCTTTTCAGGGAGCATACCGTACACCACCCTTAGCAGTTTATACACCTTGTACGGATCTAGCAAACCACAAATATAGCGTATTGTTCTTGTTCTGTATGATTCGCACAAACATTCGTGAGCCGCCTGCTGTGGATCGTTCATTTGGTAGCCGTGACAAAGGCTGTAATAGTCGCGCTTGACACAGTTTAGTATCACCGTCGCGGCAAAACCCTTAACTTCTCGCCTCTCATAGTAGGACACTCCGTCATCGTCCTTATCACAGGCATCGCTCTTAAGAGCCGCACACACACTTGTCGCAACCCTCACGATTTTGGCATGTGGAGCTTTCAGCCTGTTTTGAACACCACAGACAATTGAAGATTACATTGCTCGCTTTTGCAGGTCGCCACTCTGCCGCCGGTCCTTCTGGGGTTTCTCTCTAAGGTTCAAAAGAAGAATTGACAGCCCATTAGTCGAAGAAACAAAATACAGCAATTATGTAGCTGACTGCTCATAACCTTTTCCTACTAACCTCCGCATGTTCACAACCCTCGGCGAAGGCTCTGAAATCTTGAGTCGCTAATGTCCTGCGATGCCCCCTCATCCTCGACGCTTGTACCAGGCTGTTGCAGAACAACCTCCTCAGCAGCCGTATCCTCCGGAGGATCCATGTCTTCATAGACGCGCGTGTTAGGCGTTGTTCCAGCCTCCTTACCAGAGCACATTATGAAGGGGGTGCATCCAGCTGGTGGTGTTCTCTATGGGGTCAAAAAAGAAGGACGATTGACATGCCAGTAAGTTGAAGACATAAAATACATCATTTTTGTAACTGACTGTGCATAAATTTTTATTTTATTTTTTACTAACCTCCGCATTTTCACCGTCCTCTGCGACGGCTCTGAAATCTTGAGTCACTAATGTCCTGCGATGCCCTGTCATCTTCGACGCTTGTACACAGCTGTTGCACAACGCCCTTCTCAGGCTCCGTATCCTCCTGAAGATCCATGTCTTCATAGACGGGTGTGTTAGGAGGTGCTACAGCTTCTTCATCTTCCAACATGTCCACGAAACTGAGGCCAGCAAACACGCTGCCACTACACGAGACCTCACTCTCGCTGCTGGCGTCCTTAATCGGAGACATCCTGCATAAACACTCCTTGAGACTGAGTTTTTGCACCCCCCGACAAAGGTCAGTATCAAAACCAGTAACGTCGCAGCCCATATCCTTAGGTGTTTCTTGTTGAGCATTCTCATCCATTACCAGGGGTGCCAAGCTATGGTAATATCTATTGATAGTGGGCTGGGAGCCACCCCACATGGGGCTTTTCACGAGCGGGGTGTATCTCTTCATTTTGCTGTGGGAACCTTTTCGTCTTTAGACGGCTGGTTGCTGTACAAGGTTCTTAAGGAGGCCTTGTATGTATCCTAATCAGATCCTAAAAGGGCGTGCCCCTCTACACCACAACAAGGACATACACGCCTCATAGATCTCTGGTTCGCTGTTGTCTACATAAGAAGCTACGCCCCAAGGCAGCCCCATGGGACAGTTGAACGCCTACATCCACCCTGATGGGCTTGATGCCTGTCACTTTTAAGGACAAGCAGCTGGCACTTTTAAGGAAACACAGACATGTCACTTTTGCAGCCACACACGTCACTTTTAAGGATGCACACACGTCACTTTTGCAGACACACACGTCACTTTTAAGGACACAGCGAAGGGCGGGGGCACCTACAGGGGGGGACCTGTCACTTTTAAGGACACGCAGGGTGATCGATGGTATCAGCTTATACTACTGACATCTCAGTGAGTTAAACATACTTAATATTTGGTTTGATTTGCACGTTATGGGTTCGACTCCGACAAGGTAATACAGTTTCCATTGCTAGTGAATTCAGTTTTGCTCCCCTCATGCTTACCTAGTCCAAAGCTGAGATTACCAGTGACTCTACACTGCCTTGCGTCTCCCTCCCTCCCTAGGTCAGCGGTATGACAGACTCTTGCAGCCACCCTCTCCTCATGCACCCCCTCTTTCTACCACCTCTTTTGTACTAAGCTTAACAATTGTATGTGTGGCAGGTAGCACAACGGGAGCAGGCAGGCCATATTCACAGACTCCAGTTCTTTGTTCTGTCTGCTGAGGAGTTGTGAAGGGGGTGGTGAGCAGCTGAAGCGAGAACCTGTTGTTCCATCACGGCTACAACTTGCTTCACCCCCTACCCCATCCCCCGCCGTCCGGAGTTAATTCTAGGTTAACTGCTGATTGCAAAGCTGCACTTCGTAAACTTTAGTGAAATCAATGCTTTTCGATCTCCCTGATCGTATCTCGGGGAAAGTCACTTCTGACTCCATTCTAAAGATCTGTCCAAGATTAAAACGGAAAGCGTGCCCCAAGCAACACTTTCCATCTCTGCTGATTTCGCGCTGGTGTCTACGCCCAATTTCGCCTTTATTTCATGTGGATTCGACAATTCCTTGCACATTTGTATGTGGATCACAGAAGCAAATTGTTATCAGTGGGATCAGCATGAGCAGTGAGTGGTAGGAGTGTAAGATGCTGGCACCGGTGGGCAGTACAAGCACCCAGCGCTTATAGCCACTATGAGCAAATGACCCTAGCAACAGTGTAAAAAGCTGGCACTGGTAGGCAGAAGGAGGTGCCCAGCACTGATGGGTGATGTGGAAAGTTGACACTGTTTAGTATTGTAAGATGTAAGCACCAGTGGGCAGTATGAGGACACAGCACTTAAAGGTCAGTATGCGAAAATGACATTTGTAGGCAGTATAAGAAACAGGCATTGATGTTTAATGAGGACGCTGGCACTGGTTAACCTTGTGAGAAGCTGGAACGGGTAAACAGTGTGTGACAAACTGGTATTTGGTGGCAGTACATGGCCAGAGCAGGAAGCTGGCACTGGCAGGAATTGCAAGAAAAATGCACAGGTGAGCAGCAAAAAGGGAGTACTGGTGGTTTTGTGGGGGCTAAGCAATGCCAGGAAATGTATAAACCGGTATTCGGGGTACTTTATGCTTCTATAAAACCAGATTACTATGGAACAGGCCAACAAAGCAATCGAAAGAGAAACACATCCAGGTCCACACATTGCGGACATGATCACGCAGCTGAATGGCAGTCAATCCAGTGGAGTTTGAACCTGTGACCATGAAGTCAAACATAAATTCCTGCAGCGAATGCATTGAGCTATCAGACCTGCCTTCAGCTCATCATTGTATCTGAATGAAACAACATGCAGAAAGATGCAGGTATTATCAAAAATAGGCAAGTCAAGGTTGATAGGACTATCTAAAACTTTGCAACTTCACATAATAGTTGAGAGGCAACCTTTCCACACATTTGTGTAAAAAATTTGACTTTTTGCAACAGCTTGTCACAAAACGTAAACTTAGAAAAAAAAATTGGTGCATTTTTGCCATCAAAAATAGAAAAAGTCTACAACATTTAAGCTTGGTGGCAAAAAAGTCTGCTTATATTTTCAAACTTGGTTGGCTTTGATTAGAGTGGAAATTACCTTACTGTATACCCCTTCTATTTAGTTATGTGTCTATATGTTAATTACTTAATTTCTACAGTAAAAAAACATGCATATCCTTTCTATGTAGTTATGTATCTATATAAATGTATTACTTTACTCTTACTTTAGATGAAGAAAAAAGATACTGAAATATATATAAAAATAATAAATTCAACCCTTGACTCTTTCATATGCACTACTGTCTCACCCTATACGTCTCTCAATATATCCTCTACCTCCACACTCTGACTCATCCCAAACCGCATTCTACTACTCGGATCGCCAAAATACACCTTTCTAGACTCTTCCTCCTCTATCCCTGCTTGGTTCACCCGAAACCTTATTTTACTACTATGATTTCCCTAATCCCTTTCTAGGACTCTTACCTCCCCCATCTATCCTTTTACTCAACCCAAGGCTCCTCTTTCAACTAGGACATCCTAAATAACACTTTCTAGACTCTCCCCTCTTCTATCTCTCCATTATATAATTCAATCCAACTAACACTCACATGTCCACCACTCAAATTAACACATATTTTCCTACACTAACCCACCACTAATCATCTTTGGGTTCCGGAGCAGTGTGCGACTCGTCGAAAAGCACTTCAACTTGGCTGGGGTAGTAAGCGCTATCTAGATACAATAACATATCTTTTCCATCTGCATATCACACACCTCATCTTTCCTCTTCAGCATCCTCTTTTGATTGTTTCCTGAAATGCACTTGCATCTCCTTCACTTCATTCCCAACACAACACACTCACTCACCTGTAACACTGCATTTTCCTTTACTTTTATCTTGTCAATATTTTGACAACTGTATACCCCCTTCACATAGTTGCACAGAAACACAATTGGAACTGAAGTACGTGCCCGTTGCTCGTGTGCGCTCTACATACGTTTGGATGACCATGTACTTGAACACCGTTTTGACTCCCTGGCAGGCACTGTGAGAAATTTGCACTTCTTAGCTCTAAATCATGACCAGTAATAAAAATCCGGAGGGTACTCAATTCAAATTATGGACTGTATAACTGTACTATGTTACAAGGAAAAACATCTACATGCTTGCATCCATTGTCAGAGCTCATGGACTCAACATCACATCATACGCAGACGACACCCAGCTCCTCCTCTCCCTATCCAACGAACCCACCCCCTCAAACGCAACTTACAAGACGGAATGGAAGCCGTCGCCAGATGTATGAAGAACAGCTGCCTCCAACTCAACACGGTTAAAACAAAGATACTCATCATGGGCCCACACCCCGACGCCTGGAACGACACCTGGTGGCCCTCGGGTACCCCACATGGATCACGCACGCAACCTCGGAATCATTCTGTACTACGAACTCAAAATGGACCACCAGGTCAACACCATCACCTCCTCCTGCTACCACACCCTGCACAAAACCTTCAAGTGGATCCCGCCGAACACAGGAAAACCATCACACAAGCCCTCATCAGTAACAGACTGGACTACAGCAACGCACTCTATGCCGGGGTCAGCAAAAACCTCACCGCAAACTCCAGAATGCCGCCGCCAGACTAGTCCTCAACTTACTGCGCCATTGCCACATCAGCCAGCACCTACGAACCCTACACTGGCTCCCCGTCGAGAAGAGAATCACCTTCAAGCTTCTCACTCACGCACACAAAGCCCGCCACAACTCCGGACCCGCCAACATGAACCACCGCCTCGTGTTCCACACTCCCCGGCGCTCTCTCCGCTCGGCCCAGCACTCCCTCACAGCAGTACCTAGGATCAAGAAAAGCAGAACAGGAGGGCACTCCTTCTCCCTCCTCGCGGCAAAGGCTTGGAACTCCCTCCCTCTACACCTCCAACAGACAGCATCACTTCCCAAGTTCCTAAAGGATCTCAAGACCTGGCTCTTTGATGGAACTCAATGAACCTCATGGAACTGCGGACCCCCTCCTCTCTGCCCCCCCTTCCTTCAGCGCCTTGAGACCCGCTCCGGGTGAGTAGCTAGTGCTTTAGAAACCCCTGATTGATTGATTTATTGATCTTGGATATAGCTAACTCCCCATTACGGAATGCAAGATTAAGTAAAACATGTGAAATATAAATGGAAACTAAATTGGTGACATAGATTACCTAAACATTATTAGTTAAATGTGGGGAATTGTTTGGTATGTTGAGCCAGACTGAGACCAAATACTCAGTTGACTTAGTATGCAAGAAAGTTCAATTTGTGAAATCAAGGAAAGCGAGTGTGGTACACAATCCAACTCGATTTGAAATCTGACCAGCCTCAAGTAGATTTTTTTAATCAAAAAAGAAGAGGAAAAAAAATCACTTTTCTCATCAGGCCTAAAATGCAAACAACTTGAATTTTTCCAAAATCAAAGCTCAATTCCTTGAAATTGTGTAACAGTGCTAAAGTGGTAACAATATTATAGTCTCTAATGTGTAGCAAAGCAAACACTACCGTCTCCTGCACAATACAAAGTCACAATATATTACCTAATTTCAGTTTTACTGCATCATTTGCATGGCATTTGTAATCTGCCAACATCTTATCAATAGCACTGAGTCCTGTCATTTGTGCTCCTTGGCAGTCACTAAACCAGACCCAGTTAGAGTGAATAATCCGCATGCGGAGCATGGAAACGTCCCACCTATATATGCTTTTAACTTTGCATGTATGACAGCTTTCTTACGATCTTTAAGACCACTGCATGCTTTAAGACTATTACATTGCACAAAACATAGAAATGTATTTTATTACTTAGCCAAAACTGATGCGTTCTCCTCCCTATAAAGTGTCACTTATGGGCTATTAGCGACACATAAACGGAGATGAAATGAAATGTCGAACATTTTGAAATATAGGCAGACGGAAAACTAGGCTGCTTTGCTAATGCCATTGTCAGCAGCCAACCTGAGCTTTTGAAAATCTATTTCAGTTGGCTCAGGTGAGGACACTCAGAATCTTCTGTTATATGTGCCCATCACAGCACCTCCTAAACTCTAGTGAGGCTCTAGGGAAGTAAAAGGAAGAGAGTAAGAGAGTGAGTTGCAGCATCCTCAGCCGATCAAGATTTCCCAGCCAAACTGGAACCTTACCAGCTGCCACACTTCTTGGGAACAGCACAAATTGCCTCTTTTCCCAGACCAAAGCAGCAAACACAACAATGTGAAAAGCAAACAGCCCCCGCATATGGATTGTGCAAATGCAGTCCAGAGTGGCCGTCTTGGTACTCCCCCATTCTCACTGCATTTCTAGTTAAGTAATTTGCTTTTGTCTATGTTGTGACTCTGCTCATGTGCTCCCTGCAATTGCACCTCTACTTTATGGTCAGTTTCTCTACCATAACGCATATTTCAATACTTTAGTAAGACCTTCCGAGTGCATGTGGGAGGGTGTGCTAGCTGGTGGAGTTTATATACACTCTATCCTAAACACTAGCTCAACAGCACGTTCGGCCCATTGGGCTGGTTCCGGAGTATACCTATGATGCCTGAACGTCTGACATGCTTTCCTAAACACCTGCCATGCTTACTCCATGTTGAACAATGGGAAGTCTTCTATTAAAGGGAGAGGAGGGCAAGCAGGATTGTGGCAATGGTAACATACTTTTACACCAGGACTAGAAGTGTTCTCTTTTGTTAATAGCAGATAATCTAAGTTTGATGTGTTTTTTGTGAAATGATGCATAGAAAATCATCAGGGGTTTTAATTATTCATGGATCAATCATTACTGAAGTATTCATTTAGCAGATGGAATAAAAACAATCATAATTGTTGCAGTAATATCTTGACTCAAAAATGTGTTTTGTGACTGGTGCTAGCACAGTTCCACCATTTGGCTTTAATCCTCAAACATCAAAAGAGTTTCTGCATTCATACAATAGCCAAGTCCAAATGTCAGTTTCCAGAGGCAAACACCTGTGGAAATGTGTTCCCACCCCCCCTTTTTCAATATCCTAAGAAGCATTTAAAACAAACGACTTTGGGATACTGAATTCACCTGGATTTGGACAGGCCTAGTCATCATATTTAGATGATGGGTAGAATGCATACATATATTATGAAGTAGTTATAGATACAGAGGATTGACCATGCTGTTGTCTAAGAAGGTGTGGTAGTCTTGTGGAAGCTCATGAAATTCAAGGTCCTTAGGTTTCCGGAAAATCATCTAGTAGCATGGTGCAGGTCGCTGTGCCTTTACAATAGCGCATTTCTTTCCCTTCCTCGCTCGTTTATCATGGCATATTAGAAAAGACTATTGAAAAAACTTATTTTTCCTGAAACTTTGTCAATGTTTGTTGCTGCAATGATCAATAAAGTTTTTCCTAAACTATACCAATACATTCTACATCGGTTGTCAATAAATAGATGTTTTGCAGATTGACAGTTCTCGTTTTCATCTTTTTTGTGTTTCTTGTGTCAGTATCAGACCCTGTTTTTGTGGCCACAGGGCAAGCAAGGGCTACTGGGCCTGCAATCATTTACCTCTGGTGTACAGGGGTTCCTGCACCTATGGCTCTGCAAACTGGCCTAAGTACAATCTCTTTAACACTTGACTTCAGTTGTAACAACGACAAACAGTCACAGGCTTCTCAGGGAGGAAGTGTGAATGTGTGCAAACTCCGAACTCAACCAACCTGCAGCACTGTAACTGATCGTCTAACACATTGCTTTACTTTGCTTAAGAAAAATAATTTTATACACATGTAAATCTTAATGCTTCACAGAACAAGCTATAGGTACAATTACTTTACTGACTTACTGTGCCTAGTCCTTCTCTCCCAGGTGTTTCCATTCTTCTGGATTTGAGCTCTCTAGGGCCAGTAACGGGTCAGGTGCTGATCCCCTTTTTGAATAGTTTATGCACTAAGTTATCTCAAGCAGACCTGTGTGACCGTTCCCATCACAGTGGAATTGGCTCGACCCACCACGAGTGGTCAGAAGGGACCTACTGCACTGTGTCGTAAACCCACAAATTGCAGGGCACACCCACAAAAGATTCATATAGCTCCATGGGGTCTTAGTTATTACACTGCCTTCAGAGAACAGGAAAAAAGGCAGGTGTCTCTCATACTTCTCTTCAATGAGTCTAACAGTCCTACCAGATAAGCTTTTATCTGCAAGGATTTTTTGTAGGTGTGTGGACCCTCAACCTGCCCCTGAAAGCAGTCCACGTATTCAATTATTGGTGTTTTCTGATAAGTTATGTCATATGTACAATCAGCACACAAAAATACTATACTATAAAATAAAAAGAAAATTAGAAAAAAACATTTTATATCTCACATCCCTACTATTGGTAATGAATTGGCTTAAGTCATACCTAGCGCCAATATGGACAATATTAGCAGCTTCGTGGCTATATTGGTGTATCATTAGTATTGTCCATAACTATTTTACTCCAATTCATATCGTACCACTGAATACCTTTAAAAGTTTGCAGTTGGTCATAGCTAGCATTTCCCCCAACAAACCAGTCCTCTTGTATTTCCCTCCCAAATTCATAAGTCTGTTGACATCTTTTTCCTCAATAATTCTCTATGGAAAAGGGTGGGGAAGTTTTAGTTCACCTGCCATGACATGCTGCTCTTCCAAGAGGTGACATGCTGACAGTAGGTTTTTCCCACTTTTGGGAATAGGACACAGCAGGTAGCAGCTGAGGGCTCTGCCGCAGTACTTGGAAGTGTATGGATTCCAGAGAAGACACTGGCCTCTGGCTTTATCTAAACCTGTTTCTGGAATTGAATGAGACATGGGGATTGGGCTGTAGACAGCAACACAGTCTACCTTGTGTGCAGTCTCTGATGTGGTACATTCCGCCCTGGGCACAGTTTCGCACATTGTAACTTACCATGTTGTAATTCTAGATGCATTGTAGAGTCATGCGTGGTGCTAAATACACTTTGAAGGTGTATTATGTCCTTTTCAGCCAAACTGTGAGTGAAACTAAGATGCTGAGCTATCTTAGTCTCGTCATGGCTTTCTCTGGCACTGGTGTGGTCCGTTCTTAAGGGCGCCACCTTTTTCCATTATATGAAGAGTGTGTCAGGCTGAGCAAAATTCAGTCTGACACTCTTCATGTTCAGGTCAAGCAGCTAGGCGCTGTACATGGGCTAAATGCACTGGTGCCTGGCTACCTAAGATGAAATTTGCCATGATAAAGGTTTCAGAGCCTTGTGGGTGTAAGCTCCTCAGCCCGACAAAGCACTGGAGGTCCTTCCCCTCATGACGAGGGGCAGGCGCTTCAGCTTTATCCATTGAAGTGCCCAGGGCTGGCTGTCCATCAGTGAAGCCTTGTCCCAGAGTGGGGTGGGTTGGAGTTAGCAGTCCTACTGACCACATCCCACTCTGTGACGAGTAAGGGACTGCCGCCGCCTCTCCTTGGCTGACCCATAATATGGTAAGCAAATGAAAGGAGGTGGCAGTCTCAATCCTACAGTAACCACAGGGGCTCCCTCCCTCCTGTCAACCAGTGTTAAATATATTATCTGGCTGCACAAGTGTGTACTCTGTTTCTCCCTCATGTCTGCAGTTTGGTTGTTTATTGCATAACTGTGAGCAACCCAGAGTGAGCCTTCATCCAACTGACCACAGCATACTTTACTGAACCCTGCCTTTATGCCTGTATCCTGAGGGACAACTGATGTTAGCTGCAGAGGTACAGTCCCCCTGTTCTAATTAGGACTGGGACTGGCTAAGAGCTCCTGAAACATTTTCCTACAGGGCTGGTTAGAATAGTGTATGGCACATGCAAAGCAATCTCGATTGATTTAATCAGAATTTCATTTGACAGGCTAGTACTCAATGTCATTGACCCATGTGGGTTATTTTGTTAGGGAATCCTTATGTGTACAGTGCATATCCTGAACACACGTATTTCAAGACACTCATGTGTTAGTGATCTCACTAGCACATACGAAGCACCTTGAAATACTTCAGCTCAACATATGTGATGTACAACAAATTATCATGGAGTGCAAAATCAAGAGTGGAGTCTGGCTCAAAGATTCATGCACGAGCCGAGGCTTCAGAATATCTGCAACGTAAATCATGCCACAAATATTTTATAATACGAGGTGTTCAAAATAAGAAAAAGTGGATTTTGTCAACACTCTGAAGCTTCATACCTTAGTACATCACAGAAGTATTAAAAATAAGGGTTTTTAAACATACACTGAAAAATATTCCTGCTCTCGCCTTCATAACAACACTATCAGTGAACTTAAAGGTAAGTCAGTTATGGATACCCTATATACAGGGCCACTGGAATAATGTGTTTCAACAGCTGCATGTTTTTAAAAAATATTTATGGATTTGCCACATAATCCAACACCTGCTGCATAATCTGCAGATTTGAACAAAAAAATTGTTTTTAGCTCAAAGATGAAAAGTTACTAAAAACATGGTGACGTGGGTTTATGCGCAGTGCAAGGCCCTTTGCAAAGTTTAACTGGTCATCTTTTGGATTTTTTTAAATATATTTGGTTATGAAACGGCTACTACTGAGGTGAAATTTTTGCCCAGATAATATTACCATGTGTATAAATTACATAACAGTCAAGTAACAATATAAAAAAATGTGCCTTATTATGCAGCATAATTTTCCTTTTCTTGCTGCATAATTTAGTCATCCCTGCTGCATAATTTGGTGCTATTCTAACACAATTCCAGTGGCCCTGACTATATAGTATAGAGTTATGTGGACTAGATTCTAATTATGGCTTGAGCATCATTTTAGGTTACGAAATCAGACATGAGGTTTTTGTACTAGAGGTAGGTGAGCCACTGGAAACTCGAACCAGGCTCAAGCAGATGACGGCTCTGGCTCAGCTCGACGTCCTCTTAGTCCCAGGAGACCAAAACAAGCCAAGCTTTTATGTGGGTACTTGCTGCCTGCCACTCAGGCTGCCACCTCATGCACCAAGAAATGAAGACAAACCTTTGATGAAAAGCGTTTGATGTAAAACAGACAAGAGAACAGAAGATACACAGCTAGTGGCTGAATTGTATTGTGCAAAACAAGAAATCACGGCTTCCCTGCTTAACAAAATTGTGTAATCCCATGCAAATATTATATTTCACCAAGACTCCTTTTTCTTCAGCATTGCATTTGAGAGAGCCTTCAAATCGGAGCAATCGGGATGTACGCTATCCAATAAGCACTTGTTTTTTGTTTAATAGACTGTGATGTTGTTCCGTCTTCAATACAAATCTACATCACAAAAATTTGGGTACACCTGTTACGTTATGCGTATTTGTAAAGCAAAGTATCAAGAGGGTATCCTGGCACTGAGCCGATGAGTGTGCCTAGCCATGCCTAGGACAGGGCAGGATGATGAGTAGAAAAGCAAGGTTTTCAGATTCTTTCTGGATTCAGGAAGCGAAAAGAAGGCTCTGGCTTCTTTTCTGGTTGAGTGACCATGCATGAGAGGGTGGGTTACTGTGTGGGTGGTTAGTGTGCATAAGGGGTTCTGGGTACGGGAGCAATGAAAGTGGATGGGTGCATGAGGGCTTGAGAGAGGTGCAAGTGAAGACTCCCTTTGTGGAGTGTGTAGCAGTGCGGTCAGTGGGGATAGGGGTTGAGAGCGCAGAGGAACTTGGTCCGTAAGAGGAGGAACAGGGTTCCTTACACTGGGTGCAGTCCAGGGACAGACAGGCTTGCCATGGTAGGCTGAGAGTGGCTCCTTGGATGCCTATGTTGAGCAGCCTTGTAATGAATGTGTGTGGGAGAGCATATCGAAGACTGCTGAGAGGTCTAGGAGGATCAGAGCTGCAGTCCCTCAGTCGAGTAGGGCTTGGTAGCTGCGATAAGGGCTGTTGGTGCTATGGTATTTGTAGATTCTGTTTGAGAGGAGTCGAGTAGTAGGTTCCATTCCAGATGTGAGGCGAGTTGTTGGTTGATGTTTTTTTTAATACCTTAGTCAGGAACAGGAGCAGGGACATCAGTCAGTAGTTGTTGAGTTCGCTGGGGTCTGCCAATGGTATCTTTAGTAGGGCATTGACTTTTGCATGTTTTCAGTCCTCGGGGAAGGTGGCCATGGCAATTGAGGTGTTGATCAAGGTGGTGAGTATGTGGTTGAAGATGTGGTGAGGGAATGGGTCGGCTGGTGCCCCTGAGTGGACCGAGCTCATGATGGAGGCGTTGTCATGTGGGGCAAGCTGGCTCCATTCAGTTAGTCAGATGTCTGTGGTGGTAGCGGAGTCGTTGTGCTGCTTGAAGAAGTTGGTGGCCTTGGGCTTGGGTTTGAAGTTTCTGTATCTGTTGGGGACCTTGTTGTGGAAGAAGTCTGCACTGTTGTCTCAGAGTTCCTGTGAGAGGGTAATGTTGTTTGCTGTGGCTGAGACGTTGGATAATTCTTTGACGATGTTGAAGAGTTCTTTGCTGTTTCGATGATTGAGGCGAAGGACTTTTTCTTTGATTCTCTCAACTTTCTGTGGTAGAGGTTCAGGGCTGTCTTGAAAGCAGTTGTGTCCTTACTATTGCACCATCTCCTTTCCAGTTGTTAACAGTGTCCTATAGTGGATCTTAGGTTTTAAGTGTCCCAGCTAGCCTTCTTGGTGGACCTTCTGTGGGTGTTGTTGCCGATGGCAGTGACACTGTCAGCGCAGTCAGTGATTTAATTGTTGAAGTCTCTGACATTCTGGTCTAGGTTGTTGGAGGAGATGGGGTGGGTGGTGTTGATGGTGTTGATTCATTTGTCCTATGAGACTTAGATCCAGCTGTGATGGGGCGTCGGGCAGACTGGGGGCGGAAGTCTGTGAGCTGGCGATGTTGAAGTGAATGATGGAGTCGTCGTCCAGGTGAGTTCTGTGGTGTGGCTGTACCTGATGCAGTCGCTGGAGATGTATATGGGTTCTAGTGTGTGGTGTTTGTGGGGCCATGGACAAATTTGGTGAGTCCGATGTTGTTCATGCTGTCGAGGAGGTTAGTAGTGTTTGTGATTGTGGTCATCGAGATGGAAGTTGAGGTCACCAAAGAAAATGTAGTTGTTGGAGTCTATGGCGAGGGGGGCGATAAAGTTGCAGAAGGCTGGACGTGGTCCTGGAGGACGGTAACATGGGAATAGATTAAAAAATAATGCAAAAATAATATAACAAAATCTGCTGCATTCTGCTGCATAATTTGCCTTTTGACGCATAATTTAGTCAACCCTGTCACACACCTCTATAGTACAGTGGCATTAATCACAGCTACAGTGAGGCTACAAAAGTGCTTCAGGTACCATTGCATTTGGAGCTGTTGTCCAGGCACTAGTCTGTATACACATTCCCATCATTCTCCCATCCCTCCCCCATTCTGCATGACTAGCACAAGCGTTAGCCGGTTTTGATGCAGTGTATATCATGAATTAACAGATATTCTTTCAATGGGCCCCAGATGTTCTTGGGCAACAGAGCCTGGGAAATGGTGGAATAGTAAAGTCCCAGTTGGTCGTTGCAGTATATCATATAGCCAGGTCTTCACTGTGGGTATACAATCCCTGTTCCACACACGACACACGCCTCTCCACATCCTTTACTCCTTCTCTTCTGTCACTCATAGGGCCCGGTTTAAATTTTTGGTGGAGATGGAACTGTGGTACCTGCCAATGCTTGAAATGTCCATCGGGCCAATGGGCATTTCAAAATGTGGCGGTCTGCACCTCCATCAATGTGATGTGGTAATTTACTCCGTCACTCTGGTGGAGGACGGGCCAACCGACAAAATATAAAGGAGGACCTAAATGCCCTACTTCCTCCTCTACCCTCACCATCTATCAGCCATCCTCTATTCCCCATATACAAGTCATCTCTAACTTCTGATTTCCAATAATGACTTCACATCCTCACTCAATAGACTTTTTATGTTTCATCCCTCACCCCTGAGTTGTCCCTCCACATCCCTCATCCCTTATTCCATCTCTTTATCTCCCACTCTTTTTTACTCACTCTCCATCACTTATTTGTCATATTCCTTTCAATAAATTTCATATTCATTTCAATAATGTCATATTTATCTTAACAATTGTCATAATTTTAACATGGATCATATTCGTTTCAACATAGTTTATATTTATTTAAATACATGCAATATTCATTTTGATGTGTATCATATTAATTTCGAAACATAACACTCATTTTGACAAATTTCATTTTAATTTCAGCATTGGTCATATTCATTTAAAGGTATGTTGCATTAATTTCAATGTGGCTCATATTCATTTCAAAGCATGTCATATTCATCTTAGCACATGCCATATTCCTTTCAATGGATGTCTCATTCATATTAACATCTTATATTCATTTTAACATGAATCATAACCATTTCAACACGGATCTTAATCATGTCAATGTGTATCATATTACTTTAAATGCAACCCGTATTCATTTTGATAAATGTCATATTCATTTTAACATATTTTGTTCCTTTCACTCAATGTTATATTTATTTCAATGGATGTCATATTCATATTAATACTTGTCTTATGAATTTTAAGATGTAATTTATCTATTTTAATATATATCATATTCATTTGAATATGTATCATATTCATTTTAATCCATGTCATATTAAGTTTGACAAATGTCATAAGAATTGCAGCTTTGGTCATACTTATTTTAAGACATGTCAAATTCAGTTCAATGGGGTTTATATTAATTTCAACACAAGCCATATTCATTTTAAATCAAATTCTATTCATTTCTGCATTTCTCATATTTATTGTAATCTAGGTAACATTCATTTCAAGGCAATTCATGTTCATTGAAACATGTGTAATGTTAATTTCAGTCTGTTATATTATTTTCAATGTGCATTGTATTTTTTTCAGAATATAATATATTTATTTCAATCTGCCATATTCATTTCAATGTATGTCATATACCTCTTGGCATATGTCAGTCATTTCAAGAATTGTCCCATTCTATTTGACGCATATTGTATTCATTTCAGTGATTTCTATATTGTTTATAGTGAGGGCCATATTCATTTAAGTATGATTGATACATATTTAGGTATATTTCTTATTCAATTTGGAGTGTGTGTTATTCATATTAATCACTAAGTAGCATATTCACTCTGCCAGGTTTCATATTTGTTTTGATTCAAGTCAGATTCACTCTGCCAGGTATCATAATTATTTTGACACATATTACATTCATTCTGGTGTGTGTCATATTCATTTTGCAGCAGGCTATGCATTTCAGGAGGTGGCTTATATGGGGATCTGTAATTTTGACATGAACGGCTTTCCATATTAGAGCATACAACAGCATTATGTGCTGCTATGTAAAAGAAAATAAATGTACTGGGAAGGAAAAGAAAAGGTGCTACTGCGACTTGTGTATCATTATTTTGTTACACATACAACGTAAGGACATTAGTGTGATATGAGTGACGGCGCAAAGTTAGACATATCACACTGCCACATCCCTCACATAGACAGATAGGCTAAGCACTGCTCGCTATTCACAGGCACTACTAGCCTCTCACCATCCACCCGATTAGCCTACAGCTGAGCATGCTTCAAAATTCATTCAAAAATGGCAGGACTCTCGCGTGACATATTTATTTAAGCTGCTTTTGCATAAAAAATGACTGTTGTGCAGCTTGTTAGTCAGACGTGGTTCTCGTTTCTTGAATTGTGCTGCTCCTGTAAAAATATTTTTCTCACTCGACTACATTCCGTTTACAGAGTAAACGTTTGCTACTTTTGCCTAATTTCCGTATTATAAGTATTTTAAAAATCAATACAAATTTTGAGCAAAGAGGGCGGACTCTCAGGCCAGTCGCCTCTTCTCATAGCTGTGCCAGTTTTAGCGGCAATTTTCCCGCGGCTTTACACATTCCAGCTTTAATTTGCTTTACGGTGACTTTATCGGCTGTCGGTGTAGCACCCACTGTATGATTTCAATTCACTCCCATTAGGGTGCAGAATCCAGCATCGCCACTGTTCAAAACAGACAGGTCCCAGCATGACCTCAAATCCTAGCTGCTCCCCGGATCCTCGGACCACGCCAAGGCTCTGTCCACGTGCAGGCCACCTAACCCTGTTACAGCCCGTTCCCAGAGAAGGCACCCTAGGCGGCTACGTCTGCATAATTGGATTTCAAATCCGGACCGCATTATTGACATTCTTATTGTGTGTCCCCGGGGCTTCCACGCCCTGGCCTGGGTGCACAGCCCTGTCCTTGAAAAGGCACCAGGGCGAAGGGCTCTTCTGGCCTGCACAAAGGATTTTCTGGTGACTTTGAATTTACAGGTAAAATAATTTATTTCCAAGCACGTTACCCCTTTCCCATATATGTATTTGGGACCTGTATCAATTCAGATTTGAGTGCAAATCGTGGGCCTTCTTTCCTAAGCAGAGTTGATACTGAAAGGTTACAATGGTATACATATAGGGCTGCATTTATCCTCATTTTCTATGAATTATTAGGTTGTAACCCTTTGTGGGCATGACATCCTGTTGTGGCTGTGCAATGCAATACCTAGCGATTTCGGCTACACCCCACTGGTGATGCCCAGTTAGGCAACAGTGAGTTTAGGTTTGCTTCTGTTTTGTGACGGGAGAGCATGGCCTAACAGCCCAGTGCTAAATTATTCCTGCTGTAGTTGGGTCACACTGACCTATGGAACCTGACATGTAATTCTCTAACAGATGAAACAGTATAAATGGAGGGTCGCACTTCTCATCTCGTCCTATGAATAATTAATTTCTCCATCATGATACCATGGGATTATAACAAAGTTGGCTTGCATGTTCCGGCGCTCTGCGAAGCTGCATCTTTAAACTTTACCATAATTTACTAATCACAAAGGCAGGTCATTGGCGGTGTAATGCGAGGTGTCTGACGGTGAGAGACCGGCCAAGTGTCCCACTTTAACAGTGTGACAGCTGTTTACAATATTAATTCTGATTTCTTGAATGTATCAAGGCCATTCAACCAGCTGGTGTGCGCAGAAAAACTTTAGAGGGATGCTACCAGACAAGCAAGAAAGAGGCTTCATTGTGTTTTTTTGAGTGCACTGTGTAGGCTATCAATATCGCTGTTATAATTCACCATTACAATATCTGCTAATTTAACATAATGGGAGCTATTGAATAACGATGGATAAGCTTCCATAAAAAAAAACATAGTTAAAACACTGCAAATCACACTTCACCTTTCTCTCCCTGCTCCCTCTAAGTGGGAACTTTGTTGAAATTTAAAAAATCCTGGGGAGAAGAGCTTATGCTTATAAACTTACCCCTGAAGTTGGATCGGAATAGAAGCCTTGTCGTTTTCTTTGGCACTATGTCCTCTTGTAATGACGAGGCCTCAGTGAGAAGAAGGTCCAACCGATGTCCTCGGGGTCTACTGGGTTTAGGTGTGGAGACGAGGTTGTCCTTAACAGTTTGTTCCCTCATCTAAATCAACATGATACTAACAAGCAGGCTCTGCCCCTAAGCTGAGGTCTCTACAGGAAGTGGCCTGCAGCAAATATGACGGCAGAGTTTGGAACGGACAACCCCATTTCAAAACTGGGACCCGCATGAGCCCTTTCTGGCTCATTAACGAGGTGCCTGCACACTCTTTTTGCTCAGATTTTGTACTCTTATTATGATATTTTATAGTC
The DNA here is from genome assembly GCF_964204655.1 of Triturus cristatus. Taxonomy (NCBI): domain Eukaryota; kingdom Metazoa; phylum Chordata; class Amphibia; order Caudata; family Salamandridae; genus Triturus; species Triturus cristatus. The sequence continues at coordinate 1,268,307,994 of NC_140579.1, read as the reverse complement.
ATTTATCAGACTCTTCAAGTTTATACTCTTTCCCAGTGCAGCTGAGGTGCCACTTCCCCACCAGAGTAACTCTAAGATGCAGTGTTTTTCATCCTTCCTATGAAGCATTATCTTTTATGAGCTACACTAGAGCTACACATGCTTTTGTTTGTGGTACCACAAATCACAGTATCTCCTTTGTGAGTCGCCATATGGGTAGATCTGGCTAGTAGCTGCACCAATGGAAGCAATTAAACTTGGTGTTGTCCTGTTTTCTGTCACTGCAGCTCAGAATGTAGAGGCTGATTTGTGTCTCACAGTACCGAGTAATGACTTCTAGCGCATAGAAGGCATTATTCGAAGGCCATTGCTGTTTATAGCAGGACTGTACCTGCAATTTCACCAGTCTCCTAGTTGGTTTCAGCACCCGTTTGGGTTTTGCTTTCCTCTTCCACAGAACTCAATTTTTAGAAGTTTCTTCACACTGCACAGATAACCTTGTCTGTTTTTGTCTTACCCAAGGCACCTAATCGCTTTAGGTTCCACTGATCTGTCAGAGTTTCCATCGACTAGTAGCCTGCTGCAGTTCCTATGATCACCTATTTGTGGCTCTGTCATAATGTACAGTTCTTTTATATTGACCCGGGATAGGCGCAAGTGAAAGCTGCACACTTCTATCTAATATTGTTACGAAGCTGGTGCAATACAACAAATTGAGAATATACAGTCCTCCTTTCCCATCAAGGGGTGCAATGTTTTCCATTTTAGGATTCTGCATCGGATCTGTAAATGGTATAAAAGTCAGGAATTGGTTAATAGTGTATAATTATGGCCGCAGAGTCTCCCCGGAGGGAACTGAGTTTCGCGAGAATCAGATTAGGTCTGTGGTGGAATCTAATGCACATGTTGCAAGTAGGCTGTTAAAGTGGAAAGCCACAGTTAGATTACTATTACGGTATGTGCTGGCCCTGAGACCATGCCTTTTAGCAAATGCTGCAGACAAAAATCACCTACTGGTTTGTACCATTGGAAATTCCATTAAACTAAACCGGATGTACTGTACTTTTTTTCAGGAGGTTTTCCACATTCATGTAGAATTGCTTATGGACTTTTGGAGAGCTATGTGTCCCTAGGTGTTTCAGTAATCACAGGTCTTCTAGAGAGACCCCCCTGAATGAGTATGTTCAGAACTACTTGCCTCTTAGAAACGACAGCACATACCTATCAATACTAAAACTGTTTTAATTTACATTGTATGTTCCCACTCTGTGAAAAATCTGTTTCATTCAGTGCATTTCAGTGGCAACTTGGAGGCTCTCTTTATTGAGATTTGAAATGCCCTTCTGTTCAACTTCAGTTTGTGTTAAGTACAAGTAAGGTATGGTGTATTACAAGCAGGCATTCCTTAGTACTGGCTAACTCCACTGCCTTAAAATGTGCAGATTTCTTATTTAAGCTATTTTTCCATTGTCTGGTAGTCCTATATTTGCAGTGCTGCACTCTGTTTTTTACATTTACCTGACGTGCATTATAGTATATCGAGAGACGACTTATCGAATGGTAAGCGCATATAGGGAAGTTTAGATTTACTAGTCCTAACTTCTACGTACCTTGAAGATGTATGTACTGCGTAGGTACATACATGTGGAGTTAGGTATAGAAAATGTAGTCTTACCTGTTGATATTTACTTTATTCGACATTCTGTCCATCATTGGTATTGTGACTTAAATATTCAGGGGGTACACCCTGATGAAGCATGCCCCACCATAACCTGCTGAACAAGAAAGTAGCACAACCCACAGCCAACAAGTTGCCAGACTGGATTGTAGCAATTCAGGACTTCATGTTACTGTATTTTGTTATTTGTTTTTGTGCTGTTCAGCAGAGGTGGGCTGGAGTGCGGCCTGTAGAACATTATGCTTTCTGTCTTGGGAAATTGACAGCTTGAGGTACTGGAGGTAGCTTCCTGCCTCGGTGCTGTGTAAAGCAGAAGGCTATTGGCAGGCATAAGAAGTGGTGCTAGTGATCCAGCGCGGAGGACAAAATTTACATATTCTCCTTATGTCACAGATACTTATTCACAACAGCTCATTCTTACACTCATTCATTGGTGGGGCTCATAACACCAACACGCTGCTCATTCATACACACTCTCTCGAATCTGTACACAGGAGAAAGGCTGCTGGACCAAGTGGGTACCTTATTACCTATCAGGATTAACTTCTCACTACTTTATGTACACATTTTATACAACTTCGAGAATCCTGACTTTATCATCAAGGCACTCCACTGTTTGGTCGATGGACCAACTAGTTGGACTGGTTGATGGTGAATTAGAACCAGCTAAGACACACTTAAAGCCTAGGAAACATTTGATATTTTTCTGTAATTAATTTAAGAACCACAAACTCATTTCTTATTATTTCAATTTTGTTTATCTTAGCGTTAATTAAACTCTATAATCTTGCATTTATTGTCTACAGCTCATTATTTAATCTTTAGAGTTATTAAAGAGGAAAATATGAACATTCAGAAATTACTCTTAGACATAGATTTATGGAAAATACATTGAATCATTACCATATGACAGATGACGATCGCTTCAGATCAAATAGGGAGTTATCTGCATTCTCAAATGAAAGCTCCCTCGAACAGGCAGTCCAAACCTCACCAAAGGATCAAACCGTCGTGCGAAATACAGGATGCAGTGTAATAAAGTCCAAAATTTCTGCAAAGTCCGAACATCAATCCGGAGCATGGACCAATTCCACACTCAGACTGATTAGCATAGAATTTTGGAAACACAAAGAAATAGCCCAAAGACAAATGCAGCCACAACTCCAACCCAACGAACCAACGAACGAACGCTGATGCAACCAACCCTTACAACATGTAATGATTGATGAGAGGGTTTTATGCCCTTTTCCGCCTTACTTCATTTTAGATATGGCAACTTTAGGGGCAGACCAAATATTCTGATTGGACAGTTCGGGGTTATCGATAGTTCAATGAATTTTTCCCAGTGCAAACTGGTTCTCCATAGTGACTTTTCACAAAGTTCTCAAATTGTCACTGTCCTTTCAGTTCCCAGGCGGGGAAACAGTAGTTGTATCTTTTTCAAGGTAAAAAGGGTCCTACTGACAGGTTCTCTCTTTGTCTCTTCCTTGACTCTCATTTTGTCATCTTCTGGCTTGCGGTCAAGTTCCCAACTCTCTGTCCTTGGCAAAGAACACGGTCAGGAGTTCAAGCTACCTCGTGATTTCAAGAGCCATCTGGGCATGCGCAGAAGTCATCACGCGCACATGGTAGCATCTGCTTCAGAGAACGCCATCTTGGGTACTTCGGCCTAATAGGCCTGAATGTCAACTTAAGCAGAAATAGACATAACAGCAATTAAAATATAGAAATGAAAGTTCTGATGTTCAGACCCATACAAATCCCAATATATATTAGTATTTTCCTAGCTGTAGCAACATTTAAAGCAATAATATTTACCACTTGATAACCTTTAAAGCACAAAACGATCACAAAGCAACATAAATCATGCAATTTTACTATTTCACCACTATCTAAGGTTAGTCAGCATACCCTAGTTAATTAATTAACTTTGCCATGCAATTCGCATTTTAGTCCCATGTATATTTGTGTTTATCAAGGTGCAAACGTTGATTAGTATTACTTCCACTTCAAACAATTATGTAATCATACTAAAATTAATTTACATAACTTAATTTCATGCAAATTAGAGGAGGTATACAAAATTTTGTTTTACTGCTCCATCACTAGCAAGGAGGAGACATATGGTGAGTAGGGAAAGACCCTCTGATGCACGGAGCTAAGGCTCTGGATAGGCTATTGTTCTCAAGAATTGTGGCTCAGTATGTTTCAACACGAAGGATCTTTTGCACCAAGATGGCGGGTGATGTGAGACAGTGGACGGGAAAGCACAAGTTATTTGGAACACAGAAGTGGGAAAGATCTACCTTGCTTATACCGAGTTTTTTCTTTTGTGGCAAAGACAACTGTCTGAGGAAAGGCAGCATGTACAGGCTACCCTCGGTACTTGGAGGGTGGGGAGGAGTATGGCAGCAGAGGCTGATGTGGGTGGTGATGGTGCATTCTATTCAGGTAAAAATGGCAGCTGAGGACATCATTTTGAGAGTCTGCTGCTGCCTCTTGACTTCTGTAGGAAAGACAGACTGACAAAGGGAGATCTAATCTCTCTCATGCCCACAGACACCTTCTCTCGAGCCTTAAGAGCTTGATTGTGTAAAGGATACATATTCCAAGGCTGCTTGGCTGGCACAAGTGCCAGAATGTGCACAGTGAAGACTGCAGCAGAGTCTATGCCCACCTTTACGGGGACCCTGTCTGCATGCAGTGGCTGCCTGCTGATTGTGCTTTTGCGGGCGGGTGCCTCTCGATGCCCTATGGCGCTTCGGCAGAACTTGCGCTTTCTGCCAGGCATCATCGGATGCAAGCCTGCACCACTGATGCTCAGCTCAGGGCCACCGAGGAGTAACCTAGCAACCGACAGCAACAGAGGATGACCTGACCCTCTGCTGCAAGGGAGTGTAGAGTTGCAGAACGATTTAAACCAGCTGATGCTTCATGCTGTAATGCACATCAACGGCCTGGGCATCAATAACAACACTCCAGCGTGTACTTGGGTCTCCAGAGGCATGCCAGAGGCATGCCAGAGGCATGGAGGGAAACAAATAGCATGATGGGAGACGCCTATAACGGGAGACTGTCGCGGGCCGGTGCAGGGTGACGTGTTACTTGCCAAATACAAGCACAGCAAAGACATTACCTCAATTTTCCGGGCCTATTTAGACTCATGTCTGTAATGGAAGTTTCGGAACCAACTGTAATGCCCTCGCTGCTGAAATCGTTACAATGCGTTTAACGCACTACATAACATATAGTTATTTTTACCCAACTTAACGTACTCATTTTATTTGGATGGAAAAAAAGACTGAGTGTACACCTAGGGCCTCTCACTTGTGACCTAGGAATCCAACAGGCACCGGCAGTGAAGTAATGAGTCCACCAAGCCATCAGACTGTGCCTTTGTCCCTTGCCTCACTGAGTTTCAACTGAAATCCCATTGCCAAGTTCCCTAATCCTCTGGACCGAACACCGTTTCCATTTCTACCCCGTTACTTTACATATTCTCAATAACTCTACAGTTAAAAATTCCACTTATAACAACTACAGTATTAAACGTTACGTAAAAAAGATTATAATAATATTTATTATTATTTTTATCATTATTATTACCCTCAGTTGGTCCTTAATTTATCCACCTTGATCCTATCAAATAGTGAGTTAGACTTTCCGTAATTATTACCGGTGACCTGAACGTCACGCCAGATGGCATCCGGCATCCGTGAGTATTTTCATCACAGAGTCATCCTGCTGGCTTTATTTCTATGAATTTGCCTCCAGCAGCTTTATTATTATTTTTTTTGCTAAAATGTTTTTTTTTTTTTTTTAAATTCTTTCCACTGTGTATCTGACTCCTCTCAAGTTATTTTAACCTAATCTGTATATATATTTTTGTATCCATTTTGTTGCAAAAAAAGGTTTTGCGACGAAAATCCTTCAACAGTTTCCGTAAACACACTCCATGATTCATTTTCTCAAAAAAAATAAACAAAAGCTACATTTGGTATTTATGGTGCTGACCATTTGACTTGTTATTGTTGAATAACTTTATTCGGTTTGTTTTAAAACCATCAAAGTATACAAATGCAAGTACGAATACTACTAGTTTTTAAAAGTATTTAAACAATTATGAAAAAGTCATCAGACATATCTAAACTCCATAAAAAAAGTGCATAGCTAAAAATTCTAAAAACATTTATCAACTAATGACATATAAAACAGCATACAATGGAGGAGCACGACACTAGGGGAACACTGATAAAAAGGCTTTTGCTTACAGCGTGCAATTCATTTAAGCCGGAAAATCCATTTGAATCATAGGGATTTAATTTTTAGAATTAAGAATCGGCACCATCGATATGCAGAAGCTTTTCCCATGTGATCCAGAACGAGAATAGGAATCGACTGACCGCGTAAACTATTGGTCCTGTGGTATCAGTTTTCAGGATTCTGTAGGCAACCTGACGTTGCCTAACTCCAATGTTTAAGCAGGTCGGTCGTATCCATCTCTTACGGATCTTTTTGTATTTTGTACAGAAAAAAAAGAATGTGCTCTTCTGTCTCTAAAGTTACTACAGTATTAAACGTTGCATAAAAAAAGATTATAATATTTATTATTATTTTTATCATTATTATTACCTTCAGTTGGTCCTTAATTTATCAACCTTGATCCTATCAAATAGTGAGTTAGACTTTCCGTAATTATTACCTGTGACCTGAACGTCACGCCAGATGGCATCCGGCATCCGTGAGTATTTTCCACAGAGTCATCCTGCTGGCTTTATTTCTATGAATTTGCCTCCAGCAGCTTTATTATTATTTTTTGCTAAAATGTTTTTGTTTTAAAAATAAATTCCACTATGTACCTGACTCCTCTTCTTTTAAGTTATTTTAACCTAATCTTTATGTATATTTTTGTATCCATTTTGTTGCAAAAAAGGATTTTGCGACCAAAATGCTTCAACAGTTTCCATTAACACACTCCATGTTTCATTTTCTAAAAAAAATAAGCAAAAGCTACATTTGGTATTTATGGTGTTGACCATTTGACTTGTTATTGTTTTGCTTCTTTATGTATGAAATAACAAATGTGAGTCTATACTAATTACCACACAGACATTTTACTTGACATGAACATCTTCTTAAAACAAATCTCTTAATCTGATAAAGTAGGAAAAAAGAAACACAAATCACTGTGAATAAATATCTTCTTTGTAGGATTAAGAAGCTTTCTCGCCGAAAATATCTGCTGTACTTCGATGTGTTTATTTCAGTTATTCCTTAGTCTGCTGTGCTAGGCACACAGGCAGCAGCAGTAAATGCTTTTCACAACATGCACCTTGCAAAGATCACGTTTACTTTACTATCGCGCGCTAACAAAATGAGGTTCTGTACTAATGGCTGGGCTTCAACCATCATGCATGACCTCGCATTCCCACACCAACCAATGTTTCAATCCCTACAATTATTAATCCAGCCATAACTGGTTTCTCGTTACATCCACAATTGATTTTGCATGAATGCCACTTCAGCATCATTAAAGCCAAACCGAAATTGATTACTAAAATAAAATCGCCCCTTTTAGAAAAGTTACATTACACCGTCCTGCTGTTGTAGTGGTTAAGGCCCTATTGACTGATAGGCCTCAACATCAGAATGGATAGCCTGTCATTTTCCAGACAGACCCCTTAAGACACAGAAATCTTCAGGCGCCACCATACACTCATGCTGGTACTTGGTAATATGATGCTAGCAATTAGAATATGTAAATAGACTGCCTATTTTCTTAGCTCAAAATTGACTCCTGTAGACCGAGTGGTCAGGTGGTAATCTTCAGGAAAAAGTAACTGGCCAAGTCACAAATTCTGATGGACACTCATCCACCTGAGGCTAAATGTATTAGGTCGTGAGGATTTGTGTATGTTGAGATGTCTCTTGAACAGAGTCTAGTGCAGCCCACTGCACCTTCATGGTACTTGCTGAACCAGTGACAAAGGTGGAGCTGAAAGTGAAAACCAGCTATAACCTACAGAGAGAAGCCTGGAGCTTTACCAAGCCTCAACTAGGCTCCAGTGTTCAGAGAACCTGCTTCCCTAAAATCACTGTTGAGTGGCCCGGGGGCATCATCGAATGCAGGTAGACACCAGATGCTCGCTGTTTCACATTGCTACTGGTACACCGTCCTGTTTGACTCAAAGCTTTTGAAATTCAGGCTCAACCCTTAAAACCAGAAGATCTCTGCATGTACGGTATGTCCACTTAAACTGCTGAGGTTGAATCTGCAGGAGCCGGACTGGCACATATAGAAAAGTGAAGATTTCCTGATATAGTGTAACCGCTAGAAGACTTCTTGGGCTGGAGCAGAGTCGTAGCTCGAAGAGCAACTGTTTCTGTTCCAGCCCAACCAGCCTTTCTGAACCACAGGCCCAGGTAGTTATCTTTTTAGGTTTATACACAATCTGAACAGTTGGGTATAGAGCAGATGCAGCACCAGTTTAGAGAATTATACCAAAATATTTAAGTCAAAATTTGTTAATCTGTGTGCTGGTCCTGAAAGCTCCCCCTGTCCAAGGGTGCTACCTGAAACAGGAAACAATCTAGAACAACAATATATCAGAACCGCACCACCTTTCTTGACATATATGCAAGAAAACTTGATAATCCATATAAGTCCAATCAAACCAATTGATACGAGAGATGTCAGTTGTCCCAACAGCTGTTATATAATTTCTTTTATTTTCAAAAAAGCCATCAGCCAACGCGTTTCGTCCCAATCTACTAGGACTTCTTCAGGGCTGAAATTTACATAAAAAAGGAGCATATAAAAGAACATATAAAATCTGACATGTTACAATACTAACAAGACCTACAACATTAGATTACAACATTATAAATTACAGAGCTAGTTATCTTTGAAACATGTAAAAAACATTAAAAAGCACAAAGACAACCTTCACATAAATTAACATCTCCAAGTTAATTTATTTTATCATTAAGAGCCATAGATGGTACATTTCCAATAATTTTCAAAGATTATTATAACATGTTTGTATTCAATTAATACTCCATATACCATAAGAAACACAGAATACAAAATAAACAATATTGCAATGAATATATGCATACAATAAAAGCGAAAAGTAACCAGTGGAAAAAGAAAGGGGAAAGAAACACACCCAATCGCATAAGTTAGAAAGGAGAGAGCATGAACAAAGCTACCAGTTTCATGACACCCACAATGTGGCTAGACCCATAAAAACACACCCGTGGCTGACATACAACTATTGTAATGTACATAAATGTCACCTACCAATAATATTTCCTTCGAATACAACTGAAAAACTGAATGAGAACAATCGTCCGATTCCAAGTAACCAAAAACTCAACAATAGCTGGTGTTTCTGTAATATGAACCAATATAATGTAATGAGTCATCCCCTCGGTTTTGCAATCAAAGAACATGTTCAACCAAAAATCCATAGGTGAAATACCCACCTGGGCCACTTCATATATTAGTGTGATCAAAATTAATCTGTAATCATATCAAGGGTGGTTCCTTTCCAGTCCCAATAGCAACCTTGGCGCAACGGTGTTATGGCCGGTGACAACAAAAACAAGCAATGCGCACCCGATGAATTCTTAGGTGAACGCATAGGTGGATATTATCAAGCAAGCGAAATACACATACTATATATATGTCAGGAGCTAACAGCTAGATAAGCACCAATGTCAACAATAGTATGTAATGGTATATTACTGCCAATGTGAGGCAAGAAACCATCAATCTCACTTGATAAATCTAACAGTATTGCCTGAGGAAGGAGAAGGATGGTCTGGGTCCACACATGGCATCACCCTCATCCAAAATCATCAATCCTTAATAGTGAAATATCACATAGTATGGCAAGCGAACAATCTGACATTTGACCCAAAGGACAAACACAATCAAAAAGCACACGCACCCCAAACCGGCATTCATGGCCCACACCGCGTTCCAACACATATCTCTGCACATCGTTATTCACCCCAGAAAATTAACATAGCAAAAGAGCAATTGATCTTACGACACTGGCACTACCCTAAATCCCCATCGTATGTTCAAGCCGAAGCATTCAAAAATCTTTATTCAATAGCGCTCGCTTCCAAAAGAAATTATAGTAATTGAACAAACCACTTATCCCCCCGAGACTATCCCGTGGGCCGTAGGTCAACTCACCTGTAACAAAACCGTCTCGCGACGTGGCTCTAATTTGAAGAAAATAGTGTGACCCGAGTTCCAGCATCGCGTTCCTATTTGAAACACCTACCAACAAGCAGTGTTGCCAGATTTTTAGACCCGTCCCAAGCCCAATGCAGCTGAAATACAAGCCCAAAACAAGCCCAATCAGACCAGTTCCAGCCCAAAAACCAGCCCAAATTAGCAAGTGTCCAATTAAGCGCAAATCGACATCAGAACCAATTTTAACGACAAATATACATTCTATTCAATATACAGATGGTGGGAGGGTGTTAGCAGCAAGGCACATACTTTGCATATGCTTCATTTAAATTGTTTTTATCATTAACATGGCCATGGATGCAAGGCAACAATAAAAAATGTCCAGCGAACTGGTGAGTAATGATCCTGCTGGAGAGCAGCCCTTTGCCCGTTTGTAGTTTTGAAATGCAGACAGGCTGTATTTTATTTGGATAGCTCAGTGGGTTACTGCCTTTGTCACAGAAATTCTTGTGTTACTTGCAGTTCAGAAATTACAATCCTAACATAGGACAGTGACCTATGAACTGTCATCAAAGAGCTGCATACAAACATGGATGGTATAATTAGAACTTTTTTTTGTGTTACTATATAGTTAGAAATTCCCCAGTCTTTCATTATTTTAATGTTGCTCAAATGAGTTTGGGCCGATATACATTTTTATTAGTAAAACCAACCCCCAACCACTGGGTATGCTTTAAATCCCGAGTTTGTGCTTTCCCAGCCCAAACCCTCTTAAAATATACTGCCCAACAGTATGGATGACATTTAATTCCTACACCTTGTAATCCTCTGACTTATGTGACATTCCCTATAGACTGAATGACATACTTGTATGATTCATTGTCTCTGTATATTGTGCGTGTGACACCCTACACTGATATGAATAGCGCTACACAACAAATGAAATGCATATGATAGGGGGCAAAACACAGACATGAAGGCACTGTTGGAGGTTGGTAGTAATGGTATCTGCTGAACAAGAGGTCATTGATGAGGCGCCAAAAACGACTTTCGCACTAGCGCGCCGCTAAAACACGATTGTGTCATGATGTATCATGTCTCACTGGCACTTACCTGGTCGCTGGTGAGTCACACGGTCACCGGTGGTGGGTGGCTGGCAGACTGGACACTAATGCTGCCTGGCACTGCAGGCTGGCAGCAGGCACGGTGGCAGTGGCTGGGCCTGGCCGCTGGCGGGCCTGGGGGCTGGACTCCGAGTGACTGGGGCTGGTCTGGGGGGGCTGGAGTGACTGGGGGCTGGGGCTGGAGCTGCGCTGGACTCGACTCTGGGGCTGGAGCTGGAGCGAGGTGGGCCTGGGGCCTGGACCTGGGCCCGGGCCCGGGTGGCTAGGCCTGGGCCTGCGGACTCGTGTCATCGACTCGTCGTCGTTGCTCGTGACTCTGTCTATCTCTCCGACCTCAACAGTGAGTCTCTCACACCGTCTTCACTGCCTGGTGCGTGCCTGCCTGCGTGGCGCGCACGCCGCTACTGCACAGTACTGCTGCCTGTGAGGTGACTCGTGACTGCTGCCTGCCTGTGCATTCAGTGCTGCACGCTGCACCCGGCCGCAGTCCGACACTAGTGACTCACTGACTCCGACTCCGTCCGAGTCCGCACAGACAGTCACTACTCACTCGTCGTCGTCGACCGTCAGCGAGCAAAGCAAGCAGAGTCAGCAACTCAGCAGAGGAGAGACTGTCACAGACTAGAGTCTCACTCTCCGTCAGTGTCTCGAGTCAAGTAGATCACCGCCGCCGAAAAGACCGTCACCATGCTCACGTCAGCCCCCGCATTTATGGGAACCGCGGGGGCTGACCTAAAATTAATTCCCAGGGCCGTCATTGGTTGCGTTTTCGCACGCTACACCATGACGGCCCTGGAGACCCCCCACATTGGCTAATAATTGCCACGGCCACCACGAGGGGTATGGTAAAAGTTAGGTGGTGCGTGGTCAAGGGCTCTTCTCTCCATGTGTGACGTCACGCCCATAGAGTGAGTGTGCACTGTGCTGCTATGCAGAACACACAACAACAAGAAGAAGAGAAGACTCAGACAGACTTGTAGTTGGTGTGGCAGTGGCACGTGACGCAGGCCCGGCAGCCGCAGGCAGCACCAGCAACAATGTAACAACTAGTATAGTAGTCAAGTCAACCACTTAGCCAATGGCAATGGCAACTGCAACATTGACCAATGACTGTTGCGTTGCCTGGCTTGGTTCGTTGTTGGCAAGTTCTGCGTTGCTATGCTACCTGTAACCTGCCTGCTGTGTGTGGCTGGCTGCCCTGAAGACGACGTGACGTCACTTGCAGACCGTGCTGCCTCTCTCAGGATAGGAGCCTAGGGGGGTGGGTGGGCTTCGCTGGGGCTGGGCTCATGATGGCTGACTGCTGGCCTGGCTGGGGCGCGGCGGGGCAGAGACAGAGAGGCATGATGCATGATGCAAGCAACGCGCAGGTGCATAGATAGTGGTAGTGAGCGTGGGCGCCCGCCCAAGGCGAGTATTTTCCGCACAACGTCATAAAACCAGCCCAAAAAGTAGCCCCCCGCCAGGCATGGGTTTTTCCCGCACAACTGGGAAAAAAGTAGCCCAATTGTGCGGGAAATAGCCCAATCTGGCAACCTTGCCAACAAGCAGCGTAACCACGTCCTGACGTCACACACGCCCCGCAAGTTTACCAAAATCCAACTGTAAACAAGGGCGCCATATTGGAAACATGCCCCAAACTAACATATCTAGCGAGATTTAATACTTCTGACATAAAATTATATTCTTAGTAAGAATAAACAATAAAAATTCACCTAATTGAATATAGAATGCTGATGCCATACATGGTTAATAAGTCATTGTCACAGTATTGGTTTCGGTACCGTACACACAATCAGCGGCACCTCGTAAAACCGAAATCAAAATATTTTATTTTAATCAATGGATATCTGGTGCATGGGGTCTCAATAACCCATAACATGCATGCTGAGCGCCCAAAAAATAAAACCAATCTCAATTCTATAGGGGCACCTTGCTCACAAGCTAGATGCATAAATGAAATCTCTAGTGGAAGACCCAATGCGGACTCCACATGCCGGCGGACATGTTGAGTGAGTATAATAGCTCATATCCAAGACCCAAAAACGGGTCGTATATTACAATGTTATACTAATAATGGCACCTAGTGGGATACTGAGTTGGTCATAATTGTACATATAGCGATTATAAACCAATAATGTGTTTAAAGGCTATTTTCCTTTCGGTGGGGTTTTAGCAGTTATTATAGGTTTAAACCTAAAACCAGATAGCCTAAGTATAATATTCAGAAAACTCAAAACAAATCAAAAAGGTCCTTCAGCAAAACTGGCATATTGAGCAGGCTCCAATAGATTACCGACTAGTGTGATAGGTAGGTGATCAACACACGGGGACATACAAAAAAAAAAGAATATATATACAAGAAAGGAGAAGTAGAAAAGGAAAAGGCCAGTACATACATTTTTGTTTGTCATATATTGCCAGAAATCACAAGCATATTGTCCAATTTGATGATAACTTAATCTTTTTGTTACTGGTAGTAGTCCAGTCCTGTGGTAACCTTTAGTATAATCAACAGAGTTCTCATCCAAATAAAACATAATTAGACAGCTGAGTTTACTGCCAAACGATGAGCCCTTCGTCTTAGGCAATTATAGGTGATAGTGCATCTTATCGTCAGTATTGTGTCCCATCTCAATGCACCTCAAGTGGCAAATCCATATGGCTTCCCTACGTCTCAGTGCCAATTCATGGTTCCCAGCCCGTGGGATATGATCAATACCATGGAACCACACTTTGCATGCATTATCATGTATTTCCCCCATATGATAGGTCATGGGGTATCTGAAATCGTTATGCTTTAATGCCTGTATGTGTTCTTGAATGAGCAATTTGAGCGGCCTCACAGTAGTGCCCACATAGATTTTGTTGCACTCACAACCCAGTATGTACACAACATATTTTGTATTACAATTTATGAAGTGTTTGATGTCATAATCCTTGTTAGTGTTATATGCAAAACTCTTTATCTTATCCTGCGTAGGCGAGACCTTAAAAGAACTAGCATAGCCTCATTCAAACCCATTAGAACAGGTTGGTGCTGCGACAACACCATTCGAGCAAAAAAAACAAAAAACAATGTAGTTGCATATACTTCAAAGACAAGAACAGAATTGAGCTAATATATCACCCACCAAATGCATGTGATTAGAATGAGGGCCTGGGACACCCTGAACCCATCAGCAAATGTCCTGCACCAAAATAGCCTCCAAATCCATAACGGATTGACTCGAGTCAAGCTGCGACAGTTGAGGCCATTAGAATAAATCTAAATTAGATTAGCACCTTGGAAATCTGTCAGTTTAAGATTGGAACTAAGTTATCACCTCTTCTATCAGTGATCTTTGGGTGGTAGATGGGCTACACCCCTCAACCGAGCAGCAATAAACCGGAGCTAGTCCAGGCTTCTCACATGAGTAGCTCGTGAGCTACTGGTAGCTTTACAGCTGCCTGTAATTCGCTCTCCTTTGTGCAGCACAGAATGCACAATTCGAAGCTTCTGCTTGGTTTAATTAATATATGTATAGCTAAACTGAAAAGTATGTATTAAAGTATAGTGTATTTTCAGGACTCATAAGCTGTCGTTTGAAGAAAAATTATTGAATTTCCAAAATATATTTAAAGCTGATATGAGTGAGAAATTATGTGGAGTTCAGGAGACTTATTTCTGGGAGCACCTTGGTGCCAGGGGCATTGCAGCTATGGTTGTTATGTATTACCCATGTAGAGGCATTTCCACATTGACAAAGCCTTTTTTACATTACTGCTAGCGACCATGCCTGATGCACTTAGGTGATCACTGCTGGTAATCTTACATATGGTGGCCACTAATGTAATCTTGTCTGATGTGGTCACCATTACAAAAATAATAATAATAGTAGCTCGGGATAATTTTTATCAAACATAAGTAGCTCTGATTACAGAAAAGGTTGGAGACCCCTGAGCTAGTCCATGACTTTTGACCCCTCCACCTCAACTGAACATTGACCAGAATGGCGGAGTAGTGGGACTGACTTCACACACTCTTAAACCCACAAAGAGATTGCAGAATTGATCCATTGCCCCATCATTAGTTCCTCAACGTATCCTGAATAGCTGCTGAAGATCTTGGGGAATGGCAGTGAATGGAAAATACAGATAGCAAACAGCACCATATGAGTCCTGTTGATCTTTTCTTTGTTCTTGGTGCTGTCTTCAAGGCTCACGAAACCCAGGGTAGTAAAGGGCTAGCCTGGCCCCTTGATGGCTCTGATTGACGCCCATGCCCTCCACTGCTTTAGGAGTGGATGGATTCAAGGAGGTCACTTGCTTGTTTCCGGGAAGCTCAGTATGTGTCAAGTTACACATTGAGTAGAAGCATTCCAATGACCCCCGATGAAGGCGGCTGAACTAAAAAGACGTCAACAAAAAAACACAGTCCCAGAAATTGGGTCCTCTGCTTTTGGTGCAGTGAATGAATCCTTTGAGCTGTGGCCTTGATGATGAAGCCATTAATCATCATTCCCTGTAAGTCACAGCTGCTCAGACACAAGCACACAGTGTCTGAGTGCCAAGCTCTGGGGATTTCAATGTCAAAGCCACTTCAGCCAAGACAAAGGCAGGAGTCCCTGCCTCCCTTTCCCACCCTACGCCCAATGGCTCTTTCCCTTCCTTATGATAATCCAGGTGATGTGCTCTGAGGTAGAGGCATATTTCTTTTTTTTAAAATCCATATTTGTAAGCAAGAGCCGCGCATCGTACAAAGCAATCCGAAAGATCTCATGAAGATGTATCTACATATAACATACAGAATACTAGGAGGGGGCTGAATGTAACAAACGCCTATGACATCACCATCTTTGATAGAACAAATGAACTCTAGCACGGAGAAATCGAACAGAATATTCAAAACATCAGTACCGGTCCTGATTGAGAGTACGCTTCTTGTTATGTTATGCCATCCAGTATTTTTAAAGCAAACAAGAAGGGGTATGGTTCAAACGCCAAATGAGGATGAGCAAGGCTGAGCATCAGAACCCGTTTTCCTACGCTGCAGTAGAGCCCACTACACACGTGATCTTCTCCCTTTTCTTGTCCTCCTCCCACCTCTTCCTAATTCTTACATCCCCGGCATCTTCCGTTCTCTCTTACTTTAACCCTGTGATGCCTGGGAGGCTGATAGGTCCAGGGTTATTGGACGTTATTGGGTTCCCTGTATGGATGTTCCTTATATAAAGAGGAGGCTGCCACAGATGGTCTGGGTGGGCACCATACACCGAAAGCGATACCCCAATGACTTGTAATGTGAGTGCCGTCTACACCCAGTACCAGCCTTTAATGAAACCATTCCTGAAGATCGCGATCGCAGGCTTTAGCTGGCAATCCCAGATGAATGTGCTAACAATGTAGGTTCTAGTAAGGGGGTGTATTGCATCAGGCCTGCTGTATGTTGTTGCTCACCACTAAGGCAAATAAGGTAGCCATAGTGTTTACATCCACAAGTTGCACCACTTCCGGGGCTCCCTTCTGGATACTGGATAGGGAACTACGCCCTGCCCATACACTTCCTTGCTGAGCAGGATCGGTCGGACTGGTACACAAAATAGGCCCAGGCACCAAATTAAAATCGACCCCATTAGCGAATCACATAGCTAAAAAAGTGTCCCACGTTGGCAAACAGGGCAGTTTTTAACTTGAAGAGACACGCTGTTTTGTGTAGATGTTTTGCAAGGTACGGGAACCTCCTGCCTATGAGGGTGGCTCAGCTCAAGGCCATTAGATGCAATATTTCTCTATCGGTGTACGGCGTGCCCTCTGACAGCAGCCTGAGCTGAAGCATATTTGCCATTGTTATCTATGTGACTTCATTCTTACCATCTGAAGGCTGGTTGTTCCTTAGCAACCTCCTTTCCCACGATGTGAAGCTCGCACGCTGTAATTTATGAACATGCACACATCAAACTGCGCACCACCTGCAACCAAGCAGAGGAAGTGCTGGTCTCCATACATGCCGACGTGGACTTTTTCCCAAAATGGGAGTTTGTATGGGACCTGCAGTGCCTCTGTGTTCAAGCGGTTACCCCAAGGTGCTTGTGGCCATACACCCCAGGGCTTGGGAGCTGGTGAGTCCAAGGCCATCACCTGCCTGCAACAGTTATTACAGTGCCGCAGACTCACGAATAGGAAAACAAGAGAGATCCAGAGATGCTGATGACTCTAAAAGCCCAGTGGGGCTTTGGCAAGTCTGTCACCTGCCATGTATGGCGCCAACAGACCTCTCAGGAACATACATGACACCCAAGAAATACAGCAGGCTTCTTTGGAGCACAAGTTACAATGCTCCAGGGGCCTGGCCCTGACCACCATGAGTGGGTAAAAAGATATAGCCAGGAGCCCAGCAGCCCTGCGGCCCAGAGGCCCCCAATATTTCCGCAGGCGGGCATTCAGCCCAAGGCCTTTAATATTTGTGTGATATGGGAAACTCAGGGGCCCCTCGTCACATACTGCAGGGGTGGGGAAACATAATTTAGTGTTAGGCCACTGGAAACAGCTTTAATATTCTAATTCAACGCTGAAGTTTCTGTTTGCTCAGTAACGGATACAGCACCCCTCAATTCTGGCCTAAGCACTGACCATGCTCTTTGCATCTTAGACCATTAGTTTTGCCATTTTCTGCTGCTTAGCCTACAAGCAGCCCTCAATATCGAAACTTTTAGGTATTCTCTTCCTATTATTCTGAAAGTGATCTGTAACGAACCCACCCGTTAAGTATTGTATGTGCAGACGTGTGTATTGAAATATATAATCACAGACATAACAAACCGGGCATCCAGCGCAAGACCGTCTTCTTAGGACCACTGCTTCAGCAGGCAAGAGTAATGAAATTCATAATAATACTTCCAATTGGACACATGACTGACCAAAGCTACATATATACTTATGGGCCAACACATTGTGCTATCCGTTGTAATAAACTATTTTGTACTGATATTTATTTGCAACATTAGAGGCGCACTCCCTCTTTCCTCACTCACCATTTTATTCATCCTCTAATTTGGGTCTCATGCCAATGAAAATCAAGACGTTGTTTGTGGAAACTCCAGCCTAGTTTCATCTAATTTAGGCTGCTCTTAGCTTGTAGTTGTGTTTGTGTATCTACTCCTGTTCCTTTGGAGCAGAGTGTGCAGATGTTGTACCTGTCCACACTTGGAGTTAAGTGTATCAGGCCTTCTTTGGGACAGATTGCTCAGGGTTGTGTACTTGCCCACCCCTTGGAGTAGAGTACTCAGAGTGGTGAATCTGTCCCCTCTCTGTTTGAGGGAAGTGCTCAGAGTGGTATATATCCCCCTCTCCCTTGGAATGGCATGCTCAGAATGATAAATGTACCGCTCTCCCATCAACTATAATACTAAGAGTGGTGTATCTGTCCCAACACCCAGAGTTGGATTCCCAGAGTGATATAGTTGACCCCTCTTTTGGCAAAGAGTCGTCAGAGTGGCAACTCTGTCCCCTATCTGTTGAAATGGAGTGCACAGAGTGGTATATCTGTCCCCAACACTCCCTTGGAGTTGAGTACTCAGAGTGGTATATCCTCCCCTCTCCCTTGTAGTGGAGTGCTCGTAGTGGTATATCCTCACCTCTAGCTTGGAGTGGAGTGCTCAGAGTGGTATATCTGTCCCCAGCAGTCCCTTGGAGTTAAGTGCTCAGGGTGGTATACCTGTCCCAACCTGTCCCCTGGGTTGGAGCGCTCAGAGTGATAATCAGTCCCCATCAGTCCCTTGGAGTGAACTGCTCAGAGTGATATATGCTCCCCTCTTCCTTGGAATGGAGTTCTCAGACTTGTACATCTGTCGCCACTAGTCCCTTGGTGTGGAGTGCTCAGAATGGTATATTTGTCCCCACCAGTCCCTTGGAGTGAAGAGCTCAGAATGATAATTTGTCCCCAGCATTCCCATGCCGTGGAGTGCTCAGAGTGCTCTGTTCCCTCCAGTCCCTTGGAGTGGAGAGCTCAGAATGGTATTTTTGTCCCCACCAGTTCCTTGGAGTGAAGTGCTCAGAATGGTATATGCTCCCATCTCCCTTGGAATGGAGTACTCGGAGTGGTACATCTGTCCCCATCACTTCCTTGGAGTGGAGTGCTCAGACTGGTATATCGTCCCCACCAATCCCTTGGTGTGGAGTGCTCAAAGTGGTATTAATGTCCCCTCTGTTGACATAGAGTATTCAGAGTGGCATATCCCTCCCCTCTCTGTTGGAGTGGAGTACTCAGACTGGTATATCCTCCCCACCAATCCCTTGGTGTGGAGTGCTCAAAGTGGTATTCATGTCCCCTCTGTTGATATAGAGTACTCAGAGTGGCAAATCCCTCCCCTCTCTGTTGGAGTAGAGTGGTATGTCTGTCCCCACCAGTAACTTGGTGTGGAGTACTCGGAGTGGTATAATTGTCCCCTCCTTTGACATAGAGTACTCAGAGTGGAGGGGCGGAGAAGATGGCGGCAAGAGCTCGCAGCTCCGACTCGGAGGATTATAACAAACTTCCCTTTTGCCACCCACGGGCCAATGAGGAAGGCTCCTCATAGAGAGAACACCAGGAACCATCAACGCGATCACTTTTGAGCGGTTCGAGACAAATCACAGCTTTTTTACCGTTTCAAGCCGTGAGACCTGAGATCCGAACTACGCAACGATTTATGAGAGACGGTCTTCTGCGCGCGAAGGATACTAAAATTATAACGGCTCTTCGAGACAGAAACCCATTGAGAAGATTTCACACAGACCCAAGGGGTAAACAAGTAAGTACTGCCAGAAATTGTCATAGAGCAAGCTAAGAACTGATGGCTAAATGTTTAAGCCCGACCGCATGGTGTTTCTGACTTCAAGATGGTGCAACTGTGTTTGGGAGATAAAGGGGGGGCGAGCAAGCCGACACAAGAGCACTTTCTGTGTGTGAAAAAGGCCTCTTTATTGAAACAGGTGCATATCACAAATTTCAACCCTTGGCAACTGCCTTCCAAAACTAAGAACCTCACTATACAAGAATTTCCTGACCCCTTGTTCCTCGCCCCACCTCTACGATCCCCACATCAGATCCCCCCACCCCACGAAATACAACATAACATTCCATAACCATACTCTTACCCAATCCTACACAATGTATCATTTCCAAATCCTAAACTCCCCTGACCCTAATCCCCACCTGCCTTTGTGCTACTGTAACTAACCAACCTCTAATCTAAACTTATCCTACCTGGTTATCCTTTCCCTGCTCCTGCTCACAAACTACCAACATATAACAAAAAACTACAGCCAATCCCGGCCAACTGTCAATCACCCCGCCACCCAGAAAAAGGCGGGAGTGTAGGCAGAGACGGCACCTCCCCCTTTTTCTGCCCCCCCACAACACCAACACAAGTCACTTCTCAACGCCTATAAACACCCAGTAACCTGGCCAATACCTCTCTCAATTCTAATAGGTACAAATCTATCCCCAGCCGTGATAAATGGACCCCGTCATCTCTGAAGAATTCCGGTGTGTCATATCGAATATCTTTAAGCGCAATTCTACAAATCCCCATCTGCCTACAAAACCTCACCATTTCTATGTTCAACTTACGCCTGGCCTTATCCACCGCACCCAGGTTAACGGCCCCTCTCCAAACCCTGCGAGGAACAAACTCCGTCCAGACAATAGAACAGCCAGCCCACCGCACGTTAATCAAAGCCAAATCCCTCTTCATGCAACGCATAAGTGCCAAACCCGTCTCCCTGAAGATGTAGTTTTCGCCTAAGTGAAGTACTAGAACATCTGGGCACCTACCCGCCACCAAAATCCCGTTGAGAACCTGTAATAGCTCATTCCACCGCATACCACCCCTACCACGCCAACCCACAGAAAAAAGTTCTTTATGAAACCCCAGATTTTCCCCAAAATAGCTCAAGCGGGCCTGAAAATGCGCCCGTTTCACAAAAGAATGGCCGACAATCCAAATGGACATCTCCCTGGCAAGGGGACCCATCACCGAACCTGCAACGAGAAACATGAGTGAACAGCAGAAAAAAATTAAAAAGAACAAACGCGCTATAACCCCCCAGGTACACTGCGCACATAACGTTGATAACAGTCCGAAGAACACCTGCCCAACCTCATAATGTCCCCTCGCTCCCAGCCTCTAGAGTGAGCTTCTGAAGCTGCACCAATACGAAACGAATTTGTCCCAAAATCCTTGCCGTCGATCCCCAGCCTGCCCAAAGCTTTCCGCAGTACTGCCCAAAACTGCGAGGCCTTGACACACCGCCCATCCCCATGCCCAAAGACCAAACCCCCCAAAGCCCCCGAAAAAGACCTCCACCTCAAACCCCACTGAAAAGGACAAATCTGCGGAGCCAGCCCCTTTTTCAAAGAAACCCATTTTCCCCTGCCCCTCTGATCCGTCTTAGCCCTCCTCAGCCATATGTGAACGCTGTTGGCACTAAAAGAAACCTCCCGGGGGGCGTGGCCAAGATGGTGGCATGAGCGGACGCTTTCCCTGCCGGCTCCCGCTCCGTTGGGCCCCTAGCCCCGGTCTAGCAGCAGTATCTCCCCCCATGCAGTGACGAAAACCAGCAGCGGGGACGGCGGAGCTCAGGTGGGGAGCCGTGAGGAGGCTCGGGACCCCCAGGACGCCTCGGCGGCGAGCAGAGAGCCGCGGGAGTTGAGGCGCCGGGAGGGGGCGGAGCATCGAGCCGGGCCGGGCAAGAGCGCTCCTGGCCAGAGATCTACGCGAGAGCCCGGACTCGCTGGCGGGGCCTTGCCGAGGGTGGCGGCGAGACGCGATCTCTCGCAGCAGAGATCGACAGTTGGCCCTGGTGGGGGAGTGGCGGCCCGGCGGCAGCGGGAGGAGGGGCCCGGCCCGACGGGCTGTGAGGATCTGTCGAGGGTGCCGCGACAAGCGGAGGCAAGAGAGTCCCCCCGGAGGACAGTGGACACCGGGAACGGTGGCGATGTGAATGAGCCGGCTGGGGAAGGAAGGACAGGAAGCCAGCGTCGGTGCCCGCGAAGGGGGAAGAACGCTGGAGTGGTGAGGGGACGTCCCTCCGGCCGGCTGCCGGGCCTCTGAGCCTCCGGACTTGGAGCTAACGCGGACCCCCCCCTGGCCTTACGAGAGACGGAGCAGCGGAGACGGCGGAGCACTGGGGGAGGTCGTGCCAGGCGCTGAAGTGCACGGACGCGCTGACTGCGCTAGCCGGCTCACTGGGGAAGAGGTCACCGAGAAGAAGCGGGGTGCCGGGCCAGGTGCAGGGAGGGCGTGCCCGGACGCGAGGCCACGTGAGGGCTGGACTTGACGACGAGGCCTGCTACCCAGTGAAGCGGAGGACCGGGGCCCGATTGCGAGCACCGGCAGCGGCAAAGGCGGAGTGATCACACCATCGGCGGCGGGCAAAGGGGTGACCAGGCCCCGGAAGGCATGCGCCCTGCTTAGGGCTGGCCTCGAGAGAGGACTGCACGTGAGGAGGAAGCCTGAGCACGAGGTACCGGTGTGGCGGCGGGGCCCGGGGGCCGGTGGAGAAATTCGGGGCCGTAGGGGGCAGCGGAGGCCGGCTCCAAGAGGCGACGAGCGAGTGGACACACGGACGGCGCCCCCACCCGGTGAGCGCGGCGGCAGCGAGAGTGCAGAGGCAGCGGTGGGGAGCTCGGGCGCGCGGGAGACGGCCAGAGAGGGGCCAGGACAAGGAACACTAGGAGCGAAGTGCTTTACGGTGGACCCCCACGGGACGAGCTCGAGTAGGCCACGGGCGCCTGGATCAGGTAACGAATGATCCGGCCCCCCCCCTCCCCAGGATTACAAGGGGGGCGCAGAGGCCCAGCCGGGGAGACAGAAGAGGGACTGGAGAACCCACGTCCTGCGGATCGGAGGCGTGGGAGCGGGGGAAGCGGCATAGCGGCCGGAGTAGCCCCGAAGAGAGCCAGGGCGGACCAGAGGCGCGAGGGCGACAGACAAAGCAGGGAGGCCGGACCCAGCCGCCGCCGGGACCGCCCGAGCGCCGGCCCGGGAGACGGTGGCCGAGTGGACGGGGGTCGCAGTTGGACGAACGGTGATTCGAGCCACAGACGGACAGGTGGCATGGACTAAGGCGCGCCGCCTGCGCTACCAGAGGAGAGGGCCAGGAGGACGAGGGAGCAGTGGTGCGGAGGGGGTGCACGGAGATGCAGAGCCTAGACGACGGATCCGGCGAGGGGCCAGCAACGCGGCAGATTCGCCTCGCGTCCCGGCCCTGCGGACATGGCAGGCAGCAGGGGAGGGAGGAAGGGGGAGTGCACTCTCCCTGAGCTCCTGGGCCGGCAATCGCACAGAACGGACAGAGGGCAGCAGTCGCCCCACACCTCCAGCAATGCTCCGGACCCCGACGGGGGAGAACCCCCGCTCACCCGGTCCTTTATGGAATCTCTCTTCGGATCTCTGAGGGAGGACTTCCAAACCCTGAAGAAAGAAGTGGCCAGCGAAGTGCGGGAAATCCGACGAGAGGTGGATAGCCTGGGCGAACGGGTAGCCACGGTGGAGGATACAGGCCAACGGAGGGATGAGGAGTTTGAACAGCTACAACAGGAGGTGCTGCGACTCAGGGACCAGCAGATTGATCTCCAAGCACATGCCGAAGACCTAGAAAACAGGTCTCTGCGAAACAACATAAGGGTTCGCGGGGTTCCATCGGCGGTAGAGGGAACGGACATTGCAGGCTATTTGAGAGAGCTGTTCCGGGAGGTCCTGGGAGAGCCGGAGGAGTTTCCCATTCGAATAGACAGGGCGCACAGAGTGGGGGCACAAAGGAGGGGGTCGACGCCACCCCCGGACATCCTAGCCTACCTCCCGGACTACCCACTTAAAGAGCGCATAATGGCAGAGGCACGTAAGCGACAGCCCTTGACTTTCCGGGGACACTCGGTGGCCTTATACCAGGACCTGTCGGCAATCACGCTCCAGAAACGGAGGACATTCAAAATAGCCACAGACTTCCTGAGAGAACATCGCACACCCTACGCCTGGGGCCACCCCTTTAGACTCATCTTCCGATGGAACAGGGTCCTGCACCAACTGCGCTCCCTGCAGGAGACGTGCGGAGTCCTGGGCCTGACAGCTGGAGAGGAGGACACAACCTCGCAGCGCCGGGGGCGCTCTGGAGGGGGAGGCTGGCGGCGAGTGTCCAGGCAGCGCTCCCGAGACCGACTGGCGCGGCCGGACACGCCCACCATCCGGGCTAGTACAGCCAACGCAGAATCAGAGGTGGCCGAGAACACTGGCTCCAGCGACATTGCGCTGACGGCATAGGAGCACTCCGGGGGGAGATCGCAACAGCCTACTTCAGCTTTCAGGTTTGGGGCCGGAGGGGGGGAGGGGGCTGGCGGGGGGGGGGGGGGAGGGTGGCTTAACGTCCACTGGAGTGTTTTACCAAAGACTTGTCCCCTTGGGGACCGGACTTGGACTATGAGGATCCGGGAACTGGGGCTAGGGAGGGAGGTAC
Organism: Triturus cristatus; assembly: GCF_964204655.1. Lineage (NCBI taxonomy): Eukaryota > Metazoa > Chordata > Amphibia > Caudata > Salamandridae > Triturus > Triturus cristatus. The sequence continues at coordinate 1,268,283,525 of NC_140579.1, read as the reverse complement.
AGAGGGGAAGGAATTCCATGTTGATAGTTCGTTGTTAGGGAGTGGGTTGGTGGGGGGGGGATTAGTTGGTTTTGTTGCAGTTAAGGCGGGAAGGGGAAGGGAGAGCGGGAACCCTATGGGGGAGGGGCACGGGAGGGGAAGGAGGCAGGGAGGGGGGAGGCATCGTCCAGTGCGGGACCGACTTTAAGGCGGGGATGGCGACCTCACTGACATTGTCTGCGGCACAAGGAGGGCACAGCGCGGGCGCACTTGTCTTCTCACATGACACCCACAAGTCTTAAAATAGTTACGCTTAATGTTCGGGGCCTCAACAACCCGACCAAAAGGCGTGCGGTGCTCTCCTTATTGGAGAATACTCAGGCAGATATCTGTCTCCTTCAAGAAACGCATCTCCTACCTAAGGACTGGGCTAGGCTGCGCTCTCAAAAATTTCCCACACAGCTCTTCTCTTCCAATAACACTAAAACTGCTGGGGTGGCGATCTTGGTGGCTCGACGCTTCTGGGGAGAAGTCCTCCATAAACAAGCGGAGCAGCGGGGTCGACTATTGGTCCATAGATTCAAAGTGGCGGGTATCGCCTTCACAATTGGGTCCCTATACTGCCCGAACGAGCGGCAAGACCACTTTCTTAACGCGGCGCTGGGGGAAGTTACGGCTACCCCTGACCGGCACATCATCCTAGGGGGAGACTTTAACTTAGTCTTCGACTCAACACTGGATAGATCCGCCCAACGTTCGCCGCAGGCGGGTGAATTCTCGGCGGGAAGCAGGGCTCAATTGGCAGACATGGGCTTGATAGACCTGTGGCGCCACCTACACCCGGCGGAACGGGACTATTCTTACTACTCACATGCACATAAAACGTACGCACGGCTAGACCACTTTCTGGTCACCGGTCCGGTCAGCACTCTCGCCACGGCGGCGGAAATAGGAGTGATCTCCATGTCGGACCATGCCCCCGTGTCGGCTACTTTTTTTTTGCCGCCGATTTCCAGTACCCCCCGGGTGTGGCGTCTGAGGGACACCTTATTATACAGAGGAGACGTAATCAAGCAAGTGACGACCGCGATTCGGGAATATCAATCCCACAATGAGAACCCGGATACCTCCAGGGCGACTCAATGGGCTGCTCTGAAAGCAGTATTGCGGGGGGAATTCATCGCGATATCGGCGGCAGACAATGCACAGAGACGGAGTAAGCGAGAGGAACTCACACAGAAAGTCAGAGAACTGGAGCACATGCATCGCCGAACGGGGGCTCCCCGGATTTGGCGGCAGCTTCAGGGGGCAAGAAAGACCCTGGTGGCCCTGGGTATGGACCGCTCGGAATACGCAGCGCTCCGTCTTAAGCATGCCTACTACACTGGGGGAGACAGGTGCGGCCGATTGTTGGCAAGCAGGCTCAGAATGGCGAGACAGAAACACCTGGTGAAGATGATCACCGACCCCACAGGGTCTGCAGTCACAGAGGACGCCCATATCGCGGAACGTTTTCGCCAGTACTACGCAGACCTCTATGCCGGGGACCCCCCGGACACGCCCGCAACGCAAAGGTACCTAGACTCGGTCTCTCTGCCATCGCTGACACCGCTGCAAGCGGAGAGTCTGGACAGGGACATTCGAGTGGAGGAGGTGATCTCCGCCATTGCCAAACTCAAGTACGGTAAATCCCCGGGACCGGATGGCTATACCGCCCTCTTCTATAAAACATTTTGCACTACACTCGCACCGATACTCACGCGCCTCTTTAACACCTTCGCGGAGCCGGGGGCCAAGCCGCCAGATCTGCTGCGGGCGTCCCTGACGGTCATCCCTAAACCGGGGAAGGACAGATCACAATGCGGCTCCTACAGACCGATATCCCTCCTGAACGTAGATCTTAAACTGTACATGGGGATCCTGGCAGCCCGCCTAGCCCCCCTCTTGCCGGGGCTTATAGATCCAGACCAGGCGGGCTTTGTTCCGGGGAGGCAGACGGTAGACAACACCAAACGGATTACACATATTATCGAAAAGGCGTCGCGGATCCGGGGTGAGAGAATGTTGATGGCAGTGGACGCTGAAAAAGCATTCGACCGAGTGCATTGGCCTTACCTAGAGCGGGTGTTGGAGAAAATAGGGATAAGGGACAAGTTCCGCAACATGATATTTGTAGGAGAGTAGGGTCTGCTATCCTATGGTCACCCCAAATTTTTGCTTTTTGCTTCACTGGTTTTTGACATATTGAGGCTGTGGGCCTGCCAATCAGACCCCCAGCCTGCTGTTCTCTCTACTAAATTAAAACTATGCACCCTAGGTGCATAACCAATTGGAAGTGGATCACCCTGTCAGCCCCTGTACCAGTGTACACTAGGTACCCAGGGCATTGGTGTACCCAAGGCCTGCCAGGGGCTGCAGCATGTATTATGCCACCCCAGGCTTGGCCTAACAACCTGACACAACTGGCTGATCACTCAGCTGGGGTAAGTTGGTGTAATCACCTCTTACTTAGGTGTAGTATACCTATACCTAAACTTAAATGGGACACCTGGTAACCTATAAGTCACTCCTATGGCAGGCCTTAACAATCCTGAAGGCAGAGTGCTTGGTTCCATGTGAGATGGTGCTCTGGCATGAGCTGAGCCTGTCTGCAGTGGTCGGAACAACTTCCTTCTACTGTTTCCAGATATCGTCATACCATATACTCTTAAGTGCATTATGAACTTCGCGGTTAAATGCTATCTTTGGTTTGGCTTTATCAAAACATGTCGAGTAAGGTGTCATACGAATTGGAATACTAACCCCTCGCCAATTCTGGCGACGGGGTTAGCATTCCACCCTTCTAGAGGGACACGACATGTACAGTACCTGAAACCCGGGTAAAATCAGACATAGCCTCAGCTCCACAAAATGGATGCTGCCACCACAGACACAAGTCTGCCCTCCTGCTGCTGGGAGTCCTTCCAGCTTGGGAGGTGTGGACAAAGGGTTTCCTGCCAGGGGAGGTGCGTGCACCACCCCAGACAGGATTTTGTGTATTGGTCAGGTAGGGCTTGAAAGAAACCAGACATGCCTGTGGCTCACAAGGAGCCTCGGTGCATATGCCAGTTCAAACCGGTCCTGGGGCACACCAGTCCCGGGCCTGGGGCGAGCTGGACAAAGGATTGGGGGTGTAACCACCCCCTTCCTGGTCCCACCCATAGGGAGGGACCTAGCAGGTAGTCCGGCCCCTAGAATCCGAATAAAGGTAGGAGCTGTGTCCTAAGACTTTAGACATCCTGGAATCAACTTGAAACTAAGAAGAAGACGGGAACTTCGACATTCTGCTGCACAGAAGACTGAAGAAAATCTCCCCTGTGGTCAGGGAGTGACCACCTTGCTAACGCAAGCACCATCCAGCGAATCACCGTCTGCTTTGCCGCCGCCTCCCGCCGGAGCCCGAGCCCAGAGACTGACAAGACCTGGACCTCCAGACCTCTCACCGCCCGATCCACAGTCCCTGCAAAGAGGAGACCCGTGGAGGCACCGAGACACGTGGAGCCAGCCATCTTGGAACGACTACGACAAGCTGACAAGTGCAACAACCGAGGCTCCCTCCAAGTTGTGCTTTGGGTCCTGAGAAGCCCAACCCTCGAGCAGCATCTGCACCAAAGGTGAGCCCTCCAGCATCTCCACGATCTGCGTGGGGCCCTTCTGCATTTTGCCACTCGACGCGCCTAACCGGTTGCTGGCCCGCTGGCTAGTGGCCATCTTGGCGACGAAATCTACGACAAACACCGCTGGTCTGGTTGCTCCAGACTGGCCCTTGCTCCCCTCCAAAGGAGCAATCCCTCTGACCTTGCTGGTCAGAACCAACAGCTGATTTCCGAATCCTCCTACAATTGCTTTAGCCAAGGCTTGTTTGCTTCGATCAAGTCGCCGACACCGCCGACAGCGAGAGCCTGCGTGGGACAGCTCGTGAGCCGACTCCTGGACGTCGTCGACCTTCAGGGACCACGTGGCTGCGGAGACAAGCTACCCCTCATCACCTGTTTGCACCCGACATCGCCTGGTACCCACCTGGTGCCACGCTGGTCACTGGCTAGTGACTGTGAACACTGTCCCCTCTGCTTACAGGTCTTCAATATCTCCGATCCACTCTTGGATCCACTGCATCTCTTCCCGACCGACCGCCTGCAGCATCTTTGTCCCAGGCTCAACGGAACAGATAGAAGAAACCCGACGCACTTCGAGGCCTATGCACCCGCTTCCTGTGGGTGAGGTAAAGCTGGTACTCCGGTGCCCATGTGTAGTAATACATCTCTAGTGCCTGTGTTCCAAATCTTAAGTTCCTAGTCAACCCGGAAGATCTCCTTTGCAGTAACTTTGTACTTTTTACGCACCCATTGAAACCTATGGGAGCACGCGTGTGACTATTTGCTCTGCACACGCCACCCGTGGACCTCCTGGTCACTAACTGACGTTAGCTCCTTGTAGGCCCAGCGATTCTAGAGGCCCTAGGCCTTTTCCCTTTTCTGTTCGTGGTACTTATACCACTATTTTAGTATATGGTTCGAGTGGCCACCAGGGCCTATCCATATAAAGTGCAACTTCTGTGTATTCTGTGATAATCTTGTTTGACGATTTGTGCTCCTGTGCTCATAAAGAGACTAGGGGTTACTTTGAGAAATAAATACATATATATTTTGAATATATATCTGTGTGGTGTCCTTTCATTGGTATAAAAGGGGGTTACTATTGGTAAAACAGCTTGCTTAACACGCTTCACGAGTTTAGCCTCAAAGACTGCTTAGCCTACGCTACCACTAGGGCAGCTAGTCCAAAAAGGTTGACTTACAACCACACCATAAGGGTTGCTTGGCATGGTACAAGGTGATCACTTTAACTAGTGAGCATCATATACCAGGCCAACTTCTCACATTGGTGAGCAGCGGTTGGATTTGAGCTTGCTGTGTTTTACCATTGTAATCTCTTGGTTACCAATTGAAAGATCACATAGGTACCTGTAGGTACATATAAAACAAGATTAGATATACATAAGTTCTACTGAACTTAGTTGTTGTAGAGCAAAGGGAGTAGCACACCCTGACTACAACTACTAGATAGGTTTAGTAGGTAAACCCAAGTGTAGGTAGATTGCAACACATCCACCCACACTTAAGAGCAATGGCCGGGGCAGAGGGGTCCACTGTACCCATCTCTGTTGAGAGTGACCCCCAGAGGGCACCATCCAGCTTTGCTACCCTTAATCAGAATGAGCTCAGGCATTTGGCAACTCTTAGAGGCCTTAAACAGCCCAAGAACCCAAACTCTGCTGAGCTCAGAGAGCTCTTACAGAATGATGAGAATCAGAGAGCACTCAAGAAAGCTTCCCAGTTAGCCCCCTTAGGGACAGGAACAGGAGGCCCCCCTTCTGAAGATACTACAGAGGTACCCAGTTCCAATAGTCACCCCTTAGATGGGATGCCTACCACAGAGGATGAGAGTGAAAAGGATACTGACAGTAGTGAGGATGAAGGGAGAACTAGCCCAGTGCCAAGTGTTATACTTGGCCCAGCTAAACCAAGGCTATTGGGGACTGACAGTGGGTTCAACCCACTGGATCTCCCCAGTGGACTTAACACAGGGCTTGGAAGGCAAAGGAATCGCTCAGGTGACTCCAATGCTTCCCATGGCTCTAGAGGCTCTCAAGGTCACTCCAGGAGAAGGATGACCACCCCTCAGAGGAGGGAACATGAGGCCAAGATGCAAGAGGCCCAGCTGAGGATCAGGAAGCAGGAGCTAGAAGTAGCCCTGATGGAAGAGAAACTTAGCAAGGCTAGACAGCATAAAGAGAGTGGGTCTATACCCACTGGTGGCAGCATTGTCCCTAAGGACAAAGATAGGGTTTTCGACAATAGAAACCTGTCTAAGGTTGTGCCCCCCTACAAAAGTGGGGATGACATCCACAAGTGGATAACTGCTCTTGAGAGAGCCTGCAAAGTACAGCAGGTTCCTGAAGATCAGTGGGCAGCAATCCTCTGGCTCTCCTTTGAAGGAAGAGGCAGAGACAGACTCCTCACTGTTAGAGAAGAGGATGTCAGAAACTACAGAGTCCTGAAGAGTGTTCTAGTTGATGGGTTAGGCTTAACCACTGAGCAGTACAGGTTAATGTTCAGAGACACCCAAAAGACACAGACTCAGGACTGGTCTGAATACATTGAATGTGCCACTAAGGCTTTGGAGGGTTGGTTGCTGGGAAGTAAGGTATCTGATTTTACAGGATTGTATAATTTGATGATGAGAGAACAGATTTTAAATAACTGTCAAAACCAGCAACTGCATCAACACTTGGTTGACTCTGATCTGACCTCTCCCCAAGAATTGGGAAAGAAGGCAGACAAATGGGTCAGAACCAGGGTTAAGCAAAAGAACCAGAACCAGGGCCAAGGGGGTGATCAGAAGAAAACAGACCAAAAGGGTGGAGATCAGAAACCTAAAGACCAGAAGTCTTCAACAGGGCCCCAAACTACTGCTAAGGAGGGTGGGTCCCAACAGTCCAAGAAGAAGAAAGAAGGTCAGAAGAAACCCTGGTGCAATCATTGTAAAAATACAACTCACTGGACTAGTGATTGCAAAAAGGGTGGAGCCCCCAACACTGTTGCCCCTAAGGCACCTGCTCCCAGTACTACTGTTAGCAGTGTTGGTCCCCAGACAAAGGGTGTAGTGGGAATCACTATGGGAACTGAAGGAGATTCTGACTTAGACAGAACCCTTACACAGGCAGTCTTGATCTGTGATGGGGACATTGATTTGTCCCTGACTGTGAGCCCCAGTAACCTGGGCAAGTACAGACAGACTCCTTTAATTAATGACAAAGTGGCTCAAGCCTACAGGGACACATGTGCCAGTGTCACTATGGTGACACCAGGCTTTGTGGATCCTGGACAGTACATACCAGGTGAGAACTACCTGGTGACCAATGCCAGCAATGCCACTACTTCACATAGTGTGGCAGTTGTTAACTTCTCATGGGGAGGGGTAACTGGCCTCAAAAGGGTTGTGGTTAGTGCAGACCTCCCAGTAGAATGTTTGTTGGGCAATGACCTAGAGAGTTCTCTATGGTCAGAAGTGGAGTACAGGACTCATGCAGAGATGTTAGGTATATCATCACATGTCCTTGCTGTGACCAGGTCACAGGCCAAAAAGTGCCTCACTGAACCACAGGTCTTGGATCCTGGAACAAGGGACCAAGCACCTACCAAGAAGAAGAACAGGAGGGTCAAGGCTGTGCCTTCCCCCCTGCCTCAGAGTGATGATCAGCCTTCCCAGGAAGCTGATCTAGAGGACCCTGAAGGAACTGTCCCTGAAGAGCTTGAACCTGATCAGGTTGAGTTTCTGGGGACAGGGGGACCTTCAAGGGCTGACTTGAGGCAGGCTCAGTTATCCTGTCCCTCTCTTGAACCCCTCAGACAGCTGGCTGCTGCTGAGGCTGCTGGGAATGCTCAAGGTACCCATAAAGTGTATTGGGATGAAGGGCTCCTTTATTCAGAGGCTAGAGACCCCAAGCCTGGTGCAACCAGGAGGTTGGTCATACCTCTGCAATTTAGGGGCTTCCTTCTTACCTTGGCCCATGATATTCCTTTAGCAGGACACCTAGGCCAGAACAAGACCTGGGACAGACTTGTCCCTCACTTTCACTGGCCTCATATGAATGAAGATACAAAGGAGTTTTGTCGCTCCTGTGTTACCTGCCAAGCCAGTGGCAAATCAGGTGGCACAACAAAGGCCCCCCTGATACCACTACCTGTGGTGGGGGTTCCCTTTGAAAGAGTGGGAATAGACATAGTGGGTCCCATGGATCCTCCCACTGCATCTGGGCACAGATTTATACTGGTGGTAGTGGATCATGCCACCAGGTATCCAGAGGCAATTCCCCTTAGGACCACTACAGCACCTGTTGTGGCCAGGGCCCTGCTGGGAGTATTCTCCAGAGTGGGGTTTCCTAAGGAGGTAGTATCTGACAGAGGTACCAACTTTATGTCAGGATACTTGACAGCTATGTGGAAGGAATGTGGTGTCAACTACAAGTTCACCACCCCTTATCACCCACAATGCAATGGGCTTGTTGAGAGATTCAACAAGACCCTAAAGGGTATGATCAAAGGATTACCTGAAAAGCTCAGGCGAAGATGGGATATCCTTCTACCCTGCCTTCTGTTTGCTTACAGAGAGGTCCCACAAAAAGGAGTTGGCTACAGCCCCTTTGAATTGTTGTTTGGGCACCCTGTGAGAGGCCCACTGTGTTTGGTGAAGGAAGGATGGGAGTTACCTCTCAAAAAGCCTAAGCTAGACATAGTGGACTATGTACTTGGTCTCCGCTCCAGGATGGCTGAGTATATGGAGAAGGCATCTAAAAACCTTGAGGCAAGCCAGGCCTTACAGAAAGCTTGGCATGACCAAAAGGCTGTCTTGGTTGAGTATCAGCCAGGACAGAAGGTATGGGTGTTGGAGCCAGTGGCCCCAGCAGCACTCCAAGACAAATGGTCTGGACCCCATACAATCCTGGAAAAGAAGGGAGAGGTCACCTACTTGGTGGACCTAGGAACTCCCAGGAGTCCCCACAGGGTACTCCATGTTAACAGGCTTAAAGCATATGTTGACAGGGCAGACATGGGCTTGCTCATGGCTACAGATGAGGGACAGGAGGAAGAGAGTGACCCTCTCCCAGACCTGTTGTCTCAGAACCCTGAAGATGGCTCAGTTGAAGGAGTGACCCTTGGAGGCAACCTCACTGCCCATCAGCAGACTGAATGTAGACAGGTTCTACAATCATTTTCACATATGTTTTCCTTGATACCTAGTCAAACTGACTGGTGTACCCATGTTGTGGACACTGGTGACAGTCTGCCTGTAAAGAACAAACTTTACAGACAACCTGACCACGTCAGGGACTGTATAAAGGCTGAGGTACATAAAATGCTGGAATTAGGTGTCATTGAACCCTCAGAGAGCCCCTGGGCTAGCCCAGTGGTTCTGGTCCCCAAACCTCACACCAAAGATGGCAAGAGAGAGATGAGGTTCTGTGTGGATTACAGAGGACTCAATGCTGTCACCAGGACAGATGCACACCCTATTCCAAGGGCAGATGAGCTCATAGACAAACTAGCTTCTGCAAAGTTTTTGAGCACATTTGACTTGACAGCTGGCTATTGGCAAATCAGATTAGCTGAGGAGTCTAAGGCCAAAACAGCATTCTCAACCCCAGGTGGGCATTATCAGTTTGTGGTGATGCCCTTTGGTCTGAAGAATGCACCTGCCACCTTCCAAAGGCTGGTGAACCAAGTCCTTACTGGGTTGGATGACTTTTGCGCAGCATATCTTGATGACATTGCTGTCTTTAGTTCCACCTGGGAGGATCACCTGATCCACCTGAAGAAGGCTCTTGAGGCTCTGCAAAGGGCAGGCCTCACTATCAAGGCTACTAAGTGCCAGATAGGGCAGAGTAAGGTTGTGTATTTGGGCCACCTTGTAGGTGGAGGCCAAGTTCAACCACTGGAGAGTAAGATACAATCCATCAAGGACTGGTCCCCTCCAACCACCCAGACTCAAGTTCGAGCTTTCTTGGGCTTGACTGGGTATTACAGGAAGTTTGTTAAGAACTATGGGTCCATTGTGACTCCTCTTAATGATCTGACATCCAAGAAGATGCCCAAAAAGGTTCAGTGGACAGTAAGCTGTCAAAAGGCATTTGATGACCTGAAGGAGGCCATGTGCTCTGCACCTATCCTGAAAAGTCCTGACTACTCCAAAGAGTTTATTGTCCAAACAGATGCTTCTGAGTTGGGTGTGGGAGCTGTGCTGTCACAACTTAATGTAGATGGTCAAGACCAACCCATTGCTTTTATTAGCAGAAGGTTGACCCCCAGAGAGAAGAATTGGTCAGCTATTGAGAGGGAGGCCTTTGCTGTGGTGTGGGCCCTGAAGAAGCTGAGGCCATACTTGTTTGGCACTCACTTCAAGATTCAGACCGACCATAAGCCCCTCTTGTGGCTAAATCAGATGAAGGGTGAAAACCCCAAACTGCTTAGGTGGTCCATTTCCCTACAGGGGATGGACTTTACAGTGGAGCACCGGCCAGGTACTGACCATGGGAATGCAGATGGTCTCTCCAGGTACTTCCACTTAGGACATGAAGACGAGACTGGTCAAGGCTAGTTTAATGTCCCAGCGTTTGGGGGGGGGTTGTGTAGGAGAGTAGGGTCTGCTATCCTATGGTCACCCCAAATTTTTGCTTTTTGCTTCACTGGTTTTTGACATATTGAGGCTGTGGGCCTGCCAATCAGACCCCCAGCCTGCTGTTCTCTCTACTAAATTAAAACTATGCACCCTAGGTGCATAACCAATTGGAAGTGGATCACCCTGTCAGCCCCTGTACCAGTGTACACTAGGTACCCAGGGCATTGGTGTACCCAAGGCCTGCCAGGGGCTGCAGCATGTATTATGCCACCCCAGGCTTGGCCTAACAACCTGACACAACTGGCTGATCACTCAGCTGGGGTAAGTTGGTGTAATCACTGTGAGAAGTTGGCCTGGTATATGATGCTCACTAGTTAAAGTGATCACCTTGTACCATGCCAAGCAACCCTTATGGTGTGGTTGTAAGTCAACCTTTTCGGACCAGCTGCCCTAGTGGTAGCGTAGGCTAAGCAGTCTTTGAGGCTAAACTCGTGAAGCGTGTTAAGCAAGCTGTTTTACCAATAGTAACCCCCTTTTATACCAATGAAAGGACACCACACAGATATATATTCAAAATATATATGTATTTATTTCTCAAAGTAACCCCTAGTCTCTTTATGAGCACAGGAGCACAAATCGTCAAACAAGATTATCACAGAATACACAGAAGTTGCACTTTATATGGATAGGCCCTGGTGGCCACTCAAACCATATACTAAAATAGTGGTATAAGTACCACGAACAGAAAAGGGAAAAGGCCTAGGGCCTCTAGAATCGCTGGGCCTACAAGGAGCTAACGTCAGTTAGTGACCAGGAGGTCCACGGGTGGCGTGTGCAGAGCAAATAGTCACACGCGTGCTCCCATAGGTTTCAATGGGTGCGTAAAAAGTACAAAGTTACTGCAAAAGGAATCTTCCGGATGACCTAGGAACTTAAGATTTGGAACACAGGCACTAGAGATGTATTACTACACATGGGCACCGGAGTACCAGCTTTACCTCACCCACAGGAAGCGGGTGCATAGGCCTCAAAGTGCGTCGGGTTTCTTCTATCTGTTCCGTTGAGCCTGGGACAAAGATGCTGCAGGCGGTCGGTCGGGAAGAGATGCAGTGGATCCAAGAGTGGATCGGAGATGTTGAAGACCTGTAAGCAGAGGGGACAGTGTTCACAGTCACTAGCCAGTGACCAGCGTGGCACCAGGTGGGTACCAGGCGATGTCGGGTGCAAACAGGTGATGAGGGGTAGCTTGTCTCCGCAGCCACGTGGTCCCTGAAGGTCGACGACGTCCAGGAGTCGGCTCACGAGCTGTCCCACGCAGGCTCTCGCTGTCGGCGGTGTCGGCGACTTGATCGAAGCAAACAAGCCTTGGCAAAAGCAATTGTAGGAGGAATCGGAAATCAGCTGTTGGTTCTGACCAGCAAGGTCAGAGGGATTGCTCCTTTGGAGGGGAGCAAGGGCCAGTCTGGAGCAACCAGACCAGCGGTGTTTGTCGTAGATTTCGTCGCCAAGATGGCCACTAGCCAGCGGGCCAGCAACCGGTTAGGCGCGTCGAGTGGCAAAATGCAGAAGGGCCCCACGCAGATCGTGGAGATGCTGGAGGGCTCACCTTTGGTGCAGATGCTGCTCGAGGGTTGGGCTTCTCAGGACCCAAAGCACAACTTGGAGGGAGCCTCGGTTGTTGCACTGGTCAGCTTGTCGTAGTCGTTTCAAGATGGCTGGCTCCACGTGTCTCGGTGCCTCCACGGGTCTCCTCTTTGCAGGGACTGTGGATCGGGCGGTGAGAGGTCTGGAGGTCCAGGTCTTGTCAGTCTCTGGGCTCGGGCTCCGGCGGGAGGCGGCGGCAAAGCAGACGTTGATTCGCTGGATGGTGCTTGCGTTAGCAAGGTGGTCACTCCCTGACCACAGGGGAGATTTTCTTCAGTCTTCTGTGCAGCAGAATGTCGAAGTTCCCGTCTTCTTCTTAGTTTCAAGTTGATTCCAGGATGTCTGAAGTCTTAGGACACAGCTCCTACCTTTAAGCGGATTCTAGGGGCCGGACTACCTGCTAGGTCCCTCCCTAAGGGTGGGACCAGGAAGGGGGGTGGTTACACCCCCAATCCTTTGTCCAGCTCGCCCCAGGCCCGGGACTGGTGTGCCCCAGGACCGGTTTGAACTGGCATATGCACCGAGGCTCCTTGTGAGCCACAGGCATGTCTGGTTTCTTTCAAGCCCTACCTGACCAATACACAAAATCCTGTCTGGGGTGGTGCACGCACCTCCCCTGGCAGGAAACCCTTTGTCCACACCTCCCAAGCTGGAAGGACTCCCAGCAGCAGGAGGGCAGACTTGTGTCTGTGGTGGCAGCATCCATTTTGTGGAGCTGAGGCTATGTCTGATTTTACCCGGGTTTCAGGTACTGTACATGTCGTGTCCCTCTAGAAGGGTGGAATGCTAACCCCGTCGCCAGAATTGGCGAGGGGTTAGTATTCCAATTCGTATGACACCTTACTCGACATGTTTTGATAAAGCCAAACCAAAGATAGCATTTAACCGCGAGGTTCATAATGCACTTAAGAGTATATGGTATGACGATATCTGGAAACAGTAGAAGGAAGTTGTTCCGACCACTGCAGACAGGCTCAGCTCATGCCAGAGCACCATCTCACATGGAACCAAGCACTCTGCCTTCAGGATTGTTAAGGCCTGCCATAGGAGTGACTTATAGGTTACCAGGTGTCCCATTTAAGTTTAGGTATAGGTATACTACACCTAAGTAAGAGGTGATTACACCAACTTACCCCAGCTGAGTGATCAGCCAGTTGTGTCAGATTGTTAGGCCAAGCCTGGGGTGGCATAATACATGCTGCAGCCCCTGGCAGGCCTTGGGTACACCAATGCCCTGGGTACCTAGTGTACACTGGTACAGGGGCTGACAGGGTGATCCAACCAATTGGGTATGTACCTAGGGTACATGGAGTCCATTTTACAGAGAGAGCAGATAGCCTGAGAGCCTGAATGGCAGGATCTCAGGCCAACTAAGTCGAAAAACCAGCTAGACACTAGGCAAAAATTTGGGGGTAACCATAGTCAGATATCCACCTTCCTACACAACCCCCCCCCCAAACGAAGGGAGATAAGGCTGACCTTGACCAGGTAAGCCTATATTGCCCAAGTGGCCATATAAGGAGGAACCAGCACTGGCATGGTTACCCCCTGTCTCATGGTCCACTAAGCAATCCCTCACCCTAAGGGTATCAGAGGGTCTCCACCATAGGGAATCTCTACCTTTGGTGTGTCTTGGCAAAGTAAAAGGCTGGTGTTGAGATGGAGTACTGAAGTGAGTGTCCTCAAAGTGAGGCCTCAGCTTCCTCCAATCATCCTCCACCATGGATGCCTTTCTTTCCTTAACTGAGTTGCACTGTGCTCTCAGGGTCAGCCTCTGGCTACCTAAAGCTGGAGGCTGGGTCCCTTTTGTGGGCTTACTGGAGGGACAGGTCAGGTCTGGGGCCCTAAGGTCCCATGTTTGCCTGTGCCCAACAGAATCCCTCTGGGGGAGGTCCCTAACTACCTGTAAAGGAGATCCCTCAGGAATGTTTTTACCCATCACCTGGCTAGGACTACTAGCCAGGCAATCCTCATTCTTTTGATGGGGGGGTTCTTGTGGACAGGGGCCCTCTGGGGGTCCACTGGCCTCCCTGACCTCTGCAGCCCTGGGCTGACTGAGGCAGGGTAGAGAGAGGCAGGCTACCTGCACCAGACTGGGTCCCACCTTGGAAGGGGCCACTGACATCAGAGGCTCTGCCAGGCCAGGCCTGGCTACCTCTGGGGCAGTTCCTTCACAAGGGGTGAGGTCAGCTCCCTGAGGAGGCTGACTTTTTCCTAATGTCTGGGGAGAGGGAGACTTTTCTTCTTCCCCACTACTCTCTGTTTGTGTGGAGTGATCCATAGTTTCAGGCTTCACTACACCTATGTCAGTCTGAGTATAGGCTGAGACCATTACAGCCTTGCCAACCTTTTCAGGGGGGCACTCAGTTTGTGTTTGAGCTGTGACCGTCACAGCTCTGCCAGTCTCTACAGGGAAGTCTGTCTGTGCCTGGGCGGTGGCTACCACTGCCCTTCCAACCTTTTCAGGGAGGAAATCTATTTGGACAGGGGTTGTGAATGGCACAACCCCCCTACCCTTTTGTGACAGGCCTACCATTTTAGAATGGGTGTCTTGTTCAACTCCAGCCCAGGCTGAGAGTTCTAAGTCATTCCCCAGTAAGCAGTCTACAGGCAAGGTTGGGGACACTGCTACCCTTTTAGGGCCAGTGACCCCTCCCCAGCTGAGACATACCTCTGCCATGGGATGACTGTTTTGTTTGCCATCAATGTTAGTCACCTGGTAGGAGAAACCAGGCAAAAGCTGCTCAGAGGGAACTAGCCAATGGGCCACCATTGTGATGCTAGCTCCAGTGTCTCTGTAGGCCTCAGCTTTTGTACCATTGATGTAGGGCTCCTGTCTGTACCTACCCAAAGTGTTGGGACAGGCAGTGAAGTTGGCAAACCCCATGCCACCATCACAGACAAGAGTGGTTGCTGTAGGGGAATTGGCTAAGCCAGGGTCCCCCTGTGTTCCCCAAGTAAACCCACCCAAATTTTTGGGGGCACTCCCACCACCTGGGGGATTACTGCTGACAGTAATAGGTGGTGTGACAGGAGTAATTGGAGGAACAGTTTTGTTTTTAGCCCTTGGGCAACCGCTGTCAGTTTTCCAATGCCCAGGAGTTTTACACTCATGGCAGTAGGGCTTTTTAGCTGTGGTAGAGGAGGGAGCTTGGGACCCACCACCCTGTGTGGAGTTTTGGGGCCCTGAGGAAGGTTTCTCTTTTTCTTTATCCCCACCCTTCTCTTGAGGCTTGGTGGTATCTTTCTTTTGGTCACCACCCTGGTTTTTAGGCCTGATCCTGGTCCTGACCCATTTATCTGCCCTCTTTCCCAATTCTTGGGGAGAGGTCAAATCTGAGTCTACCAGGTGTTGATGGAGAAGCTGGTTTTGACAATTACTTAAAATCTGCTCTCTCATCATCAAATGGTACAATCCTGTATAATCAGACACCTTACTTCCCAGCAACCAACCCTCCAAAGCCTTAGTGGCACATTCCACATATTCAGACCAGTCCTGAGTCTGTGTCTTCTGGGTGTCTCTGAACATTAACCTGTACTGTTCAGTGGTTAAGCCTAACCCATCAACTAGGACACTCTTCAGGACTCTGTAATTTCTGACATCCTCTTCTCTAACAGTGAGGAGTCTGTCTCTGCCTCTTCCTTCAAAGGAGAGCCAGAGGATTGCTGCCCACTGATCTTCAGGAACCTGCTGTACTTTGCAGGCTCTCTCAAGAGCAGTTATCCACTTGTGGATGTCATCCCCACTTTTGTAGGGGGGCACAACCTTAGACAGGTTTCTATTGTCGAAAACCCTATCTTTGTCCTTAGGGACAATGCTGCCACCAGTGGGTATAGACCCACTCTCTTTATGCTGTCTAGCCTTGCTAAGTTTCTCTTCCATCAGGGCTACTTCTAGCTCCTGCTTCCTGATCCTCAGCTGGGCCTCTTGCATCTTGGCCTCATGTTCCCTCCTCTGAGGGGTGGTCATCCTTCTCCTGGAGTGACCTTGAGAGCCTCTAGAGCCATGGGAAGCATTGGAGTCACCTGAGCGATTCCTTTGCCTTCCCAGCCCTGTGTTAAGTCCACTGGGGAGATCCAGTGGGTTGAACCCACTGTCAGTCCCCAATAGCCTTGGTTTAGCTGGGCCAAGTATAACACTTGGCACTGGGCTAGTTCTCCCTTCATCCTCACTACTGTCAGTATCCTTTTCACTCTCATCCTCTGTGGTAGGCATCCCATCTAAGGGGTGACTATTGGGAAGGGGTACTTCAGTGGCATCTTTAGAAGGGGGGCCTCCTGTTCCTGTCCCTAAGGGGGCTAACTGGGAAGCTTTCTTGAGTGCTCTCTGATTCTCATCATTCTGTAAGAGCTCTCTGAGCTCAGCAGAGTTTGGGTTCTTGGGCTGTTTAAGGCCTCTAAGAGTTGCCAAATGCCTGAGCTCATTCTGATTAAGGGTAGCAAAGCTGGATGGTGCCCTCTGGGGGTCACTCTCAACAGAGATGGGTACAGTGGACCCCTCTGCCCCGGCCATTGCTCTTAAGTGTGGGTGGATGTGTTGCAATCTACCTACACTTGGGTTTACCTACTAAACCTATCTAGTAGTTGTAGTCAGGGTGTGCTACTCCCTTTGCTCTACAACAACTAAGTTCAGTAGAACTTAAGTATATCTAATCTTGTTTTATATGTACCTACAGGTACCTATGTGATCTTTCAATTGGTAACCAAGAGATTACAATGGTAAAACACAGCAAGCTCAAATCCAACCGCTGCTCACCAATGTGAGAAGTTGGCCTGGTATATGATGCTCACTAGTTAAAGTGATCACCTTGTACCATGCCAAGCAACCCTTATGGTGTGGTTGTAAGTCAACCTTTTCGGACCAGCTGCCCTAGTGGTAGCGTAGGCTAAGCAGTCTTTGAGGCTAAACTCGTGAAGCGTGTTAAGCAAGCTGTTTTACCAATAGTAACCCCCTTTTATACCAATGAAAGGACACCACACAGATATATATTCAAAATATATATGTATTTATTTCTCAAAGTAACCCCTAGTCTCTTTATGAGCACAGGAGCACAAATCGTCAAACAAGATTATCACAGAATACACAGAAGTTGCACTTTATATGGATAGGCCCTGGTGGCCACTCAAACCATATACTAAAATAGTGGTATAAGTACCACGAACAGAAAAGGGAAAAGGCCTAGGGCCTCTAGAATCGCTGGGCCTACAAGGAGCTAACGTCAGTTAGTGACCAGGAGGTCCACGGGTGGCGTGTGCAGAGCAAATAGTCACACGCGTGCTCCCATAGGTTTCAATGGGTGCGTAAAAAGTACAAAGTTACTGCAAAAGGAATCTTCCGGATGACCTAGGAACTTAAGATTTGGAACACAGGCACTAGAGATGTATTACTACACATGGGCACCGGAGTACCAGCTTTACCTCACCCACAGGAAGCGGGTGCATAGGCCTCAAAGTGCGTCGGGTTTCTTCTATCTGTTCCGTTGAGCCTGGGACAAAGATGCTGCAGGCGGTCGGTCGGGAAGAGATGCAGTGGATCCAAGAGTGGATCGGAGATGTTGAAGACCTGTAAGCAGAGGGGACAGTGTTCACAGTCACTAGCCAGTGACCAGCGTGGCACCAGGTGGGTACCAGGCGATGTCGGGTGCAAACAGGTGATGAGGGGTAGCTTGTCTCCGCAGCCACGTGGTCCCTGAAGGTCGACGACGTCCAGGAGTCGGCTCACGAGCTGTCCCACGCAGGCTCTCGCTGTCGGCGGTGTCGGCGACTTGATCGAAGCAAACAAGCCTTGGCAAAAGCAATTGTAGGAGGAATCGGAAATCAGCTGTTGGTTCTGACCAGCAAGGTCAGAGGGATTGCTCCTTTGGAGGGGAGCAAGGGCCAGTCTGGAGCAACCAGACCAGCGGTGTTTGTCGTAGATTTCGTCGCCAAGATGGCCACTAGCCAGCGGGCCAGCAACCGGTTAGGCGCGTCGAGTGGCAAAATGCAGAAGGGCCCCACGCAGATCGTGGAGATGCTGGAGGGCTCACCTTTGGTGCAGATGCTGCTCGAGGGTTGGGCTTCTCAGGACCCAAAGCACAACTTGGAGGGAGCCTCGGTTGTTGCACTGGTCAGCTTGTCGTAGTCGTTTCAAGATGGCTGGCTCCACGTGTCTCGGTGCCTCCACGGGTCTCCTCTTTGCAGGGACTGTGGATCGGGCGGTGAGAGGTCTGGAGGTCCAGGTCTTGTCAGTCTCTGGGCTCGGGCTCCGGCGGGAGGCGGCGGCAAAGCAGACGTTGATTCGCTGGATGGTGCTTGCGTTAGCAAGGTGGTCACTCCCTGACCACAGGGGAGATTTTCTTCAGTCTTCTGTGCAGCAGAATGTCGAAGTTCCCGTCTTCTTCTTAGTTTCAAGTTGATTCCAGGATGTCTGAAGTCTTAGGACACAGCTCCTACCTTTAAGCGGATTCTAGGGGCCGGACTACCTGCTAGGTCCCTCCCTAAGGGTGGGACCAGGAAGGGGGGTGGTTACACCCCCAATCCTTTGTCCAGCTCGCCCCAGGCCCGGGACTGGTGTGCCCCAGGACCGGTTTGAACTGGCATATGCACCGAGGCTCCTTGTGAGCCACAGGCATGTCTGGTTTCTTTCAAGCCCTACCTGACCAATACACAAAATCCTGTCTGGGGTGGTGCACGCACCTCCCCTGGCAGGAAACCCTTTGTCCACACCTCCCAAGCTGGAAGGACTCCCAGCAGCAGGAGGGCAGACTTGTGTCTGTGGTGGCAGCATCCATTTTGTGGAGCTGAGGCTATGTCTGATTTTACCCGGGTTTCAGGTACTGTACATGTCGTGTCCCTCTAGAAGGGTGGAATGCTAACCCCGTCGCCAGAATTGGCGAGGGGTTAGTATTCCAATTCGTATGACACCTTACTCGACATGTTTTGATAAAGCCAAACCAAAGATAGCATTTAACCGCGAGGTTCATAATGCACTTAAGAGTATATGGTATGACGATATCTGGAAACAGTAGAAGGAAGTTGTTCCGACCACTGCAGACAGGCTCAGCTCATGCCAGAGCACCATCTCACATGGAACCAAGCACTCTGCCTTCAGGATTGTTAAGGCCTGCCATAGGAGTGACTTATAGGTTACCAGGTGTCCCATTTAAGTTTAGGTATAGGTATACTACACCTAAGTAAGAGGTGATTACACCAACTTACCCCAGCTGAGTGATCAGCCAGTTGTGTCAGATTGTTAGGCCAAGCCTGGGGTGGCATAATACATGCTGCAGCCCCTGGCAGGCCTTGGGTACACCAATGCCCTGGGTACCTAGTGTACACTGGTACAGGGGCTGACAGGGTGATCCAACCAATTGGGTATGTACCTAGGGTACATGGAGTCCATTTTACAGAGAGAGCAGATAGCCTGAGAGCCTGAATGGCAGGATCTCAGGCCAACTAAGTCGAAAAACCAGCTAGACACTAGGCAAAAATTTGGGGGTAACCATAGTCAGATATCCACCTTCCTACAATCACCTCTTACTTAGGTGTAGTATACCTATACCTAAACTTAAATGGGACACCTGGTAACCTATAAGTCACTCCTATGGCAGGCCTTAACAATCCTGAAGGCAGAGTGCTTGGTTCCATGTGAGATGGTGCTCTGGCATGAGCTGAGCCTGTCTGCAGTGGTCGGAACAACTTCCTTCTACTGTTTCCAGATATCGTCATACCATATACTCTTAAGTGCATTATGAACTTCGCGGTTAAATGCTATCTTTGGTTTGGCTTTATCAAAACATGTCGAGTAAGGTGTCATACGAATTGGAATACTAACCCCTCGCCAATTCTGGCGACGGGGTTAGCATTCCACCCTTCTAGAGGGACACGACATGTACAGTACCTGAAACCCGGGTAAAATCAGACATAGCCTCAGCTCCACAAAATGGATGCTGCCACCACAGACACAAGTCTGCCCTCCTGCTGCTGGGAGTCCTTCCAGCTTGGGAGGTGTGGACAAAGGGTTTCCTGCCAGGGGAGGTGCGTGCACCACCCCAGACAGGATTTTGTGTATTGGTCAGGTAGGGCTTGAAAGAAACCAGACATGCCTGTGGCTCACAAGGAGCCTCGGTGCATATGCCAGTTCAAACCGGTCCTGGGGCACACCAGTCCCGGGCCTGGGGCGAGCTGGACAAAGGATTGGGGGTGTAACCACCCCCTTCCTGGTCCCACCCATAGGGAGGGACCTAGCAGGTAGTCCGGCCCCTAGAATCCGAATAAAGGTAGGAGCTGTGTCCTAAGACTTTAGACATCCTGGAATCAACTTGAAACTAAGAAGAAGACGGGAACTTCGACATTCTGCTGCACAGAAGACTGAAGAAAATCTCCCCTGTGGTCAGGGAGTGACCACCTTGCTAACGCAAGCACCATCCAGCGAATCACCGTCTGCTTTGCCGCCGCCTCCCGCCGGAGCCCGAGCCCAGAGACTGACAAGACCTGGACCTCCAGACCTCTCACCGCCCGATCCACAGTCCCTGCAAAGAGGAGACCCGTGGAGGCACCGAGACACGTGGAGCCAGCCATCTTGGAACGACTACGACAAGCTGACAAGTGCAACAACCGAGGCTCCCTCCAAGTTGTGCTTTGGGTCCTGAGAAGCCCAACCCTCGAGCAGCATCTGCACCAAAGGTGAGCCCTCCAGCATCTCCACGATCTGCGTGGGGCCCTTCTGCATTTTGCCACTCGACGCGCCTAACCGGTTGCTGGCCCGCTGGCTAGTGGCCATCTTGGCGACGAAATCTACGACAAACACCGCTGGTCTGGTTGCTCCAGACTGGCCCTTGCTCCCCTCCAAAGGAGCAATCCCTCTGACCTTGCTGGTCAGAACCAACAGCTGATTTCCGAATCCTCCTACAATTGCTTTAGCCAAGGCTTGTTTGCTTCGATCAAGTCGCCGACACCGCCGACAGCGAGAGCCTGCGTGGGACAGCTCGTGAGCCGACTCCTGGACGTCGTCGACCTTCAGGGACCACGTGGCTGCGGAGACAAGCTACCCCTCATCACCTGTTTGCACCCGACATCGCCTGGTACCCACCTGGTGCCACGCTGGTCACTGGCTAGTGACTGTGAACACTGTCCCCTCTGCTTACAGGTCTTCAATATCTCCGATCCACTCTTGGATCCACTGCATCTCTTCCCGACCGACCGCCTGCAGCATCTTTGTCCCAGGCTCAACGGAACAGATAGAAGAAACCCGACGCACTTCGAGGCCTATGCACCCGCTTCCTGTGGGTGAGGTAAAGCTGGTACTCCGGTGCCCATGTGTAGTAATACATCTCTAGTGCCTGTGTTCCAAATCTTAAGTTCCTAGTCAACCCGGAAGATCTCCTTTGCAGTAACTTTGTACTTTTTACGCACCCATTGAAACCTATGGGAGCACGCGTGTGACTATTTGCTCTGCACACGCCACCCGTGGACCTCCTGGTCACTAACTGACGTTAGCTCCTTGTAGGCCCAGCGATTCTAGAGGCCCTAGGCCTTTTCCCTTTTCTGTTCGTGGTACTTATACCACTATTTTAGTATATGGTTCGAGTGGCCACCAGGGCCTATCCATATAAAGTGCAACTTCTGTGTATTCTGTGATAATCTTGTTTGACGATTTGTGCTCCTGTGCTCATAAAGAGACTAGGGGTTACTTTGAGAAATAAATACATATATATTTTGAATATATATCTGTGTGGTGTCCTTTCATTGGTATAAAAGGGGGTTACTATTGGTAAAACAGCTTGCTTAACACGCTTCACGAGTTTAGCCTCAAAGACTGCTTAGCCTACGCTACCACTAGGGCAGCTAGTCCAAAAAGGTTGACTTACAACCACACCATAAGGGTTGCTTGGCATGGTACAAGGTGATCACTTTAACTAGTGAGCATCATATACCAGGCCAACTTCTCACAATATTCAACTGTTACGGATCCCCAACCGCGGTTGTGAGGGTCAATGGCTGCAGCTCCGGGAGCTTTAACATCGAGAGAGGCACGAGGCAGGGATGCCCGCTGTCGCCTTTACTCTTCGCCTTATACATGGAGCCTTTCGCACAGCGTATACGGAACAACCCAGAGGTAAAGGGAGTGAAAATGGGCGGGTTTTATCACGCAGTCAGCTTATATGCTGATGATCTGATCTTCTCCTTGGAGGATCCGCTTCGGGCCCTGCCGGCTTGTATCGAGGAATTGACTACATTTGCGGCAGTATCAGGATTCAGGATGAATATGGGGAAGTCGGTCGCCTTAGACCTATTGCTCGCGCCGGCGACCAGGACGCTCCTGCAGCGTCAAATCCCGATAGTCTGGTCCAAGGACGCAGTATCGTATCTGGGGATCCAGTGGGCCCCCACCCTGCCCGACATGGCGGCAGTCAATTACGCCGCTTTGGGCAGGAAGATACGGGAAGAATTGGCTAGGTGGGACCGCGGTACTCTGTCGTTGCTGGGCAGAGTGGCGGCCGTTAAAATGACCATCCTGCCTCAGGTACTCTATCTGTTTCGGGTGCTTCCGCTGCAGCCGCCGGTGGGGTGGATCCGGTGGACGCAGTCCGAGCTGGGGCGCTTTGTCTGGCAGGGTAAGAAACCAAGAATGAGGAGGGCGCTCTCACTTCTGGCGCCGGAGGCGGGAGGCCTTGGCATCCCAGACCTCCGCAAATATTTTCAAGCAGCTCAGCTGCGCTACCTTGTGGAATGGAGCAGGTGGGAATCGGATAAACACTGGCTCTTTCAGGACCAGGCGGTGGCGGGTAGACCATTGCAGGAGGTGCCATTTCTACGTAGGAATCATCGCCCCGCTAATCTCTATGCCTCCTTCATCACTAGAGTCCCGATGAGGGTGTGGGACGCCACAAACCTCACACACGGGTTCACACACGGGTTGACCACGTTCCCCTCCCCGTTGACGCCCCTGGTGGATAATCCGGACTTCACACCAGGGATGCAGGGAGGTGCGTGCGCCCACTGGCGTGTGGCGGGATGTAGAGCTTTATGTCATCTATACGCGTCAGAAGGGGTTATTCCCTTCACAAGCTTTAGACAGGATTATATGCTTCCCGAAACGGAGAGAATGCGCTACCTGCAGGTCCGCCACTGGGCAATGAGCCCTCAGGTGAGAGAGACAGCAGAAGCTAAAACCTAAGCTATGCCAGCGCTCCCAGTCACCAGGTCACCAAACCTAAAATGGTGGCTGGGAAGGCGCGAAATTACACTATATACCCCTTGGGCTATGATTTCAAATTTCCAAATGTAGCCCAAAAATGTACAAAATGGCCGCTCGCCGGCCACTCCCCCCTCCCAATCTGCCCGGGGGGCAGACCTCGCCGTGCTCGGCTGCCCCCCAAGCCCCCATTGTGGCGTGTGAATGGCCTAAAATGCACGGCAGCTAACGAAAGTGCATATATCTACGATGCCAATGCGCAGACCTGAATGCATGCATTGCAACTGAAGGACGGATGCAACACCAGCTACAAGACAACGGAGATAATCATTTGTAATCCGAAGGTGCCTGACCTCAAGATGGCGCATTCTGCGATCCTAAGCGCACACTGAATAGTTGTAGCATAACGATACAACCAACACGGACGGAACACCAACAGTAGGTCTGACTGCTATTATTCACCAGTAGCTGTGATAATCTGTTGTAGCCATGGTATCTGAGATGAATTAAGGCTGGTTTGAGTCTAACTGAAGCGGAAGAAACGAAGAACGTTTATTTTACCCTAATGCAGTAGTGACTAATTTACTCTAATGTAGCAGTGACCAATTGCGCCAACATAGTGTTCAACTGATGCTGATGATTGCCTATGACGCACGACATTCCAGACTTCGAGTTTATGCGAGTCTATCTGTGGTGCCTGGCTAAACTGAACTCGCGGCTGCAGGCAAGAGTTTTGTGATATGAGAGCGCATAATCTTACCTAGCAACAGAAGTCAAGGAATGCTTTTTTGCACAAATCTGATTCCACCAGACCGACGATCGTCCCCAGAGCAGGGCCTGGCCCTAAGATGGTGCCCATGATGTAGCTATTGGCAAATCAATCAGCAATATAGCCGTCCGTGGCTGCTGCGTTGCGGAGCTTCATTTCTACCCTTCCTTATGGCACCAAGCCGGGGAACAATCTGCCAATACTGTTCAGCCGGGTTCCAACTTGTCCTGCATTGTATCTCATACAAGATGTTTTCAAGATGGCCGAAAGATGATCAGCGCCGGCCGGGAACTCCCCGGTTAGGATTTGCCTTTTTGGCTTTAATCCCCTGGAAGCTACCCCCTTGTTGGACCCTTATATACACCTGGGGTTCGATTTAGACTGCGGTTCTCATCTCACCAACTCCCACGTTTAATCTCAAAGGAACCGTGACTATTATCCTGACCGCGGAGACCAAGTAATTATGGCCAATGCCCGGTGGAGCTGCCTTGACAGGTATAGAGGAGATCGGCTCTGGTCCCCCCCAGGCCATCACCTACCCAGCCGGACATTGGTCACTGTTCTCCTCATCTCTCCGCTGTGTCTCCCGATTTGTTAGTCTTACACTTTGACTGTTTTAGTCCCCCTGAAGTACTTTCCCCCTGCTGGTCTGAGTGACCCGTTCTGCATTCCTTATCCCTTTTCTTTCCCCCCTTACCTTCTATGCCCCATAGGAGATGCGTCTTTGTTATTTTATGCTCTATTTACTCATGTGACCGTGTAACATTGTTTTTTGTGTCGTTGTCATTCTATGCTCTAGTAACACACGTTTACTGTGTAACACTGCTTTTTTCCCCCTATGTGTTACTATGCCCCTGTAACTGATGTAATTTGTTACCTGTAACTCACTGGTACTCATGTAATGCGCTCTGATACCTCTGGGTCTAGCCAGCGCTATATAAAACTCTTCAAATAAATAAAAAATAGAGTGGGGAATTAGTCCCTCTCTGTTGGAATGGAGTGCTCAGAGTGGTATATCTGTCCCCACTAGTCACTTGAAGTAGAGTGCTCAGAGTGGTGTATCCTCCCTTGGAGTGGAGTGCTCAGAGTGGTATATCTGTCCCCACCAGTCCCTTGGAGGAAAGTGCTCAGAGTGGCATATACTCCCCTCTCCCTTGGAATGGAGTACTCAGAGTGGTACATCTGTCGCCACCAGTCTCTTGGAGTGGAGTGCTCTGAATGATAATTTGTCCCCAGCATTCCCTTGCCGTGGAGTGCTCAGAGTGCTCAGTCCCCTCCAGTGCCTTGGAGTGCAGTGCTCAGAGAGGTATGTCTGTCCCCACCAGTCCCTTGCTGTGGAGTGCTCAAAGTGGTATATAGTCCCTTGGAGTGGAGTGCTCAAAGTGGTATAAAGTCCCTTGTAGTAGAGTGTTCAGAGTGGTTTGTCTGTCCCCACCAGTCTCTTGCCGTGGAGCGCTCAGAGGGATCTGTCTATCCCCCACCAGTCCCTTTGAGTGGAGTGCTCAGACCAGTATGTCTTTCCCCACCAGTCCCTTTGAGTGGCATGCTCAGAGAGGTATGTCTGTCCCCACCAGTCCCTTTGTGTAAAGTGTTCAGAACAGTATGTCTGTTACTTCTTTTGACAAAGAGTTCTCAGAGAGGAGAATCTGTCCCCTCTCTGTTGGAGTGGACTCCTCAGATTAGTATCTCTGTCCCCACCAATCCGTTGGGTTGGAGTGCTCAGAGTGATAATCAGTCCCCAGCAGTCCATTGGAGTAAACTGCTCAGAGTTGGGTTGGAGTGTTCAGAGTGGTATATGCTCCCCTCTCCCTTGTAGTGGAGTGTTGAGAGTGGTACATCTGTCCCCACCAGTCCCTTGGAGTAGACTGCTCACATTGGTATACCTGTCCCCACCACCTGTCCCCACAGTCCCTTAAAGTCGCATATCCTCCTCTCTCCCTTGGAGTGGAGTGTTCAGAGTGGTATATATGTCCTCACCAGTCCCTTGGAGTGGAGTGCTCATAGTGATACATCTGTCCCTACCATTTCCTTGGAGTGGAGTGCTCAGACTGATATATCCTCCCCACCAGTCCCTTGGGGTGGAGAGCTCAGAGTGGTATAATTGTCCCATCTTTTGACATAGAGTACTCCAAGTGGGGAATATGTCCCCTCTCTGTTGGAGTAGGGTCCTCAGAGTGGTAAATCTGTCCCCACCAGTCCCTTGGAGTGGAGTGCTTGGGTGGTATATTTGTTCCCCCCAGTCCCTTCGAGTAAAGTGCTCAGAATGGTACATCTGTCCTCAACAGCCCCTTGCAGTGGAATGGACTGAGTGGTATATCTTTCCCCACCAGTCCCTTTGAGAGTTGTGGTAAGAGCAATATGTCTGTCCCCACTAGTCCCTTGGAGTGAAGTGCTCAGAGTTGTATATTTGTACCCACCGCTCCCTTAAAGTGGAGTGCTTAGAGTGGTATAGCTGTCCTCACCACTCCCTTGCAGTAGAATGGTCAGAGTGGCATATCTGTCCCCTCCCCCTTCGAGTGCAGTAATCATAGAGGTATATCTGTCCCCTCTACTTTGGAGCAGAGTGGTATACTTGACTTGGGGTGAGGGGTAAAGGGGTAGTGTGCGTGGCAATTAGGAAGGAGCCCCTTTGTGTGTTTATAATGCCTTAAAGGAAGGGAGTCCTGTTCGCTATGAAGAAGGGACACGTGTGTGCTTGGCCTGTGTTTGCCTATAGTGATGTGGGACTGTGTATAAAAAAATGTCACCTGGCTCCAGTGTCTCTATAAGGATAGGGTGCCTGTGTCCCTATAAGGATAGGGCGCCTGTGTCTCTATAAGGATAGGGCACCAGTGCCTCTATAATGATGGGGCTCCAGTGTATCTATAAGGATAGGGCGACCTGTGTCTCTATAAGGATGGGGCTCCTGTGTCTCTATAAAGATGGGGCTCCAGTGTCTCTATAAGTATTGGGCTCAAGTGTCTTTATAAGGATGGGGTTCCAGTGTCTCTATTAGGACGGGGCTCCAGTGTTTCTATAAGGATAGGGCACCTGTATCTCTATAAGGATGGGGCTCCAGTGTCTCTATAAGGATGGGTTGCCAGTGTGTCTATAAGGATGGGTTGCCAGTGTCTCTATAAGGATGGGGCTCCAGTGTCTCTATAAGGATAGGGTTCCAGTGTCTCTATAAGGATGGGGCGCCTGTGTCTCTAAAAGGATGGGGCGCCAGTGTCTCTATAAGGATAGGGCGCCTGTGTCTCTAAGGATGGAGCTCCAGTGCCTCTATAAGGATGGGGATCCAGTGTCTCTATAAGGATGGGTCGCCAGTGTCTCTATAAGGATGGGGCTCCAGTGTCTCTATAAAGATAGGGTTCCAGTGTCTCTATAGGATGGGGCTCCAGTGTCTCTATAAGGATAGGGCGCCTATGTCTCTATAAGGATGGGGCTCCAGTGTATCTTTAAGAATGGGGCGCCAGTGTCTCTATAAGGATAGGGTTCCCGTATCTCTATAAGAATGGGGTTCCAGTGTCTCTATAAGGATAGGGCTCCAGTGTCTTTATAAGCATCGGGCACCAGTGTCTCTATAAGGATAGGGCACCAGTGTCTCTATAAGGATAGGGTTCCAGTATCTCTATAAGGATAGGGTTCCAGTGTCTCTATAAGGATAGGGCCCCAGTGTCTCTATAAGGATGGGGCACCAGTGTCTCTATAAGGATAGGGCGCCAGTGTCTCTATAAGGATAGGGTTCCAGTATCTCTATAAGGATAGGGTTCCAGTGTCTCTATAAGGATGGGGCGCCAGTGTCTCTATAAGGATGGAGCGCCAGTGTCTCTATAAGAATGAGAAGCCAGTGTCTCTATAAGGATGAGAAGCCAGTGTCTCTATAAGGATAGGGTTCCTTTGTCTCTATATGGGTAGGGCTCCAGTGTCTCTATAAGGATGGGGCGCATGTGTGTGTCTGAGGATGTGGCACTAATATGTGTCTATAATAAAAGATGTTCCTTTGTGTTTCCATAATGAAGGGTGTGGTATTCATATTTAGAATGTTCTTGTATGGAATGTTATCTTTCCTTCTTGTTGGGCATTCTATTAGGGGGAGTGGAGAGTTAAGGGAACGACTTTACAGGTTGTGGATGTATAAGCTGTCTCTTGAGAATAAACTACATTCTCCACCTGAACCCGTGTTTGTGGAATTACTTCATGAATTGGCGACGATCGGGATTTCAAGACAGACAGCGTTCACTTGTAACTAAACAGGTACTGTGTTTTATATTTTTCATGTGCTTTGATTGCACCAGCGGCTGTTCCCTGTTAACTGTGCTTTGATAGCACCAGCGGCTGTTTTTCACAAGAGTGTTTCCATATTACATGGAGTGTTACTTGGAAACCTTCATATCTGATTTTGAAGTGTATGTTGATTGCACCCGCAGCTGTATCTTTTACTAATCTGCGGCTGTCATATATTTTACTGGATTATCTGGATTGGTGTTTTGTCTGAGGTCCATAATCTTGGTCCCTGAATTACATCTCTACAAAGTATATCCCAATGCTTTGTGTCAAACTGTAACGGATGGCAAGAGTTTCATCTCTAAAGAACTTTTGTCTATTGCTTACGTTCAAACGGGAAACGGTTGCCAGCCGTGCTGAATCTTTCAGTGTTCTCGTGGTTGCGCACTCTGCAGCCCGTGTGCTACGTGGCTTCCGTCATTGTTAACCCGGATACTTTAGTATTCTAATGGACGTTCTCGCGTCAGTGCATACGTCACGCACGTTGTGTATGTAATTGACGTGCCGCCATTTTAGGAGTATTGAATCTATGGGAGTATTCATTTTCTACGCCTTATCCCTACAATTCATCATCATTTTACTACGCTGTCTAGCGTTAGTGTTGTTATATTTTCGTCTGTATTATCCGGTAACTTTCTACTATAAAAAAAAAAAATAACAGTGAGTCACTTATTGCTGTCAAGAGGAGCCAGACTTGGTACTTATAATATCTCATGACTATATTGCTGGAATTTAACCAATTCTGATTTCTTCAAGAACCACACAGACGTCGGTGACTACATTTATTATTTTGATTTGTTATTTTGTAACTCATTTTTTTTCTTTCTAGCCTTACAGTGTATATCATTGAAATTATTTCTATTTCATATAGTTATTACTTTGTCTTTCACTTACAAATATTTTCAGTGTCAATTGTTTCTTATTTCTCACTAATTCAAGTCATGTCTAATATAGTTGTACCTCCACATTTTTTGGCAGTCGCTGGAGAACCCAAAATGGCATTGGGACTTATGGTACCCAATGTTTTTAGCTTATGTTGATGTTTTGGAAGAAGATGGTTGTTCTCCAAAGAGGAAACTTGCCCTTTTAAGGAACTGTTTAGGGGGGGCAGGTTTAAAAGAATTAGCGAATGTACATCCTGTTGAAGGATCTGGAGACACCAATGTTTTTGATGTCACTATTCAACAAATGAGCACTAGATTTGGTAGGAAAATTAATACCGTTATGGAAAGGTTTAAATTTTATACTCCTGCCCAAAAAAAGGATGAATCCATCGAGGATTATGTAGCTGTGTTACACACGTTGGCAGGATCTTGTGCTTTTGAAACTATTAATTTTGAACAAGTTTTAAGAGACCAAATTATGATGAAAACTAAAAGCAAGAAAATTCAAGAACGACTATGGTTTAATGCTGTAGTGAATATTGCCAAAGGTATTGAACAATCTGAAAAGTTTGTTAGTGAAATTAGGGGTCAAGTTGTCAAAGTCAATGAGATTGTTCCCGAAATGTCAATAATAAAGGACCAATCTACTTCTAAAAAATTCTCTTCTTTACCGCCTAAGAAAGACACTATGGGAAAAGATAGCAGATTCTTTGGAAAGAAATCTCAAGTTGTTTGTTATAGGTGTGGTGGCTTTCACCATGTTGGAAGCTACAAAGGGTGTCCTGCGTGGAACAAGATGTGTCAAATGTAAGAAATCTGGACATTTTAGCAAAGTTTGTAAGTCTTCTCCAAAAATTAATTTCATGACACTTGAAGAGGGTGAACATCCTCTAGAGATCAATAGTCTTTTGTGTGTTGGTAAAACTAATTGTAAGGGTTTCCCCAGTGGCAAAATATCAATAAATGGCATAGAAGTTTCCATGTTGGTAGATTCATGTGCTTGGTACAGTATTATAGGCAGAGATATTTTTGATGAATTTTGGAAATCTAACAAATGATTCCCTCCTGATATTCATCCTGGTGGTTATTCTGGTCACAAGATTGATCTTGATGGATTTATGTGGGCAGACTTAAAGTTTAAGGGCAGAAGAACCAGAGGAAAAGTATATGTAGCCACCAAGGGTGTATCTATCCTCGGTTGGCCTCATCAACAAGAGATGGGTATAAAGTTAGATCCCAATGCCTCGTCACCTGTTTATATTGTACCTCCTGACAATGAAGAACTTGCCAATGAATTAAGAAACAAGTTTCCTTCTATTTTCACTGATAATTTAGGGGAATTTGTAAATTTCAAACACAAAATCATTCTCAAGGTGGGTGCCATCCCTGTTAGACACAGAGTAAGAAATGTACCATTAGCGTATTGTGATAAATTAAAGGAGATATTGTCTGATTTGGTTTCCAAAAACATCATTGAGCTCACAGAATCCTCTCCATGGGTTTCTCCAGTGGTTTTATCTCTTAAGAACAATGGCGATCTTCATTTGTGTGTAGACCTTTGTAGTCTAAACAAGGAAATATGGATTGATAGACATCCCCTACCCCACATACATGAGCTAAATTCCACACTTACTGGCGCTTGTGTTTTTTCCACTATAGAGCTAGCTAGTGCCTATCACCAGGTAGTACTACATGAGGAATCAAAATTACTGACAACTTTTTTTACGCCTGAGGGTATGTTCCAGTTTTCTCGCATGCCGTTTGGCCTAGCCAGCGCCGCTTCCGTTTTTCAAAGGCTAATGAAAGAGGTCCTGGAAGGGTGTCCTGGTGCTATCGCATTCCAGGATGATACTCTAATCTTTGGGAAGAACTATGAGGAACATGATAAAAATTTGGATAATGTATTAAAATGTGTACAAAAGAAAGGGTTGACGTTGACATTTTCTAAATGCAAATTCAGACAAAGCAAAGTGGAATATTTAGGACATGAAATCTCTAGTAATGGTATTAAACCTAAGCTTAATCATACCCAAAGTATTTCTAATGCTCCTGCTCCTACTACGAAAGAAAAATTGGTTTCTTTTTTAGGCTTGACTGAATTTTACAGCAAGTTTGTACAAGACTATTCTTCCAAAGTGCATCCTTTAAGAACAATGTTAACCCCTTCCCCGCTCATGACGGA
Organism: Triturus cristatus; assembly: GCF_964204655.1. Lineage (NCBI taxonomy): Eukaryota > Metazoa > Chordata > Amphibia > Caudata > Salamandridae > Triturus > Triturus cristatus. Next base: position 1,268,252,407 of record NC_140579.1, on the reverse strand, counting down.
GCCGCTCCGTCATGAGCCACGGTTGCCGTGTGCTCATGACGGAACGGTTCCGTCATGTCACGGCCGTTGGCGGCCGCTCCGCCTACGCGGCGCTGTTTCCCGCCTGTGCGGGGGGACAACGCAAATGGGCGGAGTCATGACGGAACCGTTCCGTCATGAGCACAGCTCAACCGTGGCTCATGACGGAGCGGCTCCGTCATGAGCACAGCGCCACCGCGCTGCCCCCCCGCACCCCGGCGGAATTCCCGCCGCGGCGAAAGGGTTAAAGAAAAATGTAAAGTTTATTGGAACAAGGAACAACAATTTGCTTTCCAACTTCTAAAAAAAGAAATTGTTGATGCGCCATTTTTAAGACCTTTTGAGGTTGGTAGGGAATGTATTGTAGCTGTCAATGCCAGCAATGTTGGTTTAGGTTCTGTCTTAATGCAAAAAAACAAAGGTGAGGAATATGTTGTTTCTTATGCATCTAGAACGTTACGTGGTGCTGAATATAATTATTCCACCATCGAAAAAGAGTTGTTAGCATGTACATGGGCTGTTCAACATTTTCGCAAATTTTTGTGGGGTACCAAATTTCGATAAAGGACAGACCACAAGCCTTTAATCAATATGTTAGCTGCTGGTGGTGGTAGAACGCTAACTGCTTGTTTGGCACGACTAGCTGCTAAATTACAAGAATATCAGTGTATTGGTGAATAAATTCCTGGGCGTTTAAACGTACATGCTGATTGTATGTCACGACTACCTTTGTCCGACACACTTGTTACTGTTAACAATGGTGTTGAATTTGATGTAGCGTACACAATTGACGATGTTAATAGTGGAAACACCAATGTATTGTCATCAGAAGTCATTTCCGAAACTGATTGGAAGAATGCTATGTGTGAGGACAGTACGTTATCTAATTATTATATAATCTGTTTATTGGCATTTCTTAAGATTTACAGCACGTATTAAAGCCAGAGCAACGTTGAGCATTAACAATGTCCACGGCATTAACCCTAGCAGAAACACATAGTATCATAAGACAGGCATATGTCCAACTCTCGAAGCAGTAGTCGAGGCATTTCGGCTGTGGGGAACCGTAAAGTCCCTGTCAAGTTCCTGCCACCGAGAAACATTCCTCCCATCGGAGCCTGTCAACATGCCGGCTGCCTTCCCCAGAAGCCGTTCTATAAACAGTTAGTGAACCAGGACATAATGGGGTAGAACATCAGATACCCAAACGAAACAACAACAGCCCCAGCAGCATCTGACTCATGTTTTCACATCGCTGAACTCAGACCCCCGATCCATCCTCCCCATCCCGAAGTCCCCTGTGTAACTACTCGGTTGGCAACGTCCTATTCGCTGCGTGCCCCACCCGTGTGACTATGTCCTCATCACCACACTATCCACCCCCACCCTGGGCTGCCCACTATCAGGCCTCTCTAGGGGAGTGCTTGTCCTGCGATCGTGACCGACCCCTGTACTCTCCTCATCTGGTCCACCATGGCCTGCAATAGTGCCTCCCACTGATGCGCTATAGGCGTCTTCCTGAGGCCCAGTATTTCCTCCCTTGAAAGAGCCATCCCCTCCGCCTTGGCCCACACTAGGAATGATCCCCGCCATACGCGCGCATGGGGCGGGTCACCCGCTTTCCATCGCTTAGTGAGCAGTCACTTCGCTACCACCATCCCCAGGTCGATAAACCGGGCGGCGGTTTTCGTGGAGGGAGTCCTGCGGAAAAGATGCAGCAGGTAGGTGCGCCATTCGAACGGAATGGCATGCCCTGTGCATGCATAGAGTGTCTCGTGTACCACCTGCCAGTACGAACACAGCGTGGGACAGTTCCATAACATGTGAACCAATCCGGCATCTAGTTCCGCACAACGAGGACAGCCCGCGTCTGCACAATGGAAATATCTGTTAATGGATTCGGGCGTAAGGTACGCTCTATGTAAAATAAACAATTGTATTTGGCGGAAGCGCATGTTCCGGGGAATCTTCGTCGGGCCCTGCAACACTCCGCTCCACTCTTTATCAGTCAGGGGTCGGGCCATATCCGCCTCCCACTTACTGCGCAGTGGGGTCAGACTGCTCTGGTTCCTCCCGAAGATCTCCCCATCGATTCGCGAGCGTCTCCACCAGGGACCGGTGGTGAAGGAAGTGGCCAGGCGGAAGCCCCGTCTCCTCCACCAGAGAGGCGAACGGGAGGAGAACACCATCTCGGTAACGGTCCCCCATCGTTTGTATATTTCTGCCTTGGTCCAGTCCGCCAGCTCCACTGCACTAAGCACACCCAGTCCGCTGGGGGAGCCCTCAAGCGGTATAGCCGGAGCGTAAGGGGTACGAGCCCGCGTGAGGTAAAGAGCACGTCGGTAGCACTTGTAGGCCACCACCATAAGAAGGGGCACAGGCCTGACCGTTTTCGCCGCCGGGTGGAACAGGTTGAGGAGACCAGCCAGAGGGAGGGGGGGCGCCGTGGTCGCCGTATCTTCCCGCCCTCTATCAGCTAACCACCGGGCTATCCATTGCAGCTGTGCGGCCAAGTAATAATGCTCAAAACACGGCATCGCAAGGCCTCCCTGGTCAGTGGGGAGATATAGTTTAGGCAACGCGACTCTATGACGGGCGTTACCCCATATAAAGTCCCGGAGGGACCGTGTGAGGGTTGTGAAGAAGGAAGCCGGGATATAAGTGGGCAAATTAGCGAAGTAGTACAGGAGCCGGGGTAGAATCACCATTTTGACCAGGGCAATTCGCCCCGTGACCGCCAGGGGGAGGGTGCCCCAGAACCACATCTGGGCCCTGACCGCTGTCACAGCCCTGCCCAGGTTTCCCTCCACGAGATCCACCAGTCGTCTGTATATCTGGATACCCAGGTAATGGAAGGTGTCCGGCTGCCATTTAACCTGTACGCCTCCAAGATGGTAACTCGGGTCTGGGGTGTCGGTTGAAACGCGTAGAGGCATGATTTAGCAGCGTTCACCCTGAGGCCCGAGAGAGTGGCGAAGTCAAGCAGAATACGCTCTAATTCGGCTGGGATGTGTGCCACATCCCTGACAAAGACCAGCAGATCGTCCGCGTAAAACGATACCTGATGTGTCGCGTCCCCTAACGGAATTCCAACGGCCAGCACCCTGCGAAGCGTGGCGGCAAGGGGTTCTATTGTCAGTGCAAACAGGAAGGGTGAGAGCGGACACCCCTGCCTGGTGCCACGACATATCCGAATGGCGTCCGATATATATGGCCCTGTTCTCACCCTCACCGTGGGGTCCTTGTACAAGAGGGCCGCCATTTGTAGAAACCCGAGGCTTAGCCCAAAGTGCGATAGTGCCGCTACCAAGTAACCCCACTCCAGGCAATCAAATGCCTTCTCAAGGTCTAGGACCAGGCAGCCCGCCCTAGGCCACTGCCGCAGACTGTCGTGTGCCACCCGGAAAAACCGTCGCAAGTTAAGAGAGGTGCTACGCTTGGGGACAAAGCCATTTTGGTCCCCATGTACCAGCGCCGACACCACCGGGGCCAGCCGTTCCGCCAGCACCTTTGCCAAAATTGTATAATCCGCGTTAAGCAGTGCAAGAGGACGATATGATCCCAGGCTGGTGGGATCCCGTCCAGGTTTGAGCAGGGACACCAAGTGGGCCTCTCGCATGGAAGCAGGTAAGGTGCACTCCTCGAGGGCCGCAATGTAAAGAGCATGCAACCTGGGTACCAGCGCCTCCCGGTAAGTCTGACAGTACGTTATCTAATGTAATGAAATTTCTACAAGTGGGTTGGCCTGAAGAAAGAAAATTAACAGGTGATCTTATGTCTTTTTGCAAGATCAAAGATGAACTAATGTTTTCGCATGGTTTTGTAACAAGAGGGGATAAAATTGTTCCTCCTTTTAAGATAAGAGAAATAATTCTGTCCATGGCTCATGAAGGTCATATGGGCATGTCCTGCACCAAAAGACGCATCAGAGAATTTTATTGGTGGCCTGGTGTCGATAGTATGGTCGACAAATGGGTCAGACAGTGTCTTCCTTGTTCCAAAAGTGACAAATCAGTCAAACCATTGGTGGTGGATGTTTCTCCTATTGAGTTTGTTCAAAGTCCCTGGAAGAAACTGGGTATCGATATCATTGGTCCCCTTGGTTTATCTCTCAACAAGGAAGTGTATGCATTGGTCTTAATAGATTACTTTTCTAAATGGTCTGAGTTGAAAATTGTAGAAAAGATCGGTTCAACTCAAATAATTGAATTCTTAGATGAAGTTTTTTGCCGTGAAGGGCTACCTGCTGAAATTATTTCTGACAATGGTCCTCAATTTGTTAGCAAGGAGTTTGATTTGTTTCTTGAAAGATGTGGCGTTTTGCATAAAAGAGAATCCAATTATAACCCACAAGCCAATGGTCAAGTAGAACGCTTCAACAAAGTGGTCAAAGAATCTATTCAACTAGCTATAAAAAGTGGGTTTGAATGGAAAAAAGCTTTACGTGCTACTCTGTTGTCATTTCTGTATTCCTCCGAATTCTGTCACAGGTCTATCTCCGTTTGAGATGCTGCAAGGAAGGAAACCTGGTTCTAAACTTTTACCTTGGTGGTTGAAGGTTACAACTCCCAATTATTCCATTTTTGATTTATCACAGATCAGGGAGCATGTTCAAAAATATCAAGAGAAGATGAAGAACAATGTTCATCGACATTCTGAGTTCAAAATTAAAGTGGGGGATTTTGTTCGCGTCAAATTTGGTGGTTTTCCTGGCAGGAAATGTGCCAAGTGGTCTGATCCCATTAAAGTATTGGAAGTTTTCAGTAAAGCTTTAAGAGTAGAAGGGGGAAAAAATGTGAATTTTAGACGCATATCTTTATGTGAATTTGCAAATTTGCAGTCACTTCCTCAACCTATTATTTCCAAATCTACTGACGAGAATGATAATGCCTCCATTGTTCTGGACACATATGAGAATGTCATACTTACTTCAAATGTCTCAGAGTCATGTTCTAAACGTGTTGATAATCTTCAGAACCTAGCTTCTTCTATGTCTGATGACTATAATACTGAATCATGTGATGACATTCCTGAATCTGAAAGTAATGTAACTGAGTTAAGGAAAAGCTCTCGCATTAAGCATACTCCTGTCAAAATGAAAGATTTTATTCAATATTAATTGTTAATTACTTGCATCCATAAAATTTTTTTAATTTTTTTTTTTAATTTTTTTTTATAAGGGGAAGGTGTGTGGTATTCATATTTAGAATGTTCTTGTATTCTTGTATGGAATGTTATCTTTCCTTCTTGTTAGGCATTCTATTAGGGGGAGTGGAGAGTTAAGGGAACGACTTTACCAGTTGTGGATGTATAAGCTGTCTCTTGAGAATAAACTACATTCTCCACCTGAACCCGTGTTTGTGGAATTACTTCAAAGGGGCAGAGGCGTCTATGTCTATACAGAAGGGGTACCTTTATATGCCCCTAAAGAAGGGGCAGCTGTGTGTCTATGAGGAGATAACGATGCGGCGCCTGTGTATCTATAAGGATGGAGAGGAGAGAGAGAGAAAGAGAGAGCGAGACCTTTACGTGTCTGTAAAGGGCAGGCACCTATTAGTCTTGAAGGAGTGGGCGCCTGTGTATCTATAAGAATGGAGCGGTACTTTTAGGTGTCTACAAAGAAAAGGTACCTCTGTGAGGATTGTATCTGATGCATTGTTTTCCTTGGCCCAGCAAACGCTTTTACCAACAGACCCCATTGCACAGACGTAGAGCAGCTCAGCGTTTCTTAGTCACCGGATGCTCTCTCACCTGAAAACATAATGTTCCTTTCAGCTAAAAATATATTTTTCCGTTCTGGCTCCAAGGTCTCCAGCAACCACAGCGGGAGCAGATAAAAGCTGCACAACTCAAATAAACTGTATCAGAGTGAAGGGCAACTCTGCTTGCTGCGAGGTAGCAACCCGGCAATGGAGGGCCAAGGCCTCACGGCAATGACAGGAGGGCACTGCCTCAGCAGAGCGAGGCACGCGCACTCGCTGCTCCCGCGCAACCGCTGCTCACACGCTCAACCGCTGCTCCCGCGCTCCACTAAGTCTGCCCATGTGCCCAAAGCCCAAACTCCTCACACAGTGCTTAATTTGTGCTGGTGCTTTCCGGTGCCCAGCCCCAGCACTTAATTACCAGCACCGGGGCTTATGACTGTCTGCCACATGGTAGTGGTGTCTGCCAATTTAGGTACGAGCACAACATCTTCTGCTTATTATTTAAATTTAAATTTCCAATTAGTAGTATTTGCCTCCAAAGCTATTCTTCTAGCTTTGGCGGCCTGAAATAGTATGAATTGTCACACTTTTAAGAATGTGATGATTAGTAGTGTGTTTGTGCTGTTATTAGCAGTGCTGTCAGGGGCAACGGATGGTGCAGGCTCTAGTGTCCTCCTGTCGAGGGCACCGGCCCAAAGGTTTTTTTACAAATTAAGCACTCATCACACTATCCATGTGCCCCAGAGCCCAAGACCCTCACACTGTTCATGTGCCCCAAATCAAAAGCTCCTCATCCTCCATGTGGTCAAACATCCTCAAACTGCCTATCCCTGAGTCCAAACCAAAAACTCCTCACACTGTCCATGTGCCCCAAACCCAAAACTGCTCACAATGTCCATGTGCTCAAAACCCCTCACACTGTCCATGTATCCAAAGGCTAAATTCCTCGCCCTCTGTCTATAAGCCCAAGCCCTTCACACTGTACATGACCCAAAACCCAAGCTCCTGACACTGTCCATGTGCTCAGCCACCTCATAGTGTCTGCCAAAGTGCCTACGATCATAGTACAACTTGTTCGTATCCCCAAAGACCAAGCTCCTTACACTGTATGTCTATGTGCCCAAGCTCCCCATATCATCTGTCCACAATGAATCCCAGAACAAAACTTCTCAAACATTCTGTCCACAGGCCCCAGCATCCTCTCCGTATGCACTAACAGCAAACTCCTCACACTGTCCGTAGGCCTCAGAAGCCCCTCCGTATGCACTAACACCAAAATCCTCACACTGTCCGTAGGTCTCAGCACCCCCTCCATATGCCCTACACCAAACTCCTCAGACTGTCACTGTCCGTAGGTCCCAGCAGCTCCTCCATATGCACTAACAGAACCGACGTTAATGCGGTGCGACCGGTGCGGCTGCACTGGTCGCCTCAGGCATGGGCACAGCACAGCTTGCACCTCAGTTGTTTTGGGGGCCAGACATAACAAACAAGTAATATCATTCAAAAGCATGATAACGGAGATCAGCGTCTTAAATATATCTTAACTGCCCTAAGGTCTCGGTTGTCTGCCACTGCTCTGTGTCTGTAGCTCCACTCCACATAGTATGGTCACTTTACGACTCGGTTTAGTTATGCCCACACATTGCGATACTCCTACGAAGGACAGTCACTAACTGCACCACATGCCTATTAGTGATGGCTGCCTGCACCCAGAGATGAAGGGGTGAGATAAAACGTGGATGGCATGCAAGTGTGTTTGCTTTTGCCAGACCAGGTAGCCTTGTCTATTGTGCCGCTCAGAGCCTCCGTCCATCTGTCCTTAAATTACATGACCTCGAGACAGCTGCTTGATATGATCGTGAACACGTTTCCGCACCAAGAGTTCTGCTTCAGGAGGCATGCCTCAGTTTACTCACATTGCATTAGCTCTACTGTTGTATTCCCAGCAAGAGTTTTAAGTTGGGCTAAGGTCATAAGACCTTCTTAAAGTTTCAAAGGCATTGTACAATGGTATTGAAAAAGCTCAGAAGAGGTGATGGGCGCACCAAGAGTGTAACATTAGTCTGCAGACCAGATTCAAGGGATTGTCTTTGTCCTTCAGCGGTCTGTTCTTGCAAGGCCCAAAGTTGCAGCATTTATGAGGGTGTTACTGGTAAGACCACGGTCAAGGTTCGCACTGTATGGCACTTATGTCTTTGTAATGTCTCCAGAGCAAACAAACAGTAGAATTAAACACTCACCAGCCACACAAAGCTGAGCATTGCTGGGCGCTGTATACCAAACCTGGTGCCCCCTGTGCCTTAATAGAGATTTTGTGGAGGAGCAGAAAAGGCTGAAACCTGCCTATTCCAGTAGACTTTCAGATGGAACTCTCACTGATGAGTCTGCACCCATCACCCGCTCTCCTACGCCTCTGTAACTCCACCTGCCCTCCTGCACCTCTGTAACACCACCGCCCTCCTGCACCTCTGTAACTCCCCTTCTATGCCCACTTCAAATACTGCTCTGCGGTGACCACCAGGCATCGGGACAGCCACATATACTTAAGAGCTAGAGGTTATCTGCAATCACTTTCTGATCATTCTGAAGGGGAGAAGAGATTCTACTGAAACAGTGGGGCTGCTCAAATAATGTACAGGCAATTCCCGAGGTGGAGAGGGCCTGTTACATAATATTCTTGTAGTTCTGATACCAGAGCAAGGACTCAGCTGCAAACCATTGGCTCGTATTGTAAAAACATTTATAGCGCAGTTCATCCCTGAGCGAGTCCATGCGTTTTCAAAGTTAGCTGTTATTTTCTGTATGAAGATATCAAATTCACTTTTGTAGTGCAATAGAGGACATTTTAGGTTGTAGTCAAAAAGGGTGCCTTTTCTCCTGGAGGCATGAAATCAATGGGGTGCACACAATGAAAGGGTGCAGGTACAGAGAGGGGGAGTGATTGGAATAGGTACATTCCAAGCATCTTAGAATTGAAACATGTTAGTCTGGAGCGCATTCCATATTCCTGGGCCGGGCACGAGTTATTTTTTGGGAATCTGCGGATTGCAAGGGCGAGTGAGCAGCTGTTGTAGATCTGCTTACTCCATATGAGCCTATAAGTGACATCTCTGTAGGGCATTTTGTGTTGCGGCAACAATATTCGAAAATGTATCCTGATTTTGTGGGTAGTTTGTTGAGTTGCTGTATGCCTAGGGTGCTTGTTTTTAGGTCTCGCCTGAGCCAGCGTGCATGCGCTGCTCTGCGAGGCTTTTAGCAAGGGCTTCAAACTCTGAACACACGCTTGTGCGTGTGCTTTTTTTGTCATCTTCCACTATTGGCCTTTGCATGCGTCTTTCTAAGAAAGACAGCACGCAATTGGCCTAAGGCGAGTGCATGTCCCGCCTTCTCTCTCCCCTGGCCTAGGGAGCTCGGGAGCGAGCATCACTGCCATCTGTTTCCAATCATCACGTTCGCGTTAATTTGAAAAACAGATTGGAAACAGATGGCGCTCGCGTTTTTTCTGGTTTATTTTATATTCTTTTCATGAATATAAAGTTTTACAACATATACAGAATTCCAAGTTTATTTGAAACCTTTTTACGAGTACAAACTGTTTTAAATGCTCCCTGGCGAAGTTACCTACAGCTGTGTACTCCGTAATAGTGTGTTTTTTCCTTGCTGAATACAATACTGAGCAGTGTTTGACAGTGAAGAGCGTGAATCTAATACCTTCCTTGTGGAACATCTCATTGGGTTGAGTCCTTGCTGCCAAGATCTCTGTGTGACATACTGATGACAACAGGCTCGAATACCACACAGAGATAATTCCGTTTTTTGACATACTTAGGTAAATAAAATGAGAGCCATTCACGTGGGTAACAAAAATGAGGTGGTTAGTATTATAACAAAGCTCTTGTCTCGCTGAAGCACCTCTTTTAAGCACATGTGAGGTGGGTCTGTGAACAACTTAAAGCCACTAAAAACTACTTGACGGTGTACCCAACTATGGACTTCAACAACCTTTGCGTTGCGAAATCAGATCACCAGAAACGCACTTCCTACAGTAAAAAATTTCGGCAGCACCAGGGAGCACACTCTGAACGGACAGATTTACAGTGCTAGCACAACAGGGATACATGTGAAAATATTTATTAAATGGCAAAAGGTACCTGAATGCACATTATACACTACCCTTAGAAGTGTGCTCAGGGTGAGTCTGGAGGCAGATTCACACACAAAAATCACTTCCGTTGGCCTTTGTGTTCATTTGGAGCAAATTTCCATTTTTTTTGTTTGTTTTTGCGGTGAAAATCGCAGACTTCCAGGCCTTCTGCTTGGGATGCTACAGACACCACAGCTTTCCAGGAGTAATCACATGTGGACACTGTTACACACGTGTAAATGTACGCACTGTACGTGTATAAATATAGTACAAATATAAATTTTCAGGCTACAATATGTTGTTTCTCCACAGGAAAAATAAGGGCACGCGGTGAAGTAACACTTCCGTACACTTAGAGTGGCCAGACACCCTGGATTTGCCGGGAGGGTCCCGGATTTCTGGTGTCTGTCCGGCTTTCCCAGCATTATATTCTAATTAAAACACACGTCCCGGTTTTGGAAAGAGGAGCGAGTGAGTGTGCACATTAAAATGCGAAAATGTAGTGTACGCAGAATCTCATTTCCACTGTCCAGCGCCAGCACAGCAGGGCCGTGGGGTAAATACTTTGGTTGTGTTGTAAAATCATCCCCGTCCCCCAGCAGGATGTAAAGAAGTGCGGCTCAGCATCTTCAAAGTCCCTCAGCTGACCCCCCAGGATCATCGGATTGTATCTTAGCTTCTTTGCAGCATGTGTGTGAGAGAGAGGGGTCCGTTAAAGAAAACATAATTTTGCACCATCTTTGTGTGACGCGGAGCACAGGTTGGCCCACTTCTATTCTTTCCTAAATTTAAAAAATGCGACCTTGCATGTTGTGTTTCATAATATATAAATGTAAAATAAATATTTTATGGACTGTGAGCAGCTGTCTACCCCTCCACCTCCTAGCAGACACATACTGATGCCTACCAGGCCTGATTGCAAACTTTGCTCTCTGGTACCTTTAGTCCTGTTTTCATCTTTGTATAAATGCTTGCATACTAGTTATTAAATAACATCAGTCACCGGGATTTAAGTGGGCCGGTTCCCTTCGGGTCTCAGATGCGATGGATCCCGAAATGCCTCTAACTTTACAGTGAAAACCCTGCTAATTTCTGACCAATTAACATGTTCAGTTAATTCATATCAGTGGCAGTGATAAAGTCCCGTTTATTTTTCACGTTTTACTGAATCTTGCCTCCAGTTTGTTTTTGTATTGTTTTTTTTTTTTGTTCGGCACATTACTCTTGTATAGCGCATACTTTCAGCTGAGTGGCCTCTAGGTGCTATAACGGCCATGTTGTCAGGCTCAAGCCAGTTCAAGTTTCATGCAGTGACTGTCCATGGGTCAAAAAGGTGTTCAGAATACATGGACATCCCATCTTTGGCCTCTGCACAGCGCACACAGACAACTTCTAACAGCCCAGGCTGGTTTTCGGTGTATTTTAGTTGTGTTATTATATCTGGATGCAATAACCAACTCAGAGGAATCATAATACCACTTGGGCGCCACACTATAAGAATCCCAGAAATGTACTTTACGTTTTTAAGCCACGCTTAGAAGTACATAAACCAAGGCGCTTTTATGGACACCCCCACACAATGTTTTCATCCCACCTAAAGCCCTGATTAGTCACCGTGAGCTACTCGAGGTGACATCAGATTAGGGCATTTTGGTCCTGGCTGCCATTCCCAGCATCAGGGTTTGCTCGGATACCCCGATTAAGAACAATTCCCAATATTCACCGCCAATGCAAAGCCAGGGGGTGGGGTGGGTGTTGCCAAGACTGGAAGGTAGTTGGTCCCTGGCAGAGGATCTCGTGTCCAGATCAATATAACTCTTTAATGACTGGTACTGGTGCCTGGTAGGGATCAGGTCACACCCCACAGCCTGTGCTCCCTGCGATACTCCATCACATCCCTCGAGGACCACAGTGACGTCAAAAGGGTATTCGCTGGCGTAGGACACCCGCCTTGGCCCAAACAGCAGTAGTTCGAAATAGCAAACGTAACAAGCATTGGCATAAAAAAACTGAGGTATAAGACTTCACGTTTACATTTACTTCAGTTTTTTTTTTTTACTTACAAGGTCCCAAAGGCGAGACCTATTGGCTATGCCAATGCTTATTATTTCTTGGTATCCCTGCAACTGATGAGCCGTCTATGTTATGATACTGGTATTGGCATAGGGCACACCCTGCACTCGCTATTGCCTCAAAGTGTTTATGGCAGGTCCGGGCCCACTATCCAGATAGCTCCAAGGCTTCCACCATAGACTGAGGCCTTGTGTTCTGCTGCATTTCTAGGTGGTAAACTACCTTCATCCCGCATCCGTGACCCCGCATGCTGTCACAACGCGGTCGTAACAACGACCGCGTTGTGACAACGCATACCATTACTCCGCAAGTCGTTACAACGACTTGCGGAGTGGGGAGAAGGTGTTGGATTTAAAATACAACACCTTCCCTACTGTCCGCACAGACTGGAGTTGGAATAGTAAATGTTACTATTCCAACATCCAGCACCCCCCCTCCGCAAGTCGTTGTAATGGCTTGCGGGGTAATGGTATGCGTTGTCACAACACGGTCGTTGTTATGACGGCGTTGTGACAGCATCCGGGATAATGGTATGTGGAATGAAGAGGCATATTCTTTCTAGGTAGGTAGGTGTCACAAATGATACCCTCCAGGGGTAATGAGTCACGGTACTCGGGATTAGGTGGGTCTGGTTTCTTTATTGTTCCAAGGTACAAGACACAGTATAGGGGGTGCTACGACGCCTTCCTGCTTGGCTCGCCTTCTCTTGGTAGGTGTCCCACTGGCTTAGGTTCCTCTCCGACTCTCCAGGGCGATATACCAAAGAAAAGAAAACACGGGAACACACAGATGAGATGAAGGACCTTCTAAGGGTAGTGAAGTAGGGTAAAGGGAGTGAAGGGTCACTGGGGCTGCCACCACGTAGTACTCAAAGAATTGAGAAAAAGAAACTTCGTAGGTGAAGGTGAAGGGACCAGCGTGAAGAACGATATCGGTGTCCAACCACTCGCGCCTCTGTGACCACCCCAACTCAAGCCTACCCTGTCCCTCCCCGTGGAAAGGCAAAACCCAGGACTCGGTCCCGTACCTTTCCCAGCCACGCTCCTCCGGGAACGTGGCGTCTCCGTTGGCCTCCTGGCTTCTTCGGTTCCTCGTCCTCCGCTTCCTCGGTCCCTCCGCTCGTTTTCTCGCCGTCTCCTCCTCGTCCTTGCTCCTGCGATCTCTCTCTCCGCTCCTGCTTTCGCGCTGTCTTGGTCTTCCGGGTTCCCTTTACAGGCCAACACGTCTCCGGAGTGGACTGCTGTTGCTGACGTGGTTGTGACGGGCTCCTCCCACAGGGAAGTCCAGTTCGGGTTAAAGGGCCCGCTCTCGTCCTGTGGCCGGGGGTGGAAACGAACAGTCATTATCGTCTCCAGCCCGTTTCTCGTCCGGAGTGACCCCGTGACAATTCCCTCCCCCTGGAGTACCCCGATCGGGGGAACACGGGAAGCGGGAGAGAAAGTCTGCATTTCCCTGATGCGCCCCTTTTCGATGCCTAACATCTATTTGGAAAGGTTGTAAGGCCAGAAACCAGCGGAGAATGGGTTCATTATGGCCTCGGTTCCTTTGCAGCCAGGTAAGGGGAGCGTGGTCTGTGTACAATATGAAGGGTCTACCCTCTAAGTAGTATCGGAGTTTCTCAACCCCCCACTTAACCGCCAGTCACTCCTTCTCTATGGTGGAATATGCTTTTTCTCTTGGGAATAGCTTTCTGCTGAGATAAAGGAGGGGACGCTCTTGGCCATTCTTGTCTGGTTGTGATAGGACCGCCCCTATCCCAATACCAGAGGCGTCTGTTTGTAAGACAAAGGTGTTGTTGAAGTCCGGGGTCACGAGCACAGGGGAGGTAGTTAATGCGTCTTTCAGGGCTTGAAAGGCCTGGGCTTCCCGATCGGAGGGGGCTCGTAGTCTTTTCCTGGTCGGCGGGGGCCAGTGGTATCTGCCAATAGCCCTTGGTGAGGTCGATGGTGGTTATATATCTGGCCTCACCAAGGCGTTCTATGAGTTCATCTACCCTAGGAAGGGGATACGCGTCTTGCTTGGACACTCGGTTCACTGCCCTGAAGTCAATACAAAACCGGATGCTGCCATCCGGCTTGGGTACCAGGAGAACACCAATTGCTGTGTGAGGGGACTATAACCCCTGAGGCCAACATCCTCGCGACTTCGTCTTGGAACGCGGTCCGTCGGGCTTCAGGTATTCGATACGGTTTTTGCTTAACCACTACTCGGGGTGGGGTGGTTATGCAGTGTTCTGCCAGGGAGGTCTTTCCTGGCTGGTCAGAAAACACGTCGGTATATGTCAAAAGGAGGGAACGTATCTCCTCTTTTTGTATAGAAAGGAGATCAGGATTGATGGGGGTTTCCGTGACTGTGTGCGGTAGGGGGAAAACTACTGACACCGTATGGTCTATGGACGGAGGGGGTCCCAACCATTTTTTGAGCAAATTGATGTGGTACATTTGGGTCCTGTTCCGGGTCATCTGTAGGATGTAAGTGCTCTTCCCTATCTTGCGGATTACCTTGAAAGGGCCTTGCCACTCCTTTTTCAATTTGTGGGTGGACGTGGGTAGTAGTACCAGCGTCCAGTCACCTACGCTCAATTCTCTCCACTTAGTACCCCGGTTGTAGAATGTTTTTTGTTTGGTCTGGGATGTCAATAGCTGGGTATGTGCCAGTGTTCTCCATTTATGTAATCTGGTTTGCAACTGTCGCGTGTAGTCAAGGAGGGCTTCAGCCTCCTGGAGACCTTCACGCTCCCAGCTATCCTTGGTGATCTCAAGTAAGGTTTGTGGTTTGCGGCCAAAGAGTAGCTCAAAAGAGGAGGTCCCCAAACTTGATTGCTTCGGACTACGGAGAACAAAGAGTGCCAGGGGGAGTAGTTGATCCCAATCCTTTCCATCCCCAGACAGAAGTTTTTTTAAGGTAAGTTTTAGACTACCATTATAGCGTTCGACTAGACCGTCTGTCTGGGGGTGATAAACAGAGGTGATTATATGTTTGATCTGCAATTGGTCGCAAACTTGTTTTAGTAGTCGTGATACAAAGGGTGTGCCTTGATCGGTGATGATCTTGCGGGGAAATCCCATACGGGAAAACACCTCTACGAGTCTTTGAGCTATGGCAGCAGAGGTGGTGGCTCGGAGGGGGAAAGCCTCAGGATATCTGGTGGCATAGTCAATCAACACCAGAGCATACTGGTGTCCACGTGCTGACTTGGGCAACGGACTGATAATGTCCCTACCCAGTCTATCAAAGGGGGTGCCGATGATGGGCAAGGGGTGTAAAGTGTAACGTCCTGGCTTTCTCGGGGTTGGGACAAACAGACGACGGACCAGAGAAATGGAGGTTTAAGGATGATTTAATAAACAGATAAACAACTACAGACAACAAAGAATACCGGTACTGGAATCACCAGTTAAAGTACGCTACCCATTCACAGCTCGTCTATCCGTCCTCCGCATGCACACCGGACCCGGTATGCTCCAACGGAGGGCACAGTGCTAAGCAGTGGCCGACAATGCCACTCGACCGCTGTGAAGGGTAGTTCCAAGGTTGTGGAATCTACGGGGGGCACGTGGGAGTCACCCGGCCGGGCTCTCTACCACCTGGGAACAGCCGCTCTACCAGTATCCCCCAGAGTACTGCCACAACACAAAGACGCTGGGAACACCTCCTAGTGTGCGTCTCTTGTATCCGGGTTTAAGTGATGATACCCAAGGTGGCGCAGAGAATGGATGGGAGCAGCCGCTCTACCTATCCCAGTTCTCCTACGAGTGTCGATGGCTAAGACGCGGAAACACCTCCTGGATAACGTCTTAGCTATAAGCGTGTGTTTACCCAAGGAACGAGGGTTGGGAGCTCCGGCTCGCACCAACCTCGTTTTCTCCAAATTGTCAGGCCGTTGGGAGCTTCGGCTCTACCAACGGGACTTGTGCCCAATGACGTTGAATATGGCTCTCAGAACGGGACAGGACACAGGCAGGAAGCACACGCCAGCACCTCTCCTCCGCTCCTTAGAATGTTCCTTCCGCCGCTCAACTCACCAACGGGTCCGTGTACCTCAACCAGGTACTCCTGCAAAGATCAGAATATCCAACGCCGAGTCCCAGTGATCTTCTCCTTAAGTAGTACTCTCGGCGTTGTATAACCATGACTCTTGAGTTGCATAACATGAAAACTAGGCGTTACCCTTGGTGTTATGTAACCAGAACTCTTGAGTTGCATAACATGAAAACTAGGCGTTACCCTTGGTGTTATGTAACCAGAACTCTTGAGTTGCATAAGGCAATTGTTGCCGGAGGGCATTCTGGGAGTTGTAGTCCGCTCTCCTCCAAGCGCACCAGGTTCACGGAAGTGGCATCGTGGGAGGGAATCCATGTGCGGGAGGGGATTCCTGACAGTAAATCCCCCTCCCATCAGCGCCCCCCATCAGGATCAGCACAGGAAGGATATTGACGATGGAACGACGATACCAGACGAGGAGCGTGAACCCCCGCCGCAGGTTCCCATGACTGCTCCTCGGGTCCGTACCCCTGCCACCAGATACCATAGTTTGCCCCTGCGCCACTTGGAATCCAAGATACCAGCCACCTCGTACTCCACTTCCGAATCCACAGTCACCGACACCGGCGTACGAGGCCTCACCGCGTTCGCGGGTTTCAAGAGGGAAACGTGGAACATGGGATGGATCCGCAGGGACTGGGGCAGGCACACTTTCACGTTCACTGGGCTGATGCATCGAAGGATCCTACATGGGCCCATGAAGCGGGGATGGAACACGCTACTTTTCTTGAATCTCATGTGCCGTGTAGAGACCCAGACGTAATCTCCAGGTTTGTAGACCGGTCCAGGCCTTCTCCTCCTATCAGAAAAGGCTTTATACGTGGCTTTAGCCCCCTCCAGGGCAACTCGAGAACTCATCAAGGCCTCCTTGATGCGGGCCACCCTCTTGACTGTTGTCGGCAATCTGTCTTCCCTGACCGGGTGCAGAAACTGCAAGAACCGGGGATGATGGCCGTAGTTACAACAAAAAGGGGAGGCCTTGGTGGAACAATGTGTGGCGGCGTTGTACGCGATTTCCGCGATCCAAAGTAGGTCCACCCACTCATCCTTCCCTTGCTCTACAAAACAACGTAGATATTGTTTGAGCGACTGGTTCAGGCGCTCCGTCTGGCCGTCCGTCTGCGGGTGATAACTCGTGGACATGGCAGACTTGACGTGTAACGCCGAACACCAAGTTTTCCAGAAGTGCGACGTGAACTGAGACCCCATGTCCGACACGATCACGTTGGGTAGGCCATGTAGTCTCACTACATTCTTCAATAACAACGACTCCAGCTCTCCTGCCGAAGGTACCTGTTTGCAAGCGAGGAAGTGCCCCATCTTCGTGAGATAGTCCACCACCACCAGTATGGCCGTCTTTCCTTGATCCTTTGGTAGCCCGACAATGAAGTCTAAGGATATGTTTTCCCAGGGTTTGGTCGGTGTAGGAAGGGGTTGGAGGAGTCCTTGCGATCTTCTGTGGTCCGATTTCATGGATGCGCAAACGGTACATGATGAACACCAATTCCGGACGTCTGTTCTCATGGCAGGCCACCAGAACTGCCGTCCTAGGCTCGCTACCGTCTTTTCGACACCCAGATGGCCGGCACAGGGAGACACGTGGCACCGGGTGAAGGCCTGTTTTTGAAGCCTAGGCGTGGGTAACAACATACATCGTCCTTTCACCGGAATCCCATCCTTCATTTGCCACTCCTTGTGACTGTGAAGCCACCTCCGCCACATGAAGGTATGGGTCCCCTTCTGGACCCCCCTGAGGAACGTCTGTGGCTGAATCACCCCTATCACAACTCCTGGAGGGATGATGGAATGTTCGGCAACCGGCTGCGGATCCCTGGCATTCGATTGCCTCGAAAGCGCGTCCGCTTTCCTGTTCTCCGAACCGGGTCGGTATGTGATGTGGAAATTGAAACCGGAGAAAAAGATCATCCACCTCATTTGACGGGGCGACAAATGCCGCGCCACCGTCAGAAACTGGAGGTTCCTGTGGTCCGTATACACTGTAACCACGTGTCTGGCCCCCATTAACAAATGCCTCCACTCAGCAAATGCGTCCTTTATCGCGAGTAGTTCCTTCTCCGCAATATGGTAATTGCGTTCCGCGTCATTCAATTTACGAGACATGTACGCCACAGGATGGAGCAAACCCGACACCTCATTCCTCTGAGATAGAATGGCACCCAGTGCCACATCAGAGGCGTCCGCTTCTACCACATAGGGTAATTCCGGATTCGAGTGAGCTAGCACCGGGGCGGTGCTGAAGGCCTTCTTGAGGGCCACAAATGCTGTTTGTGCTTCGGGTCCCCACACAAACTCCTGAGACTTCCTTAGTAGTTGCGTGATCGGGGCTACCAAGCCACAAAACCCCTCAATAAAACGCCTATAAAAGTTGGCGAAGCCTATGAAGCTCTGGACTTCCTTTACTCCTCGGGGCACCGGCCACTCCTCCACCGCTCTGATCTTGCGTTCCGCCATCTCCTGTCCGTTGGGGCTCAGCATCACCCCAAGGAATTCCACTGATGTGACGTGGAAATCACATTTGCTGAGTTTGCAGTATAGCATGTTTTCCCTCAGTTCTGTGAGAACCGCGGATACGTGCTGTACGTGTTCTTCCTCTGAGTTGGAGTAGATGAGTATGTCGTCTATATAAACGACCACGTAGATATCCAATACCTCCCGGAACACCTCATTGAGGAATTATTGGAAGGCGGCAGGGGCATTGCATAGTCCGAACGGCCTGACGAGGTACTCAAAGAGCCCAAACCTGGTCTTAAAGGCGGTTTTCCATTCGTCGCCGTCCCTCATGCGCACAAGATGGTATGCCCCCTTGAGATCAAGCTTCATGTATATTTGGGCCTTTTTTACCTGTTCCAGGAGAACGCTTATGAGAGGCAGGGGGTACCGGTTTTTTATGGTTATCGCGTTCAAGGCCCTAAAGTCCATGCAGGCCCTCAATTCGCCATTCGCTTTCGGGATGAAAAAGAGAGGCGATGCGGCAGGGGATTTCGACGGCCTGATGAACCCCAGCCCTAGTAACTTATCCAAATATCCCCGTAGATGTACGTTTTCGGGTTCTGTGAGCGCATACAGTCTGCCGCTGGGAACGCTAGTCCCCGGAACCAGGTCAATTTGGCAGTCGAACGGTCTATGTGGAGGGAGCACCTCCGCTCGGATTTCATCGAAGACGTCCCCGAAACTGTGATACACTCTGAGCAGCTTTACGGCCTTTTCTGCTGCCGTGGCGACCGTGTGACCTTCGCCTACCTCACCTTCGTGGGGGTCCTGCCGCATGCCGCACCATTGTTCACAAAACGGGGAAGTCATCTCAATGTGATGCGTAGGCCAATCCACCATTGGGTTATGTTTTTGGAGCCAGGGTAGACCCAAAATGACCCCGTACTGCGGGGCTCTGATTATGCTAAAATCGATACGTTCGTTATGCAGTTTTCCGAACCTCACCGGTACTTCTCCTGTGTGCTGTCCGATAGGTCCGGTCACCAGACTTCTCCCATCCACTGCATACACCTCCTCTGGTATCTGTTTGGGAAGGAGAGTGAGACCCAGTCTCCGTGCTTCATTGTAGTCCATGAACATGCCCGTGGCTCCTGAATCAATCATGGCTACCACAGGTATCCACTGGTCCTGCACTCCTACGTGTAAGGTAATAAACAAATGTCTTCGCCCTTTTTGATTCGGGCTCAACATGGAAGGGATGTGGGTGTGACTCCAAGATGCCCCTTCCCTAGACCCGGAGTCCCTCAGTTTTCCGCCGGTGCGTGCACCACTGCTGTCACCGATTTGTTCGCTCGGTATCGTGAGGTTTTTGGCTTGGCTGGACACTCGCGTACATAGTGCACCTTTTTCCCGCAGTAAAGGCAAAGGCCTTGCTTGCGGCGTGATTCTTTTTCAGTGGCTGTAAGGCTCGCCCTTATAGCTCCTATGTCCATGGGTTCCGTCCTTGTGGAGGAGTTGGTCTCAGGGCCACCCATCGAAACATACGATGGCAGCGCTTTCCCTTTCCTCTTGTGATCGCCCTTTCTTTCGTTCAATCTATGGTCCAGCTGTAGCACCAGGTTGATCAAGCCTTCACATGTCTTGGGTTGGGGGTCGATTTGTGCTACCACATCTTTGAGCTCTTCTCTCAAGCCCTGGTGAAACAGCGCGGTTTGTTTGGCTATGGGCCACTTGGTTTCGGCCACTAACCTTCGAAAAGCATTAAGGTACTGCACCAGATCATTGTTGCCTTGCCTCAGCTCCAACATCTCTCGATCGGCAGTATACGAGTCCGCCCTTCGATCAAACACCTTCAAGAATTCCTCGCGGAAGGCTCCCCAATCACATAGGATAGGGTCGTCCCTGCTCACCAGTGGGACTGCCTATTGCGCCGCGTTCCCAGCAAGATACGAGATCAGAAAGGCCACTCTGGCTTTGCTGGTAGGAAAGGCCTTTGGTTTGCAGGACAGATGCAGTGCTACTTGAGTGAGGAAAACCTGCACTGTGTTGGGGTCTCCGCTGTACCTCTCTGGTGTCGCCAAAGGAATGGCTACGGGCATCTCTACCACAACCGCAGGAGCCGTGGCCGTGTGAGAGGCACCCGCCTGTAGCGGATCGTTCTGCAGAGCGTCCATTCTAGCCTTAACGTCTGCTGTTTCCTGTCTGGAAGCGGTGAGCTCGATTTGCATCGCGGCTAAGACGGCCAACACATCCTCAATCGTGGCCATGTCGTTCGCCCAACCAGGAGATAGTTATGGAAGAGGTTGGATATTATGTAACATCCTGGCTTTCTCGGGGTTGGGACAAACAGACGACGGACCAGAGAAATGGAGGTTTAAGGATGATTTAATAAACAGATAAACAACTACAGACAACAAAGAATACCGGTACTGGAATCACCAGTTAAAGTACGCTACCCATTCACAGCTCGTCTAACCGTCCTCCGCATGCACACCGGACCCGGTATGCTCCAACGGAGGGCACAGTGCTAAGCAGTGGCCGACAATGCCACTCGACCGCTGTGAAGGGTAGTTCCAAGGTTGTGGAATCTACGGGGGGGCATGTGGGAGTCACCCGGCCGGGCTCTCTACCACCTGGGAACAGCCGCTCTACCAGTATCCCCCAGAGTACTGCCACAACACAAAGACGCTGGGAACACCTCCTAGTGTGCGTCTCTTGTATCCGGGTTTAAGTGATGATACCCAAGGTGGCGCAGAGAATGGATGGGAGCAGCCGCTCTACCTATCCCAGTTCTCCTACGAGTGTCGATGGCTAAGACGCGGAAACACCTCCTGGATAACGTCTTAGCTATAAGCGTGTGTTTACCCAAGGAACGAGGGTTGGGAGCTTCGGCTCGCACCAACCTCGTTTTCTCCAAATTGTCAGGCCGTTGGGAGCTTCGGCTCTACCAACGGGACTTGTGCCCAATGACGTTGAATATGGCTCTCAGAACGGGACAGGACACAGGCAGGAAGCACACGCCAGCACCTCTCCTCCGCTCCTTAGAATGTTCCTTCCGCCGCTCAACTCACCAACGGGTCCGTGTACCTCAACCAGGTACTCCTGCAAAGATCAGAATATCCAACGCCGAGTCCCAGTGATCTTCTCCTTAAGTAGTACTCTCGGCGTTGTATAACCATGACTCTTGAGTTGCATAACATGAAAACTAGGCGTTACCCTTGGTGTTATGTAACCAGAACTCTTGAGTTGCATAACATGAAAACTAGGCGTTACCCTTGGTGTTATGTAACCAGAACTCTTGAGTTGCATAAGGCAATTGTTGCCGGAGGGCATTCTGGGAGTTGTAGTCCGCTCTCCTCCAAGCGCACCAGGTTCACGGAAGTGGCATCGTGGGAGGGAATCCATGTGCGGGAGGGGATTCCTGACAGTAAATCCCCCTCCCATCAGCGCCCCCCATCAGGACCAGCACAGGAAGGATATCGACGATGGAACGACGATACCAGACGAGGAGCGTGAACCCCCGCCGCAGGTTCCCATGACTGCTCCTCGGGTCCGTACCCCTGCCACCAGATACCATAGTTTGCCCCTGCGCCACTTGGAATCCAAGATACCAGCCACCTCGTACTCCACTTCCGAATCCACAGTCACCGACACCGGCGTACGAGGCCTCACCGCGTTCGCGGGTTTCAAGAGGGAAACGTGAAACATGGGATGGATCCGCAGGGACTGGGGCAGGCACACTTTCACGTTCACTGGGCTGATGCATCGAAGGATCCTACATGGGCCCATGAAGCGGGGATGGAACACGCTACTTTTCTTGAATCTCATGTGCCGTGTAGAGACCCAGACGTAATCTCCAGGTTTGTAGACCGGTCCAGGCCTTCTCCTCCTATCAGAAAAGGCTTTATACGTGGCTTTAGCCCCCTCCAGGGCAACTCGAGAACTCATCAAGGCCTCCTTGATGCGGGCCACCCTCTTGACTGTTGTCGGCAATCTGTCTTCCCTGACCGGGTGCAGAAACTGCAAGAACCAGGGATGATGGCCGTAGTTACAACAAAAAGGGGAGGCCTTGGTGGAACAATGTGTGGCATTGTTGTACGCGATTTCCGCGATCCAAAGTAGGTCCACCCACTCATCCTTCCCTTGCTCTACAAAACAACGTAGATATTGTTTGAGCGACTGGTTCAGGCGCTCCGTCTGGCCGTCCGTCTGCGGGTGATAACTCGTGGACATGGCAGACTTGACGTGTAACGCCGAACACCAAGTTTTCCAGAAGTGCGACGTGAACTGAGACCCCCTGTCCGACACGATCACGTTGGGTAGGCCATGTAGTCTCACTACATTCTTCAATAACAACGACGCCAGCTCTCCTGCCGAAGGTACCTGTTTGCAAGCGAGGAAGTGCCCCATCTTCGTGAGATAGTCCACCACCACCCGTATGGCCGTCTTTCCTTGATCCTTTGGTAGCCCGACAATGAAGTCTAAGGATATGTTTTCCCAGGGTTTGGTCGGTGTAGGAAGGGGTTGGAGGAGTCCTTGCGATCTTCTGTGGTCCGATTTCATGGATGCGCAAACGGTACATGATGAACACCAATTCCGGACGTCTGTTCTCATGGCAGGCCACCAGAACTGCCGTCCTAGGCTCGCTACCGTCTTTTCGACACCCAGATGGCCGGCACAGGGAGACACGTGGCACCAGGTGAAGGCCTGTTTTTGAAGCCTAGGCGTGGGTAACAACATACATCGTCCTTTCACCGGAATCCCGTCCTTCATTTGCCACTCCTTGTGACTGTGAAGCCACCTCCGCCACATGAAGGTATGGGTCCCCTTCTGGACCCCCCTGAGGAACGTTTGTGGTTGAATCACCCCTATCACTACTCCTGGAGGGATGATGGAATGTTCGGCAACCGGCTGCGGATCCCTGGCATTCGATTGCCTCGTAAGCGCGTCCGCTTTCCTGTTCTCCGAACCGGGTCGGTATGTGATGTGGAAATTGAAACCGGAGAAAAAGATCATCCACCTCATTTGACGGGGCGACAAATGCCGCGCCGCCGTCAGAAACTGGAGGTTCCTGTGGTCCGTATACACTGTAACCACGTGTCTGGCCCCCATTAACAAATGCCTCCACTCAGCAAATGCATCCTTTATCGCGAGTAGTTCCTTCTCCGCAATATGGTAATTGCGTTCCGCGTCATTCAATTTACGAGACATGTACGCCACAGGATGGAGCAAACCCGACACCTCATTCCTCTGAGATAGAATGGCACCCAGTGCCACATCAGAGGCGTCCGCTTCTACCACATAGGGTAATTCCGGATTCGAGTGAGCTAGCACCGGGGCGGTGCTGAAGGCCTTCTTGAGGGCCACAAATGCTGTTTGTGCTTCGGGTCCCCACACGAACTCCTGAGACTTCCTTAGTAGTTGCGTGATCGGGGCTACCAAGCCACAAAACCCCTCAATAAAACGCCTATAAAAGTTGGCGAAGCCTATGAAGCTCTGGACTTCCTTTACTCCTCGGGGCATCGGCCACTCCTCCACCGCTCTGATCTTGCGTTCTGCCATCTCCTGTCCGTTGGGGCTCAGCATCACCCCAAGGAATTCCACTGATGTGACGTGGAAATCACATTTGCTGAGTTTGCAGTATAGCATGTTTTCCCTCAGTTCTGTGAGAACCGCGGATACGTGCTGTACGTGTTCTTCCTCTGAGTTGGAGTAGATGAGTATGTCGTCTATATAAACGACCACGTAGATATCCAATACCTCCCGGAACACCTCATTGAGGAATTATTGGAAGGCGGCAGGGGCATTGCATAGTCCGAACGGCATGACGAGGTACTCAAAGAGCCCGAACCTGGTCTTAAAGGCGGTTTTCCATTCGTCGCCGTCCCTCATGCGCACAAGATGGTATGCCCCCTTGAGATCAAGCTTCGTGTATATTTGGGCCTTTTTTACCTGTTCCAGGAGAACGCTTATGAGAGGCAGGGGGTACCGGTTTTTTATGGTTATCGCGTTCAAGGCCCTAAAGTCCACGCAGGCCCTCAATTCGCCATTCGCTTTCGGGATGAAAAAGAGAGGCGATGCGGCAGGGGATTTAGACGGCCTGATGAACCCCAGCCCTAGTAACTTATCCAAATATCCCCGTAGATGTATGTTTTCGGGTTCTGTGAGCGCATACAGTCTGCCGCTGGGAACGCTAGTCCCCGGAACCAGGTCGATTTGGCAGTCGAACGGTCTATGTGGAGGGAGCACCTCCGCTCGGATTTCATCGAAGACGTCCCCGAAACTGTGATACACTCTGAGCAGCTTTACGGCCTTTTCTGCTGCCGTGGCGACCGTGTGACCTTCGCCTACCTCACCTTCGTGGGGGTCCTGCCGCATGCCGCACCATTGTTCACAAAACGGGGAAGTCATCTCAATGTGATGCGTAGGCCAATCCACCATTGGGTTATGTTTTTGGAGCCAGGGTAGACCCAAAATGACCCCGTACTGCGGGGCTCTGATTATGCTAAAATCGATACGTTCGTTATGCAGTTTTCCGAACCTCACCGGTACTTCTCCTGTGTGCTGTCCGATAGGTCCGGTCACCAGACTTCTCCCATCCACTGCATACACCTCCTCTGGTATCTGTTTGGGAAGGAGAGTGAGACCCAGTCTCCGTGCTTCATTGTAGTCCATGAACATGCCCGTGGCTCCTGAATCAATCATGGCTACCACAGGTATCCACTGGTCCTGCACTCCTACGTGTAAGGTAATGAACAAATGTCTTCGCCCTTTTTGATTCGGGCTCAACATGGAAGGGATGTGGGTGTGACTCCAAGATGCCCCTTCCCTAGACCCGGAGTCCCTCAGTTTTCCGCCGGTGCGTCCACCACTGCTGTCACCGTTTTGTTCGCTCGGTATCGTGAGGTTTTTGGCTTGGCTGGACACTCGCGTACATAGTGCACCTTTTTCCCGCAGTAAAGGCAAAGGCCTTGCTTGCGGCGTGATTCTTTTTCAGTGGCTGTAAGGCTCGCCCTTATAGCTCCTATGTCCATGGGTTCCGTCCTTGTGGAAGAGGTGGTCTCAGGGCCACCCATCGAAACATACGATGGCAGCGCTTTCCCTTTCCTCTTGTGATCGCCCTTTCTTTCGTTCAATCTATGGTCCAGCTGTAGCACCAGGTTGATCAAGCCTTCACATGTCTTGGGTTGGGGGTCGAGTTGTGCTACCACATCTTTGAGCTCTTCGCTCAAGCCCTGGTGAAACAGCGCGGTTTGTTTGGCTATGGGCCACTTGGTTTCGGCCACTAACCTTCGAAAAGCATTAAGGTACTGCACCAGATCATTGCTGCCTTGCCTCAGCTCCAACATCTCTCGATCGGCAGTATACGAGTCCGCCCTTCGATCAAACACCTTCAAGAATTCCTCGCGGAAGGCTCCCCAATCACATAGGATAGGGTCGTCCCTGCTCACCAGTGGGACTGCCCATTGCGCCGCGTTCCCAGCAAGATACGAGATCAGAAAGGCCACTCTGGCTTTGCTGGTAGGAAAGGCCTTTGGTTTGCAGGACAGATGCAGTGCTACTTGAGTGAGGAAAACCTGCACTGTGTTGGGGTCTCTGCTGTACCTCTCTGGTGTCGCCAAAGGAATGGCTACGGGCATCTCTACCACAACCGCAGGAGCCGTGGCCGTGTGAGAGGCACCCGCCTGTAGCGGATCGTTCTGCAGAGCGTCCATTCTAGCCTTAACGTCTGCTGTTTCCTGTCTGGAAGCGGTGAGCTCGATTTGCATCGCGGCTAAGACGGCCAACACATCCTCAATCGTGGCCATGTCGTTCGCCCAACCAGGAGATAGTTATGGAAGAGGTTGGATATTATGTAACATCCTGGCTTTCTCGGGGTTGGGACAAACAGACGACGGACCAGAGAAATGGAGGTTTAAGGATGATTTAATAAACAGATAAACAACTACAGACAACAAAGAATACCGGTACTGGAATCACCAGTTAAAGTACGCTACCTATTCACAGCTCGTCTAACCGTCCTCCGCATGCACACCGGACCCGGTATGCTCCAACGGAGGGCACAGTGCTAAGCAGTGGCCGACAATGCCACTCGACCGCTGTGAAGGGTAGTTCCAAGGTTGTGGAATCTACGGGGGGCACGTGGGAGTCACCCGGCCGGGCTCTCTACCACCTGGGAACAGCCAAGGTGGCGCAGAGAATGGATGGGAGCAGCCGCTCTACCTATCCCAGTTCTCCTACGAGTGTCGATGGCTAAGACGCGGAAACACCTCCTGGATAATGTCTCAGCTATAAGCGTGTGTTTACCCAAGGAACGAGGGTTGGGAGCTTCGGCTCGCACCAACCTCGTTTTCTCCAAATTGTCAGGCCGTTGGGAGCTTCGGCTCTACCAACGGGACTTGTGCCCAATGACGTTGAATACGGCTCTCAGAACGGGACAGGACACGGGCAGGAAGCACACGCCAGCACCTCTCCTCCGCTCCTTAGAATGTTCCTTCCGCCGCTCAACTCACCAACGGGTCCGTGTACCTCAACCAGGTACTCCTGCAAAGATCAGAATATCCAACGCCGAGTCCCAGTGATCTTCTCCTTAAGTAGTACTCTCGGCGTTGTATAACCATGACTCTTGAGTTGCATAACATGAAAACTAGGCGTTACCCTTGGTGTTATGTAACCAGAACTCTTGAGTTGCATAACATGAAAACTAGGCATTCCCCTTGGTGTTATGCAACCAGAACTCTTGAGTTGCATAACATGAAAACTAGGCGTTACCCTTGGTGTTATGTAACCAGAACTCTTGAGTTGCATAAGGCAATTGTTGCCGGAGGGCGTTCTGGGAGTTGTAGTCCGCTCTCCTCCAAGCGCACCAGGTTCACAGAAGTGGCATCGTGGGAGGGAATCCATGTGCGGGAGGGGATTCCTGACATAAAGGAACTGGAGGGGGAACATAGGGATTACGACGTTGGCAGATGTGACACTCCTGACAATACTTTTGGATTTGGGCATAGACCCCAGGCCAAAAGAAATGTTGTAAGATGGCCTGCCCGGTCTTTTCTGCTCCGGAGTGGCCCGCCAACAGGTGGGCGTGTGCAAAAAACAAGATCTGGTCCCTGAACTCCATGGGGACCACTAGTTGGGGAACTGCGTCTTGTTTTGAGAGGCGATATAGCAGGCCATTTTTCTCAATAAAGGTGGGAAAGGTCTGATGTAAGGGGTTCTGGGGGTCTCGTGCTTTTTGCCATGCATGTGTGAGGGTGGCGTCATTCAACTGGGCCATCCTGAAATGGTTATCTCTCGCCCAGGGTTCGGGCGTAAGTAAGACATCGTGTTTTGGAGGACCCAGGGCCGCGTGCATTAAGGGAGTGAAACACGGGGTGTCTCTCCCTATGATTAGGGACTCTGGGAGGTTCTCCAATACCCCCACTACTACCTCCACCTGCAAATGTCCCGCAGTAGCTAATACCAGCCTAGCCAAAGGGTATTCCTTCACATCCCCATGTATGCACCGGATATGCACGGTTTTCCCAGGTAGAAACCATGAAGGGTGTACCAGTTCTTTCTTCACGACCGAATGCCTGCATCCGGAGTCAAGGAGGGCCCTCACCACCCGCCCATCAAGAGTTACACTTACGTAGAAAATCGGCCCAGTTTCTTGGGCGAAAAAGACAGAGCGGGGAGCATAGCTCACGTCCATTGGTTCTTCCTCCTTCTCTCTTTTCTTGCGACAGTACCGGGCAATATGTCCCCACTCCCCACAGTCATAACATTGGGGGCCTTAGTATGTCGGGTTTTCCGGTCGAGACATACGAGGACGGTTGTTTTCGGGTAGGGGTCGTGAGGGTTTTTTTTCTGGCTTTCAAAGTTAAAAAGAAAATGCCAAGGGGTCGTCTCCCGGTACGAATTTCTGCAGGGGGACCACTGTCCCGGGTGGATTGCTGGCCCTACCCTGTCCCAGGGTGACCAGAAGTTGGGCATGTCCCTCGGCGAGTTTTACCAGACTATCGGCTTGATTCTGGATTGCCGAAGTGAATACAGCACGATCCGCGTCGGCCTGACTGGAGGATTTCTCCACTGCCCACTCGAGTTTGGCCTGGCCCTCCTTCATCTGATGGATAAGGGCTTCCATCCTGTTTCGGATGTAAGGTGTTACCTGCTCTTATCTGGCTCGCCACTTGTCACAAATGATACCCTCCAGGGGTAATGAGTCACGGTACTCGGGATTAGGTGGGTCTGGTTTCTTTATTGTTCCAAGGTACAAGACACAGTATAGGGGGTGCTACGACGCCTTCCTGCTTGGCTCGCCTTCTCTTGGTAGGTGTCCCACTGGCTTAGGTTCCTCTCCGACTCTCCAGGGCGATATACCAAAGAAAAGAAAACCTGGGAACACACAGATGAGATGAAGGACCTTCTAAGGGTAGTGAAGTAGGGTAAAGGGAGTGAAGGGTCACCGGGGCTGCCACCACGTAGTACTCAAAGAATTGAGAACAAGAAACTTCGTAGGTGAAGGTGAAGGGACCAGCGTGAAGAACGATATCGGTGTCCAACCACTCACGCCTCTGTGACCACCCCAACTCAAGCCTACCCCGTCCCTCCCCGTGGAAAAGCAAAACCCAGGACTCGGTCCCGTACCTTTCCCAGGCACGCTCCTCCGGGAACGTGGCGGGGCGAGTCGCGTCTCCGTTGGCCTCCTGGCTTCTTCGGTTCCTCGTCCTTTGCTTCCTCGGTCCCTCCGCTCGTTTTCTCGCCGTCTCCTCCTCGTCCTTGCTCCTGCGATTCCTCTCTCTCTCCACTCCTGCTTCCTCCACCGGCTTTCGCGCTGTCTTGGTCTTCCGGGTTCCCTTTACAGGCCAACACGTCTCCGGAGTGGACTGCTGTTGCTGACGTGGTTGTGACGGGCTCCTCCCACAGGGAAGTCCAGTTCGGGTTAAAGGGCCCGCTCTCGTCCTGTGGCCGGGGTGGAAACGAACAGTCATTATCATCTCCAGCCCGTTCCTCGTCCGGAGTGACCCCGTGACAGTAGGGTATGTCTTGTTTATTGACTCTAGGTGTGTGATTTGTTGCTGAAGAGGTGAGGCTGCGGGACTTGGCTAATTGCTTTACATCTTCTAATTTGGTAGACCTAGTGCCTGCCCGGCTGCTGGATGACTGTGTTGCAGCTGGACATGTGACATGTCTGAGTGTTGTTCGGTAACTTGGTGGTATCCTAGCTAGTATCTGCTGTATTTGCGGTGCAAGAAGTTCGGCCTCAAGTGTCTTGTATGTTTGTATTTGGCATTTTCAGATGCCAAATACTACTGTGCACCAGATAACGAACTGTTATGTTATGTTAAAACCATTTATAAAGCGCACGGCTACTCGACAGAGTGTCTCGTCCCTGGCAGAGGGAGGACAGACACAAGAAGGGTACTAATCGTTAAAAAGATGGGGTTTGAGTTTCTTCTTGAACAGTTCAAGACTGTCTATCAGCCTCCGGTATGGAGGGAGACTATTCCAGGCACAGGGACCCAGATATGCAAAGGATCTCCCACTCATCCGGCGACGGTTAATTCAAGGGACCCTTGCCATATGAGTCGAAGAAGAGCGAAGAGTATGGGCAGGGATGTATGAACTAATTCTCTCATTGCGATACGATGGCCCGTCCCGTTCAAGGACTTATGCATAAGGACCATGGCTTTAAACGTCACCCTTTGTTTGATCAGGAGCCAATGGAGGGCCTTTAAGTGTGGGGTCATGTGGGATCTTGAGGGGAGAGAAAGCAAAGTCTAGCTGCAGCATTCTGTACCACCTGGAGTCTGTTAAAGAGGTAGTCAGGGATTCCCAGGTACAGAGCATTTCCGTAGTCCAGTCTAGATGTGATTAGAGCCTGCACCACCTTTCTACCCGCTGCCTCAGAGAGGAGAGGTAGGAATGTTTGCAGCATGCGGAGCACACTGAAGCATGACCCCGTCAAGGCTTGGATCTGCGGGAGGAAAGATAGTGAGCCGTCAATTTTAATTCCTAGGTTCTTGACACAATTTTTGGAGGATCCCTGATGCGGCCAGTTGCTTGGCCAGCAGTCTACCACAAAGTTGTGAGAGACAGCTCCAAAGGTCACAATCTCTGTTTTATCTAAGGTGATGCGACTCCAGCCAATGAAAGACACAGGTAAGACAGTCAGCAATCTCCTTCTCTTCTAAGTCCATGTCTTTGTCACATGAAAACAACAGCTGTGTGTCATCTGCATACGAGATGACCTTAGCGCCAAAAGACTCGGCCAACGTTGCAAGGGGTGTAAAGTAAACGTTGAACAGCGTAGGACTAAGAGCCGATCCCTGTGGCACTCCCACCAACAGAGGCCTGGCATGAGTTGTAAAAGGTGGCAGCCAGACTTCCAGCGAACGTCTATCCAGGAATGATGCCAGCCAGCTATAAGTCTGGTGTCTGATTCCTATTTCATGTAGTCATTCCAGCAGCTTGGTGTGAAGTACCGTGTCAAATGCTGCTGTGAGGTCAAGCAATATCAGCATTGCTGTTCCTCCCCTGTCAAGGATGTTGCAGATGTGCTCCGTAACTTCCAGAAGTGCGGTCTCAGTACTAAATTGGGGGCGGAAGCCAGATTGCGTAGCATGAAGAATACCGTTGGCTTCCAGATATCTGGACAGTTGATAGTTCACTTCTTTCTCCAGAATTTTGGAGAAGGCGGGGAGCAGAGAAATAGCCCTATGGTTTGTTGCTAGCTTAGGGTCTGCTGTAGGTTTTTTTAGCAGTAGTAGGACTTTCGCTTTTTTCCACATAGAGGGAACTACCCCCTTAGCCAAATAAGAGTTAAAAATATGGTTTACAAAAGGGTTAGTCGCTGGTGCCACCATGTTTAAAACCGTGATAGGGCAGGGGTCGAGGGGGGAGCCAGATTTAAGCTATTTTAATGATGCTAAGGACTGAGCCAAGGGGATAGGGATGAAGGCATCTAAGGTGGCATACGTGCTTGGAGGGGGAACTAAACTAAAAGTTGTCTGAGTAGTCTGTATGCTAGAAACTCTGTCTATTGTTTGTGTTTATGAAACGCAGAAGCTTTAGGTCCGAGGGATATACTTATAACATGGAGGGAGCTGCAGAAGCACAGCTGTGGCATTATGGATGTATTGGGTGCAGTGATTAGGTTTGGAGAGACTTTTTAGATTGGTCAGATTTTTTAAGGGGCCTTGGTGTACAGAGGCCATTCTTCAAGTGTTGAATGATGCAGTTGCCCTCCACTGTTTGGAACAGCCTGACACCATTTACTTAACTGCACAGTGGAGAGGCCGCAAAAGCGTGCTAGGTTTCACAGTAGGGGCCTGTATTCATATTTTTCATTTTGACTTTGTGTAAAGTGCTACTAGCTTTCTATTGGTCGCTCAGAATGCTTGGGGTGCGGACTATCATAGAAATATGCAGGTTGGAAGATGATGTAAAAAAGAGGTCCCTAAGGTAAGAATGAATCGTAGTGGGGACTCGCACCCTCATTTACATTTCAAAAGTTGACAAAGTTTTAAAAAAGTGAATCCTGAAAGCCACCTGTGAAAAATGTATGCAGGTCTATGGCACATGATCAGCCAGGGCTACAAGGAACCAATTGAAAAGGAATGGCTTGAAAATGGTTATATTATCCAAATGTCAGGGAGAATGTGTGACGCTTTAAGGATTTTCTAAACTCGCAAAGCTATCCTCAAGTCTTATAGTGGTATGGAGGTCCACCGGGAGCAGCACAAGACATGAAGAGTTCAGCCACAAAATCTCTTGTATTTAGCAGGACAGTTAGTCAAGAGTCAACTGTTGGCAGACATGAGGCTTCTGGTCGGTCAGTAATTGCTGAACCGTTTTGTAAGATAATTCAGTGATTGACCGGGGAGCGCCTTACGTTCTGGGTAGATAGTTGCTCTTTCTTTTACTGAGAGCCATTGGAGAGATTTCATGGCCATATTGGGCATAACGTTTCAGACCAAATAAGTTGTGGGCTGGCTAATTCTGAACTCTAATGACATTTTGATTAAAATGCATAAGAATGGCCATCAATCCAGGCAAGACATGTCCGTGGAGAGAATTTGCAAGGTTTTCTGACAGCAGCAGAACAACAGTGGAACCCTCTTACCTTACTTGGGAAAGACTACATCCAGATTATGCGCTTGACTCACAAGGACTGGAAATAAATGGAAGGGGGTACATTTGATAGGACAGGATTTCAGATTTATTAAAATTGAGCCAGAGCAAGTTTTTCTGTATTCAATGTTGGAAACGTGTAAGACAGCAAGATGCGTTGTGTAGGTTGTCAGATACATCCTTAAGCTTGAGGTGAATGAATGAAGGATGAAATTTGTAAAGCGCCGGACTCACCCCCTAAGGGGTATCTCCACGCTATAGGAGCCGGGATCCAGGACCAAAACAATCAACTGAAGAAAAGTTCTGTTTTAAGAAGTTTCCTAAAACAGAGGAAGTCAGAACATTTTCGATGGTGCAGAGGCAGGAGATTCCAATATTGTGGAGCAAGGCAGGAGACAGCTTCCTGAAACGAGGGGTAACCAGAAGAGATTTTTCCCCTGAGCGTAAAGATCTGCTCGGCTAATAGCGGATGAGTTTTTCAGTGAGATAGCTAGGACCCTTGCCATTTAGAGCTTTGCGTACAATGCAACAGATCTTGAACTTAATTCTCTGACGTATAGGAAGCCAGGGAAGTCGTCGCAAAAGAGGAAGAGAGGCTGTTCTGGCTGGCATTTTGAGAACCAGACAGGCCGCAGTATTTTTAACCACCTGAAATGTATTCAGTGAAGATTCAATTGCGGCTGCTAAAAGCACATTGCAATAGTCTAAACGACTAATCACCAGAGCCTAGATTAGAGTTTTTCATACAGATAAAGGTAGGAGATGAAATGGTCTATGCAAGAGACAACATATGACAGCAAGTACCAGTTGTAGCTACTTCCTGATCTTTCATAGTGAGAAGATGGTCCAAACGGACACCCAAGCTTTTAACCACCAACTTGGGGACCGGTGCTATGCCTAACTCTGGGGGCCACCATTCTGAAGACCACAATGTTTGGGCATTACCAAAAAGCATAATCTCTGTTTTGTTGACATTTAGCTAAAGAATATGTTCGGTCATCCAACCAGAAATTGCTCGAATTCCTTCCGCAAAGAGGGATTCAGTAAAGTCAATGCTATTGTCCAATGATAAAAGAAGTTGGGTATCATCAGCATATGAAAAGGGGGTAAACCCAAAATCTCTAATAATCCTTGCGAGAGGAGCCACATAAACATTAAACAGGGTCGGGCTAAGACAGGAGCCCTGTGGTACACCCTTTGTGAGCTCAATGGTACGAGAGCGGAAGGGATATATGTTAATAGTCTGATTTAAAAAACTAGAGGAACATTTTAGAGCAAGTCCACTGATCCCTATCTCCCTCAGTCTTTGGAGTAATTTGTAATGAGACACTGTATCAAAGGCTGCCGACAGATCAAACAACACCAGTACCAACGCTTGATTATTGTCAAGGGGCGTGTCTGATGTAGTCCGTAACAGCTATGAGAGTTGATTCAGTGCTGTGCATTGGTCTAAAACCGGAATGAGATGGGTCCAGGCAGCCTTGCG
Organism: Triturus cristatus; assembly: GCF_964204655.1. Lineage (NCBI taxonomy): Eukaryota > Metazoa > Chordata > Amphibia > Caudata > Salamandridae > Triturus > Triturus cristatus. The sequence continues at coordinate 1,268,218,368 of NC_140579.1, read as the reverse complement.
ACTCAATGTGTTCCATAAGCTTTACATTAATAAAACCTTCTGAAAGTTTACTATTAACCGGGAGAAGGGAGAGAGGTCGATAATTTGATAAGTCAGATGCCGGAAGATTCGCCTTCTTGCAGATCGTAAGCACCTTTGCAGCCTTCCATTCGCGGAAGTTGGCCTTCATTCAAAGATAGGTTTAATATCGCACAGATGGAGGGAGCAAGTTGCATAGCTAGCAAAGCAAAGAGCTTAGCTGGCATAATATCAAGGGGAGAACCAGATTTAGCTGCCTTCAGCATACATTCTACCTCGTGCACTTGAAGGGGAGAAACATTTTCTAATCGAGCCACATTCTCCATGGGAGATAGAGTGTGTAAAAATGTAGCTTCTGAAGTGTCAGTGACTGTGGAAAATTTGTCATATATTTTATACATTGTTTTCTTCAAAATAGTTGGCGATATCATCACATAATGTTTGGGAAGGAGAAATATTATTAGTACAGGCAGTCGGGTTAGTGAAAGATTTAGGGACTTTGTATAATTCTTTGGTTTTTTTATATTCTTATGGTAAAGCGCCAATGCATTTTTATAGGATTCCTTCTCCTTCAAATTGTGCAATTGTCGCCAAGACTTCTAAAGTTTTTTACAATTTACCTTCTCCTTGCTCTGGTGAATAGCAGGCTGCATGCCATCTCTGGGTGTTTGAGTGTTGTTGTTTGAAAGGGGTAATAATATCCGTAGCTGATTTTAACGCCCCATGAACTGAAGTTCATTTAACCTTATGTTAATATCACCAGACTCTCCAAATATGGGGGCCGTACATTCTGTCATGAAGGTATCTTGAGTAATTTGGTGCCACTGTCTCCTAATATTAAGGGTGGGTTCAATAGGGGAGGAGGTGGAGCTATGTGTTATTGTTGTACATGAAACAACCCATCTTGTGTGAGACCAAAATAATGAGAAGTAGGAAATAATGTAATAATAATAATAATCTTTATTGACTGATTAATAAAAATCATTACAATTTAGAAAAGAAGAATGAGGATATGTTCATGTCGGTACATAGTTTAAAGGGAAATGCTATATTAAATACCGCAAAAATTTCCATTGAGCTCTAAACAGTATTGCTACAGATGTTAGGAGGCTTTGTGGGGTAGCATGCCGTACTGGGAACATTGCTACCATTAAATACACATCACACAAAGAAATCTTTTTTATAAATAGTAGCATACCATGTGAAGCATAACTATCACATAATCACTTCTTTAAAATCCAGTTCATAAGACTCATAAAACGGTTAAAAGCCAACTATTGTAGACATAATCTAAGAGGTAACTATTTTTTATGTATATTACCTAGAAAGTAATAAAAGTGACAATGTGCATATCATAGTATGAGGGCTTTAAATCATGATTCAGCATTTTATCTGTTATGCGAATAAACTTAATAAATTGGGTAGTTAGGCAAGCTCATTGCCCTGAAAGACAACATATCATTGCTGTTGGCAGGTTCTCACCCCCTGGTTAATAAATGCAGGTTTCAGCATGGCTTGCCTCTCTTTTAATAGGCATGGGCATATGCACACCAAGTGTGATAAAGTTTCATTTGGGGCACCACAGAGGCAGCAGTTATTTGAAGTCTATTTTTGTACCCATATCGGGGTTCCTTTTTTAGTTGGATATCTGCCAAATCTTAACCTAATGAAATGGCCCCTAATAATTGGTTGGAGATATGACGATAAATATGGTAGAAAATGAAAAGCAATTGGTGGAGGATAGACCCTTGGGGGACTACTACTCACTGGAAGTGTTTTGTTGTATTGGTGTTTCAGAAGTAGTCGGTGCAGATAGTTTAGGATAGGAACGCCTTGTCCTAGTCGGTCCCTTATGGTCCTTTAATATGACGACAGGGACCTAGCTTCCATTGGTGAAACGGTTGCAGTGGCACCAGGACCCAGAGGCTTGAGGGGCCCACTGAACCCTGATTATTTCTGTATTTTATCATTCAAATAGCAGCTATGGGTCCCATTTATTTCCTTGCACTAGGGGCCATGTCACACTGCCTAAGCTCCTGTATGGCAATTTATCTTATGGTGCAAAGAGCCATTGAAAAGTTGAGGAGAGCCAAACCTGCTACTCCTCACTGTAACTGGCTTTAGATGGCATGTAGGATGACAAGTAACAAATTTCCCTTACTGTGCAGAGGGTCAGGAGCAGTGTTTGTATGGGTGTGGAAATTTGTTCTCTAGTGTAACATGGAGTCAGATTCTGATACTGTTACCTATGATTTATCAAAGTAAAGGTAGATTAAAGAAAATACTAAACATTCTGGGTGTCCCTGCACATAACATAGCTGCTTTATTCTTGGATTTATGAATGCTCTGAAACCACTGGCAAGGATTGCTGTAAAAAGCCCTGGGCGTCTGTCATGTACTCTTCTCTGATATGGTCTAGTCCAGTGGTTCTTAACCTGTGGTCCGGGGACCCCTGGGGGTCCGCGACTGCTTTGGAAATTTAATAATATCAACAGATTAATATAGTGTATATAAAGAAGCAAAATGTAAAACTGAAAATTTTTAAACGTTCTGTAAATGCGAAAGGAGTTTGAAAGTGTGCACAAACGCTTGACTGTTTGTGCCAAGCTACCATAGGGTGAGCACAGGTTATCATGGTGTGTATATGACTTATATTGACTAGAGTGGTGGGTTTTGCCTTATGTGCATACCCTAGCCAACCAGAAACCCCATTTCTAACATATACAATGAATGCGAGCAGGCTTATTAGCATGTTTGCTGGTATTTCTAAAGGTTCAACTGTATATTGTTATTTGGTGGCTTGATGAGCCAAGACCTACAGAAAAACAGCTGGAGGTTGCTCTTGCTTAGATTCACAAATGCTTTCCTGGCATGGGTGAGGCAGTTCCTTCTTTTCAGATTTCACATCTGATCTTGTTGACACATATGCGACTGATGTATGTACACAAATTCAAGCACATTGCAAACTTCGTGCATGAGGTTCTGCACTCTGAAGAAAAAGAAGTAAGATAGCAGAGCTTCTGTGCCATAAGGCGTCACCTCTTTTTTCCAAAGTAGAAGTGAAAAGGACGAACCCCGGGAGTGACTATATGTCAATTACTGTGCAGAATTACAAATGTATTTATATACCTAGTGCTTCAATCAGTCTACTGATTCATACGTACCAGAGATTCACAAATTCATTCTATTTTGAAAATTGTTAATTGTTTCAATGACACACGTCACATGCCAGAACGTTAGCATAGCTTCCAGTCTACGCACAAAGATTGAAAAAAGGCACTGGTGTGGAAGGAACCATCAAGCGGGGAAAGGCACACAGTGAATGTAGATCTTGCAGAAGGAATAAAAAAAGTATAAGACTCAGTGTGCCACGCAGACCCAGTCGGTGCAAATCAAACAGTTGCAGCACAGCACTTGAGAGTTTGTGGCCCTGTGCCTGCAATGCTTCTAAGATCCTGAGGGGCAGATGTAATCTGATACAAAAGGCCACAAGTAACCAGGTCAGACTGCATAGAACTGGAGTGAAGAGCTCAACGTGAGAATCCTCCAAGCATCCACGCTTCAGCGGTGTGCAATAACTTAAGCTCCTTGTAGGAAACAAATAAAGTTTTGCACATGGTGCGTAAACCAGGGTCTTCAGATATAAACTGGCACATGCATCAACCATTTTTGCGCGCGCAAACGGTGCGATTCGCAAAAATCGACCGTTTGCACCCACAAAAAGAGCTTCAGCGATGCATCAACCTGTCAGCCTCTCGCAATTTAAGAAATCAAAAATTTGGGAGATTTCTTAAATTGCGATTGCATTTAAGGAATCGCAAATTGCGATTCCTTAAATGCAATGCATGATAGAATCGCAATTTGCGATTTTGCTAATAGGGGGCACAAATTACCATCAATTTGCAAAAACTTTGAAAAATGCACTAAAGTGCATTTTTCAAAGTTGTAGGTTACACACACCATGCCCTTGGGGCATGTGTATGTGCAACATGTGCGCACAGATCAATTTCAGGGGTGCAACAGGGTGTCCTTTTGACACCCTTGCACCCTTGAAATTGCATGCGCAATTTGCGAGTACCTATTGGTACTCGCAATTTGCGCATGCAATCTCCCATTCATTCCTATGGGCCTGTAGGCCCATAGGAATGAATGGGAAGGCATTCCTTAATTGCGAGTCGCAATTTGTAAGTCGCAATTAAGGAATGTTTGGGAATCGCTAATTTTATAGTGATTCTTACATGCATAGGCTTTTGCAATTCCTTAATTGCGATTCCTTAATAATCGCAATTAAGGAATCGCAAAAGCCTACATTGATGCATGTGCCTGAAAATCCTTGTCTTGGTCACTGCAAACACTTGACTACAAACTGTCAAAATGCTGACTAAGCAGAGACCAATGTTGGACCTCACCGTTCCGATGGCACTTTGACCTGACAGTTTGTCAGTGACTCGAAGATTGAGGTGCCGAGATATCGTTACGCTGGGATTCCACAAATGCCATTGCAGAAAGAAAGGGTTCTCTACAAATCTCCTTAGGTACTCATCTTTTGGAGTAAGCTACAGCTTTTAAAAGGTTGGACATTGGGATTTGGAACATTTGTAATGAAATGTGTTGGCGAATCACCCTCCTTTCTTGCTGTAGCCCGTCCTATGTTAGACATTATGCGTTATCCACAAAAAAAGGGAGAACCAATCAGATAGCTAAGCACTGTGTGGCCACAGTGTTTTATCGAGCAAGACTCTAGGGAAAACTAGATTTTTTTTTTTTTTAATGAAGGTAGAAAGATAGGAAGAACAAAACCCTAACAGAATTGCAAAAGAAGAAATAAGGGAGACCAATAAGGAAACGAGAGCCAAAGGAGGGATGATGAAGAATTGATTGAGAAAAGAAAAAAGAGGCATGGAAGAGAATAAGACATGAAAACAAAGAATGACTGAAGAAAAGTAAGAATGATTGGAAGAGACGAAACAAAAAATGTAATCAAGGGAAGATTGGGGTAAGGAAATGAGAGAAAGCGCAAGAAGTCCACAATGAAGGAATAGTAAAGAGATAGCTTTTTAGACCTCATTTGCCGTCCCTCTATACAACCCCCTCATCGTTCAGAGTTGCAATAATTCTCTAACCTCTCCTGCCCATCTTTGAATATGTTTCATTTCATCATGTTCATTGAAAGCTTCCTTATTTTCCTTGTGAGGTGGCATGGTGCTTGAGTCTCACATCACCCCAGACGACCGTACATCCTAAAAGGTAAATGACAGCGTGATGGTCCAACCCTGATACAGCCTTAGGACACACACGGTCTAAAAACAGGAATATGCTCCAACCTGCAGTCGCCATCAAGTCCCAGCATGCTGTCTTCTTGCTAAACAGACAGTGGCCCACCAAGTCTAGATAGCTATCGGTATATCCTTATATCCTGACTAAGATGCTTGCAGCCACGAAAAATCAGGAGCCCGGTCACAATCATTACCAGATAATCATTGAAAAATGAGTAGTGGCCACTAATTAGTGACATTCATGCAATGATAGGTGTGGCAACCAACTTGTACGTTGACATCAAAACTGATATCTTCTGGACTTCAAGGTGCTTTGGAGAGGACGTCCTGCAACACAAGAAGGCAAAACTGAAAATGTATAGAGAAGTCAGGACGTCTTACACTTCTTGTCCCTGGAGTAGATCCTTTGGTTAATACGGAGCATAAACAGTTCATCCACCAGGAGGCTAATGGGGAAATTGGGCTGAGACGCAGTTGAAAAGAAGCACCACCCTCTGGATATATAATCAATGTCTGTTTCTTTGTCTCATGTATAGTCCTGACACCACACAAACATCTGAATCAAATGGAAACAATCTATAGCGAGGCCAAGTACCTCACTGAACAGGTGCATGGTGCTTAAAGGCACATGTGATTTAAACTTTGTCAGAATCATATTGATCGACAGCTGTCATGCTGAGATGTGCACTTACAGCCAGCCAAAGATGAACAGAGGATGCAAATGCATTTCCGTCTTACTTGGTGTACGCCTCTTTGTTGTCAATAATTAGAATTTTACCCACAGTGAACACATTTATTTTATATGTGAGCCTTTGGAAAATGTGCGCACTATTTGGTATGCTTTGGTTTGCTATTCAAGACTCACAGAAGGCAGTATGACTCTGTTAGTGATATGCCTGATGTACAGGTGGTAGCTCCATACAGACGGACCTTCAAGGGGCATTTCAGTATCCATTACCATCGATCCATCAAAAACCTGTTGTGCAGATCTGTGCTCAGGACAGAGCTGCAAAGTCTAGAGGCATAGAGCACTGCCAGTGAATCATCCACATTTCAGGAACTGAGCTTGGCATGACTCTGAAGCATGGAAGTTATCTGAGGCAAAGAAGGTAGAACTACGTAACCAGACTATAATCAGCAACATGACTTGTGCATGTTCTACCCTTTCTTGCAGTGCTTTATTTCTAAAAGAATTCATGCCGGGCCCTAGGTTTTGCTCCAAAGTCCACGCTTGGAGCTATCGAATGTCTGTGAACCTAATACTACGGCTACCTAGACTTGAGTTTACCTTATGCCTCTTTAGTCTACCACCATGCACTTCCTGCCCCATTATCACACTCTTGCAAGTTCCTGCTTTCTCCCTTTGCATTTTTTTTCCGTTCCTCCTTTCCCCTTTCTGTATTTTTCTCTCTGTTGGTCTGTGTCAAATTCTCATGCTGAAAAATAAGCGCAGGTCCCCAAAACTGAGTGCCATTGGGCCCCACCTGCAAACACCAGCTCAAATTAATCACGGCTTCCCAGATATTTTTACTGTCACTTTGCCTGACAGTTAGAAGCAAGTCACACAGGGTGCAAGAGCCTCCAACCATGAACTTAAGACACAAACAAATCATCTTCCCTTTCTGCTGTAACCTGAGATTATTTTTCTCCATACACTGTGCGACCAGCAAAGGTGCTACCGAGCAATTCAGAATAGGGTTGCATACTGTCCCTTGTAATCTTAAATCCCTTGGGCTCTACTCACAGATAATGAAGTCAATATTTTCAAATATTCCGATGATAAACTACTGTACTTGAAAGTCTCTTTTTTTAACATTTTATTAGTTTTGTAGTTATAAACACCGCAAGTTTACAGTCTACCAGTTTGCGCAGTACATATATAATAATTAATTTTCAAACATTCACCCCCCCCTGATAGTAGCAACTATCCAAGTCTCCCTCCCTCCCCACGAGACTCAATCCTACATTATTTCCTAATAATACTATCATCCAAGACATAATGCTCTGCCTATATTTTATAATTTAGTTTGCAGTATTTATAAACATGATCTACTAGGATTACCACGTGGATCATTATTCACTGGGGTCCAGATATCGACAACAGGTCAAACATAATTAACGTTTAGTGCAAAGACTGCTCAGCAGAAATAAATTGTTCCAACAGTGTATCCCATTCCATAGAAATTTGGTGTTTTCTAAGCCCTCTATTCTCTTCTCTCCTTCTCTCCATACTTTCGACCTTTCCCCATCGCACTACTTCGCCGTGCCATGATAACGCCATACGGGTTGTACAGACTTCCAGCGCATTGTGATTGTCCTTTTCGCCAGTACTAATAATAGATTGGCAAACCTAGCCTGGGTTCCTTGTGATTTTCTTAGTTTACTTACGCCTAGTAGGTATTCTATAGTGTCCTTCCCGACCCCTGGTGACAACTCATTGATAATTTTCTAAACTGTCACCCAGAAGGATGTCAATTTCAGGCATGCCCAGAGCATATGCAGTAGCTTGGCCGGCTGCATATGACATCTAGGGCTGTCATTCCCTGTGTCGGGAAACATTTTGCTCAACCTGTGCGGAGTCAGGTATGCCCTGTGTACTATCATGTATTGAATTAGCTTAAATTTAGTGTTCCTTGAGATTTTCTCGGGGCTTTACAGTATTTTCTCCCATTCCTTATCGGATATATCTTCGGACCATTTACTTTTAAGTTCCTGTAAGAAAATCGCAGCTTGTGACCTAATACTGCTGTATAGCCATTTTACAAGGTGTCCTCCATTACCCATAAGGTACAACATATGAACGAGTGCGTGTGCTGGGGGCTCCTTGCCTTCAGGAGACCAAGTATTTCTCACATATCAACTAATACTGGCGTGCAGTATATATAGTGTATTAGGAACCCCTTGTTCTCTCACAAATGTATTATGATCTATATACACGCCATCTGTATATAGCATTCCCACTGTATTTACACCTTCATCTATCTGTTTAGCCAGACATCTATTAGTGAGTATCCCAGTTGGCGTAGGAATTCCCAGGAGCGGTATATTAGGAGAGTACGGGCATTGTCCCCAGGTATAGTGTATCGCTTTTTTCCAGTAAGATATAGCTACTTTGAGTAATGGTGGTATCGATTGTGGGGTTTTACTTTTTGGTAATATCACTGTGTGTAATGCACCTTTGTCCCATGCAGACCGTGTCATATCAATCTCATGTAAGTGACATCCAGCCGTCCAGTAAGGTAGACACTGGAGTTGACTAGCATAGCAATACGCACCGAAGTCAGGAACTCCCAAGCCCCCTTGTTCAGTACTCAGTTGTAATTTAGTGAGTCCCACTCGTCTCCTACCTTTAGCCCAGACCAGTTCAGTTAGCATTGTGTTTAGTATTCGAAATATACCTGATGGGATTATAATTGGTAAATTGGTGAAGTAATACAGTAATCTGGGGAGCATCACCATCTTCGAGACTGCTATTCTGCCCACCACTGAAAGCGGTAACGAAGTCCAGAATGCGATTAGTGCTTTAATTGCTCACCCCAGGTTACCCTCTAACATTTCCTGTGGTTCTCTGTAGATTTGCATACCTAAATATTTAAATGTGATGGGTGCTATATCGAAGGACCAGGGCCCAAACCAAATTTGACCGGATCGGCCAGTATCTTTAAAGAAATAAGCATAGGACTTGGTTTTGTTTATGGTGAGACCAGAGAGTATCTGAAAGATCGTAAATACCTCTGAAAGAGGTTCATGGGGGACATGGAGATCTTTTCGATATAATATAATATAATTTGCGTACGCAGATAGTATATATGTCGTGTTCCCTATCTTAATGCCTCTATCTCGTGCCACTGTCCGTATTTTAGCAGCTAGTGGTTGAAGTGCCAACACGAACAATAGGGGTGATAATGGGCAACCCTGCCTTGTACCCCTGGCCTCCTCATAAGGCCTAGAATTATGGGATCCTGTACTGGGCCCGCGCCGTTGGATCTGTGTATAATAATTTCACGCAACGTATATATTCCTGCGGTATACCAAATAATGAAAGGGCACGTAGCATATAATACCAATGTAGGGTGTTAAACGCTTGACGCAAGTCAAGTGAAATACAACCAGTTTCTTGTCCCCCACAGGTATTAGGGTAAGTATCTGATGTAGATGTCTGGTATTCATTGAAGTGCTCTACTTGAAAGTCTACTCTGCTTCAGATATCCAGCACCTCACACACTGCCCCCACCTCATCCAGACCTGGATGTCCAGCACCTCCCTGAATCTCAGCCTCACCAAGACAGAACCCCTGTTATTTGCCAAGAACAGCAACTAAAAATAGTACAAACCTGGTTCACTGGCATGAACCTCGATGGCTTCGAACCCTAACTTTCATCAAATTCCAAATCACTTCGATGCACCTTGGATATCGGCCTCACTATGAACAAAAGCATTCCCACCCCCCAAAAAAAATACAACCTGGTACCAGCTCAGCTCCCCCTTCTAAAAAAGTGAAGCTGTTTCAGGACGGCTATTCAACCCCCTGTACCCTTGCTTCTGGATAGTGGTAACTCCCTGTACCATTGTCTTCTATAATCCACCATGCCTCCCTTTAAGGGCATCCTATATGCCACTGCACGTCTCACCCAAAGCCAGTAAAATACGATCAAAACTCTCCCATCCTGATGTAACTCCATCGATCCCCTTGCCAGCCCGCGCCATCTTCATAACCAACAGCATTATTTAAGAAGCCATCACAACCAGCGCTATAGCTTATGTTGCAGACAAGCTCACCAGATCTGGTGGCTCTTGGCACACCCACAGCCAGAAAACAATCCGACTAAAGACTAAGAAGTGTTAAAAAGTAAAGAATGCAGCAGGCAAGTGGTGTAATACAGAATATAGTGAGGAGCACCTGAAACACCCATAGCTCACAGATCTCTATAGACTGTAGACCTGGGGTCCCCTGAAAGATGGGGGCCCCCTGCGCTGCAGGGCCCACATGGCCCTGTGTTATATCCCTGTGGTAGACATTTTCCATCTATGCTCCCAGTATCTGGAACAGCAACCATGTATCCACCAGGAATGCCCCAGCGATGCTCTAATGTAGGAATGAGTTAAAGACACCCCTTTAAAGGACAAGACCTCACAATGCTATTGAAAAACACAAGGGAACCCAATAGGCAATTGGTCAGGGACCTTGGGTGAGCTAACTATTTCTAAAGACAGTGGTCCCTAGACAGTATAGTAGTACAGTAAGAATTAATATAGACTCAATTAGTGCTATATCTGCTGTCCAGCCGGACAGGTATTTCATGTATAATAAATGTATAACATAGAGTAAGGGAAAAAATCCAAGTGGGACACAACCTGCGTCCTATTAACATAAACAAACAACATTAAGTAAAGGGTTCAGGCAAAGAGAACGTGTCTGTATACAAATTGGATACAAATGAAACAGACAGAATATCATAGAGACACCATTACATATTGTCACACAGCAGTTTTGTAATGTATATGGTGTACATATTGTCAACGGCGTTTCGATCCCTTAGATTATTAGTGGGATCATCTTCAGGACATTAGAATGGCATGCCTGTATACATAAAGCATAAATATCAAATTGCCGGGTGCGGCGCAATGAATACAGAGACCGCGTCAGTGGTAAAAAATCTTTAAAATAATATTGCCGGGAAAGGGGAGCCGCATTCTCGATCTCCAATATTGGCAGCGCAAGGGGATCTCGGCGCCTGGCTTCCCCGATGCGGTCTCAATGATTCACAGCTCGATGGGATCTCGGAGTCTGTCTGTGGTCATCTATGACCACAGCTCCCCTTGAGCTGTGAATCATTGAGACCGCATCGGGGAAGCCAGGCGCCGAGATCCCCTCGCGCTGCCAATATTGGAGATCGCGAACGCGGCTCCCCTTTCCCGGCAATATTAATTGTAAAGATTTTTTACCACTGACGCGGTCTCCGTATTGATTGCGCCGCACCCAGCAATTTGATATTTATGCTTTATGTATACAGGCATGCCATTCTAATGTCCTGAAGATGATCCCACTAATAATCTAAGGGATCAAAACGCCGTCGACAATATGTACACCATATACATTACAAAACTGCTATGTGACAATATGTAATGGTGTCTCTATGATATTCTGTCTGTTTCATTTGTATCCAATTTATATACAGACATGTTCTCTTTGCCTGAACCCTTTACTTAATGGTGTTTGTTTGTTTATGTTAATAGGCCGCAGGTTGTGTCCCACTTGGATTTTTTCCCTTAATCTATGTTATACATTTATTATACATAAAATACCTGTCCGGCTGGACAGCAGATATAGCGCTGATCGAGTCTATATTAATTCTTACTGTACTACTATACTGTCTAGGGACCACTGTCTTTAGAAATAGTTAAGACCTCACAATGCAGCAAAAGTACACTTCTGCTCTGAGGATTCATGTACCTCTTCTGTCACTCATTGACTGTATACTTGCCTTTGACCCTGCACAGCACTTTGCTGCCTTTTGGTTAGGTTTGTGCTGTACAATTAGCACAATCATACGTACATAGAGAGATTCACTCTGATGAGTCAAGTTGTGGCCCCGAGCCTAGAACCTTGGCCAGAGCAATGCAGTGAGTTGCTACATAAAAAGAGTACTAATTCTCCATGTTGTACGTTTTTGTAGGGAGGAGATGCTACCTTGTAAATTAATTCATGCGGCTATATTACCAAGAAGAGACGCCATGGTTAAAATTAATTCTTTATTTTACCCCAGACGGAAATATGCCATCCTTAGAGTACCAGTGGTACGTGTTTTTTTTATTTCAAACTCAGGCATGTTTCCTGCAGGGCTTGTATGGAGAGGGTTTTATTCCACAGTCCTCCAGATATTGGTAAAGTCCTCAATTTAAACATACTACGATCATGGTCTTTAGCTACTAAGAAATATTTTGGAGTTGTCTAAAGTTTATCGCATTCCTGTCTGGCACCATGGGCCTCCAGTTACCTTTAAGTTTCGTGCAGCTTATCAATTTCTTATTTGTTTTTGACCTTATAAACATCTGATAGCCCTTAGTTTATTTTACATACATTGAAATGTACTTTACATTCAACCTTGTTCTCTCCACATTTGTGAATGTGCTCAGCCCAGCAACTGGACATCGTGCAGCTTCACAGATGTAACTTCCTCCTTGACCCCGACTTTGGTCCGGGAGCCTGACTGCCCTTTCGATGTTCTGCCTCTTTAGAGTGGCAAGAAATACCTCAAGTATGTTACTCATGCGGCACTCACAGTCGAGGCCACTGATCTGACATCCATTCGAATATCTACTTGGAAACCAAAAAAGGCAAATTCTACTGATGGTATTCTTTCATCTTTTATCTAGAGGGTTTGATCAAATAATAACAGACCATGAAAACAATCCTAAAATAGCACACTTAAATGTCAAATGATACGCAAATAGCGATGACACTCACAAAAAACCTCCCAATTTGGGTCGGAAACGGCATGTTCAAATATAGATCAGAGTTTACAAGATTCTGGGGGGAATTTGATCCAAAGGAAAGGTTTAAGGAGCACTTTTGGCGCCTACCAAAATAGAACAAACCCTGCGTTTTTTCTCCCAGATCGTACTTCGCCGCTCTCATGTGGGACTGCTTTTTCTGTACATTTTTTCTGCATCAGTGCTTAGACTTAGTGGCGGCCCACGTTTGGGAGCCCAAATAGCTCATTTGCATAATGCATGCATCCCAGAATGCACTTCAGCAGCCTACCCTTCAAACTGGTTTCCATGGACGTTATTCAGTCTACCTTTGAGCACTTGTCCATGTACAGATGCAAATAAAGCTTTCTGGTGCTAGAGCAGAGCCAGCGATGCAGACCTTAACACAATGAGCCGGGGACCAATGAGGGAAGCAGAACTGGAGAATAACCCTACAGATAAAAGCATCCACAAAGACACAGTTTATCAATTTAAGGGACATTTGGAAGGCAGTAGAAAGGTAAAACTGACGAATACACTCTAATTCCCAGAGCTCCTTCCATAAAGTTGTATAGGGTTCCTACGCCATAGACACACATGGGCTACTTCTCAGTTGGCATACCCCGGTGATCCTTCCTCATACACCCTTCCCCGTAGACAAACACCCAGGTACCTAGAGTAGTGTGCGCACATGCATGTTGGTGTAATATAATGGGTAAGGGTCCCTTAATGTGCCATAAGAGAATCCCAGTTGGTGGTCTACATCTTGAGCCCACCTTATAGGAGGGAAAGGAGGTAGGAAAGGGGCAAGGTAAGGCCTATGGACCCAGGTGACTCTCCCAACAAGGGAGCCCAAACACAAATGGAACCCACTGATCGGGTCCTGCTCCAGCCTAAAGCTAGATTGGGTAGAGTGTGAAGCATGGGAACCACGCTACCTGCTAATTGAGGGGAGGTATGAGGGTGCTCAGGAAGACCCTTGGCCCATCTATCCTATTGCTGGCAAGTCTCAACACCTACACAATGCCACTGGAGAGCGACGAGTGAGGCCTCGAAATTCATTAATGGGCAGTAGCCGTAGACACAATCCCACTGCGTGCCCACACATCTAAGGTTCACAAGTGTCTGGTTACTAACTCAAATTCCATTGTGGACCTTTTTAGGTCTCGCGCAGCGAGAGACCTCTCGTAGGGGGTTTAGGAATCGCACACGCACGAGCGTGTGCTTTTCCTTTTGGGCCACGCTATTGGCATTTGCGTACGTCTTTTTTACAAAGACAGCACGCAATTGGCCAAAGGCGGGCACATTGCTCCGCCCATGGCCTATTGGTGTCTGTTACGCGCAGCAGCAGCATAGGTTTCCAATTATCTTACCCAGACACGGACGCGATAATTGGAAACATATGCTGCTGCTCGCAACCGCGCGCGCACACCAGCAGCTCCTGCATCTCGCGCGCACCATTTTTAGGTCTCGGCTAGCGAAGGCTGCGCTTGCGCAGTCTCGCTAGCGAGAGATAATGACTTGGAGAAGAGGGGCTTGAACCCGCCCCTCTTCTCCCCTCTTCTCCATTGGCTGGCCTCTTGAATGCTGGCCAGCCATTGGAGAAGAGGTTCGTCACTCCGAACAGGCCCCGTCCTTTTCGGATTCGGGGGCGTGTTTTTTGCAACTTTTCTAATGATCTCCTCCAGCCAATGGCAAGAGGAGAGAAAAGAATAACACGCCCCCGAATCCGAATCCGCCGCTGCCTTTCTCCGAGGCATTTCTGCTTCGCCTCGGAGAAAGGCAGTGGTGTGCTTGTTAACCCTGCCGCCTGTGCTGCGGTCAATGGGCCCTGTGTTGAGCAGGACGTGTTTGTTGCCCACATGTGTCGTTCTGCCCCCGCCCTGCGGGCTGGGAGTCGGTGGGGGTCCCCAGGGAGCATGTGTGCAGAGTTCAGCAGTTTAAAGGGGCATTGCTGTGTGGGCGGCCTGCTAGTCTGTGGCTGGAGTGGGACAGTCAGACAGGGGGTCTGTGGAAGAGAGCTGTCTGAGGCTGGGTGTTCAGCCACCACAGAGGAGGAACCCAGACAAGGTAAGTGGGGTCCACGCTGCAACTTCAAACGCCGCGCCTTAATGCCTTTCACATAGCGCCAACATGCCCTCTTTAGGCCGCTCAAGCAGTGAGCAATATGCACTCGCTTATTGCGCCTCTGTTTCCCGATCGGCGCTATAAATGATCTTGGGCAAGCTCCCCCTTTACCGATGTGCACTGTGAGTGATCTTGGGCAATCTCCCTCTTTCCCGATGTGCGCTGCGTGATCTTGGGCAATCTCCCTCTTTCCCGATGTGCGCTGAGTGATCTTGGGCAATCCCCCTCTTTCCGTATGTGCGCTGAGTGATCTTGGGCAATCCCCCTTTCTCTGCCAGGTGTGCTGGGTTGCATTCTGAGGGTCTAAGGAGAGTCGTGGAAGTTACTTCCGTGTTGGGCTGCTGGGGCTGAATTTCTCCAGAGAGGGTTCAGCGGGTAGCATGCCTCTCAAGGGTTGCATTAGAGGTGAACCAGATAGAAATTTGTAGTGCGAGCCGAGCCAGAGTTGGTTCTAAGGGCCAAAGTTCGAACCGAGTCAGAGTTCGTAAAGGGCCAACGTTCGAGCCGAGCCAGACTTGGTTCTAAGGACCAAAGTTCGAGCCGAGCCATCAAACGGGTAAAAATAAAAAAATACAGCAAACGTCAAGTCAAAGGAAGAGAAAGGGTCGTTCCTGTCACACAAAGACGATTTCTTGAACGCTTGTGTTTCACAATAGTGAGCTGTGTTGCCATCAGGTGAAAGGACCATTTCCCACGTGCAATGCCCTGTCACGAGTAAACCTTGAGATGTCAGTCTGTTCCATGCAGTCTATATGAAAAATAATGTTGTATGTAGATCACATGACCGTCAATTATTCCTTAAGTAAGTGTTGTTTTCATATAGCACACAATTTAAACTGGATATTTTTTAAGTGAACTCATATTTGAGTCTTAGATAAGATTAGGCGCAGAATTAAAGTGGTTTGCCTAGGATCACACAATGTTGTTAAGTGAGAAGCTGGGATCGGAACTCAAGGTTCATGACTACACATTGTATTTTCTTAGCGGATGGGATTTGCCTTCTCTATCCCAATGAAAACCTAAGGTCAATGCAATGGTCTCGGCATTGTTAAAGTTAGAGCTATTGGCATTGCTCATGACATTATTTTTGTTTTTGTTTTTAAAACATGTAAAGAAACGGCATTGTTATTTACAATGTCAATAGCTTAATCAGTGTGTGTGTAGGTGGCTCTGTGTGTGGGTGCAAATGCAATAGGTCTCGCATTTGAGAGTGATTAAGCTATTGACATTGTAAATACCAATGCTGTTTCTTTAAATGTTTTAAAAACAAAAACATAAACAAAAATAATGTCATGAGCAATGCCAATAGCTCTAACTTTACCAATGCCGAGACCATTGCATTGTAAATGCTTGTTTTACTCTGAGTGATGAAGTCTTTTATGTCGGTCATTTCTTTGTTGATCTCTTCTAGTCTTTTTAAAGACCGATATGTTCATTGTAGTTTTTAATTTGGCTTCGCAAACCTGGATTTTTATGGTTGAAGCTTCTGATAGCGTTGTTGCGGCCTTTATGATTAGAACTAACCAGTCTCTGGTATATTTCCAAGACATAGCAGTCCAGTCTTTTCTGAACATTATGTCTTGTAAAAGGATCCTGGGGGCATTGTTGACCCAGAGACCTCTTGGTGCAGCATTCGCTCGGAGGTATTCGGTCATGATCAGTACTCCATGAATGACCGTTTTTAATTGTTCTTTTTTCGTATTGGAATGTGATTCCCATTCATTAGTTTGGCTAGTGTTGCTTTTGATGTGGAGGGAACTCTGTTCTCACACTTTCAACCGTTTATAGTTTAAATATCAGTAGTAAACGAACTACTAGTAACCCAAAAGAATGAAAACCTAGAACCACATCTGACACTTGGCAAGAACATTGCATTTTGCCAACAGTTGCTTCTAAACTCTGGAAAGTGACCGACTTAAGGTAGAAAAGCAGCCAATCGGAGGGCAGTGTTTTGATAGAAACAGCAAAATACCAGTGGGGCGGCACACTATGATAAGTACAGATTTTTAGCTTAAGTGTTTTAGGCCACACCCTTAATTACATCGGCCACGCTCCTATGAGAGACCCCCCCCCCCCCAACCAGTTTTTTCATCCAACTAAAAGCCCTGCATATAATTCTGATTCCACTTATTGCTCTGAGATCGACATCCACTTGGGAATCTAGAAGCACGAACTCTGAAAGGACGGGCGATGACATTGGTTGACACAAGGAGGGGCAGAGTCTGGACAGCTCGTCCCTTTATAACACGTACCAATGTTTCATAAAAGAGGATTTCCAATAAAGTGGTGAATGCTACGAAAATGTGCTTTTTAAACCTCTTGGGTATATGAGGGCTAAAGGCTCACAAATGGAGTATGAGATCCTGAATTGGAACACTTTTGTCGCAGACCAGTGCATAGAACCCTCCCTATACATGGATAGAGACAAGAGGCTTGTAATGATGTAACATGGCTCCATGCCAGAACACTAGGCATGGAACCAGCTTGTTCTGAGGTTCTGTCATGTGAGGGTTCTATGATGACAGTTGATATGCTGGCTGTTGGTTGAGGCTGTAATAAATACCTCTTACCACATATCTTCATCTGGTGTGGATTTACTTTATTACACTGGCGACGTTTGGGCGGAGAAAAGAACCCAGAGGAAGGGACAGCCTCAACAGCAACAAAGAAGGAAGAGCTTGGATTATTTCAGAGAAAAAAAGGTGATAACTTACAGAGACGTGCTGGATGAGGATCCAGCGTTTTGAAGCATGTTCAAGCAGTGAAAAGTGGGAAATTGCGGTTGTAAGAGCCTTGTGGAAAGCTGTTTGAGCAGGTACTGAGGATCAAAGTGGTCTCTGTATGCTTCACGACGTCTGAAGGTCAGTGAGCAATTGAAAAAGGACTGAAGGCTGTGGGAAAGGTTGGCGGCCATCTTGAGTGTGGTGAAAGGAGAAGAACAAGCCAGACTAACTAAAGAAAATAGACCGGATGTTTGGTTGCGGCCATTTTGAGTGAGGAAAACGATCCGAGATTGCTCAAAGAGGAAGCAAGCCCAACTGCCTGAAGAAAATGGACCAAATGTTTCGTGGCGGCCATCTTAGATGAGGAAGAGTTTGGTTGCGGCCATTTTGAGTGAGGAAAACGATCCGAGATTGCTCAAAGAGAAAGCAAGCCCAACTGCCTGAAGAAAATGGACCAAATGTTTTGTGGCGGCCATCTTAGATGAGGAAGAAGGAATTTTTTCTTATATATATATATTTTTTTTTAAATTATTTTTTGCAGCACAAGTGTTGGAGGACATCGAAGAAGATCATCGACGGTCTATTGGAAGTTGAGAATTGGACGGAGACTGGATAAGGATCACTATATTGGTTGGTGGTCAGGGGAATAAACGTTTCTTTTGAAACTTGATTACACTTGTGGAATACAAGTATTTGAGCGTTGTAAATTGAATTAAACTGAAAAGGTCATCTGCGGTGACAAACACACCATCAACAAACGTGTTTGATATAGCGGTATCGTGCTGGGACATATGGTGACTGACACATCTTTTGGACTTTAAGCACTTTTAGCAACTAGTTGGGTTGTGGGGAAGTAGTGATTTACACCTCTTGTGAGTATGCAGAATGTTACAGCGCCGCCGTTTTTCTTGTCAGATCCAGGAGAACCGGTTATTAAGTGGAAGAAATGGAAAAAGATTTTTGAAAATTATGCCAGGGTGTGTGGAACGAATTTGAGTGGTGAAAGGAAGCAGGCACTTTTGTTACATTGTTTAGGGGGCGAAGGACAAGAGGTGTTGGAAAATCTACCTCCTTTGTCGCAAAATGATCAGAGGGGGTTGAATGAATATGAAATATGTGCAAGACAACTAGATTTACATTACTTGCCAAAGATTAGTACTATTATGGAAAGGTACCATTTTGGTTTGCGGGAGCAAAGAAAAGAGGAGGGTGTGGAAGAATATATTACGGCTTTGCGGAAGTTGGCTTCAAGTTGTAAATTTGGGGTGTTGGTAGAGGAAAGGATTAGAGATCAGTTTGTGCTGAGGTGTTGCAGTGATAAAGTGAGGGAAGAACTCTGGCTAAAGGACGAGCCACCGTTGGATGAGGTTATTAGTATTGCAAAAAGGGTGGAGCATATGTTAAAGTGTGTTGGAGAACTAAGTAAAGAACATAAAGAAGACAAGATCAGTGTAAAAGCACAAGAAGTGGAGTGTCGAGCCATACAAAAAGATGAGAGGGAAAATAATTATGAGGGTGTCTGCGAGAAAGGTGTTGTAATAGAAAAAAACGCAGGAAAGACACAAGGGAATAGGAGGTTTGCAACAACTTTTCAGGGAAATTGCTACAGATGTGGAAGGTTTGGACACATGGCTAATGCAAGTGAGTGTCCTGCTAATAGGGTTACTTGCAATGTATGTGGAAAAAGAGGACATTTTGGGAAAAATTGTAGGATGAGGAATAGGAGAGATTCAAGATCAGAAATAAAGGAAGTCAGTTTTCAAGTTAGTGAGAGTGAGGTGGAACATCCCTCTGAGTGGGTTTTGGTGGGGGATGTTAGAGTCAAAATGAAATTTGATTCATGCTCTCACATCACGTTTCTCTCAAAGGATTTTTTTATGAAGAATTTTCAAGGAAGGAAGAAACTGTCCAAACCTAATATTAAACCTACGGGTTATGGTGGGTTGCCAATTAAGTTATTAGGTTATTTTGATGACTGCATTGAGTACAATGGTAGGTTCACTGATGCTAGGATTTATGTTGCTGAGAGGGGTGATAATTTGTTGAGCTGGAGTCATCAAGCTCGTTTGGGTGTCATTCTCAATCCTAATGCACACACATCTGTTCAGGTACAATCTATTGAGGGTGACGAAAACAAGTTTGTGAGAGCGTTTGGTGAATTGTTCAGTGACACCTTGGGGTGTTTAAAGGGGTACAATCACCATATTAAGTTGAAACAGGGTGCAGTACCAGTTGTGGCAAAAGTTAGACACATTCCCATTTGTATCCAAGATGCTGTACAAAAAGAGATAGATAAATTGTTGTCCACTGGTGTTATACAGCCTGTAGAGGCAACGGAGTGGTTAGCTCCCATTGTTGTGGCACGTAAACCAAATAATGAAATCCGTTTATGTGTGGATCTTCGTGCCTTAAATAAAGAAGTAGTGGTTGACAAGTTCCCACTTCCCAATATTGAGGAATTAGTATCATCGTTGGATGGTGCTGGTTATTTTACCACTCTGGATATGGCATCAGCATACCATCAGGTTCCGTTGAGTAAAGAGTGTCAAGAATTAACAGCTTTCATTACGCCAATGGGGGCCTTCAAGTTTTTGCGTATGCCGTTTGGGCTTGTTTCTGCGGCCTCTGTATTCCAGAGGATTATGGAAGATCTTTTTAAAGGAATTTCAGGCATAAAGTGCTACCAGGATGATGTATTAATATGTGGGAGAGACGTGAGAGAACATGATGAGAGGGTACATGCTGTGCTTAAAAGGATGCTTGATGCTGGGTTATCTCTTAGGCGAAGCAAATGTAAATTTGGAGTCACTGAACTGGACTATTTGGGTCATCATATTTCACGGCAGGGGGCAAGTCCAAAAAAGGATTTGGTGGACACTATTGAAATGTTAAAAGAACCGTGTACAAAAGATGAGGTTTCTTCATTCTTAGGTATGGCAGAATTTTATAACAAATTTATACGAAATTTTGCAGATAAGACAGTAAATCTAAGGAAGTTGATGTGTAAGAATGCAGAGTTTGTTTGGACGGAAGAGTGTGGTGCTGAGTTTAAACAAGTAAAAAATGATCTCAGGAATGCACCAAACTTACAAGCTTTTGTACCTGGGAATCCCACTTTCATTGTTACTGATGCGAGTATAAAGGGGCTGGGTGCTCTTCTCTTTCAGATCAGGAAGGGCCAAGAGGTGCTAATAGCTTGTGCTTCAAGATGTTTGAAAGGTGCGGAGATAGGTTATTCTGTTATAGAGAAGGAAGCGTTGGCAATTTTCTGGGCCATAAACAAGTTCAGAAAGTTCGTGTGGGGATCTTCTTTCGTTGTCAGGTCTGATCATAAACCCCTGAAAGAAAT
Organism: Triturus cristatus; assembly: GCF_964204655.1. NCBI lineage: Eukaryota > Metazoa > Chordata > Amphibia > Caudata > Salamandridae > Triturus > Triturus cristatus. The sequence goes on along the minus strand of NC_140579.1, from coordinate 1,268,197,402 downwards.
TTTTGAGAAGAAGGGTTTGGACTCAATTTCCTCGAGGATCAGGAGATGGGTCATTTCCTTACAGGAGTATAACTTCATGTTTGAATACATTCCAGGAAAGGCAAATGTAACGGCAGACTGTCTGTCGAGATTGGTGGAGGTGGTAGAGAATGATAAATCTCAGGATGAAAATGATCAGTGTGATGCTGAGTGTGGCATAAGAGTTTGTGACGTTACGCTGGGGGCTGTAAAGGAAGATGAATGGAGGGATGAGTTGCAAAAGGATAGTGAATTGTGTTCTGTGATGTCTCTTTTGAAACAGCATAAGTCTCGAAGTCTGGTTAAACCTTGGTCCTTAGTTGCGAATGAGTTAGCTGTTGTTGATGGGGTTCTAATGAGGGGCACAAGAATGATTCCCCCATTGAGTTTGAGAGAAGTCATCGTGAACATGGCTCATGACGGGCATATGGGCATTTCTAAAACCAAAGAGCGCATCCGACAGGATTTCTGGTGGCCTGGATTAGATTTGATGGTGGAACGTACTGTTAGGGAGTGTACGCCTTGTCAAGCTAGTGATAAGGTGCTCAAACCAAGATATTCACATATGGTTTGTAGAAGTTTACCAAAAAGTCCATGGGATGAATTAGCTATCGATATTGTGGGACCATTGCATGGAGAACATCAGACTCCTTACCTGTTGGTGTTGCTGGATTTGTATTCACGATGGGTGGAGGTGAGTTTGGTGAGAGAGATCACTTCTCTTTCTGTGATCAGTTTTTTAGAATCTGTGTTCAAACGAGAGAGTTTTCCTAACTCTATTCTTTCTGACAATGGTCCGCAGTTCTGTTCTGCTCAGATGGAGGAGTATTTTGTAAAATGTGGAATTGAACATAAAAAAATTACATTATATCATCCAGAGGCAAATGGTGCTTTGGAGAGATTTAACAGGACTTTAAAGGAGAGTATACAATTAGCAAAGGTAAACTGTTTAGATTGGAGAAAAGAACTGCAGTGTCGTATAACAGCCTACAGGTACACTCCTCATGCATCAACGGGGAAGACTCCTTTTGAACTGCTCAGGGGAAGGTCTCCAAATACTTGTTTGTGTCCTGGCTGGATGGTTGCTGGGAAGGGTTTGAAAAACAATGGTATTGGGGAATGGAGAGACAAAGAAGTGTCTCTGCAAAACAAAAGGAAGATTTATGTTGATAGAAGGAATAATGCGAAAGTTACAAATTTTGAGGTTGGAGATAAAGTAAAGGTCAGAGCTCCTGTTGGGTGTCAAAATTGGTCAAAATATACCTCTCCAAAAACTATCATTAAGCTGTTTAAAAATGCTGTCAAGACGGATGATGGTCGCATCTGGAATCATAGTCGTGTAGCACATTTTCGGGGGTGTGGTGTGGCCGACAGGAGGGATGATACTTCTTATCGTTTTCCCTCAGACATTGATGTAAGGTCTGATAGTACTTGTAGGGGTGTCAGAACACGCAGGTTTCCTTTGCATTTACGTGATTTTGTGTAGTTCTTTCTACCTTCTTTTTCTTGTTGTTCAAATGTGTTTATTGTTCTCATGTTACTTTTGTTCTAATGTAAAGAGGAAGAAGTGTAATGATGTAACATGGCTCCATGCCAGAACACTAGGCATGGAACCAGCTTGTTCTGAGGTTCTGTCATGTGAGGGTTCTATGATGACAGTTGATATGCTGGCTGTTGGTTGAGGCTGTAATAAATACCTCTTACCACATATCTTCATCTGGTGTGGATTTACTTTATTACAAGGTTGAACCTGAGCATTTTCAGGCAAGACTCGTTACAGCCCAAATTCGAAAATCTGACAGTGAACCGAGCCATAAAACAATTTAGTCAAATGTGCATTTTGTTATTATATTCTGTATTCCACTGGTAACGGTCACAGAGAACCAATGTGTCATGGAACTTCCCACCTCGAGAAACAGAGGTCCATAAAGTGCCTGAACCCCCAGACAGTGATTCCTGTGTTGAAGAAGCGAGTAATGCCTCGGCTGAGCCTCTGCTTGAAGTTTCCTGCGGTGTGTCACCAATGATACCAGGTTGGTTGCTCCCTGAAGTTCACTGTGAACCTTACACTTGCTCAATGCCTCTGAAATAGTCTAACTTACAATGTGCTGAAGCACTATGCAGTCAAGATTGATTGTCCTCGTTTGGGAATGATGAAGGCAACCGTGTAGCTTGCAGGATCTTATACCCGGGACTATAAATGAGCAGAATGCACATCGAGCGACAATACATTTTGAACGTCAATTTCGGCTCGTATGTGTGGATCTGAGGCTAACCATCTAATTTTTACCGACTCATCACACAGGGCCTTAGAGGCAAACTGACCCCTCCCTCCCTGGTCAAATGCACCAAGAAGGATGTGGCTGAACTTTTCAAAAGAACACTCGTCTATGACGGCTTAGCAGCACAAAGGGCCATCAGCGCACAGACAATACAGCTTTGGGGTAGTTAAAAGTAATAGTTTCACTACTTAAACAAACTGTGTGATCTTGGGCAAACCAGCTCCTCACCACGACTTCCATTCCTCTCATCCACCAAAAACACAGCAAGTAGGCTTTGAAACAGGCAAAACCACACCGACACCAATCCCCACACCAAACGAGGGTCCTGCCACCAGGCACCCGCAGCAGCCCCACAACGCACACAAGCCACACAGCAGCAGCACTTGGAACTCGCTCTCCTGCACCGGAGATCTGCGAGACATGATCCAGCGAGGGCACGGGCCGCCCTAAAGTAAACAGCCGACCAAACAAAACCACTGGGTGCAGGGATAGCCCCCTGCGTCTGCCCGAAGAAAAGCCCAAATGAACCAACAAAAACACGCTCTTCCAAATCACAACAAATGTTTCCTGTGGAAACAGTGCAAAGTCCACCCCCGGGAATGCACACCTCCCTGCCCCTTAATGAGGCAGGGAAGCGCACAAGTCCCCCTTGCCGCTCATTCTCACCAAAGGGGAAGAGAATGCACGCCTAGGGTAAGTAAGTGCTAGTCCAACCAAAAAACTTTCATCTTCTCTACAAAGGGCCACAGGGCTCCCCTCCCACACCACACACACACAGCGGACTCCGTGTCCGCCCCCCACCATGGTTTGAATGATTAGCCTTGCGCTGTCTGCAGAGAGTATGACATTAAAATAGCATGTGTTAAGAAACGCACATAGACAGTCACGAGGGACACGGCAAACGATATTAGGAATTTTATAGAAGGAAAATTGTAACGGCGATGTTTTCAGGGGTAATTTTCTCTTCTTGGCTATCCTGAAGCTTTTGCCAGTCTCCTGAATTTGTGAGATTATGCCAGTGTTTCCACTTAAAAAGATGTGTAGTCTTACTGATGACAAGTACGCCGACAGAGTGTTAGGAATAGTACATTTACGGGGTCAATGTGGAGGCTGACGCGGCGCAATCGCAGAAAAAGTGAACTGCAGGTAGCTTCGTGTGCCAGCAAGTGACAAGGGTAGGGTGGAAAGCAAAGTAAAAGTAGTGCACTCCGTCAAAACATATGGCCCGTAGTGACAGGATCTTTTGTGGCAGGGCCAGTCGCCAGGGCGGAAACAAAACAGCCACAAGGCGGAACAAATGTGCACTGCTCACCAATGAAAACTATTGGATTTGTAAAGGCAGACCAAGCAACCAATGAAAAGCGATGGGTGTGTTCAATCGCCACAGAGGGACAACAGCAAGTCTCACAGAGCAGCGCATGCGCACTGACTCTAGGCTCGACCTAAAAAGAGACTCGTATGTCTCATGATTTTGTGAACAACTCTCAGTGGGTGGCAATATGTATTGACACACCAGAACTTGACACTAGAGGGCGAGGTGTATTGGATATATTGATTTATGTTTAATAGTGTTGTGCTGTGAATTTGCACGAGAACTGACTTAGGGATGCTCATATTTCCAGAGATGAAATGCATGAGTTTTCAGAGATTGAAGGAGAGCCAGGCTACATTGTTGTTGTGGCCTTGGTAATAGGTTCTGAGGCAGTACACCCAACGTTGCTCCTATTTGAATAGTGTGTGTTCTGCATTGCTGCTCACAGTGTCCAGGGTTTCTAGGATCACCTTTTTTTTGCTCTGAGTGATGAAGTCTTTTATATCGGTCATTTCTTTGTTGATCTCTTCTAGTCTTTTTAAAGACCGATATGTTCATTGTAGTTTTTAATTCGGCTTCGCAAACCTGGATTTTTATGGTTGAAGCTTCTGATAGCGTTGTTGCGGCCTTTATGATTAGAACTAACCAGTCTCTGGTATATTTCCAAGACATAGCAGTCCAGTCTTTTCTGAACATTATGTCTTGTGAAAGGATCCTGGGGGCATTGTTGACCCAGAGACTCTTGGTGCAGCATTCGCTCGGAGGTATTCGGTCATGATCAGTACTCCATGAATGACTGTTTTTAATTGTTCTTTTTTGGTGTTGGAATGGGATTCCCATTTGTTAGTTTGGCTAGTGTCTGTGTTAGTTCTGTGTCCAGTAGAATGGATGGACCCGAGAGGATGGAATTGATCTCACCGTCTAAATAGCTTAGGCCTTGGTTTTCAGCCATTGGTAATGGATCTGTTGTTTAAAGTTTGAAGATGTACATGCTCTGGTTTAAGATGTATCTGAACTTATTTCCTCTGGTCATTTCTTGTCTAAGATTGGTGAGAGAAAAATGAGGAAATCTAAAGTTTTGGTATCCCTGGTGGGTTAATTTTATCCCCCCGGATGAATGTGTTGTTCGCGCAGCACTTTTGTTTTGTTTCTTTGACTCGCACAGCTGTGCGCTGCCAATATGCTCATGGAAAATATCAGAGAGAGAGAAACAGAGATTCATTCAGCTTCCAAAAATATCAATCTTATAATCAATATGGAAGGAATCGCTTGTGTCAACAGTCCAGTCTCAAAGAAATTGTAACAGAGACCCTCAACCACACTTTCACAGTACGCGGTATATGTCTTTTCTCCGCTCGTGTGGTAAGGTGGATAGTGGTGGAGGAGGCACCTTAGCATTAGGCTTCAAAGAGATGGTAGAAAGGAGGCTGGGAGGAGGGCTTCAACATGGACACAGGAGATGTTCTGCCTCGCAAGGCAATAGGTCTCATTAGTGAAGCAGGCGAAGTGGCACTGGGTCCCAGGAGTGTGAAGGGCCCACTGAATCACAATCATGATTGTCTTACTTTACAATATGACATAGGGAGCGCATTAGGGCAACACATGGGAGCTCATTTTTTCTGAAAGGGGCAGAAAGCATGTTACAAAATTGGAGTGATGGCCAGACGTGGTGGGGAAGAGGTGAAAGAGGCAGAGGGGATAACCTGCTATACAGGGCCGCAACTATCATTAGTGCAAAAGGTGCAGTTGCATTGGGACCCAACAGCGTGAGGACCTCAATTAATGGTAATAGTGGTTTTTTTTTTGTGCCTATTTCAGTTTTTATGTATGTTATTTTATATAGCTCACATTTAGCTCACATTTAGTGTGGAGTATGAACTACTGAAAAAATGCCCCTGATATTATATCAGAAGCCCCACCCCCTGTGCTTAGCCCTACCCCTCCTGCTCCCACAAGTCTTTCCAGGGGAGGGTCCAGCTTCAAACTATTTTGAGTGGGGCGGTGGGTCAGAGCAAAAAGGTTTGAGGACCTGTGGTTTTTATATATATATATATATATATCTCCACACACCCCTCCCTGACCTCGTTCTGTGGAATTGTATACTGTGTACAATGCTGCACAGTAATGATATGCAACCTGAAAAAGGTCAAATGACAGGTATAATAGTATGCCAGGAAACCTGAGTGTGGCATCCGATGTACTATTGGACCTATCTTTTGGATATCAAAACAGCGTAAAATTATGTTCAGACAGAATTGTAGAACTCTGCCTATACTTATACACATTTTTGGTGAACCGGGCTATTGTTCTTTACATTGTATGTAAACAGACTGAGTCCCTTGTACAGATGAGGGTGGGGCGTAAATTCCAATCCTTGCGCAAAGTACTTTCTGCAATGATCGGAATTCCGAAAATTATGGTAAACATCATCCCCCTGCAATTTTCCCCTGATGAATTTCAACACGTCAGTCTTGACAAAATTTTGTGAGAAAAAGCATGCAGTAAATTTCGATTGATGTGTAATTCAGTGCTGAAAACACCAGTTCTGCATGCAATGAGTTCCCCATGATTCAGATGAAAACACATAATAGAAGATATTGACTGTGCTCTAAACAGGGCCGCTGGAATTATGCGATTGTGCTAAGGTGGCAATTTTCGCATAAGTGTAGATTTGCCGCACTTGCCACACAATCCTTCATCTGCCGCATAATCTGCAGATTTTAACATTACAAATTTTTTTTTTTTTAACTTAAATGGTTCAAAAGTTAGTAAAAAGGCAGCAACGTGTGGCGCGGCACAGTGGAACGCCCTTTGGAAAAGCTGCTCACATTTTTGTAGCTTATTACTAAATTTGGATGTTAAACTGGTACTAATGAGGTGCATCTAATGCCCAGACAGTGTTCCCAAGTTTAACAAGCATTTGCGATGCAATAGGTCTTGCAATTGCGAGATTTTGACCTATTGGCCTTGTAAATGGCAATGCCTTTTAAACTAATAAAAGGCATTGTCATTTACAATACCAATAGTTCAAAGTTTGGCAAAAGCGAGACCTATTGTATTGCAGAGCGCGGTGTTCCTGAAGTGGGTGCCGCGCTCATCATTGAAGTAAAAAAAAAAAAAAATGAAACAGAGCGGTGTCCCTGAAGTGGGCGCTGTGCTCACCATTAAAGTTTTAAAAAAATATATGAAACATGGGGCGGTGTCCCTGAAGCTAGGTGTTATGGAATGTATGTATGTGGTGTGTAGTGGAATTGTGTGTTGGACTGGATTAGTTAGTTGTCTAACAGTGTGGCATGAAATTGTGTGGTGTGGCTTGGATTTGTGTAGTGGAATTATGTGGCATGGTTTGGCATGGAATTATATGCATAGTAAATATGTGGTGTTGAGTATACTGGAATTATGTGGAGTGGGATTGTGTGTTATGGAGTGTAATTATGTGGAATGGTATTTTGTGGTGTGGGGAGGTATGTTCTGGACTTTAATTATATTGTGTGCTGTTGAATTGTTTTTGGCGTGATGTGGAATTGTGTGGTGTGGATTAGTTGTATGTCTAATTGTGTTGTTGAGTTGTATTATGTGGTTTGGTGTCGATTCATGTGGTGTGGATTGCAAATGTGTGGAGTTGAATTGTGTGCTGTGGAATTATGTGGATAGGTTTACCTGTTTGGTGAGGAAAAGAAGAAATAGGTTGGAGATGAGCTTCAGATCTATGTGTTTGGGTGTAAACAAAAAAGAAAGAGTTAGAGCTATTGGTGTTGTAAATGTCTTTTCCCTATATGTTATGGATTGGAGTGGATGTGTGTGGTGTGTAGTGGAATTTTGTGGGTTGTATTGGAATTTAGTTGTGGCATTGTATGGCATCAAATTGTCTGTCATAGAGTGGATTCGTGTAATGGAATTATGTGGCATGGTGTGCAGTTGTGAATAGTATGTGTTTTTGAGTGTTTTGGAATTATGTGAAGTGGGATTGTGTGTAATTATGATGAATGGTATTTTGTGTCGTGGAGTTTTATATAGTGGAGTTTAATTCTGTGGTGTGGTATTACATGTTCTTTTCGGACGGCAGACTCCTTGTCGCATCCTTCTCGCTTTGAATAAATGTAAGGTGCAAGCACATTACAAAGTGATTGCGTGCTAAAAATAGTCTAAACGTTTTAACATACAGAATTGAATCCATAAGCACCTTTGGAAAGTTTGTAATTACTGAAGAGTTAATTAGCAAAGGAGGAAGCCTCTACTGGTGGGAGACGGAAGAATCCTTTGTAGCTGTGCTTGGCTGTAAAGATTGTTATCATCCTTCTAACCAGCATATGTTTTTTATTGCCACATTTGTCTGTAAAGATTCCCAACCGCACACACATGCTAGGGGACGGTGGAAGGGAGTTTAAGGGGGCTGGCCCTAACCAGTAGCATAAGAAGGACAATGCTCTGGGTGCTGTATGTTTAACAAGCTGTGATTAACAAATGGTGTGCACCAAGCGCTACATTTCTCACACAAGGAGACTGCTGTGGGCGCTTGATGTTTAACTCTACGTAATACGATGAGCAGTACCAAAGCATATAAATATTGGCATTTTTTTACAGATGCACTGAATGTGACGTGGTTAACACACGCTGTGCACCAAGCACTGCATGTTTGACACGAAGAGTGTTCTGTGCGCTATAATTTTAACACTAAGTAAAAGCAAGCAGTACTAAAGCATATAAAAATAGCTGTGCTATTGTACTTTAAAGGACACAAAATTGTAGTTAAACTCTGAGCAATGATGGCTTCAACTAGTTACAACTAAGTCTAAACAAATAAAATAAGCAGGAGGGAATGCGACAATCATAAGAAGCGAGACCGCGCCCTGGAATTCCAGGTTAGAACAAGCAGCTATTTAAGGAAATTACAAAGATGCAAGTTTTTAATAATACATTTATTTTTAAAATTTCGATGACATATACAGTGCAAAGACTAAATAAACCAGCCTGTCGTGTTTTCTGGTGTAGCAGCAGCAGCAGCAGCAGCTGAGTTTTCTTTTAAAAGGAGGCTGTTTAGGTCAAGCCTAGAGCAGCGCATGCGCTGCTCTAGTAAAACGACCTCTTGGAATCGCTCTGGACTTTTCACACGGTCGTGCGTGTGAAAAGGCCTACAGCTTGTGGTTACGAGCAGCAGTGCGCAGTGTGCAATCTGTCACATTTTACACACACGCGCAGCTGCTTTCACTTCACGGTCGCCTTAACTTGGGTTGTTTCATCAGGATGTTTTCTCACTTTAGCTGGCATATTATTTTGAGCTTCTAAAGTTGTGTTTCAGTTCACATAACACACTGGATATCTTCCTGTGGTTTTACTCATTTCAAATGTTTCCATAAAAGTTGTCAACCACTCACACACCACGCTTCTGGCTTGCAGAAGGTGTTACAGTTAAGACACGGAGCTAGACTTCTGTTCTTTCCTGTGGGCTGCTTCTTTTCTCCGACCCCATGTCTAATACAATCAAATTTTTCTTTTTTTCATCTTCTTTTTTTTGTTGTGTTGCGGATGCTATATTTCGTTGAGGGTCACAGGATTTATTTTTCTGTACCCCCATAAGTTCCTCCCTTTATCCCAGCACCTTGCATCCTACGCATACACTTATTCAGTCATCCAGCTTGAAGCCACATGTTTGGTGGCTGTAACATTTTCATTGCCTTCCACTGGCATTCATCTCTTTCTCCATCTAGCCTGAACACCAATCCATAATGGCATGATAGGAGTCACAGGTTCTTGTTATGGTGTTTTTATTTTTCTGGGCACCATCCTGTCACCACTCAATCTGTCCCCCACCATCTTTCACCCCCACCCAGAACCTTCCTGCACACCATGGTGCGTCGTGGTCACAAGGTGTGTCTTCCTGTGCCTCCCTTCGCCATACCTCTCCTTGTCTGACTTCCGCTACCTTGAAAACTCCACATACGTTGTACTTTCTTCTTCCTGCACACCACAACAGCCATGCTGCACCAAATGCTTTAGGTAGTTTTGTTTTTTTGGATGGACCGTCCATAGCTTCATTAACTGCTGTCCCTTTGTTCCGTCGCTGCTTCTTCTGTGCGATCATCCTGATGATGATTTCCAGGCTCATGAGCTCCTCTGTTACTGTGTATTTCTGCTTCATCTGGCTGCAGTAACATGATGATGATGATGGTAATAATTATCTTTCCTCCACTGTGTTTCAATACTGTCTCTTTTCTCCCAACCCATCCCCCTCAATCTTTTTCATTTCTTTGCCTCTTCGTGCCTGTAATGAGGAGTTCTCACCCTGAAGCACTGCACTCTACTCAATGCAACATAAATACACCCCACACAATACCACTCAGTGCCACATAATTACATGCTACATAATTATACTGCAATCAATGCAACATACACTCCAAAAAATACCACTCAGTGCCACATAATTACACGCCATATATTACACTCTACTGAATGCAACATACAATCCACATAATACCACCCAGTACCACATAATTACACACCACATAATTACGCTCTACTCAATGCAACATAAATACACTCCACATAATACCACTCAGTGCCACATATTAACACGCCACATAATTACACTCTACTCAATGCAATATAAATACACTCCACATAATACCACTCAGTATCACATAATTACACACCATGTAATTACACTCTACTCAATGCAACATAAATACACTTCACATAATACCACTCAGTACCACATAATCACACGTCACAATTACTCTATTCAATGCAACATAAATACACTCCACATAATACCACTCAATGTCACATAATAACACGCCACATAATTACACTCTACTCAATGCAATATAAATACACTCCACATAATACCACTCAGTAGCACATAATTACACACCATGTAATTACACTCTACTCAATGCAACATAAATACACTTCACATAATACCACTCAGTGCCACATAATTACACGCCACATAATTACAATCTGCTCAATGCAACATAAATACACTCCATATAATACCACTCAGTGCCACATAATTAAACGCCACATATTTACACTCTACTCAATGCAACATAAATACTCAACATAATACCACATAATTACATGTCACATAATTACACTCTTTTCAATGCAACATAAATACAGTCCACATAATACCACTGTTCCACGTAATTACATGCCACATCATTACACTCTACTCAATGTAACATAAACATACTCCACAAAATACTACTCAGTACGACATAGTTACATGCCACATAATTACACTCTACTCAATGCAACATAAATACACCCCACATACCACTCAGTACCATATAATTACACGCAACATTATAACACTCTACTTAATGCAACATAAATAGACTCCACATAATACCACTCAGTGCCACATAATTACACGCCACATAATTGCACTCTACTCAATGCAACATAAATACACTCCCCATAAATGCACTCTATGCCACATACCACCAATCAACATAAATGCACTCCACACCATGACACAATTTCACTAAGCATAATTTCACTCAACACCACAGTTCCAGGCCACACTATTCAAATCCACACATTTCCAATACACACCACATAATTACACACCAAACAACCTATTTCAACTCCACTACTTCACAATCCACAACGTACCTCAAATCCACACCATATAGTGGCATCACCTGAACACCAAACATCACTCACGACCAACATTTTGCATCAGCGCACTACCTAAGCATCACCTAAGCGTCACGCCAGTCTGCCTTTGGTATCTGGCATCTGTTGATTCTCCTCTAGTGTTCGTTCGCTGCTCGTGTTCTAATTAAATTACTGTTTTACAACCTCCACTCCCCCATTATTTATGTCCCGCTCCACCATAACAAAAAAATATATAACAAACAAACATGACAACAGGCAGGAAGAAGTTGCCAGCAGTGCAAGTACAAAAAAACTAGAAGACATTTTTTATGTTAAAATCTTTTTTTAATCAGGTTGTTCAGTTGTATATAATGTTGTCTTGGTTTGTATAAAGGTAACAAAAATGGTTAACACTTTTTGTTATAACTTTGCAACATGATGCACAGCAGTTACAATGCTCTACAACATAGCCAAAAGTTCTGGCTAAACACATAAGGTCCCAAAGGCGAGACCTATTGGCTATGCCAATGCTTGTTATTTTTACTAGGCCCAGTAATCGAGCTCATCAGGTGTTTAGTCCGGGACCGTTGCCTTTCAAGAGACTGGAAGGCAACGGCTGCTTATAGCAGAAGGGTGCGTGTGTGTGTGCCGCATATTGATGGAACCCGTCCCCTGGGCCCTGTGAGCTCACCAAGTGACTTCATTGACAAGCAGAAAACAAGTGCGAAAAAAACACGAGTCCCAGGGAGTGCCGCAACGAGCCAGGGCAGGAGGTGACGAGCAGGCGCGGTCCCTCATCCCCTCATCCTTCAACGAAGGCAGCTTTAAAGACCATTGTAAGCACGCCCTTGAATACATGAAACATGCTTGGAAAGCGCATAGCTATGCTTTCAAACAAACGTTATAAGGCAAACACCAATTATAAATAAATTAAATGTCTGAAATTCCAATTAAATAACTATATATGGACATGCGTTGACCCTCACGAGGTAGGGAACTGTGTTTGGCAATCAGGGCTTTAAGTGAGCATTGTGGTGGAACTGGTCTGTTCTTCCAGACAGCGATCAAGTGCATTTAAACTGTTATTTTGGCTAAAAATAAAACATTGAAGTTTTCAACACAAGTGAAAACATAGTCACGCTATTTTAAGCAGCTTATTTGTACACAAAACTATAACAAAAAGTCAACTCCAGGAAGGTGTACATTTGCTGCAGGATTACAGACCATGTTCTCGCTGGTGTATTATTGTTAAACAGCTGGTGCTGCATGCTTACCTTATGGAAATTTTGGGAAACGTATAGAAAACCCCCATAATAAATGTGCTCACAAGTCTTCCAATGGCACTTGTTCTTTCAGGCAGAAGCTGAGTCTATGTAAAAGCCGGTAGGGCTGGAGCGTCATCAAGCACATCATGGCAGGGCCACTGGAAGTATGTGGCAGGGGACCACCAAATTATACATTAGGGTTTACTAAATTACGTGGCAAGAAAAGGCAAATTATGCAAAATAATGCAGTACATTATTTGATAGTATTAATTCATTATGTTGTCATTTTTGCACAGGGTAATACCGTCTGGGCACATATGTCACCTCATTAGTACCAGTTTAACACACCATGTGCAGGAATAAGCAACTGAAAGATGACCTGTAGACCCTTGCACAGGGCCTTCCACTGCGCACAAATACATGTTGCCACGTTTTTAATAACTTTTGATTTGTTTGAGATCGAAATTTTTGTTGTTGTTAAAATCTGCAATTTATTCAGCAGATGATGGGTTATGTGGCAAATTTGGCCAACCTATATTTATGAATAAAAGCTGCAGAATCGCATTATTCCAGTAGCAGTACATTATGGTAAACAAGAATGACTAGCTGTCCTCTGGCCCCAAAAGACTACTACAGCAACTACTCCATTGGGAAATGTACGTGTTTCACTTAATGCCAGTAGCCCAATACGTGGAAATACATACAGTCTAATGACTAACTTGGCGACTGTTGTCCAAGATGATCCATGTTCAAACCCTGGCTCCTCAAATTCACCACAATTTTGATCTTGCTCGAATTATTTAACTACCATGTGCTTTCGTTTTGTGAGCTGCCAAAAATGCTCATAAGTGAGTGAAATGTTAATATTTAGCAACCCTTAAACAAATGGACATTTATTTTTTCATTGATCTTGGGTATTGTAAGGAAATGTCTCTTTTTTTGCATCATCACCCTCAAGTTTTTGGACTGAAGATGCTGCTTTTTCAACTTTGTAGGTGCTACTGAGGCCTCAAAAACAGACCTCCGTACCAGCGCCCTGACCCTTGAAAGGTATAGGTCTTATTGGTTCACCCACAATTACTATAAGTTAACTTACTAATAAGTCGCTAGAATATGGTACTAGTGGCATCGCGGATCTGCAAGTTAAAGAGTCTTTCATGGACTGCAGCACTTACTGTGCTACCATGAATGTGACAAAGCAAAGTGCGACTCCCAGCCTGCCACTACTGGGTGGCTGGGAAGGTTTCAACTGCTAACTTAACGTAGCCATTTAAGGTAATGGCAAAGCCCAAACCTTCCTTTTTAGGTCTCGTCTAGCGATGCACATGCGCTGCTCGTTATCTTTCCTGCAGGCATGGCCCAGTTTCAGTAGCTTTAGATATGTGTGGTGGTTCACATACAAATAATAACTTTAGAAAGCCTACAGCGAAAAAACCTATTGTTGGAGGAACTTGTATAGTACACATAACACACTCAATCATCTCTAGACAAGGGACTAAGTTTGGGAGAGGATGTACCCTTACGGCTAGAGGGTCGACCTGGAAGCTGGAGAACCGGGTTTGAGTCTCGCCAGGGGCGCTCAACATCCTGTGATTCTGTGCAAATCACTTAATCTCCCCATGCCTAACAAACAAGCATTTGCAATGCATTAGGTCTCGCATTTGCGAGATTTTGTGCTATTGGTATTGTAAATGACAATGCCTTTTATGTATATGTTTAAAAAACATACAATAATAAAAGACATTGTTATTTACAATGCCAATAGCACAAAATCTCGCAAATGCAAGACCAAATGCATTGCAAATGCTTGTTTTCTTTCTTGTGGCCTCCAGATCTTCCTCTCTGCCCCTAGGTGAAAAGGACGAGCTGATTGGCCGATGAGCCTGAAGGGCTGCAATTGAGTCTATCCTTCTATAAGATTGCTTTGAATGGAGCATAGTAAGAAATGCAAAATAAAACAGTGAAAAGAAAAAAACGAACAAAAAAATCGACATTAGAAAAGATTTAATTTGAACGCCTGCCCCCCCTTAGCTTGGAAGAGAGGTATTAACTGGCGAAACTGCCATCTACGAGTAACTGTTTCATGAGAAAAATCAGGTCTAACAAAAAAATGAACACCTTTTGCCAATCTCTTTTGATTTGGTCTAGCCAAATCATAAACAGCTTCTCTCGCTAAAAAGTTATTAATTGAGATCAAGATGGCACGAGAATGGGCAGGTTCGTGCCCCGAAAGGGTTACTTATTGCTTAATGTGAAAGGGAAATCGGTGTGCTCTCTGTATTTCAATCTCCCAGTCCCATTGGGAAAGTTCCGGGAAGGCCTCTGTAAATAATTGAATGATGAATTGCCTCGCATCAGTCCGCTCTGCCCCCTCAGGGATACCCAAAACTCGTAAGTTATTACGCCGCATCTGATTTTCAAGTTCAGACAGTTTCCAGATGGCGTCATCTTTCTGCTTCTTCAGCTCATCGATCACTCCTTTCTGAGCCGATAATTCATCCTCCAAAACAGAAATACGATTTTCTGTCTCATTTACTCTGGTTCATCACAAAATAGGAGCTACAGAGGGTAAGTGCCAAGCCGCCCTCCACTCAAAATCAATATATCAAGCAAGGCAAGGCACCAAAGAGGGGTATCAACTTTTAGCATAGGACCAAAAAACTGTTTAGAGAGAAAAAACAATTTTTCTTCTACTACTGGTATTCTTATCCAGAAATTATTTAGGTCCAGCCACCCTCAATTTATCAAACTTCAAACAACAAACAGCCCTTCACTACCCATCACCTTCACAAAAACAAATCAAAAGTATTTAAGCAGAAAAGAAGGTGAAGCATGAGTGGGCCCCTCACGTACGCACCACCAGGGAGGCTGCCAGCCGGTTCTCGCTAGTATGCCCACGTTTTCTCATCATCGGGTACCCACTCATGGGAGAAAGAAATTAGAGTCCAGTGAAGAGAAAAGAGGGAACAGGTCGCAAGAGAAAGCTGTGTTCCTGTTCCCAGCAGAAAAAGAAGAAAAGACAAAACCCGTGAATTGCAAAGAACGACTGTTCAAAGCAATCTTTAAAATTGAGTTGTAGACTCACGTCACAGTCACCCTCTTTATTCAAGACAGTGAGCCCACTCAAAAGTAAAAACACAAAATGTTGTTACCCGTTTCAAAGAAGGCCAACATGTTTCATTGCCACTTAACTTTGTTCTGGCAAATTCATCAGGGCAAGGGTTTCAAAAGGTTTCAATCACCTCACTGGAATTGTAATTTTGGGATTGCAGAAGGGCTGTTTAGAGAATAAAAACAGAACCAAAACAGAAATAGAGGTTCCTGTTTAATCATCAAATGGCACACACCAACCTATCGTGGTTATAATCAAAGATTCCTGCACTTAGGGTAGTATGATATATTTACCATGTAGAGGCGGAGGGCATTCGTACCTGCCTCCACTATGCCACAGGGGGTTATAATAATTACTGACCCCCGAGTGAATGGCAACACTATTATTTGCTCATACACCGCCTGTGGAAAAAGGAAAGATACAGCAGTCATGCTGTGCTTAGCACACTCTTGCGTTATATATCTCCACTCAAGTATGTCATACTGCAATTACACCTGAGTAATTGCTTATTTCAACCACATCATTAAAAATAAGTTTTAACCACTGGGTACTGCTTTAAAGATGGTATATTAGAAGCACCACTCGTAAATACAGGACCACGAACTCCCAGGCATTGTCTGTTAATACCATGATCACCACAACGCCCTTTCCGGCATCCTTTAAAATCAAAATACACTTAGCCTGAGCCCAGGCTATAAACGCTCTCATCCCAGCAAACATTGGCTACCACTGCTCGCTTTCTCGAGCACAACATTCAAGATTTCGTTGAGGCAAGTCCCACTGGACTGTGATTAACTGTTATATACAACCCCCTCAATAGAGAGCGCCCTGTACCATCCTGTTTCGGGTCGCTATGTCTGCCACTCAATGTAACGTCAAGTATCCCTTTTCAGAGTCAATAACAGTGCCCCCACCAAGAGCCCAGGCGTCTGCCCTAATCCGCCCCTCTCACCGCAACCGTAGGCTGACAGAGCCGTGTCTCGTCCCTGCTTCATTGTCCGCGTGTGAAACGGGAACTCATATTGAGCCGAGCCGAAGACACGCCCCTCATTTTTTCGATTGAAGGAAGTCACACGGCTCACAGCGCGGTATATTGAAACCACGGCGGCCATCTTAGAGTGTGTGATTTCATGTTTCAGTGTGCATATAACCACCAGCTACATTAAAAGCTGCACACTATCACCCAAAGATCTCCTTGATTATATGTCTAATTATATGTCTAAGTTGCAATGAAAAATAAATAAAGAAGGGGGGAAAGGAAGGACAAAATGACAGTACAGACTAACGCCTTTTTGAATGCCTATATTGTGTGTGTGTGCTCATGAATAGCGCCTATTCTACCGGGACCAGTCAAAATCATGCCAGTTTGTTTTTCACACAGGTATAATGGAACCTGATAAAGAAAAGGAACGAACCCTTCACATGGCTACCTCACAGTGTATAAACCTGCCATGCAATTTCAACGACAAGGGAGTAAGATGCCCTGACTTCCCTGTGCTTCAACGTGCTTACAGACCTTTCAAGGGATAATGTTTTAATGCCTGATTTTATTCCACTCAATACGTTCATTTAGCCCCTTCTGGTCCACTTTTTCTGAAAAAATCCAGCGTGCCTCCTTAGTGGCTAAAACCTGATCAATGCAATCACTACTAGCCACCACCTTCTCTAGGACCACCCATTTCAAGGATTTTAGGTCATGTCCAGTTTCGCAGAAGTGTTGCACCAGGCGTGTGGACAATTTACCAGATTTAATCGTACTTAGGTGTTCCTGGACTCGGATTTTTATTTTCCTTGTCGTGAGGCCAACGTATTGAAGTCCACATAGACACGTGAGTCTATAGATGACATTTGTGGTGTTGCAATTCGAGAATTTGTTCAAATACCAAATTTTACCGCTATTCAATGTTACGGATTTGGTTTTGTCAGTCAAATGACAGACCGAGCAACTGCCACACGGATGGTGTCCTACCGGTATCGAAGAAGGCCCTTGTGTCACTTGTAAACGCGAGTGAACCAACTTATCTTTCAAGTTGGTGGCCCGTTTGAATGCAAACCTGGGTTGAGGCATCTTAAAATCAGCGGTAGACAACAATGGCCAGTGCCTCCTGATTAGCTGTCGTATTTTAGTTGCCAGGGGATCGTACGTCATCACTACTGTTAGACATTCATCTGACTTTTTTTGGCTCCTCTCAAGGAGAGCTTCACGTGGTGTATTTAGGGCCCTCTTACGTGCCCTGCTAACGATCTTCTTAGGGTATGATCTTTGAATTAACCTCCCCGTGAGTTCATCTGCTTGATGAGAGAAACTCTCTGCAGTGGAGCAATTGCGGCGATACCTAAAAAACTGACCAACCGGTAAGTTATCCCGCAAAGCTCTTGGATGATATGATTGATAGTGGAGTAAGGAGTTCCTATCAGACCCTTTTTGATGAACCGTGGTGACCAGTTGATTACCCTGTACTTTAATATCAAGGTCCAAGTACACTGCATGGTCATTACTAACTGTCCAGGTGAATCTAAGACAGGGGTCAAGATTGTTAAGCCACTCAAGAAATTGTAGGAGGACCGTCTCAGTGCCCTCCCAAATGCACAGGACATCATCAATATACCTTTTCCAGAGACAAATGTGTCTCTGGAAAGGATTAGATGACTGGTACAAAAAAAGCTCCTCAAACTGGCCTACATAAATGCAGGCCAGGCTCGGCGCAAAGGTAGCGCCCATAGATGTACCAGACACCTGCAGGAATAACTCGTCCTTGTAGCAAAAATAATTGCGAGTCAGGGCGAGTTCGATGCATTGTAGCACGAATGTTTGGGGCGTGTCATAGAACCAATCCTGCTCCCCCAGGGCCCTCGCTGCTGCCACCAGCGTGGCTTCCTGGGGGATGTTGGTATATAAGGATTCTATGTCGATGGTCAGAATAAATTGCTGTGTGGCATCAAACTCCAAAGTACTCAAGATGTTCAATACATCTGTAGTATCCTGTACATAGGATTGTTGTTTGAGGACAGACTCTCTCAAGAAGAAGTCTGCGAATTGGGAAAGGGGCTCAAGAATGGAGGAAATGCCCGATACTATAGGCCGGCCAGGGGGGGGCCGTTGGGCTTTATGTACTTTAGGGAGTACATAAAACGCCGGTGTTCTCGGTTTGGTGTTTACAAGAAATTCAGCCTCCTTACTCGTGATCCAGTTCTTGCTCCGAGCCTCCGCTACCATGGTTGAAATTATGGTCAGAAGCTCGGGCGTGGGATCTCTGGCGAGGGGATGGTAATTCTTCCGTTCGCCCAGGAGTCTGCGTACTTCAAGGTCATAATCTGAGGTGTTCATCACCACAACAGCTCCTCCTTTATCGGCACTTTTTATGGTGATCAAGGTGTTATTTTGAAGTGATTTAAGGGCCACCCAGTCATCCTTGCTCATATTGCTAAAGGCCCGCCGTTGTTGATCGAGTTGTTCCAGGGTAGACATTTCCTCTAGAACCTTTTGTTCAAAAACTATGACCTCGGGGCCAACCATCGAGCTCAGGGGGCAAAAATGAGAGGGACGTCGTAAGTTGGTAGAGAACATCGATTCTGGTTCGGATTCTCTATTGGCAAAGAACTTCTTGAGTTTGATTTTTCTCATGGTTTCATGGAACTCAGTTCTGCATTTGAAGGCGTCATGGCGTGGAGTGGGAACATATCCAAGTCCTTTGTTAAGAACACCCAATTCATTAGGTGATAATGTACAACTGGATAAGTTCATCACTATGTTGTTTACAACGGATTCCTGCCTCGGCTGCGGGTTATCCGTGGGGAGAACATCGGCCATTGTTGTCCTTGATTGTAACCCTGCCGTGCTCGCCCTCTGCCTCTCTGACCTCCCCCTCTGTTGCCTCTGTTGGTCTGTCCTAAAAAGGAACGTACCAGAGCCCCCAGATCTTCGTTGGTTTTAATTTGGGGATCAAAGCTCACTCTCCCTTGGTTAGATGCTGGTGCGCCCTCTTCCTCTTCACTGGAGGTATTCTCAAAAGTCCAGTTCTGGGGGGTTCTTTTCTGATATTGTCTACCTCCTCTCCCACGATAACTAGCCTGTGGTGCTGTCTCACTTCCCTGTTGGTAGTGTTTGTCCTCTACATAGGGAAAAGCCCACTCGTGAGTGTATCTCTCAAGGTTCCTCTTCAACCCCTTAATTTTCTGATTAACCATGTAATGTTTATACTCTGCCAGATCTTCCTGTATGCGTGCTAGTTGTTCTTTAGCGTCTACAATTGTAGTATCTTTTTTAATATTATCCTCCAGTTCTAGGATCTCTGCTAATAATTCGTCACTCAATCTTTTTGCGGTGTTAATAATTAATATTAACCAATCCCTAGTGCATTTGTTGGCAATGTAACTCCAATCGAGTCTGAATTTTTTGTCCTCTAAAAAAATGCGGGGTTCGATTCTAACTAGTAGACTTGCAGGGGCTGCTCCAGCACGGAGATACTCTGTCATCAGAGCTCCATGAAGAGCAACCCTCACCTGGTGTTTCTTAAGGTTACTTAGTTTCTCCCACTCTTCCCTTGCAGAGCTTATGGTTGAAAAAGAGGAATCAGGGAACAAAGAAGGGCCTGAGAGGATTGCGGCAATCTGATCGTCAGAAAACGCCAGACAGTTTCTGTCCATTACTAATCTAGGAAATAACGAAGATAGTTTCCACAGGTGCTCTTTCAGCAAATAAGTGCGTCTCCGTGATCAAAAACTCCACTCAAATGGTTGGTGTGTCCAGATGAACAAAATTAGTTTAAATGTATGTATAAAAAAGCTCTCACGGCTGACCCGCCGTTCAATGCCTCATCACAAAATAGGAGCTACAGAGGGTAAGTGCCAAGCCGCCCTCCACTCAAAATCAATATATCAAGCAAGGCAAGGCACCAAAGAGGGGTATCAACTTTTAGCATAGGACCAAAAAACTGTTTAGAGAGAAAAAACAATTTTTCTTCTACTACTGGTATTCTTATCCAGAAATTATTTAGGTCCAGCCACCCTCAATTTATCAAACTTCAAACAACAAACAGCCCTTCACTACCCATCTGTAGGAGAGTAGGGTCTGCTATCCTATGGTCACCCCAAATTTTTGCTTTTTGCTTCACTGGTTTTTGACATATTGAGGCTGTGGGCCTGCCAATCAGACCCCCAGCCTGCTGTTCTCTCTACTAAATTAAAACTATGCACCCTAGGCGCATAACCAATTGGAAGTGGATCACCCTGTCAGCCCCTGTACCAGTGTACACTAGGTACCCAGGGCATTGGTGTACCCAAGGCCTGCCAGGGGCTGCAGCATGTATTATGCCACCCCAGGCTTGGCCTAACAATCTGACACAACTGGCTGATCACTCAGCTGGGGTAAGTTGGTGTAATCACCTCTTACTTAGGTGTAGTATACCTATACCTAACCCTAAATGGGACACCTGGTAACCTATAAGTCACTCCTATGGCAGGCCTTAACAATCCTGAAGGCAGAGTGCTTGGTTCCATGTGAGATGGTGCTCTGGCATGAGCTGAGCCTGTCTGCAGTGGTCGGAACAACTTCCTTCTACTGTTTCCAGATATCGTCATACCATATACTCTTAAGTGCATTATGAACCTCGCGGTTAAATGCTATCTTTGGTTTGGCTTTATCAAAACATGTCGAGTAAGGTGTCATACGAATTGGAATACTAACCCCTCGCCAATTCTGGCGACGGGGTTAGCATTCCACCCTTCTAGAGGGACACGACATGTACAGTACCTGAAACCCGGGTAAAATCAGACATAGCCTCAGCTCCACAAAATGGATGCTGCCACCACAGACACAAGTCTGCCCTCCTGCTGCTGGGAGTCCTTCCAGCTTGGGAGGTGTGGACAAAGGGTTTCCTGCCAGGGGAGGTGCGTGCACCACCCCAGACAGGATTTTGTGTATTGGTCAGGTAGGGCTTGAAAGAATCCAGACATGCCTGTGGCTCACAAGGAGCCTCGGTGCATATGCCAGTTCAAACCGGTCCTGGGGCACACCAGTCCCGGGCCTGGGGCGAGCTGGACAAAGGATTGGGGGTGTAACCACCCCCCTTCCTGGTCCCACCCTTAGGGAGGGACCTAGCAGGTAGTCCGGCCCCTAGAATCCGCTTAAAGGTAGGAGCTGTGTCCTAAGACTTCAGACATCCTGGAATCAACTTGAAACTAAGAAGAAGACGGGAACTTCGACATTCTGCTGCACAGAAGACTGAAGAAAATCTCCCCTGTGGTCAGGGAGTGACCACCTTGCTAACGCAAGCACCATCCAGCAAATCAACGTCTGCTTTGCCGCCGCCTCCCGCCGGAGCCCGAGCCCAGAGACTGACAAGACCTGGACCTCCAGACCTCTCACCGCCCGATCCACAGTCCCTGCAAAGAGGAGACCCGTGGAGGCACCGAGACACGTGGAGCCAGCCATCTTGGAACGACTACGACAAGCTGACAAGTGCAACAACCGAGGCTCCCTCCAAGTTGTGCTTTGGGTCCTGAGAAGCCCAACCCTCGAGCAGCATCTGCACCAAAGGTGAGCCCTCCAGCATCTCCACGATCTGCGTGGGGCCCTTCTGCATTTTGCCACTCGACGCGCCTAACCGGTTGCTGGCCCGCTGGCTAGTGGCCATCTTGGCGACGAAATCTACGACAAACACCGCTGGTCTGGTTGCTCCAGACTGGCCCTTGCTCCCCTCCAAAGGAGCAATCCCTCTGACCTTGCTGGTCAGAACCAACAGCTGATTTCCGAATCCTTCTACAATTGCTTTTGCCAAGGCTTGTTTGCTTCGATCAAGTCGCCGACACCGCCGACAGCGAGAGCCTGCGTGGGACAGCTCGTGAGCCGACTCCTGGACGTCGTCGACCTTCAGGGACCACGTGGCTGCGGAGACAAGCTACCCCTCATCACCTGTTTGCGCCCGACATCGCCTGGTACCCACCTGGTGCCACGCTGGTCACTGGCTAGTGACTGTGAACACTGTCCCCTCTGCTTACAGGTCTTCAACATCTCCGATCCACTCTTGGATCCACTGCATCTCTTCCCGACCGACCGCCTGCAGCACTTTTGTCTACAGGCCCCACGGAACAGATAGAAGAAACCCGACGCACTTCGAGGCCTATGCACCCGCTTCCTGTGGGTGAGGTAAAGCTGGCACACCTGTGCCCAAGTGTAGTATTACATCTCTAGTGCCTGTGTTCCAAATCTTAAGTTCCTAGGTCATCCGGAAGATTCCTTTTGCAGTAACTTTGTACTTTTTACGCACCCATTGAAACCTATGGGAGCACGCGTGTGACTATTTGCTCTGCACACGCCACCCGTGGACCTCCTGGTCACTAACTGACGTTAGCTCCTTGTAGGCCCAGCGATTCTAGAGGCCCTAGGCCTTTTCCCTTTTCTGTTCGTGGTACTTATACCACTATTTTAGTATATGGTTCGAGTGGCCACCAGGGCCTATCCATATAAAGTGCAACTTCTGTGTATTATGTGATAATCTTGTTTGACGATTTGTGCTCCTGTGCTCATAAAGAGACTAGGGGTTACTTTGAGAAATAAATACATATATATTTTGAATATATATCTGTGTGGTGTCCTTTCATTGGTATAAAAGGGGGTTACTATTGGTAAAACAGCTTGCTTAACACGCTTCACGAGTTTAGCCTCAAAGACTGCTTAGCCTACGCTACCACTAGGGCAGCTAGTCCAAAAAGGTTGACTTACAACCACACCATAAGGGTTGCTTGGCATGGTACAAGGTGGTCACTAGAACTAGTGAACAGCATATACCAGGCCAACTTCTCACATTGGTGAGCAGCGGTTGGATTTGAGCTTGCTGTGTTTTACCATTGTAATCTCTTGGTTACCAATTGAAAGATCACATAGGTACCTGTAGGTACATATAAAACAAGATTAGATATACATAAGTTCTACTGAACTTAGTTGTTGTAGAGCAAAGGGAGTAGCACACCCTGACTACAACTACTAGATAGGTTTAGTAGGTAAACCCAAGTGTAGGTAGATTGCAACACATCCACCCACACTTAAGAGCAATGGCCGGGGCAGAGGGGTCCACTGTACCCATCTCTGTTGAGAGTGACCCCCAGAGGGCACCATCCAGCTTTGCTACCCTTAATCAGAATGAGCTCAGGCATTTGGCAACTCTTAGAGGCCTTAAACAGCCCAAGAACCCAAACTCTGCTGAGCTCAGAGAGCTCTTACAGAATGATGAGAATCAGAGAGCACTCAAGAAAGCTTCCCAGTTAGCCCCCTTAGGGACAGGAACAGGAGGCCCCCCTTCTAAAGATGCCACTGAAGTACCCCTTCCCAATAGTCACCCCTTAGATGGGATGCCTACCACAGAGGATGAGAGTGAAAAGGATACTGACAGTAGTGAGGATGAAGGGAGAACTAGCCCAGTGCCAAGTGTTATACTTGGCCCAGCTAAACCAAGGCTATTGGGGACTGACAGTGGGTTCAACCCACTGGATCTCCCCAGTGGACTTAACACAGGGCTGGGAAGGCAAAGGAATCGCTCAGGTGACTCCAATGCTTCCCATGGCTCTAGAGGCTCTCAAGGTCACTCCAGGAGAAGGATGACCACCCCTCAGAGGAGGGAACATGAGGCCAAGATGCAAGAGGCCCAGCTGAGGATCAGGAAGCAGGAGCTAGAAGTAGCCCTGATGGAAGAGAAACTTAGCAAGGCTAGACAGCATAAAGAGAGTGGGTCTATACCCACTGGTGGCAGCATTGTCCCTAAGGACAAAGATAGGGTCTTTGACAATAGGAACCTGTCTAAGGTTGTGCCCCCCTACAAAAGTGGGGATGACATCCACAAATGGATAACTGCTCTTGAGAGAGCCTGCAAAGTACAGCAGGTTCCTGAAGACCAGTGGGCAGCAATCCTCTGGCTCTCCTTTGAAGGAAGAGGCAGAGACAGACTCCTCACTGTTAGAGAAGAGGATGTCAGAAACTACAGAGTCCTGAAGAGTGTTCTAGTTGATGGGTTAGGCTTAACCACTGAGCAGTACAGGTTAATGTTCAGAGACACCCAAAAGACACAGACTCAGGACTGGTCTGAATACATTGAATGTGCCACTAAGGCTTTGGAGGGTTGGTTGCTGGGAAGTAAGGTATCTGATTTTACAGGATTGTATAATTTGATGATGAGAGAACAGATTTTAAATAACTGTCAAAACCAGCAACTGCATCAACACTTGGTTGACTCTGATCTGACCTCTCCCCAAGAATTGGGAAAGAAGGCAGACAAATGGGTCAGAACCAGGGTTAAGCAAAAGAACCAGAACCAGGGCCAAGGGGGTGATCAGAAGAAAACAGACCAAAAGGGTGGAGATCAGAAACCTAAAGACCAGAAGTCTTCAACAGGGCCCCAAACTACTACTAAGGAGGGTGGGTCCCAACAGTCCAAAAAGAAGAAAGAAGGTCAAAAGAAACCCTGGTGCAATCATTGTAAAAATACAACTCACTGGACTAGTGATTGCAAAAAGGGTGGAGCCCCCAACACTGTTGCCCCTAAGGCACCTGCTCCCAGTACTACTGTTAGCAGTGTTGGTCCCCAGACAAAGGGTGTAGTGGGAATCACTATGGGAACTGAAGGAGATTCTGACTTAGACAGAACCCTTACACAGGCAGTCTTGATCTGTGATGGCGACATTGATTTGTCCCTGACTGTGAGCCCCAGTAACCTGGGCAAGTACAGACAGACTCCTTTAATTAATGACAAAGTGGCTCAAGCCTACAGGGACACATGTGCCAGTGTCACTATGGTGACACCAGGCTTTGTGGACCCTGGACAGTACATACCAGGTGAGAACTACCTGGTGACCAATGCCAGCAATGCCACTACTTCACACAGTGTGGCAGTTGTTAACTTCTCATGGGGAGGGGTAACTGGCCTCAAAAGGGTTGTGGTTAGTGCAGACCTCCCAGTAGAATGTTTGTTGGGCAATGACCTAGAGAGTTCTCTATGGTCAGAAGTGGAGTACAGGACTCATGCAGAGATGTTAGGTATATCATCACATGTCCTTGCTGTGACCAGGTCACAGGCCAAAAAGTGCCTCACTGAACCACAGGTCTTGGATCCTGGAACAATGGACCAAGCACCTACCAAGAAGAAGAACAGGAGGGTCAAGGCTGTGCCTTCCCCCCTGCCTCAGAGTGATGATCAGCCTTCCCAGGAAGCTGATCTAGAGGACCCTGAAGGAACTGTCCCTGAAGAGCTTGAACCTGATCAGGTTGAGTTTCTGGGGACAGGGGGACCTTCAAGGGCTGACTTGAGGCAGGCTCAGTTATCCTGTCCCTCTCTTGAACCCCTCAGACAGCTGGCTGCTGCTGAGGCTGCTGGGAATGCTCAAGGTACCCATAAAGTGTATTGGGATGAAGGGCTCCTTTATTCAGAGGCTAGAGACCCCAAGCCTGGTGCAACCAGGAGGTTGGTTATACCTCTGCAATTTAGGGGCTTCCTCCTTACCTTGGCCCATGATATTCCTTTAGCAGGACACCTAGGCCAGAACAAGACCTGGGACAGACTTGTCCCTCACTTTCACTGGCCCCATATGAATGAAGATACAAAGGAGTTTTGTCGCTCCTGTGTTACCTGCCAAGCCAGTGGCAAATCAGGTGGCACAACAAAGGCCCCCCTGATACCACTACCTGTGGTGGGGGTTCCCTTTGAAAGAGTGGGAATAGACATAGTGGGTCCCATGGATCCTCCCACTGCATCTGGGCACAGATTTATACTGGTGGTAGTGGATCATGCCACCAGGTATCCAGAGGCAATTCCCCTTAGGACCACTACAGCACCTGTTGTGGCCAGGGCCCTGCTGGGAGTATTCTCCAGAGTGGGGTTTCCTAAGGAGGTAGTATCTGACAGAGGTACCAACTTTATGTCAGGATACTTGACAGCTATGTGGAAGGAATGTGGTGTCAACTACAAGTTCACCACCCCTTATCACCCACAATGCAATGGGCTTGTTGAGAGATTCAACAAGACCCTAAAGGGTATGATCAAAGGATTACCTGAAAAGCTCAGGCGAAGATGGGATATCCTTCTACCCTGCCTTCTGTTTGCTTACAGAGAGGTCCCACAAAAAGGAGTTGGCTACAGCCCCTTTGAATTGTTGTTTGGGCACCCTGTGAGAGGCCCACTGTGTTTGGTGAAGGAAGGATGGGAGTTACCTCTCAAAAAGCCTAAGCTAGACATAGTGGACTATGTACTTGGTCTCCGCTCCAGGATGGCTGAGTATATGGAGAAGGCATCTAAAAACCTTGAGGCAAGCCAGGCCTTACAGAAAGCTTGGCATGACCAAAAGGCTGTCTTGGTTGAGTATCAGCCAGGACAGAAGGTATGGGTGTTGGAGCCAGTGGCCCCAGCAGCACTCCAAGACAAATGGTCTGGACCCCATACAATCCTGGAAAAGAAGGGAGAGGTCACCTACTTGGTGGACCTAGGAACTCCCAGGAGTCCCCACAGGGTACTCCATGTTAACAGGCTTAAAGCATATGTTGACAGGGCAGACATGGGCTTGCTCATGGCTACAGATGAGGGACAGGAGGAAGAGAGTGACCCTCTCCCAGACCTGTTGTCTCAGAACCCTGAAGATGGCTCAGTTGAAGGAGTGACCCTTGGAGGCAACCTCACTGCCCATCAGCAGACTGAATGTAGGCAGGTTCTACAATCATTTTCACATATGTTTTCCTTGATACCTAGTCAAACTGACTGGTGTACCCATGTTGTGGACACTGGTGACAGTCTGCCTGTAAAGAACAAACTTTACAGACAACCTGACCACGTCAGGGACTGTATAAAGGCTGAGGTACATAAAATGCTGGAATTAGGTGTCATTGAACCCTCAGAGAGCCCCTGGGCTAGCCCAGTGGTTCTGGTCCCCAAACCTCACACCAAAGATGGCAAGAGAGAGATGAGGTTCTGTGTGGACTACAGAGGACTCAATGCTGTCACCAGGACAGATGCACACCCTATTCCAAGGGCAGATGAGCTCATAGACAAACTAGCTTCTGCAAAGTTTTTGAGCACATTTGACTTGACAGCTGGCTATTGGCAAATCAGGTTAGCTGAGGAGTCTAAGGCCAAAACAGCATTCTCAACCCCAGGTGGGCATTATCAGTTTGTGGTGATGCCCTTTGGTCTGAAGAATGCACCTGCCACCTTCCAAAGGCTGGTGAACCAAGTCCTTACTGGGTTGGATGACTTTTGCGCAGCATATCTTGATGACATTGCTGTCTTTAGTTCCACCTGGGAGGATCACCTGATCCACCTGAAGAAGGCTCTTGAGGCTCTGCAAAGGGCAGGCCTCACTATCAAGGCTACTAAGTGCCAGATAGGGCAGAGTAAGGTTGTGTATTTGGGCCACCTTGTAGGTGGGGGCCAAGTTCAACCACTGGAGAGTAAGATACAGTCCATCAAGGATTGGTCCCCTCCAACCACCCAGACTCAAGTTCGAGCTTTCTTGGGCTTGACTGGGTATTACAGGAAGTTTGTTAAGAACTATGGGTCCATTGTGACTCCTCTTAATGATCTGACATCCAAGAAGATGCCCAAAAAGGTTCAGTGGACAGTAAGCTGTCAAAAGGCATTTGATGACCTGAAGGAGGCCATGTGCTCTGCACCTATCCTGAAAAGTCCTGACTACTCCAAAGAGTTTATTGTCCAAACAGATGCTTCTGAGTTGGGTGTGGGAGCTGTGCTGTCACAACTTAATGTAGATGGTCAAGACCAACCCATTGCTTTTATTAGCAGAAGGTTGACCCCCAGAGAGAAGAATTGGTCAGCTATTGAGAGGGAGGCCTTTGCTGTGGTGTGGGCCCTGAAGAAGCTGAGGCCATACTTGTTTGGCACTCACTTCAAGATTCAGACCGACCATAAGCCCCTCTTGTGGCTAAATCAGATGAAGGGTGAAAACCCCAAACTGCTTAGGTGGTCCATTTCCCTACAGGGGATGGACTTTACAGTGGAGCACCGGCCAGGTACTGACCATGGGAATGCAGATGGTCTCTCCAGGTACTTCCACTTAGGACATGAAGACGAGACTGGTCAAGGCTAGTTTAATGTCCCAGCGTTTGGGGGGGGGTTGTGTAGGAGAGTAGGGTCTGCTATCCTATGGTCACCCCAAATTTTTGCTTTTTGCTTCACTGGTTTTTGACATATTGAGGCTGTGGGCCTGCCAATCAGACCCCCAGCCTGCTGTTCTCTCTACTAAATTAAAACTATGCACCCTAGGCGCATAACCAATTGGAAGTGGATCACCCTGTCAGCCCCTGTACCAGTGTACACTAGGTACCCAGGGCATTGGTGTACCCAAGGCCTGCCAGGGGCTGCAGCATGTATTATGCCACCCCAGGCTTGGCCTAACAATCTGACACAACTGGCTGATCACTCAGCTGGGGTAAGTTGGTGTAATCACCTCTTACTTAGGTGTAGTATACCTATACCTAACCCTAAATGGGACACCTGGTAACCTATAAGTCACTCCTATGGCAGGCCTTAACAATCCTGAAGGCAGAGTGCTTGGTTCCATGTGAGATGGTGCTCTGGCATGAGCTGAGCCTGTCTGCAGTGGTCGGAACAACTTCCTTCTACTGTTTCCAGATATCGTCATACCATATACTCTTAAGTGCATTATGAACCTCGCGGTTAAATGCTATCTTTGGTTTGGCTTTATCAAAACATGTCGAGTAAGGTGTCATACGAATTGGAATACTAACCCCTCGCCAATTCTGGCGACGGGGTTAGCATTCCACCCTTCTAGAGGGACACGACATGTACAGTACCTGAAACCCGGGTAAAATCAGACATAGCCTCAGCTCCACAAAATGGATGCTGCCACCACAGACACAAGTCTGCCCTCCTGCTGCTGGGAGTCCTTCCAGCTTGGGAGGTGTGGACAAAGGGTTTCCTGCCAGGGGAGGTGCGTGCACCACCCCAGACAGGATTTTGTGTATTGGTCAGGTAGGGCTTGAAAGAAACCAGACATGCCTGTGGCTCACAAGGAGCCTCGGTGCATATGCCAGTTCAAACCGGTCCTGGGGCACACCAGTCCCGGGCCTGGGGCGAGCTGGACAAAGGATTGGGGGTGTAACCACCCCCCTTCCTGGTCCCACCCATAGGGAGGGACCTAGCAGGTAGTCCGGCCCCTAGAATCCGAATAAAGGTAGGAGCTGTGTCCTAAGACTTCAGACATCCTGGAATCAACTTGAAACTAAGAAGAAGACGGGAACTTCGACATTCTGCTGCACAGAAGACTGAAGAAAATCTCCCCTGTGGTCAGGGAGTGACCACCTTGCTAACGCAAGCACCATCCAGCGAATCACCGTCTGCTTTGCCGCCGCCTCCCGCCGGAGCCCGAGCCCAGAGACTGACAAGACCTGGACCTCCAGACCTCTCACCGCCCGATCCACAGTCCCTGAAAGGAGGAGACCCGTGGAGGCACCGAGACACGTGGAGCCAGCCATCTTGGAACGACTACGACAAGCTGACAAGTGCAACAACCGAGGCTCCCTCCAAGTTGTGCTTTGGGTCCTGAGAAGCCCAACCCTCGAGCAGCATCTGCACCAAAGGTGAGCCCTCCAGCATCTCCACGATCTGCGTGGGGCCCTTCTGCATTTTGCCACTCGACGCGCCTAACCGGTTGCTGGCCCGCTGGCTAGTGGCCATCTTGGCGACGAAATCTACGACAAACACCGCTGGTCTGGTTGCTCCAGACTGGCCCTTGCTCCCCTCCAAAGGAGCAATCCCTCTGACCTTGCTGGTCAGAACCAACAGCTGATTTCCGAATCCTTCTACAATTGCTTTTGCCAAGGCTTGTTTGCTTCGATCAAGTCGCCGACACCGCCGACAGCGAGAGCCTGCGTGGGACAGCTCGTGAGCCGACTCCTGGACGTCGTCGACCTTCAGGGACCACGTGGCTGCGGAGACAAGCTACCCCTCATCACCTGTTTGCGCCCGACATCGCCTGGTACCCACCTGGTGCCACGCTGGTCACTGGCTAGTGACTGTGAACACTGTCCCCTCTGCTTACAGGTCTTCAACATCTCCGATCCACTCTTGGATCCACTGCATCTCTTCCCGACCGACCGCCTGCAGCACTTTTGTCTACAGGCCCCACGGAACAGATAGAAGAAACCCGACGCACTTCGAGGCCTATGCACCCGCTTCCTGTGGGTGAGGTAAAGCTGGCACACCTGTGCCCAAGTGTAGTATTACATCTCTAGTGCCTGTGTTCCAAATCTTAAGTTCCTAGGTCATCCGGAAGATTCCTTTTGCAGTAACTTTGTACTTTTTACGCACCCATTGAAACCTATGGGAGCACGCGTGTGACTATTTGCTCTGCACACGCCACCCGTGGACCTCCTGGTCACTAACTGACGTTAGCTCCTTGTAGGCCCAGCGATTCTAGAGGCCCTAGGCCTTTTCCCTTTTCTGTTCGTGGTACTTATACCACTATTTTAGTATATGGTTCGAGTGGCCACCAGGGCCTATCCATATAAAGTGCAACTTCTGTGTATTATGTGATAATCTTGTTTGACGATTTGTGCTCCTGTGCTCATAAAGAGACTAGGGGTTACTTTGAGAAATAAATACATATATATTTTGAATATATATCTGTGTGGTGTCCTTTCATTGGTATAAAAGGGGGTTACTATTGGTAAAACAGCTTGCTTAACACGCTTCACGAGTTTAGCCTCAAAGACTGCTTAGCCTACGCTACCACTAGGGCAGCTAGTCCAAAAAGGTTGACTTACAACCACACCATAAGGGTTGCTTGGCATGGTACAAGGTGGTCACTAGAACTAGTGAACAGCATATACCAGGCCAACTTCTCACACCATCACCTTCACAAAAACAAATCAAAAGTATTTAAGCAGAAAAGAAGGTGAAGCATGAGTGGGCCCCTCACGTACGCACCACCAGGGAGGCTGCCAGCCGGTTCTCGCTAGTATGCCCACGTTTTCTCATCATCGGGTACCCACTCATGGGAGAAAGAAATTAGAGTCCAGTGAAGAGAAAAGAGGGAACAGGTCGCAAGAGAAAGCTGTGTTCCTGTTCCCAGCAGAAAAAGAAGAAAAGACAAAACCCGTGAATTGCAAAGAACGACTGTTCAAAGCAATCTTTAAAATTGAGTTGTAGACTCACGTCACAGTCACCCTCTTTATTCAAGACAGTGAGCCCACTCAAAAGTAAAAACACAAAATGTTGTTACCCGTTTCAAAGAAGGCCAACATGTTTCATTGCCACTTAACTTTGTTCTGGCAAATTCATCAGGGCAAGGGTTTCAAAAGGTTTCAATCACCTCACTGGAATTGTAATTTTGGGATTGCAGAAGGGCTGTTTAGAGAATAAAAACAGAACCAAAACAGAAATAGAGGTTCCTGTTTAATCATCAAATGGCACACACCAACCTATCGTGGTTATAATCAAAGATTCCTGCACTTAGGGTAGTATGATATATTTACCATGTAGAGGCGGAGGGCATTCGTACCTGCCTCCACTATGCCACAGGGGGTTATAATAATTACTGACCCCCGAGTGAATGGCAACACTATTATTTGCTCATACACCGCCTGTGGAAAAAGGAAAGATACAGCAGTCATGCTGTGCTTAGCACACTCTTGCGTTATATATCTCCACTCAAGTATGTCATACTGCAATTACACCTGAGTAATTGCTTATTTCAACCACATCATTAAAAATAAGTTTTAACCACTGGGTACTGCTTTAAAGATGGTATATTAGAAGCACCACTCGTAAATACAGGACCACGAACTCCCAGGCATTGTCTGTTAATACCATGATCACCACAACGCCCTTTCCGGCATCCTTTAAAATCAAAATACACTTAGCCTGAGCCCAGGCTATAAACGCTCTCATCCCAGCAAACATTGGCTACCACTGCTCGCTTTCTCGAGCACAACATTCAAGATTTCGTTGAGGCAAGTCCCACTGGACTGTGATTAACTGTTATATACAACCCCCTCAATAGAGAGCGCCCTGTACCATCCTGTTTCGGGTCGCTATGTCTGCCACTCAATGTAACGTCAAGTATCCCTTTTCAGAGTCAATAACAGTGCCCCCACCAAGAGCCCAGGCGTCTGCCCTAATCCGCCCCTCTCACCGCAACCGTAGGCTGACAGAGCCGTGTCTCGTCCCTGCTTCATTGTCCGCGTGTGAAACGGGAACTCATATTGAGCCGAGCCGAAGACACGCCCCTCATTTTTTCGATTGAAGGAAGTCACACGGCTCACAGCGCGGTATATTGAAACCACGGCGGCCATCTTAGAGTGTGTGATTTCATGTTTCAGTGTGCATATAACCACCAGCTACATTAAAAGCTGCACACTATCACCCAAAGATCTCCTTGATTATATGTCTAATTATATGTCTAAGTTGCAATGAAAAATAAATAAAGAAGGGGGGAAAGGAAGGACAAAATGACAGTACAGACTAACGCCTTTTTGAATGCCTATATTGTGTGTGTGTGCTCATGAATAGCGCCTATTCTACCGGGACCAGTCAAAATCATGCCAGTTTGTTTTTCACACAGGTATAATGGAACCTGATAAAGAAAAGGAACGAACCCTTCACATGGCTACCTCACAGTGTATAAACCTGCCATGCAATTTCAACGACAAGGGAGTAAGATGCCCTGACTTCCCTGTGCTTCAACGTGCTTACAGACCTTTCAAGGGATAATGTTTTAATGCCTGATTTTATTCCACTCAATACGTTCATTTAGCCCCTTCTGGTCCACTTTTTCTGAAAAAATCCAGCGTGCCTCCTTAGTGGCTAAAACCTGATCAATGCAATCACTACTAGCCACCACCTTCTCTAGGACCACCCATTTCAAGTGTAGGAAGGTGGATATCTGACTATGGTTACCCCCAAATTTTTGCCTAGTGTCTAGCTGGTTTTTCGACTTAGTTGGCCTGAGATCCTGCCATTCAGGCTCTCAGGCTATCTGCTCTCTCTGTAAAATGGACTCCATGTACCCTAGGTACATACCCAATTGGTTGGATCACCCTGTCAGCCCCTGTACCAGTGTACACTAGGTACCCAGGGCATTGGTGTACCCAAGGCCTGCCAGGGGCTGCAGCATGTATTATGCCACCCCAGGCTTGGCCTAACAATCTGACACAACTGGCTGATCACTCAGCTGGGGTAAGTTGGTGTAATCACCTCTTACTTAGGTGTAGTATACCTATACCTAACCTTAAATGGGACACCTGGTAACCTATGAGTCACTCCTATGGCAGGCCTTAACAATCCTGAAGGCAGAGTGCTTGGTTCCATGTGAGATGGTGCTCTGGCATGAGCTGAGCCTGTCTGCAGTGGTCGGAACAACTTCCTTCTACTGTTTCCAGATATCGTCATACCATATACTCTTAAGTGCATTATGAACCTCGCGGTTAAATGCTATCTTTGGTTTGGCTTTATCAAAACATGTCGAGTAAGGTGTCATACGAATTGGAATACTAACCCCTCGCCAATTCTGGCGACGGGGTTAGCATTCCACCCTTCTAGAGGGACACGACATGTACAGTACCTGAAACCCGGGTAAAATCAGACATAGCCTCAGCTCCACAAAATGGATGCTGCCACCACAGACACAAGTCTGCCCTCCTGCTGCTGGGAGTCCTTCCAGCTTGGGAGGTGTGGACAAAGGGTTTCCTGCCAGGGGAGGTGCGTGCACCACCCCAGACAGGATTTTGTGTATTGGTCAGGTAGGGCTTGAAAGAAACCAGACATGCCTGTGGCTCACAAGGAGCCTCGGTGCATATGCCAGTTCAAACCGGTCCTGGGGCACACCAGTCCCGGGCCTGGGGCGAGCTGGACAAAGGATTGGGGGTGTAACCACCCCCCTTCCTGGTCCCACCCTTAGGGAGGGACCTAGCAGGTAGTCCGGCCCCTAGAATCCGCTTAAAGGTAGGAGCTGTGTCCTAAGACTTCAGACATCCTGGAATCAACTTGAAACTAAGAAGAAGACGGGAACTTCGACATTCTGCTGCACAGAAGACTGAAGAAAATCTCCCCTGTGGTCAGGGAGTGACCACCTTGCTAACGCAAGCACCATCCAGCGAATCACCGTCTGCTTTGCCGCCGCCTCCCGCCGGAGCCCGAGCCCAGAGACTGACAAGACCTGGACCTCCAGACCTCTCACTGCCCGATCCACAGTCCCTGAAAAGAGGAGACCCGTGGAGGCACTGAGACACGTGGAGCCAGCCATCTTGGAACGACTACGACAAGCTGACAAGTGCAACAACCGAGGCTCCCTCCAAGTTGTGCTTTGGGTCCTGAGAAGCCCAACCCTCGAGCAGCATCTGCACCAAAGGTGAGCCCTCCAGCATCTCCACGATCTGAGTGGGGCCCTTCTGCCTTTTGCCACTCGACGCGCCTAACCGGTTGCTGGCCCGCTGGCTAGTGGCCATCTTGGCGACGAAATCTACGACAAACACCGCTGGTCTGGTTGCTCCAGACTGGCCCTTGCTCCCCTCCAAAGGAGCAATCCCTCTGACCTTGCTGGTCAGAACCAACAGCTGATTTCCGAATCCTCCTGCAATTGCTTTTGCCAAGGCTTGTTTGCTTCGATCAAGTCGCCGACACCGCCGACAGCGAGAGCCTGCGTGGGACAGCTCGTGAGCCGACTTCTGGACGTCGTCGACCTTCAGGGACCACGTGGCTGCGGAGACAATCTACCCCTCATCACCTGTTTGCACCCGACATCGCCTGGTACCCACCTGGTGCCACGCTGGTCACTGGCTAGTGACTGTGAACACTGTCCCCTCTGCTTACAGGTCTTCAACATCTCCGATCCACTCTTGGATCCACTGCATCTCTCCCGGACCGACCGCCTGCAGCATCTTTGTCTTCAAGCTCCACGGAACAGATAGAAGAAACCCGACGCACTTTGAGGCCTATGCACCCGCTTCCTGTGGGTGAGGTAAAGCTGGTACTCCGGTGCCCATGTGTAGTAATACATCTCTAGTGCCTGTGTTCCAAATCTTAAGTTCCTAGTCAACCCGGAAGATCTCCTTTGCAGTAACTTTGTACTTTTTACGCACCCATTGAAACCTATGGGAGCACGCGTGTGACTATTTGCTCTGCACACGCCACCCGTGGACCTCCTGGTCACTAACTGACGTTAGCTCCTTGTAGGCCCAGCGATTCTAGAGGCCCTAGGCCTTTTCCCTTTTCTGTTCGTGGTACTTATACCACTATTTTAGTATATGGTTTGAGTGGCCACCAGGGCCTATCCATATAAAGTGCAACTTCTGTGTATTCTGTGATAATCTTGTTTGACGATTTGTGCTCCTGTGCTCATAAAGAGACTAGGGGTTACTTTGATAAATAAATACATATATATTTTGAATATATATCTGTGTGGTGTCCTTTCATTGGTATAAAAGGGGGTTGCATTTGGTAAAACAGCTGGCTTAACACGCTTCACGAGTTTAGCCTCAAAGACTGCTTAGCCTACGCTACCACTAGGGCAGCTAGTCCGAAAAGGTTGACTTACAACCACACCATAAGGGTTGCTTGGCATGGTACAAGGTGGTCACTAGAACTAGTGAACAGCATATACCAGGCCAACTTCTCACATTGGTGAGCAGCGGTTGGATTTGAGCTTGCTGTGTTTTACCATTGTAATCTCTTGGTTACCAATTGAAAGATCACATAGGTACCTGTAGGTACATATAAAACAAGATTAGATATACATAAGTTCTACTGAACTTAGTTGTTGTAGAGCAAAGGGAGTAGCACACCCTGACTACAACTACTAGATAGGTTTAGTAGGTAAACACAAGTGTAGGTAGATTGCAACACATCCACCCACACTTAAGAGCAATGGCCGGGGCAGAGGGGTCCACTGTACCCATCTCTGTTGAGAGTGACCCCCAGAGGGCACCATCCAGCTTTGCTACCCTTAATCAGAATGAGCTCAGGCATTTGGCAACTCTTAGAGGCCTTAAACAGCCCAAGAACCCAAACTCTGCTGAGCTCAGAGAACTCTTACAGAATGATGAGAATCAGAGAGAACTCAGGAAAGCTTCCCAGTTAGCCCCCTTAGGGTCAGGAACAGGAGGCCCCCCTTCTGAAGATGCCACAGAGGTACCCCCTTCCAATAGTCACCCCTTAGATGGGATGCCTACCACAGAGGAAGAAAGTGATGGGGATACAGATATGAGTGGGGATGAAGGGAGAACTAGCCCAGTGCCAAGTGTTATACTTGGCCCAGCTAAACTAAGGCTGTTGGGGACTGACAGTGGGTTCACCCCATTGGATCTCCCCAGTGGACTTAACACAGGGCTTGGAAGGCAAAGGAATCGCTCAGGTGACTCCAATGCTTCCCATGGCTCTAGAGGCTCTCAAGGTCACTCCAGAAGGAGACTGACCACCCCTCAGAGGAGGGAACATGAGGCCAGAATGCAGGAAGCCCAGCTGAGGATCAGGAAGCAGGAGCTAGAAGTAGCCCTGATGGAAGAAAAACTGAACAAGGCTAGGCAGCCTAGAGAGAGTGGGTCTATACCCACTGGTGGCAGCAATGTCCCTAGGGACAAAGATAGGGTCTTTGACAATAGGAACCTGTCCAAGATTGTGCCCCCCTACAAAAGTGGGGATGACATCCACAAATGGATGACTGCTCTTGAGAGAGCCTGCAAAGTGCAGCAGGTTCCTGAAGACCAGTGGGCAGCAATCTTATGGCTCTCCTTTGAGGGGAGAGGCAGAGATAGACTCCTCACTGTTAGAGAAGAGGATGTCAGAAATTACAGAGTCCTGAAGAGTGTCCTAGTTGATGGGTTAGGCTTAACCACTGAACAGTACAGGTTAATGTTCAGAGACACCCAGAAGACACAGACTCAGGACTGGTCTGAATATGTGGAATGTGCCACTAAGGCTTTGGAGGGTTGGTTGCTGGGAAGTAAGGTGTCTGATTATACAGGATTGTACAATTTGATGATGAGAGAGCAGATTTTAAGTAATTGTCAAAACCAGCTTCTCCATCAACACCTGGTAGACTCAGATTTGACCTCTCCCCAAGAATTGGGAAAGAGGGCAGATAAATGGGTCAGGACCAGGATCAGGCCTAAAAACCAGGGTGGTGACCAAAAGAAAGATACCACCAAGCCTCAAGAGAAGGGTGGGGATAAAGAAAAAGAGAAACCTTCCTCAGGGCCCCAAAACTCCACACAGGGTGGTGGGTCCCAAGCTCCCTCCTCTACCACAGCTAAAAAGCCCTACTGCCATGAGTGTAAAACTCCTGGGCATTGGAAAACTGACAGCGGTTGCCCAAGGGCTAAAAACAAAACTGTTCCTCCAATTACTCCTGTCACACCACCTATTACTGTCAGCAGTAATCCCCCAGGTGGTGGGAGTGCCCCCAGAAATCTGGGTGGGTTTACTTGGGGAACACAGGGGGACCCTGGCTTAGCCAATTCCCCTACAGCAACCACTCTTGTCTGTGATGGTGGCATGGGGTTTGCCAACTTCACTGCCTGTCCCAACACTTTGGGTAGGTACAGACAGGAGCCCTACATCAATGGTACAAAAGCTGAGGCCTACAGAGACACTGGGGCTAGCATCACAATGGTGGCCCATTGGCTAGTTCCCTCTGAGCAGCTTTTGCCCGGTTTCTCCTACCAGGTGACTAACATTGATGGCAAACAGAACAGTCATCCCATGGCAGAGGTATGTCTCAGCTGGGGAGGGGTCACTGGCCCTAAAAGGGTAGCAGTGTCCCCAACCTTGCCTGTAGACTGCTTACTGGGGAATGACTTAGAACTCTCAGCTTGGGCTGGAGTTGAACAAGACACCCATTCTAAAATGGTAGGCCTTTCACAAAAGGGTAGGGGGGTTGTGCCATTCACAACCCCTGTCCAAATAGATTTCCTCCCTGAAAAGGTTGGAAGGGCAGTGGTAGCCACAGCCCAGGCACAGACAGACTTCCCTGTAGGGACTGGCAGAGCTGTGACAGTCACAGCTCAAACACAAACTGAGTGCCCCCCTGAAAAGGTTGGCAAGGCTGTAATGGTCTCAGCCTATACTCAGACTGACATAGGTGTAGTGAAGCCTGAAACAATGGATCACTCCACACAAACTGAGAGTAGTGGGGAGGAAGAAAAGTCTCCCTCTCCCCAGACATTAGGAAAAGGTCAGCCTCCTCAGGGATCTGACCTCACCCCTTGTGAAGGAACTGCCCCAGAGGTAGCCAGGCCTGGCCTGGCAGAGCCTCTGATGTCAGTGGCCCCTTCCAAGGTGGGATCCAGTCTGGTGCAGGTAGCCTGCCTCTCTCTACCCTGCCTCAGTCAGCCCAGGGCTGCAGAGGTCAGGGAGGCCAGTGGACCCCCAGAGGGCCCCTGTCCACAAGAACCCCCCCATCAAAAGAATGAGGATTGCCTGGCTAGTAGCCCTAGTCAGGTGATGGGTAAAAACATTCCTGAGGGATCTCCTTTACAGGTAGTTAGGGACCTCCCCCAGGGGGATTCTGTTGGGCACAGGCAAACATGGGACCTTAGGGCCCCAAACCTGACCTGTCCCTCCAGTAAGCCCACAAAAGGGACCCAGCCTCCAGCTTTAGGTAGCCAGAGGCTGACCCTGAGAGCACAGTGCAACTCAGTTAAAGAAAGAAAGGCATCCATGGTGGAGGATGATTGGAGGAAGCTGAGGCCTCACTTTGAGGACACTCACTTCAGTACTCCATCTCAACACCAGCCTTTTACTTTGCCAAGACACACCACAGGTAGAGATTCCCTATG
Organism: Triturus cristatus; assembly: GCF_964204655.1. Classification (NCBI taxonomy): domain Eukaryota; kingdom Metazoa; phylum Chordata; class Amphibia; order Caudata; family Salamandridae; genus Triturus; species Triturus cristatus. The sequence continues at coordinate 1,268,158,020 of NC_140579.1, read as the reverse complement.
GTGGAGACCCTCTGATACCCTTAGGGTGAGGGATTGCTTAGTGGACCATGAGACAGGGGGTAACCATGCCAGTGCTGGTTCCTCCTTATATGGCCACTTGGGCAATATAGGCTTACCTGGTCAAGGTCAGCCTTATCTCCCTTCGTTTGGGGGGGGGTTGTGTAGGAAGGTGGATATCTGACTATGGTTACCCCCAAATTTTTGCCTAGTGTCTAGCTGGTTTTTCGACTTAGTTGGCCTGAGATCCTGCCATTCAGGCTCTCAGGCTATCTGCTCTCTCTGTAAAATGGACTCCATGTACCCTAGGTACATACCCAATTGGTTGGATCACCCTGTCAGCCCCTGTACCAGTGTACACTAGGTACCCAGGGCATTGGTGTACCCAAGGCCTGCCAGGGGCTGCAGCATGTATTATGCCACCCCAGGCTTGGCCTAACAATCTGACACAACTGGCTGATCACTCAGCTGGGGTAAGTTGGTGTAATCACCTCTTACTTAGGTGTAGTATACCTATACCTAACCTTAAATGGGACACCTGGTAACCTATGAGTCACTCCTATGGCAGGCCTTAACAATCCTGAAGGCAGAGTGCTTGGTTCCATGTGAGATGGTGCTCTGGCATGAGCTGAGCCTGTCTGCAGTGGTCGGAACAACTTCCTTCTACTGTTTCCAGATATCGTCATACCATATACTCTTAAGTGCATTATGAACCTCGCGGTTAAATGCTATCTTTGGTTTGGCTTTATCAAAACATGTCGAGTAAGGTGTCATACGAATTGGAATACTAACCCCTCGCCAATTCTGGCGACGGGGTTAGCATTCCACCCTTCTAGAGGGACACGACATGTACAGTACCTGAAACCCGGGTAAAATCAGACATAGCCTCAGCTCCACAAAATGGATGCTGCCACCACAGACACAAGTCTGCCCTCCTGCTGCTGGGAGTCCTTCCAGCTTGGGAGGTGTGGACAAAGGGTTTCCTGCCAGGGGAGGTGCGTGCACCACCCCAGACAGGATTTTGTGTATTGGTCAGGTAGGGCTTGAAAGAAACCAGACATGCCTGTGGCTCACAAGGAGCCTCGGTGCATATGCCAGTTCAAACCGGTCCTGGGGCACACCAGTCCCGGGCCTGGGGCGAGCTGGACAAAGGATTGGGGGTGTAACCACCCCCCTTCCTGGTCCCACCCTTAGGGAGGGACCTAGCAGGTAGTCCGGCCCCTAGAATCCGCTTAAAGGTAGGAGCTGTGTCCTAAGACTTCAGACATCCTGGAATCAACTTGAAACTAAGAAGAAGACGGGAACTTCGACATTCTGCTGCACAGAAGACTGAAGAAAATCTCCCCTGTGGTCAGGGAGTGACCACCTTGCTAACGCAAGCACCATCCAGCGAATCACCGTCTGCTTTGCCGCCGCCTCCCGCCGGAGCCCGAGCCCAGAGACTGACAAGACCTGGACCTCCAGACCTCTCACTGCCCGATCCACAGTCCCTGAAAAGAGGAGACCCGTGGAGGCACTGAGACACGTGGAGCCAGCCATCTTGGAACGACTACGACAAGCTGACAAGTGCAACAACCGAGGCTCCCTCCAAGTTGTGCTTTGGGTCCTGAGAAGCCCAACCCTCGAGCAGCATCTGCACCAAAGGTGAGCCCTCCAGCATCTCCACGATCTGAGTGGGGCCCTTCTGCCTTTTGCCACTCGACGCGCCTAACCGGTTGCTGGCCCGCTGGCTAGTGGCCATCTTGGCGACGAAATCTACGACAAACACCGCTGGTCTGGTTGCTCCAGACTGGCCCTTGCTCCCCTCCAAAGGAGCAATCCCTCTGACCTTGCTGGTCAGAACCAACAGCTGATTTCCGAATCCTCCTGCAATTGCTTTTGCCAAGGCTTGTTTGCTTCGATCAAGTCGCCGACACCGCCGACAGCGAGAGCCTGCGTGGGACAGCTCGTGAGCCGACTTCTGGACGTCGTCGACCTTCAGGGACCACGTGGCTGCGGAGACAATCTACCCCTCATCACCTGTTTGCACCCGACATCGCCTGGTACCCACCTGGTGCCACGCTGGTCACTGGCTAGTGACTGTGAACACTGTCCCCTCTGCTTACAGGTCTTCAACATCTCCGATCCACTCTTGGATCCACTGCATCTCTCCCGGACCGACCGCCTGCAGCATCTTTGTCTTCAAGCTCCACGGAACAGATAGAAGAAACCCGACGCACTTTGAGGCCTATGCACCCGCTTCCTGTGGGTGAGGTAAAGCTGGTACTCCGGTGCCCATGTGTAGTAATACATCTCTAGTGCCTGTGTTCCAAATCTTAAGTTCCTAGTCAACCCGGAAGATCTCCTTTGCAGTAACTTTGTACTTTTTACGCACCCATTGAAACCTATGGGAGCACGCGTGTGACTATTTGCTCTGCACACGCCACCCGTGGACCTCCTGGTCACTAACTGACGTTAGCTCCTTGTAGGCCCAGCGATTCTAGAGGCCCTAGGCCTTTTCCCTTTTCTGTTCGTGGTACTTATACCACTATTTTAGTATATGGTTTGAGTGGCCACCAGGGCCTATCCATATAAAGTGCAACTTCTGTGTATTCTGTGATAATCTTGTTTGACGATTTGTGCTCCTGTGCTCATAAAGAGACTAGGGGTTACTTTGATAAATAAATACATATATATTTTGAATATATATCTGTGTGGTGTCCTTTCATTGGTATAAAAGGGGGTTGCATTTGGTAAAACAGCTGGCTTAACACGCTTCACGAGTTTAGCCTCAAAGACTGCTTAGCCTACGCTACCACTAGGGCAGCTAGTCCGAAAAGGTTGACTTACAACCACACCATAAGGGTTGCTTGGCATGGTACAAGGTGGTCACTAGAACTAGTGAACAGCATATACCAGGCCAACTTCTCACATCAAGGATTTTAGGTCATGTCCAGTTTCGCAGAAGTGTTGCACCAGGCGTGTGGACAATTTACCAGATTTAATCGTACTTAGGTGTTCCTGGACTCGGATTTTTATTTTCCTTGTCGTGAGGCCAACGTATTGAAGTCCACATAGACACGTGAGTCTATAGATGACATTTGTGGTGTTGCAATTCGAGAATTTGTTCAAATACCAAATTTTACCGCTATTCAATGTTACGGATTTGGTTTTGTCAGTCAAATGACAGACCGAGCAACTGCCACACGGATGGTGTCCTACCGGTATCGAAGAAGGCCCTTGTGTCACTTGTAAACGCGAGTGAACCAACTTATCTTTCAAGTTGGTGGCCCGTTTGAATGCAAACCTGGGTTGAGGCATCTTAAAATCAGCGGTAGACAACAATGGCCAGTGCCTCCTGATTAGCTGTCGTATTTTAGTTGCCAGGGGATCGTACGTCATCACTACTGTTAGACATTCATCTGACTTTTTTTGGCTCCTCTCAAGGAGAGCTTCACGTGGTGTATTTAGGGCCCTCTTACGTGCCCTGCTAACGATCTTCTTAGGGTATGATCTTTGAATTAACCTCCCCGTGAGTTCATCTGCTTCATGAGAGAAACTCTCTGCAGTGGAGCAATTGCGGCGATACCTAAAAAACTGACCAACCGGTAAGTTATCCCGCAAAGCTCTTGGATGATATGATTGATAGTGGAGTAAGGAGTTCCTATCAGACCCTTTTTGATGAACCGTGGTGACCAGTTGATTACCCTGTACTTTAATATCAAGGTCCAAGTACACTGCATGGTCATTACTAACTGTCCAGGTGAATCTAAGACAGGGGTCAAGATTGTTAAGCCACTCAAGAAATTGTAGGAGGACCGTCTCAGTGCCCTCCCAAATGCACAGGGCATCATCAATATACCTTTTCCAGAGACAAATGTGTCTCTGGAAAGGATTAGATGACTGGTACAAAAAAAGCTCCTCAAACTGGCCTATATAAATGCAGGCCAGGCTCGGCGCAAAGGTAGCGCCCATAGATGTACCAGACACCTGCAGGAATAACTCGTCCTTGTAGCAAAAATAATTGCGAGTCAGGGCGAGTTCGATGCATTGTAGCACGAATGTTTGGGGCGTGTCATAGAACCAATCCTGCTCCCCCAGGGCCCTCGCTGCTGCCACCAGCGTGGCTTCCTGGGGGATGTTGGTATATAAGGATTCTATGTCGATGGTCAGAATAAATTGCTGTGTGGCATCAAACTCCAAAGTACTCAAGATGTTCAATACATCTGTAGTATCCTGTACATAGGATTGTTGTTTGAGGACAGACTCTCTCAAGAAGAAGTCTGCGAATTGGGAAAGGGGCTCAAGAATGGAGGAAATGCCCGATACTATAGGCCGGCCAGGGGGGGGCCGTTGGGCTTTATGTACTTTAGGGAGTACATAAAACGCCGGTGTTCTCGGTTTGGTGTTTACAAGAAATTCAGCCTCCTTACTCGTGATCCAGTTCTTGCTCCGAGCCTCCGCTACCATGGTTGTAATTATGGTCAGAAGCTCGGGCGTGGGATCTCTGGCGAGGGGATGGTAATTCTTCCGTTCGCCCAGGAGTCTGCGTACTTCAAGGTCATAATCTGAGGTGTTCATCACCACAACAGCTCCTCCTTTATCGGCACTTTTTATGGTGATCAAGGTGTTATTTTGAAGTGATTTAAGGGCCACCCAGTCATCCTTGCTCATATTGCTAAAGGCCCGCCGTTGTTGATCGAGTTGTTCCAGGGTAGACATTTCCTCTAGAACCTTTTGTTCAAAAACTATGACCTCGGGGCCAACCATCGAGCTCAGGGGGCAAAAATGAGAGGGACGTCGTAAGTTGGTAGAGAACATCGATTCTGGTTCGGATTCTCTATTGGCAAAGAACTTCTTGAGTTTGATTTTTCTCATGGTTTCATGGAACTCAGTTCTGCATTTGAAGGCGTCATGGCGTGGAGTGGGAACATATCCAAGTCCTTTGTTAAGAACACCCAATTCATTAGGTGATAATGTACAACTGGATAAGTTCATCACTATGTTGTTTACAACGGATTCCTGCCTCGGCTGCGGGTTATCCGTGGGGAGAACATCGGCCATTGTTGTCCTTGATTGTAACCCTGCCGTGCTCGCCCTCTGCCTCTCTGACCTCCCCCTCTGTTGCCTCTGTTGGTCTGTCCTAAAAAAGAACGTACCAGAGCCCCCAGATCTTCGTTGGTTTTAATTTGGGGATCAAAGCTCACTCTCCCTTGGTTAGATGCTGGTGCGCCCTCTTCCTCTTCACTGGAGGTATTCTCAAAAGTCCAGTTCTGGGGGGTTCTTTTCTGATATTGTCTACCCCCTCTCCCACGATAACTAGCCTGTGGTGCTGTCTCACTTCCCTGTTGGTAGTGTTTGTCCTCTACATAGGGAAAAGCCCACTCGTGAGTGTATCTCTCAAGGTTCCTCTTCAACCCCTTAATTTTCTGATTAACCATGTAATGTTTATACTCTGCCAGATCTTCCTGTATGCGTGCTAGTTGTTCTTTAGCGTCTACAATTGTAGTATCTTTTTTAATATTATCCTCCAGTTCTAGGATCTCTGCTAATAATTCGTCACTCAATCTTTTTGCGGTGTTAATAATTAATATTAACCAATCCCTAGTGCATTTGTTGGCAATGTAACTCCAATCGAGTCTGAATTTTTTGTCCTCTAAAAAAATGCGGGGTTCGATTCTAACTAGTAGACTTGCAGGGGCTGCTCCAGCACGGAGATACTCTGTCATCAGAGCTCCATGAAGAGCAACCCTCACCTGGTGTTTCTTAAGGTTACTTAGTTTCTCCCACTCTTCCCTTGCAGAGCTTATGGTTGAAAAAGAGGAATCAGGGAACAAAGAAGGGCCTGAGAGGATTGCGGCAATCTGATCGTCAGAAAACGCCAGACAGTTTCTGTCCATTACTAATCTAGGAAATAACGAAGATAGTTTCCACAGGTGCTCTTTCAGCAAATAAGTGCGTCTCCGTGATCAAAAACTCCACTCAAATGGTTGGTGTGTCCAGATGAACAAAATTAGTTTAAATGTATGTATAAAAAAGCTCTCACGGCTGACCCGCCGTTCAATGCCTCATCACAAAATAGGAGCTACAGAGGGTAAGTGCCAAGCCGCCCTCCACTCAAAATCAATATATCAAGCAAGGCAAGGCACCTAATTTCTTTCTCCCATGAGTAGGTACCCGATGATGAGAAAACGTGGGCATACTAGCGAGAACCGGCTGGCAGCCTCCCTGGTGGTGCGTACGTGAGGGGCCCACTCATGCTTCACCTTCTTTTCTGCTTAAATACTTTTGATTTGTTTTTGTGAAGGTGATGGGTAGTGAAGGGCTGTTTGTTGTTTGAAGTTTGATAAATTGAGGGTGGCTGGACCTAAATAATTTCTGGATAAGAATACCAGTAGTAGAAGAAAAATTGTTTTTTCTCTCTAAACAGTTTTTTGGTCCTATGCTAAAAGTTGATACCCCTCTTTGGTGCCTTGCCTTGCTTGATATATTGATTTTGAGTGGAGGGCGGCTTGGCACTTACCCTCTGTAGCTCCTATTTTGTGATGAGGCATTGAACGGCGGGTCAGCCGTGAGAGCTTTTTTATACATACATTTAAACTAATTTTGTTCATCTGGACACACCAACCATTTGAGTGGAGTTTTTGATCACGGAGACGCACTTATTTGCTGAAAGAGCACCTGTGGAAACTATCTTCGTTATTTCCTAGATTAGTAATGGACAGAAACTGTCTGGCGTTTTCTGACGATCAGATTGCCGCAATCCTCTCAGGCCCTTCTTTGTTCCCTGATTCCTCTTTTTCAACCATAAGCTCTGCAAGGGAAGAGTGGGAGAAACTAAGTAACCTTAAGAAACACCAGGTGAGGGTTGCTCTTCATGGAGCTCTGATGACAGAGTATCTCCGTGCTGGAGCAGCCCCTGCAAGTCTACTAGTTAGAATCGAACCCCGCATTTTTTTAGAGGACAAAAAATTCAGACTCGATTGGAGTTACATTGCCAACAAATGCACTAGGGATTGGTTAATATTAATTATTAACACCGCAAAAAGATTGAGTGACGAATTATTAGCAGAGATCCTAGAACTGGAGGATAATATTAAAAAAGATACTACAATTGTAGACGCTAAAGAACAACTAGCACGCATACAGGAAGATCTGGCAGAGTATAAACATTACATGGTTAATCAGAAAATTAAGGGGTTGAAGAGGAACCTTGAGAGATACACTCACGAGTGGGCTTTTCCCTATGTAGAGGACAAACACTACCAACAGGGAAGTGAGACAGCACCACAGGCTAGTTATCGTGGGAGAGGGTGTAGACAATATCAGAAAAGAACCCCCCAGAACTGGACTTTTGAGAATACCTCCAGTGAAGAGGAAGAGGGCGCACCAGCATCTAACCAAGGGAGAGTGAGCTTTGATCCCCAAATTAAAACCAACGAAGATCTGGGGGCTCTGGTACGTTCTTTTTTTAGGACAGACCAACAGAGGCAACAGAGGGGGAGGTCAGAGAGGCAGAGGGCGAGCACGGCAGGGTTACAATCAAGGACAACAATGGCCGATGTTCTCCCCACGGATAACCCGCAGCCGAGGCAGGAATCCGTTGTAAACAACATAGTGATGAACTTATCCAGTTGTACATTATCACCTAATGAATTGGGTGTTCTTAACAAAGGACTTGGATATGTTCCCACTCCACGCCATGACGCCTTCAAATGCAGAACTGAGTTCCATGAAACCATGAGAAAAATCAAACTCAAGAAGTTCTTTGCCAATAGAGAATCCGAACCAGAATCGATGTTCTCTACCAACTTACGACGTCCCTCTCATTTTTGCCCCCTGAGCTCGATGGTTGGCCCCGAGGTCATAGTTTTTGAACAAAAGGTTCTAGAGGAAATGTCTACCCTGGAACAACTCGATCAACAACGGCGGGCCTTTAGCAATATGAGCAAGGATGACTGGGTGGCCCTTAAATCACTTCAAAATAACACCTTGATCACCATAAAAAGTGCCGATAAAGGAGGAGCTGTTGTGGTGATGAACACCTCAGATTATGACCTTGAAGTACGCAGACTCCTGGGCAAACGGAAGAATTACCATCCCCTCGCCAGAGATCCCACGCCCGAGCTTCTGACCATAATTACAACCATGGTAGCGGAGGCTCGGAGCAAGAACTGGATCACGAGTAAGGAGGCTGAATTTCTTGTAAACACCAAACCGAGAACACCGGCGTTTTATGTACTCCCTAAAGTACATAAAGCCCAACGGCCCCCCCCTGGCCGGCCTATAGTATCGGGCATTTCCTCCATTCTTGAGCCCCTTTCCCAATTCGCAGACTTCTTCTTGAGAGAGTCTGTCCTCAAACAACAATCCTATGTACAGGATACTACAGATGTATTGAACATCTTGAGTACTTTGGAGTTTGATGCCACACAGCAATTTATTCTGACCATCGACATAGAATCCTTATATACCAACATCCCCCAGGAAGCCACGCTGGTGGCAGCAGCGAGGGCCCTGGGGGAGCAGGATTGGTTCTATGACACGCCCCAAACATTCGTGCTACAATGCATCGAACTCGCCCTGACTCGCAATTATTTTTGCTACAAGGACGAGTTATTCCTGCAGGTGTCTGGTACATCTATGGGCGCTACCTTTGCGCCGAGCCTGGCCTGCATTTATGTAGGCCAGTTTGAGGAGCTTTTTTTGTACCAGTCATCTAATCCTTTCCAGAGACACATTTGTCTCTGGAAAAGGTATATTGATGATGTCCTGTGCATTTGGGAGGGCACTGAGACGGTCCTCCTACAATTTCTTGAGTGGCTTAACAATCTTGACCCCTGTCTTAGATTCACCTGGACAGTTAGTAATGACCATGCAGTGTACTTGGACCTTGATATTAAAGTACAGGGTAATCAACTGGTCACCACGGTTCATCAAAAAGGGTCTGATAGGAACTCCTTACTCCACTATCAATCATATCATCCAAGAGCTTTGCGGGATAACTTACCGGTTGGTCAGTTTTTTAGGTATCGCCGCAATTGCTCCACTGCAGAGAGTTTCTCTCATCAAGCAGATGAACTCACGGGGAGGTTAATTCAAAGATCATACCCTAAGAAGATCGTTAGCAGGGCACGTAAGAGGGCCCTAAATACACCACGTGAAGCTCTCCTTGAGAGGAGCCAAAAAAAGTCAGATGAATGTCTAACAGTAGTGATGACGTACGATCCCCTGGCAACTAAAATACGACAGCTAATCAGGAGGCACTGGCCATTGTTGTCTACCGCTGATTTTAAGATGCCTCAACCCAGGTTTGCATTCAAACGGGCCACCAACTTGAAAGATAACTTGGTTCACTCGCGTTTACAAGTGACACAAGGGCCTTCTTCGATACCGGTAGGACACCATCCGTGTGGCAGTTGCTCGGTCTGTCATTTGACTGACAAAACCAAATCCGTAACATTGAATAGCGGTAAAATTTGGTATTTGAACAAATTCTCGAATTGCAACACCACAAATGTCATCTATAGACTCACGTGTCTATGTGGACTTCAATACGTTGGCCTCACGACAAGGAAAATAAAAATCCGAGTCCAGGAACACCTAAGTACGATTAAATCTGGTAAATTGTCCACACGCCTGGTGCAACACTTCTGCGAAACTGGACATGACCTAAAATCCTTGAAATGGGTGGTCCTAGAGAAGGTGGTGGCTAGTAGTGATTGCATTGATCAGGTTTTAGCCACTAAGGAGGCACGCTGGATTTTTTCAGAAAAAGTGGACCAGAAGGGGCTAAATGAACGTATTGAGTGGAATAAAATCAGGCATTAAAACATTATCCCTTGAAAGGTCTGTAAGCACGTTGAAGCACAGGGAAGTCAGGGCATCTTACTCCCTTGTCGTTGAAATTGCATGGCAGGTTTATACACTGTGAGGTAGCCATGTGAAGGGTTCGTTCCTTTTCTTTATCAGGTTCCATTATACCTGTGTGAAAAACAAACTGGCATGATTTTGACTGGTCCCGGTAGAATAGGCGCTATTCATGAGCACACACACACAATATAGGCATTCAAAAAGGCGTTAGTCTGTACTGTCATTTTGTCCTTCCTTTCCCCCCTTCTTTATTTATTTTTCATTGCAACTTAGACATATAATTAGACATATAATCAAGGAGATCTTTGGGTGATAGTGTGCAGCTTTTAATGTAGCTGGTGGTTATATGCACACTGAAACATGAAATCACACACTCTAAGATGGCCGCCGTGGTTTCAATATACCGCGCTGTGAGCCGTGTGACTTCCTTCAATCGAAAAAATGAGGGGCGTGTCTTCGGCTCGGCTCAATATGAGTTCCCGTTTCACACGCGGACAATGAAGCAGGGACGAGACACGGCTCTGTCAGCCTACGGTTGCGGTGAGAGGGGCGGATTAGGGCAGACGCCTGGGCTCTTGGTGGGGGCACTGTTATTGACTCTGAAAAGGGATACTTGACGTTACATTGAGTGGCAGACATAGCGACCCGAAACAGGATGGTACAGGGCGCTCTCTATTGAGGGGGTTGTATATAACAGTTAATCACAGTCCAGTGGGACTTGCCTCAACGAAATCTTGAATGTTGTGCTCGAGAAAGCGAGCAGTGGTAGCCAATGTTTGCTGGGATGAGAGCGTTTATAGCCTGGGCTCAGGCTAAGTGTATTTTGATTTTAAAGGATGCCGGAAAGGGCGTTGTGGTGATCATGGTATTAACAGACAATGCCTGGGAGTTCGTGGTCCTGTATTTACGAGTGGTGCTTCTAATATACCATCTTTAAAGCAGTACCCAGTGGTTAAAACTTATTTTTAATGATGTGGTTGAAATAAGCAATTACTCAGGTGTAATTGCAGTATGACATACTTGAGTGGAGATATATAACGCAAGAGTGTGCTAAGCACAGCATGACTGCTGTATCTTTCCTTTTTCCACAGGCGGTGTATGAGCAAATAATAGTGTTGCCATTCACTCGGGGGTCAGTAATTATTATAACCCCCTGTGGCATAGTGGAGGCAGGTACGAATGCCCTCCGCCTCTACATGGTAAATATATCATACTACCCTAAGTGCAGGAATATTTGATTATAACCACGATAGGTTGGTGTGTGCCATTTGATGATTAAACAGGAACCTCTATTTCTGTTTTGGTTCTGTTTTTATTCTCTAAACAGCCCTTCTGCAATCCCAAAATTACAATTCCAGTGAGGTGATTGAAACCTTTTGAAACCCTTGCCCTGATGAATTTGCCAGAACAAAGTTAAGTGGCAATGAAACATGTTGGCCTTCTTTGAAACGGGTAACAACATTTTGTGTTTTTACTTTTGAGTGGGCTCACTGTCTTGAATAAAGAGGGTGACTGTGACGTGAGTCTACAACTCAATTTTAAAGATTGCTTTGAACAGTCGTTCTTTGCAATTCACGGGTTTTGTCTTTTCTTCTTTTTCTGCTGGGAACAGGAACACAGCTTTCTCTTGCGACCTGTTCCCTCTTTTCTCTTCACTGGACTCTAATTTCTTTCTCCCATGAGTGGGTACCCGATGATGAGAAAACGTGGGCATACTAGCGAGAACCGGCTGGCAGCCTCCCTGGTGGTGCGTACGTGAGGGGCCCACTCATGCTTCACCTTCTTTTCTGCTTAAATACTTTTGATTTGTTTTTGTGAAGGTGATGGGTAGTGAAGGGCTGTTTGTTGTTTGAAGTTTGATAAATTGAGGGTGGCTGGACCTAAATAATTTCTGGATAAGAATACCAGTAGTAGAAGAAAAATTGTTTTTTCTCTCTAAACAGTTTTTTGGTCCTATGCTAAAAGTTGATACCCCTCTTTGGTGCCTTGCCTTGCTTGATATATTGATTTTGAGTGGAGGGCGGCTTGGCACTTACCCTCTGTAGCTCCTATTTTGTGATGAGGCATTGAACGGCGGGTCAGCCGTGAGAGCTTTTTTATACATACATTTAAACTAATTTTGTTCATCTGGACACACCAACCATTTGAGTGGAGTTTTTGATCACGGAGACGCACTTATTTGCTGAAAGAGCACCTGTGGAAACTATCTTCGTTATTTCCTAGATTAGTAATGGACAGAAACTGTCTGGCGTTTTCTGACGATCAGATTGCCGCAATCCTCTCAGGCCCTTCTTTGTTCCCTGATTCCTCTTTTTCAACCATAAGCTCTGCAAGGGAAGAGTGGGAGAAACTAAGTAACCTTAAGAAACACCAGGTGAGGGTTGCTCTTCATGGAGCTCTGATGACAGAGTATCTCCGTGCTGGAGCAGCCCCTGCAAGTCTACTAGTTAGAATCGAACCCCGCATTTTTTTAGAGGACAAAAAATTCAGACTCGATTGGAGTTACATTGCCAACAAATGCACTAGGGATTGGTTAATATTAATTATTAACACCGCAAAAAGATTGAGTGACGAATTATTAGCAGAGATCCTAGAACTGGAGGATAATATTAAAAAAGATACTACAATTGTAGACGCTAAAGAACAACTAGCACGCATACAGGAAGATCTGGCAGAGTATAAACATTACATGGTTAATCAGAAAATTAAGGGGTTGAAGAGGAACCTTGAGAGATACACTCACGAGTGGGCTTTTCCCTATGTAGAGGACAAACACTACCAACAGGGAAGTGAGACAGCACCACAGGCTAGTTATCGTGGGAGAGGGGGTAGACAATATCAGAAAAGAACCCCCCAGAACTGGACTTTTGAGAATACCTCCAGTGAAGAGGAAGAGGGCGCACCAGCATCTAACCAAGGGAGAGTGAGCTTTGATCCCCAAATTAAAACCAACGAAGATCTGGGGGCTCTGGTACGTTCTTTTTTAGGACAGACCAACAGAGGCAACAGAGGGGGAGGTCAGAGAGGCAGAGGGCGAGCACGGCAGGGTTACAATCAAGGACAACAATGGCCGATGTTCTCCCCACGGATAACCCGCAGCCGAGGCAGGAATCCGTTGTAAACAACATAGTGATGAACTTATCCAGTTGTACATTATCACCTAATGAATTGGGTGTTCTTAACAAAGGACTTGGATATGTTCCCACTCCACGCCATGACGCCTTCAAATGCAGAACTGAGTTCCATGAAACCATGAGAAAAATCAAACTCAAGAAGTTCTTTGCCAATAGAGAATCCGAACCAGAATCGATGTTCTCTACCAACTTACGACGTCCCTCTCATTTTTGCCCCCTGAGCTCGATGGTTGGCCCCGAGGTCATAGTTTTTGAACAAAAGGTTCTAGAGGAAATGTCTACCCTGGAACAACTCGATCAACAACGGCGGGCCTTTAGCAATATGAGCAAGGATGACTGGGTGGCCCTTAAATCACTTCAAAATAACACCTTGATCACCATAAAAAGTGCCGATAAAGGAGGAGCTGTTGTGGTGATGAACACCTCAGATTATGACCTTGAAGTACGCAGACTCCTGGGCGAACGGAAGAATTACCATCCCCTCGCCAGAGATCCCACGCCCGAGCTTCTGACCATAATTACAACCATGGTAGCGGAGGCTCGGAGCAAGAACTGGATCACGAGTAAGGAGGCTGAATTTCTTGTAAACACCAAACCGAGAACACCGGCGTTTTATGTACTCCCTAAAGTACATAAAGCCCAACGGGCCCCCCCCTGGCCGGCCTATAGTATCGGGCATTTCCTCCATTCTTGAGCCCCTTTCCCAATTCGCAGACTTCTTCTTGAGAGAGTCTGTCCTCAAACAACAATCCTATGTACAGGATACTACAGATGTATTGAACATCTTGAGTACTTTGGAGTTTGATGCCACACAGCAATTTATTCTGACCATCGACATAGAATCCTTATATACCAACATCCCCCAGGAAGCCACGCTGGTGGCAGCAGCGAGGGCCCTGGGGGAGCAGGATTGGTTCTATGACACGCCCCAAACATTCGTGCTACAATGCATCGAACTCGCCCTGACTCGCAATTATTTTTGCTACAAGGACGAGTTATTCCTGCAGGTGTCTGGTACATCTATGGGCGCTACCTTTGCGCCGAGCCTGGCCTGCATTTATGTAGGCCAGTTTGAGGAGCTTTTTTTGTATCAGTCATCTAATCCTTTCCAGAGACACATTTGTCTCTGGAAAAGGTATATTGATGATGTCCTGTGCATTTGGGAGGGCACTGAGACGGTCCTCCTACAATTTCTTGAGTGGCTTAACAATCTTGACCCCTGTCTTAGATTCACCTGGACAGTTAGTAATGACCATGCAGTGTACTTGGACCTTGATATTAAAGTACAGGGTAATCAACTGGTCACCACGGTTCATCAAAAAGGGTCTGATAGGAACTCCTTACTCCACTATCAATCATATCATCCAAGAGCTTTGCGGGATAACTTACCGGTTGGTCAGTTTTTTAGGTATCGCCGCAATTGCTCCACTGCAGAGAGTTTCTCTCATCAAGCAGATGAACTCACGGGGAGGTTAATTCAAAGATCATACCCTAAGAAGATCGTTAGCAGGGCACGTAAGAGGGCCCTAAATACACCACGTGAAGCTCTCCTTGAGAGGAGCCAAAAAAAGTCAGATGAATGTCTAACAGTAGTGATGACGTACGATCCCCTGGCAACTAAAATACGACAGCTAATCAGGAGGCACTGGCCATTGTTGTCTACCGCTGATTTTAAGATGCCTCAACCCAGGTTTGCATTCAAACGGGCCACCAACTTGAAAGATAAGTTGGTTCACTCGCGTTTACAAGTGACACAAGGGCCTTCTTCGATACCGGTAGGACACCATCCGTGTGGCAGTTGCTCGGTCTGTCATTTGACTGACAAAACCAAATCCGTAACATTGAATAGCGGTAAAATTTGGTATTTGAACAAATTCTCGAATTGCAACACCACAAATGTCATCTATAGACTCACGTGTCTATGTGGACTTCAATACGTTGGCCTCACGACAAGGAAAATAAAAATCCGAGTCCAGGAACACCTAAGTACGATTAAATCTGGTAAATTGTCCACACGCCTGGTGCAACACTTCTGCGAAACTGGACATGACCTAAAATCCTTGAAATGGGTGGTCCTAGAGAAGGTGGTGGCTAGTAGTGATTGCATTGATCAGGTTTTAGCCACTAAGGAGGCACGCTGGATTTTTTCAGAAAAAGTGGACCAGAAGGGGCTAAATGAACGTATTGAGTGGAATAAAATCAGGCATTAAAACATTATCCCTTGAAAGGTCTGTAAGCACGTTGAAGCACAGGGAAGTCAGGGCATCTTACTCCCTTGTCGTTGAAATTGCATGGCAGGTTTATACACTGTGAGGTAGCCATGTGAAGGGTTCGTTCCTTTTCTTTATCAGGTTCCATTATACCTGTGTGAAAAACAAACTGGCATGATTTTGACTGGTCCCGGTAGAATAGGCGCTATTCATGAGCACACACACACAATATAGGCATTCAAAAAGGCGTTAGTCTGTACTGTCATTTTGTCCTTCCTTTCCCCCCTTCTTTATTTATTTTTCATTGCAACTTAGACATATAATTAGACATATAATCAAGGAGATCTTTGGGTGATAGTGTGCAGCTTTTAATGTAGCTGGTGGTTATATGCACACTGAAACATGAAATCACACACTCTAAGATGGCCGCCGTGGTTTCAATATACCGCGCTGTGAGCCGTGTGACTTCCTTCAATCGAAAAAATGAGGGGCGTGT
Source organism: Triturus cristatus (assembly GCF_964204655.1). Lineage (NCBI taxonomy): Eukaryota > Metazoa > Chordata > Amphibia > Caudata > Salamandridae > Triturus > Triturus cristatus. The sequence goes on along the minus strand of NC_140579.1, from coordinate 1,268,142,331 downwards.
CTTCGGCTCGGCTCAATATGAGTTCCCGTTTCACACGCGGACAATGAAGCAGGGACGAGACACGGCTCTGTCAGCCTACGGTTGCGGTGAGAAGGGCGGATTAGGGCAGACGCCTGGGCTCTTGGTGGGGGCACTGTTATTGACTCTGAAAAGGGATACTTGACGTTACATTGAGTGGCAGACATAGCGACCCGAAACAGGATGGTACAGGGCGCTCTCTATTGAGGGGGTTGTATATAACAGTTAATCACAGTCCAGTGGGACTTGCCTCAACGAAATCTTGAATGTTGTGCTCGAGAAAGCGAGCAGTGGTAGCCAATGTTTGCTGGGATGAGAGCGTTTATAGCCTGGGCTCAGGCTAAGTGTATTTTGATTTTAAAGGATGCCGGAAAGGGCGTTGTGGTGATCATGGTATTAACAGACAATGCCTGGGAGTTCGTGGTCCTGTATTTACGAGTGGTGCTTCTAATATACCATCTTTAAAGCAGTACCCAGTGGTTAAAACTTATTTTTAATGATGTGGTTGAAATAAGCAATTACTCAGGTGTAATTGCAGTATGACATACTTGAGTGGAGATATATAACGCAAGAGTGTGCTAAGCACAGCATGACTGCTGTATCTTTCCTTTTTCCACAGGCGGTGTATGAGCAAATAATAGTGTTGCCATTCACTCGGGGGTCAGTAATTATTATAACCCCCTGTGGCATAGTGGAGGCAGGTACGAATGCCCTCCGCCTCTACATGGTAAATATATCATACTACCCTAAGTGCAGGAATCTTTGATTATAACCACGATAGGTTGGTGTGTGCCATTTGATGATTAAACAGGAACCTCTATTTCTGTTTTGGTTCTGTTTTTATTCTCTAAACAGCCCTTCTGCAATGCCAAAATTACAATTCCAGTGAGGTGATTGAAACCTTTTGAAACCCTTGCCCTGATGAATTTGCCAGAACAAAGTTAAGTGGCAATGAAACATGTTGGCCTTCTTTGAAACGGGTAACAACATTTTGTGTTTTTACTTTTGAGTGGGCTCACTGTCTTGAATAAAGAGGGTGACTGTGACGTGAGTCTACAACTCAATTTTAAAGATTGCTTTGAACAGTCGTTCTTTGCAATTCACGGGTTTTGTCTTTTCTTCTTTTTCTGCTGGGAACAGGAACACAGCTTTCTCTTGCGACCTGTTCCCTCTTTTCTCTTCACTGGACTCTAATTTCTTTCTCCCATGAGTGGGTACCCGATGATGAGAAAACGTGGGCATACTAGCGAGAACCGGCTGGCAGCCTCCCTGGTGGTGCGTACGTGAGGGGCCCACTCATGCTTCACCTTCTTTTCTGCTTAAATACTTTTGATTTGTTTTTGTGAAGGTGATGGGTAGTGAAGGGCTGTTTGTTGTTTGAAGTTTGATAAATTGAGGGTGGCTGGACCTAAATAATTTCTGGATAAGAATACCAGTAGTAGAAGAAAAATTGTTTTTTCTCTCTAAACAGTTTTTTGGTCCTATGCTAAAAGTTGATACCCCTCTTTGGTGCCTTGCCTTGCTTGATATATTCATTTACTCTGGTACCAATCTCAGCACTTGTCTTGTTTATACGTCTTATGGCATTTTGTATCTTGCGACAGGCCCCCTGTGTTCTAGCGTTCTCGAACCTGGTCTCTGCCCTATGTGACACCAACGTGTCGTAAATCATTTCCAGCGTGCTTGGTTTTGCAGGATCGGAAGAATTAACTGTGGCAGACATCCCTTGTCCATCATCTTGATCCGGGACAGAAGGCTTTACAGTCGAGAATGAATAATCCCAAGCCAAGTTCCCCCCCTGAGAATCCAAAATGTTATCAGATAGAATGGAGCCCAGAGAGGTCACTTCTCTACTCGGAATCTTACTTTTCCGTACTGTACCACCCGGGGGGACCAGGTTCATATATCCTCCCGTTACACAATCATCAATCTCTCCTTGACTGGCTGACCCAGCCTCATACTCAGCCCAATCCCTACTGGTCGCGTCATCATCATCTGACGTTGTAGACGCATCTGACAGAGAAAAGAAATTATCTAATGGGTCATTATCTGTATTAGACCCCGCTTTGCCACAATCGGCGCCGTCTTGTAATAAGCCCGTTCCCAAAGAGTCACCCGAGGCTGCTGTTGGCCTGATGGAGGGTACTTCAGGTCCCAGAATGCACCTTGATGAGCCAGCCGGGTCAACGTGAGAGGCAACAGCAAAATCCATGTTTGCTAACGGACTCAAAACACTTCCACCCTCTGGCTCTTGATCATGGGGGATCGCCACAGTTTCCACCGCCAAATCAAATAGTTTATTTCCCTCAGATGGAGAGCTCAGGGTAGAGTCTAAGGGTCGCAGTATCCCACTATCAACAGATTTAGTTATAGACTGTGTCGAGGTTTTGGCTGAGCGTTTAACAAACAGCGGGGCTGTATGTCTTATCGGAGCCGTAACAGCAGCAGAGGAGGTAGAAGAAGTCTTACCCAGAGAGATCTTCGCGCGAGGCTCAGAGCTAGTAGCAGAACTAGTAACAGCATTAAAACCAATATCAGCAGCCGCTACCTAAACCAATCCCCCGGCAACAGACTCTGCACTCTTTGGGGGTTGACCGCTGCGAGATTTATAATTCTTTGTTAAGGTCTTGACAGCTCATTTCAGCAGCATTTTACCGTCTGGTCGACAAGATTTACAAGCAGCTGAGGCAGCGAGAAAGAGAAAGCGCCGAATTCCACAATACGGAGAGCTGAGACGCCAAGTGCCTCTGCGTGTCCAGACCAGAAAGGACGCCGCTGTAAGTATACTCATCGCCGGTAACTTCCACGACCTCCGCTTTTCAGTATAACGTTGTCAGTTTCTCCTGCAACATCGGGGCTCCAGGCTCCAGGACCTCAGACTTTAGATCTGAATCATGGTCGTGGCATGCAGGAGAGAGGGATCACCCGCGGGGAACGCTCAGGTCCAGCTCACTCGGCCATAACACCGGCCGCCATACTGAATCCAGAAAAGTTAAAGGTTGTGTTTCAGGGCCAGAATAAGTTTTTTTTCTCTGAAGTTCAGGCTAAAGAATTTTTACAGCAGCTGGGCCCTACGAGATGAAGATGATGATGATGATGTGGCATGCCGGGATTAAGTGATCAGCTTATGGTTTGTTTTCTTTAAGGAGAGGGGCACCGTGGGTTGAGTGCCATCAGCTCCCCATCGTTAGGGACCGCGGTCCTATTGGCTCATTAATGGAAGGGGGAGGTGGGTGGGAGGAAGGAAGGTGGTTGGGTAGGGTGATGTTTTGGGAGGAGGAAGGGGTGGAATTGGGGGAAAAAAAGGAAAATTATGCTCCACAAAGAGTTTCTAGATTTATAACTTTTCTATATACCTGTTTTTCTTGTTCTTTTGTTCTTTCTTGCTTTTGTCTAATATTTGATGCACTTATGATCGAGTTTCTGGGGGGATTTTCAATTTATGAAGTAAATGGCTAATTTGAGCTTAAAAATTGGTACATATAATGTTTGTGGTCTTAACAATTATGATAAATGGAGGAAGGTGCAAGCTGAATTAAAATTCATCAATCCTGATATTATGTGCATTCAGGAGACGCATATTTCTTGGTCCTCACCTCATAACAAATTATTTCGGTTGGACTATCTTTTTATTCCTGTAGCCTGGGCCTCTTGCAGCCAAATCCAAGTTTGTCCTAGACTTCTATCTGATCATGCTCCTGTAGTTATTTCTCTGTCAAATATTGCTATTACCAGATATACTAAGACCTTTTCTTTTGATAGGAAGCTTCTGCTTGATACTCTTTTTTTGAACCATATGAAAAAATGGATCCCAGACTTTTTTCAGCTTAACCGTGGTACAGCTGATCCCGCGGTAGTCTGGGATTCTTTTAAGGCATGCTTTAGGGGTGAAGTCCTTAGTTATGGTCTACATGCACAAAAATTGCGTAAACAAAATATGATGCAGCTATTTATTGAATTGAGGAATGCTGAGTTAGATCTTTCAACTCAACTTCGGGCAGCGGCTGATCCTAAGGATAGTCTTGATAAATTAGCATGCTGCAAGGCAAGGATTAATCGTGTATGGGCCCAAGAGATTTCGCTTAAACACCATCTCTATAGGAGGCAACTGTACGAGTTTGGGGAATCTTCGGGGAGATACTTATCTTAAAGAATACGCGCGGAAAATCAGTTATCAAAAATTAACTCCATTTATAATGATCAAAATGTATTAATTCATGAGCCCCAGGCTATTATGAAAGTATTTCAGCAATTTTATTCTGATTTGTATAGCCAGCCGGATGTTGGAGATCTTCCTCCTGATCTTGGGTTACCAGCATTAGATTGGGATAAGCTTGATCCTTTAGATGTGGAGAGATTGGATATGCCATTTTCTAGGGAAGAGATTGAGCAAGCAGTGTTTAAACTGCCTTCTGGTAAGGCAGCCGGACCAGATTCTCCCCCGATTGAGATTTATAAGGTTTGTTTCTCGGAACTCCGTGAAGATCTGTTGAACACTTTTCAGGCAGCGAGACTGGGATTCTCCCCCCACTCATGGGATGAAGCACATGTAGTTATATTCCCCAAGAAGGGGAAGCCTACTGATCAGCCAGGATCTTACCACCCGATATCCCTGGTCAATTGTGATGGCAAATTGTATGCTAAATTGTTGGCAAACCGAATGGCCCCGCTCGTTGCCGGATTGGTATCGCCGCAGCAGCATGGTTTTGTGCCAGGCCCGGGCACGGTTGATCACATTAATAGGGTCATTGCACTTCTCGACGCCGCGCAGGTCGAATCCAGGTTTCTGGGTCTTGTCCTGCTCGCCGCCGAGAAGGCATTTGACCGGGTTTCCTGGGGTTTCCTATGGGAGATTATGGTACATCAGGGTTTAGCTCTGGCTTTAGTCGCGCCCTTCAGGTTTTCTATCAGCCCCCTACGGCTAAGATATGTGCCATGGGTATTAAATCGGAGGAGGTTCAGATTAGCAGGGGGACCCGTCAAGGATGCCCCTGCTCCCCACTTCTTTTTGCTTTTTAGATTAATCCTTTCATTAAAATGCTTGATCTTAATTTACAAATTCCCCCCTTTATAGTTCAGGATACGCAGTATAGCGTTCTCGCCTATGCAGACGATATAGCTGTGGTCACGTCAAATTTAAATATCGCTTTGCCCGCTATAGAACAACTAGCGGAGTGTTTTGGTAGGTATTCTGGGTATAAGCTCAATAATGCCAAGACACAATGCTTATGTACGGACCGTGCTATAGTTTCTGACAGCAGGATTGTGGAAGAAGTAGTTTATTTAGGTATTAAGATTAGACCTAATTTGGATGATTTGATTACTGTTAATTGGAAGGATATTTTAGATAAAACTAAACATGCTTTGGACTCATGGCAGAGTCTTCATCTTACTCTTGTTGGTAGATCGAATTTATTAAAAATGATTATATTACCCAGAGTACTTTATTTTTTTCAAGCCGTTCCTCTTTTGGTTTCTAAATCTCAGATCCGCCAGCTACAGTCGGTTTGTGAAAAATATCTTTGGGCTCCGGGGAAAATTCGCAGGGCTTCACGTTTGATGATGTTACCGTCCGTACGAGGAGGGTGGGGAATTCCGGATTTTGCTTTATATCAGATCTCTTGTTTACTTCTTAGGATGCGTATTCTTTTGACTGGTGAGGAAATTGGTAATTTGGCAGAAGCTCCTTCGATTTACCAAATTGCGCTCGGTACAATTGCTAAAAAATGTTTGATTTCTGAGATTGACGGTAGTTATTACAAACGCACTCGGTTTAAAATTATTATTTCTGCCTTTAATGTTTGGAAATCCGTTAAGAAAATCTGTAATATTCCTAAATATACTGTATATACTCCTCTTACTGCACTACATCTTTTACCGTCCATCTTTGGTGATTCAGTTATGCGATATTGGTATTCTAAAGGGATCACATGTCTGGGTGATTTTATCTCAGCAGAGGGTGTTTGTCTTTCTTTTGATACACTTAGACAGAAATTTGATTTATCTAACAACCAATTTTTTAAATTTTTACAGATTCGTGATTTTCTTTATAAACGCACTACTCATTTGACTTCTATTCGCATTATTGATGTTGTTAGGTCTCAATTACGAATAGGATCTATCTATCAGGTGCTTTTAGAATGTCGATCAGATGACATTGATAAAACAAATGAGAAGTGGTCATCTCGGCTTTCATCCTCGTCTATTAGTATTCAAGAATCTATTAAGATGGCCCATATGGTTTTTTATTCTGCCTCATTAAAGGCCCAACATTATAAAACTATCTTTAATTTATACCGCACTCCGGCTGTGATGATGAAATGGCGCAGTTCTTCTCAATACTATGTAGAGCTTGTAATGCCGATATAGTACGTTTTTTTTTCCTGCCCTTCTTTGTTACCTTTTTTTAAATAAAATTACAAGCTTTTTGTTTTATGTTCTTGGTAAACCTATTTCATTGTCCTCGAGTATGATTTTATTAGGCATATGTGAAGATGTTACTCAAGGGCATCCTCTCTTTGAATTTCGTTATTTTCTTTTCATTATTGCAGCTGTGACACGATTATCAATAGCCACAGCCTGGCTTCAGCCTCAGGCACCAAGTTTTGATTGGTGGCGTACTAAGTTATTCAATCTGTATAACTTGGAAATTAGTATGTATCTGTTGAAAAAATCACGCAAAAGGCAATTTGGTCTTGCTATTTGGCGCCCGTTAAGAGACTATTTTAATGAGTAAATAATTTCGTTCTGTTTTGTTGGATGTGATGAGTATTATGGTATGATACGTTTTTTTTTCTCTCGTTTTGGTTGTTATTCTGTAACTGTTTGTTTTTGTGGAACATTAATTAAAAAAAAAGAAAAAAAAAAAGAAAAAGCTATACGGCACGGTGAGGAAGAAAAAAAAAAAAAGATTTAATTTGGTTTTTTAGATCCAAAAACGATGCACAGCAGAAGGGGAATTGAATTTAAAAAAACTCCTGGCGACCTTGGCTTAATGATTAATAGATGGGCAAAAAAACCGAAGGAAGGGAAAAGATAAGGAAGTGTTCATAAAATGGAAAAAAAAGGAGAGGAAGAAGGACAGAAGGTAAAAAAGCCATTGTGGTGGGGTGAAGGATGAACGCTCATGTTAAAAATACTCACCCCGCGGAAAAAATTACTTTCCGCCATAAATGTAAGCAAAAACGAAACATAATAAAGTCATTCTGTGAATAGGAATTTCATTGCTAATGCAGAGGACGTGAATATAGAGAGAGAATAATATCCATGCCAGAGGGAAGCGAATGCAAACTGGAAAAAGACAACATTGATCAAGTATGCGGCCCAGTCATGGTGCAAGTGGAGGAACTTCATACTGAGAAAGGACTAACTTGAGCAAATAATGTCAACAAATTACATATTTTTTGTTGTTTTATGAAGCACAACCATTACTCACCCTGGTTTCAGAGCACTGTACCAAGGAGGGTGTGAGAACACCATGCAAGAGTGGATCATGCTTTCCCTGGTGACATTACAGCGCAAATATTACTTACAGCACAGTGTTGGTCAGAGATTTATAGAGCATTGTAGTATGAGGGATGTACAATCTAGGTCATGGGTACTTGCAAACATTCTCCCAGGGGCAAGAAAGTTTGGTCTGGGGTATGACTGAGGCTGCATTGATGCCAGCAGGGTTTCAGTTGGACAGGGGTGCAGTTAAGGGGTTTAGGGGTAGGGATGAGGGGGGAGGGGTTGTAAGTTGTGCATCGAGGAGGTGAAGCAAGTACATTTATTAGCTAAATTACACAGTGTGAAACCAGAAACCCTGGGATCAATCCGGCTTCCCCACTTGTCCAAATTGTGTGATCCTAGGCAAATGTTTTATTTCACTTGGCCTCCATTTTCTTTATTTTCACATATAAGAGGACCTCAAAATGCACAATATGCGCTATACAAAACCTTCTCTGGGGTTTGATTGAATAAACTGTAATGTTGTCAATTTATAATAGCAACCCAGGCCACTCGGGGGGCACATAACAGCAGTTTTACCTCTTAGTTCACTATTGGCATTATTGTCACGGCAAGGAAGCATGAATGTTTCTAGATTCATGTTTGAAAACTATCACTTAAAAAATATATATATTTATCAATGCACTGATATAATCTTATGTACTAGGTTGGAACAATTCTGCATGTTAACGAAATACACTTTTTTAATTTTGAAGAGACTATCAATTTTACACATTTGTTGGAAGATGTCTTTTAAAATGAAGGTGTTCCTAAAGTTAAGTTGCACAGGGCACCTTAGTTACTTCCCTACTTTTGTTCTCAATTAACCTGTAAGCAAATGCATGACGGTTTATTTCCCATGTTTCTGAATATTAGTGCTTACTCGAGTAACAGCAGCCCAGTGCTACAGTTGACCAGGGGTGCACATGTAAAGGCCAGGAGGGACGCACTTTGAGTATAATGGTATAAGGTAATGGGGATAAATAAATGTATAAAGGATTTATGTTTACCAACAGAATACAATTACAGCACCACCAAGAATAAATATATAAACAACAGATTTGCCGGTAGGATATACTCCAATTGGTCATACAACTGGATTGGAAGCTGGGTACTAATTTATATTTGTGAAACAACTGAATTCGAGCAATTGTCCTTTGCTGTTAAAGTGAGAGATCAAGAGATGTTGAGGCAGTGTGTAATTGCAGTGTGTAACCAGGAAACATGCGTTCAAATCCCAGCTTTCATCTTGAGCAAATTGTGTGAGATTACACAAATCACCTTACTCAGGCCTCAAATTCTACTACAAGGGCGCCTATACTCAAGAGGACCTGATTGCACTTCACCTATTAAGATCGCATAAATGAGGACAAAAACAAAAAAAAAAAAATCACCTTACTTCACTGTCACTTATTTTGATTGATGTCAAATCTGAGACCACCTTTAAGTAATTCAGTTCAGGATACGCGCTATATAAAACACCTGGCACACACATACATATATATATTAACTATAACACCCCTGGTTTTTTCTGTGAAGATATATATATATAGATATATATATTCACTGAATAAACCATAGGTTTCAGGGGCGTTCTAGTTAGCTGCACATTTCTCTCGTACAAAACCCTAGAAATTCCCCTGTTATAGTTAGTTCAGCTAACTATAACTCGCGCCCCCGCAATGCACTGCTGATGACGTCACATATTACATCACTCATGACATGGTCAGTGACATCACTGATGACATCACTGATGACATCTCAAATGACATCACTGATGACATCACTGATGACATCATTCAGTGAATGTGTGTTTTTCTTAAAAGTTTAAATATGTTTTATATATTTATAGTGAAAGGCCTATGGAAGAATGAGTGGGTGTATAAGTGTGTGAATGGGTGATATTCTAGGTGCGTAACTGACTCCATAAGTGAGTTATTAAATGTATCTTACTGCAGACTAGTGAGTAAACTGTGTGAATGTCTGTATGTGTCTGTGTGTTGGTGTATAAGTGGCTGCATGGTTTTGTGAATAGCTATATGAGTGTCTATATGGGTTATTGATTGGTTGTCTGAGTATCTGTATGGGTGCCTGAGTGTTTGTATGTGTAGGGTGTGTGTGACTCTGTGACTAGATGTGTGAGTGGGTGATTCAGTGGGTGCATGTTTTTAAGAGTGCATCTGTGATGGACTGTATGGTTGGGTGAGTGTATGTATAGGTGTGTTAGTGATTGAATGTATATCTCAGTTGTACATGTGTCAGTAACTACATATGTGAAACGCAGTGTATATGTGTGTAAGAGTATATAACTATCTATATATGAGAGTGTGTGATTTTGGGAGTGGCTGTATGCGCCATAGTGCAAGGATATCTGTGTCATGTGCTTTATGAGTAAGTGAACTTGAGTGTTTTAAACTGTATAATTGAGTAAATTTCACTGTGATTAATTATTCGCATGACTGACTAGATGTATCAGTACCTCAACGGATGATTGGCGGTGTGTGAGTGTCTATATAGGTGTATAAATGCACAGAGTGACTGTAAGTATGAGTGACTGTACAGGTGAGTGAGTGGAGATGTATGTAGACCTAAAAGTCAATGAGTGGGTGAGTAGTTATTGGTATTGGAGTATCTATGGTTGTCAAAATGGCCGTCTGAAATTTTGAGTCGGTGTATCAAAGGTTGTATTAGGGTGTGAGAAGATGCACTAATTTATCACATGGATGACGTCATCAGTGATGTCATCAGTGATGTAATTTGAGATGTCATCAGTGATGTCATCAGTGATGTCACTGACCATGTCATGAGTGATGTAATATGTGACGTCATCAGCAGTGCATTGCGGTGGCGCGAGTTATAGTTGGCTGAACTAACTATAACAGGGGAATTTTTAGGGTTTTGTACGAGAGAAATGTGCAGCTAACTATAGCGCCCCTGAAACCTATGGTTTTTTCAGTGAATTTCTAAGGATTTTTAAATGCCAATTCCTAACTATAACGCCCCTGAAACCTATGGTTTTTTCAGTGAATTTCAAAGGTTTTTTAAATGCCAATTCCTAACTATAACGCCCCTGAAACCTTTGGTTTTTTCAGTGAATTTCAAAGGTTTTTTAAATGCTAATTCCTAACTATAACATGCATGAAACCTACGGTGTTTTCAGTGAAATGTTTAATGATTTTGATTGCATTTCTATATTTTTCAAATTCAGTGTGTCATTTTCTTTCTTTTTTCTTTTTTTTAAATACTTTTTTATCATCACTTTTTAAACATATTTCTTCAATTAATTCTTTTAAAAATTAAAACATATTATTTGAACTTAATGTGTTTTTCAAACATATTTTGTTATATTTTTCAAAATATTTTTTCAACTATAAGTGCAAAACTTTATTTTAGATATATATTTTTTCAAATGTTTTTGGATCCGCGCACCCTATGCGCACCGTTCACGATCCGTACGCGATAGCATCCGCACATGGTATGCGTTGGGTACGTATTTAGTGCGCAATCGCTATGCGACCGGTATGCGACTCCCAGCCTATACGCGACACGTTCGATGTACGTAACGCGACATTTACGCGCTTTCGCGATGCGTCACATGCGTCCGTGACGCGATGGGTGCGCGGATCCCGCAAAGTATTTAACATTTAAAAACACATATTTATGTATTGCATGTGAATATTAATTGAAGACAAACTCTAAACTAGTCTTAAAACTAATATATTTTGACATCTAATGCTATATTTGTTTTTAATTCAATTTCGCGGATGCGCGCTGGGTGCGTGTTGCGTAAGCGCATGGTGCGCGGATCCCATGTGACCTGCAAAAAAAAGAGATTTGATTGGTTCATTACACTTCCTGTTCTAACTACTGAAAGACCCCACCCATTTCAATCATTCTTCTTTGAGCTTCTTTGGAGAACCATCTCTTTGGACAGAAGAAGATCTTTTTAGACTAAGTATACACTTAGTTCTAACTTTTTGCAACCAAAAATGGCTTCAGGGCAGCAGGCATCACCTGCATCACCACAAACCTCTGAGGATGAATTTTTGCCGGAGGAACCACAGAAAAAACGTTTTGCTTCAGTGGTGTGGAATTTTTTTACTTTTCCCAAAGGACAGAATAAGACCAATGCCACCTTGGTCACATGTAAGATTTGCAAAAGAGTCTTATCGAGAGGGGATCCCACCAAGAAATACTCTTGCGGCACGGCAAGTATGATGAAGCACATGAGGAGCCTTCATCCAAACAATCTTGCACGTGAAGAGTGCCGACGCATGAGAGACACTCCTGCTCCTGCGCCATCCACCTCATCGCAGCCGAGCACGTAAAGAGTGCATCCCTCAGACTCAACCTTGGACATCCGTCCTCAATTTCTTTAAAAGTGCTCTGCACTAAGTGCAATAAGACTTTGTGCTATGGCGAGGAGTCAATCGACCTCATCTGCCGCCGGCAGGAAAGTCATATTTGCTAGGTTTTTTTTTGTTTTTTTTACTGTTCCCTGAAGTTCATTGTTTGGTTTCTCCTGTTTTTTTTTTTTCCCAGAAAAAAAAAAAAAAAAAAAAAATTGTTCAAAAACCCCCCAAAAAACCATAAAAGAAGAAAGAAGAAAAAAAAAAAGTTATTTTAAGAACTAACTTTCCTGGTTTAAAAAAAGAGCTACATTTCTTTGTTAGTGTGTGAAAGTTTAGATGAATGTATGTGTAGTACGTAATTGACGGAATGAATGCATTAGTAGCGTATGGTGAATGTATAAGTGCAGAACTATAAGGAAGTGCTGCAGCATTACACAGTAACCGCTTTAACTACTGTGTGCTGTAGTACTTGCGAAGCACAGGGATGCAACATATGTACATAAATATGTTGCAAATCTATGCTTCTCTCTGCACGGCTGCTTAAACTGCAGCCATGTGGTGACACAGGCAACCTTACACAATAGTGCAAGGATATCTGTGTCATGTGCTGTTTGTTTTTCTACAGGAAGACACACCTTCCTGTACAAAAACAATGAGAACATGCATTTTTCTCCTTCAATGTATGCTGAACATTTCAGCATGCATCGAAGAAATAAAAATGTGGAGAAATTAAAACAATTCTCTTTGTTGTGCTTTCCTACACCAATTGTAGAATGGTGCACCATTCACACACATATCGAGATTTACGATTTCTAATAAATCTAGACATGTGTCTTGTTCTATGAGTATTAAGTGCAATCATGCACAACAACACTTATGAAACACCCTTTCATCCGAAAGTGGTCTGCATGATGACGTTTTATTTTCATGGAGTATAAAAAGTGCACAGAGTGCCTTTTCATCTCTTTGAAAATATGAAAGAATATCTTACACAATAATTATGTTACAAAAAGTTACATATTTCAGTTTTTAAATTTCCTTGCGAATGATAGAAGGTAAGCACAGAATTTTGACTGCAAAGATGTTCAAAGAAGAATGATTGAAATAATTGCGGTCCTTCAACAGCTAAAAAGATGAAATATTATGAACCCCTCAAATCTCTTTTTTTGCAGGTGACTTGATATCTGATTATGGTCAAATTTCAAAACTACATAAACAAAGTGTTTTAAGAAACGTGCTTCAACTTTGTAGATTCTTGCAGGCCTCTTCATTCTCCATATTGAGGCTTACTTAAACTTACCTTCACAGTAATAGGAATAAAAAATGTTATTCATTTTTGCCTATTTTTCTTTCAAATATAAATTCTTAAAAATTGTTCATTTTAAAATCTGGATCTGTGAAAGAAAATAAAATAAAAATTATAACATATAATAATACATTTTTTACAACACAACATAATTTCAGAAAGATTGTTAAAAAAAAAACAACATACTATTCTCAGTAAAATACCAGAAAATACAAATTATACACATATGAAATGCTTACAGATTACAACATTTTATAACTTTAACTTATAAAAACTGTAAATGTTGCCACATTAAAATAATCACCGAATAAATGACCACCAAAAAGTCCAAAATTCAAAAATATACCTTTCCTTGAGGCCAAATGGTAATTTTGCACTTCTTCTTTATGTAAACTGTCCAATGGTAGTTCTATTAAATTAAAATGATAAATTCCTCAGAGAGTAAATTAGCTTCCTAAAACTTTGGCTTCAAAAATATTAGGTAGGAATTTTGTAATTCCCTAGGCAAACGTTGTTTGAAAACCAACTGGGCATCATTACACAGTGTCCAGCCTTTGTCACATTTTAGATAGGCAGTGTAATGTCCAGATGTGGTGGAAGGACCATCATGGAAAATTATTGCAATTGCTACAAAAGTCCTTCCTGATATTGATATTTGTGCTGCTACAAATTGTTTTATTAAAGTATCCAATTTTCTTCCATCAGCTGTACAACGTTGTATCATTAAAATTATGTATTTTCCATATTTTGTTAACAATAATGTGGATAACATTTCTGATTTACATTGGCTACACTCCATGTTTTGATTTGCACCTTACACTAATTTATTGAAAGCCACTGATTTACAGTCTGGTAATGTTTAAAAACAGAAATCTCTCAGTGTCTACATTGGTGCTACATGTATACGTGCAATTTTCACAATGATGTTCCCATTTGTAAGAAAGGCCAAAAATATTTTCTATTTCTACACCTTCATTTTCAAAAATGGTAAGCATATACATTAAAAATTCCTGAGCATCTTGTTGGATATTTTGTGTAAATTGTGTAGAACCAGAACACACATCCAAAAGACTACGAACATCTGAAACAGATTGTATTTTACTTCTATCTGTTGTCAATTTTTCATAAACAGAGTGCAACAGAGAACAAAATCATTTTGCCGATTCTCCATAATTTGCTCTTGCAAATCTTCAAGATAAAAAACAACATTGACCACTACATTAGCATAGCAGTTGACACCAGAACTATTTTCAAACTAATAACCAACAATCTCTTCAACAGTGTCCAATTTCTTTTTACCTGCAATCACAACATTATCTTGTTCTTTTCTTGAAACCTTCAGAACAGATATTCTCTAACCTTCTTTTTCGACCAACCACACGCTTTTCAAATACAGGATATTGACCTAAATTTGGAGCATACACCCTTCTTAACCTATTATACTCTTTTACACAGTTTGCATCTGCAGTAACCTTTGTCTCATCAAAATCAATCAAAAACAAACCAGATAATGTCCTGACTCGCGACAAAGCAACATATGCCATACCCTCTTTAAATACAGTAGATCCAATGTTCACCAATGCACTGTCTGCACTTAATCCTTGAGATTTATGAATAGTCACTGCATATGCCAGAGAAAATGGAAATTGTTTCCTACGGACATATAAATCTTTAACAAGCAAAAAACGAACTGAACAACGACCAATTTCTTTAACTTCATCAATCTGATCAAATTTAATTTACAAAAAAATTAAATTCCTTCTTTTTTCTGATAATTCACAAAATCCACCACTTTGCCCAGTGCACCATTAACTAAACCTTTCTCTACATCCAAATTACGCTTTAAAATTACCCGACAGTTTACACGCACATACAGTGTCTTTTCCAAACCAGCATTTTTAGATTTTTTTTTTTCTAAACAATCTAGTTTTGATCTCAACTTACCCGTTAAAATAATAGTGATTCCTTCATGTAGTATTTTATCGATGGCTTCCATTTTGATAATTTCTTCATTTTCCAATTTTAATAATTCTTCGTTGAATATTGAACACTCACGCAGTGTTGGCATTAATTAAATCACTGACTTATTTTTAGCAATTTCCACGTACACTTTTGCAGCAACTGCATTTTCATTTGGAAAGACATTGCAAAGTAATCGACTCTCCAAAGCTTCTTTCCCTTTTTTTGAAAGAATTCCAATTCTTATATCTTGAAGAATACTTCTATATTCAGCATCATTTGCCTGTCGCATATTTGTTGTCAGTTGTTTGTATTCAAAATTACTCCAAATGTTCTCATTACCAACACTGCCAAGAGACTTTCTGGTATCTTCATGGGCAAGTGTTTTAAATACCGGTTGTCCTTTTACCGGTGTCAGTTGCAGTAGATCTCCAAAAACTATGACGTGTTTTCCTCCAAATAACACGTCATAGTCTGTTTTAAGAATTTGCTGCATTCTTAAATGCACAAAGGCAAGCATCAAGTTTGAGACCATGCTCACCTCATCAATAATGAGAAGTTTCATTTTCTTCAGGACTCTTGAAACTTCACAACAAGCTTCTCCAGATAGCTTGTGGTATTCCAATTTGTTCTCATGCTCTACTAGCAGCATTAGTAAACGATGTAAAGTAATTCCTTTAATGTTATGTGATGCCAACCCAGTTGGAGCAGTGACAACACAAGACAAATGCGACTCAGTTTTTTTTGCAGATAACTTGTAATTACTTTAATTAAGAAACTCTTTCCTGTTCCAGCTTGACCACTCACATACATTCGGATAGGTTGAAATGATGTACATGAGCAGTCTTTCTTGTCATGAAGTAATCCATGGTCAATCTGCTCTTTCACTTGTTGATATATTTGTTTCTGTTCAACATTTAGTTGCTCTTCCAAGTTTCCTAACTGTATTGCATCTTCTTGTGCTTGATACATTGCTGTTTCCACCTCATTCATGGCAATCGCTGCTTCATTTTCAACAATTGGTTGTCCAAGTGGATCTTGACTCAGTGCAGCAGAAGTTTGACTATCTTGAGAACTGTCTCTAGCAATCTCAGCTGGAATTGTAGCTTCTTGATCAATTTCATCATTCAACATTTTCACATAATTTGCGAAAGCACTGCATTGTATGCTATCTTTACAAGCATTAAATGAATCTTCATAGCTGGGAAAATCTCCAAGTAATTCCAGTTCAGAACGCCATGGTTTGAACATTTGCAAAAGGGCTAAAAATAAAATTCCCTTTTGTCAACAGTGTCGCAAATCAGTTTTCTGTGATTAATTAAATTTCCTTTCCTTTGCTTCACCAGACATCCTTCAGAACCAATCACTCCATATTTTCCATCGTTGATGTTCTCTGTAATATTCCGTTTAAAAGTGTAGTTTTGCAGCACTTCATAGAGACACATGTTCTCAAGATGATGACTTCTCTTTGGATAGTATGTGTCCAACATATTGGTTTTCAAAATATCTGTACTTTCAGGGTCATTTTCTGCTAAATATTCAATTTCTTGAACAGATTTCAGTACCCGATTTCTCATTCCTGCAAGACCTAGACTCACCCAAATGATTCTTCTACTTTTGGAATATAGACTTGCAGATGATAACCGATCTGAACATTCATATGCTCCAATTTCACGATGCGATAACATTTTCAAACTGAAACTGTATAATTTCTTACTTAGACTCTTCTCGTGAGAAATCTCTTCCCTCATTTCTTTCAATTCAGTCTTTTCTGATTTAGTAATGCAAGACGTTACATATCGAGCAACAGCAATAGAATTGTCCGCAACATACTGAATATCCATGTTAGCGTTCCACATGGATAAAATAACTGGGTTGTAGTCATTTATGTATTTCGATTCTTCGCTTCTTCTTAAGTTGTAGGTGTTTTTCGGAGACTTTCTTGTGATGGTATGTCGTACAGCTGACAGGACACTGTTCACTCTTCCTTTGGCTAATACAGGACGTGGAAATCCAAAACGACATTTGGTATAGAACTTATCCTTTGACTTGTACTTTCGTCAACAGTATTTTCCACACCTATGGCTTTGAAATCGTAAGACTTGTTCTTTTAAGTTTTTGTCTTCTCTGCTATTTGGTACAGCACATGTAGCATAATCTTCAATGAAAGACAAAACACTTTCATCTGAATCTGTTCCAAATTTGGGGGCATCCTTGACCCATAGCAACATATGTATGTGAGGAGCACCTCTTGCTTGATACTCCTTTCTCCAAAAGAAATCCACAACTTTCCAAGAGGAGGATTCTTTTTATTGCAGATGAAAGACATCATAGCTTCAAATCTATGATTGAAATATCTGCATACATTGACAGGATCCAAAGAGCACAATTCTCCAGGTGTCTTGTATTCAATATTATTTATATTGGAATTTGCCTCTCGAAGAAATTCAAGTAAATCATCCCAAGCATACTCAGCACAGCTTAGTGTAACAAACCATGTAGGAGTTCCCAAGTTCCGTAGCATGCATTTCAGTTCTCCATGTTGACGGTACCAATATTCATTAGTCCCACGCTGACATGCCATCAGATTAATCAACTGAGATTCTAAATGATCATCTCTCTGATGCACTTTATCCATAAAATCCTTTGCAGTTACATTTTGCGGATGCATTCCAGTTTTCAAAATGTGATTTACTGTATATGAAAGTCCAGACAAGTCACTTTCAAACAGAAGTTGAAACATATAAGGGATACATTGTCGAAATCTTGGATCTTCTGCATATAATCTTGTTGTCCGATATTCAGATGCAGGAATCTGTACAGGACGTTCATCATATCGTCCACATTTTCCTGTTGGAAACAACTGCGGGAAACAACGAGCTTCCAAACTCTCTTCCCATACACTCATGGGACTTCCTGTTGCTTTTTTCATTTGAAACAACTCAATTGTATTCCCCATCACCTCTTTGGAATGAAGTGGATGTACACTGTAATGTTCATAGATCTCTTCACATCTGGACATGTCCACTTTTTCAATTTGTCCACTTAATGTTTCACTATCTGCTGCTAAATATATTTCTTCTTCTCCAACAAACACATTTCTATAGTACTCATTATTTTTTTTCAGATACAATGATGCCTTTTGCACTTTTCTAACATCCACTAACTCTTGCCAGATTTTCTTATTCTTAGTAGGAACACCATTAACTAGAATGACTAGTGGCTCATTTTCTGCATGATCTACACCAATAGTGTCAACATTTTTCCTTAAATCTAATGGTAAATACACAACTCTTCCTTTCAATCCTCTTTGCAACTCTGATGGAGGTAATTTACTTGTTTTGGGCTCCATACGAACAATAGCCTGAAAAGGGTGAACACATTGTATCAGAATAGACTCGTACGTATTTAAATCTATCAGCTCTGGAGGAATAGCAACCAACCCTAGATTATTATGAACAGCTCTAGCAGGCATTTTATTCTCATCTAATTTATTATAAAAATATTTGCAAATACGCTGCTCACATCCCAAATCAAAACAATCCTCTACCAACAAATAAGTTGCAAATTCCATCCACTTATCATTATCTTCTATTCCACTTTTTAAATACAGATTGACACCCCTAGTCTGATTTTTATAGTGACTTCGCCGATAACAAATACAAGAAACATTTGGTCTTTCACCTGAAATTACCTTAAACTTTGTCATTTCATCCTCAAATTGTTCTGTAATTACAGGTTCTACATTGTCTTCACCAGTTCCTTCACTCTCTTGCTGAGGCCCAAAGTAACAAAACTCAATATCCTCACAGACCTGCTTCACATCTGAAACTGACCCACGCAAAAGAGCACTGTTCAACTCACTTAACTTTAGTGCTGGACTTTTTGCATAATACAACCTTCTCACTAACTTCCGCATTTGAGTATGATGTACTGCCAGCATTCTGAAATGGTGAAAAACACTTTCACAAACTTTCCTAGAAAGACAAGCCAGAGAATGACCTTGCAAACCAGTATGTTTTCTCACTCTGCAAGGGTCTAGTCCTTGCAACAGCTTAATCTTTTGTTTTACACTTTTTTTAGTATAGACTCGTAAAAAACTACATAATTTTTCAATAGATTCCTGTCGTACACTACAAACACTACTGCAATCCCAAGTGTACACAGGGTTTTTAGCACGTCTCCCTGAAACTTCATCAGCTATCACTTCTTCTGCATTTCTTTCAACCATTTTCTCTTTCTCCATTGGACAACCATCACTAACCTCATAACCTCTACCACTGGTGTCAACTGCGTACAATAATTTTTCACTTAGTGAATAACTCTCTTCATTAAAAAAAGGCTCTGAACTAGAACTGTGTTTCCATTCTCCCAAAAAAAATCACTTTTTTTTTTTTATTAATAACTCTTTTCCTCCTAATTTTGGCCTTCATTACATATATTGATTTATCTAGTGATCGAATTCTGTTCAACACTAAAATAAACAGTTTCCTTTTACTTCAAAAGCCTTTTCCACAATGCTTTCAATATGCTTTTTCTTTTTATAAAATAAAGCTCTCTTTTTATATTTCTTTACATCTTTCAGCAAATTATGCACTACTCTCTTGTAAAATATTTTTTTGTGTAATTCCTTATACTGATTTTGTCTTCTTTTACCATACTTTATCTCCTTTGACTGAACATTTGCTTTTTTACTTTTCCTCTTATTTTGATTTTTTTTCTTACTCAAAAAATTATTTGAAGTTGCAGCTATCTCTACATTCTGTTTGCTCCTACAAACATTTTTAATAAATTGCTTCGTGATCTTACCAGAAGATTTTTTTTCTTTTAGCCACATTATCTTTTTCATTCAATACTTGTGGTTGATGTTTCTTCAAATAATCCTCCTGTCTCTGTTCTTTTCTTTTTCTTTTTTTTCTGGCATACTTTCTCGATTTTAACGTTGAAAAACAGTATCTGCAAAAAAGAGTCACAAATAAATGTATATTAATAACTTTCAAATTTACACTATTCCATTACTGTACAAACACATTTTATATAAAAACAGACTAAAAAAACTATAGCCCTGAACCACAAGTGTGACGATGATTAAACCACTACATACATAATGCATACTACTTTGAAGCAGTTCATGCCCTAAAGCCTACCTCACAAAAAGACTACATGCTAACTAACTGAATGATTACAAAGAGACACACTGGGTGAGTAACAGGGTGTTTGCTAGAAGTGTATGAATACTAACTGGGGAATTGAAGCTGCAAAAGACAACTGTGTAGCTCATTAGAGAACTGAATGCGTACTGGATAGGCATTTAAAGCAGTCCATGTGCTAAGGCCCGGCTAACTGCATGAGTACTTGGGTACTGACTGAATGATTAGACTACAGCAAGGAGACTGCCTGGATGAATTTATAACTGGTAGACTTTTCGCACAGGGAATGAATTAGTACTTGGTACTAAAAAGGTCACTAAAAGACTGCAAAGGGAGTGACAAGATGTTTGCTGCACTAAATGGATATTGACTAGGGAATTGAAAGTATAAAAGAGAAATCTCTAGGTGGTTAAAAGACTGCATGCATAGTGCATAGGGGTTTGAAGCAGTCCATGTGCTAAGTCCTGGCTCAGTGCATGAATACTTAGACCGTAACTGAATCATTAGAGTACTGGAAAGAGAGTGTCTTGGTGAATTTATAAATGTTTGGGTTTTGGCACAGTGAATGTATTACTACATGGTGCTGAATGGGTCACTAGACGACTACAAAGAGAGTGATAGGGTGTTTCCTGGAAGTGTATGGAGACTATCTAGAGAATTGAAGGTGTGAAAAACAACTGTGTAGGTGGTTAGAGAACTACATGCATACTGCATGGACATTTGAAGCAGTCTATTTAGTAATGAATGGTTCAGAACATAAGTACTTGAAACTGACTAAATAATCAGACTACTTCTAGGACAGTGCCTGGGTAAAAATATTAAAATTTCAGTTCTGGGGCAGTAAAGACAATACTACATGGTACTGTACTTTAATGTCAAAGCATGACTCATTTTATCAACGCATAAGCAAAGACTGGCTTCTAATGCTACTAAAACTTGACAACATGACAGGTTTCAAAACAGTTTTCTGTCAGCAAATGCACAATGTTACCAAACGCTTCTCTGACAGTGGTTCCCAAATGCACACAGACTCACAGTGTGATTCTAGACAAGCACCACTATCCCTAGGAGTTTACCAAAACTCATTCACTACAGTGGAAGTGATAAGGGAACTGCACACAATCTACATATTTCACGACTACCCTTTAGTGTCAATGCCTGACTCATTTAATCAACACATAAGCAAAGACTAACTTCTAATGCTACTAAAACTTGACAACATGACAGGTTTCAAAACAGTTTTCTGTCTGCAAATGCACGATGTTACCAAACGCTTCTCTGACAGTGGTTCCCAAATGCACACAGACTCACAGTGGAAGTGGTAAGGGAACTGCACACAATCTACATATTTCACGACTGCACTTTAGTGTCAATGCCTGACTCAACACATAATCAACGTATAAGAAATGACTGGCTTCTAATGCTACTAAAACTTGACAACATGACAGGTTTAAAAACAGTTTTCTGTCAGCAAATTCACGATGTTACCAAACGCTTCTCTCACAGTGGTTCCCAAATGCACACAGACTCACTGTGTGATTCTAGACAAACAACACTATCCCTTGCACTATATCAAAACACATTTCTTCATCTAGAAGTAGTACTACATTTTAGTATAGAAACATAAAATAACTCATTTCACAAATTCATAAACAATGACTGGTTTCTAATTCTACCAAAATATAAAAACTGCACAGTTATCCCTCTACAAACACATGAAAAACACAAATGCTTATCACAGAATGGTTTCTACATGCACACACACTGTCAATAAGATTGTAGAGAAACAAAAATACTCCCTACACTTTAGCAGAAAAAATACATTAGTCTGATTAAAATAAAAATAGTCTACATACATCCCCTCACAATTAAATAACTCACCTTTCAAGATGTTTTGTAGATTAAGAAGTATATCAGTCACACACCAGATATCAGTCACACACCAGATTTTCTTATACAGAATCTCTGGACTGTGCACCTGTCAGCAAAATCAAAGAATGGCAAAGTTTCCCCCTCATTTTCCACACATATACATGCAAACATCAAATCACATTCCTTCCCACATAAATTCAAAAGCAAACACACATTTCTATTGGTTAAACATTTCAACCCTTTCCAAATGACATAAACTTCAACCCTTCCCCCAATCTGCCTTCTGCCCGTTACCATAGAAACAGGTCATGGAACACTGTACCGAGCACACAGGTCACAAGTTTAGCACACACAATGTTGCTAATCAAAACAGCAAGTGTGCTTGACTTCTCAACATATCAGCTTATCATATATAATGTTCCTTACAATCTGTTTTTGTTAACCAATAAGTATCAAGCGTTTAAAAAACAGAAATATGCACCCTACCTTTCAGTGTAGAAGGTTGTCAAACAACCAATGATTTCTTGTCTTTTTTCAAAATTGCATCTTAGCCACCATTAGAAACATCTTACTTTCCAAACTGCCATTTCATTTACAGAGACCATCAGAGTGCATCCAGACCTCCTTACAAGATGCTTACAGTGTGGATTGTGGGACACAGCTAAATTTTCTGGAGCCAAAGGTATGCAGAAAACAAAGGCATTCACAAAGACCTAGGTTTGCCAAATGTAGACATTAAATGGATTGGACAGAGAGGGTTAAAGTGGCACCAATTGATGCCATTGGTGAAATCCTTCATGCAAATCCAACACCCTGACCTCATAATAGTGCACTGTGGTGGCAAGGACCTAGGCACTTTGACTGGGGTAGGTCTGGAAATGCTTATGAAGGACACCTTTGCACAACTGATTTCACTTTTCCCTAAAACTGCCTTTGTGTATTCTAACATATGCCAAAGGCAGAAATGGAACTGGTCCGGTCATTTTTGTCCACAGATTGAGAAAGCTAGGAAACATGTGAATAAATTTGTTTCTGCTTTTCTCCGAGACTACAGAATGGGGTCCATTTACAATAACAATCTGCGATTTCATATGCAAGAGATGTATAGGAGAGATGGAGTACACTTTTCTGATGAAGGAAACAGAGTCTTCCTCAACAACTTTAGACTCTATATAGGTACTTACTTATAAGTACCAAAAACACTCAATGAACACAACGGCTCTTTTTAGAGCCACTCAAGAACAAAACACTTAAGCTTAATCTTTATCTCCCAACAATTTCATTTTTTTTTCCCTTGGATCCGCGCACCCACCGCGAGAGGATCCGTGCATCCAATGCGATAGGATGCGCGCACCGTGCGCGCATTTCGCTGCTTTTTTTTTTTTTAAAAAGGGGGGCCCCAGGGGGTCCTTCTGGGACCCCCTAAGCACCTCTAGAGGGTCAGAGTATTTCTGCCCCCTTTATATGTTTTACGCACTTATTCCCCTTGCTTCTTCAGCCTCGCTTCTACCGAGGCAGAAAATGGCCGCCAACAGTTCCTGGTTTCGAATGTAGAGAGACGCTCGACAGCCAATTAGCATTCAGCGCGCGATCGGGAGGGTGCGCGCTCCGTTCGGGGAGGGTTCGCTTACGGTGCGGGTACGGTCCGCGGATCCTCCGCGGCCATAGATATCACTAACTTTTTTACCCTAATTTTCTCAGGAACTACTGAACAGATTCACACCAAATATGCAAAAGGCACGAGTCCGAACTGAGGACTACCTCTTTGCCAAATTTGGTGTCATTCCGTTCAGCGGTTCGGGCTGTAGCTGCGACAACAGATCCTATGGGAAATTGCATGGGGAAAACGCGTTTTGGGACCCCCCTTTTTTCTCACCCCTGCTTGACGAATCACCACGAAACTTTCAGGGAAGGAGCGGAGCTGGCCAAAAGTTTGGAGAATTTCGCGAAGATTCGTCAATCGGCGCCAAAGAAATTCCCAATAGAATGTAGCGGATTTCCTATGGAAAATAGATCCTAACTATAACTATCTACTGGCGACTGCCAGTAGATAATATATATTCACAGAAAAAACCATAGGTTTCAGGGGTGTTATAGTTAGCTGGACATTTCACTCATACAAAACCATAGAAATTCCTTTGTTATAGTTAGTTCTGCTAACTATAACTCGCGCGCCCGCAATGCACTGCTGATGATGTCACATATTACATCATTCATGACATGGTCAGTGGCATCACTGATGACATCACTGATGACATCTCAAATGACATCACTGATGACATCATCCAGTGAATGTGGTTTAGTTTGAAATTTAAATATGTATTATATATATACCAATCTGTATTGAAGATTGAGTGGATATATAACTGTCTGGTTGGAGGATTTAGTAGCTGCCTGACTGTTTGTTTAAGTGAGTAATTAAAAGTGTCTTACTTAATACATGGATTAGTAACTAAACTATGTGAATGTGTGCATCACAGTCTCTGTTGTTGCATAACATGCTGCATCAGTTGGTCACTAACTACATGAGTGTGTATATTAGTTATTGATTGGTTGGGTGAGTATTTGTATGGGACGCTGAGTTTGTGTGAGGTTGGATGAGGCGTGTGTAACTCTATGCATAGATATGTGAATGGTTGACTGACTAGGTGTATAGTTTTAAGAGTGCATGTGGAAACAGTTGTTTGGGTGACTGAGTGTATTTATTTGTGTGTTGGTGAGCGAATATATGTTTTATTTGTACATCTTCAACAAAGTAAAAAAATAAAAGGCATTGTATGTGAGAGTTGGTGTATAAAAATAAGTATATATAAGAGTCAGTGATTGTGAGAGTAACTATATGAATGAGTGTATAATTGTAATGCTGATTTTTTAACATATTAACTATGAGTTACTATGTGTTTGAATAAATGAGGTGTTGTGTGTATAATTGTGTAAGTGAGTAAATGTAAGTGTGATTCATTTTTTTCATGAGTGAGTAGGATGACTGCATACCCGACTAAGATGACTGCTGATGTGTCAATGTCTATATATGTGCATAAGTGCATTTGATAGTGTTCTATTAATTAGTGACTGCATGTATAAGTGATTCTGTTGTTGAATGGGTAGTTGTGTGTGTAGACTTAGGAATCCCTGAGTGGGTATGTAGTAACTGGTATTGGTGTGTCAATGGTTTCAAATATGGTACTCTGTATTTTACAGTGAGTGATGAAAGGTTATACTAGTGTATGATGAGGTGTATCAGATTGTCACGTGGATGATGTCATCAGTGATGTCATCAGTGATGTCATTTGAGATGTCATCAGTGATGTCACTGACCATGTCATGAATGATGTAATATGTGACATCATCAGCAGTGCATTGCAGGCGCGCAAGTTATAGTTAGCAGAACCAACTATAATGGTGGAATTTCTATGGTTTTGTATGAGTGAAATGTCCAGCTAACTATAACGCCCCTGTTGGAAAACGAGGCAGCATCTGTGAGGCCTGCACAAATAACATGACTACATTTATCCTTCACTGGGAACCATCACCCAATTGTAGCGCCTGACTCTCAGAGGGTAGCGTTGCAGAGCAGTCTGAGGCTTACTCAAGGGAGGTGGTGTGGGCTAGTAATCACCATTTGCAGGTGCACAAAAATAACACTCAATAATTGATTGTCCAGTCTGTACTTTGCTTTATAAAAGTAAGAGTACATTTATTAAACACACACACTACTCAATACTATGCACCAATTTACAAATAAACATAAGCTGTTGGAATTACTTTGTGACATTGCATAACATCTCCACCCCTCCCGCAAAGGGGGGGTGGAGTCTAGTACCAACACTCCCATGTATGCACATCAACTTGCGCCCAATGCAGATAGTTGAACAAAACCTGGAGCGAGTGCCCTGTGCACTGGCACCATCCCAGTGGCGCCCCACCCACCCCATTACCTCAACAAGCATTATAAAAAGGGGTAAGCTTGGTGACACATGACCCTGTCTGAGCACTTCCTACCGACCATAAAGTATGCACCTCTATATCTTAAGGGCTAGCAGTCTGGGGACTTCACCTAAGCGCAGCAGCAGGAATCCATGTTTACGCACTCTTTAGAATGACAGTACTCATCACCTTGGTTGATCATTTGAATGCATTTCAATTACAGCCCCTAAGGGCATCACTATTGAAATCACAGGATTGCGCATATACAGCCAGACACCCTAGCAGGACTGTCTGGCAACATAGCCCCCCTTGGCTTATGACATCTCCTTACACATGTGACTTACAGTCCCTTCAAAAGAAGTACTCCTGGCAACTACACTTCTCCTGCAGTGCGCCTCTTCACTTTAAAAGGAATCACAGGTAAAAGCATGGGATTACGTAAATACAGCCAGACCCCCTACCAGGAAGGTCCAGCAACATAACTCCATTTAGCTTAACATCACCTTACACAGGTACTTCACTTTACACGTGTGACTTTCAGTCCACCTAAAAAGAAATAACCAATAGTAAATGCATTTCGTTGCAATTACACCACTTCACCTCCAGGGGATGCCCTTCTCCAGACATCCCCAACTCAGCCCATCACTCCATGATGCACTTCATAGTACACCCTCAGCTGTAGAACATAAGTTCCAGCCTAGAAGGTGTTAAAGGCTGTCTGAGCCCTTGAGGGGTTATTCTTTCAGATGCCCTGTGAAGCTTATGGGTGGACTGTTCTTCTTTATGCTGGGGGAGGCTGCGGTGCTCCTGCAGCCCCCTGCACCCCTTTTCACACATGAGGGTGACCCTCTCCTCTGGGGGCCACCAGGCACCAAAATGGCAGATTTGTTCGTGCTGGGGGGGGGAAGACTGCGCTTCTCCAGCAGCTCCCCCAGCATCTTTTCACAAGTGAGGGTGACCCCCCTCCTCTGGGGGCCACAAAGCACCAAGACGGCAGATTTCCAAATGCCTGGTGAGGCATTATGGGGCGCTTCATGCTCCTCTTTACCAGTCCCAGCCACTGGGAACACTCTCCTCCGCCCTCGGGGACTCTGATTCAGCAGGGTGCTGTCTTCACTGGCTCCCTGCACCAGCCTTTCGCCTGGCTGTCCGCCGTGGCCTCTCTTCTCTCTGCGCAGAGACCACACCCCAGAGAGAGCTTCTCTTCCTGTGCAAGCACTTTTTAAAAGTTGAGTAGGGGGCTGGCAGGAAGTCTCTGTTGGTCCTATCAAACAGCGACACATCATGTCCCTGCCCCTGCTCCCTCCTTCTTGTCCAGCCTCTGGGTTTGTTCAAAATGGCGTCGTCCAGTGTCTCTGGCCACATGTCTCTGAAGCCTCATCCCCCACGCTGCCTTCCCTCCTTGGTGCAGCCTGGTGCCTGGCACCCAGTGACAGCTGCTAATGGATGAGCCTGTAGCCCCACCCATCTTCTCTTCGTGGAGAGGAGGCCCTAGCTTGTGGAAGAAAGGTTATCAATCCATCCAGCTGAGGTCAGCCCTCAGCCTGGCTCTGGTTATGGCTGGCTCAGAGAAATATCACAGTTCTGGATGACCCAAAAGCAGTGCAAATATGACTTTGGACTCTGCAGAATACTTCTTTTCACATTTGCCACATTGGACTTAAGTGAGTGTCTGGAATCTGTAGGCCTAATGGAAGTTAATCTAGCCCCTGGCTCCACATTCCCATAGAGGAATAATGAAGTGAAAAAACAGTAAGACACACTGACTTTTCCTGGCATGCTCAATTCCAGTGTATAAAGCCTATTCCATGTCACCACCCAATACTGCATAAGTCCTGCCACACCATTCACTTTGTAGTTGCTCCTGGACTGCGCACGCTAGTAATCTCCCCTGCGCAGCCCGTACACGTGTGCAAACGCATGTACACATGTGTCTGCATGTAACCAGCCCGGTGTCCCTTACTCCAGCTGCTGAACAGTGGCCTGGTCAAGCCAGGGGAACACCAGTAAAATCCCCATGCAGGCTCTTACATCCTGAGTTCACTGTGGGTGAGGCTCCCCCACAGTAAAAGCTCAAAAATTAGGTGCTCAAAAAGCGAAAAATCCGGGCGGCCCATAGTGTCAGAACCACCTTCTAACAACCCCTGAAACCTATGTTTTTTCTGTGAATTTCTAAGATTTTTAAATGCTAATTTCTAACTATAACGTCTCTGAAACCTATGGTTTTTTCAGTGAATTTCAAAGCTTTTTAAATGCTAATTTCTAACTATAACGTCTCTGAAACCTATTGTTGCTTCAGTGAATTTCATAGGTTTTTTAAATGCTAATTTTTAAGTGTAATAGTAGTTATACCTATTTTTTGTAATGATTTTCTACAGTTTTTTTAACTGTTTATTTATAAATATTTTATTCATTAAATAACATTATATATTTCTCTGAAAATTGCAAAAAATAAAATAAAATTAAAACAGAAATATTGTTTCATTGTTTGGTTTTATTTTTTTATTTTAATATATTTATATTATTTTCTTTTTACATTTTTTTTTTCCAAACTTTTTTTGGAGTTGCGCACCCAAAGCATACACATCACGGTGGGTGCGCGGATTCTACCCGCCATTTTGATAACGTCGTAAAGGATCTGCGTACGGTGTGCGACGGCTGCGTGTTTTTCAGTTACATCATTGTGGACTAAACACGAGGAGGCCAGAGAGGGAGACGCAAGTTCACAATAATTTTTATTGGATCCCGAGGGTACACAAAGCGCAATAGTTAGATATGTCTTTAGCTCCTTAACGTCAGGGACCCAGGGGGAAGTTGCACGTGTGAATCTTCCTGTTCTTCTGTCAGGTGAAGGCCGTTTCCTCCCAAGCACGAAAGAAGAAAAAAAAGAAAGAAAAAAAACGATGTTTAGAACGGGACCTCGTTTTGTTTCAGCAGTGCACTGGGGAAAGGGAGTGAGGAAGTATCACCCGGACCGCCATGTGGAGTGTGGAACCGGGTAAGGGTTCCTGGAGTTACCGGAGCCCTCCCTCCTCCCTTGATGGGCCGGCTGGCGAGGTACTAATGGGCTTTTTGGTAGTAAACCACCCACAAACCCTGGCACGTACCTTGGGGAGCCACGCACCTCCTGGGGTATGGTTGGCGTTGTCGCGTTACCGGAAAAGATCCGGTTCCTTCTCTCGTGGCTGTCCCTGGTTCCCTCGCTTTGCGGCCGCTTCTTCTTCGTGATGGTGCCTCCAGGCTCTGTTGCGTCTCTCCTGGTCGGGCGCTTCGATCTTGTACGCTTTTCGTTGTGCGGCAACTGAGCTCCTCCGATAGCTGTCGAGGTCTGTGACGTCCTCTTCAGTCTGGACCTCCGGCGTAGCAGCAGCCTCTCCTTAGGTCCCGTACCGGTCTCAAAAAGCGTCTCTTCCTCGTACGTCAGCCTGGTGCGATCAGGTGACGAGGTCACATGGGAGATCACGTCATCAGTGAGATGACCGGAATTAAACGGGCCGCTGGCTTCCCAGTACTGCGATGTTCTCGGGGACTGTGAACAAAAAATGGGAGAAACGTAAGGGGATATTTGTCCGTCGTCTTCTCCCTGAAGGGGCGTCTCGTGACAATCATATACATTTAATATTACGTGATGTGCGCGATTGGTATGCGACCAGTCCGCGACTCCTGATCCCGCGCATTCGCGACACATGCACATTATGGTACGCGATGCTTGCGCGGTGGCGGGTCCCGCGTGACGTCATATACGTGCTGGGGCGCGCTGGGTGCGCGACTCCCACAAATTTTTTTTATGTTCTAAAATGATATGTATGTGTGTTTAATATACATATTAGGGCAAGAGACTATCTAAAATATTGATAAAAATAATATATTTGTACTTACAATAAACTTATATTATTTTTGTGACCTAAAAAAAAAAGATTTAATTGGTTCATAACATTTCCCACTGTAACTATTGAAGGACCACACCCATTTTAATCATTCTTGTTGGAGCATCTTTAGAGAGACATCGCTTTTCCTACAAGAACCCTTTTTTTTTTTTTTTTGGTGTTTTTCAAAAAATATCAAACAAAATGGCATCTGGACAGCAGCAGCAGGAGGAAGTATCTTCTGAAGAAGAATTCTTGCAGGAGGCACCACATCCACAGAGGCCAGAATCTGTTGTGTGGAAATTCTTCACTTTTCCACCTGGAGAGAAGAAAGTAAATGTGAGAAAGGTGACGTGCAAAATTTGTGTCCGAGTCCTGTCAAGAGGCAGTGAAAAAAAATACTCGTGGCACTGCTTCTATGCACAAGCATCTCCGGACAACACATCCTCTCAATCTTTCTCGGGAGGAAATGAGGCGAGCTGCTTTGAACCCCTCACCTGCTGTGGCAAGTACATGTGGAGCGTCCTCAGGAACACCTGCAATGGACATTAGGTCAGAATATGCCTTTCTCGAGCAACACTGCGTGAAGTGTAAGAAACTTATATGCTTCGGTGAGCAGTCGGTGGATGCAGTTTGTGCTGCACAACGCAAGCATCGTTGTTAATTTTTTTGTTTTTGGAATGATAAGTAATTCCAAATGTTTCCTGTTTTATTTGTTCTTTTTTTTGTTCATTTTTTGTTAAAAAAAACAAAAATACAAAATTGTTCAAAAAAAAAAAATACAAAAGAAAAAAGAAGAAAAAAAAAGTTCTTATCAGAACTACCTTATCTGGTTAAAAAAAGAACTATAATTGCAAGGTAATGTGCAAAGGTTTGGTTGAATATATGTATACAGCATGATTGACTGAAAGAATGCATTAGTAGTGTATGGTGAATTTATAGGTGAAGATTTATGAGGAAGTACTGCAGCGTGACACTGCAAGCTCTTTAGCTGCACTGCGGCACTTCCGAAGCACAGGGATGTGACATATGTACATGAATATGTTGCAACTCTGTGCTTCCCTCTGCACTGCTGCACAAACTGCAGCCATGCAGTGACACAGGCACCCTTGCACCATGGTGCAAGGATGTCTGTGTCGTGTGGAGATTGTTTTTGTGCAGGAAGGGACACTTTCCTGCACAAAAACAATCAGTAAAGGCATTTTCCTCTTTCAATGTACGCTGTGGAATGCAGCATGCATTGAAAGAGGAAAAAATGAGGAGAAATGAAAACAATTCTCCTTGTTGAGCCTTGCTGCACCAACTCTAGGATGGCGCAGCATTCACACACATCTCCAGATTTACGATTTCTCATAAATCTGGAGATGTGTCTTGTTCTATGGGTGTTGCGTGGGAACACCCACAGCAACACCTATGGGACGCCCCTTCAACGCAAAGTTCTGTGAATGAAGGGGTCGTACTTACAAGGAGAGGAAAAACCACGCAGAGTGGCTTTTCCTCTCCTTGTAAATATGAAGGAGTGCCCGGCGCCATCACTACGTTACAAAAAGTGACGTACTGGTGGCGCAGGGTGCTTGTAAATCTGGCCCAGAAGTGCTTAGGTATTGGCAGACTGATACAATAAGAACATAGTGCTGGATGGGTGATTGAAGAATTGCACGAGACTGACAGGAGGTATCCTACGCTGCATGGGTACTACTTCAGTATTTAATGGAGTGGACCAATAGTATGTATCTGCTTAGAGATTTGTAGGGATTATGCACAGAATATTTTATGTGTACTTGTGTTGGTGCCTAGGTCATTTTATAAGAATACCACTAGTAACTGGAATAATGACAGTGCTGCAAACAGAGTGAACACATAATTTATAAGTACTTACGTATTGGTGGAGTGATAGGATAAGTAGATAGTGGTAGATAAGTGATTAAAGAAGTGCATGGGACAGACTGGACGATTCCTACAATGCATGAGTACTAACTGGGTATTTAGAAGAGTGTATCAATAGTATGTAGCTAGTTAGAGGTCTGCTTGGATAGTGCACAAAATATTATAGATGTACTTGTGTTAGTAGCTCGGCCATTCCATAAGTTCATGACTAGTAACTAGAATAATTACAGTTTTACAGAGTGTATAGTGAATTTATAAGTGCTTAGGTATTGGTGGAGTAATATGATAAGTAGATAGTGCTGGATGGGTGATTGGAGAAATGCATGGGACAGACAGGAGGATTCCTACACTGCATAGGTACTAACTGGGTATTTAGAAGAGCGTATCAATAGTTTGTAGCTGGTTAGAGGTGTGCATGCATAGTGTTCAAAATATTGTACCTGCAGTTGTGTTTTTGACTACGCCATTCCTTAAGTATACGACTAATAACTGGAGTAATTTCA
Organism: Triturus cristatus; assembly: GCF_964204655.1. Taxonomy (NCBI): domain Eukaryota; kingdom Metazoa; phylum Chordata; class Amphibia; order Caudata; family Salamandridae; genus Triturus; species Triturus cristatus. The sequence continues at coordinate 1,268,110,003 of NC_140579.1, read as the reverse complement.
GTGTTGCAAAGAAAGTGCGTGCTGAATTTATAAGTGCTTAGGTATTGGTGGAGTGATAGGATACGTAGATAGTGCTGGATGGGTGAATGGAGAAGTGCATGGGACAGACATATGGATCCCTAGACTGCATAGGTACTAACTGGGTATTTAGAAGAGCGTATCAATAGTATGTAGCTGGTTAGAGGTCTGCATGCATAGTGTACAAAATATTGTACCTGCACTTATGTTAGTGGCTAGGCCATTGCTTAAGTATATGACTAATAACTGGAGTAATTTCAATGCTGCAAAGAGAGTGCATGCTAAATGTATTAGTGCTTAGGTATTGGCAGAGTGATAGGATACGTAGATAGTGCTGGATGGTTGAATGGAGAAGTGCATGGGACAGACAGAAGGATTCCTAGACTGCATAGGTACTAACTGAGTATTTAAACGACTGTATCAAAGCTATGTAGCTGATTAGAGGTCTGCATGCATAGTACACAGAATATTGTAGCTGTACTAGTATTGGTGTGTCTATGGTTTCGAGAATAGTAGTCTGTATTTTAGGGTGTGAGGAGGTGCATCAGATGATCACGTAGATGATGTCATCAGTGATGTCATTTGCGATGTCATCAGTGATGTCATCAGTGATGTCACTGACCATGTCATTAATGATGTAATATGTGATGTCATCAGCAGTGCATTACTTTAATCCAAAAAGCTGGCGGCCATATTGGCCTGCTCACGATGCGACAATTCACGAATTGATACAATAAAGAAAAGAAAACAAGTGTTAATATGCACAGAATGTCATTTCAGCATATCTTGCCCCATGACCGCCATACCTGTATGTTCGTCAACGTGACTTATTCATCATAAACATACTTAGAATTGCAAACATCAACATAAACAATGGACTACACATTACTGTAAAGTGAAAGGCTATCGGCCATATTAATCTGGGCACGTTGCTTATTATAATGGTTCTTATATGAAAGAAAAGGAGGAAAAAAAGGGGTGTTAATATACACACACTATCCCTAAATAAAGTTCTAGCGATTATAGTATCATTCCATTCACAGCTCATTTGTGATGTCATGAGTGATGTCATGAGTGATGTAACTGACCATGTCATGAATGATGTAATGTCTGAGGTTATTAGCAGTACATTGCTGGGGCGCAAGTTATAGTTAGCTCAGGTAACTATAACTGCTGAATTTCACTGGTTGTGTATGAGTGAAATCCGAGTCTAACAATACCGTCCCTGTAATCTTTGTTTTTTTCAGCAAATTTCTAGGTTTTTTTTTAACGTTAAGTAAGATACATATCACAATGGATGGTGGGGGGTTGGAAGCAGGGCCTGGCATTGTGCTTCCCCCACCCAAGCTTGCTGCTCCTGCCTTCCCTCCTCTTAGCCATCCATCGTCCAAGTCCATGTCCCTGCTCCCTTATTACAGCCCTGTGTGGCCGTTGTTCTGCCACTGGCCTTTCTGCCTTCTCTGAACAGTTAGCTTGCTGCCCCATCCACCTCCTCCCTATCCTCTGTTGTCTGAATCCATGGACTAGCCTCCTCCCTCCTGCCATGCATGGTCTGATGTGCTGACACTGCCCTCCATTTAGCATGATGTACCAGTCCACTCCTCCTGCCCTCCATTGCCCAATTCTATGCCCCATCATTGACCTCCTGCTTAGCCTCTGTGCTTAGCTTGCTGCCCCTATTCTCCTTCCCCCTGCCCTCCGATATCTTTGTGCATGCACCTGCTCCATCCTTATTGCCCACCATATTTCATGGACCTGCCACTCCTATCTACTCTGAGTGTCCTGTTGAACTGCCACTCCCCTCCCACCTGCCTAGCATTGTCAGATGACTGTAACCTGTCCCTGCCACCTCCACCCTGCCTGTCCACATTCCATTACCCTATCCCCTTCCTCCTGTCCTCCATGGTCCATTTTACTGCCACACCCTTCTGCCCTCCCTGGTCTGTTGTGCTGCAGCTGCTCCTCCTGCCTGCCCCACGTGGTCTGTTGTGAGGCCCCTTCCGGTGAACTGTCTTGTCTGTGCCCAGGTCCTGACCCTCCCTTCTATCCTCCATGGTCCTTTGTGCATGCCCCTGCACCCTCCTTCTTGCCCATCATAGCCATTGTGCTGCCACTAACCATCCCGCTTGCCATGCATGGTCTTCTGTGCTGCCACGGCCCCTCCCACCTTCCCTTTGTGGTCAGCTAGCTGCCCCTGACCTCCTCCCACCTTCCCTCCATGGTCTGAGTGTATGCCATCATAGTCTCACTATTGCTCTCCATGGTGTGTCTTGCTTCTAGTGCCCATCCCGCCTGACCTCCATGGTCATCTTGCTGCTCCTGCCCTGCCCCCTTGCCCCCAGCCCTCTGTTTCCATGTGCAGACACCTATTCCCTCCCTCCTGGCTTGTCTGTTCTATTGTAATGCCCCTGATCCGTTCCTCCTGCCCTTTATGGTCTGTTATGCTGCAGCTTTCTCTCTTGTCTGTCCATTATGGTCAGCTAGCTACCATTGCCTCTTTCCCCTCTGTTCTCTGTTGTCCACGTGCATGGTCCTGTCCCCTCCCTATTGCTTTCTATGGATTGTTGTGCTGCACTCCCGTCCCGCATGCCCTGTGTGGTGTATTGTGCTGCTGCAAACCCTGATGCCTGCCCTGTAGGGTCAGTTTGGTGCACCTCTCCATGTCCCTCATGACCTCTGTTATGCAAGTCCATGTCCCTACCCCAATTCCTCCTGCCTTCCATGATCCAATGTACCATACTTGCGAACATTTTGAACTTGGTAAGAGGGAGATTTTGAAAAAAAAACGGGGTATTGATTTTCCCCTTTGATTTACATTGAAAAAGAGGAGATTGTAGACAGGAGACAGATCAAATAAAGCCCATTTGAGCATAAAAACATTGGACGTTTCCTGGCTGAATCGGGTCTGTTGGCATGTATGGTTGTACTACCACTGCCTCTTCCTTCTGCCCACAATGGCCTATTATATTGCCACAGCCTCTCTTGCCAGTCCTGTATTGTTGGTTTGTTGCCCCTGCCCCCCTTTCCACTGCCCTTCATAGTCTGTTGTGCTGCCACTGCCCTTCCTGCCTGCCCAGTGTGGTCAAATTGTTGCCTCTGCACCCGCCTACTTGCTTTCAATTTTCGGAGTCCGTGCCCCTGGCCTCTGCAGTATCCTAATGAACAGCTAGATTGCTAACATTCTATATTTATTACAGAAGTGTGGAACGCCTGACATCATCTTGATGTAATCAAAACTGTAATACCTAGAGCATTTCCTTTAGAAATGACATATATACACAGCAATCTAAGTTAAGGGTGTTGGTGAAGGGAAAGTTTCATATGTTCTCACGAATAGATGAGGCACAGGATTTACTGAAAGAAATTTCTGTTCTAAAGTGAGTTTGTGCCGTCAGGTTTTTTTTGCATGTTAAGCGGAGCGGAGCACTGTTCTCCATTCTTTTTTCGTTTATAACAATTGGGGGGGAGGGCCAGATCATCTGGGGTGCAGGAACAGGGCACCTATCTTAGCGAAGGAGGGAGGGGATGTGGCTAGCGGGGTCCTAGGGGAGGTCCATATTCCTGGGTTGGGTTGTAGGGGTGGGATTGAGGCTGGGGTAGAGTTAGGATTACTAAAAAATGAACAGGAAAAATTTGAACTGATTATGATTAGAATTGTTTTTTATGGAAATTTTGCGAGCTATGGAGAAAATCAAATAAAATGGGGCCAAAAATGTGTAATATAAAAATTGTCACTTGTAATGTTAATGGGTTACTTAATCCCCGGAAAAGTGGGGCTATCTTAAATTGGATAAGTACTCTCTCGCCTGAAATTATATTTTTACAGGAGACACATTTTAGGACAAATACTCCTAGGATGTTACTTCCAAAGAAATATCAGTTAGCATATTTTTCTTCTGCTAATGCAGCTGTGCGTGGAGTAGGTATTGTGTTATCCAATGTCTATGACTGGCAGGTCAAGGAGGTGCGACGAGATGGGAAAGGCAGATGGCTATGGGTTCAAGTTAAGTTACAGGAAATAGTTCTTGATTTGCTAAATGATTACGGTCCTATCGAGGATGATACTGAAGCTCTGGGTCAAATATATCAGTTAGTGGCACAAATGGAAGGGATATTAATTCTAGGAGGGGATTTTATTCAGAAGTTGTCTTTAGACACATCTAATAAAACAAAGCGACAACTTAAGCCCCAAACGGCAAAAATAATAAATAATCTAATAAAAGATTTCTCGTTAGTAGATCCCTGGAGACAGAGCCATCCCAGTCTTTTACAATATACTTGTTATTCAGCAAGATATAGATCAGCCTCCCGACTCGATTATTTTTTAGTAGATAAATCTGTTGCCAATGGTCCGGCAGAAATAGTGGTCAACTCCTTTTCAGATCATTCTCTTGTTTCATTTACGTTGAGGATAGATATAGCTGTAAAAAAAAAGGCCAGATGGCAATTTAATAAATCTTTATTACACAATATTATTTGGATGACGGAAACCAAAGGGTTTATTAAGGAGTTTTTTCAGTTTAATTTAGATACTGCACCTTTGTTTATGGTCTGGGAGGCATTTAAATCCACTCTTAGAGGTCGAATTATATCTTATAAGGCAAGGAGAGGTAACCAAAGGAAAAAAAAGATTGTGCAATTACAGACTGCCGTTGAAGATGCTAGATTAAAAGCAACCTTAACGGATACTCCAGAATTTTTTAGGAAAGAACAACTTCAAGAATTAGTTAGAGCTAAGGAAAATCTAAAGGATTTTTTTTTTTTTTAGAGGAAATAGCAGGGAGTAAGGCTTATCAACAAAAAATATATGAGGAAAGTCAACAGATTGGTAGGTTTCTGGCTTGGGCCACGAAATCTCAGAAAGCTGCACAAATAATTAGCCAAATCAAAAATACAACAACCGGTATATTAGTAGACGAGAAGTCAATAATTGCTGAGGTTTTTTTAGCATATTTTAATCAAATTTACGGAGAGGTACAGGCTATACATCAGGAAGAATTTTTGAATTATTTTGAAGCATTAGAGCTACCATTATTGTCACAACAACTTCAGGAAAGATTAAATGCTAAAATAGACATTGTCGAAATTCAGTCTGTATTAAAAAGTATGCCCAATGCAAAGGCTAGTGGAGCGGATGGGTTTCCCGTGGAAATATATAAGGCATTTCAAGAAGAATTATTACCCTTTTTGGTTGAACTTTTTAATAAGATTAAAGAAGGTATAGATATTCCACTAAGTTTTAAGGAATCGGTATTAGTAGTTTTCCTTAAAAAAGATAAAAGACCCTACTAATCTTAGTTTCTACCGTCCGATTAGCCTGTTAAATACAGATTGTAAACTGCTTATCAAAACATGGGCGAGAAGGATAGCCCCCTGTGTAGAACAATTGGTGCAGATTGACCAAAATGGTTTTATTCCAGGACGTGTGATGGCATCTAATACATATTATTTAGCTCAAGCTATTGATTATTTTTCTATTAATAAATCTAACACTGTAATAATGATGATGGATGCCGAAAAGGATTTTGATTTGGTTGATTGGATGGCTTTACTTTTTATTTTGGAAAAATTTGGTTTTCCGTTACAATTTGTACAAATGTTAAAAGATATATATAGCCATGCAGAGGCTAAACTCATTATTAACAGTTTAGAAGCAGGAAGAATTAAGATTAAACGTGGCACAGTCTGGTAATGTTAAATACAGAAATCTCTCAGTGTCTACATTGGTGCTACATGTATACGTGCAATTTTCACAATGATGTTCCCATTTGTAAGAAAGGCCAAAAATATTTTCTATTTCTACACCTTCATTTTCAAAAATGGTAAGCATATACATTAAAAATTCCTGAGCATCTTGTTGGATATTTTGTGTAAATTGTGTAGAACCAGAACACACATCCAAAAGACTACGAACATCTGAAACAGATTGTATTTTACTTCTATCTGTTGTCAATTTTTCATAAACAGAGTGCAACAGAGAACAAAATCTTTTTTGCCGATTCTCCATAATTTGCTCTTGCAAATCTTCAAGATAAAAAACAACATTGACCACTACATTAGCATAGCAGTTGATACCAGAACTATTTTCAAACTGATAACCAACAATCTCTTCAACAGTGTCGAATGTCTTTTTACCTGCAATCACAACATTATCTTGTTCTTTTCTTGAAACCTTCAGAACAGATATTCTCTAACCTTCTTTTTCGACCAACCACACGCTTTTCAAATACAGGATATTGACCTAAATTTGGAGCATACACCCTTCTTAACCTATTATACTCTTTTACACAGTTTGCATCTGCAGTAACCTTTGTCTCATCAAAATCAATCAAAAACAAACCAGATAATGTTCTGACTCGCAACAAAGCAACATATGCCATATCCTCTTTAAATACAGTAGATCCAATGTTCACCAATGCACTGTCTACACTTAACCCTTGAGATTTATGAATAGTCACTGCATATGCCAGAGAAAATGGAAATGGTTTCCTACGGACATATAAATCTTTAACAAGCAAAAAACGAACTGAACAACGACCAATTTCTTTAACTTCATCAATCTGATCAAATTTAATTTTTAAAAATTCAATTCCTTCTTTTTTCTGATAATTCACAAAATCCACCACTTTGCCCATTGCACCATTAACTAAACCTTTCTCTACATCCAAATTACGCTTTAAAATTACCCGACAGTTTACACGCACATACAGTGGTGCCGATCACGATCCTGCAAAAACCGGGTACGAACCGTCGGACGGAGCACAATCTCCGCCCGACGCGTACCCGGTCGTCAATTTTCACAAACAAGGAATTACGATTCGCACGGGTACACCATTACCGTACGAATCGTAAAAAAGCCCGACCGAACAAAAAAACACCTACCAATGCGATCCGGGAAAGCGCCGACCTGACGTTGGGACGCTCGCAGCCAGCCATTCACGACCCAGGAATCACGATTCGCACCGACGTCACCCCGCACGGTGAATATTTTGCGGCAGCCAAAAACTGCCGGGAAATCAGGACGACGCGAACAAGGACCACCAGTACGCGACGGACAGACGACGACGCGAACAAGGAGGACCAGTACGTGACGGACACACAGGACGACGCCACCAAGGAGGACCCGTACGCGACAGGACGACGCGATCAAGGAGGACCCGTACGCGACAGGACGACGCGAGCAAGGAGTACCAGTACGCGACGGACAGACATGGACCCGAACCTACGAGTCATCCCTGCCCTCATAGCAGTACACCTCCTCTACAGGTTACGACGCAGACGCCGCAGAAGGTCAGAATAACTAAGGGAGGGGGGAAAGTGGGGTGGGGTGGGGGTGGCACGACCAGGGCAGGCCACAAAACAACCACATAAGTCACACACCACACATGGCCTGGACATACCTGACTCCCATGCCCTGGTCACCACGAGGGGGTGGGGGCGTGTCCTGATAAGCCAGCGACCGCCACAACGGAAGTCCGTCACCACGCGAACCGGCAACACAACCAGACAGGTACGTCCCGTACCCACGCCTGAAGAGCGTGGGTACGAGTCGGACCACGCCCACACACATCACCCCAACAATGGCGGGACGGATCGCACCCACGTGGCAAAGGCCTGGGTACGGGCCGCACAAACATCACATAGCGTGGGGACGGATATGTACGGACCCTACCCCCACCCCGTATGCAAGGAGCGTACCCCCCACCCCAACAGTGCAAGTACGACCCGTACCCCCACCCGCGTATGCAAGGAGCGTACCCCCCATGCCAACAGTGTTAGTACGACCCGTACCCCCACCCGCGGATGGACGGAGCGTACCCCCACCCCAACAGTGTAAGTTCGACCCGTACCCTCACCCGCGTATGCATGGAGCGTACCCCCCATGCCAACAGTGTAAGTACGACTCGAACCCCCACCCGCGGACTCACGGACCGTACCCCCACCCCAACAATGTAAGTTCGACCCGTACCCTCACCCGCGTATGCATGGAGCGTACCCCCCATGCCAACAGTGTAAGTACGACTCGAACCCCCACCCGCGGACTCACGGACCGTACCCCCACCCCAACAGTGTAAGTACGACCCGTACCCCCACCCGCGAATGCAAGGAGCGTACCCCCCAGCCCAACAGCGTAAGTTCAACCCGTACCCTCACCCGCGAATGCAAGGAGCGTACCCCCCAGCCCAACAGTGTAAGTACGACCCGTACCCCCACCCGCGAATGCAAGGAGCGTACCCCCCAGCCCAACAGTGTAAGTACGACCCGTACCCCCACCCGCGTATGCAAGGAGCGTACCCCCCAGCCCAACAGCGTAAGTACGACCCGTACCCCCACCCGCGAATGCAAGGAGCGTACCCCCCAGCCCAACAGCGTAAGTTCAACCCGTACCCTCACCCGCGAATGCAAGGAGCGTACCCCCCAGCCCAACAGTGTAAGTACGACCCGTACCCCCACCCGCGAATGCAAGGAGCGTACCCCCCAGCCCAACAGTGTAAGTACGACCCGTACCCCCACCCGCGTATGCAAGGAGCGTACCCCCCAGCCCAACAGCGTAAGTACGACCCGTACCCCCACCCGCGAATGCAAGGAGCGTACCCCCCAGCCCAACAGCGTAAGTACGACCCGTACCCCCACCCGCGAATGCAAGGAGCGTACCCCCCAGCCCAACAGTGTAAGTACGACCCGTACCCCCACCCGCGAATGCAAGGAGCGTACCCCCCTGCCCAACAGTGTAAGTACGACCCGTACCCCCACCCGCGTATGCAAGGAGCGTACCCCCCATGCCAACAGTGTAAGTACGACCCGTACCCCCACCCGCGGACGTACGGAGCGTACCCCCACCCCAACAGTGTAAGTTCGACCCGTACCCTCACCCGCGTATGCATGGAGCGTACCCCCACCACACCAGTGTAAGTAGACTCGTACCCTCACCTCGAATGCATTGAGCGTACCCCCACCGTGTATGTGCCAAGCGTACATATCCTGAAATCGGAGGTGTGTGTGCAGAGTCCACCCAGCAGTGCCCTGAGACAGGAGGGGTGGTTGCCTATCACTCCCAGCAGTGCCCTGAGACAGGAGGGGTGGGTGCCTATCACTCCCAGCAGTGCCCTGAGACAGGAGGGGTGGGTGTGGAGTCCTCCCAGCTGTGCCCAGAGACAGGAGGGGTGGGTGTGGAGTCCTCACAGCAGTGCCCTGAGACAGGAGGGGTGGGTGCCCATCACTCCCAGCAGTGCCCTGAGACAGGAGGGGTGGGTGTGGAGTCCTCCCAGCTGTGCCCAGAGACAGGAGGGGTGGGTGTGGAGTCCTCCCAGCAGTGCCCTGAGACAGGAGGGGTGTGTGCAGAGTCCTCCCAGCAGTGCCCTGAGACAGGAAGGGTGGGTGCCTATCACTCCCAGCAGTGCCCTGAGACAGGAGGGGTGGGTGTGGAGTCCTCCCACCAGTGCCCTGAGACAGGAGGGGTGTAACACATGTGTGTGAGGCCAGAATTATCCACATGCATACTGGCTACAAGGGAACATGTCCCCATGAACTCATGTCAACAGACTCCACACACAAGTACAGTGATCATCAAGGATGCCACGATTGTTGCAGGTGGAGACATGGCCCTGCATGCATGGCCAAAGTAGAAGGGCTCCGTCACACACACAGCTCATGTAGACACAGCTCTGCGCTAAACATTGGGAACACCCTGCAGGGAAGAAAGCTGGGTACACAGAGGAAGGAATACACCCTGGGACAAGTGCACCATGCAGTAACTGCTTACATGAACAAAGAAAGTTACCCAACACCTTGTGATGGCACACAGATCCCAGGGTCCCACCAATGAGCAGTACACTACTACATATCCCACACACCCAAACCCTTACACACCACCAAAAACCATGTAGCAGCCCCACCAACACCAATACCAGCATAGCAGTAGTGTGATAATGAAAACAAAATTAAGCTTTATTCAGCATGAGCACAATGTCCGTGGATCGCAGGCAGTTCAATCTTCACAAAGCCCATAGGGCAGTCAATGATTCTCAGCTGGATGGGGGACACAGTGGGATGCGTGTCCCCTACCTTGCCTGCACAGTCAAATGGCATCGTCTTCCACACTGGTGAGGGCATCAGGGGGGGGGGGGAAGCAACAGGCACCGCAGGGACATCAGGGCAAAGGGGCGGCGTTGTGGGTGCAGGGATGGAGGACTCCACCACAGGGGGTGGGTCAGTGCCAAAGGCGGAGGCCAGGATGGCACTACACACCTTTGCAAGGTCCTCCAGGGAGTCCCCTGCACCCGAAGGGACCTCAGGCCCCAAGGAGGGGGGGGGTCAGAGGGATGGGTCGCAGCGCCACCGGGGGAGGGTGGAGACAGGGGGGGAGACTCAACCACCCTGACCGGGGACCTCCTTGACCGCTTGCGTGGTGGTGTAACTGTGGGGCTCAGGGACAGAGCGGCCATGAAGGAGTCCTTGGGGGAGATGTGGCCAGGAGAGCTGAGGGGAGGGGATTTGGAGGGAGTGGACTGGGTGGAATGCGGACTCCCACTATGGCTGCGTGTCACACGTTTGCCCCCCGACCCAGTGGGTGTGCCTACCTCACCCTGTGTGTGCGTGTCAGGAGGAGTGCGGTGGACCTTCCCTGCTGGTGTGGTGCCCGTGTCCGTTGATGTGGGTGCATGCCGACGTCTGGGTGTACGTGGGACAGGCATGGGAGTGGGAAGTGTGGATGGGGCAGGGGTAGGTGGGGGGAGGTCGCGCTGCAGGAGACCCACTGCTGCAGTCAGTGTGGAGTCGATGGACCTCAGCAAGTTGCGTTGGTCAGCCTGCGATGAATGAATGCCCTCCAAGAAAGCCTCGATGTTGGTGAGGGTTTTGCCGTGGGCATGGAGGAAATTAAGGATCGCAGCCTGACCAACCTGCAGTTGCCGCTGGATGTCCACAGACTCTGCATTGGCGGCAGCAGTGGAGACAGGGGCAGGGGGTGCGGTGCCTGGCAGGAAGGAGACATGCTGTGACCGGGCACGCTGGGAAGGGACACGAGCAAGTGGGAGGCGGCTGGTGGGAACTGAGGGGGCGGTGCGAGGTGTTGTTCCGCTGTCAGCTGCTGGTGCAGCCACCGCCCACTCGGAGACATCCTCCTCGGACCTGTCAGCTTCGTATTCTGACGTGCCAGTCGACAGGTCCTCGGCCGCACTATCCTCCACCTCTGTCCCACTCGATGTGCCAGCCCCGATGTCACGGCTGGCACTGGTGCTCGGTCCCTCCGCCTTGCCTGTGTCCATGTCTCCCTCTGTGTCCCCCGACGATGCTGTGGGCAGGGTGGAGAGACAGAAATTAATCAGACAGCTGTACACATCAGTCACATGAGTACAATCGACATAGGTAACACTGCATAGCCTGAAAAGGAAGATCCCTAACATCTACTAAACAAGGTACCGATGTAGGGCATGAAACACACAGTTGGTTGAGCCACCATGCCACTGAAATACCATGGAGAGCATGAGACAATAGCTAAACACAGGAAACGGAGTCTGACATAGCACCCAGGCCCTGGGGACAATCCTGCACTGCATCTGCACCACACAGCGTTGGCGAAAATACCGATGACCAGGGACCATATCCATGAACTTGAGACACATGCTGCATAGGTAATGCTGAAAACATGCCCAACATGACTCGGTCACTGCACATTGCGTGTGTGTCCAGACACATCACACACTGCCCAGACCCAGCAAGTAGAAATCAGGATTTGACACATAGGCATTGCCCGCACCAACAAGACCCTACACGAGGCAAATTGTTGAGACACAGGTGGCACCAACATCTCATAGTCTGGCTGATACACACAGGGGCAGGCAAAAAGCAAGAGTGTACGCCAAACAGCCAAGGTGCGCCTGTACAAATAATGAGGTACCAGTGCCCATCCTCAGATGAGTATAACAAGACACACAGGCACTGGCAACTGTGAGTATGTAGAAGGACAATCAGGTCAGGCTGCACAGTGGACACCTGTACAAAATAGCACGTCTATATACATGGTGACAGGGGACAATGGCACAGAGCACAACCTACGCTGTAGACACTGAGATTGTCCACGTTTATGATGACACATACACCACTGAGGAAAAGGTGCCCCAGGGGACAGTAGTGGGCACGCAACTACATGCTACTGAATGGTAATGACTGCAACACACGTCACCATCCCTGCACTATGTGTATCGCACACTCATGCACATCATGTCACAGGCCACTACATAGGACATGCGCGCTGTAAGGCATGACACATGAGAGACCAACTCCCATGTCTGGAGTCAGCATCAGTGCCAACTGACATGGAACCCACATGCAGTGAACTTGACAGTGCACAGGCAAGGTCCCACAACCTGTTACACACCACCCCCACACATGATGCTACAGTCATTGTTCTCGTGGACAAAGCGCCAGCCTACATCACCTTGTGAAGGAGTGACTACACACAGACCAGGGAACACATTGCAAGGAGGGGAAGGGTGGCAGGGGCACAGCGCTATACTGGGGCAAACAGGATCTGCACAGCACCTTTAAACCCTGCCAGTTAATTCATGCTACTGTGCCCTTACAAATGCCGGTGACACACAACGAACACACATGTACCTACCCCCTTCCGGCTGCTGCATCGCCTGTAAGCGCCTCTCCAGGTCTGGAAAGACCACCGGCAGCACACGCCTGTGGAGGTGGCTCAGACGGCGGCGGCCGCGGTTCTTGTGGCTCTCAGGTGAGTCCCCCAGCAGGAGCCGTGCAATCCTCCGCGTCCAGCACCGGATATCCTGCCAGCGTTTTCTCACCTGGGGCAGGCTCCGCCTCCGACCATCCACACCCCTCACGGCACTGACGGCGGTCAGCCAGATCTGCTCCTTGGCAGTGGCGCCTACCTGTGAGGAGGAACAAGTGACACCACATCAATACACCAGCCACATGTCACAGAGAGACATATGGGTACAAATTAGCTGGTTACAACAAGGCATGTCATGCAGCCAACGCATTGCACCTTTGTCATAGGGACATCATCCCCTGGTGAGGGAAAAAGCAGTACGTGCCACAGTGGGTACACAGGTGGAATGATGGCAATGTCACAATCAATGATCAAGGCTCACACTGTGCATCACACCCACCCCTCCTGTCTCAGGGCACTGCTGTGAGTGATAGGCCCCCACCCCTCCTGTCTCAGGGCACTGCTGTGAGTGATAGGCCCCCACCCCTCCTGTCTCAGGGCACTGCTGTGAGTGATAGGCCCCCACCCCTCCTGTCTCAGGGCACTGCTGGGAGTGATAGGCCCCCACCCCTCCTGTCTCAGGGCACTGCTGGGAGTGATAGGCCCCCACCCCTCCTGTCTCAGGGCACTGCTGGGAGACATCAGGCACCCCCCCCCTGGGACCCCCCGACAGTACATGGCATGTGTGTTACACCTGGACGCAATGGCAGAAGTCACAGTCACAACATAGGGACAGTCTGTGGCAGTGGCCTATGCACTCACCTGATACCCTGGTCGCCCATACAGCATGGAGTACTGTGGGAGGATCACATCCAGCAGAGCCATGTTCTCCTCCAGGGTGAATGGCTGTGTCCTCTCCACAGCCCTTGACATGGTTCCAGGGAATCAGTAGCAGCAGCTGGGTCGACGAATGCAAAGATGTGCAGGCAAGTGCTCCCTCATGGGACCTGGCTGCCTTATATGTGCCCTTCTGCCCAGTCTCATGCACAGGAGTACAGAGTGATTGGTCACTCACATTTGCATCCTATGTTTCCACCAATCCCTTCAAACCTAGCAGTCTGTGGGTTCTCTATCGGTTTCATTCTCCTGCATGATGTCAGCCCCACAAACACATTGCAACAAAGTAGAAGAATTCCAACTGACTTCTGCTGTGCACCTTCCAGAACAATTTCGAATTTTGAACTTGGTCTCCATGACAACCAGCATGCATGTAGGCCTTAATACTTGTCCCCTATGTAATTTGGAGCATCACACACAGGTACGGTGCGTTTCGGGGCCCTAGGGCACCCCAAATGCATGGCAACGGCCCGTACATGCATGCCTACGCTCTCCATCACTATGGGTCTGCACGCGTATGCGTACCCGTAGTGGTACGGACCGTACACACGCATGTACGCTCACTATCACTATGGGTCTGCACGCGTATGCGTACTCCTAGTGATAGTGAGCGTACATGCGAGTGTACGGTCCGTAACACTACGGGTACGCATACGCGTGCAGACCCATAGTGATAGTGAGCGTACATGCGTGTGTACGGTCCGTAACACTACGGGTACGCATACGCGTGCAGACCCATAGTGATAGTGAGCGTAGATGCGAGTGTACGGTCCGTACCCCTACGGGTACGCATACGCGTGCAGACCCATAGTGATAGGGCCGTACACACGCATCTACGCTCACTATCACTATGGGTCTGCACGCGTATGCGTACCCGTAGTGCTACGGACCGTACACACGCATCTACGCTCACTATCACTATGGGTCTGCACGCGTATGCGTACCCGTAGTGTTACGGACCGTACACACGCATGTACGCTCACTATCACTATGGGTCTGCACGCGTATGCGTACTCCTAGTGATAGTGAGCGTACATGCGAGTGTACGGTCCGTAACACTACGGGTACGCATACGCGTGCAGACCCATAGTGATAGTGAGCGTACATGCGTGTGTACGGTCCGTAACACTACGGGTACGCATACGCGTGCAGACCCATAGTGATAGTGAGCGTAGATGCGAGTGTACGGTCCGTACCACTACGGGTACGCATACGCGTGCAGACCCATAGTGATAGGGCCGTACACACGCATCTACGCTCACTATCACTATGGGTCTGCACGCGTATGCGTACCCGTAGTGGTACGGACCGTACACACGCATCTACGCTCACTATCACTATGGGTCTGCACGCGTATGCGTACCCGTAGTGTTACGGACCGTACACACGCATGTACGCTCACTATCACTATGGGTCTGCACGCGTATGCGTACTCCTAGTGATAGTGAGCGTACATGCGAGTGTACGGTCCGTAACACTACGGGTACGCATACGCGTGCAGACCCATAGTGATAGTGAGCGTAGATGCGAGTGTACGGTCCGTACCACTACGGGTACGCATACGCGTGCAGACCCATAGTGATAGGGCCGTACACACGCATCTACGCTCACTATCACTATGGGTCTGCACGCGTATGCGTACCCGTAGTGCTACGGACCGTACAAATGCCTGTACGCTCGCCATCACGATGGGTACACATACGGCAGCACTCCCACAGTGATTTGGGAACATGCACAGGCCCTCTCAGCAGCAGTACGGCAGTTTTTACACATCACTGTGGTGATAGGCGACACACATGTAGGAATAGGGCGGACATACTTGTCCATGGATGGACATACTTGTCCAGGAATGGACATCAAGGCATCGTCTGTGCATTACTACATGTGTGGGGCACAGGTGTCACAGGCTGTGATGTGGAACATGCCTCCTGAGTGGAGAAGGCACCAGATGTATGATGAGATGTGTACATGTGTACTGTGTGAGGGTGCAATGTGTGCCAGGCATGCCCTTGACTCCTTTGACATGTGTGCATGTGGGACTGCGCACTTGGGGTGAACGTCACTGGCATGGCACGGACACCAACACACGGAAGTGTCCCATGATGCCCGGTACAGGGGTCATGACACATGACTTGTCACTACCCACAGTGCACAATGTGACTATGTCATATATGTGTCCGGGATTTACATCAGGTTGATGTTGTAGCACCCTCAAAAGCTGCAGCCGTTGCAGCAACCAACATGTGGCTGTGTGTAGATTGTCATTGCACACTGTTCCCAACACCATGCCACATGTGTTATCGGATGTGAGGTGCACATGTATGCATGGGACACGGAGTAGCGTGACAAGGCCATGTCAGCAAACTCACAAGGAATGTGTGGTGAGTCATGACATGTGCACCTTCATGGCAAGGTGTGTGGGCTGGACTAGTGTAATGTCATGTGACCTGTGGCTCCAGTGTTCCGCTACCAGTCTCTGCAATCGGCATCACACTTCTGCTGATGTGTGGGTGTATGTCACTCCTGTCTTGCGTCGGGCAGTGCACTTGCACTGGGACACAGCTATTTCCATGGCGTGGCATGGGGAGGTTCTCAATCACCGTGTGTAGCTGGGTCTTGGAAGGAGTGTCACCTTGCATCCATACGTGTCCTGGGCATGTAGCACATGCCTGACTCCCTATGTGGCATGTGTGTATTGCCAGATTTACATGTGCTCAGTAGACATGAGTTGTTCTCGTAGTGCACTCACTCTTCCTTGTCACTTCCAAATTACTGCAGAGCGCCTCCTGTTGCCCGAAGAATTCCAGACTTGGCTACCATGCAGGAGAATGACAGGATCCGGCTCTACCGCTTCACCCAACCGTTGATTCTGGAGCTGACGGCGAGACTGGCACCACACCTGCAACCGCAGCACAGGTATCCTACGGCACTGACACCCCAGCTGAAGGTAATGGCTGCCCTACATTTTCTGGCCACGGGTACCTTCCAAAATACCATAGCTCATGTTGGTGGCATGTCCCAGAGCATGTTCAGCGGTGTGCTGCATGATTTCTTGGAGGCCATGTTGATTCACCTGGATGACTTCATCAAGTTCCCAACCCCTGAACAGATGACTGAGGTCAAGCGTGGATTCTATGCCCTGGGAGGGATGCCCCATGTCATTGGGTCCATAGATGGGACACATGTAGGTTTGGTACCACCACACGCACGGGAGGTGGCGTACCGCAATCGGAAGCACTACCACTCCATCAATGCCCTTGTGGTGTGTCTGTCCAATATGGTGATTTCACATGTCTGTGCTCGTTTCCCAGGATCAGCACACGATGCCTACATCATGAGGCGTAGCGGGATGCCTGATATGATGATGCAGCTGCGCAACGAACGGGCATGTGTTGTTGGTGGGTACAGTCTGTCTGTCCTGTATTCTGTATAGCCGACCAGCACGACCGCTACACCAGTTCTAACGATGTCCATGTGCTTCCCATGTAGGGGACGCTGGCTATCCCAACATGCCTTGGCTGCTGACACCTCTCCGCAACCCCATCACGCCGGCCCAGCTCCGCTATAACACCGCCCATGGCCGGACAAGGCGAGTGATAGAGAGGACGTTTGGCATGCTGAAGAGCCGATTCCGGTGCCTCCACAAGACCGGCGGTGCACTCCCTTATGCCCCGGCGAAGGTCTGCAAGATCTTCATGGTCTGCTGCATGCTGCACAACATGGCAGTTGAAAGAGCTGTGCCACTCATCCTGAATCAACATGACGAGGACCATCCACCCGTGGAGGACGAAGGGCTTGGCAATGGGGCTAGTGATGTGGAGGATGTGGAGCCGCAAGAGGACATCCGGACTCGGCTCATACGCGACTTCTTTGCTTAGTGGTGAGTACCAGGGTCTGAGTGTGCACGCATTGGTCCCCGTGTGGCATGCGTTGTGATGTGTGTCTCCACCTGCATGTATGGCACGTGGGTCAGAGGTGTGTGTGGGTGTGTCACTGGAGTGATGGTGGCAGTGATGGTAGTATTTCCCCAGTCATAATTGTGACCTAGCATGTTGTCATCCATACATGTGTCGAGTAACTGCACATGCAAGTGGCTGTGCTTTTTGTGGCTGACTTCTTGTGTGTCTCTCTTCCCCAGGTACCTGCGCATGCCGTTTGCTGGTTGCATTGTTGTGGCACTGCTATTCCTCATGGACATGACATCGTGGGCTGACTCAGCGTTACAGGCACGGACACGTTTGGAAGTCTCCATGGGGTAAGGGATGCATCTGGGGTGTATTGGGTGTGGCAGTTGTTCACGATGTGTGCACACTGCCCCGGTCGGGGTTTGGTTCCTCTGCAGACATGTGGCATCCCCATGGGACACGACATGCAGCTGGGTACACCTGAATAGATGGGCTGCCTGGTTGTCAGTCATCAGTGATGGGATAGTGGATTGTGATGATGGCATCAATGTGTGTGACACTGCCCTCGGACACATACGGTTAACATTGTCTTGACATGGCGTGGGACTTCCACATCAGCGGATGTATGGTGTATGGCAGGCTCTCCGTGAGCAGCTGTGGGTGTTTAGCTGTTAGCCGACGCTTGTGTGCCAGTTCCATGGCTATCACGCATTTGTGCTGCAGAAGGGGGGTGCCAGTGTTGGAGCCACATGTTACTCCACATGATGTGTTCATGTGTACTTCAAGTTGCCTCTGCAATCCCAAAAACATGACTAATAAAGGTGTCCCTATGCCTCCAAGGTGCCTCTTCTCAGTCAATGCTGGTGTGTTGGCACGGTGCATCCTGCATGTCTGGCATGGTATTCCCTGATTGTGGCTATGTGTCAATGTGTCGAGTGGCAAGATGCAAGCTGTGTGTGTGTGCTGAGACTGTGTATTGGGCATGATGTCCATGACTGTGTGGGTATTGTGACATGTGCCATCCCCATGCATCCAACGTTGTCCATGACCCCATTCTCTGCATCCACCGGACTCAAGCTTGCAGGACATGGTTCTGCCACCTGTCTACACATACCTGGGTGCCCCCCAGGACACGGGCCAGGATCCCTGACCTCTGCGCATGACTGTTGCTGTACTCAATGTGTCTGTCAGCACGGTTGTTCGGCCACCCCCTCAGCTGGTTCTGACCATCACGGGTGTGTATGGTGCTCCATGTCTGTCTTGCCTAATAAACTGTGACCCATGTGTCCTGTGCCAGACTCAGGCACCAGGGTGTGGATGGTTGAAGTGAACAGATGACTCAGGCATGTTTAGACTGTACAAGACACATGTTAGGTAATAATGCTACCAGCAGGCATCTACTCTTAATAGTGTAATTTATTATTGGGGGGGGGGGGACAAAGTGAGGGGCTTTCCGGGATTAAGGAATCCAAAGTTCAGTAGGGGAGTTGGTGTCCTTGCCATTGGAAATCCTCAGAGTCCATGCCACAGTCTTTGTCAACATTGGTCAGCCAGTGACCAGCAGGGCCATGTGGCAGAGAATGTCTCTTGATGCTGTGATGCTGTTGCTCCAGTGGGCCAGGTGCCAGGCCAGGTGTCCTGGGAGATGGTGATGTAGCAGCCACCCTCACGGTCCTTTCCGTGGACGACCCGGCTTCCTGCGGGGAACCTCAGCAGCAGGCCGTGACGACGTCTGGGATGCTCCGTCGGATGTTTCCTCCTCCTCCTCATGATCCCTCCCTGTGGGTGGTGATGTTCTCCGCCTTCTGGCACAGGGAGGGTCGGCCATGGTGTCGGCCATCCGACGGAGTTCAGCGTGAATCCCCTGGGACGCCGTCACTTGCTCAGCCTGTCTGTCCTCCATCCTCCGTTGGTGTACCTGTAGACAGGCTATTAGCTCCGCATGTTGCTGGGCCTGCTGGACCTTGATCCCCTCGAGGACGGACACAACCTGGGCCATGCCCGTGGTGTCCTGCCGGTATGAGTCCAGGATGTTACGGACATGGGAAAATACCGGATCCCCAGCCAACTGGTCAGGCTCGCGCCTCCGCCGTCCTCCACTCCCACCACCCCTGCCCACTTGCGTCTGGCCTGCACTTGTGGGAACATCGGGTCTCCGGGACCCCTGAGGGGTGGCATTGGCGTTGTCGACTGCCTCCTCCTGGGTGCCCGGGACACCGTGTCCCTCCTGGCGAGCCTGGCTGCATTGTGGTGTTGGGGCAGGGATCCTGGGTGTCTCCTGGGATGTGGCAGGAGTGGGGGTGGTGGTTGGCACGGTTGTACCTGATGCAGGTGCTGCAGGTGGTTGGACACCAGAGGGGCCAGGTCAGTCGGGGTCGTCCGCAGAGTGGTGAGAGTGGTCGCTGCCGGTGGGATCGGTCTCCTGCAGATCCGGGTCCTGTGAGTGTTCCCCCCCAGTGTTGGGGGGTGCAGCACGACGTTGACCTGTGTGTGAGAGAGAAAATGTTAATTTTGATCCATGCAACATCCATGTTTCATCCGTTACAAAGTTGGCACATTTCCTCTTGGAATTAGGATCTGTCTTGCATTCCACTCACAGTGCACTTGTGCATGGGTGTGTCCCTTGGGCACCAATTTGGCCCCTTTAACTATGTGTGGCACAGTCTTACTTGCTGCGTCAAGTGTGACTGCAGTCAGCAGTGGAGTGTGCATGTGTGGCGAGCCATGCATTTGCGCCTTCCTTGTAGCACTGTACATGTGCACATGGAGTGGATCCACACACTTATATGATGCAGGTGGCTGTCCTTGTGCTCGTGTACAGGTTGTGACATGGCCCTGCGTTTTGCCATGATGAAGAGGGGGGGTTCTGGCACTGGCCACTCTTGTCTACATGCACGCAGTCCACCTGCTGACGAGCAGACATTCCCACACACCAAAGGACTGATTTGCTCTCCCTGTGTCTCCCTCCTTCTCTGTCCCCCTCTCCCTCCCTCTCTGTCCCCCTCTCCCTCCCTCTGTGTGTCAGCCTCCTCCCTCTGTCCATCTTCCTGTGTCTCCCTCCCTCTCTGTCCCCCTCTCCCTCCCTCTCTGTCCCCCTCTCCCTCACTCTGTGTGTCAGCCTCCTCCCTCTGTCCGTCTCCCTCCCTCTCAGTCCCCCTCTCCCTCCCTCTGTGTCCCCCTCTCCCTCCCTCCGTGTGTCACCCTCTGTCACCTTGGCCCAGCTTCCTGGGCACACACTGTTAGCAGATCTTTGAGTGGCCCTTGGCCTGTTGATGTGAGTTTGTTTCTGATCTCCAGGCACCCATTTTGTCTGCTGTGTGTCTGTGCGCTGCTGCTGTGGTGGTGTGTGCTGCCACTCTTTCACAATGTTGGCTGTTCATTAGCTGCTGTCATGTGCAAAACAGTGCCTTCACCCCCATGTGTTGATGCAAGGCGTCCGCCATTTGCTGGCAAGTCATTCCTGTGTTGGGACACAGTGTTTGTCTGGCTGTGACCTAGGCCATATGGGCAGAGGGCATTGTTGTCTGCTTTGGAGTCGCACTATGTGATTCTTGGTGCCCAGCCTCCCGCCATCCGGGTTACCGTGTCATGTGTTGTTGTCTTCTGTGGCCTGTGACTTGACATTGTCCAGCTGGGTGCATGGGGCATGGTGGCAGCAGTGGCATGTGCCTGCTCATGGAGTGTGGTTGAGTCATGCGATGGCTTGTGGTGGTTGCGTGCCTGTTATTAATTTTGGTTGTGGTTGCAGTTCCCCCCATGTGAGGTGCGTTGTTTGTGTACTCACCCGGGTCTCGGAGTCCTTCTACTCCTTCAACTGCCTCCACCGGCAGTATGGCCATCACCCTCTCCTCCCAGGGATGGTACTGTACGGGTCTGCGGGAGGGCCCTCCTCCGGTGGCGTTGGCCTGGTCGTGTTCCTCCTGCCTCTTGGCTCTGACCCTCCTCCGCAGATTGTACCACCTGTTCTGGCAATCCTGCTTGGTCCTCCTGGTGTCCGCAACAGCATTCACAGCATCGACGATGGTCTGCCACATGGCTGTTTTGGCTGCCTGGCTGGTGCTTCTGACCAATGTTCCAAAGATCTGTGGCTCGACTCTGAGGATTTGATCAACAAGGACCTCCAACTCTCGGTGACTGAACTTTGGATTCTTGGTAGTGGGCATGGTGAGGGGTGTGGGTGGGGATGGTGTGGGTGTGGGGGGTGTGTGGATGTTGGGGGGGTGTGGATGGTTGTGTGTGTGTGTGAATGTGATGAGAGGGTGTTTGTGAGGGTGGTCGTGTGAAGGTGTGCAAGTGTAAGATGTGGTGTAGCTTGTAGTCTGGTTCTGTGGTGTCTGGCAGCAGTGAGTCTGTTGCAAAGGCTCATGGTTTGTGTGTGTGGGCCCTTTTCATTGGTCCATGGGTGGGTGTGGCAGTGTTTGAATTTTGGGTGGGTGTGTTATAAGGAGTGGTGGTGTATTGGTCCTCTGTTTGTTTTTGACAGTTGCAGGTCAGTGATTGTGTTATTTTAGTGGTTGTTGGCCATGTTTAGTGGCTGTGTGCCTTTCGAATGGTGTATTCTTGTGTTGTTTTGTTTTGTCCTTGTTGTGTACATGCGTTTTGAGCGTGTGTACGGTGTGTACATGGGCCATTTGGTTGTACGATTATGTCCTTGTGTGTGGCTTTGTACGACTCGTACATGCGGTTGTGATGTTGGGGCATGGGGTGCGCTCCGTACTTAGGAGGTTGTGTTGGGGGTGCGCCAGGAACGTACTGGGGTTTAGGTACACGGGGGGTATGACACGTACTGGGGTGGGGGTGGGGCGCGAACGTACTGGGGTGTACATAGACGGTGGTACGACACGTACAGGGGTGGGGGGGTGTACATTGACGGTGGTACGACACGTACAGGGGTGGGGGGGTGTACATTGACGGTGGTACGACACGTACTGGGGTGGGGGTACGACTGGAACGTACTGGGGTGTAGGTACACGGGGGGTATGACACGTACTGGGGTGGGGGTGGGGCTCGAACGTACTGGGGTGTAGGTTCACGGTGGTACGACACGTACTGGGGTGGGGGTACGACTGGAACGTACTGGGGTGTACATAGACGGTGGTACGACACGTACAGGGGTGGGGGGGTGTACATTGATGGTGGTACGACACGTACTGGGGTGGGGGTACGACTGGAACGTACTGGGGTGTGGGTAGACGGGGCTATGACACGTACTGGGGTGGGGGTGGGGCTCGAACGTACTGGGGTGTAGGTTCACGGTGGTACGACACGTACTGGGGTGGGGGTACGACTGGAACGTACTGGGGTGTACATAGACGGTGGTACGACACGTACAGGGGTGGGGGGGTGTACATTGACGGTGGTACGACACGTACTGGGGTGGGGGTACGACTGGAACGTACTGGGGTGTGGGTAGACGGGGCTATGACACGTACTGGGGTGGGGGTGTGGCTCGAACGTACTGGGGTGTAGGTACACGGGGGGTATGACACGTACTGGGGTGGGGGTGGGGCTCGAACGTACTGGGGTGTAGGTTCACGGTGGTACGACACGTACTGGGGTGGGGGGGTGTACATTGACGGTGGTACGACACGTACTGGGGTGGGGGGGTGTACATTGACGGTGGTACGACACGTACTGGGGTGGGGGTACGACTGGAACGTACTGGGGTGTACATGGACGGTGGTACGACACGTACAGGGGTGGGGGGTGTACATTGACGGTGGTACGACACGTACTGGGGTGGGGGGGTGTACATTGACGGTGGTACGACACGTACTGGGGTGGGGGTACGACTCGAACGTACTGGGGTGTAGGTTCACGGTGGTACGACACGTCCAGGGGTGGGGGTACGACTGGAACGTACTGGGGTGTAGGTACACGGGGGGTACGACACGTACTGGGGTGGGGGGGTGTACATTGACGGTGGTACGACACGTACTGGGGTGGGGGGGTGTACATTGACGGTGGTACGACACGTACAGGGGTGGGGGGGTGTACATTGACGGTGGTACGACACGTACTGGGGTGGGGGTACGACTGGAACGTACTGGGGTGTGGGTAGACGGGGCTATGACACGTACTGGGGTGGGGCTCGAATGTACTGGGGTGTAGGTTCACGGTGGTACGACACGTACTGGGGTGGGGGGTGTACATTGACGGTGGTACGACACGTACTGGGGTGGGGGTACGACTGGAACGTACTGGGGTGTGGGTAGACGGGGCTATGACACGTACTGGGGTGGGGGTGGGGCTCGAACGTACTGGGGTGTAGGTTCACGGTGGTACGACACGTACTGGGGTGGGGGTACGACTGGAACGTACTGGGGTGTACATAGACGGTGGTACGACACGTGCAGGGGTGGGGGGGTGTACATTGACGGTGGTACGACACGTACTGGGGTGGGGGTACGACTGGAACGTACTGGGGTGTGGGTAGACGGGGCTATGACATGTACTGGGGTGGGGGTGTGGCTCGAACGTACTGGGGTGTAGGTACACGGGGGGGTATGACACGTACTGGGGTGGGGGTGGGGCTCGAACGTACTGGGGTGTAGGTTCACGGTGGTACGACACGTACTGGGGTGGGGGGTGTACATTGACGGTGGTACGACACGTACTGGGGTGGGGGGGTGTACATTGACGGTGGTATGACACGTACTGGGGTGGGGGTACGACTGGAACGTACTGGGGTGTACATGGACGGTGGTACGACACGTACAGGGGTGGGGGGTGTACATTGACGGTGGTACGACACGTACTGGGGTGGGGGGGTGTACATTGACGGTGGTACGACACGTACTGGGGTGGGGGTACGACTCGAACGTACTGGGGTGTAGGTTCACGGTGGTACGACACGTCCAGGGGTGGGGGTACGACTGGAACGTACTGGGGTGTAGGTACACGGGGGTACGACACGTACTGGGGTGGGGGGGTGTACATTGACGGTGGTACGACACGTACTGGGGTGGGGGGGTGTACATTGACGGTGGTACGACACGTACTGGGGTGGGGGTACGACTGGAACGTACTGGGGTGTACATGGACGGTGGTACGACACGTACAGGGGTGGGGGGTGTACATTGACGGTGGTACGACACGTACTGGGGTGGGGGGGTGTACATTGACGGTGGTACGACACGTACTGGGGTGGGGGTACGACTCGAACGTACTGGGGTGTAGGTTCACGGTGGTACGACACGTCCAGGGGTGGGGGTACGACTGGAACGTACTGGGGTGTACATAGACGGTGGTACGACACGTACTGGGGTGGGGGGGTGTACATTGATGGTGGTACGACACGTACTGGGGTGGGGGTACGACTGGAACGTACTGGGGTGTACATGGACGGTGGTACGACACGTACAGGGGTGGGGGGTGTACATTGACGGTGGTACGACACGTACTGGGGTGGGGGGGTGTACATTGACGGTGGTACGACACGTACTGGGGTGGGGGTACGACTCGAACGTACTGGGGTGTAGGTTCACGGTGGTACGACACGTCCAGGGGTGGGGGTACGACTGGAACGTACTGGGGTGTAGGTACACGGGGGGTATGACACGTACTGGGGTGGGGGTGGGGCTCGAACGTACTGGGGTGTAGGTTCACGGTGGTACGACACGTACTGGGGTGGTGGTACGACTGGAACGTACTGGGGTGTAGGTACACGGGGGGTATGACACGTACTGGGGTGGGGGTGGGGCTCGAACGTACTGGGGTGTAGGTTCACGGTGGTATGACACGTACTGGGGTGGGGGTACGACTGGAACGTACTGGGGTGTACATAGACGGTGGTACGACACGTACAGGGGTGGGGGGGTGTACATTGACGGTGGTACGACACGTACTGGGGTGGGGGTACGACTGGAACGTACTGGGGTGTACATAGACGGTGGTACGACACGTACAGGGGTGGGGGGGTGTACATTGACGGTGGTACGACACGTACTGGGGTGGGGGTACGACTGGAACGTACTGGGGTGTGGGTAGACGGGGCTATGACACGTACTGGGGTGGGGGTGTGGCTCAAACGTACTGGGGTGTAGGTACACGGGGGTACGACACGTACTGGGGTGGGGGTACGACTGGAACGTACTGGGGTGTGGGTGGACGGGGCTATGACACGTACTGGGGTGGGGGTGTGGCTCGAACGTACTGGGGTGTAGGTACACGGGGGTACGACACGTACTGGGGTGGGGGTACGACTGGAACGTACTGGGGTGTAGGTAGACGGGGCTATGACACGTACTGGGGTGGGGGTTCGACTGGAACGTACTGGGGTGTACCTAGACGGGTGGGGGTATACATATACGGGGGGTACGTGTCGGACGTACGGGGGCTGGGGGGAGTGTTGGGCGCGTATGCGGGCACATGTCTCCATGGTTGCTGTAGGAGTTCGGTGCGGACGGTGTTTTTTCCATACGGTTGTAACCTCGGACGCACGGGATGGATCGTGATTCCTCGGTCGGACTTGGATTTTCACGTTTGTAAGGTAAATCGTCCGAGGACGTGTCGGACACATTTTCTGACCCGAGGACGTGTGGGGAATGATTCCCAGTGCGGTTCGTATGGACTTTTTACCATGCGAATCGTGATTGCCAGTTCGTACGGCACTTGTACGATTCGTACGGTAAAAAGACCCGATACGAGTCGCACGGGGGAATTTTTTACCGGATCGTGATCGGCACCAGTGTCTTTTCCAAACCAGCAGTTTTAGATATTTTTTTTTCTAAACAATCTAGTTTTGATCTCAACTTACCCGTTAAAATAATAGCGATTCCTTCAAGTAGTATTTTATCGATGGTTTCCATTTTGACAATTTCTTCATTTTCCAATTTTAATAATTCTTCGTTGAATATTGAACACTCACGCAGTGTTGGCATTAAGCAAATCACTGACTTATTTTTAGCAATTTCCACGTACACTTTTGCAGCAACTGCATTTTCATTTGGAAAGACATTGCAAAGTAATCGACTCTCCAAAGCTTCTTTCCCTTTTTTTGAAAGAATTCCAATTCTTATATCTTGAAGAATACTTCCATATTCAGCATCATTTGCCTGTCGCATATTTGTTGTCAGTTCTTTGTATTCAAAATTACTCCAAATGTTCACATTACCAACACTGCCTAGAGACTTTCTGGTATCTTCATGGGCAAGTGTTTTAAATACCGGTTGTCCTTTTACCGGTGTCAGTTGCAGTAGATCTCCAAAAACTATGACGTGTTTTCCTCCAAATAACACGTCATAGTCTGTTTTAAGAATTTGCTGCATTCTTAAATGCACAAAGGCAAGCATCAAGTTTGAGACCATGCTCACCTCATCAATAATGAGAAGTTTCATTTTCTTCAGGACTCTTGAAACTTCACAACAAGCTTCTCCAGATAGCTTGTGGTATTCCAATTTGTTCTCATGCTCTACTGGCAGCATTAGTAAACGATGTAAAGTAATTCCTTTAATGTGATGTGCTGCCAACCCAGTTGGAGCAGTGACAACACAAGACAAATGCGACTCAGTTTTTTTTTGCAGATAACTTGTAATTACTTTAATTAAGAAACTCTTTCCTGTTCCAGCTTGACCACTCACATACATTCGGATAGGTTGAAATGATGTACATGAGCAGTCTTTCTTTTCACGAAGTAATCCATGGTCAATCTGCTCTTTCACTTGTTGATATATTTGTTTCTGTTCAACATTTAGTTGCTCTTCCAAGCTTCCTAACTGTATTGCATTTTCTTGTGCTTGATACATTGCTGTTTCCACCTCATTCATGGCAATCGCTGCTTCATTTTCAACAATTGGTTGTCCAAGTGGATCTTGACTCAGTGCAGCAGAACTTTGACTATCTTGAGAACTGTCTCTAGCAATCTCAGCTGCAATTGTAGCTTCTTGATCAATTTCATCATTCAACATTTTCACATAATTTGCGAAAGCACTGCATTGTATGCTATCTTTATAAGCATTAAATGAATCTTCATAGCTGGGAAAGTCTCCAAGTAATTCCAGTTCAGAACGCCATGGTTTGAACATTTGCAAAAGGGCTAAAAATAAAATTCCCTTTTGTCAACAGTGTCGCAAATCAGTTTTCTGTGATTAATTAAATTTCCTTTCCTTTGCTTCACCAGACATCCTTCAGAACCAATCACTCCATATTTTCCATCGTTGATGTTCTCTGTAATATTCCGTTTAAAAGTGTAGTTTTGCAGCACTTCATAGAGACACATGTTCTCAAGATGATGACTTCTCTTTGGATAGTATGTGTCCAACATATTGGTTTTCAAAATATCTGTACTTTCAGGGTAATTTTCTGCTAAATATTCAATTTCTTGAACAGATTTCAGTACCCGATTTCGCATTCCTGCAAGACCTAGATGCACCCAAATGATTCTTCTACTTTTGGAATATAGACTTGCAGATGATAACCGATCTGAACATTCATATGCTCCAATTTCACGATGCGATAACATTTTCAAACTGAAACTGTATAATTTCTTACTTAGACTCTTCTCGTGCGAAATCTCTTCCCACATTTCTAACAATTCAGTCTTTTCTGATTTAGTAATGCAAGACGTTACATATCGAGCAACAGCAATAGAATTGTCCGCAACATACTGAATATCCATGTTAGCGTTCCACATGGATAAAATAACTGGGTTGTAGTCATTTATGTATTTCGATTCTTTGCTTCTTCTTAAGTTGTAGGTGTTTTTCGGAGACTTTCTTGTGATGGTATGTCGTACAGCTGACATGAAACTGTCCACTCTTCCTTTGGCTAATACAGGACGTGGAAATCCAAAACGACATTTGGTATAGAACTTATCCTTTGACTTGTACTTTCGTCGACAGTATTTTCCACACCTATGGCTTTGAAATCGTAAGACTTGTTCTTTTAAGTTTTTGTCTTCTCTGCTATTTGGTACAGCACATGTAGCATAATCTTCAATGAAAGACAAAACACTTTCATCTGAATCTGTTCCAAATTTGGGGGCATCCTTGACCCATAGCAACATATGTATGTGAGGAGCACCTCTTGCTTGATACTCCTTTCTCCAAAAGAAATCCACAACTTCTCCAAGAGGAGGATTCTTTTTATTGCAGATGAAAGACATCATAGCTTCAAATCTATGATTGAAATATCTGCATACATTGACAGGATCCAAAGAGCACAATTCTCCAGGTGTCTTGTATTCAATATTATTTATATTGGAATTTGCCTCTCGAAGAAATTCAAGTAAATCATCCCAAGCATACTCAGCACAGCTTATTGTAACAAACCATGTAGGAGTTCCCAAGTTCCGTAGCATGCATTTCAGTTCTCCATGTCGACGGTACCAATATTCATTAGTCCCACGCTGACATGCCATCAGATTAATCAACTGAGATTCTATATGATCATCTCTCTGATGCACTTTATCCATAAAATCCTTTGCAGTTACATTTTGCAGATGCATTCCAGTTTTTAAAATGTGATTTACTGCATATGAAAGTTCAGACAAGTCACTTTCAAACAGAAGATGAAACATATAAGGGATACATTGTCGAAATATTGGATCTTCTGCACATAATCTTGTTGTCCGATATTCAGATGCAGGAATCTGCACAGGACGTTTATCATATCGTCCACATTTTCCTGTTGGAAACAACTGCGGGAAACAACGAGCTTCCAAACTCTCTTCCCATACACTCATGGGACTTCCTCTTGCTTTTTTCATTTGAAACAACTCAATTGTATTCCCCATCACCTCTTTGGAATGAAGTGGATGTACACTGTAATGTTCATAGATCTCTTCACATCTGGACATGTCCACTTTTTCAATTTGTCCACTTAATGTTTCACTATCTTCTGCTAAATATATTTCTTCTTCTCCAACAAACACATTTCTATAGTACTCATTATTTTTTATCAGATACAATGATGCCTTTTGCACTTTTCTAACATCCACTAACTCTTGCCAGATTTTCTTATTCTTAGTAGGAACACCATTAACTAGAATGACTAGTGGCTCATTTTCTGCATGATCTACACCAATAGTTTCAACATTTTTCCTTAAATCTAATGGTAAATACACAACTCTTCCTTTCAATCTTCTTTGCAATTCTGATGGAGGTAATTTACTTGTTTTGGGCTCCATACGAACAATAGCCTGAAACGGGTGAACACATTGTATGAGAATAGACTCGTACGTATTTAAATCTATCAGCTCTGGAGGAATAGTAACCAACCCTAGATTATTATGAACAGCTCTAGCAGGCATTTTATTCTCATCTAATTTATTATAACAATATTTGCAAATACGCTGCTCACATCCCAAATCAAAACAATCCTCTACCAACAAATAAGTTGCAAATTCCATCCACTTATCATTATCTTCTATTTCACTTTTTAAATACAGATTGACACCCCTAGTCTGATTTTTATAGTGACTTCGCCGACAACAAATACAAGAAACATTTGGTCTTTCACCTGAAATTACCTTAAACTTTGTCATTTTATCCTGAAATTTTTCTGTAATGACAGGTTCTACATTGTCTTCAACAGTTTCTTCACTCTCTTGCTGAGGCCCAAAGTAACAAAACTCAATATCCTCACAGACCTGCTTCACATCTGAAACTGACCCACGCAAAAGAGCACTGTTCAACTCACTTAACTTTAGTGCTGGACTTTTTGCATAATACAACCTTCTCACTAACTTCCGCATTTGAGTATGATGTACTGCCAGCATTCTGAAATGGTGAAAAACACTTTCACAAACTTTCCTAGAAAGACAAGCCAGAGAATGACCTTGCAAACCAGTATGTTTTCTCACTCTGCAAGGGTCTAGTCCTTGCAACAGCTTAATCTTTTGTTTTACACTTTTTTTAGTATAGACTCGTAAAAAACTACATAATTTTTCAATAGATTCCTGTCGTACACTACAAACACTACTGCAATCCCAAGTGTACACAGGGTTTTTAGCACGTCTCCCTGAAACTTCATCAGCTATCACTTCTTCTGCATTTCTTTCAACCATTTTCTCTTTCTCCATTGGACAACCATCACTAACCTCATAACCTCTACCACTGGTGTCAACTGCGTACAATAATTTTTCACTTAGTGAATAACTCTCTTCATTAAAAAAAGGCTCTGAACTAGAACTGTGTTCCCATTCTCCCAAAAAAATCACAATTTTTTTTATTTTTTATTAATAACTCTTTTCCTCCTACTTTTAGCCTTCATTACATATATTGATTTATCTAGTGATCGAATTCTGTTCAACACTAAAATAAACAGTTTCCTTTTTACTTCAAAAGCCTTTTCCACAATGCTTTCAATATGCTTCTTCTTTTTATAAAATAAAGCTCTCTTTTTATATTTCTTTACATCTTTCAGCAAATTATGCACTACTCTCTTGTAAAATATTTTTTTGCGTAATTCCTTATACTGATTTTGTCTTCTTTTACCATACTTTATCTCCTTTGACTGAACGTTTGCTTTTTTACTTTTCCTCTTATTTTGCTTTTTTTTCTTACTCAAAAAAATATTTGAAGTTGCAGCATTCTCTACATTCTGTTTGCTCCTACAAACATTTTTAATAAATTGCTTTGTGATTGTTAGAATTGGGAATCTCTAGTTGGCGCAGGTATGCACTTGCGACAAGCAGGGACTCTCAATTCTAAGTCAGGATAAGGGGATCACCCTTTCAAATAACCCCTGCTCACCCTTTAGGTAGTGTGGCGCAAGCAGTCAAGACTATTCTCAGGGCGTCATAGGTTAAGCATTTGTGACCACATACAGTAATACAATGACACACCACAAATGGACACCAGTCAAGGTTATATCAAAAATAGTTCTCTTTATATAAGGCTTAGCAAAAGACCAGAATAACGATTCAAATGACCACAGTATTATTTTAAAGTTCAATGTTCTTGTAAAAAAGCTTAAAATGCAAAAATAGGCTTCTTTTACTCAATTCAATTTACTCAAAAACAAGGAAAGTACGAGTCAAACAATCGGTGCGGACTCTGGGGTCCGTGACGCGCAAGCTGCGGTGTGAACAGAACAAAGTACCTTAAGTTTGTGGGGTCCGCGACGGACAGTGCGGGACAAGTTGATGGGTCCGGGTCGTAGTTCGGCAGCGTATTCAGGTGCAGGTCGGGTCGCGGCGTCGGGACGCGGCGTTGGTACACGACCTTCAGGGATACGTGCGGATGGCCCGGATCAGCTTGCAGAGTCCATGGCGTTCGGCGTTCGAGCAGTACCTTCGGTGCAGATGGGCGGCGACACTTCTCGGCGCCGTACAGCGTACGGGGAGGATCAGCGTACTGCGGCTTCTCGGCTCTGAGTACGGCACGGTGCAGTACGTTAGCAGCGTACGGACCGTACCTGCGGGATGATGGAACTTGGGTCCGGCGTACAGGGTTCGGCAGCCAGTGATGTACATCTCGAATCGGCGGGGAAGGTTAGGTGCAATGCGGCCGGGAGGGATACGGCGCGTACTAACGCTTTTCGATCAGCGTAGACGCACGGTGCCGGGCGGCAAAGACACGGCTTCACGGCGGATGGTGTACGAGGTGTACTGGGGCCAAATCCACCGGGAGACAAGCACAGATCGTCCAGGCAACTCAATTTTTGAAGGCAGATGAGTCCAATGGTCCTGGGACTCAGTTCAGGGGGCAAGCTCTTCTTCCAAGCCCTTGGAGATAGTTGAAAAACAAAGTGCAAAATCTCTTTCAGTCTTTTCCTCTCATTTCTCAGCAAGGCACCAACTGCAGGCCAATCCCTCAGGTCAGGGAAAGTTACTCCTCCTTCAGCTTCTTCCAGGTCCTTCTAGTCAGGCAGAGTTCCTTCGTGGTTCAATCAGGATCTGATTTCTTAGGAGCAGGGCTCCTACATTTATACTAAGTTTCTTTTGTCTTTACAGGCCAGGGGGGCCTTTGCATAATCCCAGTCCAGTTCTTTTCAGTGAGGAGCACTTTGTTGTTGGGACTCTGGCTTCTTCTTTCAGCAGGCAGGGCAGAGACATCAGACGCTCCCCAGGGGGTGGAGCCAGCAATGTGGAGGCAGAGCACTGCCCTATTCAGAGTCAAGGTGCACTCCTCCCACCCATCCTGGTGTAATCTTTCTATTCACCACCTGGCAGCCCCAGCCTGTCTCCTGGAACTTCCCAGCCCTGTCACTCAAGCTACACACAAAGAAAACAGCCCTCCCCTCCAGAGGCGGACTGAAATGGTTAGGCACGCAAAGGCTAACTTTCTAAAAGTAGCATTTGCAAACCCAGGATATTAAAATAACCTTTACTAAAAGATGTATTTTATTATTCTGAGTTCAGGCATACTAAACATGAATTTCTACCATGCTTCCTGAGCCTGCTAGGATTATAGAGTGTTATAATCTAGCAGCCCATTCTGGCCTATGGAGAGCACGTAGCCTTGCAATAGTGAAAAACGAAAATGGCTCTAATTCACTATTAGGACATGCCACACAACTCAGGGCATGTCCTACCTTATCCTTACAATGCACCCTGCCCTAGGGCCTACCATAGGGGTGACTAATATGAAGGTAAGGGAAGGTTTAGGGACTGGCAAGTGGGGACACTTTCCCAGTCAGCATGACAGTACCAGACTGCATGCAGGTTCTGCAGTGGCAGACCTTAGATACATTTTACCAGGCTGCTTCTGTGGGTGGCACAACCAGTACTGCAAGCCCACTAGCAGCATTTGGATATACAAGCCCTTGGCACCCCTGGTGCACTCTACTAGGGACTGATAGTAAACCAAATAGCCAAACATGGAAGTCAATTCACATAATACATTTTACCATAGGGAGAGCATATGCACCTTAGCACTGATCAGCAGTGGTAAGGTGCCCAGAGTCATAAAACAGCCAACGTCGGGTCAGAAAAAATACAGGAGGAAGGCAAAAAGTTTAGGGATGACCCTGCAAAAAGGGCCAAGTCCAACAGTGATCTTACCAGAAGATTTTTTCCTTTTAGCCACATTATATTTTTCATTCAATACTTGTGGTTGATGTTTCTTCAAATAATCCTCCTATCTCTGTTCTTTTCTTTTTCTGGCATACTTTCTCGATTTTAACGTTGAAAAACAGTATCTGCAAAAAAGAGTCACAAATAAATGTATATTAATAACTTTCAAATTTACAATATTCCATTACTGTACAAACACATTTTATATAAAAACAGACTAAAAAACGATAGCCCTGAACCACAAGTGTGACGATGATTAAACCACTACATACATAATGCATACTACTTTGAAGCAGTTCATGCCCTAAAGCCTACCTCACAAAAAGACTACATGCTAACTAACTGAATGATTACAGTACTAAAAAGAGACACACTGGGTGAGTAACAGGGTGTTTGCTAGAAGTGTATGAATACTAACTGGGGAATTGAAGCTGCGAAAGACAACTGTGTAGCTCATTAGAGAACTGAATGCATACTGGATAGGCATTTAAAG
Organism: Triturus cristatus; assembly: GCF_964204655.1. Classification (NCBI taxonomy): domain Eukaryota; kingdom Metazoa; phylum Chordata; class Amphibia; order Caudata; family Salamandridae; genus Triturus; species Triturus cristatus. The sequence continues at coordinate 1,268,076,056 of NC_140579.1, read as the reverse complement.
CAGTCCATGTGCTAAGGCCCGGCTCACTGCATGAGTACTTGGGTACTGACTGAATGATTAGACTACAGCAAGGAGACTGCCTGGATGAATTTAAAAGTGGTAGACTTTTCGCACAGGGAATGAATTAGTACTTGGTACTAAAAAGGTCACTAAAAGACTGCAAAGGGAGTGACAAGATGTTTGCTGGACTATATGGATATTGACTAGGGAATTGAAAGTATAAAAGTGAAATCTCTAGGTGGTTAAAAGACTGCATGCATAGTGCATAGGGGTTTGAAGCAGTCCATGTGCTAAGTCCTGGCTCAGTGCATGAATAGACAGTAACTGAATCATTAGAGTACTGGAAAGAGAGTGTCTTGGTGAATTTATAAATGTTTGGGTTTTGGCACAGTGAATGAATTACTACATGGTGCTGAATGGGTCACTATAAGACTACAAAGAGAGTGATAGGGTGTTTCCTGGAAGTGTATGGAAACTGTCTAGAGATTTGAAGGTGTGAAAAACAACTGTGTAGGTGGTTAGAGAACTACATGCATACTGCATGGACATTTGAAGCAGTCTATTTGGTAATGAATGGTTTACAACTTAAGTACTTAGAAACTGACTAAATCATCAGACTACTTCTAGGACAGTGCCTGGGTAAAAATATTAAAATTTCTGTTCTGGGGCAGTAAAGACAATACTACATGGTACTGTACTTTAATGTCAAGGCATGACTCATTTAATCAGCACATAAGCAAAGACTGGCTTCTAATGCTACTAAAACTTTACAACATGACAGGTTTCAAAACAGTTTTCGGTCAGCAAAAGCACGATGTTACCAAACGCTTCTCTGACAGTGGTTCCCAAATGTACACATACTCACAGTGTGATTCTAGACAAGCCCACTATCCCTAGGAGTTTACCAAACCTCATTCACTACACTGGAACTGGTAAAGGAACTGCACACAATCTACATATTACACGACTGCACTTTAGTGTCAATGCCTGACTCATTTAATCAACACATAATCAACGTATAAGCAATGACTGGCTTCTAATGCTACTAAAACTTGACAACATGACAGGTTTAAAAACAGTTTTCTGTCAGCAAATTCACGATGTTACCAAACGCTTTTCTCACAGTGGTTCCCAAATGCACACAGACTCACTGTGTGATTCTAGACAAACAACACTATCCCTTGCACTACATCAAAACACATTTCTTCATCTAGAAGTAGTACTATATTTTAGTATAGAAACATAACATAACTCATTTCACAAATTCATAAACAATGCCTGGTTTCTAATTCTACCAAAATATAAAAACTGCACAGTTATCCCTCTACAAACACATGAAAAACACAAATGCTTATCACAGAATGGTTTCTACATGCACACACACTGTCAATAAGATTGTAGAGAAAAAAAAATACTCCCTACACTTTAGCAGAAAAAATACATTAGTCTGACTAAAATAAAAATAGTCTACATACATCCCCTCACAATTAAATAACTCACCTTTCAAGATGTTTTGTAGATTAAGAAGCATATCAGTCAGACACCAGATATCAGTCACACATCAGATTTTCTTATACAGAATCTCTGCACTGTGCACCTGTCAGCAAAACCAAAGAATGGCAAAGTTTCCCTCTCATTTTCCACACATATACATGTAAACATCAAATCACATTCCTTCCCACATAAATTCAAAAGCAAACACACATTTCTATTGGTTAAACATTTCAACCCTTTCCAAATGACATAAACTTCAACCCTTCCCCAATCTGCCTTCTGCCCGTTACCATAGAAACAGGTCATGGAAAACTGTACTGAGCACACAGGTCACAAGTTCAGCACACACAATGTTGCTAATCAAAACAGCAAGTGTGCTTGACTTCTCAACATATCAGCTTATCATATATAATGTTCCTTACAATCTGTTTTTGTTAACCAATAAGTATCAAGCGTTTAAAAAACAGAAATAAGCACCCTACCTTTCAGTGTAGAAGGTTGTCAAACAACCAATGATTTCTTGTCTTTTTTCAAAATTGCATCTTAGCCACCATTTTAGAAACATCTTACTTTCCAAACTGCCATTTCATTTACAGAGACCAACAGAGTGCATCCAGACCTCCTTACAAGATGCTTACAGTGTGGATTGTGGGACACAGCTATATTTTCTGGAGCCAAAGGTATGCAGAAAACAAAGGCATTCACAAAGACCTAGGTTTGCCAAATGTAGACATTAAATGGATTGGACAGAGAGGGTTAAAGTGGCACCAATGATGCCATTGGTGAAATCCTTCATGCAAATCCAACACCCTGACCTCATAATAGTGAACTGTGGTGGCAATGACCTAGGCACATTGACTGGGGTAGGTCTGGAAATGCTTATGAAGGACACCTTTGCACAACTGATTTCACTTTTCCCTAAAACTGCCTTTGTGTATTCTAACATATGCCAAAGGCAGAAATGGAACTGGTCCGATCATTTTTGTCCACAGATTGAGAAAGCTAGGAAACATGTGAATAAATCTGTTTCTTCTTTTCTCCGAGACTACAGAATGGGGTCCATTTACAATAACAATCTGCGCTTTCATATGCTAGAGATGTATAGGAGAGATGGAGTACACTTTTCTGATGAAGGAAACAGAGTCTTCCTCAACAACTTTAGACTCTGTATAGGTACTTACTTATAAGTACCAAAAACTCTCAATGAACACAACGGCTCTTTTTAGAGCCACTCAAGAACTAAACACTTAAGCTTAATCTTTATCTCCCAACAATTTCATTTTTTTTCCCTTGGATCCGCGCACCCACCGCGAGAGGATCCGTGCATCCAACGCGATAGGATGCACGCACCGTGCACGCATTTTGCCGCTTTAAAAAAAAAAAAAAAGGGGGGCCCAGGGGGTCCTTCTGGGACCCCCTAAGCACCTCTAGAGGGTCAGAGTATTTCTGCCCCCTTTATATGTTTTACGCACTTATTCCCCTTGCTTCTTCAGCCTCGCTTCTACCGAGGCAGAAAATGGCTGCCAACAGTTCCTGGTTTCGAATGTAGAGAGACGCTCGACAGCCAATTAGCATTCAGCGCGCGATCGGGAGGGTGTGCGCTCCGTTCGGGGAGGGTTTGCTTACGGTGCGGGTACGGTCCGCGGATCCTCCGCGGCCATAGATATCACTAACTTTTTTACCCTAATTTTCTCAGGAACTACTGAACAGATTCACACCAAATATGCAAAAGGCACGAGTCCGAACTGAGGACTACCTCTTTGCCAAATTTGGTGTCATTCCGTTCAGCGGTTCGGGCTGTAGCTGCAACAACAGATCCTATGGGAAATTGCATGGGGAAAACGCGTTTTGGGACCCCCCTTTTTTCTCGGCCCCTGCTTGACGAATCACCACGAAACTTTCAGGGAAGGAGCGGAGCTGGCCAAAAGTTTGGAGAATTTCGCGAAGATTCGTCAATCGGCGCCAAAGAAATTCCCAATAGAATGTTGCGGATTTCCTATGGAAAATAGGTCCTAACTATAACTATCTACTGGCGACCGCCAGTAGATAATATATATTCACAGAGAAAACCATAGGTTTCAGGGGTGTTATAGTTAGCTGGACATTTCACTCATACAAAACCATAGAAATTCCTTTGTTATAGTTAGTTCAGCTAACTATAACTCGCGCGCCCGCAATGCACTGCTGATGATGTCACATATTACATCATTCATGACATGGTCAGTGGCATCACTGATGACATCACTGATGACATCTCAAATGACATCACTGATGACATCATCCAGTGAATGTGGTTTAGTTTGAAATTGAAATATGTATTATATATATACCAATCTGTATTGAAGATTGAGTGGATATATAACTGTCTGGATGGAGGATTTAGTAGCTGCCTGACTGTCTGTTTAAGTGAGTAATTAAAAGTGTCTCACTTAATACATGGATTAGTAACTAAACTATGTGAATGTGTGCATCACAGTCTCTGTTGTTGCATAACATGCTGCATCAGTTGGTCACTAACTACATGAGTGTGTATATTAGTTATTGATTAGTTGGGTGAGTATTTGTATGGGACACTGAGTTTGTGTGTGGTTGTATGGGGCGTGTGTAACTCTATGCATAGATGTGTGAATGGTTGACTGACTAGGTGTATAGTTTTAAGAGTGCAAGTGGAAACAGTTGTTTGGGTGACTGAGTGTATTTATTTGTGTGTTGGTGAGCGAATATATGTTTTAGTTGTACATCTTCAACAAAGTAAAAAAATAAAAGGCATTGTATGTGAGAGTTGGTGTATATAAATAAGTATATATAAGAGTCAGTGATTGGGAGAGTAACTATATGAATGAGTGTATAATTGTAATGCTGATTTTTTAACATATTAACTATGAGTTACTATGTGTTTGAATAAATGAGGTGTTGTGTGTATAATTGTGTAAGTGAGTAAATGTAAGTGTGATTCATTTTTTTCATGAGTGAGTAGGATGACTGCATACCCGACTAAGATGACTGCTGATGTATCAATGTCTATATATGTGTATAAGTGCATTTGATAGTGTTCTATTAATTAGTGACTGCATGTATAAGTGATTCTGTTGTTAAACGGGTAGTTGTGTGTGTAGACTTAGGAATCACTGAGTGGGTATGTAGTAACTGGTATTGGTGTGTCAATGGTTTCAAATATGGTACTCTGTATTTTACAGTGAGTGATGAAAGGTTATACTAGTGTATGATGAGGTGTATCAGATTGTCACGTGGATGATGTCATCAGTGATGTCATCAGTGATGTCATTTGAGATGTCATCAGTGATGTCACTGACCATGTCATGAATGATGTAATATGTGACATCATCAGCAGTGCATTGCAGGCGCGCAAGTAATAGTTAGCAGAACTAACTATAATGGAGGAATTTCTGTGGTTTTGTATGAGTGAAATGTCCAGCTAACTATAACACCCCTGTTGGAAAACGAGGCAGCATCTGTGAGGCCTGCACAAATAACATGACTACATTTGTCCTTCACTGGGAACCATCACCCAATTGTAGCGCCTGACTCTCAGAGGGTAGCGTTGCAGAGCAGTCTGAGGCTTACTCAAGGGAGGTGGTGTGGGCTAGTAATCACCATTTGCAGGTGCAAAAAATATAACACTCAATAATTGATTGTCCAGTCTGTACTTTGCTTTATAAAAGTAAGAGTACATTTATTAAACACACACACTACTCAATACTATGCACCAATTTACAAATATACATAAGCTGTTGGAATTACTTTGTGACATTGCATAACATATCCACCCCTCCCGCAAAGGGGGGGTGGGGTCTAGTACCACCACTCCCATGTATGCACATCAACTTGCGCCCAATGCAGATAGTTGAACAAAACCTGGAGCGAGGGCCCTGCGCACTGGCACCATCCCAGTGGCGACCCACCCCATTACCTCAACAAGCATTAAAAAGGGGTAAGCTTGGTGACACATGACCCTGACTGAGCATTTCCTACCGACCATAAAGTATGCACCTCTATATCTTAAGGGCTAGCAGTCTGGGGACTTCACCTAAGCGCAGCAGCAGGAATTCATGTTTACGCACACTTTAGAATGACAGTACTCATCACCTTGGTTGATCATTTGAATGCATTTCAATTACAGCCCCTAAGGGCATCACAGGATTGCGCATATACAGCCAGACACCCTAGCAGGACTGTCTGGCAACATAGCCCCCCTTGGCTTATGACATCTCCTTACACATGTGACTTACAGTCCCTTCAAAAGAAGTACTCCTGGCAACTACACTTCTCCTGCAGTGCGCCTCTTCACTTTAAAAGGAATCACAGGTAAAAGCATGGGATTACGTAAATACAGCCAGACCCCCTAGCAGGAAGGTCCAGCAACATAACTCCATTTAGCTTAACATCACCTTACACAGGTACTTCACTTTACACGTGTGACTTTCAGTCCACCTAAAAAGAAATAACCAATAGTAAATGCATTTCGGTGCAATTACACCACTTCACCTCCAGTGGATGCCCTTCTCCAGACATCCCCAACTCAGCCCTTCACTCCATGATGCACTTCATAGTACACCCTCAGCTGTAGAACATAAGTTACAGCCTAGAAGGTGTTAAAGGCTGACTGAGCCCATGAGGGGTTATTCTTTCAGATGCCCTATGAAGCTTATGGTTGGACTGTTCTTCTTTATGCTGGGGGAGGCTGCGGTGCTCCTGCAGCCCCCCTGCACCCCTTTTCACACATGAGGGTGACCCCCTCCTCTGGGGGCCACCAGGCACCAAAATGGCAGATTTGCTCGTGCTGGGGGGGGGGGGGAAGACTGCGCTTCTCCAGCAGCTCCTCCAGCACCTTTTCACAAGTGAGGGTGACCCCCCTCCTCTGGGGGCCACAAAGCACCAAGACGGCAGATTTCCGAATGCCTGGCGAGGCATTATGGGGCGCTGCATGCTCCTCTTTACCAGCCCCAGCCACTGGGAACACTCTCCTCCGCCCTCGGGGTCTCTGATTCAGCGGGGTGCTGTCTTCACTGGCTCCCTGCGCCAGCCTTTCGCCTGGCTCTCCGCCGTGGCCTCTCTTCTCTCTGCGCAGAGACCACACCCCAGAGAGAGCTTCTCTTCCTGTGCAAGCACTTTTTAAAAGTTGAGTAGGGGGCTGGCAGGAAGTCTCTGTTGGTCCTATCAAACAGCGACACATCATGTCCCTGCCCCTGCTCCCTCCTTCTTGTCCAGCCTCTGGGTTTGTTCAAAATGGCGTTGTCTAGTGTCTCTGGCCACATGTCTCTGAAGCCTCATCCCCCACGCTGCCTTCCCTCCTTGGTGCAGCCTGGTGCCTGGCACCCAGTGACAGCTGCTAATGGATGAGCCTGTAGCCCCACCCATCTTCTCTTCGTGGAGAGGAGGCCCTAGCTTGTGGAAGAAAGGTTATCAATCCATCCAGCTGAGGTCAGCCCTCAGCCTGGCTCTGGTTATGGCTGGCTCAGAGAAATATGACAGTTCTGGATGACCCAAAAGCAGTGCAAATATGACTTTGGACTCTGCAGAATACTTCTTTTCACATTTGCCACATTGGACTTAAGTGCGTGTCTGGAATCTGTAGGCCTAATGGAAGTTAATCTAGCCCCTGGCTCATTCCCATAGAGGAATAATGAAGTGAAAAAACAGTAAGACACACTGACTTTTCCTGGCATGCTTCATTCCAGTGTATAAAGCCTATTCCATGTCACCACCCAATACTGCATAAGTCCTGCCACACCATTCACTTTGTAGTTGCTCTTGGACTGCGCACGCTAGGAATCTCCCCTGCGCAGCCCGTACACGTGTGCACACGCATGTACACATGTGTCTGCATGTAACCAGCTTGGTGTCCCTTACTCCAGCTGCTGAACAGTGGCCTGGTCAAGCCAGGGGAACACCAGTAAAATCCCCATGCAGTCTCTTACATCCTGAGTTCACTGTTGGGGACTCCCAAATTATGAGGCTCCCCCACAGTAAAAGTTCAAAAATTAGGTGCTCAAAAAGCAAAAAAATCCGGGTGGCCCTTAGTGTCAGAACCACCTTCTAACAACCCCTGAAACCTATGTTTTTTTCTGTGAATTTCTAAGATTTTGAAATGCTAATTTCGAACTATAACATCTCTGAAACCTATTGTTGCTTCAGTGAATTTCAAAGGTTTTTTAAATGCTAATTTTTAAGTGTAATAGTAGTTATACCTATTTTTGGTACTGATTTTCTACAGTTTTTTTAACTGTTTATTTATAAATATTTTATTCATTAAATAACATTATATATTTCTCTGAAAATTGCAAAAAAAAAAAAAAATTAAAACAGAAATATTGTTTCATTGTTTGGTTTTATTTTTTTATTTTAATATATTTATATTATTTTCTTTTTACATTTTTTTTTCCAAACTTTTTTTGGAGTTGCGCACCCAAAGCGTACACATCACGGTGGGTGCGCGGATTCTACCCGCCATTTTAGAAACGTCATAAAGGATCTGCGTACGGTGTGCGACGGCTGCGTGTTTTTCCGTTACATCATTGTGGACTAAACACGAGGAGGCCAGAGAGGGAGAGGCAAGTTCACAATAATTTTTATTGGATCCCAAGGGTACACAAAGCGCAATAGTTAGATATGTCTTTAGCTCCTTAACGTCAGGGACCCAGGGGGAAGTTGCACGTGTGAATCTTCCTGTTCTTCTGTCAGGTGAAGGCCGTTTCCTCCCAAGCACGAAAGAAGAAAAAAAAGAAAGAAAAAAAACGATGTTTAGAACGGGACCTCGTTTTGTTTCAGCAGTGCACTGGGAAAAGGGAGTGAGGAAGAATCACCCGGACCGCCACCATGTGGAGTGTGGAACCGGGTAAGGGTTCCTGGAGTTAACGGAGCCCTCCCTCCACCCTTGATGGGCCGGCTGGCGAGGTACTAATGGGCTTTTTGGTAGTAAACCACCCACGAACCCTGGTACGTACCTTGGGGAGCCACTCACCTCCTGGGGTATGGTTGGTGTTGTCGCGGTACCGGAAAAGATCCGGTTCCTTCTCTTGTGGCTGTCCCTGGTTCCCTCGCTTTGCGGCCGCTTCTTCTTCGTGATGGTGCCTCCAGGCTCTGTTGCGTCTCTCCTGGTCAGGCGCTTCGATCTTGGACGCTCTTCGTTGTGCGGCAACTGAGCTCCTCCGATAGCTGTCGAGGTCTGTGACGTCCTCTTCAGTCTGGACCTCCGGCGTAGCAGCAGCCTCTCCTTAGGTCCCGTACCGGTCTCAAAAAGCGTCTCTTCCTCGTACGTCACCCTGGTGCGATCAGGTGACGAGGTCACATGGGAGATCACGTCATCGGAGAGATGACCGGAATTAAAGGGGCCGCTGGCTTCCCAGTACTGCGATGTTCCTGGGGACTGTGAACAAAAAACAGGAGAAAGGTAAGGGGATATTTGTCCGTCGTCTTCTCCCTGAAGGGGCGTCTCGTGACAATCATATACATCTAATATTACGTGATGTGCGCGATTGGTATGCGACCAGTCCGCGCCATATGCACATTATAGTACGCAATGCTTGCGCGGTGGCGGGTTTCGCGTGACGTCATATACGTGCTGGGGCGCGCTGGGTGCACGACTCCCACAAATTTTTTTTATGTTCTAAAATGATATGTATGTGTGTTTAATATACATATTAGGGCAAGAGACTATCTAAGATATTGATAAAAATAATATATTTGTACTTACAATAAACTTATATTATTTTTGTGACCTAAAAAAAAAAGATTTAATTGGTTCATAACATTTCCCACTGTAACTATTGAAGGACCACACCCATTTTAATCATTCTTGTTGGAGCATCTTTAGAGAGACATCGCTTTTCCTACAAGAACCCTTTGTGTTTGTTTTTTTTGGTGTTTTTCAAAAAATATCAAACAAAATGGCATCTGGACAGCAGCAGCAGGAGGAAGTATCTTCTGAAGAAGAATTCTTGCAGGAGGCACCACGTCCACAGAGGCCGGAATCTGTTGTGTGGAAATTATTCACTTTTCCACCTGGAGAGAAGAAAGTAAATGCGAGAAAGGTGACGTGCAAAATTTGTGACCGAGTCCTGTCAAGAGGCAGTGAAAAAAAATACTCGTGGCACTGCTCTATGCACAAGCATCTCCGGATAACACATCCTCTCAATCTTTCTCGGGAGGAAATGAGGCGAGCTGCTTTGAACCCCTCACCTGCTGTGGCAAGTACATGTGGAGCGTCCTCAGGAACACCTGCAATGGGCATTAGGTCAGAATTTGCCTTTCTCGAGCAACACTGCGTGAAGTGTAAGAAACTTATATGCTTCGGTGAGCAGTCGGTGGATGCAGTTTGTGCTGCACAACGCAAGCATCGTTGTTAATTTTTTTGTTTTTGGAATGATAAGTAATTCCAAATGTTTCCTGTTTTATTTGTTCTTTTTTTTGTTCATTTTTTGAAAAAAAAAAAATACAAAATTGTTCAAAAAAATAAAAAAAAATACAACATAAAAAAGAAGAAAAAAAAAGTTCTTATCAGAACTACCATATCTGGTTAAAGAAAGAACTATAATTGCAAGGTAATGTGCAAAGGTTTGGTTGAATATATGTATACAGCATGATTGACTGAAAGAATGCATTAGTAGTGTATGGTGAATTTATAGGTGAAGATTTATGAGGAAGTACTGCAGCGTGACACTGCAAGCTCTTTAGCTGCACTGCGGCACTTCCGAAGCACGGGGATGTGACATATGTACATGAATATGTTGCAACTCTGTGCTTCCCTCTGCACTGCTGCACAAACTGCAGCCATGCAGTGACACAGGCACCCTTGCACCATGGTGCAAGGATGTCTGTGTCGGGTGGAGATTGTTTTTGTGCAGGAAGGGACACTTTCCTGCACAAAAACAATCAGTAAAGGCATTTTCCTCTTTCAATGTACGCTGTGGAATGCAGCATGCATTGAAAGAGGAAAAAATGAGGAGAAATGAAAACAATTCTCCTTGTTGCGCCTTGCTACACCAACTCTAGGATGGCGCAGCATTCACACACATCTCCAGATTTACGATTTCTCATAAATCTGGAGATGTGTCTTGTTCTATGGGTGTTGCGTGGGAACACCCACAGCAACACCTATGGGACGCCCCTTCAACGCAAAGTTCTGTGAATGAAGGGGTCATACTTACAAGGAGAGGAAAAACCACACAGGGTGGCTTTTCCTCTCCTTGTAAATACGACCCCTTCATTCACAGAACTGGCGCCATCACTACGTTACAAAAAGTGACGTACTGGTGGTGCAGGGTGCTTGTAAATCTGGCCCATAAGTGCTTAGGTATTGGCAGACTGATACAATGAAGAATTGCACGAGACTGACAGGAGGTATCCTACGCTGCATGGGTACTACTTCAGTATTTAATGGAGTGGACTAATAGTATGTATCTGCTTAGAGATTGGTAGGGATTATGCACAGAATATTTTATGTGTACTTGTGTTGGTGCCTAGGTCATTTTATAAGTATACCACTAGTAACTGGAATGATGACAGTGCTGCAAACAGAGTGAACACATAATTTATAAGTACTTACGTATTGGTGGAGTGATAGGATAAGTAGATAGTGGTAGATAAGTGATTAAAGAAGTGCATGGGACATACTGGACGATTCATACACTGCATGAGTACTAACTGGGTATTTAGAAGAGTGTATCAATAGTATGTAGCTAGTTAGAGGTCTGCTTGGATAGTGCACAAAATATTATAGATGTACTTGTGTTAGTAGCTCGGCCATTCCATAAGTTCATGACTAGTAACTAGAATAATTACAGTTTTACAGAGTGTATAGTGAATTTATAAGTGCTTAGGTATTGGTGGAGTAATATGATAAGTAGATAGTGCTGGATGGGTGATTGGAGAAATGCATGGGACAGACAGGAGGATTCCTACACTGCATAGGTACTAACTGGGTATTTAGAAGAGCGTATCAATAGTTTGTAGCTGGTTAGAGGTGTGCATGCATAGTGTACAAAATATTGTACCTGCAGTTGTGTTTTTGACTACGCCATTCCTTAAGTATACGACTAATAACTGGAGTAATTTCAGTGTTGCAAAGAAAGTGCGTGCTGAATTTATAAGTGCTTAGGTATTGGTGGAGTGATAGGATACGTAGATAGTGCTGGATGGGTGAATGGAGACGTGCATGGGACAGACATATGGATTCCTAGACTGCATAGGTACTAACTGGGTATTTAGAAGAGCGTATCAATAGTATGTAGCTGGTTAGAGGTCTGCATGCATAGTGTACAAAATATTGTACCTGCACTTATGTTAGTGGCTAGGCCATTCCTTAAGTATATGACTAATAACTGGAGTAATTTCAGTGCTGCAAAGAGAGTGCATGCTAAATTTATTAGTTCTTAGGTATTGGCAGAGTGATAGGATACGTAGATAGTGCTGGATGGTTGAATGGAGAAGTGCATGGGACAGACAGAAGGATTCCTAGACTGCATAGGTACTAACTGAGTATTTAAAAGACTGTATCAAAGCTATGTAGCTGATTAGAGGTCTGCATGCATAGTGCACAGAATATTGTAGCTGTACTAGTATTGGTATGTCTATGGTTTCGAGAATAGTAGTCTGTATTTTAGGGTGTGAGGAGGTGCATCAGATGATCACGTAGATGATGTCATCAGTGATGTCATTTGCGATGTCATCAGTGATGTCACTGACCATGTCATGAATGATGTAATATGTGACGTCATCAGCAGTGCATTACTTTAATCCAAAAAGCTGGCGGCCATATTGGCCTGCTCACGATGCGACAATTCACGAATTGATACAATAAAGAAAAGAAAACAAGTATTAATATGCACATAATGTCATTTCAGCATATCTTGCCCCGTGACCGCCATACCTGTATGTTCGTCAACGTGACTTATTCATCATAAACATACTTAGAATTGCAAACATCAACATAAACAATGGACTACACATTACTTTAACCCCTTCAGTGCCCATGACGAGCTGGACTCGTCATGGGCTGCGGTGGCGCTGTGCCCATGACGAGTCCAGCTCGTCATGAACTCCGCCCGCTAATGGAAGGCACGGCACTGGGCGGGGAAAGGGGCGGGCATGCAAGGGGTTAAAGTGAAAGGCTATCCGCCATATTAATCTGAGCACGTTGCTTATTATAATGGTTCTTACATGAAAGAAAAGGAAAAAAAGGGGTGTTAATATACACACACTATCCCTAAATAAAGTTCTAGCGATGATAGTATCATTCCATTCACAGCTCATTTGTGATGTCATGAGTGATGTCATGAGTGATGTAACTGACCATGTCATGAATGATGTAATGTCTGAGGTTATTAGCAGTACATCGCTGGGGCGTAAGTTATAGTTAGCTCAGGTAACTATAACTGCTGAATTTCACTGATTGTGTATGAGTGAAATCCGAGTCTAACTATACAGTCCCTGTAATCTTTGTTTTTTTCAGCAAATTTCTAGGGTTTTTTTTAACGTTAAGTAAGATGCATATCACAATGGATGGTGGGGGGTTGGAAGCAGGGCCTGGCATTGTGCTGCCCCCACCCAAGCTTGCTGCTCCTGCCTTCCCTCCTCCTAGCCATCCATTGTCCAAGTCCATGTCCCTGCTCCCTTATTACAGCCCTGTGTGGCCGTTGTTCTGCCACTGGCCTTTCTGCCTTCTCTGAACAGTTAGCTTGCTGCCCCATCCACCTCCTCCCTATCCTCTGTTGTCTGAATCCAGGGACCAGCCTCCTCCCTCCTGCCATGCATGGTCTGATGTGCTGCCACTGCCCTCCATTTAGCATGATGTACCAGTCCACTCCTCCTGCCCTCCATTGCCCAATTCTATGCCCCATCATTGACCTCCTGCTTAGCCTCTGTGCTTAGCTTGCTGCCCCTATTCTCCTTCCCCCTGCCCTCCGATATCTTTGTGCATGCACCTGCTCCATCCTTATTGCCCACCATATTCCATGGACCTGCCACTCCTATCTACTCTGAGTGTTCTGTTGAGCTGCCACTCCCCTCCCACCTGCCTAGCATTGTCAGATGACTGTAACCCGTCCCTGCCACCTCCACCCTGCCTGTCCACATTCCATGACCCTATCCCCTTCCTCCTGTCCTCCATGGTCCATTTTACTGCCACACCCTTCTGCCCTCCCTGGTCTGTTGTGCTGCAGCTGCTCCTCCTGCCTGCCCCGCGTGGTCTGTTGTGAGGCCCCTTCCGGTGAACTCTCTTGTCTGTGCCCAGGTCCTGACCCTCCCTTCTATCCTCCATGGTCCTTTGTGCATGCCCCTGCACCCTCCTTCTTGCCCATCATAGCCATTGTGCTGCCACTAACCATCCCGCTTGCCATGCATGGTCTTCTGTGCTGCCACGGCCCCTCCCACCTTCCCTTTGTAGTCAGCTAGCTGCCCCTGACCTCCTCCCACCTTCCCTCCATGGTCTGAGTGTATGCCATCATAGTCTCACTATTGCTCTCCATGGTGTGTCTTGCTTCTAGTGCCCATCCCGCCTGACCTCCATGGTCATCTTGCTGCTCCTGCCCTGCCCCCTTGCCCCCAGCCCTCTGTTTCCATGTGCAGACACCTATTCCCTCCTCCTGGCTTGTCTGTTCTATTGTAATGCCCCTGACCCGTTCCTCCTGCCCTTTATGGTCTGTTATGCTGCAGCTTTCTCTCCTGTCTGTCCATTATGGTCAGCTAGCTACCATTGCCTCTTTCCCCTCTGTTCTCTGTTGTCCACGTGCATGGTCCTGTCCCCTCCCTATTGCTTTCTATGGATTGTTGTGCTGCACTCCCGTCCCGCATGCCCTTTGTGGTGTATTGTGCTGCTGCAAACCCTGATGCCTGCCCTGTAGGGTCAGTGTGGTGCACCTCTCCATGTCCCTCATGACCTCTGTTATGCAAGTCCATGTCCCTACCCCAATTCCTCCTGCCTTCCATGATCCAATGTACCATACTTGCGAACATTTTGAACTTGGTAAGAGGGAGATTTTGAAAAAAAAACGGGGTATTGATTTTCCCCTTTGATTTACATTGAAAAAGAGGAGATTGTAGACAGGAGACAGATCAAATAAAGCCCATTTGAGCATTAAAACATTGGACGTTTCCTGGCTGAATCGGGTCTGTTGGCATGTATGGTTGTACTACCACTGCCTCTTCCTTCTGCCCACAATGGTCTATTATATTGCCACAGCCTCTCTTGCCAGTCCTGTATTGTTGGTTTGTTGCCCCTGCCCCCCTGCCCCCCTTTCCACTGCCCTCCATAGTCTGTTGTGCTGCCACTGCCCTTCCTGCCTGCCCAGTGTGGTCAAATTGTTGCCTCTACACCCGCCTACTTGCCTTCAATTTTCAGAGTCCGTGCCCCTGGCCTCTGCAGTATCCTAATGAACAACTAGATTGCTAACATTCTATATTTATTACAGAAGTGTGGAACGCCTGACATCATCTTGTAATCAAAACTGTAATACCTAGAGCATTTCCTTTAGAAATTACATTTATACACAGCAATCTAAGTTAAGGGTGTTGGTGAAGGGAAAGTTTCATATGTTCTCACGAATAGATGAGGCACAGGATTTACTGAAAGAAATTTCTGTTCTAAAGTGAGTTTGTGCCGCCATGTTTTTTTTGCATGTTGAGCGGAGCGGAGCACTGTTCTCCATTCTTTTTTCGTTTATAACAATTTGGGGGGAGGGCCAGATGATCTGGGGTGCAGGAACAGGGCACCTATCTTAGCGAAGGAGGGAGGGTATGTGGCTAGCGGGGTCCTAGGGGAGGACAACATTCCTGGGTTGGGTTGTAGGGGTGGGATTGAGGCTGGGGTAGAATTAGGATTACTAAAAAATGAACAGGAAAAATTTGAACTGATTATGATTAGAATTGTTTTTTATGGAAATTTTGCGAGCTATGGAGGAAATCAAATAAAATGGGGCCAAAAATGCAGAATATAAAAATTGTCACTTGTAATGTTAATGGGTTACTTAATCCCCGGAAAAGTGGGGCTATCTTAAATGGGATAAGTACTCTCTCGCCTGAAATTATATTTTTACAGGAGACACATTTTAGGACAAATACTCCTAGGATGTTACTTCCAAAGAAATATCAGTTAGCATATTTTTCTTCTGCTAATGCAGCTGTGCGTGGAGTAGGTATTGTGTTATCCAATGTCTATGACTGGCAGGTCAAGGAGGTGCGACGAGATGGGAAAGGCAGATGGCTATGGGTTCAAGTTAAGTTACAGGAAATAGTTCTTGATTTGCTAAATGATTACGGTCCTATCGAGGATGATACTGAAGCTCTGGGTCAAATATATCAGTTAGTGGCACAAATGGAAGGGATATTAATTCTAGGAGGGGATTTAAATTTTATTCAGAAGTTGTCTTTAGACACATCTAATAAAACATAGCGACAACTTAAGCCCCAATCGGCAAAAATAATAAATAATCTCATAAAAGATTTCTCGTTAGTAGATCCCTGGAGACAGAGCCATCCCAGTCTTTTACAATATACTTGGTATTCAGCAAGATATAGATCAGCCTCCCGACTCGATTATTTTTTAGTAGATAAATCTGTTGCCAATGGTCCGGCAGAAATAGTGGTCAACTCCTTTTCAGATCATTCTCTTGTTTCATTTACGTTGAGGTTAGATATAGCCAGATGGCAATTTGATAAATCTTTATTACACGATATTATTTGGATGACAGAAACCAAAGGGTTTATTAAGGAGTTTTTTCAGTTTAATTTAGATACTGCACCTTTGTTTATGGTCTGGGAGGCATTTAAATCCACTCTTAGAGGTCGAATTATATCTTATAAGGCAAGGATAGGTAACCAAAGGAATTGTGCAATTACAGACTGCCGTTTAAGATGCTAGATTAAAAGCAACCTTAACGGATACTCCAGAATTTATTAGAAAAGAACAACTTCAAGAATTAGTTAGAGCTAAGGAAAATCTAAAGGATTTTTTTTTATTAGAGGAAATAGCAGGGAGTAAGGCTTATCAACAAAAAATATATGAGGAAAGTCAACAGATTGGTAGGTTTCTGGCTTGGGCCACGAAATCTCAGAAAGCTGCACAAATAATTAGCCAAATCAAAAATACAACAACCGGTATATTAGTAGACGATAAGTCAATAATCGCTGAGGTTTTTTTTAGCATATTTTAATCAAATTTACGGAGAGGTACAGGCTATACATCAGGAAGAATTTTTGAATTATTTTGAAGCAATAGAGCTACCATTATTGTCACAACAACTTCAGGAAAGATTAAATGCTAAAATAGACATTGTCGAAATTCAATCTGTATTAAAAAGTATGCCCAATGCAAAGGCTAGTGGAGCGGATGGGTTTCCCGTGGAAATAAATAAGGCATTTCAAGAAGAATTATTACCCTTTTTGGTTGAACTTTTTAATAAGATTAAAGAAGGTATAGATATTCCACTAAGTTTTAAGGAATCGATATTAGTAGTTTTCCTTAAAAAAGATAAAAGACCCTACTAATCTTAGTTTCTACCGTCCGATTAGCCTGTTAAATACAGATTATAAACTGCTTATGAAAACATGGGCGAGAAGGATAGCCCCCTGTGCAGAACAATTGGTGCATATTGACCAAAATGGTTTTATTCCGGGACGTGTTTGGCATCTAATACATATTATTTAGCTCAAGCTATTGATTATTTTTCTATTAATAAATCTAACATGGTAATAATGATGATGGATGCCAAAAAGGCTTTTGATTTGGTTGATTGGATGGCTTTATTTTTTATTTTGGAAAAATTTGGTTTTCCGTTAAAAGATATATATAGCCATGCAGAGGCTAAACTCATTATTAACGGTTTAGAAGCAGGAAGAATTAAGATTAAACGTGGCACACGTCAGGGATGTCCATTATCCCCTCTCCTGTTTTCACTGTTTATTGAGCCTCTTGCTATAAAAATCCGTGCAAATCTGACGATTTTGCCTCCAATTGAGGGGATGTCAAAAATTAAGCTTTATGCTGATGATATTATTCTATATTTAAAAGCCGGGGCTCCTAATATACAGAATGGTTTAGATGAGATTCAGAGGTTCACTCAGGTCGGTGGATATGAAATCAATCAAGCGAAAACGGAAATGTTAACTTTCAATGTGATTCCCTCGGATATTCCATTATCCATTCAGTTAAAACCATCGTGTCCAGTAAGATACTTGGGGTTATACGTTACAAGTGACTTTGGGCAATTATTTATATTAAACTATACTAGTACACTGATGAAAGTAAAAAAATTATTAGATAAATGGTCCCTGCTGCAATTAACTTTAATTGGGAGGATATCGATGATTAAAATGTCAGTGCTCCCATTGTTTTTGTTTCTTTTTATTAATCTTCCTTTGAAAATTCCGATTCATTATTTTAAGGAATTAGATCAAATAATTAGAAAATTTGTCTGGAGTGGTAAACATCCTCGGATTAAAATGGCTATATTACAATTAGATGTTACATCAGGCGGATTGGCACTCCCACATTTTTCAACTTATTACCAGGCTTCGCTAGTTAACTTACTTTCTCAAATGGGTCAGGATAAATCGGTTTTTGATAATTTTTTGAGAAACAAAATGCTGAATGAGAGTGCTATAAGACTACCTGTGTTTTTACGCCTCGCAAAACTTCCCAAGAAGTCCAGATATAAGGTAATATTGACTCTAGTTGAAAGAATACAGTTATTTTTTAAATCTCGAGCTATTCTGGCATTCCATGCATATACCGTTATTCAGGACTCCGAAGTAGGTGGTCTGAAACTCTCTAAAGGGCTTTATCGGATCCGGCAAGAATCAGGTTTTAGACAGCTCGGGGATTTTTATAATCATGAAACATTAATTTCTTGGGATATAGTTCAAATGAGAATCACTACAATGACCACTGCTCTTTCTCTGAGTTTCTACAATTAGTAAATTTTCTTAAAATTAATTATTCAATGCTCGGCGAATCCATATATCAAATTGTTAAACAAATGACAAACAGAATGGTGGGGGTTGGCAACTGGTATCGCCTACTCCATGAAAAGGCACATTCTGATGAGATTATCACAAATGAGTTACAAAAAATTTATTCTGAGACAGGTTGCAGGTTTAATGTTAAAGAATGGCAACAGCTTCGCGAATTAGCAAATAAATCACTAAGAGGCGCAAATTTTAAGGGAATTAATTTTTTTCAAGATGGTTATTGTATTATACACCTCAGAGATTATCTAACATGTTTTCAACATGCCCCAATCGATGTTTCAGATGTAGTAAACAGGGTGAGGACAGATGGGTACATATTTTCTATGAATGTAATGATTTACAACAATTTTGGCATGGGGTTTTTGCTGAGATGGCTCAGATTTTATCTGTAACAATTGAGCCATCCGTCACCCTGGTGCTATTCGGTTCCTCAGGATAAAAGGTTTATCAAAAAACCAGCAGTATTTTGTATTGATTTCAATTGCTGTAGCCAGGTCATTGGTTCTGCAGAATTGGAGAACCGTTAAACAACCGTCCTTAGAGCATTGGTTTAATAAGATGGTTCGGACCTTCAGATTCGAGGAGGCCTATGCTAAACGTGTAGGAGCAACTGCGAAATTTAGGAGGATCTGGGAAAAAATTTCTCCTAAATAATACAATTTTTTTTAAATTACATAACGACTTTAGGAAATGTTGTATTATTTACAAACTACTAGAGATATTTGTCGTTCCTAGAATCATATGGACTCGTTATTATTTTGTTTTTCTTAATTATGATCATGATCAGATCAGTCATAATATAAGATCTAGGGATTATTATCAGATAATTCATAACTGGTAATTTGTTGTTTTATACCAGACAGATTGTATTTTATTATAATTGATTATGTAAAAGTTTTTCTCTTGAATTATAATTAACTTCCATTGATTTTATTAGAATCCTTTGCTATTCTGTTGAAAGGAATGTTATTCTCTTCTAATTATTTGATTACATGTGTTTTATTGGAGTTATTAATTGGATGAGTACATCTATTTTTGTTTTTTCCTGTTCTCAATAAAAATATTTTAAAAAAATAATAAATTACATATATGAGAAGGTCTTATTTGCATCAAACTTATGGTTAGTGCTCTAAAAAGCTAAAATGAGGACATATTTTTTGAGTTTTCAAATAGCGGCAAAGCACTTTTAAATTATTTGTTATCTTTATGTTTTTTTATCCAGTTGACCACTTGATTAAATGTTGCACTTAGGGGAGAGGATGTGGTGTTCCTTCCAGAGCTGCAGACGTTGCAACTGGGGAACCAGGTTGGAGTTTCTGCTTCAGCTAGACATTCTGTGATTCTGGTCAAATCACTTAATCTCTCCATGTCTACAACCAAAATGAATGTGTTCTTGTGTGATGTAACCAATGCTCATGTAAAGCACTACAATACCTGACAAGTCTGCACTACATAAAACTGCAAAAACACAAAAAATAAAAAGTGTTTTGCACACTTCTGTCATTGGGCTACATGTGGGCTATATCTGGGTGATATTTGTGCTACATTTGGGCTCTTTTGTCTCTGGTGGCCATCTTGGGAGACTTATTTGTTATGAAGTTTCCTAATTTCCTCATTTACTGCAGTCTCCTCAGTAGGAAATACTTTCAGTTTTTTTACTTTGGTTCCATCAAGAAGGCATTCAGATGTGTCACACATTTGCCATAAATTCTGAATGTTAGCACTCATTAGATCACTGTAGTAAAGCTACTGCTCACCAGGGAAGTCTGCTGCTGGTATTCAAATTGCATGTTTCAGTCTGCATGTCAGAATTGTTTAATGGAATAGAAGAGGATTTGAGAAGTCACTCAAAATGTGCCCTAATTTTTCTTTCTGCATCACTAATCATACTTTTTAGAGTTACCACTTTATTACAATCAAGATGGCTTCAGGTGTGCAATACGTTTGTCATAAGTAGGACTGTTAGCGCTCTAGTTGTTCTTTAGAACACTCTGGGAAGCTGCAGTAGAACACAAAGGAATCAACTGACAGTCTCTGCCCTTGTTGGATGTACATGTTTTACTGAGAATGTCTGACTTCATTCTCACATGACTGAGAAAGATAATGTGAATTTACATAAAATACGCTCTCAGTTTAGCTTATAGATCACCTTCCAAACCTCTTTGGGAAAAGTATGAGAAAATAGTTTTCTCTCAAACTTATTCATGATATCCCAGCAGAAGGCTTTTTCACATGGTAAAATCACCTTGGAACACGCCACAATTCCTAAAATGAGTATGGTACCATCAACAAATGATTTATAATGTAACTAAAGTCTTAAAACCTTCTATTAACTGCAATGCTTTTTAATGAGGTGCTATCATGTATATTGGTCCCAAGATGGCTTCCAACACTTCTTGGATGAAGTGCTGACAGCCAATTAGATCTCACGATGAGATGTGTGGTTAGGCTCCGCCCAGATATATATGTGATTTTACTTTTGATTTTCTCAGAAACTACTGAATGGATTTACACCATTTAACCAAAAGGCATGACTCTGAACCAAGGGCTACCTTTTTGCCAAATTTGGTGTAATTCCGTTCAGCAGTTCGGGCTGTAGCTGCGACTAAAGGTTCCTATGAAAAATTGCATGGGGAAAACACGTTTTGGGACCCCCCTTTTTTCTCGGCCCCCGCTTGACAAATCACCCAGAGACAATTAGGATAGGAGCGGACCGGAGCTGGGCAAAAGTTTTGAAAATTTCGCGAAGATTCGTCAACCGGCGCCAAAGTTATTGGGAATAGAATGCTGCGGATTTCCTGTGGAAAATAGGTCCTAACTATAACTTCTTACTGGCGACCACCAGTAGGTAATATATCTATCTATCTATCTATATATATATATATATATATATATATATATATATATATATATATATATATATATATATACATATACATATATAAGAAACGAAGGATGCCATCGATTGGACCGCACACCAAGGTAGGTTAAGCACAGTTTTAATGCAGGTAGCAGCGTGGATACAAGAAAGTCAGGAAACATTTGCTGAAGCTACCTGACGCGTTTCGGGCTGGACGCCCTTGTTCACAGGTCTTCAGGTTAACAGTTCAAAAATCAAAGCGCCCTTTTTAAACACAGAAAGTTCCGCCTTCTCAAGTGGAGTGCATCATGGGCTTCGCAGTGCTGCACACCCTAGTGGGTCTAACTGGGAACCCGCTTCCTGCATTTTCTCCCCCATGTGGGTTGCCTCTCTGATCAACCTCGCGTCGACACTGCAAAATCCTTCCCCACATCACAGGCCCTCCTTGCAAGCCGATCACTCCTCTGCGTCGGCTCAAGTCCGCTTTCGCGGCTGTGCAGGTATATATATATATATATATATATATATATATATATATATATATATATATATATTCCTTCCACTCCTTTCTCTTGCACTCGTTATCGCTGCAAACAGGAGCCCAGACCACGGTTCAGTGCTTCAAAGGAATCTTTATTCGTCCGCTCTCAGGTAGTTAGACAGCCATTACGCGTTTCGAGCCCGTGGGCCCTTGATCACTTGACGCTGTTATCACTCACACCTGGGCTTTTTAAATTTTTTTTTCAAAAGTGCATTTTTTTCTTTTTAAAGCGACAAGGTGCTTACTAGAGTTACCAAAGGGATAGTGCAATATACAGGTAATAGACATAGAAGATATATTCATATCTTTTGTGTTTGACATACATAAATACCACAATGTTAATATTTAAAATTCACTTCATTGTTGACAATAAATATATAAATAAATATATAAATATAATTTCATATATGTACAATTGTGTAAATAAAGGGGAAAACGCTTTTGATAAAATGTCATCTAAAAGCAGCCAATAATAAATTCGTGCGAAGAGTTTTTTTCCCGCTGAAACATGTTATTGTATTCAATAATCATTTTAGTTGTAATGACATAGTGTCTTAGTTTCAATAGATATTGGCAATTCAGTTTATAACATTAAGGTTATTAGAGAACCCAATTATGTCAAACCTGGAGATGTTTTTTGCTAAAACCCATAATACATGTTGTTTTTTTGGTAACATTTGGCGTGTGAAAGTGTCAAGTGCTTATTGTGTTTTTTCCTACCTCGTCCCTACCCAAAACGTGTGACAGTGATAAAGAACAGAGAGGCAGTTTGCAGATTACTTCTATATAAAATATACTATAGATATTTAGTAATTTGCAACTTATTTTTAAAATAGATTTAAAGGGCGCATATTTTGGAAAAGTTGGGTCTAAAGGCAAGTGTATAGATCCTCCGTGCTATTTAGGCCTACAGGTTGTTTGCTGTCCAGTTGAAGAATGTATCTAGTTTCCAATAATCTTAGGGCTTTCTCCCTGTTGCCTCCTCTCTTGTTGTGTGGCACATTGTCAATCAAAAAGTATTTTAAACCTTTGGGATCTCCATTATGGGATTCTTCAAAGTGCCGTGCCACAGGGTATGTGTGATCTTTGTTCTTGATGGCTCTCATGTGTTGAAGTATACGTTTGTGGCCTTGGAGAACTGTGCTCCCAACATATTGAAGGCCACAAGGACACTCCAGCACGTAGATCACAAATTCTGTCTTGCATGTCAGAAATCTGTGTATGGGGAATTCTTTGTCACTAAAAGGTGTTTTATAGGACCGTTTGTTTTCTCCATATTGACATGCTTTACATACCGTGCATTTAAAAAAACCCGTGCGTTGTTCTAGCCAGGTGGTTTTTTTACATACGAAAGGGTCATTATGGACCAACTCGTCCCTCATCGAGGGTCCTTTGCTGTATGTGATTGCTGGTTTACTCGCTAGACAATGGCCAATGATGGGATCACCTAGTATGAGTGGCCAATTGTCTTTAATGATTTTACTGATGGCCCTCGATTGTTTGTTGTATTCCAATATAAAACGGAATGTTTCTAAATTGGAAGCAGTTTCATTGGTGGGACTAGCATTAATGCTGTTATTATCTGTCTGTGGTGTCAAAAGACAGTCCCTACTGATTTTGCTGCATCTTTTTATGGCCATATCTATAGTTTTTCTGGAGTATCCCCTCTCAAGAAATCGTTTGGTGCTTGCCACCTGGGCACTAAACAAATCGTTTTCATTGCTACTTATACGCTTCAATCTTAACATCTCCCCATACGGTATACTCTGTATAAGATGTCTAGGGTGGGAGCTAGTGGCGTGTAGTATGGCATTTCCCGCAGTTTTCTTGCGGTGAAGTTTAGTGGCAATTGACCCATCTTTTATGTATACCTCAACATCAAGAAATTCTGCCCTTTGCTCACTGATATTGGCTGTGAATTCCAGATTTAAGTTATTGGAATTAAGTTTATTGACGAACATCTCTGCCTCTGACCGGGTCCCCTTCCAGACGATAAAGAGGTCGTCAATATATCTAAGCCAAAGTTTTACATGTGTGTTTATAGTTTGTTCATGTTCTTTATGGAGGACCAACTCCTCCCACCAGCCCATGTGTAAACATGCATAGCTAGGGGAGAAGCTGGCCCCCATCGCAACGCCCCGTAGTTGTTGGTATAGAGTATTTCTATACATGAAAATGTTGTTGTTGAGACAGAACTCAGTCATGTCTTTGAGCATTTTGTTATGATTTGAATAATGTGAGGGTCTTTGGTTGAGGTAATGTAATAATGCCCTGATGCCATCTTGATGATTAATAGACGTATAAAGTGAGGAGACATCTAAAGTAATTAATAAATAGTCATCATTCCAACTGAAGTCTTTGATTTTGGATAAAAAGTCACCAGTGTCACGTATATATGATGGTAGCTGATGCACAAAGTTCTGGAGAAAAAAGTCAACATATTTGGATGTTCTTTCTAGCAGGCTGTTCCTCGCCGAAATAATAGGTCTCCCTGGTGGATTCGTGGGATCCTTGTGTATTTTGGGGATGAAGTATATAATTGGGGTTGTTGGATGGTCATTGCGGAGATAGAGGTATTCATCCTGTGTGAGCAATCCTGCATTTTTCCAAGTGATCAGCTTCATCCTGTAAGTGTTGTAAGTGTTCCTCAGGGTTAACTGATCACTTTTGCGGTAGCATACTTTGTCTTGTAGTTGTTTCATGGCTTCATCATCGTACTCGGATTTTTTCCATAGGACTAGATTACCACCCTTGTCTGAATTTCGAATGACAACATCAGAATTGTTTTTTAATCTTTTCATCAATATGTGATATTGAATCTCAGTCTTATTCTTCTTGGTTCTGGCAATTCTTCGTGTCCTGTGATTGAGTTTTTTTATTTGACTGACCACATGTTCATGGAAGATTTCGATTCCATCTCGAGGCATAATGGGATTAAAGGTTGAAGTAGGTTTAAATCCCGTTTCAATCATTTGGGTGATAGGCACTTGTCGTTCCTTCTCATATTGTGTAGATGTCATGTTTTCATCAAGCAAAGCTTGCATTGTATTGAGCATGGATACATCTGCATTGGTGGCATCAATGGATGGTGATTTTGATGGCCCAGATATTTGTTTTAAACTGTCTTCTGTCCCTGATGTTTTCTGTGACATGAAGTGTTTTTTCAGTTTTAGTTTGCGTATACTGCGATAGATATCCATGCGTGTTGAGTCATAGTCAAAAGTACTCTCAGGGCAATAAGATAGTCCTAGCGAAAGTAATTGTTCTTCAGCTTTGGTCAAATCAATGTTCGCCAAATTGATTATTGTTGGACTTATTGCCGGTTTTGTCGTCTCCAATTTCTGCGGGTCATCCCCCTCTTTCTGGGAGCGTTTGCGTTTTGCTGCTCGCCTCTCTCTGCGTTTGATGGTTGGTGTTTTACGTAAGCATTTACTTGATTTCTGGGGCGCAGTGTTTCTCTGCGTTCTCTGCATAAAAAATCCACTTCATCAACCAGAGAGATTTGGGTGTGTGCTGGTCTCGTAGTGCGCCCGCCAGCTTCAGGTTCCGATTCACTTTCTATGGCGGAGCTAAGATCCGAATTGGAGAAAGTTGCTGTTCTGTTAGCACTGGTTCCTATGTTTGCTTGTGTTGTGCCATATTTAGATGCCTTGATGGAGTCGAATTTCCTTGCAAATGTGAAGATGCGGCCGCATTCGTAATCCATGCGGTCTCTGTGAAACTTGAACGCCTTTCTTTCACGGATGATTTCCTCCTCTTTTTTCAGTCTTTTTGTCATCTCCTCTTTTAATTTGCTTAATTCTTCATTTTGTCCCATTGTATTGAGTTCTCCATTGAGTAAAACAATTTCTTCTTGTAACTTTATGCGGTCTTTTTCGGCATATTTTACCAAAATCGTGACTAATTTTCTAGAGGATTCTAAGTTGGTCTCGGCCCACTCCCTCATCATTTCAGGGTCGGGGTTCTCATAACTGGGAGCTGTTAAAATCCGTAGGCCTCTCGGTATTCTCCCAACATCCAAATAGCGCTGCAATGATTTCGCCTCCCACCATTTACTTTGCTCTGATTTCATTTTCTTCTCCAAGATTTTTACTTTTTCTTTCAAGCTGGTATTTTTAATGCTGTCAGTTGCATGCTGGGAGATTGAGTGCATGGTGGGTGCTTTCAAATCATCAAAGATATCTGCTGCTGCTGCCTCTCTGTCTTTGAGCGCGTCTGCTGACATGATAGATGTTGCCTTCGAGCTTGGACTAATTAAATACTATTAGTTAGGCGGGTAGCGTACACTTGACAATGCTCCTTATGGTTTAATTGCCCTTTCCGCTTAGCCGCCTCGCACACCTCTGACCCAGCGTTTTGTGAACAAATACGGGCCGCTATATCGCTATCACTCGCTGGTATGCTGGATTGTCACATCAGCCGATGTGAGTTCTCCTACCTGCGAGAGTTTCCGCGATCGCGTGTCCGCTTCTGCTGTTGCTGGGGGGCCGCTGTTCTTTAATCCTCCCGGATTACTTCGTTTTCGGCTTGGAAGGCCACGTCTCCCTTGAGAACAGCTTAGCCGCTTGCACAGAGGGGGTCCAGGTTACGCCGGAGGAGACAAAACCGGCAGCTTTATATTCCTTCCACTCCTTTCTCTTGCACTCGTTATCGCTGCAAACAGGAGCCCAGACCACGGTTCAGTGCTTCAAAGGAATCTTTATTCGTCCGCTCTCAGGTAGTTAGACAGCCATTACGCGTTTCGAGCCCGTGGGGCCTTGATCACATGACGCTGTTATCACTCACACCTGGGCTTTTTAAACATTTTTTTCAAAAGTGCATTTTTTTCTTTTTAAAGTGACAAGGTGCTTACTAGAGTTACCAAAGGGATAGTGCAATATACAGGTAATAGACATAGAAGATATATTCATATCTTTTGTGTTTGACATACATAAATACCACAATGTTAATATTTAAAATTCACTTCATTGTTGACAATAAATATATAAATAAATATATAAATATAATTTCATATAAGTACAATTGTGTAAAAAAAGGGGAAAACGCTTTTGATAAAATGTCATCTAAAAGCAGCCAATAATAAATTCGTGCGAAGAGTTTTTTTCCCGCTGAAACATGTTATTGTATTCAATAATCATTTTAGTTGTAATGACATAGTGTCTTAGTTTCAATAGATATTGGCAATTCAGTTTATAACATTAATGTTATTAGAGAACCCAATTATGTCAAACCTGGAGATGTTTTTTGCTAAAACCCATAATACATGTTGTTTTTTTGGTAACATTTGGCGTGTGAAAGTGTCAAGTGCTTATTGTGTTTTTTCCTACCTCGTCCCTACCCAAAACGTGTGACAGTGATAAAGAACAGAGAGGCAGTTTGCAGATTACTTCTATATAAAATATACTATAGATATTTAGTAATTTGCAACTTATTTTTAAAATAGATTTAAAGGGCGCATATTTTGGAAAAGTTGGGTCTAAAGGCAAGTGTATAGATCCTCCGTGCTATTTAGGCCTACAGGTTGTTTGCTGTCCAGTTGAAGAATGTATCTAGTTTCCAATAATCTTAGGGCTTTCTCCCTGTTGCCTCCTCTCTTGTTGTGTGGCACATTGTCAATCAAAAAGTATTTTAAACCTTTGGGATCTCCATTATGGGATTCTTCAAAGTGCCGTGCCACAGGGTATGTGTGATCTTTGTTCTTGATGGCTCTCATGTGTTGAAGTATACGTTTGTGGCCTTGGAGAACTGTGCTCCCAACATATTGAAGGCCACAATATATATATATATTATCTACTGGCGGTCGCCAGTAGATAGTTATAGTTAGGACCTGTTTTCCATAGGAAATCCGCAACATTCTATTGGGAATATCTTTGGCGCCGAGTGACGAATCTTCGCAAAATTTTCCAAATGTTTGGCCATCTCCGCTCCGCTCCTACCCTGAAAGTTTCGCGGTGATTCGTCAAGCGGGGGCTGAGAAAAAAGGGGGTCCCAAAACGCGTTTTCCCCATGCAATTTCCCATAGGATCTGTTGTCGCAGCTACAGCCCGAACCGCTGAACGGAATGACACCAAATTTGGCACAGAGGTAGTCCTCAGTTCGGACTCGTGCCTTTTGCATATATGGTGTGAATCTGTTCAGTAGTTCCTGAGAAAATTAGGGTAAAAAAGTTAGTGATATCTATGGCCGCAGAGGATCCGCGGACCGTACCCGCACCGTAAGCGCACCCTCCCCGAACCGAGCGCGCACCCTCCCGACCGCGCTCTGAATGCTAATTGGCGATCGAGTGTGTCTCTACATTCGAAACCAGGAACTGGTGGCGGCCATTTTCTGCCTCGGTAGAAGCGAGGCTGATTAAGTAAGGGGAATAAGTGTGTAAAACATATAAAGGGGGCAGAGTGGAAATACTCTGACCCTCTAGAGGTGCTTAGGAGGTCCCAGAAGGACCCCCAGGGGCCCCCCTTTTTTTTTTTTTTTTTAAACGGCGAAATGCGCGCATGGTGCGCGCATCCTATCGCATTGGATGCACGGATCCTCTCGCGGTGGGTTCGCGGATCCAAGGGAAAAAAAGTGAAATTGTTGGGAGATAAAGATTAAGCTTAAGTGTTTTGTTCTTGAGTGGCTCTAAAAAGAGCCGTTGTGTTCATTGAGAGTTTTTGGTACTTATAAGTAAGTACCTATACAGAGTCTAAAGTTGTTGAGGAAGACTCTGTTTCCTTCATCAGTAAAGTGTACTCCATCTCTCCTATACATCTCTTGCATATGAAAGCGCGGATTGTTATTGTAAATGGACCCCATTCTGTAGTCTCGGAGAAAAGCAGAAACAGATTTATTCACATGCTTCCTAGCTTTCTCAATCTGTGGACAAAAATGATCGGACCAGTTCCATTTCTGCCTTTGGCATATGTTAGAATACACACAGGCAGTTTTAGGGAAAAGTGAAATCAGTTGTGCAAAGGTGTCCATCATAAGCATTTCCAGACCTACCCCAGTCAAAGTGCCTAGGTCATTGCCACCACAGTGCACTATTATGAGGTCAGGGTGTTGGATTTGCATGAAGGATTTCACCAATGGCATCAATTGGTGCCACTTTAACCCTCTCTGTCCAATCCATTTAATGTCTACATTTGGCAAACCTAGGTCTTTGTGAATGCCTTTGTTTTCTGCATACCTTTGGCTCCAGAAAATGTAGCATCTTGTAAGGAGGTCTGGATGCACTCAGATGGTCTCTCAAAATGAAATGGCAGTTTGGAAAGTAAGATGTTTCTAAAATGGTGGCTAAGATGCAATTTTGAAAAAAGACAAGAACTCATTGGTTGTTTGACAACCTTCTACACTGAAAGGTAGGGTGCATATTTCTGTTTTTTAAACACATGATTCTTATTGGTTAACAAAAACTGATTGTAAGGAACATTATATATCATAAACTGATATGTTGAGAAGTCAAGCACACTTGCTGTTTTGATTAGCAACATTGTGTGTGCTGAACTTGTGACCTGTGTGCTCAGTACTGTGTTCCATGACCTGTTTCTATGGTAACGGGCAGAAGGCAGATTGGGGGAAGGGTTGAAGTTTATGTCATTTGGAAAGGGTTGAAATGTTTAACCAATAGAAATGTGTGTTTGCTTTTGAATGTATGTGGGAAGGAATGTTATTTGATGTTTACATGTATATGTGTGGAAAATGAGAGGGAAACTTCTTTGGCTCTGCTGACAGGTGCACAGTGCAGAGATTCTGTATAAGAAAATCTGGTGTGTGTGACTGATATACTTCTTAATCTACAAATCAACTTGAAAGGAGAGTTATTTAATTGTGAGGGGATGTATGTAGACTATTTTTATTTTAATCAGACTAATGTATTTCTTCTGCTAAAGTGTAGGGAGTACTTTTTTTTCTCTACAATGTTATTGACAGTGTGTGTGCATGTAGAAACCATTTTGTGATAAGGATTTGTTTTTTTCATGTGTTTGTAGACAGATAACTATGCAGTTTTTATATTTTGGTAGAATTAGAAACCAGTCATTGTTTATGAATTTGTGAAATGAGTTATGTTTCTGCAGTAAAATGTAATACTCCTTGTAGATGAAGAAATGTGTTTTGGTATAGTGCAAGGGATAGTGTTGTTTGTCTAGAATCACACTGTGAGTCTGTGTGCATTTGGGAACCACTGTGAGAGAAGCATTTGGTAACATCGTGTATTTGCTGACCGATAACTGTTTTAAAACATGTCATGTTGTCAAGTTTTAGTAGCATTAGAAGCCAGTCTTTGCTTATGCGTTGATTAAATGAGTCAGGCATTGACACTAAAGTGCACTTTTGAAATATGCACATTGTGTGCAGTTCTCTTACCACTTCCAGTGTAGTGAATGAGTTTTGGTAAACTCCTAGGGATAGTGGTGCTTGTCTAGAATCACACTGAGTCTGTGTGCATTTGGGAACCACTGTGAGAGAAGCATTTGGTAACATTGTGTATTTGCTGACAGATAACTGTTTTAAAACATGTCATGTTGTCAAGTTTTAGTAGCATTAGAAGTCAGTCTTTGCTTATGCGTTGATTAAATTAGTCAGGCATTGACATTAAAGTGCAGTCGTGAAATATGTAGATTGTGTGCAGTTCCCTTATCTCTTCCACTGCAGCGAATGAGTTTTGGTAAACTCTTAGGGATAGTGGTGCTTGTCTAGAATCACACTGTGAGTCTGTGTACATTTGGGAACCTCTGTGAGAGAAGCGTTTGGTAACATTGTGTATTTGCTGACAGATAACTGTTTTAAAACATGTCATGTTCTCAAGTTTTAGTAGCATTAGAAGACAGTTATGGGTTATGCTTCCATTAAATGAGTTAGGTATTGACAGTAAAGTGTAGTCGTGAAATATGTAGATTGTGTGCAGTTCCCTTACCACTTCCAGTGTAGTGAATGAGTTTTGGTAAACTCCTAGGGATAGTGGTGCTTGTCTAGAATCACACTGTTAGTCTGTGTACATTTAGGAACCACTGTGAGAGAAGCGTTTGGTTAGATCGTGTATTTGCTGAATGATAACTGTTATAAAACCTGTCATGTTGTCAAATTTTAGTAGCATTAGAAGACCGTCTTTGCTTATGTGTTGATAAAATGAGTCATGATTTGACACAAAAGTGCAGTACCATGTAGTATTGTCTTCACTGCACCAGAGCTGAAAATTTAAAATTTTTACCCAGGCACTGTCCTAGAAGTAGTCTGATGATTTAGTCAGTTTCTAAGTACTTATGTTGTGAACCAACCATTACCAAATAGACTGCTTCAAATGTCTATGCAGTATGCATGTAGTTCTCTAACCACCCATACAGTTGTTTTCACACCTTCAATTCCCTAGTCAGTATCCATACACTTCTAGGAAACACCCTGTCAGTCCCTTTGCAGTCTTCTAGTGACCCATTCAGCACCATTCACTGTGCCAAAACGCAAACATTTATAAATTCACTAAGACACTCTGGGGCAGATTTATGATAACTGGCGCATCCCTGCATATCAGCAGGGATGTGCCAGTTATTATGCACCACCATGGATGCGCCGCATTTATAATGCGGCGCACCATGGGGCAAAAACGGCACAGATGCGTGACGCATCTGTGCCGTAAAAGTGGCGCATTGCTGGAGTTGCGTCGCAAGCGCGACGCAGCTCCAGCAATGCTCTGGGGGGCCCTATCTGTACAATGCTGCGTCAATCCTTACGCCTGCTTCAAGCAGGCGCAGGGTTTTGACGCAGCATGGGCCTAAAAGTGACTGAGTGAAATCTTGTAGATTTCACTCAGCCACTTTTAGGAGGCGTTCCTGCGCCGGAACAAAAGTGACGCAACGGCGGCGCAAAAGTGGCGCAAGTGCAACATAAATCTGCCCCTCTGTTTACAGTACTGTAATGATTCAGTCACTGTCTAAGTATTCATGCACTGAGCCAGGCCTTAGCACATGGAGTGCCTCACACCCCTATGCACTACGCATGTAGTTTTCTAACCACCTACAGACTTGTCTTTTACACTTTCAATTCTCTAGTCAGTATCCATATAGTCCAGCAAACATCCTGTCACTCCCTTTGCACTCTTCTAGTGACCCATTCAGTACCAAGTACTAATCCATTCCCTGTGCGAAAACCCAACCACTTTTAAATTCATCCAGGCAGTCTCCTTGCTGTAGTCTAATCCTTCAGTCAGTACCGAAGTACTCATGCAGTGAGCCGGGCCTTAGCACATGGACTGCTTTAAATGCGTATGCAGTATGCATTCAGTTCTCTAATCAGCTACACAGTTGTCTTTTGCACCTTCAATTCCCCAGTTAGTATTCATATACTTCTAGCAAACACCCTGGTACTCACCCAGTTTGTCTCCTTTTAGTAGTGTAATCATTCAGTCACTTAGCATGTAGTCTTTTAGTGAGGTAGGCTTTAGGGCATGAACTGCTAGTAGTATGCACTATGTATGTAGTGTTTTAATCATCGTCACACTTGTGGCTCAGGGTATAGTTTATTAGTCTGTTTTTATATAAAATGTGTTTGTACAGTAATGGAATACTGTAAATTTGAAAGTTATTAATATACATTTATTTGTGATTCTTTTTTGCAGATACTGTTTTTCAACGTTAAAATTGAGAAATTATGCCAGAAAAAAAAGAAAAAGAAAAGAACAGAGACAGGAGGATTATTTGAAGAAACATCAACCACAAGTATTGAATTGAATGAACAAGATAATCTGGCTAAAAGAAAAAAAAATTCTGGTAAGATCACGAAGCAATTTATTAAAAATGTTTGTAGGAGCAAACAGAATGTAGAGAATGCTGCAACTTCAGAAATTTTTTTTAAGTAAGAAAAAAAATCAAAATAAGAGGAAAAGTAGAAAAGCAAATGTTCAGTCAAAGGAGATAAAGTATGGTAAAAGAAGACAAAATCAGTATAAGGAATTACGCAAAAAAATATTTTACAAGAGAGTAGTGCATAATTTGCTGAAAGATGTGAAGAAATATAAAAAGAGAGCTTTATTTTATAAAAAAGAAGAAGCATATTGAAAGCATTGTGGAAAAGGCTTTTGAAGTAAAAAGGAAACTGTTTATTTTACTGTTAAACAGAATTCGATCACTAGATAAACCAATATTTGTAATGAAGGCCAAAAGTAGGAGGAAAAGAGTTATTAATAAAAAAAAAAATTGTGATGAAGAGAGTTATTCACTAAGTGAAAAATTATTGTATGCAGTTGACACCAGTGGTACAGGTTATGAGGTTAGTGATGGTTGTCCAATGGAGAAAGAGAAAATGATTGAAAGAAATGCAGAAGAAGTGATAGCTGATGAAGTTTTAGGTAGAAGTGCTAAAAACCCTGTGTACACTTGGGATTGCAGTAGTGTTTGTAGTGTACGACAGGAATCTATTGAAAAATTATATAGTTTTTTACGAGTCTATACTAAACAAAGTGTAAAACAAAAGATTAAGCTGTTGCAAGGACTAGACCCTTGCAGAGTGAGAAAACATACTGGTTTGCAAGGTCATTCTCTGGCTTGTCTTTCTAGGAAAGTTTGTGAAAGTGTTTTTCACCATTTCAGAATGCTGGCAGTCCATCATACTCAAATGCGGAAGTTAGTGAGAAGGTTGTATTATGCAAAAAGTCCAGCACTAAAGTTAAGTGAGTTGAATAGTGCTCTTTTACGTGGGTCAGTTTCAGATGTGAAGCAGGTTTGTGAGGATATTAAGTTTTGTTACTTTGAGAGTGAAGAAACTGACACATTCGTAGAACAAAATGTTGAAGACAATGTAGAACCTGTAATTACAGAAAAATTTGAGGATAAAATCACAAAGTTTAAGGTAATTTCAGGTGAAAGACCAAATGTTTCTTGTATTTGTTGTCGGCGAAATCACTATAAAAATCAGACTAGGGGTGTCAATCTGTATTTAAAAAGTGAAATAGAAGATAATGATAAGTGGATGGAATTTGCAACTTATTTGTTGGTAGAGGATTGTTTTGATTTGGGATGTGAGCAGCGTATTTGCAAATATTGTTATAATGAATTAGATGAGAATAAAATGCCTGCTAGAGCTGTTCATAATAATCTAGAGTTGGTTGCTATTCCTCCAGAGCTGATTGATTTAAATACGTATGAGTCTACTCTGATACAATGTGTTCACCCGTTTCAGGCTATTGTTCGTATGGAGCCCAAAACAAGTAAATTACCTCCATCAGAGTTGCAAAGAGGATTGAAAGGAAGAGTTGTGTATTTACCATTAGATTTAAGGAAAAATGTTGAAACTATTGGTGTAGATCATGCAGAAAATGAGCCACTAGTCATTCTAGTTAATGGTGTTCCTACTAAGAATAAGAAAGAGTTAGTGGATGTTAGAAAAGTGCAAAAGGCATCATTGTATCTGATAAAAAATAATGAGTACTATAGAAATGTGTTTGTTGGAGAAGAAGAAATAGATTTAGCAGAAGATAGTGAAACATTAAGTGGACAAATTGAAAAAGTGGACATGTCCAGATGTAAAGAGATCTATGAACATTACAGTGTACATCCACTTCATTCCAAAGAGGTGATGGGGAATACAATTGAGTTGTTTCAAATGAAAAAAGCAACAGGAAGTCCCATGAGTGTATGGGAAGAGAGCTTGGAAGCTCTTTGTTTCCCGCAGTTGTTTCCAACAGGAAAAGGTGGACGATATGATGAACGTCCTGTGCAGATTCCTGCATCTGAATATCGGACAACAAGATTATATGCAGAAGATCCAAGATTTCGACAATGTATCCCTTATATGTTTCATCTTTTGTTTGAAAGTGACTTGTCTGGACTTTCATATGCAGTAAATCACATTTTAAAAACTGGAATGCATCTGCAAAATGTAACTACAAAGGATTTTATGGATAAAGTGCATCAGAGAGATGATCATTTAGAATCTCAGTTGATTAATCTGATGGCATGTCAGCGTGGGACTAATGAATATTGGTACCGTTGACATGGAGAACTGAAATGTATGCTACGGAACTTGGTAACTCCTACGTGGTTTCTTACCCTAAGCTGTGCTGAGTACGCTTGGGATGATTTACTTGAATTTCTTCGAGAGGCAAATTCCAATATAAAAAATATTGAATACAAGACACCTGGAGAATTGTGCTCCTTGGATCCTGTCAATGTATGCAGATATTTCAATCATAGATTTGAAGCTATGATGTCTTTCATCTGCAATAAAAAGAATCCTCCTCTTGGAGAAGTTGTGGATTTCTTTTGGAGAAAGGAGAATCAAGCAAGAGGTGCTCCTCACATACATATGTTGTTATGGGTCAAGGACGCCCCCAAATTTGGAACAGATTCAGATTAAACTGTTTTGTCTTTCATTGAAGATTATGCTACATGTGCTCTTCCAAATAGCAGAGAAGAGAAAAACTTAAAACAACAAGTCTTACGATTTCAAAGCCACAGGTGTGGAAAATACTGTCGACGAAAGTACAAGTCAAAGGATAAGTTCTATACCAAATGTCGATTTGGATTTCCACGTCCTGTATTAGCCAAAGGAAGAGTGAACAGTTTCATGTCAGCTGTACGACATACCATCACAAGAAAGTCTCCGAAAAACACCTACAACTTAAGAAGAAGCGAAGAATCGAAATACATAAATGACTACAATCCAGTTATTTTATCCATGTGGAACGCTAACATGGATATTCAGTTTGTTGCGGACAATTCCATTGCTGTTGCTCGATATGTAACGTCTTACATTACTAAATCAGAAAAGACTGAATTGAAAGAAATGTGGGAAGAGATTTCTCACGAGAAGAGTCTAAGTAAGAAATTATACAGTTTCAGTTTGAAGATGTAATCGCATCGTGAAATTGGAGCATATGAATGTTCAGATCGGTTATCATCTGCAAGTCTATATTCCGAAAGTAGAAGAATCATTTGGGTGAGTCTAGGTCTTGCAGGAATGCGGAATCGGGTACTGAAATCTGTTCAAGAAATTGAATATTTAGCAGAAAATGACCCTGAAAGTACAGATATTTTGAAAACCAATATGTTGGACACATACTATCCAACGAGAAGTCATCATCTTGAGAACATGTGTCTCTATGAAGTGCTGCAAAACTACACTTTTAAACGGAATATTACAGAGAACATCAACGATGGAAAATATGGAGTGATTGGTTCTGAAGGATGTCTGGTGAAACAAAGGAAAGGAAATTTAATTAATCACAGAAAACTGAGTTGCGACACTGCTGACAAAAGGTCTTATCAGCGCCCGTTAATAAGGTTATGGATAGTAGGCTCTGTATGAAATCTCCATAAGTGGCTCAATCATCTATAAGGAGTTATTTTTTTAAGTACCATCAAAACCAGTCTGACAAATACATAAGTAATATCACCGAAAAGGAAAAGGGTGAGTTTAGTGGGGATACTAGTGATGGTAAGGTGTCCTTAATCTCACCGCTATCATCGTGTAAAAAGGGGGAAAAGAGTTGTGATTTGATCTGTTTAAAGATGCCTGAAAACCTGAATATTATAATTGATAGTCAACGTAGTCAGGATAGGAATACAACTGATGAAGGGATAGGAGTAGGAGTGGGAAAGGTGCCGTTATCTTTGTCCCAGCCGACATCATCTTTAGCTGGCCAGCAAAGGGCGCAGGTTCAGGCACAGATTCACGTGTGCGTCCCTATTGCTGACCAGGTAGAAATTCAAACAGATGATGACCTTCATATCATCAGTCATGCGAAGAGTAATAGATCACCAGATGGATGTAGAAAAGGATTGGAAGTAAGGTGTGATATGTCTTCTTGTAAGACATTGAATGATAAAAAAAATATCGAAGATGTTATTGTGTTCGATTCGGAAGTCGAGGAAGGAATGTCTGGTTCAACATGGCACACAAACACACAATGGATTCACATGCGGCACAGTGGCCGTCGTGGAGACTGACATGCCACAAAACCTACACAGCCATGGACATCATGCACAATACAGAATCTAATCCCTGACAAACAGCTTGCATCTTGCTACTCTACACATAGACTCACATTCACCATCTCTGAGAACAATGCCAGACATGCCGCATGCACAGTGGCAACAGACCACCATTGAGAGAGATGAGGCACCTTGGAGGCAGAGGGACACCTTTATTACTCATGTGTGTCGGAATGCTAATGCAACTCTGTCAACACATACACAGGTCATGTGGATGAACACGTGGGACCAACACTGGCACCCCCCTTACCACCACAGATGCTGGAAATCCATGGCACTGGCACACAAGTGACGGGTTACAGCTAAACACCCCCTGCTGCTCACGGAGAGCCTGCTATACACCATTGAGCCCCTAATGGGGAATTCACACACCATGTCAACCCGGTGCAATCCGTATGTTTCCGAGGCCAGTGTTACACACATTGATGGCTCCATCACAATCCCATTACAGATGACTGTCACCAAGTCTGACCATCAATTCAGGCGAATTCTGCTCCAGGTCATGTGCCCCATGGTGATTCTACATGTATGCTAAGTAACCAAACATGAACAAGACCAGTGCACACACATTCAAAACAAATACCACTCCCAAAAAGCCGTGCTGCATCCCTTACCCGAAGGATATTTTCACATGTTACTGTGTTCATTAGGAATAGCAGGAGCACAACGATGCCACCAGCAGACAGCATGCGCAAGTACCTGTGGATGGGAGACACACCAGAAGTCAGCCAAAAGAAGTACATCCGCATGCATGTGCATGTACTCGACACGTATTAGGTTGTCAACATGCTAGGTGACAATGATGACTCTGGAAAAACATTCTTCTATTGCACCATCACTCGAGTGACACATCCAAACACACCTCAGACTCACTTGGAAGACATGCAGATGGACACACACATTGCAACACATGCCACACACAGCCCAATGCGTGCACACTCAGACACTGGAACTCACCACTAAGCAAAGAAGTTGCGTATGAGCCGACTCCGCATGTCCTCTGCCGCATCCTCCTCCTCCACATCACTTGCCTCGTGCCCAAGCCCTTCATCCTCCACGGGTCCTCCATGGTCCTGCTCATCTGGATCCAGGATGAGTGGCACAGCTTTCTCCACTGCCATGTTGTGCAGCATGCAGCACACGAGGAATATCTTGCAGACCTTCACCGGTGCATATGGGAGTGCGCCACCGGTCTTGTGAAGGCAACGGAATCGGCTCTTCAGGAGGCCAAACGTCCTCTCTATCACTCGCCTGGTCCGCCTATGGGCGTTGTTGTAGCGGTGATCGGCAGCCGTGCGGGGGTTGCGGAGAGGCGTGATCAGCCATGGCATGTTGGGATAGCCTGCGTCCCCTACATGGAAACATCATGGACAAGAGTGGGTCAGGAGAAGCAGTAAGACAGGAAGATGACGTTAAATACAGGACTGCCAGAGTATACCCACCAACAATACATGCTCGTTCGTTGCGCAGCTGCAGCATCATTTCAGGCACCCTGCTACGCCTCATGATGTATGCATCGTGTGCTGATCCTGGAAAACGAGCACAGACATGTGAAATCACCATGTTGGCAAGACACACCGCAAGGGCATTAATGGAGTGGTAATGCTTGCGGTTACAGAAGGCTACCTCCTGTGCCTGTGGTGGTACCAAAGCCACATGTGTTCCATCTATGGACCCAATGACATGGGGCATCCCTCCCAGGGCATAGAACTCACGCTTGACAGCTGTCAACTGCTCAGGAGTTGGGAATTTTATGAACTCATCAAGGTGCTCCAACATGGCCTCTAAAAAATCATGCAGAACACGGCTTAACATGGTTTGGGACATCCCACCGACATGGGCAATGGTATGTTGAAAGGTACCCGTGGCCAAGAAATGTAGGGCTGCCATCACCTTCACCTTGGGTGTCAGTGCACCAGGATACATGTGTAGCGGTTGGAGGTGTGCTGCCAGCCGTGTCGTCAAGTCCTCAATCAAACGTTGGGGGAAACGGTAGCGGCGTATACAGTCATTTTCCCGCATGTCAGCCAAGTCCGGAATTGCTCGAGGGAGAGGCGGAGCCCTGCAGTGAATTAGAAGGGACAACGAAGAGTGGGTACAGTACACCACCAATGTCAATGTACTGAGCACATGGTCAACAGGCCATACACATATGCTACATACAGAGTCAGGTCTGTGCAATATGCCCTGGACACGTATGCCAGCCATGTGACACTCCTACCAAGAGACAGCTCCTAACGTTTATTCTCAACCTCATAATGCCATGCCATGAAACTAGCTGTGGGCCAGTGTAAGTGAGCAGGCAGACGCATTGCAGGAGTTACAGACAACCAAATATGTGCAGAGGAAGGATGTTTATTGTACAGACAGGTTGCGGAACACTAGAGGCACAGGTCACATGTAATAGAAAAAGGACAGACCACACACCTTGCCATGAAGGATTACATTTCAAGAATGATCCCACATACATTGAGAGGATGCAGATATGTCCTTGTTTTGAAACTCCGTGTCGATGCATACGTCGGATTCCACATGTGGCCTGGTATGCGTAACACTGTGCCATGGCCATCTACACACAGACACATGTTGGTTGCAGCAACTGCAGATGCATTTGACCAAACACCTACAGCAAGCTAATGGGAACACACGACACATATATGACATAGTCACATCGTGCAACGCGGGTAGTCACATGTCAGGTGTGAAAACCCCTGTAGCTGGCATCAGGGGACAGTTGCGTGTGTTGTTGACTGTGCCATGGCAGTGACGCTTTTCACAAGTGTTCTGTACTACATGCACACATGTCAAAGGAGTGAAGGGGATGTCTGGCACATAGTCCACCATCACACATGACATCTGTACACATCTCATCATACATCTATTGCCTTCACAACTCAGGAGTAATGTGCCACATTACAGCCTGACACACCTGTGCCCCACACATGTAGTACTGCACAGACAATGCCTTGATGTCCAGCCTTGGACAAGTATGTCAGCTCTATTCCTTTCTGTGTGCTGCCTGTCACCACTGTCAGGTGTGAAATGCACCGTACATGCGCTCTGAGGGCGTGTGTACGTTCCCCATCACTATGGGAGTGCTGCTGTAGGCCTACCCATAGTGAAACGGCCCGTACACACGTGTGTACGGGGCGTATCACTATGGGTACGCATACGCGAGCAAAGCCATAGTGAAACGGCCCGTACACGCGCGTGTACGGGGCGTATCACTATGGGTACGCATACACGAGCAAAGCCATAGTGAAACGGCTCGTACACGCGCGTGTACGGGGCGTATCACTATGGGTACGCATACGCGAGCAAAGCCATAGTGAAACGGCTCGTACACGCGCGTGTACGGGGCGTATCACTATGGGTACGCATACGCGAGCAAAGCCATAGTGAAACGGCTCGTACACGCGCGTGTACGGGCCGTTTCACTATGGCTTTGCTCGCGTATGCGTACCCATAGTGATACGCCCCGTACACGCGCTTGTACAGGCTGTTTCTATGCATTTGGGGTGCCCTAGGGCCCTGGAACTCACCGTACCTGTGTGTGAATGTCCAAATTACATAGGGGACACATGAGGGACAAGTATAAAGCCCTACATGCATGCTGGTTGTCATGGAGACCGAGTTTAAAGTTTGTATTTTTTTGATCAGGTGCCCAGCTAAAGTCGGTTTGAAAGAATCTACATTGTTGCAAAGTGGTTGTTGAGTTGACATCATGCTCAATAAAAAAAAGAGCAAAGCCACTGACTGTGGTAGGTTTAAAGGGATTGGAGGAAACATAGGATGCAAATGTGAGTGACCAATCACTCTGTACTCCTGTGAATGAAACAGGGCAGCAAGGTAGATATAAGGCAGCCAGGTCCCATGAGAGAGCACTTGCCTGCACATCCTTTGATTCAACTACACTGCTGCTGCTCGTGAATCCTCTGGCACCATGTCCAGGTCTGTGGAGAGGGCCCAGCCTTTCACCCAGGAGGAGAACCAAGCCCTGCTGGATGTGATCCTCCCACAGTACCCCATGCTGTATGGTCGACCAGGGGTTCAGGTGAGTGCTGAGTCCACTAGCAGAGACTGTGCCCCTTTTTCGTGACTGTGACTTCTGCCATTGTGTCCAGGTGTAACACACATGCAATGTACTGTAGGGTGGGTCCCGGGTGGGGGAATGCCTAATGTCTCCCAGCCAGAGCATGCTGTGGTGCATGTCTGCTCTCCTCACTTGCATTGTGTGTACTGTGACAATCACTGCATGTGGCATTACACATTCTGCCTGTCTAATCCTCCTGGGAATGTTGTTACTACAGTCCTTATGTGAATCCGTGGTCCCCCCAGTGTGACAGGTGGCAGTACCCACAGATGTGTGTTTGTTTAGTGTACATGTGCTGAGAGTGTACAAAGGATGTGTTTGTCCCCTGGATATTGGTGTGTGTGTGTAAGTCCCCTGTCATGTGGGTGAGTGCATATGTGGAGTGTAGCACCCCAGCTGCATGAGGGATGGATATACCCTGCCCATCTGATGTGAGCAGGGAGCAGTGCTGTGTGTCTGCGGTGATGGGCCAGCCCCACACCTGTGACAGCTCCCAGTCTAGTGGCACATGTGCAGAGTGAGGTGTGTAGCTGCAGTTGGCAATGGCAGGTGATTGTCCTGTGGCTGTGTGTGTCTGTGTACTCTGCTGAGGGCGCCTCAGTGGCCTGTGGCATGTGACTGCTTTGAGGTGCTGCACATAATCCTGTCGCTTGTGATGCACAGTGTGAGCCTGGATGATTGATTGTGTCGTACCCCTCATGCCACCTGTGTACTCTACAATGCCACCTAGTGCTTTTTGCCTTCCACAGAGGAAAGTGTCCCTATGACACAGGTGTAATGAGTTTGATGCATTCTATGCCCTGTTAAAACCAGCCAAATTGTTCTAATGTGTGTCTCTGTGACATGTCGCAGGTGTATTGATGTTGACTCACTTTTTCATCCTCACAGATAGGCGCTTGTGCCAAGGAGCAGATCTGGAAGGACGCCGTCAGTGCCGTGAGACCGACGGATGGTCGGAAGCGGCGCCTAGCCCAGGTGAGGAAACGCTGGCAGGATATCCGGTGCTGGACGCGGAGGATCGCACGGGTCCTGCTGGGGGACTCACCTGTGAGCCAAAAGAACCATGGGCGCCGCCGTCTGACCCACATCCACAAGCGTGTGCTGGCGGTCGTCTTCCCTGACATGGACAGGCGCTTACGGGAAAAGCAGCAGCAGGAAGGGGGTAGGTACATGTGTGTTTGTTGTGTGTCACCAGCATTTGTAAGTGCACAGTTGCATGGATACACTGCCAAGGTTTACATGTGCAGTGCAGTTACTGGTCCCCAAAGTGTAGCGGTGCTGTCCTTCCTCCCTTGCCCTCCTTGACATGTGTACCCTGGTCTGTGTGTAGTCACACTTGCGCAAGGTTATCTAGGCTGGCAGTTTATCGATGTGCCCAATGCTTGCAGCTTCATGTGTGGGGGTGGTGTGTAACAGGTTTTGGGACCTTGCCTGTGCCCTGTCCAGTTCAGTACTTGTGGGGTCCATGTCAGTTGTCACTGATGCTGAGTCCAGACATAGGAGTGTGTCTCTAAATTGTATTGCTTTACAGCATGCATGTCCTATTTTGTGGCCTGTGACATGATGTGCATGAGTGTGAGATATGCAGAGTGCAGGGATGGTGGCTTGTGTTGCAGTCAGTACCATTCAGGACCATGGAGTAGTGTGGCCACTACTGTCCCCTGGGGCATCTTTTCCTAGGTATCATGTGTGTAATCCAAAAATCTCGACAATCTCTGTGTCTACAGCATAGGTTGTGCTCTGTGCCATTGTACCCTGGCACCATTTGTGTCTACGTAAACTCTGCTACATGTGTCCACTGTACAGGCTGACCAAATGTCCCTTGTTCATACTCACGGGGGCCAGTGCCTGTGTGTCTTGGTAAAATGATCTGATGATGGCCATTTGTAGATGATGTATTTGTACCGGCGCACCAGGGGTATCTTGTGTCCAATCAGGATTTCTTGCAGGCCATGTGTTTTTATTCCAGACTAAGAGATGTAAGTGCTTCCTGTGTCTCAATAAATTGTCTCATGTAGGGGGTGGTTGATGCGGGCAAGGCCTACATGTCTAGACCTGAAGTCTCCTTGCTAGGTCTGGCCAGTGTGTGATGTTTGTCTGGACATACACTCAAGGTGCAGTCACCCATTAATGTTGGGCATGTTTTGAAGTATTGCCTTTGCAGCATGTGCCTACAGTTAATAGACATGGTTCCTGCTCATCCCTTTTTACGCCAACGCTGTGTGCTGCAGATGCTGTGCTGGATTGTCCCCAGTGCCTGGCTCCTCTGTCCAAATCCATATCATGTTATTTGCTATTGTGTCATGCTCTCCATAGTTGGTCAGTGGCATGGTGGGTCAACCAACTGTGTGTTGCAGGGCCTACATATGTGCCTTGTATTGTAGATGTTACTCATGTTGCTTTTCAGGCTATGCACTGTGACCTATGTGGATTTGACTCATGTGACATATGTATACAGGTGTCTGATTATTTCCTGTCTCTTCACCTTGCTCACAGCATCGTCGGGGGACACCGAGGGAGACACTGGCACGGACCGTGAGGAGGGAGCGAGCACCAGTGCCAGCAGTGCAGAGTTGTCTGGCACATCGAGTGGCACGGAGGCCGACGGGAGTGCAGCGGAGGACCTGTCCAGTCAATCCACCACCGACTATGATGCAGACGGGTCCGAGGCTGAGCACTCCGAGGGGGCGGTGGCTGGTCCCACAGCTGACACCAGCACTCCATCACTACCCGCCCCCTCCATTCCGATCACCGGCCTCCCACTTGCTCGTGTCCCTTCCCGCCGTGCTCGGTCAGCACGTGTCTCCTTCTTGCCAGGCACCGCACCCCCTGCCCCTGTCTCCACTGCTGCCACCAATGCCGAGTCTGTGGACATCCTGCGGCAGTTGCGGGTTGGTCAGACTGCGACGCTTAATGTCCTCCATGGCCACAGCCAAGTGCTCAACCAGATGGAGGCATACTTGGAGGGCATTTCAGCCGCGCAGTCTGACCAACGCAACTTGCTGAGGTCCATAGACTCGACACTGACTGCAGCAGTGGGTCTCCTGCAGCGCTACGTCTCACCCCCTACCCCTGCCCCATCCACACTTCCCACTCCCATGCCTATCCCACGTACACCCAGACGTCAGCATGCACGCACCCCACCAGACACAGGCACCACACCAGCAGGGCAGGGCAAGCGCACACCTCCTGGCACGCACACACAGGGTGAGGTAGGCACAACCACTGGGTCGGGGGGCAAACGTAAGTCACGCAGCCAGAGTGGGAGTCCGCATTCCGCAAAATCCACTCCCTCCAAATCCACTCCCCTCAGCTCTCCTGGCCACGAATCCAGCAAAGATTCCTTCATGGCCGCTCTGTACCTGAGCCCAACAGTGACACCACCCCACAAGCGGGCAAAGGAGTCCCCGGTCAGGGTAGTTGAGTGCCCCCCCTGTCCACACCCTCCCCCAGTGGCACTGTGACCCATTCCTCCGCCCCCCCCCTCCTTGGGGCCTGTGGTTCCTTCGGGTGAAGGGGATACGCTGGGGGACCTTGCTGACGTGTGCAGCGCCATCCTCACCACCTCCTTTGGCGCTGCCCCACCCCCTGTGGTGGAGTCCTCCGTCCCTGCACCCACAACG
The DNA here is from genome assembly GCF_964204655.1 of Triturus cristatus. Lineage (NCBI taxonomy): Eukaryota > Metazoa > Chordata > Amphibia > Caudata > Salamandridae > Triturus > Triturus cristatus. Next base: position 1,268,031,499 of record NC_140579.1, on the reverse strand, counting down.
CCTGCCCTTGCCCCTCCTGTCCCTGCGGTGCCTGGTCCTTCCCCCCCACATGATGCCCCCCCCCCTGTGGAAGACAGGGTGGTCTGAACTGTGCAGGCAAGTTAGGGGACACGCGGCCCACTGTGTCCCCCATCCAGCTGTGACTTATGGACTGCCCTATGGGCTTTGTAAATATTGAACTTTATCCACACAAACATTTTTTGATAATGCTGAATAAAGCCTTTTTTTTCCCTTAGAACACTACTGCTTTTCTGGTATTGCTGTTGGTGGGGCTGCTACATGATTTTGGGTGGTGATCATGTGTTGGGTGTGTGGGAAATGTAGTAGTGTGCTGGTCATAGGGGGGGCCCTGGTATCTGTGTGCCATCACAAGGTGTTAGCTAAGTTTCTTTGTTCATGTAAGCAGTTACTGCATGGTGAAATTGTCCCAAGGTGTGTTCCTTCCTCTGTGTACCCTGACATCTTCCCTGCAGGGTTTTTCCAATATGTTGTGCTGAGCTGTGTCTACATTAGCTGGGTGTGTGACGGACCCCTTCAACTTTGGCCATGCATGCAGAGCGATGTCTCCACCTGCATCATTCGTTGCATCCTTGGTGATCATTGTACTTGTGTATGTAGTCTGTTGACATGACTTCATGTGGACATGTTCCCTTTTAGGCAGTATGCATGTGTGTACTCCCAGCTTCGCACACATGTGTTGCATGTACTGCAGGGTCTTTGTGCACCTGACTGACAATTGTGGCCATTGGATCTGTGGGTACTCTACCCTTTTTCTTTCCTTGGGCACTGCTGGGGGCCTCTGCACCCACCCCTCCTGTGTCTGGGCACTGCTGGGAGGACTCTGCACACACCCCTCCTGCGTCTGGGCACTGCTGGGAGGACTCTGCACCCACCCCTCCTGCGTCTGGGCACTGCGGGGAGGACTCTGCACCCACCCCTCCTGCGTCTGCACCCACCCCTCCTGCGTTTGGGCACTGCTGGGAGGACTCTGCACACACCCCTCCTGTGTCTGGGCACTGCTGGGAGTGATAGGCACACACCCCTCCTGTGTCTGGGCACTGCTGGGGGGACTCTGCACACACCCCTCCTGCGTCTGGGCACTGCTGGGAGGACTCTGCACCCACCCCTCCTGCGTCTGGGCACTGCTGGGAGGACTCTGCACACACCCCTCCTGTGTCTGGGCACTGCTGGGAGTGATAGGCACCCACCCCTCCTGTGTCTGGGTACTGCTGGGGGGACTCTACACCCACCCCTCCTGTGTCTGGGCACTGCTGCGAGTGATAGGCACCCACCCCTCCTGCGTCTGGGCACTGCTGGGAATGATAGGCACACACCTATCCTGTGTCTGGGCACTGCTGGGGGGACTCTGCACCCACCCCTCCTGCGTCTGGGCACTGCTTGGAGGACTCTGCACCCACCCCTCCTGTGTCTGGGCACTGCTGGGAGGACTCTGCACCCACCCCTCCTGCGTCTGGGCACTGCTGGGAGGACTCTGCACACACCCCTCCTGTGTCTGGGCACTGCTGGGAGTAATAGGCACACACCCCTCCTGTGTCTGGGCACTGCTGGGGGGACTCTGCACACACCCCTCCTGCGTCTGGGCACTGCTGGGAGGACTCTGCACCCACCCCTCCTGCGTCTGGGCACTGCTGGGAGGACTCTGCACACACCCCTCCTGTGTCTGGGCACTGCTGGGGGGACTCTACACCCACCCCTCCTGTGTCTGGGCACTGCTGGGAGTGATAGGCACCCACCCCTCCTGCGTCTGGGCACTGCTGGGAATGATAGGCACACACCCATCCTGTGTCTGGGCACTGCTGGGGGGACTCTACACCCACCCCTCCTGCATCTGGGCACTGCTGGGAGGACTCTGCACACACCCCTCCTGTGTCTGGGCACTGCTGGGAGGACTCTGCACACACCCCTCCTGCGTCTGGGCACTGCTGGGAATGATAGGCACACACCCCTCCTGTGTCTGGGCACTGCTGGGTGGACTCTACACCCACCCCTCCTGTGTCTGGGCACTGCTGTGGGGACTCTGCACCCACCCCTCCTGTGTCTGGGCACTGCTGGGGGGACTCTGCACCCACCCCTCCTATGTCTGGGCACTGCTGGGAGTGATAGGCACCCACCCCTCCTGCGTCTGGGCACTGCTAGGAATGATTGGCACACACCCCTCCTGTGTCTGGGCACTGCTGGGGGGACTCTACACCCACCCCTCCTGTGTCTGGGCACTGCTGTGGGGACTCTGCACCCACCCCTCCTGTGTCTGGGCACTGCTGGGGTGACTCTTCACCCACCCCTCCTATGTCTGGGCACTGCTGGGAGTGATAGGCACCCACCCCTCCTGCATCTGGGCACTGCTGGGAATGATAGGCACACACCCCTCCTGTGTCTGGGCACTGCTGGGGGGACTCTACACCCACTCCTCCTGCGTCTGGGCACTGCTGGGAGGACTCTGCACCCACCCCTCCTGTGTCTGGGCACTGCTGGGAATGATAGGCACCCACCCCTCCTGTGTCTGGGCACTGATGGGGGGACTTTACACCCACCCCTCCTGTGTCTGGGCACTGCTGGGAGTGATAGGCACCCACCCCTCCTGCGTCTGGGCACTGCTGGGAATGATAGGCACACACCCCTCCTGTGTCTGGGCACTGCTGGGGGGACTCTACACCCACCCCTCCTGCGTCCGGGCACTGCTGGGAGGACTCTGCACCCACCCCTCCTGTGTCTGGGCACTGCTGGGAATGATAGGCACCCACCCCTCCTGTGTCTGGGCACTGCTGGGGGGACTCTACACCCACCCCTCCTGTGTCTGGGCACTTCTGGGAGTGATAGGCACCCACCCCTCCTGCGTCTGGGCACTGCTGGGAATTATAGGCACACACCCCTCCTGTGTCTGGGCACTGCTGGGGGGACTCTACACCCACCCCTCCTGCGTCTGGGCACTGCTGGGAGGACTCTGCACCCACCCCTCCTGTGTCTGGGCACTGCTGGGATTGATAGGCACCCACCCCTCCTGTGTCTGGGCACTGCTGGGGGTGATAGGTACCCACCCCTCCTGCGTCTGGGCACTGCTGGGAATGATAGGCACACACCCCTCCTGTGTCTGGGCACTGCTGGGGGGACTCTACACCCACCCCTCCTGTGTCTGTGCACTGCTAGGGGGACTCTACACCCACCCCTTCTGTGTCTGGGCACTGCTGGGAGTGATAGGCACCCACCCCTCCTGCGTCTGGGCACTGGTGGGAATGATAGGCACACACCCCTCCTGTGTCTGGGCACTGCTGGTGGGACTCTACACCCACCCCTCCTGCGTCTGTGCACTGCTGGGAGGACTCTGCACACACCCCTCCTGTGTCTGGGCACTGCTGGGAGGACGCTGCACACACCCCTCCTGCGACTGTGACTTCTGCCATTGTGTCTAGGTGTAACACACATGCAATGTACTGTAGGGTGGGTCCCGGGTGGGGGAATGCCTAATGTCTCCCAGCCGGAGCATGCTGTGGTGCATGTCTGCTCTCCTCACTTGCATTGTGTGTACTGTGACAATCACTGCATGTGGCATTACACATTCTGCCTGTCTAATCCTCCTGGGAATGTTGTTACTACAGTCCTTATGTGAATCGGTGGTCCCCCCAGTGTGACAGGTGGCAGTACCCACAGATGTGTGTTTGTTTAGTGTACATGTGCTGAGAGTGTACAAAGGATGTGTTTGTCCCCTGGACATTGGTGTGTGTGTGTAAGTCCCCTGTCATGTGGGTGAGTGCATATGTGGAGTGTAGCACCCCAGCTGCATGAGGGATGGATATACCCTGCCCATCTGATGTGAGCAGGGAGCAGTGCTGTGTGTCTGCGGTGATGGGCCAGCCCCACACCTGTGACAGCTCCCAGTCTAGTGGCACATGTGCAGAGTGAGGTGTGTAGCTGCAGTTGGCAATGGCAGGTGATTGTCCTGTGGCTGTGTGTGTCTGTGTACTCTGCTGAGGGCGCCTCAGTGGCCTGTGGCATGTGACTGCTTTGAGGTGCTGCACATAATCCTGGTGTCGCTTGTGATGCACAGTGTGAGCCTGGATGATTGATTGTGTCGTACCCCTCATGCCACCTGTGTACTCTACAATGCCACCTAGTGCTTTTTGCCTTCCACAGAGGAAAGTGTCCCTATGACACAGGTGTAATGAGTTTGATGCATTCTATGCCCTGTTAAAACCAGCCAAATTGTTCTAATGTGTGTCTCTGTGACATGTCGCAGGTGTATTGATGTTGTCTCACTTTTTCATCCTCACAGATAGGCGCTTGTGCCAAGGAGCAGATCTGGTAGGACGCCGTCAGTGCCGTGAGACAGACGGATGGTCGGAAGCGGCGCCTAGCCCAGGTGAGGAAACGCTGGCAGGATATCCGGTGCTGGACGCGGAGGATCGCACGGGTCCTGCTGGGGGACTCACCTGTGAGCCAAAAGAACCATGGGCGCTGCCGTCTGACCCACATCCACAAGCGTGTGCTGGCGGTTGTCTTCCCTGACATGGACAGGCGCTTACGGGAAAAGCAGCAGCAGGAAGGGGGTAGGTACATGTGTGTTTGTTGTGTGTTACCAGCATTTGTAAGTGCACAGTTGCATGGATACACTGCCAGGGTTTACATGTGCAGTGCAGTTACTGGTCCCCAAAGTGTAGCGGTGCTGTCCTTCCTCCCTTCCCCTCCTTGACATGTGTACCCTGGTCTGTGTGTAGTCACACTTGCGCAAGGTTATCTAGGCTGGCAGTTTATCGATGTGCCCAATGCTTGCAGCTTCATGTGTGGGGGTGGTGTGTAACAGGTTTTGGGACCTTGCCTGTGCCCTGTCCAGTTCAGTACTTGTGGGGTCCATGTCAGTTGTCACTGATGCTGAGTCCAGACATAGGAGTGTGTCTCTAAAGTGTATTACTTTACAGCATGCATGTCCTATTTTGTGGCCTGTGACATGATGTGCATGAGTGTGAGATATGCAGAGTGCAGGGATGGTGGCTTGTGTTGCGGTCAGTACCATTCAGGACCATGGAGTAGTGTGGCCACTACTGTCCCCTGGGGCATCTTTTCCTAGGTATCATGTGTGTAATCCAAAAATCTCGACAATCTCTGTGTCTACAGCATAGGTTGTGCTCTGTGCCATTGTACCCTGGCACCATTTGTGTCTACGTAAACTCTGCTACATGTGTCCACTGTACAGGCTGACCAAATGTCCCTTGTTCATACTCACGGGGGCCAGTGCCTGTGTGTCTTGGTAAAATGATCTGATGATGGCCATTTGTAGATGATGTATTTGTACCGGCGCACCAGGGGTATCTTGTGTCCAATCAGGATTTCTTGCAGGCCATGTGTTTTTATTCCAGACTAAGAGATGTAAGTGCTTCCTGTGTCTCAATAAATTGTCTCGTGTAGGGGGTGGTTGGTGCGGGCAAGGCCTACATGTCTAGACCTGAAGTCTCCTTGCTAGGTCTGGCCAGTGTGTGATGTTTGTCTGGACATACACTCAAGGTGCAGTCACCCATTAATGTTGGGCATGTTTTGAAGTATTGCCTTTGCAGTATGTGCCTACAGTTAATAGACATGGTTCCTGCTCATCCCTTTTTACGCCAACGCTGTGTGCTGCAGATGCTGTGCTGGATTGTCCCCAGTGCCTGGCTCCTCTGTCCAAATCCATATCATGTTATTTGCTATTGTGTCATGCTCTCCATAGTTGGTCAGTGGCATGGTGGGTCAACCAACTGTGTGTTGCAGGGCCTACATATGTGCCTTGTATTGTAGATGTTACTCATGTTGCTTTTCAGGCTATGCACTGTGACCTTTGTGGATTTGACTCATGTGACATATGTATACAGGTGTCTGATTATTTCCTGTCTCTTCACCTTGCTCACAGCATCGTCGGGGGACACGGAGGGAGATACTGGCACGGACCGTGAGGAGGGAGCGAGCACCGGTGCCAGCAGTGCAGAGTTGTCTGGCACATCGAGTGGCACGGAGGCTGACGGGAGTGCAGCGGAGGACCTGTCCAGTCAATCCACCACCGACTGTGACGCAGACGGGTCCGAGGCTGAGCACTCCGAGGGGGCGGTGGCTGGTCCCACAGCTGACACCAGCACTCCATCACTACCCGCCCCCTCCATTCCGATCACCGGCCTCCCACTTGCTCGTGTCCCTTCCCGCCGTGCTCGGTCAGCACGTGTCTCCTTCTTGCCAGGCACCACACCCCCTGCCCCTGTCTCCACTGCTGCCACCAATGCCGAGTCTGTGGACATCCTGCGGCAGTTGCGAGTTGGTCAGACTGCGACGCTTAATGTCCTCCATGGCCACAGCCAAGTGCTCAACCAGATGGAGGCATACTTGGAGGGCATTTCAGCCGCGCAGTCTGACCAACGCAACTTGCTGAGGTCCATAGACTCGACACTGACTGCAGCAGTGGGTCTCCTGCAGCGCTACGTCCCACCCCCTACCCCTGCCCCATCCACACTTCCCACTCCCATGCCTGTCCCACGTACACCCAGACGTCAGCATGCACGCACCCCACCAGACACAGGCACCACACCAGCAGGGCAGGGCAAGCTCACACCTCCTGGCACGCAAACACAGGGTGAGGTAGGCACACCCACTGGGTCGGGGGGCAAACGTAAGTCACGCAGCCAGAGTGGGAGTCCGCATTCCGCAAAATCCACTCCCTCCAAATCCACTCCCCTCAGCTCTCCTGGCCACGAATCCAGCAAAGATTCCTTCATGGCCGCTCTGTCCCTGAGCCCAACAGTGACACCACCCCACAAGCGGGCAAAGGAGTCCCCGGTCAGGGTAGTTGAGTGCCCCCCCTGTCCACACCCTCCCCCAGTGGCACTGCGACCCATTCCTCCGCCCCCCCCCTCCTTGGGGCCTGTGGTTCCTTCGGGTGAAGGGGATACGCTGGGGGACCTTGCTGACGTGTGCAGCGCCATCCTCACCACCTCCTTTGGCGCTGCCCCACCCCCTGTGGTGGAGTCCTCCGTCCCTGCACCCACAACGCCTGCCCTTGCCCCTCCTGTCCCTGCGGTGCCTGGTCCTTCCCCCCCACATGATGCCCCCCCCTGTGGAAGACAGGGTGGTCTGAACTTTGCAGGCAAGTTAGGGGACACGCGTCCCACTGTGTCCCCCATCCAGCTGTGACTTATGGACTGCCCTATGGGCTTTGTAAATATTGAACTTTATCCACACAAACATTTTTTGATAATGCTGAATAAAGCCTTTTTTTTTCCTTAGAACACTACTGCTTTTCTGGTATTGCTGTTGGTGGGGCTGCTACATGATTTTGGGTGGTGATCATGTGTTGGGTGTGTGGGAAATGTAGTAGTGTGCTGGTCATAGGGGGGGGGGGCTGGTATCTGTGTGCCATCACAAGGTGTTAGCTAAGTTTCTTTGTTCATGTAAGCAGTTACTGCATGGTGAAATTGTCCCAAGGTGTGTTCCTTCCTCTGTGTACCCTGAGATCTTCCCTGCAGGGTTTTTCCAATATGTTGTGCTGAGCTGTGTCTACATTAGCTGGGTGTGTGACGGACCCCTTCAACTTTGGCCATGCATGCAGAGCGATGTCTCCACCTGCATCATTCGTTGTATCCTTGGTGATCACTGTACTTGTGTATGTAGTCTGTTGACATGACTTCATGTGGACATGTTCCCTTTTAGGCAGTATGCATGTGTGTACTCCCAGCCTCGCACACATGTGTTACATGTACTGCAGGGTCTTTCTGCACCTGACAATTGTGGCCATTGGATCTGTGGGTACTCCACCCTTTTTCTTTCCATGGGCACTGCTGGGGCCTCTGCACACACCCCTCCTGCATCTGGGCACTGCTGGGAGGACTCTGCACCCACCCCTCCTGCATCTGGGCACTGCTGGGAGGACTCTGCACCCACCCCTCCTGCGTCTGGGCACTGCTGGGAGGACTCTGCACACACCCCTCCTGTGTCTGGGCACTGCTGGGAGTGATAGGCACACACCCCTCCTGTGTCTGGGCACTGCTGGGGGGACTCTGCACACACCCCTCCTGCATCTGGGCACTGCTGGGAGGACTCTGCACCCACCCCTCCTGCGTCTGGGCACTGCTGGGAGGACTCTGCACACACCCCTCCTGTGTCTGGGCACTGCTGGGAGTGATAGGCACCCAACCCTCCTGTGTCTGGGAACTGCTGGGGGGACTCTACACCCACCCCTCCTGTGTCTGGGCACTGCTGGGAGTGATAGGCACCCACCCCTCCTGCGTCTGGGCACTGCTGGGAATGATAGGCACACACCCATCCTGTGTCTGGGCACTGCTGGGGGGACTGTACACCCACCCCTCCTGCGTCTGGGCACTGCTGGGAGGACTCTGCACACACCCCTCCTGTGTCTGGGCACTGCTGGGAGGACTCTGCACACACCCCTCCTGCGTCTGGGCACTGCTGGGAATGATAGGCACACACCCCTCCTGTGTCTGGGCACTGCTGGGGGGACTCTACACCCACCCCTCCTGTGTCTGGGCACTGCTGTGGGGACTCTGCACCCACCCCTTTTGTGTCTGGGCACTGCTGGGGGGACTCTGCACCCACCCCTCCTATGTCTGGGCACTGCTGGGAGTGATAGGCACCCACCCCTCCTGCGTCTGGGCACTGCTGGGAATGATAGGCACACACCCCTCCTGTGTCTGGGCACTGATGGGGGACTCTACACCCACCCCTCCTGTGTCTGGGCACTGCTGTGGGGACTCTGCACCCACCCCTCCTGTGTCTGGGCACTGCTGGGTGACTTTGCACCCACCCCTCCTATGTCTGGGCACTGCTGGGAGTGATAGGCACCCACCCCTCCTGCGTCTGGGCACTGCTGGGAATGATAGGCACACACCTCTCCTGTGTCTGGGCACTGCTGGGGGGACTCTACACCCACCCCTCCTGCGTCTGGGCACTGCTGGGAGGACTCTGCACCCACCCCTCCTGTGTTTGGGCACTGCTGGGAATGATAGGCACCCACCCCTCCTGTGTCTGGGCACTGCTGGGGGGACTCTGCACACAACCCTCCTGCGTCTGGGCACTGCTGGGAGGACTCTGCACCCACCCCTCCTGCGTCTGGGCACTGCTGGGAGGACTCTGCACCCACCCCTCCTGCGTCTGGGCACTGCTGGGAGGACTCTGCACACACCCCTCCTGTGTCTGGGCACTGCTGGGAGTGCTAGGCACACACCCCTCCTGCATCTGGGCACTGCTGGGAGGACTCTGCACACACCCCTCCTGTGTCTGGGCACTGCTGGGAGTGATATGCACCCACCCCTCCTGCGTCTGGGCACTGCTGGGAGGACTCTGCACCCACCCCTCCTGCGTCTGGGCACTGCTGGGGGGACTCTGCACACACCCCTCCTGCATCTGGGCACTGCTGGGAGGACTCTGCACCCACCCCTCCTGCGTCTGGGCACTGCTGGGAGGACTCTGCACACACCCCTCCTGTGTCTGGGCACTGCTGGGAGTGATAGGCACCCACCCCTCCTGTGTCTGGGCACTGCTGGGGGGACTCTACACCCACCCCTCCTGTGTCTGGGCACTGCTGGGAGTGATAGGCACCCACCCCTCCTGCGTCTGGGCACTGCTGGGAATGATAGGCACACACCCATCCTGTGTCTGGGCACTGCTGGGGGGACTCTACACCCACCCCTCCTGCGTCTGGGCACTGCTGGGAGGACTCTGCACACACCCCTCCTGTGTCTGGGCACTGCTGGGAGGACTCTGCACTCACCCCTCCTGCGTCTGGGCACTGCTGGGAGTGATAGGCACCCACCCCTCCTGCGTCTGGGCACTGCTGGGAATGATAGGCACACACCCATCCTGTGTCTGGGCACTGCTGGGGGGACTCTACACCCACCCCTCCTGCGTCTGGGCACTGCTGGGAGGACTCTGCACACACCCCTCCTGTGTCTGGGCACTCCTGGGGGGACTCTACACCCACCCCTCCTGTGTCTGGGCACTGCTGTGGGGACTCTGCACCCACCCCTTTTGTGTCTGGGCACTGCTGGGGGGACTCTGCACCCACCCCTCCTATGTCTGGGCACTGCTGGGAGTGATAGGCACCCACCCCTCCTGCGTCTGGGCACTGCTGGGAATGATAGGCACACACCCCTCCTGTGTCTGGGCACTGCTGGGGGACTCTACACCCACCCCTCCTGTGTCTGGGCACTGCTCTGGGGACTCTGCACCCACCCCTCCTGTGTCTGGGCACTGCTGGGTGACTCTGCACCCACCCCTCCTATGTCTGGGCACTGCTGGGAGTGATAGGCACCCACCCCTCCTGCGTCTGGGCACTGCTGGGAATGATAGGCACACACCCCTCCTGTGTCTGGGCACTGCTGGGGGGACTCTACACCCACCCCTCCTGCGTCTGGGCACTGCTGGGAGGACTCTGCACCCACCCCTCCTGTGTCAGGGCACTGCTGGGAATGATAGGCACCCACCCCTCCTGTGTCAGGGCACTGCTGGGGGGACTCTACACCCACCCCTCTTGTGTCTGGGCACTGCTGGGAGTGATAGGCACCCACCCCTCCTGCATCTGGGCACTGCTGGGAATGATAGGCACACACCCCTCCAGTGTCTGGGCACTGCTGGGGGGACTCTACACCCACCCCTCCTGCGTCTGGGCACTGCTGGGACGACTCTGCACCCTCCCCTCCTGTGTCTGGGCACTGCTGGGAATGATAGGCACACACCCCTCCAGTGTCTGGGCACTGCTGGGGGACTCTACACCCACCCCTCCTGCGTCTGGGCACTGCTGGGAGGACTCTGCACCCACCCCTCCTGTGTCTGGGCACTGCTGGGAATGATAGGCACCCACCCCTCCAGCATCTGGGCACTGCTGGGAATGATAGGCACACACCCCTCCTGTGTCTGGGCACTGCTGGGGGGACTCTACACCCACCCCTCCTGCGTCTGGGCACTGCTGGGAGGACTCTGCACCCACCCCTCCTGTGTCTGGGCACTGCTGGGAATGATAGGCACCCACCCCTCCTGTGTCTGGGCACTGCTGGGGGGACTCTACACCCACCCCTTCTGTGTCTGGGCACTGCTGGGAGTGATAGGCACCCACCCCTCCTGCGTCTGGGCACTGCTGGGAATGATAGGCACACACCCCTCCTGTGTCTGGACACTGCTGGGGGGACTCTACACCCACCCCTCCTGCGTCTGGGCACTGCTGGGAGGACTCTGCACACACCCCTCCTGTGTCTGGGCACTGCTGGGAGGACTCTGCACACACCCCTCCTGCGTCTGGGCACTGCAGGGAATGATAGGCACACACCCCTCCTGTGTCTGGGTACTGCTGGGGGGACTCTATACCCACCCCTCCTGCGTCTGGGCACTGCTGGGAGGACTCTGCGAACACCCCTCCTGTGTCTGGGCACTGCTGGGAGGACTCTGCACACACCCCTCCTGCGTCTGGGCACTGCTGGGAGGACTCTGCACACACCCCTCCTGTGTCTGGGCACTGCTGGGGGGACTCTGCACCCACCCCTCCTGCATCTTGGCACTGCTGGGGGGACTCTGCACACACCCCTCCTGTGTCTGGGCACTGCTGGGAGTGATAGGCACACACCCCTCCTGTGTCTGGGCACTGCTGGGGGGACTCTGCACACACCCCTCCTGCGTCTGGGCACTGCTGGGAGGACTCTGCACCCACCCCTCCTGCGTCCGGGCACTGCTGGGAGGACTCTGCACACACCCCTCCTGCGTCTGGGCACTGCAGGGAATGATAGGCACACACCCCTCCTGTGTCTGGGTACTGCTGGGGGGACTCTACACCCACCCCTCCTGCGTCTGGGCACTGCTGGGAGGACTCTGCACACACCCCTCCTGTGTCTGGGCACTGCTGGGAGGACTCTGCACACACCCCTCCTGTGTCTGGGCACTGCTGGGAGGACTCTGCACACACCCCTCCTGTGTCTGGGCACTGCTGGGAGGACTCTGCACACACCCCTCCTGCGTCTGGGCACTGCTGGGAGGACTCTGCACACACCCCTCCTGTGTCTGGGCACTGCTGGGGGGACTCTGCACCCACCCCTCCTGCGTCTGGGCACTGCTGGGAGGACTCTGCACCCACCCCTCCTGTGTCTGGGCACTGCTGGGAGTGATAGGCACCCACCCCTCCTGTGTCTGGGCACTGCTGGGGGGACTCTACACCCACCCCTCCTGTGTCTGGGCACTGCTGGGAGTGATAGGCACCCACCCCTCCTGCGTCTGGGCACTGCTGGGAATGATAGGCACATACCCATCCTGTGTCTGGGCACTGCAGGGGGGACTCTACACCCACCCCTCCTGCGTCTGGGCACTGCTGGAAGGACTCTGCACACACCCCTCCTGTGTCTGGGCACTGCTGGGAGGACTCTGCACACACCCCTCCTACGTCTGGGCACTGCTGGGAATGATAGGCACACACCCCTCCTGTGTCTGGGCACTGCTGGGGGACTCTACACCCACCCCTCCTTTGTCTGGGCACTGCTGTGGGGACTCTGCACCCACCCCTCCTGTGTCTGGGCACTGCTGAGGGGGACTACGCACCCACCCCTCCTATGTCTGGGCACTGCTGGGAGTGATAGGCACCCACCCCTCCTGCGTCTGGGCACTGCTGGGAATGATAGGCACATACCCCTCCTGTGTCTGGGCACTGCTGGGGGGACTCTGCACCCACCCCTCCTGCGTCTGGGCACTGCTGGGAGGACTCTGCACCCACCCCTCCTGTGTCTGGGCACTGCTGGGAATGATAGGCACCCACCCCTCCTGTGTCTGGGCACTGCTGGGGGGACTCTACACCCACCCCTCTTGTGTCTGGGCACTGCTGGGAGTGATAGGCACCCACCCCTCCTGCGTCTGGGCACTGCTGGGAATAAGAGGCACACACCCCTCCTGTGTCTGGGCACTGCTGGGGGGACTCTACACCCACCCCTCCTGCGTCTGGGCACTGCTGGGAGGACTCTGCACCCACCCCTCCTGTGTCTGGGCACTGCTGGGAATGATAGGCACCCACCCCTCCTGTGTCTGGGCACTGCTGGGGGGACTCTACACCCACCCCTCCTGTGTCTGGGCACTGCTGGGAGTGATAGGCACCCACCCCTCCTGCATCTGGGCACTGCTGGGAATGATAGGCACACACCCCTCCTGTGTCTGGGCACTGCTGGGGGGACTCTACACCCACCCCTCCTGCGTATGGGCACTGCTGGGAGGACTCTGCACCCACCCCTCCTGTGTTTGGGCACTGCTGGGAATGATAGGCACCCACCCCTCCTGTGTCTGGGCACTGCTGGGGGGACTCTACACCCACCCCTTCTGTGTCTGGGCACTGCTGGGAGTGATAGGCACCCACCCCTCCTGCATCTGGGCACTACTGGGAATGATAGGCACACACCCCTCCTGTGTCTGGGCACTGCTGGGGGGACTCTACACCCACCCCTCCTGCGTCTGGGCACTGCTGGGAGGACTCTGCACACACCCCTCCTGTGTCTGGGCACTGCTGGGAGGACTCTGCACACACCCCTCCTGCGTCTGGGCACTGCTGGGAATGATAGGCACACACCCCTCCTGTGTCTGGGCACTGCTGGGGGGACTGTACACCCACCCCTCCTGCGTCTGGGCACTGCTGGGGGGACTCTGCACACACCCCTCCTGTGTCTGGGCACTGCTGGGAGTGATAGGAACACACCCCTCCTGTGTCTGGGCACTGCTGGGGGGACTCTGCACACACCCCTCCTGCGTCTGGGCACTGCTGGGAGGACTCTGCACCCACCCCTCCTGCGTCTGGGCACTGCTGGGAGGACTCTGCACACACCCCTCCTGTGTCTGGGCACTGCTGGGAGTGATAGGCACCCACCCCTCCTGTGTCTGGGCACTGCTTGGGGGACTCTACACCCACCCCTCCTGTGTCTGGGCACTGCTGGGAGTGATAGGCACCCACCCTTCCTGCGTCTGGGCACTGCTGGGAATGATAGGCACACACCCATCCTGTGTCTGGGCACTGCTGGGGGGACTCTACACCCACCCCTCCTGCGTCTGGGCAATGCTGGGAGGACTCTGCACACACCCCTCCTGTGTCTGGGCACTGCTGGGAGGACTCTGCACACACCCCTCCTACGTCTGGGCACTGCTGGGAATGATAGGCACACACCCCTCCTGTGTCTGGGCACTGATGGGGGACTCTACACCCACCCCTCCTGTGTCTGGGCACTGCTGTGGGGACTCTGCACCCACCCCTCCTGTGTCTGGGCACTGCTGGGGGGACTCTGCACCCACCCCTCCTATATCTGGGCACTGCTGGGAGTGATAGGCACCCACCCCTCCTGCGTCTGGGCACTGCTGGGAATGATAGGCACACACCCCTCCTGTGTCTGGGCACTGCTGGGGGGACTCTACACCCACCCCTCCTGTGTCTGGGCACTGCTGTGGGGACTCTGCACCCACCCCTCCTGTGTCTGGGCACTGCTGGGGTGACTCTGCACCCACCCCTCCTATGTCTGGGCACTGCTGGGAGTGATCGGCACCCACCCCTCCTGCATCTGGGCACTGCTGGGAATGATAGGCACACACCCCTCCTGTGTCTGGGCACTGCTGGGGGGACTCTACACCCACCCCTCCTGCGTCTGGGCACTGATGGGAGGACTCTGCACCCACCCCTCCTGTGTCTGGGCACTGCTGGGAATGATAGGCACCCACCCCTCCTGTGTCTGGGCACTGCTGGGGGGACTCTACACCCACCCCTCTTGTGTCTGGGCACTGCTGGGAGTGATAGGCACCCACCCCTCCTGCGTCTGGGCACTGCTGGGAATGATAGGCACACACCCCTCCTGTGTCTGGGCACTGCTGGAGGGACTCTACACCCACCCCTCCTGCGTCTGGGCACTGCTGGGAGGACTCTGCACCCACCCCTCCTGTGTCTGGGCACTGCTGGGAATGATAGGCACCCACCCCTCCTGTGTCTGGGCACTGCTGTGGGGACTCTGCACCCACCCCTCCTGTGTCTGGGCACTGCTGAGGGGACTACGCACCCACCCCTCCTATGTCTGGGCACTGCTGGGAGTGATAGGCACCCACCCCTCCTGCATCTGGGCACTGCTGGGAATGATAGGCACACACCCCTCCTGTGTCTGGGCACTGCTGGGGGGACTCTACACCCACCCCTCCTGTGTATGGGCACTGCTGTGGGGACTCTGCACCCACCCCTCCTGTGTCTGGGCACTGCTGGGGTGACTCTGCACCCACCCCTCCTATGTCTGGGCACTGCTGGGAGTGATAGGCACCCACCCCTCCTGCGTCTGGGCACTGCTGGGAATGATAGGCACATACCCCTCCTGTGTCTGGGCACTGCTGGGGGGACTCTGCACCCACCCCTCCTGCGTCTGGGCACTGCTGGGAGGACTCTGCACCCACCCCTCCTGTGTCTGGGCACTGCTGGGAATGATAGGCACCCACCCCTCCTGTGTCTGGGCACTGCTGGGGGGACTCTACACCCACCCCTCTTGTGTCTGGGCACTGCTGGGAGTGATAGGCACCCACCCCTCCTGCGTCTGGGCACTGCTGGGAATAAGAGGCACACACCCCTCCTGTGTCTGGGCACTGCTGGGGGGACTCTACACCCACCCCTCCTGCGTCTGGGCACTGCTGGGAGGACTCTGCACCCACCCCTCCTGTGTCTGGGCACTGCTGGGAATGATAGGCACCCACCCCTCCTGTGTCTGGGCACTGCTGGGGGGACTCTACACCCACCCCTCCTGTGTCTGGGCACTGCTGGGAGTGATAGGCACCCACCCCGCCTGCGTCTGGGCACTGCTGGGAATGATAGGCACACACCCCTCCTGTGTCTGGGCACTGCTGGGGGGACTCTACACCCACCCCTCCTGCGTATGGGCACTGCTGGGAGGACTCTGCACCCACCCCTCCTGTGTCTGGGCACTGCTGGGAATGATAGGCACCCACCCCTCCTGTGTCTGGGCACTGCTGGGGGGACTCTACACCCACCCCTTCTGTGTCTGGGCACTGCTGGGAGTGATAGGCACCCACCCCTCCTGCATCTGGGCACTACTGGGAATGATAGGCACACACCCCTCCTGTGTCTGGGCACTGCTGGGGGGACTCTACACCCACCCCTCCTGCGTCTGGGCACTGCTGGGAGGACTCTGCACACACCCCTCCTGTGTCTGGGCACTGCTGGGAGGACTCTGCACACACCCCTCCTGCGTCTGGGCACTGCTGGGAATGATAGGCACACACCCCTCCTGTGTCTGGGCACTGCTGGGGGGACTGTACACCCACCCCTCCTGCGTCTGGGCACTGCTAGGGGGACTCTGCACACACCCCTCCTGTGTCTGGGCACTGCTGGGAGTGATAGGCACACACCCCTCCTGTGTCTGGGCACTGCTGGGGGGACTCTGCACACACCCCTCCTGCGTCTGGGCACTGCTGGGAGGACTCTGCACCCACCCCTCCTGCGTCTGGGCACTGCTGGGAGGACTCTGCACACACCCCTCCTGTGTCTGGGCACTGCTGGGAGTGATAGGCACCCACCCCTCCTGTGTCTGGGCACTGATGGGGGACTCTACACCCACCCCTCCTGTGTCTGGGCACTGCTGTGGGGACTCTGCACCCACCCCTCCTGTGTCTGGGCACTGCTGGGGGGACTCTGCACCCACCCCTCCTATATCTGGGCACTGCTGGGAGTGATAGGCACCCACCCCTCCTGCGTCTGGGCACTGCTGGGAATGATAGGCACACACCCCTCCTGTGTTTGGGCACTGCTGGGGGGACTCTACACCCACCCCTCCTGTGTCTGGGCACTGCTGTGGGGACTCTGCACCCACCCCTCCTGTGTCTGGGCACTGCTGGGGTGACTCTGCACCCACCCCTCCTATGTCTGGGCACTGCTGGGAGTGATCGGCACCCACCCCTCCTGCATCTGGGCACTGCTGGGAATGATAGGCACACACCCCTCCTGTGTCTGGGCACTGCTGGGGGGACTCTACACCCACCCCTCCTGCGTCTGGGCACTGATGGGAGGACTCTGCACCCACCCCTCCTGTGTCTGGGCACTGCTGGGAATGATAGGCACCCACCCCTCCTGTGTCTGGGCACTGCTGGGGGGACTCTACACCCACCCCTCTTGTGTCTGGGCACTGCTGGGAGTGATAGGCACCCACCCCTCCTGCGTCTGGGCACTGCTGGGAATGATAGGCACACACCCCTCCTGTGTCTGGGCACTGCTGGAGGGACTCTACACCCACCCCTCCTGCGTCTGGGCACTGCTGGGAGGACTCTGCACCCACCCCTCTTGTGTCTGGGCACTGCTGGGAATGATAGGCACCCACCCCTCCTGTGTCTGGGCACTGCTGTGGGGACTCTGCACCCACCCCTCCTGTGTCTGGGCACTGCTGAGGGGACTACGCACCCACCCCTCCTATGTCTGGGCACTGCTGGGAGTGATAGGCACCCACCCCTCCTGCATCTGGGCACTGCTGGGAATGATAGGCACACACCCCTCCTGTGTCTGGGCACTGCTGGGGGGACTCTACACCCACCCCTCCTGTGTATGGGCACTGCTGTGGGGACTCTGCACCCACCCCTCCTGTGTCTGGGCACTGCTGGGGTGACTCTGCACCCACCCCTCCTATGTCTGGGCACTGCTGGGAGTGATAGGCACCCACCCCTCCTGCGTCTGGGCACTGCTGGGAATGATAGGCACATACCCCTCCTGTGTCTGGGCACTGCTGGGGGGACTCTGCACCCACCCCTCCTGCGTCTGGGCACTGCTGGGAGGACTCTGCACCCACCCCTCCTGTGTCTGGGCACTGCTGGGAATGATAGGCACCCACCCCTCCTGTGTCTGGGCACTGCTGGGGGGACTCTACACCCACCCCTCTTGTGTCTGGGCACTGCTGGGAGTGATAGGCACCCACCCCTCCTGCGTCTGGGCACTGCTGGGAATAAGAGGCACACACCCCTCCTGTGTCTGGGCACTGCTGGGGGGACTCTACACCCACCCCTCCTGCGTCTGGGCACTGCTGGGAGGACTCTGCACCCACCCCTCCTGTGTCTGGGCACTGCTGGGAATGATAGGCACCCACCCCTCCTGTGTCTGGGCACTGCTGGGGGGACTCTACACCCACCCCTCCTGTGTCTGGGCACTGCTGGGAGTGATAGGCACCCACCCCGCCTGCGTCTGGGCACTGCTGGGAATGATAGGCACACACCCCTCCTGTGTCTGGGCACTGCTGGGGGGACTCTACACCCACCCCTCCTGCGTATGGGCACTGCTGGGAGGACTCTGCACCCACCCCTCCTGTGTCTGGGCACTGCTGGGAATGATAGGCACCCACCCCTCCTGTGTCTGGGCACTGCTGGGGGGACTCTACACCCACCCCTTCTGTGTCTGGGCACTGCTGGGAGTGATAGGCACCCACCCCTCCTGCATCTGGGCACTACTGGGAATGATAGGCACACACCCCTCCTGTGTCTGGGCACTGCTGGGGGGACTCTACACCCACCCCTCCTGCGTCTGGGCACTGCTGGGAGGACTCTGCACACACCCCTCCTGTGTCTGGGCACTGCTGGGAGGACTCTGCACACACCCCTCCTGCGTCTGGGCACTGCTGGGAATGATAGGCACACACCCCTCCTGTGTCTGGGCACTGCTGGGGGGACTGTACACCCACCCCTCCTGCGTCTGGGCACTGCTAGGGGGACTCTGCACACACCCCTCCTGTGTCTGGGCACTGCTGGGAGTGATAGGCACACACCCCTCCTGTGTCTGGGCACTGCTGGGGGGACTCTGCACACACCCCTCCTGTGTCTGGGCACTGCTGGGAGGACTCTGCACCCACCCCTCCTGCGTCTGGGCACTGCTGGGAGGACTCTGCACACACCCCTCCTGTGTCTGGGCACTGCTGGGAGTGATAGGCACCCACCCCTCCTGTGTCTGGGCACTGCTTGGGGGACTCTACACCCACCCCTCCTGTGTCTGGGCACTGCTGGGAGTGATAGGCACCCACCCTTCCTGCGTCTGGGCACTGCTGGGAATGATAGGCACACACCCATCCTGTGTCTGGGCACTGCTGGGGGGACTCTACACCCACCCCTCCTGCGTCTGGGCAATGCTGGGAGGACTCTGCACACACCCCTCCTGTGTCTGGGCACTGCTGGGAGGACTCTGCACACACCCCTCCTACGTCTGGGCACTGCTGGGAATGATAGGCACACACCCCTCCTGTGTCTGGGCACTGCTGGGGGACTCTACACCCACCCCTCCTGTGTCTGGGCACTGCTGTGGGGACTCTGCACCCACCCCTCCTGCGTCTGGGCACTGCTGGGGGGACTCTGCACCCACCCCTCCTATATCTGGGCACTGCTGGGAGTGATAGGCACCCACCCCTCCTGCGTCTGGGCACTGCTGGGAATGATAGGCACACACCCCTCCTGTGTCTGGGCACTGCTGGGGGGACTCTACACCCACCCCTCCTGTGTCTGGGCACTGCTGTGGGGACTCTGCACCCACCCCTCCTGTGTCTGGGCACTGCTGGGGTGACTCTGCACCCACCCCTCCTATGTCTGGGCACTGCTGGGAGTGATCGGCACCCACCCCTCCTGCGTCTGGGCACTGCTGGGAATGATAGGCACACACCCCTCCTGTGTCTGGGCACTGCTGGGGGGACTCTACACCCACCCCTCCTGCGTCTGGGCACTGATGGGAGGACTCTGCACCCACCCCTCCTGTGTCTGGGCACTGCTGGGAATGATAGGCACCCACCCCTCCTGTGTCTGGGCACTGCTGGGGGGACTCTACACCCACCTCTCTTGTGTCTGGGCACTGCTGGGAGTGATAGGCACCCACCCCTCCTGCGTCTGGGCACTGCTGGGAATGATAGGCACACACCCCTCCTGTGTCTGGGCACTGCTGGGCGGACTCTACACCCACCCCTCCTGCGTCTGGGCACTGCTGGGAGGACTCTGCACCCACCCCTCCTGTGTCTGGGCACTGCTGGGGGGACTCTACACCCACCCCTCCTGTGTCTGGGCACTGCTGGGAGTGATAGGCACCCACCCCTCCTGCGTCTGGGCACTGCTGGGAATTAAAGGCACACACCCCTCCTGTGTCTGGGCACTGCTGGGGGGACTCTACACCCACCCCTCCTGCGTCTGGGCACTGCTGGGAATGATAGGCACCCACCCCTCCTGTGTCTGGGCACTGCTGGGGGGACTCTACACCCACCCCTGCTGTGTCTGGGCACTGCTGGGAGTGATAGGCACCCACCTCTCCTGCGTCTGGGCACTGCTGGGAACGATAGGCACACACCCCTCCTGTGTCTGGGCACTGCTGGGGGACTCTACACCCACCCCTCCTACGTCTGGGCACTGCTGGGAGGACTCTGCACACACCCCTCCTGTGTCTGGGCACTGCTGGGAGGACTCTGCACACACCCCTCCTGCGTCTGGGCACTGCTGGGAATGATAGGCACACACCCCTCCTGTGTCTGGGCACTGCTGGGAGGACTCTGCACACACCCCTCCTGCGTCTGGGCACTGCTGGGAATGATAGGCACCCACCCCTCCTGTGTCTGGGCACTGCTGGGGGGACTCTACACCCACCCCTGCTGTGTCTGGGCACTGCTGGGAGTGATAGGCACCCACCCCTCCTGCGTCTGGGCACTGCTGGGAACGATAGGCACACACCCCTCCTGTGTCTGGGCACTGCTGGGGGACTCTACACCCACCCCTCCTGCGTCTGGGCACTGCTGGGAGGACTCTGCACACACCCCTCCTGCGTCTGGGCACTGCTGGGAATGATAGGCACACACCCCTCCTGTGTCTTGGCACTGCTGGGGGGACTCTACACCCACCCCTCCTGCGTCTGGGCACTGCTGGGGGACTCTGCACACACCCCTCCTGTGTCTGGGCACTGCTGGGAGTGATAGGCACACACCCCTCCTGTGTCTGGGCACTGCTGGGGGGACTCTGCACACACCCCTCCTGCGTCTGGGCACTGCTGGGAGGACTCTGCACCCACCCCTCCTGCGTCTGGGCACTGCTGGGAGGACTCTGCACACACCCCTCCTGTGTCTGGGCACTGCTGGGAGTGATAGGCACCCACCCCTCCTGTGTCTGGGCACTGCTGGGGGGAATCTACACCCACCCCTCCTGTGTCTGGGCACTGCTGGGAGTGATAGGCACCCACCCCTCCTGCATCTGGGCACTGCTGAGAATGATAGGCACACACCCATCCTGTGTCTGGGCACTGCTGGGGGGACTCTACACCCACCCCTCCTGCATCTGGGCACTGCTGGGAGGACTCTGCACACACCCCTCCTGTGTCTGGGCACTGCTGGGAGGACTCTGCACACACCCCTCCTACGTCTGGGCACTGCTGGGAAGGATAGGCACACACCCCTCCTGTGTCTGGGCACTGCTGGGAATGATAGGCACCCACCCCTCCTGTGTCTGGGCACTGCTGTGGGGACTCTGCACCCACCCCTCCTGTGTCTGGGCACTGCTGAGGGGACTACGCACCCACCCCTCCTATGTCTGGGCACTGCTGGGAGTGATAGGCACCCACCCCTCCTGCATCTGGGCACTACTGGGAATGATAGGCACACACCCCTCCTGTGTCTGGGCACTGCTGGGGGGACTCTACACCCACCCCTCCTGTGTATGGGCACTGCTGTGGGGACTCTGCACCCACCCCTCCTGTGTCTGGGCACTGCTGGGGTGACTCTGCACCCACCCCTCCTATGTCTGGGCACTGCTGGGAGTGATAGGCACCCACCCCTCCTGGGTCTGGGCACTGCTGGGAATGATAGGCACATACCCCTCCTGTGTCTGGGCACTGCTGGGGGGACTCTGCACCCACCCCTCCTGCGTCTGGGCACTGCTGGGAGGACTCTGCACCCACCCCTCCTGTGTCTGGGCACTGCTGGGAATGATAGGCACCCACCCCTCCTGTGTCTGGGCACTGCTGGGGGGACTCTACACCCACCCCTCTTGTGTCTGGGCACTGCTGGGAGTGATAGGCACCCACCCCTCCTGCGTCTGGGCACTGCTGGGAATAAGAGGCACACACCCCTCCTGTGTCTGGGCACTGCTGGGGGGACTCTACACCCACCCCTCCTGCGTCTGGGCACTGCTGGGAGGACTCTGCACCCACCCCTCCTGTGTCTGGGCACTGCTGGGAATGATAGGCACCCACCCCTCCTGTGTCTGGGCACTGCTGGGGGGACTCTACACCCACCCCTCCTGTGTCTGGGCACTGCTGGGAGTGATAGGCACCCACCCCGCCTGCGTCTGGGCACTGCTGGGAATGATAGGCACACACCCCTCCTGTGTCTGGGCACTGCTGGGGGGACTCTACACCCACCCCTCCTGCGTATGGGCACTGCTGGGAGGACTCTGCACCCACCCCTCCTGTGTCTGGGCACTGCTGGGAATGATAGGCACCCACCCCTCCTGTGTCTGGGCACTGCTGGGGGGACTCTACACCCACCCCTTCTGTGTCTGGGCACTGCTGGGAGTGATAGGCACCCACCCCTCCTGCATCTGGGCACTACTGGGAATGATAGGCACACACCCCTCCTGTGTCTGGGCACTGCTGGGGGGACTCTACACCCACCCCTCCTGCGTCTGGGCACTGCTGGGAGGACTCTGCACACACCCCTCCTGTGTCTGGGCACTGCTGGGAGGACTCTGCACACACCCCTCCTGCGTCTGGGCACTGCTGGGAATGATAGGCACACACCCCTCCTGTGTCTGGGCACTGCTGGGGGGACTGTACACCCACCCCTCCTGCGTCTGGGCACTGCAGGGGGGACTCTGCACACACCCCTCCTGTGTCTGGGCACTGCTGGGAGTGATAGGCACACACCCCTCCTGTGTCTGGGCACTGCTGGGGGGACTCTGCACACACCCCTCCTGCGTCTGGGCACTGCTGGGAGGACTCTGCACCCACCCCTCCTGCGTCTGGGCACTGCTGGGAGGACTCTGCACACACCCCTCCTGTGTCTGGGCACTGCTGGGAGTGATAGGCACCCACCCCTCCTGTGTCTGGGCACTGATGGGGGACTCTACACCCACCCCTCCTGTGTCTGGGCACTGCTGGGAGTGATAGGCACCCACCCTTCCTGCGTCTGGGCACTGCTGGGAATGATAGGCACACACCCATCCTGTGTCTGGGCACTGCTGGGGGGACTCTACACCCACCCCTCCTGCGTCTGGGCAATGCTGGGAGGACTCTGCACACACCCCTCCTGTGTCTGGGCACTGCTGGGAGGACTCTGCACACACCCCTCCTACGTCTGGGCACTGCTGGGAATGATAGGCACACACCCCTCCTGTGTCTGGGCACTGCTGGGGGACTCTACACCCACCCCTCCTGTGTCTGGGCACTGCTGTGGGGACTCTGCACCCACCCCTCCTGCGTCTGGGCACTGCTGGGGGGACTCTGCACCCACCCCTCCTATATCTGGGCACTGCTGGGAGTGATAGGCACCCACCCCTCCTGCGTCTGGGCACTGCTGGGAATGATAGGCACACACCCCTCCTGTGTCTGGGCACTGCTGGGGGGACTCTACACCCACCCCTCCTGTGTCTGGGCACTGCTGTGGGGACTCTGCACCCACCCCTCCTGTGTCTGGGCACTGCTGGGGTGACTCTGCACCCACCCCTCCTATGTCTGGGCACTGCTGGGAGTGATCGGCACCCACCCCTCCTGCGTCTGGGCACTGCTGGGAATGATAGGCACACACCCCTCCTGTGTCTGGGCACTGCTGGGGGGACTCTACACCCACCCCTCCTGCGTCTGGGCACTGATGGGAGGACTCTGCACCCACCCCTCCTGTGTCTGGGCACTGCTGGGAATGATAGGCACCCACCCCTCCTGTGTCTGGGCACTGCTGGGGGGACTCTACACCCACCTCTCTTGTGTCTGGGCACTGCTGGGAGTGATAGGCACCCACCCCTCCTGCGTCTGGGCACTGCTGGGAATGATAGGCACACACCCCTCCTGTGTCTGGGCACTGCTGGGGGGACTCTACACCCACCCCTCCTGCATCTGGGCACTGCTGGGAGGACTCTGCACCCACCCCTCCTGTGTCTGGGCACTGCTGGGAATGATAGGCACCCACCCCTCCTGTGTCTGGGCACTGCTGGGGGGACTCTACACCCACCCCTCCTGTGTCTGGGCACTGCTGGGAGTGATAGGCACCCACCCCTCCTGCGTCTGGGCACTGCTGGGAATTAAAGGCACACACCCCTCCTGTGTCTGGGCACTGCTGGGGGGACTCTACACCCACCCCTCCTGCGTCTGGACACTGCTGGGAGGACTCTGCACCCACCCCTCCGGTGTCTGGGCACTGCTGGGAATGATAGGCACCCACCCCTCCTGTGTCTCGGCACTGCTGGGGGGACTCTACACCCACCCCTTCTGTGTCTGGGCACTGCTGGGAGTGATAGGCACCCACCACTCCTGCATCTGGGCACTGCTGGGAATTATAGGCACACACCCCTCCTGTGTCTGGGCACTGCTGGGGGGACTCTACACCCACCCCTCCTGCGTCTGGGCACTGCTGGGAGGACTCTGCACACACCCCTCCTGCGTCTGGGCACTGCTGGGAATGATAGGCACCCACCCCTCCTGTGTCTGGGCACTGCTGGGGGGACTCTACACCCACCCCTGCTGTGTCTGGGCACTGCTGGGAGTGATAGGCACCCACCCCTCCTGCGTCTGGGCACTGCTGGGAACAATAGGCACACACCCCTCCTGTGTCTGGGCACTGCTGCGGGACTCTACACCCACCCCTCCTGCGTCTGGGCACTGCTGGGAGGACTCTGCACACACCCCTCCTGTGTCTGGGCACTGCTGGGAGGACTCTGCACACACCCCTCCTGCGTCTGGGCACTGCTGGGAATGATAGGCACACACCCCTCCTGTGTCTTGGCACTGCTGGGGGGACTCTACACCCACCCCTCCTGCGTCTGGGCACTGCTGGGGGACTCTGCACACACCCCTCCTGTGTCTGGGCACTGCTGGGAGTGATAGGCACACACCCCTCCTGTGTCTGGGCACTGCTGGGGGGACTCTGCACACACCCCTCCTGCGTCTGGGCACTGCTGGGAGGACTCTGCACCCACCCCTCCTGCGTCTGGGCACTGCTGGGAGGACTCTGCACACACCCCTCCTGTGTCTGGGCACTGCTGGGAGTGATAGGCACCCACCCCTCCTGTGTCTGGGCACTGCTGGGGGGAATCTACACCCACCCCTCCTGTGTCTGGGCACTGCTGGGAGTGATAGGCACCCACCCCTCCTGCATCTGGGCACTGCTGAGAATGATAGGCACACACCCATCCTGTGTCTGGGCACTGCTGGGGGGACTCTACACCCACCCCTCCTTCATCTGGGCACTGCTGGGAGGACTCTGCACACACCCCTCCTGTGTCTGGGCACTGCTGGGAGGACTCTGCACACACCCCTCCTACGTCTGGGCACTGCTGGGAATGATAGGCACTCACCCCTCCTGTGTCTGGGCACTGCTGGGGGACTCTACACCCACCCCTCCTGTGTCTGGGCACTGCTGTGGGGACTCTGCACCCACCCCTCCTGTGTCTCGGCACTGCTGGGGGGACTCTGCAACCACCCCTCCTATGTCTTTGCACTGCTGGGAGTGATAGGCACCCACCCCTCCTGCGTCTGGGCACTGCTGGGAATGATAGGCACACACCCCTCCTGTGTCTGGGCACTGCTGGGGGGACTCTACACCCACCCCTCCTGTGTCTGGGCACTGCTGTGGGGACTCTGCACCCACCCCTCCTGTGTCTGGGCACTGCTGGGGTGACTCTGCACCCACCCCTCCTATGTCTGGGCACTGCTGGGAGTGATAGGCACCCACCCCTCCTGCGTCTGGGCACTGCTGGGAATGATAGGCACACACCCCTCCTGTGTCTGGGCACTGCTGGGGGGACTCTACACCCACCCCTCCTACGTCTGGGCACTGCTGGGAGGACTCTGCACCCACCCCTCCTGTGTCTGGGCACTGCTGGGAATGATAGGCACCCACCCCTCCTGTGTCTGGGCACTGCTGGGGGGACTCTACACCCACCCCTCTTGTGTCTGGGCACTGCTGGGAGTGATAGGCACCCACCCCTCCTGCGTCTGGGCACTGCTGGGAATGATAGGCACACACCCCTCCTGTGTCTGGGCACTGCTGGGGGGACTCTACACCCACCCCTCCTGCGTCTGGGCACTGCTGGGAGGACTCTGCACCCACCCCTCCTGTGTCTGGGCTCTGCACCCACCCCTCCTGTGTCTGGGCACTGCTGGGAATGATAGGCACACACCCCTCCAGTGTCTGGGCACTGCTGGGGGGACTCTACACCCACCCATCCTGCGTCTGGGCACTGCTGGGAGGACTCTGCACCCACCCCTACTGTGTCTGGGCACTGCTGGGAATGATAGGCACCCACCCCTCCTGTGTCTGGGCACTGCTGGGGGGACTCTACACATACCCCTCCTGTGTCTGGGCACTGCTGGGAGTGATAGGCATCCACCCCTCCTGCATCTGGGCACTGCTCGGAATGATAGGCACACACCCCTCCTGTGTCTGGGCACTGCTGGGGGGACTCTACACCCACCCCTCCTGCGTCTGGGCACTGCTGGGAGGACTCTGCACCCACCCCTCCTGTGTCTGGGCACTGCTGGGAATGATAGGCACCCACCCCTCCTGTGTCTGGGCACTGCTGGGGGGACTCTACACCCACCCCTTCTGTGTCTGGGCACTGCTGGGAGTGATAGGCACCCACCCCTCCTGCGTCTGGGCACTGCTGGGAATGATAGGCACACACCCCTCCTGTGTCTGGGCACTGCTGGGGGGACTCTACACCAACCCCTCCTGCGTCTGGGCACTGCTGGGAGGACTCTGCACACACCCCTCCTGTGTCTGGGCACTGCTGGGAGGACTCTGCACACACCCCTCCTGCGTCTGGGCACTGCAGGGAATGATAGGCACACACCCCTCCTGTGTCTGGGTACTGCTGGGGGGACTCTACACCCACCCCTCCTGCATCTGGGCACTGCTGGGAGGACTCTGCACACACCCCTCCTGTGTCTGGGCACTGCTGGGAGGACTCTGCACACACCCCTCCTGCGTCTGGGCACTGCTGGGAGGACTCTGCACACACCCCTCCTGTGTCTGGGCACTGCTGGGGGGACTCTGCACCCACCCCTCCTGCGTCTGGGCACTGCTGGGGGGACTCTGCACACACCCCTCCAGTGTCTGGGCACTGCTGGGAGTGATAGGCACACACCCCTCCTGTGTCTGGGCACTGCTGGGGGGACTCTGCACACACCCCTCCTGCGTCTGGGCACTGCTGGGAGGACTCTGCACCCACCCCTCCTGCGTCTGGGCACTGCTGGGAGGACTCTGCACACACCCCTCCTGTGTCTGGGCACTGCTGGGAGTGATAGGCACCCACCCCTCCTGTGTCTGGGCACTGCTGGGGGGACTCTACACCCACCCCTCCTGTGTCTGGGCACTGCTGGGAGTGATAGGCACCCACCCCTCCTGCGTCTGGGCACTGCTGGGAACGATAGGCACACACCCCTCCTGTGTCTGGGCACTGCTGGGGGACTCTACACCCACCCCTCCTGCGTCTGGGCACTGCTGGGAGGACTCTGCACACACCCCTCCTGTGTCTGGGCACTGCTGGGAATGATAGGCACCCACCCCTCCTGTGTCTGGGCACTGCTGGGGGGACTCTACACCCACCCCTCCTGTGTCTGGGCACTGCTGGGAGTGATAGGCACCCACCCCTCCTGCGTCTGGGCACTGCTGGGAATGATAGGCACCCACCCCTCCTGTGTCTGGGCACTGCTGGGGGGACTCTACACCCACCTCTCTTGTGTCTGGGCACTGCTGGGAGTGATAGGCACCCACCCCTCCTGCATCTGGGCACTGCTGGGAATGATAGGCACACACCCCTCCTGTGTCTGGGCACTGCTGGGGGGACTCTACACCCACCCCTCCTGCGTCTGGGCACTGCTGGGAGGACTCTGCACCCACCCCTCCTGTGTCTGGGCACTGCTGGGAATGATAGGCACCCACCCCTCCTGGTTCTGGGCACTGCTGGGGGGACTCTACACCCACCCCTCCTGTGTCTGGGCACTGCTGGGAGTGATAGGCACCCACCCCTCCTGCGTCTGGGCACTGCTGGGAATTAAAGGCACACACCCCTCCTGTGTCTGGGCACTGCTGGGGGGACTCTACACCCACCCCTCCTGCGTCTGGGCACTGCTGGGAATGATAGGCACCCACCCCTCCTGTGTCTGGGCACTGCTGGGGGGACTCTACACCCACCCCTGCTGTGTCTGGGCACTGCTGGGAGTGATAGGCACCCACCCCTCCTGCGTCTGGGCACTGCTGGGAACGATAGGCACACACCCCTCCTGTGTCTGGGCACTGCTGGGGGACTCTACACCCACCCCTCCTGCGTCTGGGCACTGCTGGGAGGACTCTGCACACACCCCTCCTGTGTCTGGGCACTGCTGGGAGGACTCTGCACACACCCCTCCTGCGTCTGGGCACTGCTGGGAATGATAGGCACACACCCCTCCTGTGTCTGGGCACTGCTGGGAGGACTCTGCACACACCCCTCCTGCGTCTGGGCACTGCTGGGAATGATAGGCACCCACCCCTCCTGTGTCTGGGCACTGCTGGGGGGACTCTACACCCACCCCTGCTGTGTCTGGGCACTGCTGGGAGTGATAGGCACCCACCCCTCCTGCGTCTGGGCACTGCTGGGAACGATAGGCACACACCCCTCCTGTGTCTGGGCACTGCTGGGGGACTCTACACCCACCCCTCCTGCGTCTGGTCACTGCTGGGAGGACTCTGCACACACCCCTCCTGTGTCTGGGCACTGCTGGGAGGACTCTGCCCACACCCCTCCTGCGTCTGGGCACTGCTGGGAATGATAGGCACACACCCCTCCTGTGTCTTGGCACTGCTGGGGGGACTCTACACCCACCCCTCCTGCGTCTGGGCACTGCTGGGGGACTCTGCACACACCCCTCCTGTGTCTGGGCACTGCTGGGAGTGATAGGCACACACCCCTCCTGTGTCTGGGCACTGCTGGGGGGACTCTGCACACACCCCTCCTGCGTCTGGGCACTGCTGGGAGGACTCTGCACCCACCCCTCCTGCGTCTGGGCACTGCTGGGAGGACTCTGCACACACCCCTCCTATGTCTGGGCACTGCTGGGAGTGATAGGCACCCACCCCTCCTGTGTCTGGGCACTGCTGGGGGGAATCTACACCCACCCCTCCTGTGTCTGGGCACTGCTGGGAGTGATAGGCACCCACCCCTCCTGCATCTGGGCACTGCTGAGAATGATAGGCACACACCCATCCTGTGTCTGGGCACTGCTGGGGGGACTCTACACCCACCCCTCCTGCATCTGGGCACTGCTGGGAGGACTCTGCACACACCCCTCCTGTGTCTGGGCACTGCTGGGAGGACTCTGCACACACCCCTCCTACGTCTGGGCACTGCTGGGAATGATAGGCACACACCCCTCCTGTGTCTGGGCACTGCTGGGAATGATAGGCACCCACCCCTCCTGTGTCTGGGCACTGCTGTGGGGACTCTGCACCCACCCCTCCTGTGTCTGGGCACTGCTGAGGGGACTACGCACCCACCCCTCCTATGTCTGGGCACTGCTGGGAGTGATAGGCACCCACCCCTCCTGCATCTGGGCACTACTGGGAATGATAGGCACACACCCCTCCTGTGTCTGGGCACTGCTGGGGGGACTCTACACCCACCCCTCCTGTGTATGGGCACTGCTGTGGGGACTCTGCACCCACCCCTCCTGTGTCTGGGCACTGCTGGGGTGACTCTGCACCCACCCCTCCTATGTCTGGGCACTGCTGGGAGTGATAGGCACCCACCCCTCCTGCGTCTGGGCACTGCTGGGAATGATAGGCACATACCCCTCCTGTGTCTGGGCACTGCTGGGGGGACTCTGCACCCACCCCTCCTGCGTCTGGGCACTGCTGGGAGGACTCTGCACCCACCCCTCCTGTGTCTGGGCACTGCTGGGAATGATAGGCACCCACCCCTCCTGTGTCTGGGCACTGCTGGGGGGACTCTACACCCACCCCTCTTGTGTCTGGGCACTGCTGGGAGTGATAGGCACCCACCCCTCCTGCGTCTGGGCACTGCTGGGAATAAGAGGCACACACCCCTCCTGTGTCTGGGCACTGCTGGGGGGACTCTACACCCACCCCTCCTGCGTCTGGGCACTGCTGGGAGGACTCTGCACCCACCCCTCCTGTGTCTGGGCACTGCTGGGAATGATAGGCACCCACCCCTCCTGTGTCTGGGCACTGCTGGGGGGACTCTACACCCACCCCTCCTGTGTCTGGGCACTGCTGGGAGTGATAGGCACCCACCCCGCCTGCGTCTGGGCACTGCTGGGAATGATAGGCACACACCCCTCCCGTGTCTGGGCACTGCTGGGGGGACTCTACACCCACCCCTCCTGCGTATGGGCACTGCTGGGAGGACTCTGCACCCACCCCTCCTGTGTCTGGGCACTGCTGGGAATGATAGGCACCCACCCCTCCTGTGTCTGGGCACTGCTGGGGGGACTCTACACCCACCCCTTCTGTGTCTGGGCACTGCTGGGAGTGATAGGCACCCACCCCTCCTGCATCTGGGCACTACTGGGAATGATAGGCACACACCCCTCCTGTGTCTGGGCACTGCTGGGGGGACTCTACACCCACCCCTCCTGCGTCTGGGCACTGCTGGGAGGACTCTGCACACACCCCTCCTGTGTCTGGGCACTGCTGGGAGGACTCTGCACACACCCCTCCTGCGTCTGGGCACTGCTGGGAATGATAGGCACACACCCCTCCTGTGTCTGGGCACTGCTGGGGGGACTGTACACCCACCCCTCCTGCGTCTGGGCACTGCTGGGGGGACTCTGCACACACCCCTCCTGTGTCTGGGCACTGCTGGGAGTGATAGGCACACACCCCTCCTGTGTCTGGGCACTGCTGGGGGGACTCTGCACACACCCCTCCTGCGTCTGGGCACTGCTGGGAGGACTCTGCACCCACCCCTCCTGCGTCTGGGCACTGCTGGGAGGACTCTGCACACACCCCTCCTGTGTCTGGGCACTGCTGGGAGTGATAGGCACCCACCCCTCCTGTGTCTGGGCACTGCTTGGGGGACTCTACACCCACCCCTCCTGTGTCTGGGCACTGCTGGGAGTGATAGGCACCCACCCTTCCTGCGTCTGGGCACTGCTGGGAATGATAGGCACACACCCATCCTGTGTCTGGGCACTGCTGGGGGGACTCTACACCCACCCCTCCTGCGTCTGGGCAATGCTGGGAGGACTCTGCACACACCCCTCCTGTGTCTGGGCACTGCTGGGAGGACTCTGCACACACCCCTCCTACGTCTGGGCACTGCTGGGAATGATAGGCACACACCCCTCCTGTGTCTGGGCACTGCTGGGGGACTCTACACCCACCCCTCCTGTGTCTGGGCACTGCTGTGGGGACTCTGCACCCACCCCTCCTGCGTCTGGGCACTGCTGGGGGGACTCTGCACCCACCCCTCCTATATCTGGGCACTGCTGGGAGTGATAGGCACCCACCCCTCCTGCGTCTGGGCACTGCTGGGAATGATAGGCACACACCCCTCCTGTGTCTGGGCACTGCTGGGGGGACTCTACACCCACCCCTCCTGTGTCTGGGCACTGCTGTGGGGACTCTGCACCCACCCCTCCTGTGTCTGGGCACTGCTGGGGTGACTCTGCACCCACCCCTCCTATGTCTGGGCACTGCTGGGAGTGATCGGCACCCACCCCTCCTGCGTCTGGGCACTGCTGGGAATGATAGGCACACACCCCTCCTGTGTCTGGGCACTGCTGGGGGGACTCTACACCCACCCCTCCTGCGTCTGGGCACTGATGGGAGGACTCTGCACCCACCCCTCCTGTGTCTGGGCACTGCTGGGAATGATAGGCACCCACCCCTCCTGTGTCTGGGCACTGCTGGGGGGACTCTACACCCACCTCTCTTGTGTCTGGGCACTGCTGGGAGTGATAGGCACCCACCCCTCCTGCGTCTGGGCACTGCTGGGAATGATAGGCACACACCCCTCCTGTGTCTGGGCACTGCTGGGGGGACTCTACACCCACCCCTCCTGCATCTGGGCACTGCTGGGAGGACTCTGCACCCACCCCTCCTGTGTCTGGGCACTGCTGGGAATGATAGGCACCCACCCCTCCTGTGTCTGGGCACTGCTGGGGGGACTCTACACCCACCCCTCCTGTGTCTGGGCACTGCTGGGAGTGATAGGCACCCACCCCTCCTGCGTCTGGGCACTGCTGGGAATTAAAGGCACACACCCCTCCTGTGTCTGGGCACTGCTGGGGGGACTCTACACCCACCCCTCCTGCGTCTGGACACTGCTGGGAGGACTCTGCACCCACCCCTCCGGTGTCTGGGCACTGCTGGGAATGATAGGCACCCACCCCTCCTGTGTCTCGGCACTGCTGGGGGGACTCTACACCCACCCCTTCTGTGTCTGGGCACTGCTGGGAGTGATAGGCACCCACCCCTCCTGCATCTGGGCACTGCTGGGAATTATAGGCACACACCCCTCCTGTGTCTGGGCACTGCTGGGGGGACTCTACACCCACCCCTCCTGCGTCTGGGCACTGCTGGGAGGACTCTGCACACACCCCTCCTGCGTCTGGGCACTGCTGGGAATGATAGGCACCCACCCCTCCTGTGTCTGGGCACTGCTGGGGGGACTCTACACCCACCCCTGCTGTGTCTGGGCACTGCTGGGAGTGATAGGCACCCACCCCTCCTGCGTCTGGGCACTGCTGGGAACGATAGGCACACACCCCTCCTGTGTCTGGGCACTGCTGGGGGACTCTACACCCACCCCTCCTGCGTCTGGGCACTGCTGGGAGGACTCTGCACACACCCCTCCTGTGTCTGGGCACTGCTGGGAGGACTCTGCACACACCCCTCCTGCGTCTGGGCACTGCTGGGAATGATAGGCACACACCCCTCCTGTGTCTTGGCACTGCTGGGGGGACTCTACACCCACCCCTCCTGCGTCTGGGCACTGCTGGGGGACTCTGCACACACCCCTCCTGTGTCTGGGCACTGCTGGGAGTGATAGGCACACACCCCTCCTGTGTCTGGGCACTGCTGGGGGGACTCTGCACACACCCCTCCTGCGTCTGGGCACTGCTGGGAGGACTCTGCACCCACCCCTCCTGCGTCTGGGCACTGCTGGGAGGACTCTGCACACACCCCTCCTGTGTCTGGGCACTGCTGGGAGTGATAGGCACCCACCCCTCCTGTGTCTGGGCACTGCTGGGGGGAATCTACACCCACCCCTCCTGTGTCTGGGCACTGCTGGGAGTGATAGGCACCCACCCCTCCTGCATCTGGGCACTGCTGAGAATGATAGGCACACACCCATCCTGTGTCTGGGCACTGCTGGGGGGACTCTACACCCACCCCTCCTGCATCTGGGCACTGCTGGGAGGACTCTGCACACACCCCTCCTGTGTCTGGGCACTGCTGGGAGGACTCTGCACACACCCCTCCTACGTCTGGGCACTGCTGGGAATGATAGGCACACACCCCTCCTGTGTCTGGGCACTGCTGGGGGACTCTACACCCACCCCTCCTGTGTCTGGGCACTGCTGTGGGGACTCTGCACCCACCCCTCCTGTGTCTCGGCACTGCTGTGGGGACTCTGCAACCACCCCTCCTATGTCTTTGCACTGCTGGGAGTGATAGGCACCCACCCCTCCTGCGTCTGGGCACTGCTGGGAATGATAGGCACACACCCCTCCTGTGTCTGGGCACTGCTGGGGGGACTCTACACCCACCCCTCCTGTGTCTGGGCACTGCTGTGGGGACTCTGCACCCACCCCTCCTGTGTCTGGGCACTGCTGGGGTGACTCTGCACCCACCCCTCCTATGTCTGGGCACTGCTGGGAGTGATAGGCACCCACCCCTCCTGCGTCTGGGCACTGCTGGGAATGATAGGCACACACCCCTCCTGTGTCTGGGCACTGCTGGGGGGACTCTACACCCACCCCTCCTACGTCTGGGCACTGCTGGGAATGATAGGCACCCACCCCTCCTGTGTCTGGGCACTGCTGGGGGGACTCTACACCCACCCCTCCTGCGTCTGGGCACTGCTGGGAGGACTCTGCACCCACCCCTCCTGTGTCTGGGCACTGCTGGGAATGATAGGCACACACCCCTCTTGTGTCTGGGCACTGCTGGGAGTGATAGGCACCCACCCCTCCTGCGTCTGGGCACTGCTGGGAATGATAGGCACACACCCCTCCTGTGTCTGGGCACTGCTGGGGGGACTCTACACCCACCCCTCCTGCGTCTGGGCACTGCTGGGAGGACTCTGCACCCACCCCTCCTGTGTCTGGGCACTGCTGGGAATGATAGGCACACACCCCTCCAGTGTCTGGGCACTGCTGGGGGGACTCTACACCCACCCATCCTGCGTCTGGGCACTGCTGGGAGGACTCTGCACCCACCCCTACTGTGTCTGGGCACTGCTGGGAATGATAGGCACCCACCCCTCCTGTGTCTGGGCACTGCTGGGGGGACTCTACACATACCCCTCCTGTGTCTGGGCACTGCTGGGAGTGATAGGCATCCACCCCTCCTGCATCTGGGCACTGCTCGGAATGATAGGCACACACCCCTCCTGTGTCTGGGCACTGCTGGGGGGACTCTACACCCACCCCTCCTGCGTCTGGGCACTGCTGGGAGGACTCTGCACCCACCCCTCCTGTGTCTGGGCACTGCTGGGAATGATAGGCACCCACCCCTCCTGTGTCTGGGCACTGCTGGGGGGACTCTACACCCACCCCTTCTGTGTCTGGGCACTGCTGGGAGTGATAGGCACCCACCCCTCCTGCGTCTGGGCACTGCTGGGAATGATAGGCACACACCCCTCCTGTGTCTGGGCACTGCTGGGGGGACTCTACACCAA
Organism: Triturus cristatus; assembly: GCF_964204655.1. Classification (NCBI taxonomy): domain Eukaryota; kingdom Metazoa; phylum Chordata; class Amphibia; order Caudata; family Salamandridae; genus Triturus; species Triturus cristatus. The sequence goes on along the minus strand of NC_140579.1, from coordinate 1,267,996,411 downwards.
CCCCTCCTGCGTCTGGGCACTGCTGGGAGGACTCTGCACACACCCCTCCTGTGTCTGGGCACTGCTGGGAGGACTCTGCACACACCCCTCCTGCGTCTGGGCACTGCAGGGAATGATAGGCACACACCCCTCCTGTGTCTGGGTACTGCTGGGGGGACTCTACACCCACCCCTCCTGCATCTGGGCACTGCTGGGAGGACTCTGCACACACCCCTCCTGTGTCTGGGCACTGCTGGGAGGACTCTGCACACACCCCTCCTGCGTCTGGGCACTGCTGGGAGGACTCTGCACACACCCCTCCTGTGTCTGGGCACTGCTGGGGGGACTCTGCACCCACCCCTCCTGCGTCTGGGCACTGCTGGGGGGACTCTGCACACACCCCTCCTGTGTCTGGGCACTGCTGGGAGTGATAGGCACACACCCCTCCTGTGTCTGGGCACTGCTGGGGGGACTCTGCACACACCCCTCCTGCGTCTGGGCACTGCTGGGAGGACTCTGCACCCACCCCTCCTGCGTCTGGGCACTGCTGGGAGGACTCTGCACACACCCCTCCTGTGTCTGGGCACTGCTGGGAGTGATAGGCACCCACCCCTCCTGTGTCTGGGCACTGCTGGGGGGACTCTACACCCACCCCTCCTGTGTCTGGGCACTGCTGGGAGTGATAGGCACCCACCCCTCCTGCGTCTGGGCACTGCTGGGAACGATAGGCACACACCCCTCCTGTGTCTGGGCACTGCTGGGGGACTCTACACCCACCCCTCCTGCGTCTGGGCACTGCTGGGAGGACTCTGCACACACCCCTCCTGTGTCTGGGCACTGCTGGGAGGACTCTGCACACACCCCTCCTGCGTCTGGGCACTGCTGGGAATGATAGGCACACACCCCTCCTGTGTCTGGGCACTGCTGGGGGGACTCTACACCCACCCCTCCTGCGTCTGGGCACTGCTGGGGGACTCTGCACACACCCCTCCTGTGTCTGGGCACTGCTGGGAGTGATAGGCACACACCCCTCCTGTGTCTGGGCACTGCTGGGGGGACTCTGCACACACCCCTCCTGCGTCTGGGCACTGCTGGGAGGACTCTGCACCCACCCCTCCTGCGTCTGGGCACTGCTGGGAGGACTCTGCACACACCCCTCCTGTGTCTGGGCACTGCTGGGAGTGATAGGCACCCACCCCTCCTGTGTCTGGGCACTGCTGGGGGGACTCTACACCCACCCCTCCTGTGTCTGGGCACTGCTGGGAGTGATAGGCACCCACCCCTCCTGCGTCTGGGCACTGCTGAGAATGATAGGCACACACCCATCCTGTGTCTGGGCACTGCTGGGGGGACTCTACACCCACCCCTCCTGCATCTGGGCACTGCTGGGAGGACTCTGCAACCACCCCTCCTGTGTCTGGGCACTGCTGGGAGGACTCTGCACACACCCCTCCTACGTCTGGGCACTGCTGGGAATGATAGGCACACACCCCTCCTGTGTCTGGGCACTGCTGGGGGACTCTACACCCACCCCTCCTGTGTCTGGGCACTGCTGTGGGGACTCTGCACCCACCCCTCCTGTGTCTCGGCACTGCTGGGGGGACTCTGCAACCACCCCTCCTATGTCTTTGCACTGCTGGGAGTGATAGGCACCCACCCCTCCTGCGTCTGGGCACTGCTGGGAATGATAGGCACACACCCCTCCTGTGTCTGGGCACTGCTGGGGGGACTCTACACCCACCCCTCCTGTGTCTGGGCACTGCTGTGGGGACTCTGCACCCACCCCTCCTGTGTCTGGGCACTGCTGGGGTGACTCTGCACCCACCCCTCCTATGTCTGGGCACTGCTGGGAGTGATAGGCACCCACCCCTCCTGCGTCTGGGCACTGCTGGGAATGATAGGCACACACCCCTCCTGTGTCTGGGCACTGCTGGGGGGACTCTACACCCACCCCTCCTACGTCTGGGCACTGCTGGGAGGACTCTGCACCCACCCCTCCTGTGTCTGGGCACTGCTGGGAATGATAGGCACCCACCCCTCCTGTGTCTGGGCACTGCTGGGGGGACTCTACACCCACCCCTCTTGTGTCTGGGCACTGCTGGGAGTGATAGGCACCCACCCCTCCTGCGTCTGGGCACTGCTGGGAATGATAGGCACACACCCCTCCTGTGTCTGGGCACTGCTGGGGGGACTCTACACCCACCCCTCCTGCGTCTGGGCACTGCTGGGAGGACTCTGCACCCACCCCTCCTGTGTCTGGGCACTGCTGGGAATGATAGGCACACACCCCTCCAGTGTCTGGGCACTGCTGGGGGGACTCTACACCCACCCATCCTGCGTCTGGGCACTGCTGGGAGGACTCTGCACCCACCCCTACTGTGTCTGGGCACTGCTGGGAATGATAGGCACCCACCCCTCCTGTGTCTGGGCACTGCTGGGGGGACTCTACACATACCCCTCCTGTGTCTGGGCACTGCTGGGAGTGATAGGCATCCACCCCTCCTGCATCTGGGCACTGCTGGGAATGATAGGCACACACCCCTCCTGTGTCTGGGCACTGCTGGGGGGACTCTACACCCACCCCTCCTGCGTCTGGGCACTGCTGGGAGGACTCTGCACCCACCCCTCCTGTGTCTGGGCACTGCTGGGAATGATAGGCACCCACCCCTCCTGTGTCTGGGCACTGCTGGGGGGACTCTACACCCACCCCTTCTGTGTCTGGGCACTGCTGGGAGTGATAGGCACCCACCCCTCCTGCGTCTGGGCACTGCTGGGAATGATAGGCACACACCCCTCCTGTGTCTGGGCACTGCTGGGGGGACTCTACACCAACCCCTCCTGCGTCTGGGCACTGCTGGGAGGACTCTGCACACACCCCTCCTGTGTCTGGGCACTGCTGGGAGGACTCTGCACACACCCCTCCTGCGTCTGGGCACTGCAGGGAATGATAGGCACACACCCCTCCTGTGTCTGGGTACTGCTGAGGGGACTCTACACCCACCCCTCCTGCATCTGAGCACTGCTGGGAGGACTCTGCACACACCCCTCCTGTGTCTGGGCACTGCTGGGAGGACTCTGCACACACCCCTCCTGCGTCTGGGCACTGCTGGGAGGACTCTGCACACACCCCTCCTGTGTCTGGGCACTGCTGGGGGGACTCTGCACCCACCCCTCCTGCGTCTGGGCACTGCTGGGGGGACTCTGCACACACCCCTCCTGTGTCTGGGCACTGCTGGGAGTGATAGGCACACACCCCTCCTGTGTCTGGGCACTGCTGGGGGGACTCTGCACACACCCCTCCTGCGTCTGGGCACTGCTGGGAGGACTCTGCACCCACCCCTCCTGCGTCTGGGCACTGCTGGGAGGACTCTGCACACACCCCTCCTGTGTCTGGGCACTGCTGGGAGTGATAGGCACCCACCCCTCCTGTGTCTGGGCACTGCTGGGGGGACTCTACACCCACCCCTCCTGTGTCTGGGCACTGCTGGGAGTGACAGGCACCCACCCCTCCTGCGTCTGGGCACTGCTGGGAATGATAGGCACACACCCATCCTGTGTCTGGGCACTGCTGGGGGGACTCTACACCCACCCCTCCTGCGTCTGGGCACTGCTGGGAGGACTCTGCACACACCCCTCCTGTGTCTGGGCACTGCTGGGACGACTCTGCACACACCCCTCCTACGTCTGGGCACTGCTGGGAATGATAGGCACACACCCCTCCTGTGTCTGGGCACTGCTGGGGGGACTCTGCACCCACCCCTCCTGCATCTGGGCACTGCTGGGGGGACTCTGCACACACCCCTCCTGTGTCTGGGCACTGCTGGGAGTGATAGGCACACACCCCTCCTGTGTCTGGGCACTGCTGGGGGGACTCTGCACACACCCCTCCTGCGTCTGGGCACTGCTGGGAGGACTCTGCACCCACCCCTCCTGCGTCTGGGCACTGCTGGGAGGACTCTGCACACACCCCTCCTGTGTCTGGGCACTGCTGGGAGTGATAGGCACCCACCCCTCCTGTGTCTGGGCACTGCTGGGGGGACTCTACACCCACCCCTCCTGTGTCTGGGCACTGCTGGAAGTGATAGGCACCCACCCCTCCTGCGTCTGGGCACTGCTGGGAATGATAGGCACACACCCATCCTGTGTCTGGGCACTGCTGGGGGAACTCTACACCCACCCCTCCTGCGTCTGGGCACTGCTGGGAGGACTCTGCACACACCCCTCCTGTGTCTGGGCACTGCTGGGACGACTCTGCACACACCCCTCCTACATCTGGGCACTGCTGGGAATGATAGGCACACACCCCTCCTGTGTCTGGGCACTGCTGGGGGACTCTACACGCACCCCTCCTGTGTCTGGGCACTGCTGTGGGGACTCGGCACCCACCCCTCCTGTGTCTGGGCACTGCTGAGGGGACTACGCACCCACCCCTCCTATGTCTGGGCACTGCTGGGAGTGATAGGCACCCACCCCTCCTGCGTCTGGGCACTGCTGGGAATGATAGGCACACACCCCTCCTGTGTCTGAGCACTGCTGGGGGGACTCTACACCCACCCCTCCTGTGTATGGGCACTGCTGTGGGGACTCTGCACCCACCCCTCCTGTGTCTGGGCACTGCTGGGGTGACTCTGCACCCACCCCTCCTATGTCTGGGCACTGCTGGGAGTGATAGGCGCCCACCCCTCCTGCGTCTGGGCACTGCTGGGAATGATAGGCACACACCCCTCCTGTGTCTGGGCACTGCTGGGGGGACTCTGCACCCACCCCTCCTGCGTCTGGGCACTGCTGGGAGGACTCTGCTCCCACCCCTCCTGTGTCTGGGCACTGCTGGGAATGATAGGCACCCACCCCTCCTGTGTCTGGGCACTGCTGGGGGGACTCTACACCCACCCCTCTTGTGTCTGGGCACTGCTGGGAGTGATAGGCACCCACCCCTCCTGCATCTGGGCACTGCTGGGAATGAGAGGCACACACCCCTCCTGTGTCTGGGCACTGCTGGGGGGACTCTACACCCACCCCTCCCGCGTCTGGGCACTGCTGGGAGGACTCTGCACCCACCCCTCCTGTGTCTGGGCACTGCTGGGAATGATAGGCACCCACCCCTCCTGTGTCTGGGCACTGCTGGGGGGACTCTACACCCACCCCTTCTGTGTCTGGGCACTGCTGGGAGTGATAGGCACCCACCCCTCCTGCGTCTGGGCACTGCTGGGAATGATAGGCACACACCCCTCCTGTGTCTGGGCACTGCTGGGGGGACTCTACACCCACCCCTCCTGCGTCTGGGCACTGCTGGGAGGACTCTGTACACACCCCTCCTGTGTCTGGGCACTGCTGGGAGGACTCTGCACACACCCCTCCTGCGTCTGGGCACTGCTGGGAATGATAGGCACACACCCCTCCTGTGTCTGGGCACTGCTGGGGGGACTCTACACCCACCCCTCCTGCGTCTGGGCACTGCTGGGGGGACTCTGCACACACCCCTCCTGTGTATGGGCACTGCTGGGAGTGATAGGCACACACCCCTCCTGTGTCTGGGCACTGCTGGGGGGACTCTGCACACACCCCTCCTGCATCTGGGCACTGCTGGGAGGACTCTGCACCCACCCCTTCTACGTCTGGGCACTGCTGGGAGGACTCTGCACACACCCCTCCTGTGTCTGGGCACTGCTGGGAGTGATAGGCACCCACCCCTCCTGTGTCTGGGCACTGCTGGGGGGACTCTACAACCACCCCTCCTGTGTCTGGGCACTGCTGGGAGTGATAGGCACCCACCCCTCCTGCGTCTGGGCACTGCTGGGAATGATAGGCACACACCCATCCTGTGTCTGGGCACTGCTGGGGGGACTCTACACCCACCACTCCTGCGTCTGGGCACTGCTGGGAGGACTCTGCACACACCCCTCCTGTGTCTGGGCACTGCTGGGAGGACTCTGCACACACCCCTCCTACGTCTGGGCACTGCTGGGAATGATAGGCACACACCCCTCCTGTGTCTGGGCACTGCTGGGGGACTCTACACCCACCCCTCCTGTGTCTGGGCACTGCTGTGGGGACTCTGCACCCACCCCTCCTGTGTCTGGGCACTGCTGGGGGGACTCTACACCCACCCCTCCTGTGTCTGGGCACTGCTGGGAGTGATAGGCACCCACCCCTCCTGCGTCTGGGCACTGCTGAGAATGATAGGCACACACCCATCCTGCATCTGGGCACTGCTGGGAGGACTCTGCACACACCCCTCCTGTGTCTGGGCACTGCTGGGAGGACTCTGCACACACCCCTCCTACGTCTGGGCACTGCTGGGAATGATAGGCACACACCCCTCCTGTGTCTGGGCACTGCTGGGGGACTCTACACCCACCCCTCCTGTGTCTGGGCACTGCTGTGGGGACTCTGCACCCACCCCTCCTGTGTCTGGGCACTGCTGGGGGGACTCTGCACCCACCCCTCCTATGTCTTTGCACTGCTGGGAGTGATAGGCACCCACCCCTCCTGCGTCTGGGCACTGCTGGGAATGATAGGCACACACCCCTCCTGTGCTTGGGCACTGCTGGGGGGACTCTACACCCACCCCTCCTGTGTCTGGGCACTGCTGTGGGGACTCTGCACCCACCCCTCCCGTGTCTGGGCACTGCTGGGGTGACTCTGCACCCACCCCTCCTATGTCTGGGCACTGCTGGGAGTGATAGGCACCCACCCCTCCTGCGTCTGGGCACTGCTGGGAATGATAGGCACACACCCCTCCTGTGTCTGGGCACTGCTGGAGGGACTCTACACCCACCCCTCCTGCGTCTGGGCACTGCTGGGAGGACTCTGCACCCACCCCTCCTGTGTCTGGGCACTGCTGGGAATGATAGGCACCCACCCCTCCTGTGTCTGGGCACTGCTGGGGGGACTCTACACCCACCCCTCTTGTGTCTGGGCACTGCTGTGAGTGATAGGCACCCACCCCTCCTGCGTCTGGGCACTGCTGGGAATGATAGGCACACACCCCTCCTGTGTCTGGGCACTGCTGGGGGGACTCTACACCCACCCCTCCTGCGTCTGGGCACTGCTGGGAGGACTCTGCACCCACCCCTCCTGTGTCTGGGCACTGCTGGGAATGATAGGCACACACCCCTCCAGTGTCTGGGCACTGCTGGGGGGACTCTACACCCACCCATCCTGCGTCTGGGCACTGCTGGGAGGACTCTGCACCCACCCCTCCTGTGTCTGGGCACTGCTGGGAATGATAGGCACCCACCCCTCCTGTGTCTGGGCACTGCTGGGGGGACTCTACACCCACCCCTCCTGTGTCTGGGCACTGCTGGGAGTGATAGGCACCCACCCCTCCTGCATCTGGGCACTGCTGGGAATGATAGGCACACACCCCTCCTGTGTCTGGGCACTGCTGGGGGGACTCTACACCCACCCCTCCTGCGTCTGGGCACTGCTGGGAGGACTCTGCACCCACCCCTCCTGTGTCTGGGCACTGCTGGGAATGATAGGCACCCACCCCTCCTGTGTCTGGGCACTGCTGGGGGGACTCTACACCCACCCCTTCTGTGTCTGGGCACTGCTGGGAGTGATAGGCACCCACCCCTCCTGCGTCTGGGCACTGCTGGGAATGATAGGCACACACCCCTCCTGTGTCTGGGCACTGCTGGGGGGACTCTACACCAACCCCTCCTGCGTCTGGGCACTGCTGGGAGGACTCTGCACACACCCCTCCTGTGTCTGGGCACTGCTGGGAGGACTCTGCACACACCCCTCCTGCGTCTGGGCACTGCAGGGAATGATAGGCACACACCCCTCCTGTGTCTGGGTACTGCTGGGGGGACTCTACACCCACCCCTCCTGTGTCTGGGCACTGCTGGGAGGACTCTGCACACACCCCTCCTGTGTCTGGGCACTGCTGGGAGGACTCTGCACACACCCCTCCTGCGTCTGGGCACTGCTGGGAGGACTCTGCACACACCCCTCCTGTGTCTGGGCACTACTGGGGGGACTCTGCACCCACCCCTCCTGCGTCTGGGCACTGCTGGGGGGACTCTGCACACACCCCTCCTGTGTCTGGGCACTGCTGGGAGTGATAGGCACACACCCCTCCTGTGTCTGGGCACTGCTGGGGGGACTCTGCACACACCCCTCCTGCATCTGGGCACTGCTGGGAGGACTCTGCACCCACCCCTCCTGCGTCTGGGCACTGCTGGGAGGACTCTGCACACACCCCTCCTGTGTCTGGGCACTGCTGGGAGTGATAGGCACCCACCCCTCCTGTGTCTGGGCACTGCTGGGGGGACTCTACACCCACCCCTCCTGTGTCTGGGCACTGCTGGGAGTGATAGGCACCCACCCCTCCTGAGTCTGGGCACTGCTGGGAATGATAGGCACACACCCATCCTGTGTCTGGGCACTGCTGGGGGTACTCTACACCCACCCCTCCTGCGTCTGGGCACTGCTGGGAGGACTCTGCACACACCCCTCCTGTGTCTGGGCACTGCTGGGACGACTCTGCACACACCCCTCCTACGTCTGGGCACTGCTGGGAATGATAGGCACACCCCTCCTGTGTCTGGGCACTGCTGGGGGACTCTACACCCACCCCTCCTGTGTCTGGGCACTGCTGTGGGGACTCGGCACCCACCCCTCCTGTGTCTGGGCACTGCTGAGGGGACTACGCACCCACCCCTCCTATGTCTAAGCACTGCTGGGAGTGATAGGCACCCACCCCTCCTGCGTCTGGGCACTGCTGGGAATGATAGGCACACACCCCTCCTGTGTCTGGGCACTGCTGGGGGGACTCTACACCCACCCCTCCTGTGTATGGGCACTGCTGTGGGGACTCTGCACCCACCCCTCCTGTGTCTGGGCACTGCTGGGGTGACTCTGCACCCACCCCTCCTATGTCTGGGCACTGCTGGGAGTGATAGGCACCCACCCCTCCTGCGTCTGGGCACTGCTGGGAATGATAGGCACACACCCCTCCTGTGTCTGGGCACTGCTGGGGGGACTCTGCACCCACCCCTCCTGCGTCTGGGCACTGCTGGGAGGACTTTGCACCCACCCCTCCTGTGTCTGGGCACTTCTGGGAATGATAGGCACCCACCCCTCCTGTGTCTGGGCACTGCTGGGGGGACTCTACACCCACCCCTCTTGTGTCTGGGCACTGCTGGGAGTGATAGGCACCCACCCCTCCTGCGTCTGGGCACTGCTGGGAATGAGAGGCACACACCCCTCCTGTGTCTGGGCACTGCTGGGGAGACTCTACACCCACCCCTCCCGCGTCTGGGCACTGCTGGGAGGACTCTGCACCCACCCCTCCTGTGTCTGGGCACTGCTGGGAATGATAGGCACCCACCCCTCCTGTGTCTGGGCACTGCTGGGGGGACTCTACACCCACCCCTTCTGTGTCTGGGCACTGCTGGGAGTGATAGGCACCCACCCCTCCTGCGTCTGGGCACTGCTGGGAATGATAGGCACACACCCCTCCTGTGTCTGGGCACTGCTGGGGGGACTCTACACCCACCCCTCCTGCGTCTGGGCACTGCTGGGAGGACTCTGCACACACCCCTCCTGTGTCTGGGCACTGCTGGGAGGACTCTGCACACACCCCTCCTGCGTCTGGGCACTGCTGGGAATGATAGGCACACACCCCTCCTGTGTCTGGGCACTGCTGGGGGGACTCTACACCCACCCCTCCTGCGTCTGGGCACTGCTGGGGGGACTCTGCACACACCCCTCCTGTGTATGGGCACTGCTGGGAGTGATAGGCACACACCCCTCCTGTGTCTGGGCACTGCTGGGGGGACTCTGCACACACCCCTCCTGCGTCTGGGCACTGCTGGGAGGACTCTGCACCCACCCCTCCTGCGTCTGGGCACTGCTGGGAGGACTCTGCACACACCCCTCCTGTGTCTGGGCACTGCTGGGAGTGATAGGCACCCACCCCTCCTGTGTCTGGGCACTGCTGGGGGGACTCTACACCCACCCCTCCTGTGTCTGGGCACTGCTGGGAGTGATAGGCACCCACCCCTCCTGCGTCTGGGCACTGCTGGGAATGATAGGCACACACCCATCCTGTGTCTGGGCACTGCTGGGGGGACTCTACACCCACCCCTCCTGCGTCTGGGCACTGCTGGGAGGGCTCTGCACACACCCCTCCTGTGTCTGGGCACTGCTGGGAGGACTCTGCACACACCCCTCCTACGTCTGGGCACTGCTGGGAATGATAGGCACACACCCCTCCTGTGTCTGGGCACTGCTGGGGGACTCTACACCCACCCCTCCTGTGTCTGGGCACTGCTGTGGGGACTCTGCACCCACCCCTCCTGTGTCTGGGCACTGCTGGGGGGGACTCTGCACCCACCCCTCCTATGTCTGGGCACTGCTGGGAGTGATAGGCACCCACCCCTCCTGTGTCTGGGCACTGCTGGGAATGATAGGCACACACCCCTCCTGTGTCTGGGCACTGCTGGGGGGACTCTACACCCACCCCTCCTGTGTCTGGGCACTGCTGTGGGGACTCTGCACCCACCCCTCCTGTGTCTGGGCACTGCTGGGGTGACTCTGCACCCACCCCTCCTATGTCTGGGCACTGCTGGGAGTGATAGGCACCCACCCCTCCTGCGTCTGGGCACTGCTGGGAATGATAGGCACACACCCCTCGTGTGTCTGGGCACTGCTGGGGGGACTCAACACCCACCCCTCCTGCGTCTGGGCACTGCTGGAAGGACTCTGCACCCACCCCTCCTGTGTCTGGGCACTGCTGGGAATGATAGGCACCCACCCCTCCTGTGTCTGGGCACTGCTGGGGGGACTCTACACCCACCACTCTTGTGTCTGGGCACTGCTGGGAGTGATAGGCACCCACCCCTCCTGCGTCTGGGCACTGCTGGGAATGATAGGCACACACCCCTCCTGTGTCTGGGCACTGCTGGGGGGACTCTACACCCACCCCTCCTGCGTCTGGGCACTTCTGGGAGGACTCTGCACCCACCCCTCCTGTGTCTGGGCACTGCTGGGAATGATAGGCACCCACCCCTCCTGTGTCTGGGCACTGCTGGGGGTACTCTACACCCACCCCTCCTGTGTCTGGGCACTGCTGGGAGTGATAGGCACCCACCCCTCCTGCGTCTGGGCACTGCTGGGAATTATAGGCACACACCCCTCCTGTGTCTGGGCACTGCTGGGGGGACTCTACACCCACCCCTCCTGCATCTGGGCACTGCTGGGAGGACTCTGCACCCACCCCTCCGGTGTCTGGGCACTGCTGGGAATGATAGGCACCCACCCCTCCTGTGTCTGGGCACTGCTGGGGGGACTCTACACCCACCCCTTCTGTGTCTGGGCACTGCTGGGAGTGATAGGCACCCACCCCTCCTGCGTCTGGGCACTGCTGGGAATGATAGGCACACACCCCTCCTGTGTCTGGGCACTGCTGGGGGACTCTACACCCACCCCTCCTGCGTCTGGGCACTGCTGGGAGGACTCTGCACACACCCCTCCTGTGTCTGGGCACTGCTGGGAATGATAGGCACCCACCCCTCCTGTGTCTGGGCACTGCTGGGGGGACTCTACACCCACCCCTTCTGTGTCTGGGCACTGCTGGGAGTGATAGGCACCCACCCCTCCTGCGTCTGGGCACTGCTGGGAACGATAGGCACACACCCCTCCTGTGTCTGGGCACTGCTGGGGGGACTCTACACCCACCCTCCTGCGTCTGGGCACTGCTGGGAGGACTCTGCACACACCCCTCCTGTGTCTGGGCACTGCTGGGAGGACTCTGCACACACCCCTCCTGCGTCTGGGCACTGCTGGGAATGATAGGCACACACCCCTCCTGTGTCTAGGCACTGCTGGGGGGACTCTACACCCACCCCTCCTGCGTCTGGGCACTGCTGGGGGGACTTTGCACACACCCCTCCTGTGTCTGGGCACTGCTGGGAGTGATAGGCACACACCCCTCCTGTGTCTGGGAACTGCTGGGGGGACTCTGCACACACCCCTCCTGCGTCTGGGCACTGCTGGGAGGACTCTGCACCCACCCCTCCTGCGTCTGGGCACTGCTGGGAGGACTCTGCACACACCCCTCCTGTGTCTGGGCACTGCTGGGAGTGATAGGCACCCACCCCTCCTGTGTCTGGGCACTGCTGGGGGGACTCTACACCCGCCCCTCCTGTGTCTGGGCACTGCTGGGAGTGATAGGCACCCACCCCTCCTGCGTCTGGGCACTGCTGAGAATGATAGGCACACACCCATCCTGTGTCTGGGCACTGCTGGGGGGACTCTACACCCACCCCTCCTGCATCTGGGCACTGCTGGGAGGACTCTGCACACACCCCTCCTGTGTCTGGGCACTGCTGGGAGGACTCTGCACACACCCCTCCTACGTCTGGGCACTGCTGGGAATGATAGGCACACACCCCTCCTGTGTCTGGGCACTGCTGGGGGACTCTACACCCACCCCTCCTGTGTCTGGGCACTGCTGTGGGGACTCTGCACCCACCCCTCCTGTGTCTGGGCACTGCTGGGGGGACTCTGCACCCACCCCTCCTATGTCTTTGCACTGCTGGGAGTGATAGGCACCCACCCCTCCTGCGTCTGGGCACTGCTGGGAATGATAGGCACACACCCCTCCTGTGTCTGGGCACTGCTGGGGGGACTCTACACCCACCCCTCCTGTGTCTGGGCACTGCTGTGGGGACTCTGCACCCACCCCTCCTGTGTCTGGGCACTGCTGGGGGGACTCTGCACCCACCCCTCCTATGTCTGGGCACTGCTGGGAGTGATAGGCACCCACCCCTCCTGCGTCTGGGCACTGCTGGGAATGATAGGCACACACCCCTCCTGTGTCTGGGCACTGCTGGGGGGACTCTACACCCACCCCTCCTGTGTCTGGGCACTGCTGTGGGGACTCTGCACCCACCCCTCCTGTGTCTGGGCACTGCTGGGGTGACTCTGCACCCACCCCTCCTATGTCTGGGCACTGCTGGGAGTGATAGGCACCCACCCCTCCTGCGTCTGGGCACTGCTGGGAATGATAGGCACACACCCCTCCTGTGTCTGGGCACTGGTGGGGGGACTCTACACCCACCCCTCCTGCGTCTGGGCACTGCTGGGAGGACTCTGCACCCACCCCTCCTGTGTCTGGGCACTGCTGGGAATGATAGGCACCCACCCATCCTGTGTCTGGGCACTGCTGGGGGGACTCTACACCCACCTCTCTTGTGTCTGGGCACTGCTGGGAGTGATAGGCACCCACCCCTCCTGCGTCTGGGCACTGCTGGGAATGATAGGCACACACCCCTCCTGTGTCTGGGCACTGCTGGGGGGACTCTACACCCACCCCTCCTGCGTCTGGGCACTGCTGGGAGGACTCTGCACCCACCCCTCCTGTGTCTGGGCACTGCTGGGAATGATAGGCACCCACCCCTCCTGTGTCTGGGCACTGCTGGGGGGACTCTACACCCACCCCTCCTGTGTCTGGGCACTGCTGGGAGTGATAGGCACCCACCCCTCCTGCGTCTGGGCACTGCTGGGAATTATAGGCACACACCCCTCCTGTGTCTGGGCACTGCTGGGGGGACTCTGCACCCACCCCTCCTGTGTCTGGGCTCTGCTGGGGTGACTCTGCACCCACCCCTCCTATGTCTGGGCACTGCTGGGAGGACTCTGCACACACCCCTCCTGTGTCTGGGCACTGCTGGGAGTGATAGGCACCCACCCCTCCTGTGTCTGGGCACTGCTGGGGGGACTCTACACCCACCCCTCCTGTGTCTGGGCACTGCTGGGAGTGATAGGCACCCACCCCTCCTGCGTCTGGGCACTGTTGAGAATGATAGGCACACACCCATCCTGTGTCTGGGCACTGCTGGGGGGACTCTACACCCACCCCTCCTGCATCTGGGCACTGCTGGGAGGACTCTGCACACACCCCTCCTGTGTCTGGGCACTGCTGGGAGGACTCTGCACACACCCCTCCTACGTCTGGGCACTGCTGGGAATGATAGGCACACACCCCTCCTGTGTCTGGGCACTGCTGGGGGACTCTACACCCACCCCTCCTGTGTCTGGGCACTGCTGTGGGGACTCTGCACCCACCCCTCCTGTGTCTGGGCACTGCTGGGGGGACTCTGCACCCACCCCTCCTATGTCTTTGCACTGCTGGGAGTGATAGGCACCCACCCCTCCTGCGTCTGGGCACTGCTGGGAATGATAGGCACACACCCCTCCTGTGTCTGGGCACTGCTGGGGGGACTCTACACCCACCCCTCCTGTGTCTGGGCACTGCTGTGGGGACTCTGCACCCACCCCTCCTGTGTCTGGGCACTGCTGGGGTGACTCTGCACCCACCCCTCCTATGTCTGGGCACTGCTGGGAGTGATAGGCACCCACCCCTCCTGCGTCTGGGCACTGCTGGGAATGATAGGCACACACCCCTCCTGTGTCTGGGCACTGCTGGGGGGACTCTACACCCACCCCTCCTGTGTCTGGGCACTGCTGGGAATGATAGGCACCCACCCCTCCTGTGTCTGGGCACTGCTGGGGGGACTCTACACCCACCCCTCTTATGTCTGGGCACTGCTGGGAGTGATAGGCACCCACCCCTCCTGCGTCTGGGCACTGCTGGGAATGATAGGCACACACCCCTCCTGTGTCTGGGCACTGCTGGGGGGACTCTACACCCACCCCTCCTGCGTCTGGGCACTGCTGGGAGGACTCTGCACCCACCCCTCCTGTGTCTGGGCACTGCTGGGAATGATAGGCACACACCCCTCCAGTGTCTGGGCACTGCTGGGGGGACTCTACACCCACCCATCCTGCGTCTGGGCACTGCTGGGAGGACTCTGCACCCACCCCTACTGTGTCTGGGCACTGCTGGGAATGATAGGCACCCACCCCTCCTGTGTCTGGGCACTGCTGGGGGGACTCTACACATACCCCTCCTGTGTCTGGGCACTGCTGGGGGGACTCTGCACACACCCCTCCTGCGCCTGGGCACTGCTGGGAGGACTCTGCACCCACCCCTCCTGCGTCTGGGCACTGCTGGGAGGACTCTGCACACACCCCTCCTGTGTCTGGGCACTGCTGGGAGTGATAGGCACCCACCCCTCCTGTGTCTGGGCACTGCTGGGGGGAATCTACACCCACCCCTCCTGTGTCTTGGCACTGCTGGGAGTGATAGGCACCCACCCCTCCTGCATCTGGGCACTGCTGAGAATGATAGGCACACACCCATCCTGTGTCTGGGCACTGCTGGGGGGACTCTACACCCACCCCTCCTTCATCTGGGCACTGCTGGGAGGACTCTGCACACACCCCTCCTGTGTCTGGGCACTGCTGGGAGGACTCTGCACACACCCCTCCTACGTCTGGGCACTGCTGGGAATGATAGGCACACACCCCTCCTGTGTCTGGGCACTGCTGGGGGACTCTACACCCACCCCTCCTGTGTCTGGGCACTGCTGTGGGGACTCTGCACCCACCCCTCCTGTGTCTCGGCACTGCTGGGGGGACTCTGCAACCACCCCTCCTATGTCTTTGCACTGCTGGGAGTGATAGGCACCCACCCCTCCTGCGTCTGGGCACTGCTGGGAATGATAGGCACACACCCCTCCTGTGTCTGGGCACTGCTGGGGGGACTCTACACCCACCCCTCCTGTGTCTGGGCACTGCTGTGGGGACTCTGCACCCACCCCTCCTGTGTCTGGGCACTGCTGGGGTGACTCTGCACCCACCCCTCCTATGTCTGGGCACTGCTGGGAGTGATAGGCACCCACCCCTCCTGCGTCTGGGCACTGCTGGGAATGATAGGCACACACCCCTCTTGTGTCTGGGCACTGCTGGGGGGACTCTACACCCACCCCTCCTACGTCTGGGCACTGCTGGGTGGACTCTGCACCCACCCCTCCTGTGTCTGGGCACTGCTGGGAATGATAGGCACCCACCCCTCCTGTGTCTGGGCACTGCTGGGGGGACTCTACACCCACCCCTCTTGTGTCTGGGCACTGCTGGGAGTGATAGGCACCCACCCCTCCTGCGTCTGGGCACTGCTGGGAATGATAGGCACACACCCCTCCTGTGTCTGGGCACTGCTGGGGGACTCTACACCCACCCCTCCTGCGTCTGGGCACTGCTGGGAGGACTCTGCACCCACCCCTCCTGTGTCTGGGCACTGCTGGGAATGATAGGCACACACCCCTCCAGTGTCTGGGCACTGCTGGGGGGACTCTACACCCACCCATCCTGCGTCTGGGCACTGCTGGGAGGACTCTGCACCCACCCCTACTGTGTCTGGGCACTGCTGGGAATGATAGGCACCCACCCCTCCTGTGTCTGGGCACTGCTGGGGGGACTCTACACATACCCCTCCTGTGTCTGGGCACTGCTGGGAGTGATAGGCATCCACCCCTCCTGCATCTGGGCACTGCTCGGAATGATAGGCACACACCCCTCCTGTGTCTGGGCACTGCTGGGGGGACTCTACACCCACCCCTCCTGCGTCTGGGCACTGCTGGGAGGACTCTGCACCCACCCCTCCTGTGTCTGGGCACTGCTGGGAATGATAGGCACCCACCCCTCCTGTGTCTGGGCACTGCTGGGGGGACTCTACACCCACCCCTTCTGTGTCTGGGCACTGCTGGGAGTGATAGGCACCCACCCCTCCTGCGTCTGGGCACTGCTGGGAATGATAGGCACACACCCCTCCTGTGTCTGGGCACTGCTGGGGGGACTCTACACCAACCCCTCCTGCGTCTGGGCACTGCTGGGAGGACTCTGCACACACCCCTCCTGTGTCTGGGCACTGCTGGGAGGACTCTGCACACACCCCTCCTGCGTCTGGGCACTGCAGGGAATGATAGGCACACACCCCTCCTGTGTCTGGGTACTGCTGGGGGGACTCTACACCCACCCCTCCTGCATCTGGGCACTGCTGGGAGGACTCTGCACACACCCCTCCTGTGTCTGGGCACTGCTGGGAGGACTCTGCACACACCCCTCCTGCGTCTGGGCACTGCTGGGAGGACTCTGCACACACCCCTCCTGTGTCTGGGCACTGCTGGGGGGACTCTGCACCCACCCCTCCTGCGTCTGGGCACTGCTGGGGGGACTCTGCACACACCCCTCCTGTGTCTGGGCACTGCTGGGAGTGATAGGCACACAGCCCTCCTGTGTCTGGGCACTGCTGGGGGGACTCTGCACACACCCCTCCTGCGTCTGGGCACTGCTGGGAGGACTCTGCACCCACCCCTCCTGCGTCTGGGCACTGCTGGGAGGACTCTGCACACACCCCTCCTGTGTCTGGGCACTGCTGGGAGTGATAGGCACCCACCCCTCCTGTGTCTGGGCACTGCTGGGGGGACTCTACACCCACCCCTCCTGTGTCTGGGCACTGCTGGGAGTGATAGGCACCCACCCCTCCTGCGTCTGGGCACTGCTGGGAACGATAGGCACACACCCCTCCTGTGTCTGGGCACTGCTGGGGGACTCTACACCCACCCCTCCTGCGTCTGGGCACTGCTGGGAGGACTCTGCACACACCCCTCCTGTGTCTGGGCACTGCTGGGAATGATAGGCACCCACCCCTCCTGTGTCTGGGCACTTCTGGGGGGACTCTACACCCACCCCTCCTGTGTCTGGGCACTGCTGGGAGTGATAGGCACCCACCCCTCCTGCGTCTGGGCACTGCTGGGAATGATAGGCACCCACCCCTCCTGTGTCTGGGCACTGCTGGGGGGACTCTACACCCACCTCTCTTGTGTCTGGGCACTGCTGGGAGTGATAGGCACCCACCCCTCCTGCGTCTGGGCACTGCTGGGAATGATAGGCACACACCCCTCCTGTGTCTGGGCACTGCTGGGGGGACTCTACACCCACCCCTCCTGCGTCTGGGCACTGCTGGGAGGACTCTGCACCCACCCCTCCTGTGTCTGGGCACTGCTGGGAATGATAGGCACCCACCCCTCCTGTGTCTGGGCACTGCTGGGGGGACTCTACACCCACCCCTCCTGTGTCTGGGCACTGCTGGGAGTGATAGGCACCCACCCCTCCTGCGTCTGGGCACTGCTGGGAATTAAAGGCACACACCCCTCCTGTGTCTGGGCACTGCTGGGGGGACTCTACACCCACCCCTCCTGCGTCTGGGCACTGCTGGGAATGATAGGCACCCACCCCTCCTGTGTCTGGGCACTGCTGGGGGGACTCTACACCCACCCCTGCTGTGTCTGGGCACTGCTGGGAGTGATAGGCACCCACCCCTCCTGCGTCTGGGCACTGCTGGGAACGATAGGCACACACCCCTCCTGTGTCTGGGCACTGCTGGGGGACTCTACACCCACCCCTCCTGCGTCTGGGCACTGCTGGGAGGACTCTGCACACACCCCTCCTGTGTCTGGGCACTGCTGGGAGGACTCTGCACACACCCCTCCTGCGTCTGGGCACTGCTGGGAATGATAGGCACACACCCCTCCTGTGTCTGGGCACTGCTGGGAGGACTCTGCACACACCCCTCCTGCGTCTGGGCACTGCTGGGAATGATAGGCACCCACCCCTCCTGTGTCTGGGCACTGCTGGGGGGACTCTACACCCACCCCTGCTGTGTCTGGGCACTGCTGGGAGTGATAGGCACCCACCCCTCCTGCGTCTGGGCACTGCTGGGAACGATAGGCACACACCCCTCCTGTGTCTGGGCACTGCTGGGGGACTCTACACCCACCCCTCCTGCGTCTGGGCACTGCTGGGAGGACTCTGCACACACCCCTCCTGTGTCTGGGCACTGCTGGGAGGACTCTGCACACACCCCTCCTGCGTCTGGGCACTGCTGGGAATGATAGGCACACACCCCTCCTGTGTCTTGGCACTGCTGGGGGGACTCTACACCCACCCCTCCTGCGTCTGGGCACTGCTGGGGGACTCTGCACACACCCCTCCTGTGTCTGGGCACTGCTGGGGGTGATAGGCACACACCCCTCCTGTGTCTGGGCACTGCTGGGGGGACTCTGCACACACCCCTCCTGCGTCTGGGCACTGCTGGGAGGACTCTGCACCCACCCCTCCTGCGTCTGGGCACTGCTGGGAGGACTCTGCACACACCCCTCCTATGTCTGGGCACTGCTGGGAGTGATAGGCACCCACCCCTCCTGTGTCTGGGCACTGCTGGGGGGAATCTACACCCACCCCTCCTGTGTCTGGGCACTGCTGGGAGTGATAGGCACCCACACCTCCTGCATCTGGGCACTGCTGAGAATGATAGGCACACACCCATCCTGTGTCTGGGCACTGCTGGGGGGACTCTACACCCACCCCTCCTGCATCTGGGCACTGCTGGGAGGACTCTGCACACACCCCTCCTGTGTCTGGGCACTGCTGGGAGGACTCTGCACACACCCCTCCTACGTCTGGGCACTGCTGGGAATGATAGGCACACACCCCTCCTGTGTCTGGGCACTGCTGGGAATGATAGGCACCCACCCCTCCTGTGTCTGGGCACTGCTGTGGGGACTCTGCACCCACCCCTCCTGTGTCTGGGCACTGCTGAGGGGACTACGCACCCACCCCTCCTATGTCTGGGCACTGCTGGGAGTGATAGGCACCCACCCCTCCTGCATCTGGGCACTACTGGGAATGATAGGCACACACCCCTCCTGTGTCTGGGCACTGCTGGGGGGACTCTACACCCACCCCTCCTGTGTATGGGCACTGCTGTGGGGACTCTGCACCCACCCCTCCTGTGTCTGGGCACTGCTGGGGTGACTCTGCACCCACCCCTCCTATGTCTGGGCACTGCTGGGAGTGATAGGCACCCACCCCTCCTGCGTCTGGGCACTGCTGGGAATGATAGGCACATACCCCTCCTGTGTCTGGGCACTGCTGGGGGGACTCTGCACCCACCCCTCCTGCGTCTGGGCACTGCTGGGAGGACTCTGCACCCACCCCTCCTGTGTCTGGGCACTGCTGGGAATGATAGGCACCCACCCCTCCTGTGTCTGGGCACTGCTGGGGGGACTCTACACCCACCCCTCTTGTGTCTGGGCACTGCTGGGAGTGATAGGCACCCACCCCTCCTGCGTCTGGGCACTGCTGGGAATAAGAGGCACACACCCCTCCTGTGTCTGGGCACTGCTGGGGGGACTCTACACCCACCCCTCCTGCGTCTGGGCACTGCTGGGAGGACTCTGCACCCACCCCTCCTGTGTCTGGGCACTGCTGGGAATGATAGGCACCCACCCCTCCTGTGTCTGGGCACTGCTGGGGGGACTCTACACCCACCCCTCCTGTGTCTGGGCACTGCTGGGAGTGATAGGCACCCACCCCGCCTGCGTCTGGGCACTGCTGGGAATGATAGGCACACACCCCTCCTGTGTCTGGGCACTGCTGGGGGGACTCTACACCCACCCCTCCTGCGTATGGGCACTGCTGGGAGGACTCTGCACCCACCCCTCCTGTGTCTGGGCACTGCTGGGAATGATAGGCACCCACCCCTCCTGTGTCTGGGCACTGCTGGGGGGACTCTACACCCACCCCTTCTGTGTCTGGGCACTGCTGGGAGTGATAGGCACCCACCCCTCCTGCATCTGGGCACTACTGGGAATGATAGGCACACACCCCTCCTGTGTCTGGGCACTGCTGGGGGGACTCTACACCCACCCCTCCTGCGTCTGGGCACTGCTGGGAGGACTCTGCACACACCCCTCCTGTGTCTGGGCACTGCTGGGAGGACTCTGCACACACCCCTCCTGCGTCTGGGCACTGCTGGGAATGATAGGCACACACCCCTCCTGTGTCTGGGCACTGCTGGGGGGACTGTACACCCACCCCTCCTGCGTCTGGGCACTGCTGGGGGGACTCTGCACACACCCCTCCTGTGTCTGGGCACTGCTGGGAGTGATAGGCACACACCCCTCCTGTGTCTGGGCACTGCTGGGGGGACTCTGCACACACCCCTCCTGCGTCTGGGCACTGCTGGGAGGACTCTGCACCCACCCCTCCTGCGTCTGGGCACTGCTGGGAGGACTCTGCACACACCCCTCCTGTGTCTGGGCACTGCTGGGAGTGATAGGCACCCACCCCTCCTGTGTCTGGGCACTGCTTGGGGGACTCTACACCCACCCCTCCTGTGTCTGGGCACTGCTGGGAGTGATAGGCACCCACCCTTCCTGCGTCTGGGCACTGCTGGGAATGATAGGCACACACCCATCCTGTGTCTGGGCACTGCTGGGGGGACTCTACACCCACCCCTCCTGCGTCTGGGCAATGCTGGGAGGACTCTGCACACACCCCTCCTGTGTCTGGGCACTGCTGGGAGGACTCTGCACACACCCCTCCTACGTCTGGGCACTGCTGGGAATGATAGGCACACACCCCTCCTGTGTCTGGGCACTGCTGGGGGACTCTACACCCACCCCTCCTGTGTCTGGGCACTGCTGTGGGGACTCTGCACCCACCCCTCCTGCGTCTGGGCACTGCTGGGGGGACTCTGCACCCACCCCTCCTATATCTGGGCACTGCTGGGAGTGATAGGCACCCACCCCTCCTGCGTCTGGGCACTGCTGGGAATGATAGGCACACACCCCTCCTGTGTCTGGGCACTGCTGGGGGGACTCTACACCCACCCCTCCTGTGTCTGGGCACTGCTGTGGGGACTCTGCACCCACCCCTCCTGTGTCTGGGCACTGCTGGGGTGACTCTGCACCCACCCCTCCTATGTCTGGGCACTGCTGGGAGTGATCGGCACCCACCCCTCCTGCGTCTGGGCACTGCTGGGAATGATAGGCACACACCCCTCCTGTGTCTGGGCACTGCTGGGGGGACTCTACACCCACCCCTCCTGCGTCTGGGCACTGATGGGAGGACTCTGCACCCACCCCTCCTGTGTCTGGGCACTGCTGGGAATGATAGGCACCCACCCCTCCTGTGTCTGGGCACTGCTGGGGGGACTCTACACCCACCTCTCTTGTGTCTGGGCACTGCTGGGAGTGATAGGCACCCACCCCTCCTGCGTCTGGGCACTGCTGGGAATGATAGGCACACACCCCTCCTGTGTCTGGGCACTGCTGGGGGGACTCTACACCCACCCCTCCTGCATCTGGGCACTGCTGGGAGGACTCTGCACCCACCCCTCCTGTGTCTGGGCACTGCTGGGAATGATAGGCACCCACCCCTCCTGTGTCTGGGCACTGCTGGGGGGACTCTACACCCACCCCTCCTGTGTCTGGGCACTGCTGGGAGTGATAGGCACCCACCCCTCCTGCGTCTGGGCACTGCTGGGAATTAAAGGCACACACCCCTCCTGTGTCTGGGCACTGCTGGGGGGACTCTACACCCACCCGTCCTGCGTCTGGACACTGCTGGGAGGACTCTGCACCCACCCCTCCGGTGTCTGGGCACTGCTGGGAATGATAGGCACCCACCCCTCCTGTGTCTCGGCACTGCTGGGGGGACTCTACACCCACCCCTTCTGTGTCTGGGCACTGCTGGGAGTGATAGGCACCCACCCCTCCTGCATCTGGGCACTGCTGGGAATTATAGGCACACACCCCTCCTGTGTCTGGGCACTGCTGGGGGGACTCTACACCCACCCCTCCTGCGTCTGGGCACTGCTGGGAGGACTCTGCACACACCCCTCCTGCGTCTGGGCACTGCTGGGAATGATAGGCACCCACCCCTCCTGTGTCTGGGCACTGCTGGGGGGACTCTACACCCACCCCTGCTGTGTCTGGGCACTGCTGGGAGTGATAGGCACCCACCCCTCCTGCGTCTGGGCACTGCTGGGAATGATAGGCACACACCCCTCCTGTGTCTGGGCACTGCTGGGGGGACTCTACACCCACCCCTCCTGTGTCTGGGCACTGCTGTGGGGACTCTGCACCCACCCCTCCTGTGTCTGGGCACTGCTGGGGGGACTCTGCACCCACCCCTCCTATGTCTGGGCACTGCTGGGAGTGATAGGCACCCACCCCTCCTGCGTCTGGGCACTGCTGGGAATGATAGGCACACACCCCTCCTGTGTCTGGGCACTGCTGGGGGGACTCTACACCCACCCCTCCTGTGTCTGGGCACTGCTGTGGGGACTCTGCACCCACCCCTCCTGTGTCTGGGCACTGCTGGGGTGACTCTGCACCCACCCCTCCTATGTCTGGGCACTGCTGGGAGTGATAGGCACCCACCCCTCCTGCGTCTGGGCACTGCTGGGAATGATAGGCACACACCCCTCCTGTGTCTGGGCACTGGTGGGGGGACTCTACACCCACCCCTCCTGCGTCTGGGCACTGCTGGGAGGACTCTGCACCCACCCCTCCTGTGTCTGGGCACTGCTGGGAATGATAGGCACCCACCCATCCTGTGTCTGGGCACTGCTGGGGGGACTCTACACCCACCTCTCTTGTGTCTGGGCACTGCTGGGAGTGATAGGCACCCACCCCTCCTGCGTCTGGGCACTGCTGGGAATGATAGGCACACACCCCTCCTGTGTCTGGGCACTGCTGGGGGGACTCTACACCCACCCCTCCTGCGTCTGGGCACTGCTGGGAGGACTCTGCACCCACCCCTCCTGTGTCTGGGCACTGCTGGGAATGATAGGCACCCACCCCTCCTGTGTCTGGGCACTGCTGGGGGGACTCTACACCCACCCCTCCTGTGTCTGGGCACTGCTGGGAGTGATAGGCACCCACCCCTCCTGCGTCTGGGCACTGCTGGGAATTATAGGCACACACCCCTCCTGTGTCTGGGCACTGCTGGGGGGACTCTGCACCCACCCCTCCTGTGTCTGGGCTCTGCTGGGGTGACTCTGCACCCACCCCTCCTATGTCTGGGCACTGCTGGGAGGACTCTGCACACACCCCTCCTGTGTCTGGGCACTGCTGGGAGTGATAGGCACCCACCCCTCCTGTGTCTGGGCACTGCTGGGGGGACTCTACACCCACCCCTCCTGTGTCTGGGCACTGCTGGGAGTGATAGGCACCCACCCCTCCTGCGTCTGGGCACTGTTGAGAATGATAGGCACACACCCATCCTGTGTCTGGGCACTGCTGGGGGGACTCTACACCCACCCCTCCTGCATCTGGGCACTGCTGGGAGGACTCTGCACACACCCCTCCTGTGTCTGGGCACTGCTGGGAGGACTCTGCACACACCCCTCCTACGTCTGGGCACTGCTGGGAATGATAGGCACACATCCCTCCTGTGTCTGGGCACTGCTGGGGGACTCTACACCCACCCCTCCTGTGTCTGGGCACTGCTGTGGGGACTCTGCACCCACCCCTCCTGTGTCTGGGCACTGCTGGGGGGACTCTGCACCCACCCCTCCTATGTCTTTGCACTGCTGGGAGTGATAGGCACCCACCCCTCCTGCGTCTGGGCACTGCTGGGAATGATAGGCACACACCCCTCCTGTGTCTGGGCACTGCTGGGGGGACTCTACACCCACCCCTCCTGTGTCTGGGCACTGCTGTGGGGACTCTGCACCCACCCCTCCTGTGTCTGGGCACTGCTGGGGTGACTCTGCACCCACCCCTCCTATGTCTGGGCACTGCTGGGAGTGATAGGCACCCACCCCTCCTGCGTCTGGGCACTGCTGGGAATGATAGGCACACACCCCTCCTGTGTCTGGGCACTGCTGGGGGGACTCTACACCCACCCCTCCTGTGTCTGGGCACTGCTGGGAATGATAGGCACCCACCCCTCCTGTGTCTGGGCACTGCTGGGGGGACTCTACACCCACCCCTCTTATGTCTGGGCACTGCTGGGAGTGATAGGCACCCACCCCTCCTGCGTCTGGGCACTGCTGGGAATGATAGGCACACACCCCTCCTGTGTCTGGGCACTGCTGGGGGGACTCTACACCCACCCCTCCTGCGTCTGGGCACTGCTGGGAGGACTCTGCACCCACCCCTCCTGTGTCTGGGCACTGCTGGGAATGATAGGCACACACCCCTCCAGTGTCTGGGCACTGCTGGGGGGACTCTACACCCACCCATCCTGCGTCTGGGCACTGCTGGGAGGACTCTGCACCCACCCCTACTGTGTCTGGGCACTGCTGGGAATGATAGGCACCCACCCCTCCTGTGTCTGGGCACTGCTGGGGGGACTCTACACATACCCCTCCTGTGTCTGGGCACTGCTGGGGGGACTCTGCACACACCCCTCCTGCGCCTGGGCACTGCTGGGAGGACTCTGCACCCACCCCTCCTGCGTCTGGGCACTGCTGGGAGGACTCTGCACACACCCCTCCTGTGTCTGGGCACTGCTGGGAGTGATAGGCACCCACCCCTCCTGTGTCTGGGCACTGCTGGGGGGAATCTACACCCACCCCTCCTGTGTCTTGGCACTGCTGGGAGTGATAGGCACCCACCCCTCCTGCATCTGGGCACTGCTGAGAATGATAGGCACACACCCATCCTGTGTCTGGGCACTGCTGGGGGGACTCTACACCCACCCCTCCTTCATCTGGGCACTGCTGGGAGGACTCTGCACACACCCCTCCTGTGTCTGGGCACTGCTGGGAGGACTCTGCACACACCCCTCCTACGTCTGGGCACTGCTGGGAATGATAGGCACACACCCCTCCTGTGTCTGGGCACTGCTGGGGGACTCTACACCCACCCCTCCTGTGTCTGGGCACTGCTGTGGGGACTCTGCACCCACCCCTCCTGTGTCTCGGCACTGCTGGGGGGACTCTGCAACCACCCCTCCTATGTCTTTGCACTGCTGGGAGTGATAGGCACCCACCCCTCCTGCGTCTGGGCACTGCTGGGAATGATAGGCACACACCCCTCCTGTGTCTGGGCACTGCTGGGGGGACTCTACACCCACCCCTCCTGTGTCTGGGCACTGCTGTGGGGACTCTGCACCCACCCCTCCTGTGTCTGGGCACTGCTGGGGTGACTCTGCACCCACCCCTCCTATGTCTGGGCACTGCTGGGAGTGATAGGCACCCACCCCTCCTGCGTCTGGGCACTGCTGGGAATGATAGGCACACACCCCTCCTGTGTCTGGGCACTGCTGGGGGGACTCTACACCCACCCCTCCTACGTCTGGGCACTGCTGGGAGGACTCTGCACCCACCCCTCCTGTGTCTGGGCACTGCTGGGAATGATAGGCACCCACCCCTCCTGTGTCTGGGCACTGCTGGGGGGACTCTACACCCACCCCTCTTGTGTCTGGGCACTGCTGGGAGTGATAGGCACCCACCCCTCCTGCGTCTGGGCACTGCTGGGAATGATAGGCACACACCCCTCCTGTGTCTGGGCACTGCTGGGGGACTCTACACCCACCCCTCCTGCGTCTGGGCACTGCTGGGAGGACTCTGCACCCACCCCTCCTGTGTCTGGGCACTGCTGGGAATGATAGGCACACACCCCTCCAGTGTCTGGGCACTGCTGGGGGGACTCTACACCCACCCATCCTGCGTCTGGGCACTGCTGGGAGGACTCTGCACCCACCCCTACTGTGTCTGGGCACTGCTGGGAATGATAGGCACCCACCCCTCCTGTGTCTGGGCACTGCTGGGGGGACTCTACACATACCCCTCCTGTGTCTGGGCACTGCTGGGAGTGATAGGCATCCACCCCTCCTGCATCTGGGCACTGCTCGGAATGATAGGCACACACCCCTCCTGTGTCTGGGCACTGCTGGGGGGACTCTACACCCACCCCTCCTGCGTCTGGGCACTGCTGGGAGGACTCTGCACCCACCCCTCCTGTGTCTGGGCACTGCTGGGAATGATAGGCACCCACCCCTCCTGTGTCTGGGCACTGCTGGGGGGACTCTACACCCACCCCTTCTGTGTCTGGGCACTGCTGGGAGTGATAGGCACCCACCCCTCCTGCGTCTGGGCACTGCTGGGAATGATAGGCACACACCCCTCCTGTGTCTGGGCACTGCTGGGGGGACTCTACACCAACCCCTCCTGCGTCTGGGCACTGCTGGGAGGACTCTGCACACACCCCTCCTGTGTCTGGGCACTGCTGGGAGGACTCTGCACACACCCCTCCTGCGTCTGGGCACTGCAGGGAATGATAGGCACACACCCCTCCTGTGTCTGGGTACTGCTGGGGGGACTCTACACCCACCCCTCCTGCATCTGGGCACTGCTGGGAGGACTCTGCACACACCCCTCCTGTGTCTGGGCACTGCTGGGAGGACTCTGCACACACCCCTCCTGCGTCTGGGCACTGCTGGGAGGACTCTGCACACACCCCTCCTGTGTCTGGGCACTGCTGGGGGGACTCTGCACCCACCCCTCCTGCGTCTGGGCACTGCTGGGGGGACTCTGCACACACCCCTCCTGTGTCTGGGCACTGCTGGGAGTGATAGGCACACACCCCTCCTGTGTCTGGGCACTGCTGGGGGGACTCTGCACACACCCCTCCTGCGTCTGGGCACTGCTGGGAGGACTCTGCACCCACCCCTCCTGCGTCTGGGCACTGCTGGGAGGACTCTGCACACACCCCTCCTGTGTCTGGGCACTGCTGGGAGTGATAGGCACCCACCCCTCCTGTGTCTGGGCACTGCTGGGGGGACTCTACACCCACCCCTCCTGTGTCTGGGCACTGCTGGGAGTGATAGGCACCCACCCCTCCTGCGTCTGGGCACTGCTGGGAACGATAGGCACACACCCCTCCTGTGTCTGGGCACTGCTGGGGGACTCTACACCCACCCCTCCTGCGTCTGGGCACTGCTGGGAGGACTCTGCACACACCCCTCCTGTGTCTGGGCACTGCTGGGAATGATAGGCACCCACCCCTCCTGTGTCTGGGCACTTCTGGGGGGACTCTACACCCACCCCTCCTGTGTCTGGGCACTGCTGGGAGTGATAGGCACCCACCCCTCCTGCGTCTGGGCACTGCTGGGAATGATAGGCACCCACCCCTCCTGTGTCTGGGCACTGCTGGGGGGACTCTACACCCACCTCTCTTGTGTCTGGGCACTGCTGGGAGTGATAGGCACCCACCCCTCCTGCGTCTGGGCACTGCTGGGAATGATAGGCACACACCCCTCCTGTGTCTGGGCACTGCTGGGGGGACTCTACACCCACCCCTCCTGCGTCTGGGCACTGCTGGGAGGACTCTGCACCCACCCCTCCTGTGTCTGGGCACTGCTGGGAATGATAGGCACCCACCCCTCCTGTGTCTGGGCACTGCTGGGGGGACTCTACACCCACCCCTCCTGTGTCTGGGCACTGCTGGGAGTGATAGGCACCCACCCCTCCTGCGTCTGGGCACTGCTGGGAATTAAAGGCACACACCCCTCCTGTGTCTGGGCACTGCTGGGGGGACTCTACACCCACCCCTCCTGCGTCTGGGCACTGCTGGGAATGATAGGCACCCACCCCTCCTGTGTCTGGGCACTGCTGGGGGGACTCTACACCCACCCCTGCTGTGTCTGGGCACTGCTGGGAGTGATAGGCACCCACCCCTCCTGCGTCTGGGCACTGCTGGGAACGATAGGCACACACCCCTCCTGTGTCTGGGCACTGCTGGGGGACTCTACACCCACCCCTCCTGCGTCTGGGCACTGCTGGGAGGACTCTGCACACACCCCTCCTGTGTCTGGGCACTGCTGGGAGGACTCTGCACACACCCCTCCTGCGTCTGGGCACTGCTGGGAATGATAGGCACACACCCCTCCTGTGTCTGGGCACTGCTGGGAGGACTCTGCACACACCCCTCCTGCGTCTGGGCACTGCTGGGAATGATAGGCACCCACCCCTCCTGTGTCTGGGCACTGCTGGGGGGACTCTACACCCACCCCTGCTGTGTCTGGGCACTGCTGGGAGTGATAGGCACCCACCCCTCCTGCGTCTGGGCACTGCTGGGAACGATAGGCACACACCCCTCCTGTGTCTGGGCACTGCTGGGGGACTCTACACCCACCCCTCCTGCGTCTGGGCACTGCTGGGAGGACTCTGCACACACCCCTCCTGTGTCTGGGCACTGCTGGGAGGACTCTGCACACACCCCTCCTGCGTCTGGGCACTGCTGGGAATGATAGGCACACACCCCTCCTGTGTCTTGGCACTGCTGGGGGGACTCTACACCCACCCCTCCTGCGTCTGGGCACTGCTGGGGGACTCTGCACACACCCCTCCTGTGTCTGGGCACTGCTGGGGGTGATAGGCACACACCCCTCCTGTGTCTGGGCACTGCTGGGGGGACTCTGCACACACCCCTCCTGCGTCTGGGCACTGCTGGGAGGACTCTGCACCCACCCCTCCTGCGTCTGGGCACTGCTGGGAGGACTCTGCACACACCCCTCCTATGTCTGGGCACTGCTGGGAGTGATAGGCACCCACCCCTCCTGTGTCTGGGCACTGCTGGGGGGAATCTACACCCACCCCTCCTGTGTCTGGGCACTGCTGGGAGTGATAGGCACCCACACCTCCTGCATCTGGGCACTGCTGAGAATGATAGGCACACACCCATCCTGTGTCTGGGCACTGCTGGGGGGACTCTACACCCACCCCTCCTGCATCTGGGCACTGCTGGGAGGACTCTGCACACACCCCTCCTGTGTCTGGGCACTGCTGGGAGGACTCTGCACACACCCCTCCTACGTCTGGGCACTGCTGGGAATGATAGGCAAACACCCCTCCTGTGTCTGGGCACTGCTGGGAATGATAGGCACCCACCCCTCCTGTGTCTGGGCACTGCTGTGGGGACTCTGCACCCACCCCTCCTGTGTCTGGGCACTGCTGAGGGGACTACGCACCCACCCCTCCTATGTCTGGGCACTGCTGGGAGTGATAGGCACCCACCCCTCCTGCATCTGGGCACTACTGGGAATGATAGGCACACACCCCTCCTGTGTCTGGGCACTGCTGGGGGGACTCTACACCCACCCCTCCTGTGTATGGGCACTGCTGTGGGGACTCTGCACCCACCCCTCCTGTGTCTGGGCACTGCTGGGGTGACTCTGCACCCACCCCTCCTATGTCTGGGCACTGCTGGGAGTGATAGGCACCCACCCCTCCTGCGTCTGGGCACTGCTGGGAATGATAGGCACATACCCCTCCTGTGTCTGGGCACTGCTGGGGGGACTCTGCACCCACCCCTCCTGCGTCTGGGCACTGCTGGGAGGACTCTGCACCCACCCCTCCTGTGTCTGGGCACTGCTGGGAATGATAGGCACCCACCCCTCCTGTGTCTGGGCACTGCTGGGGGGACTCTACACCCACCCCTCTTGTGTCTGGGCACTGCTGGGAGTGATAGGCACCCACCCCTCCTGCGTCTGGGCACTGCTGGGAATAAGAGGCACACACCCCTCCTGTGTCTGGGCACTGCTGGGGGGACTCTACACCCACCCCTCCTGCGTCTGGGCACTGCTGGGAGGACTCTGCACCCACCCCTCCTGTGTCTGGGCACTGCTGGGAATGATAGGCACCCACCCCTCCTGTGTCTGGGCACTGCTGGGGGGACTCTACACCCACCCCTCCTGTGTCTGGGCACTGCTGGGAGTGATAGGCACCCACCCCGCCTGCGTCTGGGCACTGCTGGGAATGATAGGCACACACCCCTCCTGTGTCTGGGCACTGCTGGGGGGACTCTACACCCACCCCTCCTGCGTATGGGCACTGCTGGGAGGACTCTGCACCCACCCCTCCTGTGTCTGGGCACTGCTGGGAATGATAGGCACCCACCCCTCCTGTGTCTGGGCACTGCTGGGGGGACTCTACACCCACCCCTTCTGTGTCTGGGCACTGCTGGGAGTGATAGGCACCCACCCCTCCTGCATCTGGGCACTACTGGGAATGATAGGCACACACCCCTCCTGTGTCTGGGCACTGCTGGGGGGACTCTACACCCACCCCTCCTGCGTCTGGGCACTGCTGGGAGGACTCTGCACACACCCCTCCTGTGTCTGGGCACTGCTGGGAGGACTCTGCACACACCCCTCCTGCGTCTGGGCACTGCTGGGAATGATAGGCACACACCCCTCCTGTGTCTGGGCACTGCTGGGGGGACTGTACACCCACCCCTCCTGCGTCTGGGCACTGCTGGGGGGACTCTGCACACACCCCTCCTGTGTCTGGGCACTGCTGGGAGTGATAGGCACACACCCCTCCTGTGTCTGGGCACTGCTGGGGGGACTCTGCACACACCCCTCCTGCGTCTGGGCACTGCTGGGAGGACTCTGCACCCACCCCTCCTGCGTCTGGGCACTGCTGGGAGGACTCTGCACACACCCCTCCTGTGTCTGGGCACTGCTGGGAGTGATAGGCACCCACCCCTCCTGTGTCTGGGCACTGCTTGGGGGACTCTACACCCACCCCTCCTGTGTCTGGGCACTGCTGGGAGTGATAGGCACCCACCCTTCCTGCGTCTGGGCACTGCTGGGAATGATAGGCACACACCCATCCTGTGTCTGGGCACTGCTGGGGGGACTCTACACCCACCCCTCCTGCGTCTGGGCAATGCTGGGAGGACTCTGCACACACCCCTCCTGTGTCTGGGCACTGCTGGGAGGACTCTGCACACACCCCTCCTACGTCTGGGCACTGCTGGGAATGATAGGCACACACCCCTCCTGTGTCTGGGCACTGCTGGGGGACTCTACACCCACCCCTCCTGTGTCTGGGCACTGCTGTGGGGACTCTGCACCCACCCCTCCTGCGTCTGGGCACTGCTGGGGGGACTCTGCACCCACCCCTCCTATATCTGGGCACTGCTGGGAGTGATAGGCACCCACCCCTCCTGCGTCTGGGCACTGCTGGGAATGATAGGCACACACCCCTCCTGTGTCTGGGCACTGCTGGGGGGACTCTACACCCACCCCTCCTGTGTCTGGGCACTGCTGTGGGGACTCTGCACCCACCCCTCCTGTGTCTGGGCACTGCTGGGGTGACTCTGCACCCACCCCTCCTATGTCTGGGCACTGCTGGGAGTGATCGGCACCCACCCCTCCTGCGTCTGGGCACTGCTGGGAATGATAGGCACACACCCCTCCTGTGTCTGGGCACTGCTGGGGGGACTCTACACCCACCCCTCCTGCGTCTGGGCACTGATGGGAGGACTCTGCACCCACCCCTCCTGTGTCTGGGCACTGCTGGGAATGATAGGCACCCACCCCTCCTGTGTCTGGGCACTGCTGGGGGGACTCTACACCCACCTCTCTTGTGTCTGGGCACTGCTGGGAGTGATAGGCACCCACCCCTCCTGCGTCTGGGCACTGCTGGGAATGATAGGCACACACCCCTCCTGTGTCTGGGCACTGCTGGGGGGACTCTACACCCACCCCTCCTGCATCTGGGCACTGCTGGGAGGACTCTGCACCCACCCCTCCTGTGTCTGGGCACTGCTGGGAATGATAGGCACCCACCCCTCCTGTGTCTGGGCACTGCTGGGGGGACTCTACACCCACCCCTCCTGTGTCTGGGCACTGCTGGGAGTGATAGGCACCCACCCCTCCTGCGTCTGGGCACTGCTGGGAATTAAAGGCACACACCCCTCCTGTGTCTGGGCACTGCTGGGGGGACTCTACACCCACCCCTCCTGCGTCTGGACACTGCTGGGAGGACTCTGCACCCACCCCTCCGGTGTCTGGGCACTGCTGGGAATGATAGGCACCCACCCCTCCTGTGTCTCGGCACTGCTGGGGGGACTCTACACCCACCCCTTCTGTGTCTGGGCACTGCTGGGAGTGATAGGCACCCACCCCTCCTGCATCTGGGCACTGCTGGGAATTATAGGCACACACCCCTCCTGTGTCTGGGCACTGCTGGGGGGACTCTACACCCACCCCTCCTGCGTCTGGGCACTGCTGGGAGGACTCTGCACACACCCCTCCTGCGTCTGGGCACTGCTGGGAATGATAGGCACCCACCCCTCCTGTGTCTGGGCACTGCTGGGGGGACTCTACACCCACCCCTGCTGTGTCTGGGCACTGCTGGGAGTGATAGGCACCCACCCCTCCTGCGTCTGGGCACTGCTGGGAACGATAGGCACACACCCCTCCTGTGTCTGGGCACTGCTGGGGGACTCTACACCCACCCCTCCTGCGTCTGGGCACTGCTGGGAGGACTCTGCACACACCCCTCCTGTGTCTGGGCACTGCTGGGAGGACTCTGCACACACCCCTCCTGCGTCTGGGCACTGCTGGGAATGATAGGCACACACCCCTCCTGTGTCTTGGCACTGCTGGGGGGACTCTACACCCACCCCTCCTGCGTCTGGGCACTGCTGGGGGACTCTGCACACACCCCTCCTGTGTCTGGGCACTGCTGGGAGTGATAGGCACACACCCCTCCTGTGTCTGGGCACTGCTGGGGGGACTCTACACCCACCCCTCTTGTGTCTGGGCACTGCTGGGAGTGATAGGCACCCACCCCTCCTGTGTCTTGGCACTGCTGGGGGGACTCTACACCCACCCCTCCTGCGTCTGGGCACTGCTGGGGGACTCTGCACACACCCCTCCTGTGTCTGGGCACTGCTGGGGGTGATAGGCACACACCCCTCCTGTGTCTGGGCACTGCTGGGGGGACTCTGCACACACCCCTCCTGCGTCTGGGCACTGCTGGGAGGACTCTGCACCCACCCCTCCTGCGTCTGGGCACTGCTGGGAGGACTCTGCACACACCCCTCCTATGTCTGGGCACTGCTGGGAGTGATAGGCACCCACCCCTCCTGTGTCTGGGCACTGCTGGGGGGAATCTACACCCACCCCTCCTGTGTCTGGGCACTGCTGGGAGTGATAGGCACCCACACCTCCTGCATCTGGGCACTGCTGAGAATGATAGGCACACACCCATCCTGTGTCTGGGCACTGCTGGGGGGACTCTACACCCACCCCTCCTGCATCTGGGCACTGCTGGGAGGACTCTGCACACACCCCTCCTGTGTCTGGGCACTGCTGGGAGGACTCTGCACACACCCCTCCTACGTCTGGGCACTGCTGGGAATGATAGGCACACACCCCTCCTGTGTCTGGGCACTGCTGGGAATGATAGGCACCCACCCCTCCTGTGTCTGGGCACTGCTGTGGGGACTCTGCACCCACCCCTCCTGTGTCTGGGCACTGCTGAGGGGACTACGCACCCACCCCTCCTATGTCTGGGCACTGCTGGGAGTGATAGGCACCCACCCCTCCTGCATCTGGGCACTACTGGGAATGATAGGCACACACCCCTCCTGTGTCTGGGCACTGCTGGGGGGACTCTACACCCACCCCTCCTGTGTATGGGCACTGCTGTGGGGACTCTGCACCCACCCCTCCTGTGTCTGGGCACTGCTGGGGTGACTCTGCACCCACCCCTCCTATGTCTGGGCACTGCTGGGAGTGATAGGCACCCACCCCTCCTGCGTCTGGGCACTGCTGGGAATGATAGGCACATACCCCTCCTGTGTCTGGGCACTGCTGGGGGGACTCTGCACCCACCCCTCCTGCGTCTGGGCACTGCTGGGAGGACTCTGCACCCACCCCTCCTGTGTCTGGGCACTGCTGGGAATGATAGGCACCCACCCCTCCTGTGTCTGGGCACTGCTGGGGGGACTCTACACCCACCCCTCTTGTGTCTGGGCACTGCTGGGAGTGATAGGCACCCACCCCTCCTGCGTCTGGGCACTGCTGGGAATAAGAGGCACACACCCCTCCTGTGTCTGGGCACTGCTGGGGGGACTCTACACCCACCCCTCCTGCGTCTGGGCACTGCTGGGAGGACTCTGCACCCACCCCTCCTGTGTCTGGGCACTGCTGGGAATGATAGGCACCCACCCCTCCTGTGTCTGGGCACTGCTGGGGGGACTCTACACCCACCCCTCCTGTGTCTGGGCACTGCTGGGAGTGATAGGCACCCACCCCGCCTGCGTCTGGGCACTGCTGGGAATGATAGGCACACACCCCTCCTGTGTCTGGGCACTGCTGGGGGGACTCTACACCCACCCCTCCTGCGTATGGGCACTGCTGGGAGGACTCTGCACCCACCCCTCCTGTGTCTGGGCACTGCTGGGAAGGATAGGCACCCACCCCTCCTGTGTCTGGGCACTGCTGGGGGGACTCTACACCCACCCCTTCTGTGTCTGGGCACTGCTGGGAGTGATAGGCACCCACCCCTCCTGCATCTGGGCACTACTGGGAATGATAGGCACACACCCCTCCTGTGTCTGGGCACTGCTGGGGGGACTCTACACCCACCCCTCCTGCGTCTGGGCACTGCTGGGAGGACTCTGCACACACCCCTCCTGTGTCTGGGCACTGCTGGGAGGACTCTGCACACACCCCTCCTGCGTCTGGGCACTGCTGGGAATGATAGGCACACACCCCTCCTGTGTCTGGGCACTGCTGGGGGGACTGTACACCCACCCCTCCTGCGTCTGGGCACTGCTGGGGGGACTCTGCACACACCCCTCCTGTGTCTGGGCACTGCTGGGAGTGATAGGCACACACCCCTCCTGTGTCTGGGCACTGCTGGGGGGACTCTGCACACACCCCTCCTGCGTCTGGGCACTGCTGGGAGGACTCTGCACCCACCCCTCCTGCGTCTGGGCACTGCTGGGAGGACTCTGCACACACCCCTCCTGTGTCTGGGCACTGCTGGGAGTGATAGGCACCCACCCCTCCTGTGTCTGGGCACTGCTTGGGGGACTCTACACCCACCCCTCCTGTGTCTGGGCACTGCTGGGAGTGATAGGCACCCACCCTTCCTGCGTCTGGGCACTGCTGGGAATGATAGGCACACACCCATCCTGTGTCTGGGCACTGCTGGGGGGACTCTACACCCACCCCTCCTGCGTCTGGGCAATGCTGGGAGGACTCTGCACACACCCCTCCTGTGTCTGGGCACTGCTGGGAGGACTCTGCACACACCCCTCCTACGTCTGGGCACTGCTGGGAATGATAGGCACACACCCCTCCTGTGTCTGGGCACTGCTGGGGGACTCTACACCCACCCCTCCTGTGTCTGGGCACTGCTGTGGGGACTCTGCACCCACCCCTCCTGCGTCTGGGCACTGCTGGGGGGACTCTGCACCCACCCCTCCTATATCTGGGCACTGCTGGGAGTGATAGGCACCCACCCCTCCTGCGTCTGGGCACTGCTGGGAATGATAGGCACACACCCCTCCTGTGTCTGGGCACTGCTGGGGGGACTCTACACCCACCCCTCCTGTGTCTGGGCACTGCTGTGGGGACTCTGCACCCACCCCTCCTGTGTCTGGGCACTGCTGGGGTGACTCTGCACCCACCCCTCCTATGTCTGGGCACTGCTGGGAGTGATCGGCACCCACCCCTCCTGCGTCTGGGCACTGCTGGGAATGATAGGCACACACCCCTCCTGTGTCTGGGCACTGCTGGGGGGACTCTACACCCACCCCTCCTGCGTCTGGGCACTGATGGGAGGACTCTGCACCCACCCCTCCTGTGTCTGGGCACTGCTGGGAATGATAGGCACCCACCCCTCCTGTGTCTGGGCACTGCTGGGGGGACTCTACACCCACCTCTCTTGTGTCTGGGCACTGCTGGGAGTGATAGGCACCCACCCCTCCTGCGTCTGGGCACTGCTGGGAATGATAGGCACACACCCCTCCTGTGTCTGGGCACTGCTGGGGGGACTCTACACCCACCCCTCCTGCATCTGGGCACTGCTGGGAGGACTCTGCACCCACCCCTCCTGTGTCTGGGCACTGCTGGGAATGATAGGCACCCACCCCTCCTGTGTCTGGGCACTGCTGGGGGGACTCTACACCCACCCCTCCTGTGTCTGGGCACTGCTGGGAGTGATAGGCACCCACCCCTCCTGCGTCTGGGCACTGCTGGGAATTAAAGGCACACACCCCTCCTGTGTCTGGGCACTGCTGGGGGGACTCTACACCCACCCCTCCTGCGTCTGGACACTGCTGGGAGGACTCTGCACCCACCCCTCCGGTGTCTGGGCACTGCTGGGAATGATAGGCACCCACCCCTCCTGTGTCTCGGCACTGCTGGGGGGACTCTACACCCACCCCTTCTGTGTCTGGGCACTGCTGGGAGTGATAGGCACCCACCCCTCCTGCATCTGGGCACTGCTGGGAATTATAGGCACACACCCCTCCTGTGTCTGGGCACTGCTGGGGGGACTCTACACCCACCCCTCCTGCGTCTGGGCACTGCTGGGAGGACTCTGCACACACCCCTCCTGCGTCTGGGCACTGCTGGGAATGATAGGCACCCACCCCTCCTGTGTCTGGGCACTGCTGGGGGGACTCTACACCCACCCCTGCTGTGTCTGGGCACTGCTGGGAGTGATAGGCACCCACCCCTCCTGTGTCTGGGCACTGCTGGGAACGATAGGCACACACCCCTCCTGTGTCTGGGCACTGCTGGGGGACTCTACACCCACCCCTCCTGCGTCTGGGCACTGCTGGGAGGACTCTGCACACACCCCTCCTGTGTCTGGGCACTGCTGGGAGGACTCTGCACACACCCCTCCTGCGTCTGGGCACTGCTGGGAATGATAGGCACACACCCCTCCTGTGTCTTGGCACTGCTGGGGGGACTCTACACCCACCCCTCCTGCGTCTGGGCACTGCTGGGGGACTCTACACACACCCCTCCTGTGTCTGGGCACTGCTGGGAGTGATAGGCACACACCCCTCCTGTGTCTGGGCACTGCTGGGGGGACTCTGCACACACCCCTCCTGCGTCTGGGCACTGCTGGGAGGACTCTGCACCCACCCCTCCTGCGTCTGGGCACTGCTGGGAGGACTCTGCACACACCCCTCCTGTGTCTGGGCACTGCTGGGAGTGATAGGCACCCACCCCTCCTGTGTCTGGGCACTGCTGGGGGGAATCTACACCCACCCCTCCTGTGTCTGGGCACTGCTGGGAGTGATAGGCACCCACCCCTCCTGCATCTGGGCACTGCTGAGAATGATAGGCACACACCCATCCTGTGTCTGGGCACTGCTGGGGGGACTCTACACCCACCCCTCCTGCATCTGGGCACTGCTGGGAGGACTCTGCACACACCCCTCCTGTGTCTGGGCACTGCTGGGAGGACTCTGCACACACCCCTCCTACGTCTGGGCACTGCTGGGAATGATAGGCACACACCCCTCCTGTGTCTGGGCACTGCTGGGGGACTCTACACCCACCCCTCCTGTGTCTGGGCACTGCTGTGGGGACTCTGCACCCACCCCTCCTGTGTCTCGGCACTGCTGTGGGGACTCTGCAACCACCCCTCCTATGTCTTTGCACTGCTGGGAGTGATAGGCACCCACCCCTCCTGCGTCTGGGCACTGCTGGGAATGATAGGCACACACCCCTCCTGTGTCTGGGCACTGCTGGGGGGACTCTACACCCACCCCTCCTGTGTCTGGGCACTGCTGTGGGGACTCTGCACCCACCCCTCCTGTGTCTGGGCACTGCTGGGGTGACTCTGCACCCACCCCTCCTATGTCTGGGCACTGCTGGGAGTGATAGGCACCCACCCCTCCTGCGTCTGGGCACTGCTGGGAATGATAGGCACACACCCCTCCTGTGTCTGGGCACTGCTGAAGGGACTCTACACCCACCCCTCCTACGTCTGGGCACTGCTGGGAATGATAGGCACCCACCCCTCCTGTGTCTGGGCACTGCTGGGGGGACTCTACACCCACCCCTCCTGCGTCTGGGCACTGCTGGGAGGACTCTGCACCCACCCCTCCTGTGTCTGGGCACTGCTGGGAATGATAGGCACACACCCCTCTTGTGTCTGGGCACTGCTGGGAGTGATAGGCACCCACCCCTCCTGCGTCTGGGCACTGCTGGGAATGATAGGCACACACCCCTCCTGTGTCTGGGCACTGCTGGGGGGACTCTACACCCACCCCTCCTGCGTCTGGGCACTGCTGGGAGGACTCTGCACCCACCCCTCCTGTGTCTGGGCACTGCTGGGAATGATAGGCACACACCCCTCCAGTGTCTAGGCACTGCTGGGGGGACTCTACACCCACCCATCCTGCGTCTGGGCACTGCTGGGAGGACTCTGCACCCACCCCTACTGTGTCTGGGCACTGCTGGGAATGATAGGCACCCACCCCTCCTGTGTCTGGGCACTGCTGGGGGGACTCTACACATACCCCTCCTGTGTCTGGGCACTGCTGGGAGTGATAGGCATCCACCCCTCCTGCATCTGGGCACTGCTCGGAATGATAGGCACACACCCCTCCTGTGTCTGGGCACTGCTGGGGGGACTCTACACCCACCCCTCCTGCGTCTGGGCACTGCTGGGAGGACTCTGCACCCACCCCTCCTGTGTCTGGGCACTGCTGTGAATGATAGGCACCCACCCCTCCTGTGTCTGGGCACTGCTGGGGGGACTCTACACCCACCCCTTCTGTGTCTGGGCACTGCTGGGAGTGATAGGCACCCACCCCTCCTGCGTCTGGGCACTGCTGGGAATGATAGGCACACACCCCTCCTGTGTCTGGGCACTGCTGGGGGGACTCTACACCAACCCCTCCTGCGTCTGGGCACTGCTGGGAGGACTCTGCACACACCCCTCCTGTGTCTGGGCACTGCTGGGAGGACTCTGCACACACCCCTCCTGCGTCTGGGCACTGCAGGGAATGATAGGCACACACCCCTCCTGTGTCTGGGTACTGCTGGGGGGACTCTACACCCACCCCTCCTGCATCTGGGCACTGCTGGGAGGACTCTGCACACACCCCTCCTGTGTCTGGGCACTGCTGGGAGGACTCTGCACACACCCCTCCTGCGTCTGGGCACTGCTGGGAGGACTCTGCACACACCCCTCCTGTGTCTGGGCACTGCTGGGGGGACTCTGCACCCACCCCTCCTGCGTCTGGGCACTGCTGGGGGGACTCTGCACACACCCCTCCTGTGTCTGGGCACTGCTGGGAGTGATAGGCACACACCCCTCCTGTGTCTGGGCACTGCTGGGGGGACTCTGCACACACCCCTCCTGCGTCTGGGCACTGCTGGGAGGACTCTGCACCCACCCCTCCTGCGTCTGGGCACTGCTGGGAGGACTCTGCACACACCCCTCCTGTGTCTGGGCACTGCTGGGAGTGATAGGCACCCACCCCTCCTGTGTCTGGGCACTGCTGGGGGGACTCTACACCCACCCCTCCTGTGTCTGGGCACTGCTGGGAGTGATAGGCACCCACCCCTCCTGCGTCTGGGCACTGCTGGGAACGATAGGCACACACCCCTCCTGTGTCTGGGCACTGCTGGGGGACTCTACACCCACCCCTCCTGCGTCTGGGCACTGCTGGGAGGACTCTGCACACACCCCTCCTGTGTCTGGGCACTGCTGGGAGGACTCTGCACACACCCCTCCTGCGTCTGGGCACTGCTGGGAATGATAGGCACACACCCCTCCTGTGTCTGGGCACTGCTGGGGGGACTCTACACCCACCCCTCCTGCGTCTGGGCACTGCTGGGGGACTCTGCACACACCCCTCCTGTGTCTGGGCACTGCTGGGAGTGATAGGCACACACCCCTCCTGTGTCTGGGCACTGCTGGGGGGACTCTGCACACACCCCTCCTGCGTCTGGGCACTGCTGGGAGGACTCTGCACCCACCCCTCCTGCGTCTGGGCACTGCTGGGAGGACTCTGCACACACCCCTCCTGTGTCTGGGCACTGCTGGGAGTGATAGGCACCCACCCCTCCTGTGTCTGGGCACTGCTGGGGGGACTCTACACCCACCCCTCCTGTGTCTGGGCACTGCTGGGAGTGATAGGCACCCACCCCTCCTGCGTCTGGGCACTGCTGAGAATGATAGGCACACACCCATCCTGTGTCTGGGCACTGCTGGGGGGACTCTACACCCACCCCTCCTGCATCTGGGCACTGCTGGGAGGACTCTGCACACACCCCTCCTGTGTCTGGGCACTGCTGGGAGGACTCTGCACACACCCCTCCTACGTCTGGGCACTGCTGGGAATGATAGGCACACACCCCTCCTGTGTCTGGGCACTGCTGGGGGACTCTACACCCACCCCTCCTGTGTCTGGGCACTGCTGTGGGGACTCTGCACCCACCCCTCCTGTGTCTCGGCACTGCTGGGGGGACTCTGCAACCACCCCTCCTATGTCTTTGCACTGCTGGGAGTGATAGGCACCCACCCCTCCTGCGTCTGGGCACTGCTGGGAATGATAGGCACACACCCCTCCTGTGTCTGGGCACTGCTGGGGGGACTCTACACCCACCCCTCCTGTGTCTGGGCACTGCTGTGGGGACTCTGCACCCACCCCTCCTGTGTCTGGGCACTGCTGGGGTGACTCTGCACCCACCCCTCCTATGTCTGGGCACTGCTGGGAGTGATAGGCACCCACCCCTCCTGCGTCTGGGCACTGCTGGGAATGATAGGCACACACCCCTCCTGTGTCTGGGCACTGCTGGGGGGACTCTACACCCACCCCTCCTACGTCTGGGCACTGCTGGGAGGACTCTGCACCCACCCCTCCTGTGTCTGGGCACTGCTGGGAATGATAGGCACCCACCCCTCCTGTGTCTGGGCACTGCTGGGGGGACTCTACACCCACCCCTCTTGTGTCTGGGCACTGCTGGGAGTGATAGGCACCCACCCCTCCTGCGTCTGGGCACTGCTGGGAATGATAGGCACACACCCCTCCTGTGTCTGGGCACTGCTGGGGGGACTCTACACCCACCCCTCCTGCGTCTGGGCACTGCTGGGAGGACTCTGCACCCACCCCTCCTGTGTCTGGGCACTGCTGGGAATGAAAGGCACACACCCCTCCAGTGTCTGGGCACTGCTGGGGGGACTCTACACCCACCCATCCTGCGTCTGGGCACTGCTGGGAGGACTCTGCACCCACCCCTACTGTGTCTGGGCACTGCTGGGAATGATAGGCACCCACCCCTCCTGTGTCTGGGCACTGCTGGGGGGACTCTACACATACCCCTCCTGTGTCTGGGCACTGCTGGGAGTGATAGGCATCCACCCCTCCTGCATCTGGGCACTGCTGGGAATGATAGGCACACACCCCTCCTGTGTCTGGGCACTGCTGGGGGGACTCTACACCCACCCCTCCTGCGTCTGGGCACTGCTGGGAGGACTCTGCACCCACCCCTCCTGTGTCTGGGCACTGCTGGGAATGATAGGCACCCACCCCTCCTGTGTCTGGGCACTGCTGGGGGGACTCTACACCCACCCCTTCTGTGTCTGGGCACTGCTGGGAGTGATAGGCACCCACCCCTCCTGCGTCTGGGCACTGCTGGGAATGATAGGCACACACCCCTCCTGTGTCTGGGCACTGCTGGGGGGACTCTACACCAACCCCTCCTGCGTCTGGGCACTGCTGGGAGGACTCTGCACACACCCCTCCTGTGTCTGGGCACTGCTGGGAGGACTCTGCACACACCCCTCCTGCGTCTGGGCACTGCAGGGAATGATAGGCACACACCCCTCCTGTGTCTGGGTACTGCTGAGGGGACTCTACACCCACCCCTCCTGCATCTGGGCACTGCTGGGAGGACTCTGCACACACCCCTCCTGTGTCTGGGCACTGCTGGGAGGACTCTGCACACACCCCTCCTGCGTCTGGGCACTGCTGGGAGGACTCTGCACACACCCCTCCTGTGTCTGGGCACTGCTGGGGGGACTCTGCACCCACCCCTCCTGCGTCTGGGCACTGCTGGGGGGACTCTGCACACACCCCTCCTGTGTCTGGGCACTGCTGGGAGTGATAGGCACACACCCCTCCTGTGTCTGGGCACTGCTGGGGGGACTCTGCACACACCCCTCCTGCGTCTGGGCACTGCTGGGAGAACTCTGCACCCACCCCTCCTGCGTCTGGGCACTGCTGGGAGGACTCTGCACACACCCCTCCTGTGTCTGGGCACTGCTGGGAGTGATAGGCACCCACCCCTCCTGTGTCTGGGCACTGCTGGGGGGACTCTACACCCACCCCTCCTGTGTCTGGGCACTGCTGGGAGTGATAGGCACCCACCCCTCCTGCGTCTGGGCACTGCTGGGAATGATAGGCACACACC
Organism: Triturus cristatus; assembly: GCF_964204655.1. Taxonomy (NCBI): domain Eukaryota; kingdom Metazoa; phylum Chordata; class Amphibia; order Caudata; family Salamandridae; genus Triturus; species Triturus cristatus. The sequence goes on along the minus strand of NC_140579.1, from coordinate 1,267,953,523 downwards.
CATCCTGTGTCTGGGCACTGCTGGGGGGACTCTACACCCACCCCTCCTGCGTCTGGGCACTGCTGGGAGGACTCTGCACACACCCCTCCTGTGTCTGGGCACTGCTGGGACGACTCTGCACACACCCCTCCTACGTCTGGGCACTGCTGGGAATGATAGGCACACACCCCTCCTGTGTCTGGGCACTGCTGGGGGGACTCTGCACCCACCCCTCCTGCATCTGGGCACTGCTGGGGGGACTCTGCACACACCCCTCCTGTGTCTGGGCACTGCTGGGAGTGATAGGCACACACCCCTCCTGTGTCTGGGCACTGCTGGGGGGACTCTGCACACACCCCTCCTGCGTCTGGGCACTGCTGGGAGGACTCTGCACCCACCCCTCCTGCGTCTGGGCACTGCTGGGAGGACTCTGCACACACCCCTCCTGTGTCTAGGCACTGCTGGGAGTGATAGGCACCCACCCCTCCTGTGTCTGGGCACTGCTGGGGGGACTCTACACCCACCCCTCCTGTGTCTGGGCACTGCTGGAAGTGATAGGCACCCACCCCTCCTGCGTCTGGGCACTGCTGGGAATGATAGGCACACACCCATCCTGTGTCTGGGCACTGCTGGGGGAACTCTACACCCACCCTTCCTGCGTCTGGGCACTGCTGGGAGGACTCTGCACACACCCCTCCTGTGTCTGGGCACTGCTGGGACGACTCTGCACACACCCCTCCTACATCTGGGCACTGCTGGGAATGATAGGCACACACCCCTCCTGTGTCTGGGCACTGCTGGGGGACTCTACACGCACCCCTCCTGTGTCTGGGCACTGCTGTGGGGACTCGGCACCCACCCCTCCTGTGTCTGGGCACTGCTGAGGGGACTACGCACCCACCACTCCTATGTCTGGGCACTGCTGGGAGTGATAGGCACCCACCCCTCCTGCGTCTGGGCACTGCTGGGAATGATAGGCACACACCCCTCCTGTGTCTGAGCACTGCTGGGGGGACTCTACACCCACCCCTCCTGTGTATGGGCACTGCTGTGGGGACTCTGCACCCACCCCTCCTGTGTCTGGGCACTGCTGGGGTGACTCTGCACCCACCCCTCCTATGTCTGGGCACTGCTGGGAGTGATAGGCGCCCACCCCTCCTGCGTCTGGGCACTGCTGGGAATGATAGGCACACACCCCTCCTGTGTCTGGGCACTGCTGGGGGGACTCTGCACCCACCCCTCCTGCATCTGGGCACTGCTGGGAGGACTCTGCTCCCACCCCTCCTGTGTCTGGGCACTGCTGGGAATGATAGGCACCCACCCCTCCTGTGTCTGGGCACTGCTGGGGGGACTCTACACCCACCCCTCTTGTGTCTGGGCACTGCTGGGAGTGATAGGCACCCACCCCTCCTGCATCTGGGCACTGCTGGGAATGAGAGGCACACACCCCTCCTGTGTCTGGGCACTGCTGGGGGGACTCTACACCCACCCCTCCCGCGTCTGGGCACTGCTGGGAGGACTCTGCACCCACCCCTCCTGTGTCTGGGCACTGCTGGGAATGATAGGCACCCACCCCTCCTGTGTCTGGGCACTGCTGGGGGGACTCTACACCCACCCCTTCTGTGTCTGGGCACTGCTGGGAGTGATAGGCACCCACCCCTCCTGCGTCTGGGCACTGCTGGGAATGATAGGCACACACCCCTCCTGTGTCTGGGCACTGCTGGGGGGACTCTACACCCACCCCTCCTGCGTCTGGGCACTGCTGGGAGGACTCTGTACACACCCCTCCTGTGTCTGGGCACTGCTGGGAGGACTCTGCACACACCCCTCCTGCGTCTGGGCACTGCTGGGAATGATAGGCACACACCCCTCCTGTGTCTGGGCACTGCTGGGGGGACTCTACACCCACCCCTCCTGCGTCTGGGCACTGCTGGGGGGACTCTGCACACACCCCTCCTGTGTATGGGCACTGCTGGGAGTGATAGGCACACACCCCTCCTGTGTCTGGGCACTGCTGGGGGGACTCTGCACACACCCCTCCTGCATCTGGGCACTGCTGGGAGGACTCTGCACCCACCCCTTCTACGTCTGGGCACTGCTGGGAGGACTCTGCACACACCCCTCCTGTGTCTGGGCACTGCTGGGAGTGATAGGCACCCACCCCTCCTGTGTCTGGGCACTGCTGGGGGGACTCTACAACCACCCCTCCTGTGTCTGGGCACTGCTGGGAGTGATAGGCACCCACCCCTCCTGCGTCTGGGCACTGCTGGGAATGATAGGCACACACCCATCCTGTGTCTGGGCACTGCTGGGGGGACTCTACACCCACCACTCCTGCGTCTGGGCACTGCTGGGAGGACTCTGCACACACCCCTCCTGTGTCTGGGCACTGCTGGGAGGACTCTGCACACACCCCTCCTACGTCTGGGCACTGCTGGGAATGATAGGCACACACCCCTCCTGTGTCTGGGCACTGCTGGGGGACTCTACACCCACCCCTCCTGTGTCTGGGCACTGCTGTGGGGACTCTGCACCCACCCCTCCTGTGTCTGGGCACTGCTGGGGGGACTCTACACCCACCCCTCCTGTGTCTGGGCACTGCTGGGAGTGATAGGCACCCACCCCTCCTGCGTCTGGGCACTGCTGAGAATGATAGGCACACACCCCTCCTGCATCTGGGCACTGCTGGGAGGACTCTGCACACACCCCTCCTGTGTCTGGGCACTGCTGGGAGGACTCTGCACACACCCCTCCTACGTCTGGGCACTGCTGGGAATGATAGGCACACACCCCTCCTGTGTCTGGGCACTGCTGGGGGACTCTACACCCACCCCTCCTGTGTCTGGGCACTGCTGTGGGGACTCTGCACCCACCCCTCCTGTGTCTGGGCACTGCTGGGGGGACTCTGCACCCACCCCTCCTATGTCTTTGCACTGCTGGGAGTGATAGGCACCCACCCCTCCTGCGTCTGGGCACTGCTGGGAATGATAGGCACACACCCCTCCTGTGCTTGGGCACTGCTGGGGGGACTCTACACCCACCCCTCCTGTGTCTGGGCACTGCTGTGGGGACTCTGCACCCACCCCTCCCGTGTCTGGGCACTGCTGGGGTGACTCTGCACCCACCCCTCCTATGTCTGGGCACTGCTGGGAGTGATAGGCACCCACCCCTCCTGCGTCTGGGCACTGCTGGGAATGATAGGCACACACCCCTCCTGTGTCTGGGCACTGCTGGAGGGACTCTACACCCACCCCTCCTGCGTCTGGGCACTGCTGGGAGGACTCTGCACCCACCCCTCCTGTGTCTGGGCACTGCTGGGAATGATAGGCACCCACCCCTCCTGTGTCTGGGCACTGCTGGGGGGACTCTACACCCACCCCTCTTGTGTCTGGGCACTGCTGTGAGTGATAGGCACCCACCCCTCCTGCGTCTGGGCACTGCTGGGAATGATAGGCACACACCCCTCCTGTGTCTGGGCACTGCTGGGGGGACTCTACACCCACCCCTCCTGCGTCTGGGCACTGCTGGGAGGACTCTGCACCCACCCCTCCTGTGTCTGGGCACTGCTGGGAATGATAGGCACACACCCCTCCAGTGTCTGGGCACTGCTGGGGGGACTCTACACCCACCCATCCTGCGTCTGGGCACTGCTGGGAGGACTCTGCACCCACCCCTCCTGTGTCTGGGCACTGCTGGGAATGATAGGCACCCACCCCTCCTGTGTCTGGGCACTGCTGGGGGGACTCTACACCCACCCCTCCTGTGTCTGGGCACTGCTGGGAGTGATAGGCACCCACCCCTCCTGCATCTGGGCACTGCTGGGAATGATAGGCACACACCCCTCCTGTGTCTGGGCACTGCTGGGGGGACTCTACACCCACCCCTCCTGCGTCTGGGCACTGCTGGGAGGACTCTGCACCCACCCCTCCTGTGTCTGGGCACTGCTGGGAATGATAGGCACCCACCCCTCCTGTGTCTGGGCACTGCTGGGGGGACTCTACACCCACCCCTTCTGTGTCTGGGCACTGCTGGGAGTGATAGGCACCCACCCCTCCTGCGTCTGGGCACTGCTGGGAATGATAGGCACACACCCCTCCTGTGTCTGGGCACTGCTGGGGGGACTCTACACCAACCCCTCCTGCGTCTGGGCACTGCTGGGAGGACTCTGCACACACCCCTCCTGTGTCTGGGCACTGCTGGGAGGACTCTGCACACACCCCTCCTGCGTCTGGGCACTGCAGGGAATGATAGGCACACACCCCTCCTGTGTCTGGGTACTGCTGGGGGGACTCTACACCCACCCCTCCTGTGTCTGGGCACTGCTGGGAGGACTCTGCACACACCCCTCCTGTGTCTGGGCACTGCTGGGAGGACTCTGCACACACCCCTCCTGCGTCTGGGCACTGCTGGGAGGACTCTGCACACACCCCTCCTGTGTCTGGGCACTACTGGGGGGACTCTGCACCCACCCCTCCTGCGTCTGGGCACTGCTGGGGGGACTCTGCACACACCCCTCCTGTGTCTGGGCACTGCTGGGAGTGATAGGCACACACCCCTCCTGTGTCTGGGCACTGCTGGGGGGACTCTGCACACACCCCTCCTGCATCTGGGCACTGCTGGGAGGACTCTGCACCCACCCCTCCTGCGTCTGGGCACTGCTGGGAGGACTCTGCACACACCCCTCCTGTGTCTGGGCACTGCTGGGAGTGATAGGCACCCACCCCTCCTTTGAAGATAATCCATTGCCGCAACTTCATATAATGTTCATACTTTGATTCACTCTTATTATTTTATATTGTGTTTATTGAATAGACTTTTTTTGCTATTGTGTTTGTACACCTATTGATATTTGTTTAAAAGTTTGTTCTCTTTTAAAACTTATGTACATTTTTAGAAATTGAATTGTGTTTAAGTTTTTCATTAATTTAAACACACTATATGATTTTACATTGCTAATAATAAATAAAAAAATGTTTTAACCTTCATTATTGTATGGTACACTGGCTTTCATTAACAGCTTTTCTAATGTTTTCAGCTTTATATCTCTTGACCTAGTGGCTTATGTTTATATCTAATGTAATTGCCTAGGAATATACCCTTCATTGTGTTTGTTACCCTGTCCTAGGAATTTACCTAAATATTTACAGGGGGTCCTTGATATTTTCAAAAGACCCACCCCTCCTGTGTCTGGGCACTGCTGGGGGGACTCTACACCCACCCCTCCTGTGTCTGGGCACTGCTGGGAGTGATAGGCACCCACCCCTCCTGAGTCTGGGCACTGCTGGGAATGATAGGCACACACCCATCCTGTGTCTGGGCACTGCTGGGGGTACTCTACACCCACCCCTCCTGCGTCTGGGCACTGCTGGGAGGACTCTGCACACACCCCTCCTGTGTCTGGGCACTGCTGGGACGACTCTGCACACACCCCTCCTACGTCTGGGCACTGCTGGGAATGATAGGCACACCCCTCCTGTGTCTGGGCACTGCTGGGGGACTCTACACCCACCCCTCCTGTGTCTGGGCACTGCTGGGGGGACTCTACACCCACCCCTCCTGCGTCTGGGCACTGCTGGGGGACTCTGCACACACCCCTCCTGTGTCTGGGCACTGCTGGGAGTGATAGGCACACACCCCTCCTGTGTCTGGGCACTGCTGGGGGGACTCTACACCCACCCCTCCTGTGTATGGGCACTGCTGTGGGGACTCTGCACCCACCCCTCCTGTGTCTGGGCACTGCTGGGGTGACTCTGCACCCACCCCTCCTATGTCTGGGCACTGCTGGGAGTGATAGGCACCCACCCCTCCTGCGTCTGGGCACTGCTGGGAATGATAGGCACACACCCCTCCTGTGTCTGGGCACTGCTGGGGGGACTCTGCACCCACCCCTCCTGCGTCTGGGCACTGCTGGGAGGACTTTGCACCCACCCCTCCTGTGTCTGGGCACTGCTGGGAATGATAGGCACCCACCCCTCCTGTGTCTGGGCACTGCTGGGGGGACTCTACACCCACCCCTCTTGTGTCTGGGCACTGCTGGGAGTGATAGGCACCCACCCCTCCTGCGTCTGGGCACTGCTGGGAATGAGAGGCACACACCCCTCCTGTGTCTGGGCACTGCTGGGGAGACTCTACACCCACCCCTCCCGCGTCTGGGCACTGCTGGGAGGACTCTGCACCCACCCCTCCTGTGTCTGGGCACTGCTGGGAATGATAGGCACCCACCCCTCCTGTGTCTGGGCACTGCTGGGGGGACTCTACACCCACCCCTTCTGTGTCTGGGCACTGCTGGGAGTGATAGGCACCCACCCCTCCTGCGTCTGGGCACTGCTGGGAATGATAGGCACACACCCCTCCTGTGTCTGGGCACTGCTGGGGGGACTCTACACCCACCCCTCCTGCGTCTGGGCACTGCTGGGAGGACTCTGCACACACCCCTCCTGTGTCTGGGCACTGCTGGGAGGACTCTGCACACACCCCTCCTGCGTCTGGGCACTGCTGGGAATGATAGGCACACACCCCTCCTGTGTCTGGGCACTGCTGGGGGGACTCTACACCCACCCCTCCTGCATCTGGGCACTGCTGGGGGGACTCTGCACACACCCCTCCTGTGTATGGGCACTGCTGGGAGTGATAGGCACACACCCCTCCTGTGTCTGGGCACTGCTGGGGGGACTCTGCACACACCCCTCCTGCGTCTGGGCACTGCTGGGAGGACTCTGCACCCACCCCTCCTGCGTCTGGGCACTGCTGGGAATGATAGGCACACCCCTCCTGTGTCTGGGCACTGCTGGGGGACTCTACACCCACCCCTCCTGTGTCTGGGCACTGCTGTGGGGACTCGGCACCCACCCCTCCTGTGTCTGGGCACTGCTGAGGGGACTACGCACCCACCCCTCCTATGTCTAAGCACTGCTGGGAGTGATAGGCACCCACCCCTCCTGCGTCTGGGCACTGCTGGGAATGATAGGCACACACCCCTCCTGTGTCTGGGCACTGCTGGGGGGACTCTACACCCACCCCTCCTGTGTATGGGCACTGCTGTGGGGACTCTGCACCCACCCCTCCTGTGTCTGGGCACTGCTGGGGTGACTCTGCACCCACCCCTCCTATGTCTGGGCACTGCTGGGAGTGATAGGCACCCACCCCTCCTGCGTCTGGGCACTGCTGGGAATGATAGGCACACACCCCTCCTGTGTCTGGGCACTGCTGGGGGGACTCTGCACCCACCCCTCCTGCGTCTGGGCACTGCTGGGAGGACTTTGCACCCACCCCTCCTGTGTCTGGGCACTGCTGGGAATGATAGGCACCCACCCCTCCTGTGTCTGGGCACTGCTGGGGGGACTCTACACCCACCCCTCTTGTGTCTGGGCACTGCTGGGAGTGATAGGCACCCACCCCTCCTGCGTCTGGGCACTGCTGGGAATGAGAGGCACACACCCCTCCTGTGTCTGGGCACTGCTGGGGAGACTCTACACCCACCCCTCCCGCGTCTGGGCACTGCTGGGAGGACTCTGCACCCACCCCTCCTGTGTCTGGGCACTGCTGGGAATGATAGGCACCCACCCCTCCTGTGTCTGGGCACTGCTGGGGGGACTCTACACCCACCCCTTCTGTGTCTGGGCACTGCTGGGAGTGATAGGCACCCACCCCTCCTGCGTCTGGGCACTGCTGGGAATGATAGGCACACACCCCTCCTGTGTCTGGGCACTGCTGGGGGGACTCTACACCCACCCCTCCTGCGTCTGGGCACTGCTGGGAGGACTCTGCACACACCCCTCCTGTGTCTGGGCACTGCTGGGAGGACTCTGCACACACCCCTCCTGCGTCTGGGCACTGCTGGGAATGATAGGCACACACCCCTCCTGTGTCTGGGCACTGCTGGGGGGACTCTACACCCACCCCTCCTGCATCTGGGCACTGCTGGGGGGACTCTGCACACACCCCTCCTGTGTATGGGCACTGCTGGGAGTGATAGGCACACACCCCTCCTGTGTCTGGGCACTGCTGGGGGGACTCTGCACACACCCCTCCTGCGTCTGGGCACTGCTGGGAGGACTCTGCACCCACCCCTCCTGCGTCTGGGCACTGCTGGGAGGACTCTGCACACACCCCTCCTGTGTCTGGGCACTGCTGGGAGTGATAGGCACCCACCCCTCCTGTGTCTGGGCACTGCTGGGGGGACTCTACACCCACCCCTCCTGTGTCTGGGCACTGCTGGGAGTGATAGGCACCCACCCCTCCTGCGTCTGGGCACTGCTGGGAATGATAGGCACACACCCATCCTGTGTCTGGGCACTGCTGGGGGGACTCTACACCCACCCCTCCTGCGTCTGGGCACTGCTGGGAGGGCTCTGCACACACCCCTCCTGTGTCTGGGCACTGCTGGGAGGACTCTGCACACACCCCTCCTACGTCTGGGCACTGCTGGGAATGATAGGCACACACCCCTCCTGTGTCTGGGCACTGCTGGGGGACTCTACACCCACCCCTCCTGTGTCTGGGCACTGCTGTGGGGACTCTGCACCCACCCCTCCTGTGTCTGGGCACTGCTGGGGGGACTCTGCACCCACCCCTCCTATGTCTGGGCACTGCTGGGAGTGATAGGCACCCACCCCTCCTGTGTCTGGGCACTGCTGGGAATGATAGGCACACACCCCTCCTGTGTCTGGGCACTGCTGGGGGGACTCTACACCCACCCCTCCTGTGTCTGGGCACTGCTGTGGGGACTCTGCACCCACCCCTCCTGTGTCTGGGCACTGCTGGGGTGACTCTGCACCCACCCCTCCTATGTCTGGGCACTGCTGGGAGTGATAGGCACCCACCCCTCCTGCGTCTGGGCACTGCTGGGAATGATAGGCACACACCCCTCCTGTGTCTGGGCACTGCTGGGGGGACTCAACACCCACCCCTCCTGCGTCTGGGCACTGCTGGAAGGACTCTGCACCCACCCCTCCTGTGTCTGGGCACTGCTGGGAATGATAGGCACCCACCCCTCCTGTGTCTGGGCACTGCTGGGGGGACTCTACACCCACCTCTCTTGTGTCTGGGCACTGCTGGGAGTGATAGGCACCCACCCCTCCTGCGTCTGGGCACTGCTGGGAATGATAGGCACACACCCCTCCTGTGTCTGGGCACTGCTGGGGGGACTCTACACCCACCCCTCCTGCGTCTGGGCACTTCTGGGAGGACTCTGCACCCACCCCTCCTGTGTCTGGGCACTGCTGGGAATGATAGGCACCCACCCCTCCTGTGTCTGGGCACTGCTGGGGGTACTCTACACCCACCCCTCCTGTGTCTGGGCACTGCTGGGAGTGATAGGCACCCACCCCTCCTGCGTCTGGGCACTGCTGGGAATTATAGGCACACACCCCTCCTGTGTCTGGGCACTGCTGGGGGGACTCTACACCCACCCCTCCTGCATCTGGGCACTGCTGGGAGGACTCTGCACCCACCCCTCCGGTGTCTGGGCACTGCTGGGAATGATAGGCACCCACCCCTCCTGTGTCTGGGCACTGCTGGGGGGACTCTACACCCACCCCTTCTGTGTCTGGGCACTGCTGGGAGTGATAGGCACCCACCCCTCCTGCATCTGGGCACTGCTGGGAATGATAGGCACACACCCCTCCTGTGTCTGGGCACTGCTGGGGGACTCTACACCCACCCCTCCTGCATCTGGGCACTGCTGGGAGGACTCTGCACACACCCCTCCTGTGTCTGGGCACTGCTGGGAATAATAGGCACCCACCCCTCCTGTGTCTGGGCACTGCTGGGGGGACTCTACACCCACCCCTTCTGTGTCTGGGCACTGCTGGGAGTGATAGGCACCCACCCCTCCTGCGTCTGGGCACTGCTGGGAACGATAGGCACACACCCCTCCTGTGTCTGGGCACTGCTGGGGGGACTCTACACCCACCCTCCTGCGTCTGGGCACTGCTGGGAGGACTCTGCACACACCCCTCCTGTGTCTGGGCACTGCTGGGAGGACTCTGCACACACCCCTCCTGCGTCTGGGCACTGCTGGGAATGATAGGCACACACCCCTCCTGTGTCTAGGCACTGCTGGGGGGACTCTACACCCACCCCTCCTGCGTCTGGGCACTGCTGGGGGGACTCTGCACACACCCCTCCTGTGTCTGGGCACTGCTGGGAGTGATAGGCACACACCCCTCCTGTGTCTGGGAACTGCTGGGGGGACTCTGCACACACCCCTCCTGCGTCTGGGCACTGCTGGGAGGACTCTGCACCCACCCCTCCTGCGTCTGGGCACTGCTGGGAGGACTCTGCACACACCCCTCCTGTGTCTGGGCACTGCTGGGAGTGATAGGCACCCACCCCTCCTGTGTCTGGGCACTGCTGGGGGGACTCTACACCCGCCCCTCCTGTGTCTGGGCACTGCTGGGAGTGATAGGCACCCACCCCTCCTGCGTCTGGGCACTGCTGAGAATGATAGGCACACACCCATCCTGTGTCTGGGCACTGCTGGGGGGACTCTACACCCACCCCTCCTGCATCTGGGCACTGCTGGGAGGACTCTGCACACACCCCTCCTGTGTCTGGGCACTGCTGGGAGGACTCTGCACACACCCCTCCTACGTCTGGGCACTGCTGGGAATGATAGGCACACACCCCTCCTGTGTCTGGGCACTGCTGGGGGACTCTACACCCACCCCTCCTGTGTCTGGGCACTGCTGTGGGGACTCTGCACCCACCCCTCCTGTGTCTGGGCACTGCTGGGGGGACTCTGCACCCACCCCTCCTATGTCTTTGCACTGCTGGGAGTGATAGGCACCCACCCCTCCTGCGTCTGGGCACTGCTGGGAATGATAGGCACACACCCCTCCTGTGTCTGGGCACTGCTGGGGGGACTCTACACCCACCCCTCCTGTGTCTGGGCACTGCTGTGGGGACTCTGCACCCACCCCTCCTGTGTCTGGGCACTGCTGGGGGGACTCTGCACCCACCCCTCCTATGTCTGGGCACTGCTGGGAGTGATAGGCACCCACCCCTCCTGCGTCTGGGCACTGCTGGGAATGATAGGCACACACCCCTCCTGTGTCTGGGCACTGCTGGGGGGACTCTACACCCACCCCTCCTGTGTCTGGGCACTGCTGTGGGGACTCTGCACCCACCCCACCTGTGTCTGGGCACTGCTGGGGTGACTCTGCACCCACCCCTCCTATGTCTGGGCACTGCTGGGAGTGATAGGCACCCACCCCTCCTGCGTCTGGGCACTGCTGGGAATGATAGGCACACACCCCTCCTGTGTCTGGGCACTGGTGGGGGGACTCTACACCCACCCCTCCTGCGTCTGGGCACTGCTGGGAGGACTCTGCACCCACCCCTCCTGTGTCTGGGCACTGCTGGGAATGATAGGCACCCACCCATCCTGTGTCTGGGCACTGCTGGGGGGACTCTACACCCACCTCTCTTGTGTCTGGGCACTGCTGGGAGTGATAGGCACCCACCCCTCCTGCGTCTGGGCACTGCTGGGAATGATAGGCACACACCCCTCCTGTGTCTGGGCACTGCTGGGGGGACTCTACACCCACCCCTCCTGCGTCTGGGCACTGCTGGGAGGACTCTGCACCCACCCCTCCTGTGTCTGGGCACTGCTGGGAATGATAGGCACCCACCCCTCCTGTGTCTGGGCACTGCTGGGGGGACTCTACACCCACCCCTCCTGTGTCTGGGCACTGCTGGGAGAGATAGGCACCCACCCCTCCTGCGTCTGGGCACTGCTGGGAATTATAGGCACACACCCCTCCTGTGTCTGGGCACTGCTGGGGGGACTCTGCACCCACCCCTCCTGTGTCTGGGCTCTGCTGGGGTGACTCTGCACCCACCCCTCCTATGTCTGGGCACTGCTGGGAGGACTCTGCACACACCCCTCCTGTGTCTGGGCACTGCTGGGAGTGATAGGCACCCACCCCTCCTGTGTCTGGGCACTGCTGGGGGGACTCTACTCCCACCCCTCCTGTGTCTGGGCACTGCTGGGAGTGATAGGCACCCACCCCTCCTGCGTCTGGGCACTGTTGAGAATGATAGGCACACACCCATCCTGTGTCTGGGCACTGCTGGGGGGACTCTACACCCACCCCTCCTGCATCTGGGCACTGCTGGGAGGACTCTGCACACACCCCTCCTGTGTCTGGGCACTGCTGGGAGGACTCTGCACACACCCCTCCTACGTCTCGGCACTGCTGGGAATGATAGGCACACACCCCTCCTGTGTCTGGGCACTGCTGGGGGACTCTACACCCACCCCTCCTGTGTCTGGGCACTGCTGTGGGGACTCTGCACCCACCCCTCCTGTGTCTGGGCACTGCTGGGGGGACTCTGCACCCACCCCTCCTATGTCTTTGCACTGCTGGGAGTGATAGGCACCCACCCCTCCTGCGTCTGGGCACTGCTGGGAATGATAGGCACACACCCCTCCTGTGTCTGGGCACTGCTGGGGGGACTCTACACCCACCCCTCCTGTGTCTGGGCACTGCTGTGGGGACTCTGCACCCACCCCTCCTGTGTCTGGGCACTGCTGGGGTGACTCTGCACCCACCCCTCCTATGTCTGGGCACTGCTGGGAGTGATAGGCACCCACCCCTCCTGCGTCTGGGCACTGCTGGGAATGATAGGCACACACCCCTCCTGTGTCTGGGCACTGCTGGGGGGACTCTACACCCACCCCTCCTGTGTCTGGGCACTGCTGGGAATGATAGGCACCCACCCCTCCTGTGTCTGGGCACTGCTGGGGGGACTCTACACCCACCCCTCTTATGTCTGGGCACTGCTGGGAGTGATAGGCACCCACCCCTCCTGCGTCTGGGCACTGCTGGGAATGATAGGCACACACCCCTCCTGTGTCTGGGCACTGCTGGGCGGACTCTACACCCACCCCTCCTGCGTCTGGGCACTGCTGGGAGGACTCTGCACACACCCCTCCTGTGTCTGGGCACTGCTGGGACGACTCTGCACACACCCCTCCTACGTCTGGGCACTGCTGGGAATGATAGGCACACACCCCTCCTGTGTCTGGGCACTGCTGGGGGGACTCTGCACCCACCCCTCCTGCATCTGGGCACTGCTGGGGGGACTCTGCACACACCCCTCCTGTGTCTGGGCACTGCTGGGAGTGATAGGCACACACCCCTCCTGTGTCTGGGCACTGCTGGGGGGACTCTGCACACACCCCTCCTGCGTCTGGGCACTGCTGGGAGGACTCTGCACCCACCCCTCCTGCGTCTGGGCACTGCTGGGAGGACTCTGCACACACCCCTCCTGTGTCTGGGCACTGCTGGGAGTGATAGGCACCCACCCCTCCTGTGTCTGGGCACTGCTGGGGGGACTCTACACCCACCCCTCCTGTGTCTGGGCACTGCTGGAAGTGATAGGCACCCACCCCTCCTGCGTCTGGGCACTGCTGGGAATGATAGGCACACACCCATCCTGTGTCTGGGCACTGCTGGGGGAACTCTACACCCACCCCTCCTGCGTCTGGGCACTGCTGGGAGGACTCTGCACACACCCCTCCTGTGTCTGGGCACTGCTGGGACGACTCTGCACACACCCCTCCTACATCTGGGCACTGCTGGGAATGATAGGCACACACCCCTCCTGTGTCTGGGCACTGCTGGGGGACTCTACACGCACCCCTCCTGTGTCTGGGCACTGCTGTGGGGACTCGGCACCCACCCCTCCTGTGTCTGGGCACTGCTGAGGGGACTACGCACCCACCCCTCCTATGTCTGGGCACTGCTGGGAGTGATAGGCACCCACCCCTCCTGCGTCTGGGCACTGCTGGGAATGATAGGCACACACCCCTCCTGTGTCTGAGCACTGCTTGGGGGACTCTACACCCACCCCTCCTGTGTATGGGCACTGCTGTGGGGACTCTGCACCAACCCCTCCTGTGTCTGGGCACTGCTGGGGTGACTCTGCACCCACCCCTCCTATGTCTGGGCACTGCTGGGAGTGATAGGCGCCCACCCCTCCTGCGTCTGGGCACTGCTGGGAATGATAGGCACACACCCCTCCTGTGTCTGGGCACTGCTGGGGGGACTCTGCACCCACCCCTCCTGCGTCTGGGCACTGCTGGGAGGACTCTGCTCCCACCCCTCCTGTGTCTGAGCACTGCTGGGAATGATAGGCACCCACCCCTCCTGTGTCTGGGCACTGCTGGGGGGACTCTACACCCACCCCTCTTGTGTCTGGGCACTGCTGGGAGTGATAGGCACCCACCCCTCCTGCATCTGGGCACTGCTGGGAATGAGAGGCACACACCCCTCCTGTGTCTGGGCACTGCTGGGGGGACTCTACACCCACCCCTCCCGCGTCTGGGCACTGCTGGGAGGACTCTGCACCCACCCCTCCTGTGTCTGGGCACTGCTGGGAATGATAGGCACCCACCCCTCCTGTGTCTGGGCACTGCTGGGGGGACTCTACACCCACCCCTTCTGTGTCTGGGCACTGCTGGGAGTGATAGGCACCCACCCCTCCTGCGTCTGGGCACTGCTGGGAATGATAGGCACACACCCCTCCTGTGTCTGGGCACTGCTGGGGGGACTCTACACCCACCCCTCCTGCGTCTGGGCACTGCTGGGAGGACTCTGTACACACCCCTCCTGTGTCTGGGCACTGCTGGGAGGACTCTGCACACACCCCTCCTGCGTCTGGGCACTGCTGGGAATGATAGGCACACACCCCTCCTGTGTCTGGGCACTGCTGGGGGGACTCTACACCCACCCCTCCTGCGTCTGGGCACTGCTGGGGGGACTCTGCACACACCCCTCCTGTGTATGGGCACTGCTGGGAGTGATAGGCACACACCCCTCCTGTGTCTGGGCACTGCTGGGGGGACTCTGCACACACCCCTCCTGCATCTGGGCACTGCTGGGAGGACTCTGCACCCACCCCTTCTACGTCTGGGCACTGCTGGGAGGACTCTGCACACACCCCTCCTGTGTCTGGGCACTGCTGGGAGTGATAGGCACCCACCCCTCCTGTGTCTGGGCACTGCTGGGGGGACTCTACAACCACCCCTCCTGTGTCTGGGCACTGCTGGGAGTGATAGGCACCCACCCCTCCTGCGTCTGGGCACTGCTGGGAATGATAGGCACACACCCATCCTGTGTCTGGGCACTGCTGGGGGGACTCTACACCCACCACTCCTGCGTCTGGGCACTGCTGGGAGGACTCTGCACACACCCCTCCTGTGTCTGGGCACTGCTGGGAGGACTCTGCACACACCCCTCCTACGTCTGGGCACTGCTGGGAATGATAGGCACACACCCCTCCTGTGTCTGGGCACTGCTGGGGGACTCTACACCCACCCCTCCTGTGTCTGGGCACTGCTGTGGGGACTCTGCACCCACCCCTCCTGTGTCTGGGCACTGCTGGGGGGACTCTACACCCACCCCTCCTGTGTCTGGGCACTGCTGGGAGTGATAGGCACCCACCCCTCCTGCGTCTGGGCACTGCTGAGAATGATAGGCACACACCCCTCCTGCATCTGGGCACTGCTGGGAGGACTCTGCACACACCCCTCCTGTGTCTGGGCACTGCTGGGAGGACTCTGCACACACCCCTCCTACGTCTGGGCACTGCTGGGAATGATAGGCACACACCCCTCCTGTGTCTGGGCACTGCTGGGGGACTCTACACCCACCCCTCCTGTGTCTGGGCACTGCTGTGGGGACTCTGCACCCACCCCTCCTGTGTCTGGGCACTGCTGGGGGGACTCTGCACCCACCCCTCCTATGTCTTTGCACTGCTGGGAGTGATAGGCACCCACCCCTCCTGCGTCTGGGCACTGCTGGGAATGATAGGCACACACCCCTCCTGTGCTTGGGCACTGCTGGGGGGACTCTACACCCACCCCTCCTGTGTCTGGGCACTGCTGTGGGGACTCTGCACCCACCCCTCCCGTGTCTGGGCACTGCTGGGGTGACTCTGCACCCACCCCTCCTATGTCTGGGCACTGCTGGGAGTGATAGGCACCCACCCCTCCTGCGTCTGGGCACTGCTGGGAATGATAGGCACACACCCCTCCTGTGTCTGGGCACTGCTGGAGGGACTCTACACCCACCCCTCCTGCGTCTGGGCACTGCTGGGAGGACTCTGCACCCACCCCTCCTGTGTCTGGGCACTGCTGGGAATGATAGGCACCCACCCCTCCTGTGTCTGGGCACTGCTGGGGGGACTCTACACCCACCCCTCTTGTGTCTGGGCACTGCTGTGAGTGATAGGCACCCACCCCTCCTGCGTCTGGGCACTGCTGGGAATGATAGGCACACACCCCTCCTGTGTCTGGGCACTGCTGGGGGGACTCTACACCCACCCCTCCTGCGTCTGGGCACTGCTGGGAGGACTCTGCACCCACCCCTCCTGTGTCTGGGCACTGCTGGGAATGATAGGCACACACCCCTCCAGTGTCTGGGCACTGCTGGGGGGACTCTACACCCACCCATCCTGCGTCTGGGCACTGCTGGGAGGACTCTGCACCCACCCCTCCTGTGTCTGGGCACTGCTGGGAATGATAGGCACCCACCCCTCCTGTGTCTGGGCACTGCTGGGGGGACTCTACACCCACCCCTCCTGTGTCTGGGCACTGCTGGGAGTGATAGGCACCCACCCCTCCTGCATCTGGGCACTGCTGGGAATGATAGGCACACACCCCTCCTGTGTCTGGGCACTGCTGGGGGGACTCTACACCCACCCCTCCTGCGTCTGGGCACTGCTGGGAGGACTCTGCACCCACCCCTCCTGTGTCTGGGCACTGCTGGGAATGATAGGCACCCACCCCTCCTGTGTCTGGGCACTGCTGGGGGGACTCTACACCCACCCCTTCTGTGTCTGGGCACTGCTGGGAGTGATAGGCACCCACCCCTCCTGCGTCTGGGCACTGCTGGGAATGATAGGCACACACCCCTCCTGTGTCTGGGCACTGCTGGGGGGACTCTACACCAACCCCTCCTGCGTCTGGGCACTGCTGGGAGGACTCTGCACACACCCCTCCTGTGTCTGGGCACTGCTGGGAGGACTCTGCACACACCCCTCCTGCGTCTGGGCACTGCAGGGAATGATAGGCACACACCCCTCCTGTGTCTGGGTACTGCTGGGGGGACTCTACACCCACCCCTCCTGTGTCTGGGCACTGCTGGGAGGACTCTGCACACACCCCTCCTGTGTCTGGGCACTGCTGGGAGGACTCTGCACACACCCCTCCTGCGTCTGGGCACTGCTGGGAGGACTCTGCACACACCCCTCCTGTGTCTGGGCACTACTGGGGGGACTCTGCACCCACCCCTCCTGCGTCTGGGCACTGCTGGGGGGACTCTGCACACACCCCTCCTGTGTCTGGGCACTGCTGGGAGTGATAGGCACACACCCCTCCTGTGTCTGGGCACTGCTGGGGGGACTCTGCACACACCCCTCCTGCATCTGGGCACTGCTGGGAGGACTCTGCACCCACCCCTCCTGCGTCTGGGCACTGCTGGGAGGACTCTGCACACACCCCTCCTGTGTCTGGGCACTGCTGGGAGTGATAGGCACCCACCCCTCCTGTGTCTGGGCACTGCTGGGGGGACTCTACACCCACCCCTCCTGTGTCTGGGCACTGCTGGGAGTGATAGGCACCCACCCCTCCTGAGTCTGGGCACTGCTGGGAATGATAGGCACACACCCATCCTGTGTCTGGGCACTGCTGGGGGTACTCTACACCCACCCCTCCTGCGTCTGGGCACTGCTGGGAGGACTCTGCACACACCCCTCCTGTGTCTGGGCACTGCTGGGACGACTCTGCACACACCCCTCCTACGTCTGGGCACTGCTGGGAATGATAGGCACACCCCTCCTGTGTCTGGGCACTGCTGGGGGACTCTACACCCACCCCTCCTGTGTCTGGGCACTGCTGTGGGGACTCGGCACCCACCCCTCCTGTGTCTGGGCACTGCTGAGGGGACTACGCACCCACCCCTCCTATGTCTAAGCACTGCTGGGAGTGATAGGCACCCACCCCTCCTGCGTCTGGGCACTGCTGGGAATGATAGGCACACACCCCTCCTGTGTCTGGGCACTGCTGGGGGGACTCTACACCCACCCCTCCTGTGTATGGGCACTGCTGTGGGGACTCTGCACCCACCCCTCCTGTGTCTGGGCACTGCTGGGGTGACTCTGCACCCACCCCTCCTATGTCTGGGCACTGCTGGGAGTGATAGGCACCCACCCCTCCTGCGTCTGGGCACTGCTGGGAATGATAGGCACACACCCCTCCTGTGTCTGGGCACTGCTGGGGGGACTCTGCACCCACCCCTCCTGCGTCTGGGCACTGCTGGGAGGACTTTGCACCCACCCCTCCTGTGTCTGGGCACTGCTGGGAATGATAGGCACCCACCCCTCCTGTGTCTGGGCACTGCTGGGGGGACTCTACACCCACCCCTCTTGTGTCTGGGCACTGCTGGGAGTGATAGGCACCCACCCCTCCTGCGTCTGGGCACTGCTGGGAATGAGAGGCACACACCCCTCCTGTGTCTGGGCACTGCTGGGGAGACTCTACACCCACCCCTCCCGCGTCTGGGCACTGCTGGGAGGACTCTGCACCCACCCCTCCTGTGTCTGGGCACTGCTGGGAATGATAGGCACCCACCCCTCCTGTGTCTGGGCACTGCTGGGGGGACTCTACACCCACCCCTTCTGTGTCTGGGCACTGCTGGGAGTGATAGGCACCCACCCCTCCTGCGTCTGGGCACTGCTGGGAATGATAGGCACACACCCCTCCTGTGTCTGGGCACTGCTGGGGGGACTCTACACCCACCCCTCCTGCGTCTGGGCACTGCTGGGAGGACTCTGCACACACCCCTCCTGTGTCTGGGCACTGCTGGGAGGACTCTGCACACACCCCTCCTGCGTCTGGGCACTGCTGGGAATGATAGGCACACACCCCTCCTGTGTCTGGGCACTGCTGGGGGGACTCTACACCCACCCCTCCTGCGTCTGGGCACTGCTGGGGGGACTCTGCACACACCCCTCCTGTGTATGGGCACTGCTGGGAGTGATAGGCACACACCCCTCCTGTGTCTGGGCACTGCTGGGGGGACTCTGCACACACCCCTCCTGCGTCTGGGCACTGCTGGGAGGACTCTGCACCCACCCCTCCTGCGTCTGGGCACTGCTGGGAGGACTCTGCACACACCCCTCCTGTGTCTGGGCACTGCTGGGAGTGATAGGCACCCACCCCTCCTGTGTCTGGGCACTGCTGGGGGGACTCTACACCCACCCCTCCTGTGTCTGGGCACTGCTGAGAGTGATAGGCACCCACCCCTCCTGCGTCTGGGCACTGCTGGGAATGATAGGCACACACCCATCCTGTGTCTGGGCACTGCTGGGGGGACTCTACACCCACCCCTCCTGCGTCTGGGCACTGCTGGGAGGGCTCTGCACACACCCCTCCTGTGTCTGGGCACTGCTGGGAGGACTCTGCACACACCCCTCCTACGTCTGGGCACTGCTGGGAATGATAGGCACACACCCCTCCTGTGTCTGGGCACTGCTGGGGGACTCTACACCCACCCCTCCTGTGTCTGGGCACTGCTGTGGGGACTCTGCACCCACCCCTCCTGTGTCTGGGCACTGCTGGGGGGACTCTGCACCCACCCCTCCTATGTCTGGGCACTGCTGGGAGTGATAGGCACCCACCCCTCCTGTGTCTGGGCACTGCTGGAAATGATAGGCACACACCCCTACTGTGTCTGGGCACTGCTGGGGGGACTCTACACCCACCCCTCCTGTGTCTGGGCACTGCTGTGGGGACTCTGCACCCACCCCTCCTGTGTCTGGGCACTGCTGGGGTGACTCTGCACCCACCCCTCCTATGTCTGGGCACTGCTGGGAGTGATAGGCACCCACCCCTCCTGCGTCTGGGCACTGCTGGGAATGATAGGCACACACCCCTCCTGTGTCTGGGCACTGCTGGGGGGACTCAACACCCACCCCTCCTGCGTCTGGGCACTGCTGGAAGGACTCTGCACCCACCCCTCCTGTGTCTGGGCACTGCTGGGAATGATAGGCACCCACCCCTCCTGTGTCTGGGCACTGCTGGGGGGACTCTACACCCACCTCTCTTGTGTCTGGGCACTGCTGGGAGTGATAGGCACCCACCCCTCCTGCGTCTGGGCACTGCTGGGAATGATAGGCACACACCCCTCCTGTGTCTGGGCACTGCTGGGGGGACTCTACACCCACCCCTCCTGCGTCTGGGCACTTCTGGGAGGACTCTGCACCCACCCCTCCTGTGTCTGGGCACTGCTGGGAATGATAGGCACCCACCCCTCCTGTGTCTGGGCACTGCTGGGGGTACTCTACACCCACCCCTCCTGTGTCTGGGCACTGCTGGGAGTGATAGGCACCCACCCCTCCTGCGTCTGGGCACTGCTGGGAATTATAGGCACACACCCCTCCTGTGTCTGGGCACTGCTGGGGGGACTCTACACCCACCCCTCCTGCATCTGGGCACTGCTGGGAGGACTCTGCACCCACCCCTCCGGTGTCTGGGCACTGCTGGGAATGATAGGCACCCACCCCTCCTGTGTCTGGGCACTGCTGGGGGGACTCTACACCCACCCCTTCTGTGTCTGGGCACTGCTGGGAGTGATAGGCACCCACCCCTCCTGCGTCTGGGCACTGCTGGGAATGATAGGCACACACCCCTCCTGTGTCTGGGCACTGCTGGGGGACTCTACACCCACCCCTCCTGCGTCTGGGCACTGCTGGGAGGACTCTGCACACACCCCTCCTGTGTCTGGGCACTGCTGGGAATGATAGGCACCCACCCCTCCTGTGTCTGGGCACTGCTGGGGGGACTCTACACCCACCCCTTCTGTGTCTGGGCACTGCTGGGAGTGATAGGCACCCACCCCTCCTGCGTCTGGGCACTGCTGGGAACGATAGGCACACACCCCTCCTGTGTCTGGGCACTGCTGGGGGGACTCTACACCCACCCTCCTGCGTCTGGGCACTGCTGGGAGGACTCTGCACACACCCCTCCTGTGTCTGGGCACTGCTGGGAGGACTCTGCACACACCCCTCCTGCGTCTGGGCACTGCTGGGAATGATAGGCACACACCCCTCCTGTGTCTAGGCACTGCTGGGGGGACTCTACACCCACCCCTCCTGCGTCTGGGCACTGCTGGGGGGACTCTGCACACACCCCTCCTGTGTCTGGGCACTGCTGGGAGTGATAGGCACACACCCCTCCTGTGTCTGGGAACTGCTGGGGGACTCTGCACACACCCCTCCTGCGTCTGGGCACTGCTGGGAGGACTCTGCACCCACCCCTCCTGCGTCTGGGCACTGCTGGGAGGACTCTGCACACACCCCTCCTGTGTCTGGGCACTGCTGGGAGTGATAGGCACCCACCCCTCCTGTGTCTGGGCACTGCTGGGGGGACTCTACACCCGCCCCTCCTGTGTCTGGGCACTGCTGGGAGTGATAGGCACCCACCCCTCCTGCGTCTGGGCACTGCTGAGAATGATAGGCACACACCCATCCTGTGTCTGGGCACTGCTGGGGGGACTCTACACCCACCCCTCCTGCATCTGGGCACTGCTGGGAGGACTCTGCACACACCCCTCCTGTGTCTGGGCACTGCTGGGAGGACTCTGCACACACCCCTCCTACGTCTGGGCACTGCTGGGAATGATAGGCACACACCCCTCCTGTGTCTGGGCACTGCTGGGGGACTACACCCACCCCTCCTGTGTCTGGGCACTGCTGTGGGGACTCTGCACCCACCCCTCCTGTGTCTGGGCACTGCTGGGGGGACTCTGCACCCACCCCTCCTATGTCTTTGCACTGCTGGGAGTGATAGGCACCCACCCCTCCTGCGTCTGGGCACTGCTGGGAATGATAGGCACACACCCCTCCTGTGTCTGGGCACTGCTGGGGGGACTCTACACCCACCCCTCCTGTGTCTGGGCACTGCTGTGGGGACTCTGCACCCACCCCTCCTGTGTCTGGGCACTGCTGGGGGGACTCTGCACCCACCCCTCCTATGTCTGGGCACTGCTGGGAGTGATAGGCACCCACCCCTCCTGCGTCTGGGCACTGCTGGGAATGATAGGCACACACCCCTCCTGTGTCTGGGCACTGCTGGGGGGACTCTACACCCACCCCTCCTGTGTCTGGGCACTGCTGTGGGGACTCTGCACCCACCCCACCTGTGTCTGGGCACTGCTGGGGTGACTCTGCACCCACCCCTCCTATGTCTGGGCACTGCTGGGAGTGATAGGCACCCACCCCTCCTGCGTCTGGGCACTGCTGGGAATGATAGGCACACACCCCTCCTGTGTCTGGGCACTGGTGGGGGGACTCTACACCCACCCCTCCTGCGTCTGGGCACTGCTGGGAGGACTCTGCACCCACCCCTCCTGTGTCTGGGCACTGCTGGGAATGATAGGCACCCACCCATCCTGTGTCTGGGCACTGCTGGGGGGACTCTACACCCACCTCTCTTGTGTCTGGGCACTGCTGGGAGTGATAGGCACCCACCCCTCCTGCGTCTGGGCACTGCTGGGAATGATAGGCACACACCCCTCCTGTGTCTGGGCACTGCTGGGGGGACTCTACACCCACCCCTCCTGCGTCTGGGCACTGCTGGGAGGACTCTGCACCCACCCCTCCTGTGTCTGGGCACTGCTGGGAATGATAGGCACCCACCCCTCCTGTGTCTGGGCACTGCTGGGGGGACTCTACACCCACCCCTCCTGTGTCTGGGCACTGCTGGGAGTGATAGGCACCCACCCCTCCTGCGTCTGGGCACTGCTGGGAATTATAGGCACACACCCCTCCTGTGTCTGGGCACTGCTGGGGGGACTCTGCACCCACCCCTCCTGTGTCTGGGCTCTGCTGGGGTGACTCTGCACCCACCCCTCCTATGTCTGGGCACTGCTGGGAGGACTCTGCACACACCCCTCCTGTGTCTGGGCACTGCTGGGAGTGATAGGCACCCACCCCTCCTGTGTCTGGGCACTGCTGGGGGGACTCTACACCCACCCCTCCTGTGTCTGGGCACTGCTGGGAGTGATAGGCACCCACCCCTCCTGCGTCTGGGCACTGTTGAGAATGATAGGCACACACCCATCCTGTGTCTGGGCACTGCTGGGGGGACTCTACACCCACCCCTCCTGCATCTGGGCACTGCTGGGAGGACTCTGCACACACCCCTCCTGTGTCTGGGCACTGCTGGGAGGACTCTGCACACACCCCTCCTACGTCTGGGCACTGCTGGGAATGATAGGCACACACCCCTCCTGTGTCTGGGCACTGCTGGGGGACTCTACACCCACCCCTCCTGTGTCTGGGCACTGCTGTGGGGACTCTGCACCCACCCCTCCTGTGTCTGGGCACTGCTGGGGGGACTCTGCACCCACCCCTCCTATGTCTTTGCACTGCTGGGAGTGATAGGCACCCACCCCTCCTGCGTCTGGGCACTGCTGGGAATGATAGGCACACACCCCTCCTGTGTCTGGGCACTGCTGGGGGGACTCTACACCCACCCCTCCTGTGTCTGGGCACTGCTGTGGGGACTCTGCACCCACCCCTCCTGTGTCTGGGCACTGCTGGGGTGACTCTGCACCCACCCCTCCTATGTCTGGGCACTGCTGGGAGTGATAGGCACCCACCCCTCCTGCGTCTGGGCACTGCTGGGAATGATAGGCACACACCCCTCCTGTGTCTGGGCACTGCTGGGGGGACTCTACACCCACCCCTCCTGTGTCTGGGCACTGCTGGGAATGATAGGCACCCACCCCTCCTGTGTCTGGGCACTGCTGGGGGGACTCTACACCCACCCCTCTTATGTCTGGGCACTGCTGGGAGTGATAGGCACCCACCCCTCCTGCGTCTGGGCACTGCTGGGAATGATAGGCACACACCCCTCCTGTGTCTGGGCACTGCTGGGGGGACTCTACACCCACCCCTCCTGCGTCTGGGCACTGCTGGGAGGACTCTGCACCCACCCCTCCTGTGTCTGGGCACTGCTGGGAATGATAGGCACACACCCCTCCAGTGTCTGGGCACTGCTGGGGGGACTCTACACCCACCCATCCTGCGTCTGGGCACTGCTGGGAGGACTCTGCACCCACCCCTACTGTGTCTGGGCACTGCTGGGAATGATAGGCACCCACCCCTCCTGTGTCTGGGCACTGCTGGGGGGACTCTACACATACCCCTCCTGTGTCTGGGCACTGCTGGGAGTGATAGGCATCCACCCCTCCTGCATCTGGGCACTGCTGGGAATGATAGGCACACACCCCTCCTGTGTCTGGGCACTGCTGGGGGGACTCTACACCCACCCCTCCTGCGTCTGGGCACTGCTGGGAGGACTCTGCACCCACCCCTCCTGTGTCTGGGCACTGCTGGGAATGATAGGCACCCACCCCTCCTGTGTCTGGGCACTGCTGGGGGGACTCTACACCCACCCCTTCTGTGTCTGGGCACTG
Organism: Triturus cristatus; assembly: GCF_964204655.1. Classification (NCBI taxonomy): domain Eukaryota; kingdom Metazoa; phylum Chordata; class Amphibia; order Caudata; family Salamandridae; genus Triturus; species Triturus cristatus. The sequence goes on along the minus strand of NC_140579.1, from coordinate 1,267,929,053 downwards.
CTGGGAGTGATAGGCACCCACCCCTCCTGCGTCTGGGCACTGCTGGGAATGATAGGCACACACCCCTCCTGTGTCTGGGCACTGCTGGGGGGACTCTACACCAACCCCTCCTGCGTCTGGGCACTGCTGGGAGGACTCTGCACACACCCCTCCTGTGTCTGGGCACTGCTGGGAGGACTCTGCACACACCCCTCCTGCGTCTGGGCACTGCAGGGAATGATAGGCACACACCCCTCCTGTGTCTGGGTACTGCTGGGGGGACTCTACACCCACCCCTCCTGCGTCTGGGCACTGCTGGGAGGACTCTGCACACACCCCTCCTGTGTCTGGGCACTGCTGGGAGGACTCTGCACACACCCCTCCTGCGTCTGGGCACTGCTGGGAGGACTCTGCACACACCCCTCCTGTGTCTGGGCACTGCTGGGGGGACTCTGCACCCACCCCTCCTGCGTCTGGGCACTGCTGGGGGGACTCTGCACACACCCCTCCTGTGTCTGGGCACTGCTGGGAGTGATAGGCACACACCCCTCCTGTGTCTGGGCACTGCTGGGGGGACTCTGCACACACCCCTCCTGCGTCTGGGCACTGCTGGGAGGACTCTGCACCCACCCCTCCTGCGTCTGGGCACTGCTGGGAGGACTCTGCACACACCCCTCCTGTGTCTGGGCACTGCTGGGAGTGATAGGCACCCACCCCTCCTGTGTCTGGGCACTGCTGGGGGGACTCTACACCCACCCCTCCTGTGTCTGGGCACTGCTGGGAGTGAAAGGCACCCACCCCTCCTGCGTCTGGGCACTGCTGGGAATGATAGGCACACACCCATCCTGTGTCTGGGCACTGCTGGGGGGACTCTACACGCACCCCTCCTGTGTCTGGGCACTGCTGTGGGGACTCGGCACCCACCCCTCCTGTGTCTGGGCACTGCTGAGGGGACTACGCATCCACCCCTCCTATGTCTGGGCACTGCTGGGAATGATAGGCACACACCCCTCCTGTGTCTGAGCACTGCTGGGGGGACTCTACACCCACCCCTCCTGTGTATGGGCACTGCTGTGGGGACTCTGCACCCACCCCTCCTGTGTCTGGGCACTGCTGGGGTGACTCTGCACCCACCCCTCCTATGTCTGGGCACTGCTGGGAGTGATAGGCGCCCACCCCTCCTGCGTCTGGGCACTGCTGGGAATGATAGGCACACACCCCTCCTGTGTCTGGGCACTGCTGGGGGGACTCTGCACCCACCCCTCCTGCATCTGGGCACTGCTGGGAGGACTCTGCTCCCACCCCTCCTGTGTCTGGGCACTGCTGGGAATGATAGGCACCCACCCCTCCTGTGTCTGGGCACTGCTGGGGGGACTCTACACCCACCCCTCTTGTGTCTGGGCACTGCTGGGAGTGATAGGCACCCACCCCTCCTGCGTCTGGGCACTGCTGTGAATGAGAGGCACACACCCCTCCTGTGTCTGGGCACTGCTGGGGGGACTCTACACCCACCCCTCCCGCGTCTGGGCACTGCTGGGAGGACTCTGCACCCACCCCTCCTGTGTCTGGGCACTGCTGGGAATGATAGGCACCCACCCCTCCTGTGTCTGGGCACTGCTGGGGGGACTCTACACCCACCCCTTCTGTGTCTGGGCACTGCTGGGAGTGATAGGCACCCACCCCTCCTGCGTCTGGGCACTGCTGGGAATGATAGGCACACACCCCTCCTGTGTCTGGGCACTGCTGGGGGGACTCTACACCCACCCCTCCTGCGTCTGGGCACTGCTGGGAGGACTCTGTACACACCCCTCCTGTGTCTGGGCACTGCTGGGAGGACTCTGCACACACCCCTCCTGCGTCTGGGCACTGCTGGGAATGATAGGCACACACCCCTCCTGTGTCTGGGCACTGCTGGGGGGACTCTACACCCACCCCTCCTGCGTCTGGGCACTGCTGGGGGGACTCTGCACACACCCCTCCTGTGTATGGGCACTGCTGGGAGTGATAGGCACACACCCCTCCTGTGTCTGGGCACTGCTGGGGGGACTCTGCACACACCCCTCCTGCATCTGGGCACTGCTGGGAGGACTCTGCACCCACCCCTCCTGCGTCTGGGCACTGCTGGGAGGACTCTGCACACACCCCTCCTGTGTCTGGGCACTGCTGGGAGTGATAGGCACCCACCCCTCCTGTGTCTGGGCACTGCTGGGGGGACTCTACACCCACCCCTCCTGTGTCTGGGCACTGCTGGGAGTGATAGGCACCCACCCCTCCTGCGTCTGGGCACTGCTGGGAATGATAGGCACACACCCATCCTGTGTCTGGGCACTGCTGGGGGGACTCTACACCCACCCCTCCTGCGTCTGGGCACTGCTGGGAGGACTCTGCACACACCCCTCCTGTGTCTGGGCACTGCTGGGAGGAGTCTGCACACACCCCTCCTGTGTCTGGGCACTGCTGGGGGACTCTACACCCACCCCTCCTGTGTCTGGGCACTGCTGTGGGGACTCTGCACCCACCCCTCCTGTGTCTGGGCACTGCTGGGGGGACTCTACACCCACCCCTCCTGTGTCTGGGCACTGCTGGGAGTGATAGGCACCCACCCCTCCTGCGTCTGGGCACTGCTGAGAATGATAGGCACACACCCATCCTGTGTCTGGGCACTGCTGGGGGGACTTTACACCCACCCCTCCTGCATCTGGGCACTGCTGGGAGGACTCTGCACACACCCCTCCTGTGTCTGGGCACTGCTGGGAGGACTCTGCACACACCCCTCCTACGTCTGGGCATTGCTGGGAATGATAGGCACACACCCCTCCTGTGTCTGGGCACTGCTGGGGGACTCTACACCCACCCCTCCTGTGTCTGGGCACTGCTGTGGGGACTCTGCACCCACCCCTCCTGTGTCTGGGCACTGCTGGGGGGACTCTGCACCCACCCCTCCTATGTCTTTGCACTGCTGAGAGTGATAGGCACCCACCCCTCCTGCGTCTGGGCACTGCTGGGAATGATAGGCACACACCCCTCCTGTGTCTGGGCACTGCTGGGGGGACTCTACACCCACCCCTCCTGTGTCTGGGCACTGCTGTGGGGACTCTGCACCCACCCCTCCTGTGTCTGGGCACTGCTGGGGTGACTCTGCACCCACCCCTCCTATGTCTGGGCACTGCTGGGAGTGATAGGCACCCACCCCTCCTGCGTCTGGGCACTGCTGGGAATGATAGGCACACACCCCTCCTGTGTCTGGGCACTGCTGGGGGGACTCTACACCCACCCCTCCTGCGTCTGGGCACTGCTGGGAGGACTCTGCACCCACCCCTCCTGTGTCTGGGCACTGCTGGGAATGATAGGCACCCACCCCTTCTGTGTCTGGGCACTGCTGGGGGGACTCTACACCCACCCCTCTTGTGTCTGGGCACTGCTGGGAGTGATAGGCACCCACCCCTCCTGCGTCTGGGCACTGCTGGGAATGATAGGCACACACCCCTCCTGTGTCTGGGCACTGCTGGGGGGACTCTACACCCACCCCTCCTGCGTCTGGGCACTGCTGGGAGGACTCTGCACCCACCCCTCCTGTGTCTGGGCACTGCTGGGAATGATAGGCACACCCCTCCAGTGTCTGGGCACTGCTGGGGGGACTCTACACCCACCCATCCTGCGTCTGGGCACTGCTGGGAGGACTCTGCACCCACCCCTCCTGTGTCTGGGCACTGCTGGGAATGATAGGCACCCACCCCTCCTGTGTCTGGGCACTGCTGGGGGGACTCTACACCCACCCCTCCTGTGTCTGGGCACTGCTGGGAGTGATAGGCACCCACCCCTCCTGCATCTGGGCACTGCTGGGAATGATAGGCACACACCCCTCCTGTGTCTGGGCACTGCTGGGGGGACTCTACACCCACCCCTCCTGCGTCTGGGCACTGCTGGGAGGACTCTGCACCCACCCCTCCTGTGTCTGGGCACTGCTGGGAATGATAGGCACCCACCCCTCCTGTGTCTGGGCACTGCTGGGGGGACTCTACACCCACCCCTTCTGTGTCTGGGCACTGCTGGGAGTGATAGGCACCCACCCCTCCTGCGTCTGGGCACTGCTGGGAATGATAGGCACACACCCCTCCTGTGTCTGGGCACTGCTGGGGGGACTCTACACCAACCCCTCCTGCGTCTGGGCACTGCTGGGAGGACTCTGCACACACCCCTCCTGTGTCTGGGCACTGCTGGGAGGACTCTGCACACACCCCTCCTGCGTCTGGGCACTGCAGGGAATGATAGGCACACACCCCTCCTGTGTCTGGGTACTGCTGGGGGGACTCTACACCCACCCCTCCTGTGTCTGGGCACTGCTGGGAGGACTCTGCACACACCCCTCCTGTGTCTGGGCACTTCTGGGAGGACTCTGCACACACCCCTCCTGCGTCTGGGCACTGCTGGGAGGACTCTGCACACACCCCTCCTGTGTCTGGGCACTGCTGGGGGGACTCTGCACCCACCCCTCCTGCGTCTGGCACTGCTGGGGGGACTCTGCACACACCCCTCCTGTGTCTGGGCACTGCTGGGAGTGATAGGCACACACCCCTCCTGTGTCTGGGCACTGCTGGGGGGACTCTGCACACACCCCTCCTGCATCTGGGCACTGCTGGGAGGACTCTGCACCCACCCCTCCTGCGTCTGGGCACTGCTGGGAGGACTCTGCACACACCCCTCCTGTGTCTGGGCACTGCTGGGAGTGATAGGCACCCACCCCTCCTGTGTCTGGGCACTGCTGGGGGGACTCTACACCCACCCCTCCTGTGTCTGGGCACTGCTGGGAGTGATAGGCACCCACCCCTCCTGCGTCTGGGCACTGCTGGGAATGATAGGCACACACCCATCCTGTGTCTGGGCACTGCTGGGGGTACTCTACACCCACCCCTCCTGCGTCTGGGCACTGCTGGGAGGACTCTGCACACACCCCTCCTGTGTCTGGGCACTGCTGGGATGACTCTGCACACACCCCTCCTACGTCTGGGCACTGCTGGGAATGATAGGCACACACCCCTCCTGTGTCTGGGCACTGCTGGGGGACTCTACACCCACCCCTCCTGTGTCTGGGCACTGCTGTGGGGACTCGGCACCCACCCCTCCTGTGTCTGGGCACTGCTGAGGGGACTACGCACCCACCCCTCCTATGTCTAAGCACTGCTGGGAGTGATAGGCACCCACCCCTCCTGCGTCTGGGCACTGCTGGGAATGATAGGCACACACCCCTCCTGTGCCTGGGCACTGCTGGGGGGACTCTACACCCACCCCTCCTGTGTATGGGCACTGCTGTGGGGACTCTGCACCCACCCCTCCTGTGTCTGGGCACTGCTGGGGGGACTCTGCACCCACCCCTCCTATGTCTGGGCACTGCTGGGAGTGATAGGCACCCACCCCTCCTGCGTCTGGGCACTGCTGGGAATGATAGGCACACACCCCTCCTGTGTCTAGGCACTGCTGGGGGGACTCTGCACCCACCCCTCCTGCGTCTGGGCACTGCTGGGAGGACTTTGCACCCACCCCTCCTGTGTCTGGGCACTGCTGGGAGGACTCTGCACACACCCCTCCTGCGTCTGGGCACTGCAGGGAATGATAGGCACACACCCCTCCTGTGTCTGGGTACTGCTGGGGGGACTCTACACCCACCCCTCCTGTGTCTGGGCACTGCTGGGAGGACTCTGCACACACCCCTCCTGTGTCTGGGCACTTCTGGGAGGACTCTGCACACACCCCTCCTGCGTCTGGGCACTGCTGGGAGGACTCTGCACACACCCCTCCTGTGTCTGGGCACTGCTGGGGGGACTCTGCACCCACCCCTCCTGCGTCTGGCACTGCTGGGGGGACTCTGCACACACCCCTCCTGTGTCTGGGCACTGCTGGGAGTGATAGGCACACACCCCTCCTGTGTCTGGGCACTGCTGGGGGGACTCTGCACACACCCCTCCTGCATCTGGGCACTGCTGGGAGGACTCTGCACCCACCCCTCCTGCGTCTGGGCACTGCTGGGAGAACTCTGCACACACCCCTCCTGTGTCTGGGCACTGCTGGGAGTGATAGGCACCCACCCCTCCTGTGTCTGGGCACTGCTGGGGGGACTCTACACCCACCCCTCCTGTGTCTGGGCACTGCTGGGAGTGATAGGCACCCACCCCTCCTGCGTCTGGGCACTGCTGGGAATGATAGGCACACACCCATCCTGTGTCTGGGCACTGCTGGGGGTACTCTACACCCACCCCTCCTGCGTCTGGGCACTGCTGGGAGGACTCTGCACACACCCCTCCTGTGTCTGGGCACTGCTGGGATGACTCTGCACACACCCCTCCTACGTCTGGGCACTGCTGGGAATGATAGGCACACACCCCTCCTGTGTCTGGGCACTGCTGGGGGACTCTACACCCACCCCTCCTGTGTCTGGGCACTGCTGTGGGGACTCGGCACCCACCCCTCCTGTGTCTGGGCACTGCTGAGGGGACTACGCACCCACCCCTCCTATGTCTAAGCACTGCTGGGAGTGATAGGCACCCACCCCTCCTGCGTCTGGGCACTGCTGGGAATGATAGGCACACACCCCTCCTGTGTCTGGGCACTGCTGGGGGGACTCTACACCCACCCCTCCTGTGTATGGGCACTGCTGTGGGGACTCTGCACCCACCCCTCCTGTGTCTGGGCACTGCTGGGGTGACTCTGCACCCACCCCTCCTATGTCTGGGCACTGCTGGGAGTGATAGGCACCCACCCCTCCTGCGTCTGGGCACTGCTGGGAATGATAGGCACACACCCCTCCTGTGTCTAGGCACTGCTGGGGGGACTCTGCAACCACCCCTCCTGCGTCTGGGCACTGCTGGGAGGACTTTGCACCCACCCCTCCTGTGTCTGGGCACTGCTGGGAATGATAGGCACCCACCCCTCCTGTGTCTGGGCACTGCTGGGGGGACTCTACACCCACCCCTCTTGTGTCTGGGCACTGCTGGGAGTGATAGGCACCCACCCCTCCTATGTCTGGGCACTGCTGGGAATGAGAGGCACACACCCCTCCTGTGTCTGGGCACTGCTGGGGGGACTCTACACCCACCCCTCCCGCGTCTGGGCACTGCTGGGAGGACTCTGCACCCACCCCTCCTGTGTCTGGGCACTGCTGGGAATGATAGGCACCCACCCCTCCTGTGTCTGGGCACTGCTGGGGGGACTCTACACCCACCCCTTCTGTGTCTGGGCACTGCTGGGAGTGATAGGCACCCACCCCTCCTGCATCTGGGCACTGCTGGGAATGATAGGCACACACCCCTCCTGTGTCTGGGCACTGCTGGGGGGACTCTACACCCACCCCTCCTGCGTCTGGGCACTGCTGGGAGGACTCTGCACACACCCCTCCTGTGTCTGGGCACTGCTGGGAGGACTCTCCACACACCCCTCCTGCGTCTGGGCACTGCTGGGAATGATAGGCACACACCCCTCCTGTGTCTGGGCACTGCTGGGGGGACTCTACACCCACCCCTCCTGCGTCTGGCCACTGCTGGGGGGACTCTGCACACACCCCTCCTGTGTATGGGCACTGCTGGGAGTGATAGGCACACACCCCTCCTGTGTCTGGGCACTGCTGGGGGGACTCTGCACACACCCCTCCTGCATCTGGGCACTGCTGGGAGGACTCTGCACCCACCCCTCCTGCGTCTGGGCACTGCTGGGAGGACTCTGCACACACCCCTCCTGTGTCTGGGCACTGCTGGGAGTGATAGGCACCCACCCCTCCTGTGTCTGGGCACTGCTGGGGGGACTCTACACCCACCCCTCCTGTGTCTGGGCACTGCTGGGAGTGATAGGCACCCACCCCTCCTGCGTCTGGGCACTGCTGGGAATGATAGGCACACACCCATCCTGCGTCTGGGCACTGCTGGGGGGGACTCTACACCCACCCCTCCTGCGTCTGGGCACTGCTGGGAGGACTCTGCACACACCCCTCCTGTGTCTGGGCACTGCTGGGAGGACTCTGCACACACCCCTCCTACGTCTGGGCACTGCTGGGAATGATAGGCACACACCCCTCCTGTGTCTGGGCACTGCTGGGGGACTCTACACCCACCCCTCCTGTGTCTGGGCACTGCTGTGGGGACTCGGCACCCACCCCTCCTGTGTCTGGGCACTGCTGAGGGGACTACGCACCCACCCCTCCTATGTCTAAGCACTGCTGGGAGTGATAGGCACCCACCCCTCCTGCGTCTGGGCACTGCTGGGAATGATAGGCACACACCCCTCCTGTGTCTGGGCACTGCTGGGGGGACTCTACACCCACCCCTCCTGTGTATGGGCACTGCTGTGGGGACTCTGCACCCACCCCTCCTGTGTCTGGGCACTGCTGGGGTGACTCTGCACCCACCCCTCCTATGTCTGGGCACTGCTGGGAGTGATAGGCACCCACCCCTCCTGCGTCTGGGCACTGCTGGGAATGATAGGCACACACCCCTCCTGTGTCTGGGCACTGCTGGGGGGACTCTGCACCCACCCCTCCTGCGTCTGGGCACTGCTGGGAGGACTTTGCACCCACCCCTCCTGTGTCTGGGCACTGCTGGGAATGATAGGCACCCACCCCTCCTGTGTCTGGGCACTGCTGGGGGGACTCTACACCCACCCCTCTTGTGTCTGGGCACTGCTGGGAGTGATAGGCACCCACCCCTCCTACGTCTGTGCACTGCTGGGAATGAGAGGCACACACCCCTCCTGTGTCTGGGCACTGCTGGGGGGACTCTACACCCACCCCTCCCGCGTCTGGGCACTGCTGGAAGGACTCTGCACCCACCCCTCCTGTGTCTGGGCACTGCTGGGAATGATAGGCACCCACCCCTCCTGTGTCTGGGCACTGCTGGGGGGACTCTACACCCACCCCTTCTGTGTCTGGGCACTGCTGGGAGTGATAGGCACCCACCCCTCCTGCATCTGGGCACTGCTGGGAATGATAGGCACACACCCCTCCTGTGTCTGGGCACTGCTGGGGGGACTCTACACCCACCCCTCCTGCGTCTGGGCACTGCTGGGAGGACTCTGCACACACCCCTCCTGTGTCTGGGCACTGCTGGGAGGACTCTCCACACACCCCTCCTGCGTCTGGGCACTGCTGGGAATGATAGGCACACACCCCTCCTGTGTCTGGGCACTGCTGGGGGGACTCTACACCCACCCCTCCTGCGTCTGGCCACTGCTGGGGGGACTCTGCACACACCCCTCCTGTGTATGGGCACTGCTGGGAGTGATAGGCACACACCCCTCCTGTGTCTGGGCACTGCTGGGGGGACTCTGCACACACCCCTTTTGCGTCTGGGCACTGCTGGGAGGACTCTGCACCCACCCCTCCTGCGTCTGGGCACTGCTGGGAGGACTCTGCACACACCCCTCCTGTGTCTGGGCACTGCTGGGAGTGATAGGCACCCACCCCTCCTGTGTCTGGGCACTGCTGGGGGGACTCTACACCCACCCCTCCTGTGTCTGGGCACTGCTGGGAGTGATAGGCACCCACCCCTCCTGCGTCTGGGCACTGCTGGGAATGATAGGCACACACCCATCCTGTGTCTGGGCACTGCTGGGGGGGACTCTACACCCACCCCTCCTGCGTCTGGGCACTGCTGGGAGGACTCTGCACACACCCCTCCTGTGTCTGGGCACTGCTGGGAGGACTCTGCACACACCCCTCCTACGTCTGGGCACTGCTGGGAATGATAGGCACACACCCCTCCTGTGTCTGGGCACTGCTGGGGGACTCTACACCCACCCCTCCTGTGTCTGGGCACTGCTGTGGGGACTCTGCACCCACCCCTCCTGTGTCTGGGCACTGCTGGGGGGACTCTGCACCCACCCCTCCTATGTCTGGGCACTGCTGGGAGTGATGGGCACCCACCCCTCCTGTGTCTGGGCACTGCTGGGAATGATAGGCACACACCCCTCCTGTGTCTGGGCACTGCTGGGGGGACTCTACACCCACCCCTCCTGCGTCTGGGCACTGCTGGGAGGACTCTGCACCCACCCCTCCTGTGTCTGGGCACTGCTGGGAATGATAGGCACCACCCCCCTCCTGTGTCTGGGCACTGCTGGGGGGACTCTACACCCACCCCTCCTGTGTCTGGGCACTGCTGGGAGTGATAGGCACCCACCCCTCCTGCATCTGGGCACTGCTGGGAATGATAGGCACACACCCCTCCTGTGTCTGGGCACTGCTGGGGGGACTCTACACCCACCCCTCCTGCGTCTGGGCACTGCTGGGAGGACTCTGCACCCACCCCTCCTGTGTCTGGGCACTGCTGGGAATGATAGGCACCCACCCCTCCTGTGTCTGGGCACTGCTGGGGGGACTCTACACCCACCCCTTCTGTGTCTGGGCACTGCTGGGAGTGATAGGCACCCACCCCTCCTGCGTCTGGGCACTGCTGGGAATGATAGGCACACACCCCTCCTGTGTCTGGGCACTGCTGGGGGGACTCTACACCAACCCCTCCTGCGTCTGGGCACTGCTGGGAGGACTCTGCACACACCCCTCCTGTGTCTGGGCACTGCTGGGAGGACTCTGCACACACCCCTCCTGCGTCTGGGCACTGCAGGGAATGATAGGCACACACCCCTCCTGTGTCTGGGTACTGCTGGGGGGACTCTACACCCACCCCTCCTGTGTCTGGGCACTGCTGGGAGGACTCTGCACACACCCCTCCTGTGTCTGGGCACTGCTGGGAGGACTCTGCACACACCCCTCCTGCGTCTGGGCACTGCTGGGAGGACTCTGCACACACCCCTCCTGTGTCTGGGCACTGCTGGGGGGACTCTGCACCCACCCCTCCTGCGTCTGGGCACTGCTGGGGGGACTCTGCACACACCCCTCCTGTGTCTGGGCACTGCTGGGAGTGATAGGCACACACCCCTCCTGTGTCTGGGCACTGCTGGGGGGACTCTGCACACACCCCTCCTGCATCTGGGCACTGCTGGGAGGACTCTGCACCCACCCCTCCTGCGTCTGGGCACTGCTGGGAGGACTCTGCACACACCCCTCCTGTGTCTGGGCACTGCTGGGAATGATAGGCACCCACCCCTCCTGTGTCTGGGCACTGCTGGGGGGACTCTACACCCACCCCTCCTGTGTCTGGGCACTGCTGGGAGTGATAGGCACCCACCCCTCCTGCGTCTGGGCACTGCTGGGAATGATAGTGTTGGACCCGGCCTCGTGGCGTGGTCCTTAACCCCCTGGATTGTGCCCGTTCCCCGCCCCGGCCTTCACGGGCCACCCGTCTGAACTGCACCAAGGCCCTTCACCCGGAGCTGCACGTGGTCGCATACTCCTCGTGGCTCCGCCATCTTGTTGGCATCCACGTCACCCCGTGCACCAACCCGGCCTCGACCCCAGCGAAGCCCGACATCGAGGCACCACGAACTAGCCAGGGGGTGCCGCAGGAACCATTCATCGCCCCCGGCGGAGGACAGTATCGATGGGACCCCCAACTGTCCTCCCCTCTCGAGGTGTGATCGCCCGGCAACTCCCATGGGCCTGGCGCCTCTCCTGCTGGGCGTCTGGCCACCTCCACCCGGCCACTCCGCCCCCTCGGGCGCATAGGTCCGGACATCAAAGGGCTCCAGACCTATATCTGGGGCAACCCCACCACAGCTCGGCAGTTGTATCCCGGAGTCGAGAGCCCTGCTGATTGAATCGCGGCTGACCCTACGGAGAAGAACTCTTGTCGGAACCATCACGAGCCCTGCTGACTGCGTCGCGGCTCCCTCTTGTGAACTCTTTCTGAACCACCTGGAACATCGGAGCCCTGCTGACGCTGTCGCGGCCCAACCTCGCTGGAACCTTCCTCGGAGCCCTGCTGACGACGTCGCGGCTCGAGCTGAACAGAGACCATCTTGAGAGCCCTGCTGATTGAATCGCGGCTCTCCACGAACTGTACGCCAGAGCCCTGCTGACGCCGTCGCGGCTCGACCCCTCCGAGATCAGAGGTCCTCCAGCGTGAGGATAAGAACTGGGCCCCAGGTACCCTCGTACCACATTCCTGCCAAAGACTGTCCCGCTACCCCTACCCTTCCAAAGAGACATTGAGACTTTTGGTGGATCCCTCGATCCCTTCGTGTAAATATTGAGCTCGTAACCTTTTATTGATGATAAAGAATTGCTTGTCTTGAGACAACCTCCTTGAGTCCGGTGTGGTGGTGTTACTGTGCTAGTACGGGATAGGAGAAGGATCTCTCAGGAGACTTCTCGGCAGCGCTCGGCTACTTCGTGCAGTGAGAGGGCCCCCCCTTGGTGGTCTCACCGACTCCTCGGGGTCCGCCTTCCAACATTTGGTGGCCAGCGACGGGATCCGAGCCGAACGCAGTACGTACCAGCCAGTACCCACTAGCTACCCATCCAAACAAATAGCATCATGAGCAACCAGGAAAACAACGCGACAATGGAGTTCCAGCCCGAACGGCTGGAGGAATATACGCACAAAGAATTAAAACAGTTCTGCAGAGACAAAGGCATTGCAACCACCAGCCTCGGTACCAAGGAAGAGATGCAGAAAGCTCTGAGGGCATGGTTGGAGGCTGGGGCAGGCCCCTCCCAGGAAGAAGGGCCCTTGCCCCTGACGGAGACCACAGCAACCGCACTGACCCCGGCAACCGGAGGAAGAAAGAGCCTAGAAACCGGCCTCTCCGAGGAAGAAATACGAGAGCGGGAAAAGGTCCGGAGCCACGAACTAGAGCTCGCCCGACTGCGGCTGGACGGCGAACTCCAGCTGGCAGAAAAGAAACTGGCCCTCGAGCAGCTACGCCTTCAAGAAGAAATAGAAGAGAAGAGACGACACCGGGAGTTGGAGGAAAAGAAAATAACTCTTGAGCACGAGCGCAGTCTCAAGGAGCTCGAGATCAAGGCCAAGAACGGAGGGACCGACACCCCCAGTACTAGAGACACTCTACCGCCCCCCGAGGCCAAGGTGCATATCCCGAAGGAGGTCGTCAAGGAGTATTACAAGAATGACGATGTCCAACAATGGTTCAAGGCCTACGAGGTGGCCATGACCTCCCATCGGGTGCCCCGAAAAGACTGGGGCGCAGGCCTGTGGGGGTGATTCCTGAGTGAAGGGCGGGACACGCTGCTCCAGCTACCGGAGGAGGTGATGACCTCCTACGATCACATGAAGGAGGCCCTGCTCACCCGATACGGACTAACAGCGGAGATGTACCGCCAGCGGTTCCGAGACTGCAAGAAAATCCCGGGTACCACATGGGTGGAATATGTGGACTTTTTCAGTCGGGCCCTAGAAGGGTGGATCAAAGGCAGCAAAGTAACCACCTACGGACAACTGGTCGACCTCATCGTCTGGGAACACCTTTCCAATAATTGCTTCGTGGAACTGAGACAGCACCTCCTCGACAGCAAAATGACCGACCCGCGCAAACTTGCCGTCGAGGCCGATCGATGGGTCAACTCCCGGGTCCCCCGGAGCTCAATGGGGGAGTACCAGAGGAATCCCAACGGACCCCCACGCCAGCGCGGTGGGGGGGGAGGGCCGAACAGGAACCGAGACCCTCCCGCTGGGGCCCCCAGGAGCCCCCCTCGAGGGCCACCGCAGCCACATCTCTCCCCGAGCCTAGCGCGAAGGGTGGGCCCGGCCCGACCCGGACCACGGCCACCAGTGACCTGCTATGGCTGCCAACAAACCGGACACTTTGCCAGCGACCCGGCCTGCCCCCTGAACCGAAGAAACGGGGCCGGCGGGCCCCCGCCCCGGCAGCTGACAGCCGCCGCCTTGGGGGGAGAGGAGGAAGAAGAGGCCCTCGACCGAGAAAACACTGAGTGGGAGCCGGCAGCCATGTCCCTGGTCTGCCTGGGTAGCCGAGAGATGGTACCCTGCACCCCCATCCCAACCAACACCCAGAAGTACCGGCAGCAGGTCACGGTCAACGGACAACGGGCCGAAGCCCTTCGCGACACCGGCGCCAGTATCACCGCTGTCCGCTGCCACCTGGTGACCCCGGAACAGATTCTACCGAATGTGCTGTGCCCTGTGCGGACGGCCGACAACAGTGAAAGCCTATGCCAGATGGCCCTGGTCCCCTTCGAGTGGGGAGGGGTGACGGGCCTGCTGAAGGTGACGGTGCGCGACGACGCCCCGGTCGACTGCCTCCTGGGGAACGACTTGGAGAGTTCCCCCTGGGCTCAAGTAGAACGACGAGAGCACCTCCGAATGTTGGGACTGGCTGATTGGGCCTGCGCCATCACCCGGTCCATGACCGCCCAGGCCCCCCGCTCCTCCTCGACCTCCGGGACGGCCCGACCCGAGGGGCTCACACCCCCTCCCGCCAGCAGCGAGGAGGAGGCGGACACCGACCCCGGGCCCAGCGAATCCTCCCCCGAAGAGATGGCTTCTCCGAGCGCCCTACCAGAACTGACGCAATGGCAACATGAAGGGGGCCCCACCCGAGAGCAGTTCCAGCAAGAGCAACAGTCCTGTCCCTCTCTCGAAGGGGTCCGACAGCAGGCGACCACGCAAGCCAACGGTGACCAGACCGGCACCCACTGGATCTACTGGGCCGAGGGCCTGTTGTACAGTGAACAGAAAGTGGCAGAACTCGGGGCCGGCCGCGTGTTGGTGGTCCCCCTCCGCTTCCGGGAGTTCCTTCTCAACCTGGCCCATGATGTGCCCTCGCCGGACACTTGGGGCAAGACAAAACGTACAGTCGTCTGGTGACCCACTTCTACTGGCCTCGGATGCGGAGAGATGTGGACAACCACTGCCGGTCCTGCCAGACCTGCCAAGCCAGCGGAAAGACGGGGGGTCGGGTCAAGGCCCCCCTCCAGCCCTTTCCCGCCGTCAGCACCCCGTTTGAACGAGTCGGAATCGACATTGTGGGACCCCTGGACCCCCAAACCGCCCTGGGCCACCGCTTCATCCTGGTCCTCGTGGACCACGCCACCAGGTACCCGGAGGCGGTCCCGCTCAGAACTATAACGGCCCCTGTGGTAGGCCGGGCCTTGATGGGGATCTTCTCCCGAGTGGGATTCCCCAGCGAAGTGGTGAGCGACCGTGGCACGAACTTTATCTCCAGGTACATGCGGTCCCTGTGGCAACAATGCGGGGTCACATACAAGTTCACGACCCCATATCACCCTCAGGGGAACGGGCTGGTTGAGCGGTTCAACCGAACATTGAAAGGGATGATCCAGGGCCTGGAAGAACCCCTCAGGCGGAAATGGGATGTCCTGCTGCCCTGCCTCCTGTTTGCCTATCGGGAGGTCCCGCAGAAGTCCCTGGGGTTCAGCCCGTTTGAACTATTGTATGGGCACCCGGTCCGCGGACCACTCAGCCTGGTCAAGGAGGGCTGGGAGATGAAGCCCCGAGGCGCCCCTCCTGACGTCTACCGATACCTCCTGACCCTCCGAAACCAGACCCGCAAGTTCCGAGCCATAGCCGAAGCCAACCTCGAGGCCAGCCAGGAGGACATGAAGCGGTGGTACGATCGCAACACTTCTACGGTAGAATTCGAGCCAGGTCAGAAAGTATGGGTCATGGCCCCGGTCGAACCCGGCGCCCTCCAGGACAAGTGGACCGGGCCCTTCAAGGTGGTGGAGAAGAAAAGTCCCGTCACCTACCTGGTCGATCTGGAGTCCCCCCGGAACCCCCTCCGGGTCCTACATGCGAACAGGCTAAAACCCCACTTCGCCCGGACCGAACTGAGCCTGCTGCTGGCGACCGACGAGGGGAGCGAGGACGACTCCGAGCCCTTGCCCGACCTCTTGCAGTCCAACATCCATGATGGATCGATCGAAGGTGTCCAACTCGCCTCGTCCCTGACCCTGGAGCAGCGCAACGACTGCCAGCGATTACTGCGGGACTACGCAGCCCTCTTCTCTCTCACCCCGGGGGTGACCCACTGGTGCGTCCACGACGTCGACACCGGGGAGAACCCCCCCCATACGACACAGAGCCTACCGGGTGCCTGACCGAGTGCGGGCCTGCATCCAGGCCGAAGTAGCGAAGATGCTGGCCCTGGGGGTCATCGAGCCTTCCGACAGCCCGTGGGCCAGCCCTGTCGTCCTGGTGCCCAAGGCCGCAGCTCCCGGTCACCCCCCGGAGTTGCGATTCTGCGTGGACTACCGAGCACTGAATGGAGTAACAAAGACGGACGCACACCCGATACCCCGGGCCGACGAACTGATCGACCGCCTAGGGGCCGCTCGCTACTTGAGCACGCTGGACCTCACCGCCGGGTACTGGCAAATCCAGCTCACCCCCGGCGCCCAAGAAAGATCCGCCTTTTCGACTCCGGATGGGCATTACCACTTTCGGGTGATGCCCTTCGGAATGAAGAACGCCCCGGCCACCTTCCAAAGACTGGTGAACAAGGTTTTGGCCGGGCTTGAGGCCTTCAGCGCGGCCTACTTAGATGACATTGCCGTGTACAGCAGCCACTGGGCCGAGCACCTCCTCCACCTGGAGGCCGTCCTGGCCGCCCTCCAGCGGGCCGGGCTCACAATCAAGGCCAGCAAATGCCAAATCGGCCACGGATCCGTGACCTACCTGGGCCATCAAGTGGGGAGCGGGCAGGTGGCCCCCCTCCAAGCGAAGATAGATGCCATCCAGACCTGGGAACCCCCCACTACCCAGACCGCTGTCCGGGCCTTCCTGGGTCTCACCGGATACTACCGGCGGTTTATCCGGGACTATGGGAGCATTGTTGGCCCCCTCACAGAGTTAACGTCCAAAAAGCAGCCCAAGAAGGTACACTGGACACCCCGCTGCCAAACAGCCTTCGACACCCTAAAGACAGCCATGTGTACTGCCCCGGTGCTGCAGGCCCCGGACTATCAGAAGGAGTTCGTGGTACAGACGGACGCCTCCGAGTATGGGATCGGGGCCGTCCTATCCCAAGCCGACGAAAAGGGGCTCGACCGACCAGTGGCCTTCATCAGCCGACGACTACTGCCCCGAGAGCAACGCTGGAGCACTATTGAGCGCGAGGCCTTCGCTGTGGTGTGGGCCCTCAAGAAGCTCCGGCCCTACCTCTTTGGCACCCACTTCCGGGTCCAGACCGACCACCGGCCCTTGCAATGGTTGATGCAAATGCGGGGCGAGAACCCCAAGCTGCTGCGGTGGTCCATCTCGCTACAAGGGATGGACTTTGACGTCGAACACCGGCCCGGCAATGACCACGCCAACGCCGACGGCCTGTCCCGCTTCTTCCGCCTTGACGAGGAGAATCCCCAAGGAGATGGGTGACTCTCCATGCCTTCGGCTGGGGGGGACGCCTGTTGGACCCGGCCTCGTGGCGTGGTCCTTAACCCCCTGGATTGTGCCCGTTCCCCGCCCCGGCCTTCACGGGCCACCCGTCTGAACTGCACCAAGGCCCTTCACCCGGAGCTGCACGTGGTCGCATACTCCTCGTGGCTCCGCCATCTTGTTGGCATCCACGTCACCCCGTGCACCAACCCGGCCTCGACCCCAGCGAAGCCCGACATCGAGGCACCACGAACTAGCCAGGGGTTGCCGCAGGAACCATTCATCGCCCCCGGCGGAGGACAGTATCGATGGGACCCCCAACTGTCCTCCCCTCTCGAGGTGTGATCGCCCGGCAACTCCCATGGGCCTGGCGCCTCTCCTGCTGGGCGTCTGGCCACCTCCACCCGGCCACTCCGCCCCCTCGGGCGCATAGGTCCGGACATCAAAGGGCTCCAGACCTATATCTGGGGCAACCCCACCACAGCTCGGCAGTTGTATCCCGGAGTCGAGAGCCCTGCTGATTGAATCGCGGCTGACCCTACGGAGAAGAACTCTTGTCGGAACCATCACGAGCCCTGCTGACTGCGTCGCGGCTCCCTCTTGTGAACTCTTTCTGAACCACCTGGAACATCGGAGCCCTGCTGACGCTGTCGCGGCCCAACCTCGCTGGAACCTTCCTCGGAGCCCTGCTGACGACGTCGCGGCTCGAGCTGAACAGAGACCATCTTGAGAGCCCTGCTGATTGAATCGCGGCTCTCCACGAACTGTACGCCAGAGCCCTGCTGACGCCGTCGCGGCTCGACCCCTCCGAGATCAGAGGTCCTCCAGCGTGAGGATAAGAACTGGGCCCCAGGTACCCTCGTACCACATTCCTGCCAAAGACTGTCCCGCTACCCCTACCCTTCCAAAGAGACATTGAGACTTTTGGTGGATCCCTCGATCCCTTCGTGTAAATATTGAGCTCGTAACCTTTTATTGATGATAAAGAATTGCTTGTCTTGAGACAACCTCCTTGAGTCCGGTGTGGTGGTGTTACTGTGCTAGTACGGGATAGGAGAAGGATCTCTCAGGAGACTTCTCGGCAGCGCTCGGCTACTTCGTGCAGTGAGAGGGCCCCCCCTTGGTGGTCTCACCGACTCCTCGGGGTCCGCCTTCCAACAGATAGGCACACACCCATCCTGTGTCTGGGCACTGCTGGGGGTACTCTACACCCACCCCTCCTGCGTCTGGGCACTGCTGGGAGGACTCTGCACACACCCCTCCTGTGTCTGGGCACTGCTGGGACGACTCTGCACACACCCCTCCTACGTCTGGGCACTGCTGGGAATGATAGGCACACACCCCTCCTGTGTCTGGGCACTGCTGGGGGACTCTACACCCACCCCTCCTGTGTCTGGGCACTGCTGTGGGGACTCGGCACCCACCCCTCCTGTGTCTGGGCACTGCTGAGGGGACTACGCACCCACCCCTCCTATGTCTAAGCACTGCTGGGAGTGATAGGCACCCACCTCTCCTGCGTCTGGGCACTGCTGGGAATGATAGGCACACACCCCTCCTGTGTCTGGGCACTGCTGGGGGGACTCTACACCCACCCCTCCTGTGTATGGGCACTGCTGTGGGGACTCTGCACCCACCCCTCCTGTGTCTGGGCACTGCTGGGGTGACTCTGCACCCACCCCTCCTATGTCTGGGCACTGCTGGGAGTGATAGGCACCCACCCCTCCTGCGTCTGGGCACTGCTGGGAATGATAGGCACACACCCCTCCTGTGTCTGGGCACTGCTGGGGGGACTCTGCACCCACCCCTCCTGCGTCTGGGCACTGCTGGGAGGACTTTGCACCCACCCCTCCTGTGTCTGGGCACTGCTGGGAATGATAGGCACCCACCCCTCCTGTGTCTGGGCACTGCTGGGGGGACTCTACACCCACCCCTCTTGTGTCTGGGCACTGCTGGGAGTGATAGGCACCCACCCCTCCTGCGTCTGGGCACTGCTGGGAATGAGAGGCACACACCCCTCCTGTGTCTGGGCACTGCTGGGGGGACTCTACACCCACCCCTCCCGCGTCTGGGCACTGCTGGGAGGACTCTGCACCCACCCCTCCTGTGTATGGGCACTGCTGGGAGTGATAGGCACACACCCCTCCTGTGTCTGGGCACTGCTGGGGGGACTCTGCACACACCCCTCCTGCGTCTGGGCACTGCTGGGAGGACTCTGCACCCACCCCTCCTGCGTCTGGGCACTGCTGGGAGGACTCTGCACACACCCCTCCTGTGTCTGGGCACTGCTGGGAGTGATAGGCACCCACCCCTCCTGTGTCTGGGCACTGCTGGGGGGACTCTACACCCACCCCACCTGTGTCTGGACACTGCTGGGAGTGATAGGCACCCACCCCTCCTGCGTCTGGGCACTGCTGGGAATGATAGGCACACACCCATCCTGTGTCTGGGCACTGCTGGGGGGACTCTACACCCACCCCTCCTGCGTCTGGGCACTGCTGGGAGGACTCTGCACACACCCCTCCTGTGTCTGTGCACTGCTGGGAGGACTCTGCACACACCCCTCCTACGTCTGGGCACTGCTGGGAATGATAGGCACACACCTCTCCTGTGTCTGGGCACTGCTGGGGGACTCTACACCCACCCCTCCTGTGTCTGGGCACTGCTGTGGGGACTCTGCACCCACCCCTCCTGTGTCTGGGCACTGCTGGGGGGACTCTGCACCCACCCCTCCTATGTCTGGGCACTGCTGGGAGTGATAGGCACCCACCCCTCCTGTGTCTGGGCACTGCTGGGAATGATAGGCACACACCCCTCCTGTGTCTGGGCACTGCTGGGGGGACTCTACACCCACCCCTCCTGTGTCTGTGCACTGCTGTGGGGACTCTGCACCCACCCCTCCTGTGTCTGGGCACTGCTGGGGTGACTCTGCACCCACCCCTCCTATGTCTGGGCACTGCTGGGAGTGATAGGCACCCACCCCTCCTGCGTCTGGGCACTGCTGGGAATGATAGGCACACACCCCTCCTGTGTCTGGGCACTGCTGGGGGGACTCTACACCCACCCCTCCTGCGTCTGGGCACTGCTGGGAGGACTCTGCACCCACCCCTCCTGTGTCTGGGCACTGCTGGGAATGATAGGCACCCACCCCTCCTGTGTCTGGGCACTGCTGGGGGGACTCTACACCCACCTCTCTTGTGTCTAGGCACTGCTGGGAGTGATAGGCACCCACCCCTCCTGCGTCTGGGCACTGCTGGGAATGATAGGCACACACCCCTCCTGTGTCTGGGCACTGCTGGGGGGACTCTACACCCACCCCTCCTGCGTCTGGGCACTTCTGGGAGGACTCTGCACCCACCCCTCCTGTGTCTGGGCACTGCTGGGAATGATAGGCACCCACCCCTCCTGTGTCTGGGCACTGCTGGGGGTACTCTACACCCACCCCTCCTGTGTCTGGGCACTGCTGGGAGTGATAGGCACCCACCCCTCCTGCGTCTGGGCACTGCTGGGAATGATAGGCACACACCCCTCCTGTGTCTGGGCACTGCTGGGGGGACTCTACACCCACCCCTCCTGCGTCTGGGCACTGCTGGGAGGACTCTGCACACACCCCTCCTGTGTCTGGGCACTGCTGGGAATGATAGGCACCCACCCCTCCTGTGTCTGGGCACTGCTGGGGGGACTCTACACCCACCCCTTCTGTGTCTGGGCACTGCTGGGAGTGATAGGCACCCACCCCTCCTGCGTCTGGGCACTGCTGGGAACGATAGGCACACACCCCTCCTGTGTCTGGGCACTGCTGGGGGGACTCTACACCCACCCTCCTGCATCTGGGCACTGCTGGGAGGACTCTGCACACACCCCTCCTGTGTCTGGGCACTGCTGGGAGGACTCTGCACACACCCCTCCTGCGTCTGGGCACTGCTGGGAATGATAGGCACACACCCCTCCTGTGTCTGGGCACTGCTGGGGGGACTCTACACCCACCCCTCCTGCGTCTGGGCACTGCTGGGGGGACTCTGCACACACCCCTCCTGTGTCTGGGCACTGCTGGGAGTGATAGGCACACACCCCTCCTGTGTCTGGGAACTGCTGGGGGGACTCTGCACACACCCCTCCTGCGTCTGGGCACTGCTGGGAGGACTCTGCACCCACCCCTCCTGCGTCTGGGCACTGCTGGGAGGACTCTGCACACACCCCTCCTGTGTCTGGGCACTGCTGGGAGTGATAGGCACCCACCCCTCCTGTGTCTGGGCACTGCTGGGGGGACTCTACGCCCGCCCCTCCTGTGTCTGGGGACTGCTGGGAGTGATAGGCACCCACCCCTCCTGCGTCTGGGCACTGCTGAGAATGATAGGCACACACCCATCCTGTGTCTGGGCACTGCTGGGGGGACTCTACACCCACCCCTCCTGCATCTGGGCACTGCTGGGAGGACTCTGCACACACCCCTCCTGTGTCTGGGCACTGCTGGGAGGACTCTGCACACACCCCTCCTACGTCTGGGCACTGCTGGGAATGATAGGCACACACCCCTCCTGTGTCTGGGCACTGCTGGGGGACTCTACACCCACCCCTCCTGTGTCTGGGCACTGCTGTGGGGACTCTGCACCCACCCCTCCTGTGTCTGGGCACTGCTGGGGGGACTCTGCACCCACCCCTCCTATGTCTTTGCACTGCTGGGAGTGATAGGCACCCACCCCTCCTGCGTCTGGGCACTGCTGGGAATGATAGGCACACACCCCTCCTGTGTCTGGGCACTGCTGGGGGGACTCTACACCCACCCCTCCTGTGTCTGGGCACTGCTGTGGGGACTCTGCACCCACCCCTCCTGTGTCTGGGCACTGCTGGGGGGACTCTGCACCCACCCCTCCTATGTCTGGGCACTGCTGGGAGTGATAGGCACCCACCCCTCCTGCGTCTGGGCACTGCTGGGAATGATAGGCACACACCCCTCCTGTGTCTGGGCACTGCTGGGGGGACTCTACACCCACCCCTCCTGTGTCTGGGCACTGCTGTGGGGACTCTGCACCCACCCCTCCTGTGTCTGGGCACTGCTGGGGTGACTCTGCACCCACCCCTCCTATGTCTGGGCACTGCTGGGAGTGATAGGCACCCACCCCTCCTGCGTCTGGGCACTGCTGGGAATGATAGGCACACACCCCTCCTGTGTCTGGGCACTGCTGGGGGGACTCTACACCCACCCCTCCTGTGTCTGGGCACTGCTGGGAGGACTCTGCACCCACCCCTCCTGTGTCTGGGCACTGCTGGGAATGATAGGCACCCACCCATCCTGTGTCTGGGCACTGCTGGGGGGACTCTACACCCACCTCTCTTGTGTCTGGGCACTGCTGGGAGTGATAGGCACCCACCCCTCCTGCGTCTGGGCACTGCTGGGAATGATAGGCACACACCCCTCCTGTGTCTGGGCACTGCTGGGGGGACTCTACACCCACCCCTCCTGCGTCTGGGCACTGCTGGGAGGACTCTGCACCCACCCCTCCTGTGTCTGGGCACTGCTGGGAATGATAGGCACCCACCCCTCCTGTGTCTGGGCACTGCTGGGGGGACTCTACACCCACCCCTCCTGTGTCTGGGCACTGCTGGGAGTGATAGGCACCCACCCCTCCTGCGTCTGGGCACTGCTGGGAATTATAGGCACACACCCCTCCTGTGTCTGGGCACTGCTGGGGGGACTCTGCACCCACCCCTCCTGTGTCTGGGCACTGCTGGGGTGACTCTGCACCCACCCCTCCTATGTCTGGCCACTGCTGGGAGTGATAGGCACCCACCCCTCCTGCGTCTGGGCACTGCTGGGAATGATAGGCACACACCCCTCCTGTGTCTGGGCACTGCTGGGGGACTCTACACCCACCCCTCCTGCGTCTGGGCACTGCTGGGAGGACTCTGCACCCACCCCTCCGGTGTCTGGGCACTGCTGGGAATGATAGGCACCCACCCCTCCTGTGTCTGGGCACTGCTGGGGGGACTCTACACCCACCCCTTCTGTGTCTGGGCACTGCTGGGAGTGATAGGCACCCACCCCTCCTGCGTCTGGGCACTGCTGGGGGACTCTGCACACACCCCTCCTGTGTCTGGGCACTGCTGGGAGTGATAGGCACACACCCCTCCTGTGTCTGGGCACTGCTGGGGGGACTCTGCACACACCCCTCCTGCGTCTGGGCACTGCTGGGAGGACTCTGCACCCACCCCTCCTGCGTCTGGGCACTGCTGGGAGGACTCTGCACACACCCCTCCTGTGTCTGGGCACTGCTGGGAGTGATAGGCACCCACCCCTCCTGTGTCTGGGCACTGCTGGGGGGACTCTACACCCACCCCTCCTGTGTCTGGGCACTGCTGGGAGTGATAGGCACCCACCCCTCCTGCGTCTGGGCACTGCTGAGAATGATAGGCACACACCCATCCTGTGTCTGGGCACTGCTGGGGGGACTCTACACCCACCCCTCCTGCATCTGGGCACTGCTGGGAGGACTCTGCACACACCCCTCCTGTGTCTGGGCACTGCTGGGAGGACTCTGCACACACCCCTCCTACGTCTGGGCACTGCTGGGAATGATAGGCACACACCCCTCCTGTGTCTGGGCACTGCTGGGGGACTCTACACCCACCCCTCCTGTGTCTGGGCACTGCTGTGGGGACTCTGCACCCACCCCTCCTGTGTCTGGGCACTGCTGGGGGGACTCTGCACCCACCCCTCCTATGTCTTTGCACTGCTGGGAGTGATAGGCACCCACCCCTCCTGCGTCTGGGCACTGCTGGGAATGATAGGCACACATACCTCCTGTGTCTGGGCACTGCTGGGGGGACTCTACACCCACCCCTCCTCTGTCTGGGCACTGCTGTGGGGACTCTGCACCAACCCCTCCAGTGTCTGGGCACTGCTGGGGTGACTCTGCACCCACCCCTCCTATGTCTGGGCACTGCTGGGAGTGATAGGCACCCACCCCTCCTGCGTCTGGGCACTGCTGGGAATGATAGGCACACACCCCTCCTGTGTCTGGGCACTGCTGGGGGACTCTACACCCACCCCTCCTGTGTCTGGGCACTGCTGTGGGGACTCTGCACCCACCCCTCCTGTGTCTGGGCACTGCTGGGGGGACTCTGCACCCACCCCTCCTATGTCTTTGCACTGCTGGGAGTGATAGGCACCCACCCCTCCTGCGTCTGGGCACTGCTGGGAATGATAGGCACACACCCCTCCTGTGTCTGGGCACTGCTGGGGGGACTCTACACCCACCCCTCCTGTGTCTGGGCACTGCTGTGGGGACTCTGCACCCACCCCTCCTGTGTCTGGGCACTGCTGGGGGGACTCTGCACCCACCCCTCCTATGTCTGGGCACTGCTGGGAGTGATAGGCACCCACCCCTCCTGCGTCTGGGCACTGCTGGGAATGATAGGCACACACCCCTCCTGTGTCTGGGCACTGCTGGGGGGACTCTACACCCACCCCTCCTGTGTCTGGGCACTGCTGTGGGGACTCTGCACCCACCCCTCCTGTGTCTGGGCACTGCTGGGGTGACTCTGCACCCACCCCTCCTATGTCTGGGCACTGCTGGGAGTGATAGGCACCCACCCCTCCTGCGTCTGGGCACTGCTGGGAATGATAGGCACACACCCCTCCTGTGTCTGGGCACTGCTGGGGGGACTCTACACCCACCCCTCCTGTGTCTGGGCACTGCTGGGAGGACTCTGCACCCACCCCTCCTGTGTCTGGGCACTGCTGGGAATGATAGGCACCCACCCATCCTGTGTCTGGGCACTGCTGGGGGGACTCTACACCCACCTCTCTTGTGTCTGGGCACTGCTGGGAGTGATAGGCACCCACCCCTCCTGCATCTGGGCACTGCTGGGAATGATAGGCACACACCCCTCCTGTGTCTGGGCACTGCTGGGGGGACTCTACACCCACCCCTCCTGCGTCTGGGCACTGCTGGGAGGACTCTGCACCCACCCCTCCTGTGTCTGGGCACTGCTGGGAATGATAGGCACCCACCCCTCCTGTGTCTGGGCACTGCTGGGGGGACTCTACACCCACCCCTCCTGTGTCTGGGCACTGCTGGGAGTGATAGGCACCCACCCCTCCTGCGTCTGGGCACTGCTGGGAATTATAGGCACACACCCCTCCTGTGTCTGGGCACTGCTGGGGGGACTCTGCACCCACCCCTCCTGTGTCTGGGCACTGCTGGGGTGACTCTGCACCCACCCCTCCTATGTCTGGCCACTGCTGGGAGTGATAGGCACCCACCCCTCCTGCGTCTGGGCACTGCTGGGAATGATAGGCACACACCCCTCCTGTGTCTGGGCACTGCTGGGGGACTCTACACCCACCCCTCCTGCGTCTGGGCACTGCTGGGAGGACTCTGCACCCACCCCTCCGGTGTCTGGGCACTGCTGGGAATGATAGGCACCCACCCCTCCTGTGTCTGGGCACTGCTGGGGGGACTCTACACCCACCCCTTCTGTGTCTGGGCACTGCTGGGAGTGATAGGCACCCACCCCTCCTGCGTCTGGGCACTGCTGGGAATGATAGGCACACACCCCTCCTGTGTCTAGGCACTGCTGGGGGGACTCTACACCCACCCCTCCTGTGTCTGGGCACTGCTGGGAGGACTCTGCACACACCCCTCCTGTGTCTGGGCACTGCTGGGAATGATAGGCACCCACCCCTCCTGTGTCTGGGCACTGCTGGGGGGACTCTACACCCACCCCTTCTGTGTCTGGGCACTGCTGGGAGTGATAGGCACCCACCCCTCCTGCGTCTGGGCACTGCTGGGAACGATAGGCACACACCCCTCCTGTGTCTGGGCACTGCTGGGGGGACTCTACACCCACCCCTCCTGCGTCTGGGCACTGCTGGGAGGACTCTGCACACACCCCTCCTGAGTCTGGGCACTGCTGGGAGGACTCTGCACACACCCCTCCTGCGTCTGGGCACTGCTGGGAATGATAGGCACACACCCCTCCTGTGTCTGGGCACTGCTGGGGGGACTCTACACCCACCCCTCCTGCGTCTGGGCACTGCTGGGGGACTCTGCACACACCCCTCCTGTGTCTGGGCACTGCTGGGAGTGATAGGCACACACCCCTCCTGTGTCTGGGCACTGCTGGGGGGACTCTGCACACACCCCTCCTGCGTCTGGGCACTGCTGGGAGGACTCTGCACCCACCCCTCCTGCGTCTGGGCACTGCTGGGAGGACTCTGCACACACCCCTCCTGTGTCTGGGCACTGCTGGGAGTGATAGGCACCCACCCCTCCTGTGTCTGGGCACTGCTGGGGGGACTCTACACCCACCCCTCCTGTGTCTGGGCACTGCTGGGAGTGATAGGCACCCACCCCTCCTGCGTCTGGGCACTGCTGAGAATGATAGGCACACACCCATCCTGTGTCTGGGCACTGCTGGGGGGACTCTACACCCACCCCTCCTGCATCTGGGCACTGCTGGGAGGACTCTGCACACACCCCTCCTGTGTCTGGGCACTGCTGGGAGGACTCTGCACACACCCCTCCTACGTCTGGGCACTGCTGGGAATGATAGGCACACACCCCTCCTGTGTCTGGGCACTGCTGGGGGACTCTACACCCACCCCTCCTGTGTCTGGGCACTGCTGTGGGGACTCTGCACCCACCCCTCCTGTGTCTGGGCACTGCTGGGGGGACTCTGCACCCACCCCTCCTATGTCTTTGCACTGCTGGGAGTGATAGGCACCCACCCCTCCTGCGTCTGGGCACTGCTGGGAATGATAGGCACACATACCTCCTGTGTCTGGGCACTGCTGGGGGGACTCTACACCCACCCCTCCTCTGTCTGGGCACTGCTGTGGGGACTCTGCACCAACCCCTCCAGTGTCTGGGCACTGCTGGGGTGACTCTGCACCCACCCCTCCTATGTCTGGGCACTGCTGGGAGTGATAGGCACCCACCCCTCCTGCGTCTGGGCACTGCTGGGAATGATAGGCACACACCCCTCCTGTGTCTGGGCACTGCTGGGGGGACTCTACACCCACCCCTCCTGCGTCTGGGCACTGCTGGGAGGACTCTGCACCCACCCCTCCTGTGTCTGGGCACTGCTGGGAATGATAGGCACCCACCCCTCCTGTGTCTGGGCACTGCTGGGGGACTCTACACCCACCCCTCTTGTGTCTGGGCACTGCTGGGAGTGATAGGCACCCACCCCTCCTGCGTCTGGGCACCGCTGGGAATGATAGGCACACACCCCTCCTGTGTCTGGGCACTGCTGGGGGGACTCTACACCAACCCCTCCTGCGTCTGGGCACTGCTGGGAGGACTCTGCACCCACCCCTCCTGTGTCTGGGCACTGCTGGGAATGATAGGCACACACCCCTCCAGTGTCTGGGCACTGCTGGGGGGACTCTACACCCACCCCTCCTGTGTCTGGGCACTGCTGGGAGGACTCTGCACCCACCCCTCCTGTGTCTGGGCACTGCTGGGAATGATAGGCACCCACCCCTCCTGTGTCTGGGCACTGCTGGGGGGACTCTACACCCACCCCTCCTGTGTCTGGGCACTGCTGGGAGTGATAGGCACCCACCCCTCCTGCATCTGGGCACTGCTGGGAATGATAGGCACACACCCCTCCTGTGTCTGGGCACTGCTAGGGGGACTCTACACCCACCCCTCCTGCGTCTGGGCACTGCTGGGAGGACTCTGCACCCACCCCTCCTGTGTCTGGGCACTGCTGGGAATGATAGGCACCCACCCCTCCTGTGTCTGGGCACTGCTGGGGGGACTCTACACCCACCCCTTCTGTGTCTGGGCACTGCTGGGAGTGATAGGCACCCACCCCTCCTGCGTCTGGGCACTGCTGGGAATGATAGGCACACACCCCTCCTGTGTCTGGGCACTGCTGGGGGGACTCTACACCCACCCCTCCTGCGTCTGGGCACTGCTGGGAGGACTCTGCACACACCCCTCCTGTGTCTGGGCACTGCTGGGAGGACTCTGCACACACCCCTCCTGCGTCTGGGCACTGCAGGGAATGATAGGCACACACCCCTCCTGTGTCTGGGTACTGCTGGGGGGGACTCTACACCCACCCCTCCTGCGTCTGGGCACTGCTGGGAGGACTCTACACACACCCCTCCTGTGTCTGGGCACTGCTGGGAGGACTCTGCACACACCCCTCCTGCGTCTGGGCACTGCTGGGAGGACTCTGCACACACCCCTCCTGTGTCTGGGCACTGCTGGGGGGACTCTGCACCCACCCCTCCTGCGTCTGGGCACTGCTTGGGGGACTCTGCACACACCCCTCCTGTGTCTGGGCACTGCTGGGAGTGATAGGCACACACCCCTCCTGTGTCTGGGCACTGCTGGGGGGACTCTGCACACACCCCTCCTGCGTCTGGGCACTGCTGGGAGGACTCTGCACCCACCCCTCCTGCGTCTGGGCACTGCTGGGAGGACTCTGCACACACCCCTCCTGAGTCTGGGCACTGCTGGGAGTGATAGGCACCCACCCCTCCTGTGTCTGGGCACTGCTGGGGGGACTCTACACCCACCCCTCCTGTGTCTGGGCACTGCTGGGAGTGATAGGCACCCACCCCTCCTGCGTCTGGGCACTGCTGGGAATGATAGGCACACACCCATCCTGTGTCTGGGCACTGCTGGGGTGACTCTACACCCAACCCTCCTGCATCTGGGCACTGCTGGGAGGACTCTGCACACACCCCTCCTGTGTCTGGGCACTGCTGGGAGGACTCTGCACACACCCCTCCTACGTCTGGGCACTGCTGGGAATGATAGGCACACACCCCTCCTGTGTCTGGGCACTGCTGGGGGACTCTACACCCACCCCTCCTGTGTCTGGGCACTGCTGTGGGGACTCTGCACCCACCCCTCCTGTGTCTGGGCACTGCTGAGGGGACTACGCACCCACCCCTCCTATGTCTGGGCACTGCTGGGAGTGATAGGCACCCACCCCTCCTGCGTCTGGGCACTGCTGGGAATAATAGGCACACACACCTCCTGTGTCTGGGCACTGCTGGGGGGGACTCTACACCCACGCCTCCTGTGTATGGGCACTGCTGTGGGGACTCTGCACCCACCCCTCCTGTGTTTGGGCACTGCTGGGGTGACTCTGCACCCAACCCTCCTTTGTCTGGGCACTGCTGGGAGTGATAGGCACCCACCCCTCTTGCGTCTGGGCACTGCTGGGAATGATAGGCACACACCCCTCCTGTGTCTGGGCACTGCTGGGGGGACTCTGCACCCACCCCTCCTGCGTCTGGGCACTGCTGGGAGGACTCTGCACCCACCCCTCCTGTGTCTGGGCACTGCTGGGAATGATAGGCACCCACCCCTCCTGTGTCTGGGCACTGCTGGGGGGACTCTACACCCACCCCTCTTGTGTCTGGGCACTGCTGGGAGTGATAGGCACCCACCCCTCCTGCGTCTGGGCACTGCTGGGAATGAGAGGCACACACCCCTCCTGTGTCTGGGCACTGCTGGGGGGACTCTACACCCACCCCTCCCGCGTCTGGGCACTGCTGGGAGGACTCTGCACCCACCCCTCCTGTGTCTGGGCACTGCTGGGAATGATAGGCACCCACCCCTCCTGTATCTGGGCACTGCTGGGGGGACTCTACACCCACCCCTCCTGTGTCTGGGCACTGCTGGGAGTGATAGGCACCCACCCCTCCTGCGTCTGGGCACTGCTGGGAATGATAGGCACACACCCCTCCTGTGTCTGGGCACTGCTGGGGGGACTCTACACCCACCCCTCCTGCGTCTGGGCACTGCTGGGAGGACTCTGCACCCACCCCTCCTGTGTCTGGGCACTGCTGGGAATGATAGGCACCCACCCCTCCTGTGTCTGGGCACTGCTGGGGGGACTCTACACCCACCCCTTCTGTGTCTGGGCACTGCTGGGAGTGATAGGCACCCACCCCTCCTGCGTCTGGGCACTGCTGGGAATGATAGGCACACACCCCTCCTGTGTCTGGGCACTGCTGGGGGGACTCTACACCCACCCCTCCTGCGTCTGGGCACTGCTGGGAGGACTCTGCACACACCCCTCCTGTGTCTGGGCACTGCTGGGAGGACTCTGCACACACCCCTCCTGCGTCTGGGCACTGCTGAGAATGATAGGCACACACCCCTCCTGTGTCTGGGCACTGCTGGGGGACTCTACACCCACCCCTCCTGCATCTGGGCACTGCTGGGGGGACTCTGCACACACCCCTCCTGTGTCTGGGCACTGCTGGGAGTGATAGGCACACACCCCTCCTGTGTCTGGGCACTGCTGGGGGGACTCTGCACACACCCCTCCTGCATCTGGGCACTGCTGGGAGGACTCTGCACCCACCCCTCCTGCGTCTGGGCACTGCTGGGAGGACTCTGCACACACCCCTCCTGTGTCTGGGCACTGCTGGGAGTGATAGGCACCCACCCCTCCTGTGTCTGGGCACTGCTGGGGGGACTCTACACCCACCCCTCCTGTGTCTGGGCACTGCTGGGAGTGATAGGCACCCACCCCTCCTGCGTCTGGGCACTGCTTGGAATGATAGGCACACACCCATCCTGTGTCTGGGCACTGCTGGGGGGACTCTACACCCACCCCTCCTGAGTCTGGGCACTGTTGGGAGGACTCTGCACACACCCCTCCTGTGTCTGGGCACTGCTGGGAGGACTCTGCACACACCCCTCCTACGTCTGGGCACTGCTGGGAATGATAGGCACACACCCCTCCTGTGTCTGGGCACTGCTGGGGGACTCTACACCCACCCCTCCTGTGTCTGGGCACTGCTGTGGGGACTCTGCACCCACCCCTCCTGTGTCTGGGCACTGCTGGGGGGACTCTGCACCCACCCCTCCTATGTCTGGGCACTGCTGGGAGTGATAGGCACCCACCCCTCCTGCGCCTGGGCACTGAGGGATTGATAGGCACACACCCCTCCTGTGTCTGGGAACTGCTGGGGGGACTCTACACCCACCCCTCCTGTGTCTGGGCACTGCTGTGGGGACTCTGCACCCACCCCTCCTGTGTCTGGGCACTGCTGGGGTGACTCTGCACCCACCCCTCCTATGTCTGGGCACTGCTGGGAGTGATAGGCACCCACCACTCCTGCGTCTGGGCACTTCTGGGAATGATAGGCACACACCCCTCCTGTGTCTGGGAACTGCTGGGGGGACTCTACACCCACCCCTCCTGCGTCTGGGCACTGCTGGGAGGACTCTGCACCCACCCCTCCTGTGTCTGGGCACTGCTGGGAATGATAGGCACCCACCCCTCCTGTGTCTGTGCACTGCTAGGGGGACTCTACACCCACCTCTCTTGTGTCTGGGCACTGCTGGGAGTGATAGGCACCCACCCCTCCTGCGTCTGGGCACTGCTGGGAATGATAGGCACACACCCCTCCTGTGTCTGGGCACTGCTGGGGGGACTCTACACCCACCCCTCCTGCGTCTGGGCACTGCTGGGAGGACTCTACACCCACCCCTCCTGCGTCTGGGCACTGCTGGGGGGACTCTGCACACACCCCTCCTGTGTCTGGGCACTGCTGAGAGTGATAGGCACACACCCCTCCTGTGTCTGGGCACTGCTGGGGGGACTCTGCACACACCCCTCCTACGTCTGGGCACTGCTGGGAGGACTCTGCACCCACCCCTCCTGCATCTGGGCACTGCTGGGAGGACTCTGCACACACCCCTCCTGTGTCTGGGCACTGCTGGGAGTGATAGGCACCCACCCCTCCTGTGTCTGGGCACTGCTGGGGGGACTCTACACCCACCCCTCCTGTGTCTGGGCACTGCTGGGAGTGATAGGCACCCACCCCTCCTGCGTCTGGGCACTGCTTGGAATGATAGGCACACACCCATCCTGTGTCTGGGCACTGCTGGGGGGACTCTACACCCACCCCTCCTGAGTCTGGGCACTGCTGGGAGGACTCTGCACACACCCCTCCTGTTTCTGGGCACTGCTGGGAGGACTCTGCACACACCCCTCCTACGTCTGGGCACTGCTGGGAATGATAGGCACACACCCCTCCTGTGTCTGGGCACTGCTGGGGGACTATACACCCACCCCTCCTGTGTCTGGGCACTGCTGTGGGGACTCTGCACCCACCCCTCCTGTGTCTGGGCACTGCTGGGGGGACTCTGCACCCACCCCTCCTATGTCTGGGCACTGCTGGGAGTGATAGGCACCCACCCCTCCTGCGTCTGGGCACTGCTGGGAATGATAGGCACACGCCCCTCCTGTGTCTGGGCATTGCTGGGGGGACTCTACACCCACCCCTCCTGTGTCTGGGCACTGCTGTGGGGACTCTGCACCCACCCCTCCTGTGTCTGGGCACTGCTGGGGTGACTCTGCACCCACCCCTCCTATGTCTGGGCACTGCTGGGAGTGATAGGCACCCACCACTCCTGCGTCTGGGCACTGCTGGGAATGATAGGTACACACCCCTCCTGTGTCTGGGCACTGCTGGGGGGACTCTACACCCACCCCTCCTGCGTCTGGACACTGCTGGGAGGACTCTGCACCCACCCCTCCTCTGTCTGGGCACTGCTGGGAATGATAGGCAGCCACCCCTCCTGTGTCTGGGCACTGCTGGGGGGACTCTACACCCACCTCTCTTGTGTCTGGGCACTGCTGTGAGTGATAGGCACCCACCCCTCCTGCGTCTGGGCACTGCTGGGAATGATAGGCACACACCCCTCCTGTGTCTGGGCACTGCAGGGGGGACTCTACACCCACCCCTCCTGCGTCTGGGCACTGCTGGGAGGACTCTGCACCCACCCCTCCTGTGTCTGGGCACTGCTGGGAATGATAGGCACCCACCCCTCCTGTGTCTGGGCACTGCTGGGGGGACTCTACACCCACCCCTCCTGTGTCTGGGCACTGCTGGGAGTGATAGGCACCCACCCCTCCTACGTCTGGGCACTGCTGGGAATTATAGGCACACACCCCTCCTGTGTCTGGGCACCGTGGGGGGACTCTACACCCACCCCTCCTGCGTCTGGGCACTGCTGGGAGGACTCTGCACCCACCCCTCTGGTGTCTGGGCACTGCTGGGAATGATAGGCACCCACCCCTCCTGTGTCTGGGCACTGCTGGGGGGACTCTACACCCACCCCTTCTGTGTCTGGGCACTGCTGGGAGTGATAGGCACCCACCCCTCCTGCGTCTGGGCACTGCTGGGAATGATAGGCACACACCCCTCTGGTGTCTGGGCACTGCTGGGGGGACTCTACACCCACCCCTCCTGCGTCTGGGCACTGCTGGGAGGACTCTGCACACACCCCTCCTGTGTCTGGGCACTGCTGGGAATGATAGGCACCCACCCCTCCTGTGTCTGGGCACTGCTGGGGGGACTCTACACCCACCCCTTCTGTGTCTGGGCACTGCTGGGAGTGATAGGCACCCACCCCTCCTGCATCTGGGCACTGCTGGGAACGATAGGCACACACCCCTCCTGTGTCTGGGCACTGCTGGGGGGACTCTACACCCACCCCTCCTGCGTCTGGGCACTGCTGGGAGGACTCTGCACACACCCCTCCTGTGTCTGGGCACTGCTGGGAGGACTCTGCACACACCCCTCCTGCATCTGGGCACTGCTGGGAATGATAGGCACACACCCCTCCTGTGTCTGGGCACTGCTGGGAGGACTCTACACCCACCCCTCCTGCGTCTGGGCACTGCTGGGGGGACTCTGCACACACCCCTCCTGTGTCTGGGCACTGCTGGGAGTGATAGGCACACACCCCTCCTGTGTCTGGGCACTGCTGGGGGGACTCTGCACACACCCCTCCTGCATCTGGGCACTGCTGGGAGGACTCTGCACCCACCCCTCCTGCGTCTGGGCACTGCTGGGAGGACTCTGCACACACCCCTCCTGTGTCTGGGCACTGCTGGGAGTGATAGGCACCCACCCCTCCTGTGTCTGGGCACTGCTGGGGGGACTCTGCACACACCCCTCCTGCGTCTGGGCACTGCTGGGAGGACTCTGCACCCACCCCTCCTGCGTCTGGGCACTGCTGGGAGGACTCTGCACACACCCCTCCTGTGTCTGGGCACTGCTGGGAGTGATAGGCACCCACCCCTCCTGTGTCTGGGCACTGCTGGGGGGACTCTACACCCACCCCTCCTGCGTCTGGGCACTGCTGGGAGGACTCTGCACCCACCCCTCCTGTGTCTGGGCACTGCTGGGAATGATAGGCACCCACCCCTCCTGTGTCTGGGCACTGCTGGGGGGACTCTACACCCACCCCTTCTGTGTCTGGGCACTGCTGGGAGTGATAGGCACCCACCCCTCCTGCGTCTGGGCACTGCTGGGAATGATAGGCACACACCCCTCCTGTGTCTGGGCACTGCTGGGGGGACTCTACACCCACCCCTCCTGCGTCTGGGCACTGCTGGGAGGACTCTGCACACACCCCTCCTGTGTCTGGGCACTGCTGGGAGGACTCTGCACACACCCCTCCTGCGTCTGGGCACTGCTGAGAATGATAGGCACACACCCCTCCTGTGTCTGGGCACTGCTGGGGGACTCTACACCCACCCCTCCTGCATCTGGGCACTGCTGGGGGGACTCTGCACACACCCCTCCTGTGTCTGGGCACTGCTGGGAGTGATAGGCACACACCCCTCCTGTGTCTGGGCACTGCTGGGGGGACTCTGCACACACCCCTCCTGCATCTGGGCACTGCTGGGAGGACTCTGCACCCACCCCTCCTGCGTCTGGGCACTGCTGGGAGGACTCTGCACACACCCCTCCTGTGTCTGGGCACTGCTGGGAGTGATAGGCACCCACCCCTCCTGTGTCTGGGCACTGCTGGGGGGACTCTACACCCACCCCTCCTGTGTCTGGGCACTGCTGGGAGTGATAGGCACCCACCCCTCCTGCGTCTGGGCACTGCTTGGAATGATAGGCACACACCCATCCTGTGTCTGGGCACTGCTGGGGGGACTCTACACCCACCCCTCCTGAGTCTGGGCACTGTTGGGAGGACTCTGCACACACCCCTCCTGTGTCTGGGCACTGCTGGGAGGACTCTGCACACACCCCTCCTACGTCTGGGCACTGCTGGGAATGATAGGCACACACCCCTCCTGTGTCTGGGCACTGCTGGGGGACTCTACACCCACCCCTCCTGTGTCTGGGCACTGCTGTGGGGACTCTGCACCCACCCCTCCTGTGTCTGGGCACTGCTGGGGGGACTCTGCACCCACCCCTCCTATGTCTGGGCACTGCTGGGAGTGATAGGCACCCACCCCTCCTGCGCCTGGGCACTGAGGGAATGATAGGCACACACCCCTCCTGTGTCTGGGAACTGCTGGGGGGACTCTACACCCACCCCTCCTGTGTCTGGGCACTGCTGTGGGGACTCTGCACCCACCCCTCCTGTGTCTGGGCACTGCTGGGGTGACTCTGCACCCACCCCTCCTATGTCTGGGCACTGCTGGGAGTGATAGGCACCCACCACTCCTGCGTCTGGGCACTGCTGGGAATGATAGGCACACACCCCTCCTGTGTCTGGGAACTGCTGGGGGGACTCTACACCCACCCCTCCTGCGTCTGGGCACTGCTGGGAGGACTCTGCACCCACCCCTCCTGTGTCTGGGCACTGCTGGGAATGATAGGCACCCACCCCTCCTGTGTCTGGGCACTGCTAGGGGGACTCTACACCCACCTCTCTTGTGTCTGGGCACTGCTGGGAGTGATAGGCACCCACCCCTCCTGCGTCTGGGCACTGCTGGGAATGATAGGCACACACCCCTCCTGTGTCTGGGCACTGCTGGGGGGACTCTACACCCACCCCTCCTGCGTCTGGGCACTGCTGGGAGGACTCTACACCCACCCCTCCTGCGTCTGGGCACTGCTGGGGGGACTCTGCACACACCCCTCCTGTGTCTGGGCACTGCTGAGAGTGATAGGCACACACCCCTCCTGTGTCTGGGCACTGCTGGGGGGACTCTGCACACACCCCTCC
The DNA here is from genome assembly GCF_964204655.1 of Triturus cristatus. NCBI lineage: Eukaryota > Metazoa > Chordata > Amphibia > Caudata > Salamandridae > Triturus > Triturus cristatus. The sequence continues at coordinate 1,267,892,854 of NC_140579.1, read as the reverse complement.
TACGTCTGCGCACTGCTGGGAGGACTCTGCACCCACCCCTCCTGCATCTGGGCACTGCAGGGAGGACTCTGCACACACCCCTCCTGTGTCTGGGCACTGCTGGGAGTGATAGGCACCCACCCCTCCTGTGTCTGGGCACTGCTGGGGGGACTCTACACCCACCCCTCCTGTGTCTGGGCACTGCTGGGAGTGATAGGCACCCACCCCTCCTGCGTCTGGGCACTGCTTGGAATGATAGGCACACACCCATCCTGTGTCTGGGCACTGCTGGGGGGACTCTACACCCACCCCTCCTGAGTCTGGGCACTGCTGGGAGGACTCTGCACACACCCCTCCTGTTTCTGGGCACTGCTGGGAGGACTCTGCACACACCCCTCCTACGTCTGGGCACTGCTGGGAATGATAGGCACACACCCCTCCTGTGTCTGGGCACTGCTGGGGGACTATACACCCACCCCTCCTGTGTCTGGGCACTGCTGTGGGGACTCTGCACCCACCCCTCCTGTGTCTGGGCACTGCTGGGGGGACTCTGCACCCACCCCTCCTATGTCTGGGCACTGCTGGGAGTGATAGGCACCCACCCCTCCTGCGTCTGGGCACTGCTGGGAATGATAGGCACACACCCCTCCTGTGTCTGGGCATTGCTGGGGGGACTCTACACCCACCCCTCCTGTGTCTGGGCACTGCTGTGGGGACTCTGCACCCACCCCTCCTGTGTCTGGGCACTGCTGGGGTGACTCTGCACCCACCCCTCCTATGTCTGGGCACTGCTGGGAGTGATAGGCACCCACCACTCCTGCGTCTGGGCACTGCTGGGAATGATAGGTACACACCCCTCCTGTGTCTGGGCACTGCTGGGGGGACTCTACACCCACCCCTCCTGCGTCTGGACACTGCTGGGAGGACTCTGCACCCACCCCTCCTGTGTCTGGGCACTGCTGGGAATGATAGGCACCCACCCCTCCTGTGTCTGGGCACTGCTGGGGGGACTCTACACCCACCTCTCTTGTGTCTGGGCACTGCTGTGAGTGATAGGCACCCACCCCTCCTGCGTCTGGGCACTGCTGGGAATGATAGGCACACACCCCTCCTGTGTCTGGGCACTGCAGGGGGGACTCTACACCCACCCCTCCTGCGTCTGGGCACTGCTGGGAGGACTCTGCACCCACCCCTCCTGTGTCTGGGCACTGCTGGGAATGATAGGCACCCACCCCTCCTGTGTCTGGGCACTGCTGGGGGGACTCTACACCCACCCCTCCTGTGTCTGGGCACTGCTGGGAGTGATAGGCACCCACCCCTCCTACGTCTGGGCACTGCTGGGAATTATAGGCACACACCCCTCCTGTGTCTGGGCACCGTGGGGGGACTCTACACCCACCCCTCCTGCGTCTGGGCACTGCTGGGAGGACTCTGCACCCACCCCTCTGGTGTCTGGGCACTGCTGGGAATGATAGGCACCCACCCCTCCTGTGTCTGGGCACTGCTGGGGGGACTCTACACCCACCCCTTCTGTGTCTGGGCACTGCTGGGAGTGATAGGCACCCACCCCTCCTGCGTCTGGGCACTGCTGGGAATGATAGGCACACACCCCTCTGGTGTCTGGGCACTGCTGGGGGGACTCTACACCCACCCCTCCTGCGTCTGGGCACTGCTGGGAGGACTCTGCACACACCCCTCCTGTGTCTGGGCACTGCTGGGAATGATAGGCACCCACCCCTCCTGTGTCTGGGCACTGCTGGGGGGACTCTACACCCACCCCTTCTGTGTCTGGGCACTGCTGGGAGTGATAGGCACCCACCCCTCCTGCATCTGGGCACTGCTGGGAACGATAGGCACACACCCCTCCTGTGTCTGGGCACTGCTGGGGGGACTCTACACCCACCCCTCCTGCGTCTGGGCACTGCTGGGAGGACTCTGCACACACCCCTCCTGTGTCTGGGCACTGCTGGGAGGACTCTGCACACACCCCTCCTGCATCTGGGCACTGCTGGGAATGATAGGCACACACCCCTCCTGTGTCTGGGCACTGCTGGGAGGACTCTACACCCACCCCTCCTGCGTCTGGGCACTGCTGGGGGGACTCTGCACACACCCCTCCTGTGTCTGGGCACTGCTGGGAGTGATAGGCACACACCCCTCCTGTGTCTGGGCACTGCTGGGGGGACTCTGCACACACCCCTCCTGCATCTGGGCACTGCTGGGAGGACTCTGCACCCACCCCTCCTACGTCTGGGCACTGCTGGGAGGACTCTGCACACACCCCTCCTGTGTCTGGGCACTGCTGGGAGTGATAGGCACCCACCCCTCCTGTGTCTGGGCACTGCTGGGGGGACTCTACACCCACCCCTCCTGTGTCTGGGCACTGCTGGGAGTGATAGGCACCCACCCCTCCTGCGTCTGGGCACTGCTGAGAATGATAGGCACAAACCAATCCTGTGTCTGGGCACTGCTGGGGGGACTCTACACCCACCCCTCCTGCATCTGGGCACTGCTGGGAGGACTCTGCACACACCCCTCCTGTGTCTGGGCACTGCTGGGAGGACTCTGCACACCCCTCCTGTGTCTGGGCACTGCTGGGAGTGATAGGCACACACCCCTCCTGTGTCTGGGCACTGCTGGGGGGACTCTGCACACACCCCTCCTGCATCTGGGCACTGCTGGGAGGACTCTGCACCCACCCCTCCTGCGTCTGGGCACTGCTGGGAGGACTCTGCACACACCCCTCCTGTGTCTGGGCACTGCTGGGAGTGATAGGCACCCACCTCTCCTGTGTCTGGGCACTGCTGGGGAGACTCTACACCCACCCCTCCTGTATCTGGGCACTGCTGGGAGTGATAGGCACCCACCCCTCCTGGGTCTGGGCACTGCTGGGAATGATAGGCACACACCCATCCTGTGTCTGGGCACTGCTGGGGGGACTCTACACCCACCCCTCCTGCGTCTGGGCACTGCTGGGAGGACTCTGCACACACCCCTCCTGTGTCTGGGCACTGCTGGGAGGACTCTGCACACACCCCTCCTGCGTCTGGGCACTGCTGGGAATGATAGGCACACACCCCTCCTGTGTCTGGGCACTGCTGGGGGGACTCTACACCCACCCCTCCTGTGTCTGGGCACTGCTGTGGGGACTCTGCACCCACCCCTTTTGTGTCTGGGCACTGCTGGGGGGACTCTGCACCCACCCCACCTATGTCTGGGCACTGCTGGGAGTGATAGGCACCCACCCCTCCTTCGTCTGGGCACTGCTGGGAATGATAGGCACACACCCCTCCTGTGTCTGGGCACTGCTGGGGGACTCTACACCCACCCCTCCTGTGTCTGGGCACTGCTGTGGGGACTCTGCACCCACCCCTCCTGTGTCTGGGCACTGCTGGGTGACTCTGCACCGACCCCTCCTATGTCTGGGCACTGCTGGGAGTGATAGGCACCCACCCCTCCTGCGTCTGGGCACTGCTGGGAATGATAGGCACCCACCCCTCCTGTGTCTGGGCACTGCTGGGGGGACTCTACACCCACCCCTCCTGCGTCTGGGCACTGCTGGGAGGACTCTGCACACACCCCTCCTGTGTCTGGGCACTGCTGGGAGGACTCTGCACACACCCCTCCTGCATCTGGGCACTGCTGGGAATGATAGGCACACACCCCTCCTGTGTCTGGGCACTGCTGGGAGGACTCTACACCCACCCCTCCTGCGTCTGGGCACTGCTGGGGGGACTCTGCACACACCCCTCCTGTGTCTGGGCACTGCTGGGAGTGATAGGCACACACCCCTCCTGTGTCTGGGCACTGCTGGGGGGACTCTGCACACACCCCTCCTGCGTCTGGGCACTGCTGGGAGGACTCTGCACCCACCCCTCCTACGTCTGGGCACTGCTGGGAGGACTCTGCACACACCCCTCCTGTGTCTGGGCACTGCTGGGAGTGATAGGCACCCACCCCTCCTGTGTCTGGGCACTGCTGGGGGGACTCTACACCCACCCCTCCTGTGTCTGGGCACTGCTGGGAGTGATAGGCACCCACCCCTCCTGCGTCTGGGCACTGCTGAGAATGATAGGCACAAACCAATCCTGTGTCTGGGCACTGCTGGGGGGACTCTACACCCACCCCTCCTGCATCTGGGCACTGCTGGGAGGACTCTGCACACACCCCTCCTGTGTCTGGGCACTGCTGGGAGGACTCTGCACACCCCTCCTGTGTCTGGGCACTGCTGGGAGTGATAGGCACACACCCCTCCTGTGTCTGGGCACTGCTGGGGGGACTCTGCACACACCCCTCCTGCATCTGGGCACTGCTGGGAGGACTCTTCACCCACCCCTCCTGCGTCTGGGCACTGCTGGGAGGACTCTGCACACACCCCTCCTGTGTCTGGGCACTGCTGGGAGTGATAGGCACCCACCTCTCCTGTGTCTGGGCACTGCTGGGGAGACTCTACACCCACCCCTCCTGTATCTGGGCACTGCTGGGAGTGATAGGCACCCACCCCTCCTGGGTCTGGGCACTGCTGGGAATGATAGGCACACACCCATCCTGTGTCTGGGCACTGCTGGGGGGACTCTACACCCACCCCTCCTGCGTCTGGGCACTGCTGGGAGGACTCTGCACACACCCCTCCTGTGTCTGGGCACTGCTGGGAGGACTCTGCACACACCCCTCCTGCGTCTGGGCACTGCTGGGAATGATAGGCACACACCCCTCCTGTGTCTGGGCACTGCTGGGGGGACTCTACACCCACCCCTCCTGTGTCTGGGCACTGCTGTGGGGACTCTGCACCCACCCCTTTTGTGTCTGGGCACTGCTGGGGGGACTCTGCACCCACCCCACCTATGTCTGGGCACTGCTGGGAGTGATAGGCACCCACCCCTCCTTCGTCTGGGCACTGCTGGGAATGATAGGCACACACCCCTCCTGTGTCTGGGCACTGCTGGGGGACTCTACACCCACCCCTCCTGTGTCTGGGCACTGCTGTGGGGACTCTGCACCCACCCCTCCTGTGTCTGGGCACTGCTGGGTGACTCTGCACCCACCCCTCCTATGTCTGGGCACTGCTGGGAGTGATAGGCACCCACCCCTCCTGCGTCTGGGCACTGCTGGGAATGATAGGCACCCACCCCTCCTGTGTCAGGGCACTGCTGGGGGGACTCTACACCCACCCCTCTTGTGTCTGGGCACTGCTGGGAGTGATAGGCACCCACCCCTCCTGCATCTGGGCACTGCTGGGAATGATAGGCACACACCCCTCCAGTGTCTGGGCACTGCTGGGGGGACTCTACAGCCACCCCTCCTGCGTCTGGGCACTGCTGGGAGGACTCTGCACCCACCCCTCCTGTGTCTGGGCACTGCTGGGAATGATAGGCACCCACCCCTCCTGTGTCTGGGCACTGCTGGGGGGACTCTACACCCACCCCTCCTGTGTCTGGGCACTGCTGGGAGTGATAGGCACCCACCCCTCCTGCATCTGGACACTGCTGGGAATGATAGGCACACACCCCTCCTGTGTCTGGGCACTGCTGGGGGGACTCTACACCCACCCCTCCTGCGTCTGGGCACTGCTGGGAGGACTCTGCACCCACCCCTCCTGTGTCTGGGCACTGCTGGGAATGATAGGCACCCACCCCTCCTGTGTCTGGGCACTGCTGGGGGGACTCTACACCCACCCCTTCTGTGTCTGGGCACTGCTGGGAGTGATAGGCACCCACCCCTCCTGCGTCTGGGCACTGCTGGGAATGATAGGCACTGTTAGACGGACCGGGAGGGTCGGCCGAGGACAAGGGGAGAGGTCTCCGGGGAGAGCCGTCTCCAGCGATCGTACAGACGAATAACTTCCCCCCCACAGAGGTACACCACACAATGATAAGGTTTAAAGTTCTTTATAAGCAATCTTTAGGTACAATAGAATGGTACAAGGAGGTCAGGACTCAGGGGTCCCCTCGATTCTAGTCTCTTGGTTGGGAAAGGGGGTAGCGGGACAGTCTTGTTACCAATCAGGTAGATGCGATGGTATGATGGATAGCTCACAATCCTCGAGCTCGGCGTTCGAGATGGACGGACCGCGGCAGCGCCAGCAGGTCCCGGTGAAGGTGGTAGTTACAACGGTCTGCGGCAGCCCCAGCAGGTCCCGGCGAGGATATTAGCTACAACGGTCCGCGCCAGCAGGTCCCGACGAGGATGGTAGTTACAACGGTCCGCGGCAGCGCCAGCAGGTCCCGACGAGGATGGTAGTTACAACGGTCCGCGGCAGCACCAGCAGGTCCCGACGAGGATGGTAGTTACAACGGTCCGCGGCAGCGCCAGCAGGTCCCGACGAGGACGAAGGATGCATAAGGTTGCGGCAGCGCCAGCAGGCAGGATGATAGTTCACAAGGCAGGACTACGGCAGCGCCAGTAGTCCGTCAAGGATGAGTTCTTCACGGTGTCTCTCGACTCCAGGATACAACTGCCTTCCTGCTCAGGAGCTGCCCCAGTTATAGGTCTGGCGCCCTTTGATGTCCGGACCCTCGCACTTGGAGGTCGGGAGGTCCGGGATGAGGGAGTCCAGACACCCAGCAGGGGGGTGGAGCCAGCGCCCGGGGGAGCTGGGGGCGATCGGCACCTGGCGGGGGAGAGCCATCGACACTTCTTTCTCCCATTGACCTGCCAAGTGGTCCGTTCACCTCCTGGGTGGATGGTGGTGCCGGGATGTCGGGGCCTGGCCAGGCCCAGGGTTAGGGTCGAGCTGAGGCCATGCGGCCTCGTGGTGCAGTGTCCAAGATGGCAGCCGGGCCGGGCGAGGGAGCCGGTAGTGGTTCGGCCCCATGAGACAGAGATGTCCGGGGGCAGGAATCCCGTCTTGGGACGGGGTGCGGGTCGCTTCTGTGGGTAACACCTGGGGGGGCCGGGGCTCGGGCCCTGTCATGCGGGGAGGGAGCAAGCTCTTCATGTGGCCTGTCCAACATGCGTCCCCCCCAGCTGAAGGCGGGGAGAGTCACCCATCCTCTTGGGGATTCTCCTCGTCGAGGCGGAAAAAGCGTGACAGGCCATCCGCGTTGGCGTGGTCTTGGCCCGGTCGGTGTTCCACAGTGAAGTCCATCCCCTGCAGGGAGATGGACCAACGCAATAGTTTGGGGTTTTCCCCCCGCATCTGCATTAGCCATTGCAGGGGCCGATGATCTGTTTGCACCCGGAAGTGGGTACCGAAGAGATAGGGCCGGAGCTTTTTGAGGGCCCACACCACTGCGAAGGCCTCCCTCTCGATGGTGCTCCAGCGCTGTTCTCGGGCCAGGAGGCGTCTGCTGATGAAGGCCACTGGTTGGTCAAGTCCCTCGGAGTTCAACTGGGAGAGGACCGCCCCGATGCCATGGTCGGAGGCATCTGTTTGTACGATGAATTCCCGACTGTAGTCGGGGGCCTGGAGCACAGGGGCAGTGCACATGGCGGCTTTCAGCTTCTCGAAGGCCGCTTGACAGTCTGGGGTCCAGTTGACCTTCTTCGGGTGGTTTTTGGATGTGAGTCCCGTGAGGGGCCCCACAATGCTGCCATAGTCCCTCACGAACCGCCGGTAGTAGCCGGTGAGCCCCAAGAAGGCTCGGACCTCGGTCTGCGTGACTGGAGGCTGCCAGGACTGGATGGCAGCGATCTTGAGTTGTAGAGGGGCCACCAGACCGCTTCCCACCTGGTGTCCGAGATAGGTCACGGACCCCTGACCAATTTGGCACTTGCCGGCCTTGATTGTAAGGCCGGCTCGTTGGAGGGCCTGCAGGACCTCTCGGAGGTGGTGGAGGTGGTCGGACCAGTGGCGGCTGTACACAGCGATATCGTCCAGGTAGGCGGCGCTGAACTCCTCGAGTCCCGCCAAGACCTGGTTCACTAGTCGCTGAAAAGTAGCTGGGGCATTCTTCATGCCGAATGGCATGACTTTGAAGTGGTAGTGGCCATCGGGGGTAGAAAAGGCGGATCGTTCTTGGGCCCGGGGTGTGAGACCGATCTGCCAGTAGCCCGCTGTCAGGTCGAAGATGCTGAGGTAGCGGGCAGCCCCCATGCGGTCGATCAGTTCATCCGCTCGGGGGATGGGATGAGCGTCAGTTCTGGTGACAGCATTCAAGCCCCGATAGTCGACGCAGAATCGGAGCTCAGGAGTGGTGCCGGGGGCAGCAGCTTTGGGGACCAGCACGACCGGGCTGGCCCAGGGGCTGTCCGAGGGCTCGATGACCCCGAGAGTGAGCATCTTTGATACCTCCTCTTGGATGCAGGCCCGTACCCGATCTGGTACGCGGTACGCCCGGTGTCTGATAGGGGGACTGTCCCCAGTGTCCACGTCATGCAAGCACCAGGGGGTGACCCCTGGGGTGAGGGAAAACAAGGTCGCAAACTGCAGCAGGAGGTCCCGGCAGCCTTGGCGCTGTTCCGGGGTGAGGGCATCTGAGAGTCGGACCCCGTCCACGGAACCATCTTTCTCACGAGTCTTCAGGAGATCAGGGAGAGGCTCGGAGTCTTCTTCCGCTCCACTGTCTGTAGCCATCAGGAGGCTGAGCTCCGAGCGCACAAAGTGGGGTTTGAGTCTGTTGGTGTGGAGGACCCGGAGGGGGTTCCGTGGAGATTCCACATCGATGAGATAGGTGACGGGGCTCTTGCGCTCGACCACTTTGAAGGGCCCCGTCCACTTGTCCTGCAAGGCACATGGCTCGGTGGGGGACATCACCCACACTTGTTGGCCAGGTTCGAATTTGATGGAGGAGGCATTTTGAGCGTACCATTTTTTCATGTCCTCCTGACTGGCCTCAAGGTTCGCTTTCGCCTTTTCTCTGAATCGCCTGGTCTGATTGCGTAGGGTCAGGAGGTACTTGAAGACGTCTGGAGGGGTCTTTAGGGGGGCCATCTCCCAACCTTCTTTGACTAGGCTGAGGGGCCCTCGCACAGGGTGCCCGTACAAGAGTTCGAAGGGGCTAAAGCCGAGGGACTTCTGGGGGACTTCTCGATATGCGAAGAGGAGGCACGGAAGTAGCACATCCCACTGGCGACGGAGGGGCTCTTCCAACCCCCCAATCATTCCCTTGAGCGTGCGGTTGAACCGCTCGACTAGTCCGTTTCCTTGAGGGTGATAGGGGGTCGTGAATCGGTAGGTGACCCCGCACTGTTGCCAGAGGGACTTCATATATTTCGAAATAAAGTTTGTGCCTCTGTCGCTGACGACTTCTCGGGGGAAGCCCACCCGGGAGAAGATCCCAATTAAGGCCCGGCCGACCACCGGGGCTGTTACAGTTCGCAGGGGCACAGCCTCGGGGTAGCGGGTGGCGTGGTCCACCAGTACCAGGATGAACCGATGTCCTTGTGCTGTACGGGGGTCCAGGGGCCCCACAATGTCTATTCCCACCCTCTCGAACGGGGTGGTGACAACTGGGAAGGGTTGCAGAGGTGCTTTGAGTTTGGGCCGCTCTTCCCGCTGGCCTGGCACGTGGGGCAGGACCGGCAGTGGTTGAGGACGTCGTTTCTCATCTTTGGCCAGAAAAAGTGGGTCACCAGGCGACTGTAGGTTTTGTCCTGGCCCAAGTGTCCAGCCAGAGGGACATCGTGGGCCAAATTTAACAGGAAGTCTCTAAAACGGAGGGGCACCACCAGCACTCGACTGGCCCCTAACTCTGCGATTCTCTGTTCACTGTACAATAGGTCGTTGTCCCAATAGATCCAATGGGCTCCGGTGGTGTCCCCTGCGCTCTGGGCGAGGGCTTGCTGGCGGAGTCCCTCGAGGGAGGGACAGGTCTTCTGTTCTTGACAGAACTGTTCCTGGGTGGGCCCCCCTTCTTGACGCCACTGAGCCAGGTCGGGAAGGTCCTGGGGCTGAGCGAGCCCTTCGGGGGTTTGCTCTGGGGGGTCGGTATGGTCGGTGTCCTCTACTGGAGCGATCGGGGGAGGAGGTGCTGGCCATTCTGGTTCTTCTGATCGGGGGATGGCCCGGGCGGCCATGGACCGGGTGGTTACGCACGCCCAGTCCGGGAGGCCCAACATCCCCAGGTGCTCTCTTCTTTCTACGGCGGCCCACGGGGAACTCTCAAGATCATTCCCCAGGAGACAGTCCACGGGGGCATCATCTCGGACCGTCACCTTCAACATGCCGGAGACTCCTCCCCATTCGAAGGGGACGCAGGCCATCCGACATAGACTCTCCGAGTTGTCGGCTGAACGGACGGGGCAGAGAATGTTCGGCAGGATCTGCTCTGGTTTTACCAGGTGACAGCGGACGGCCGTCACACTGGCCCCCGTGTCACGTAGTGCTTCGGCCCGGCGTCCATTAATGTTCACCCACTGACTATATTTCCTGGTGTTGGCGGGTAGGGGAGCCCGCGGGACCATGTCTCTTCCCCCTAGGCACGCTAGAACCATGGCGGCCGGTTCCCACTCTTGTCGTACCTGTTCGCATTCTTCCTGTTCTTCGGAGATATGTTCTCCCCCCAGGGCGGCGGCAGCTACCTGGCGGGGTCTCGGAGTTTGGTTCTGTGGACAGTTCGGGTCATTGGCGTAGTGGCCGACTCGCTGGCATCGGTGACACGTGACATTGGCTCGGAACCCCGGGCGCATCGGGGGGTTGCCCCGGCTGGCCGGGGGCGGGGTGCTGGCAGCGGGAGCGGCCGGGACGGTGTCTCATCCTCGTCCCTGACCTCCTCCTCCTCCTCGGGGACGGTGCTGACCTTGATTGTTCCGGTTCTGTTCGTGCGGCCCTCTCCGGCCTACTCGGGTGCTTTCCCACCGGTCAGCTTCGGCGGCGAGTTGCCGTGGGTCAGTCAATTTACTGTCGAGGAGGTGCTGCCTGAGCTCGATGAAGCAGTTGTTAGAGAGGTGCTCCCACACCATGAGATTAAAAAGTTGCTCGTAGGTCGTTACGTGGCTTCCCTTGATCCAACCCTCGAAGGCTCGGCTGAAATAGTTGACATATTCCACCCAAGTTGTACCCGGGATCCGGGTGCAGTCTCGGAACCTCTGGCGGTACATTTCGGGTGTGAGCCCATATCGGGTGAGGAGGGCAGCCTTCATGTGATCATAGGATGACATCAGATGGTCTGGGAGCTGTAACAGGGCATCGCGGCCTTCATTGACGAACCTCCCCCATAGACCGGCTCCCCAGTCCCTTCGATCGATCCGGTGGGAGGTCATGGCGATCTCGTAGGCCTTGAACCACTGTTGTATGTCGTCCTCTCGGACATACTCTCGAACGACATCCTTGGGGATGTGGACTTTCTTTTCTGTCGCTCCTGGGGTGCGCGGTTGCTCGGGCACCTCCAGTTCTTTGTTCTGCTTCCGTAGGTCTATTTCTGCCAGTTTGCGCTCGTGCTCGTACGCTAATCTCTTTTCTTCGAGCTCTCTCTGCCTCAGTTTTTCTTCCCGTTCTTCTCGGAGCCGCAGATGTTCTAGGTTCAGTTTTTGTTCGGCTAATTTTAGTTCACCGTCCATTTTGAGCCGTGCCATTTCTAACTCATGTATTCTGTTTTTTTCTCTCTCTTGGATCTCTTCCTGCGAGAGGCCCGTTCTTCGCTCCTCGGGAGCCGTGGTGTTCCTCTCTGATGCTGCAATGTTTTGGTCCGGGGGTCTGGCGGCCCCGGTTTCTGCCCACGACTCAATGGCGTGCTTGAAATCGTCTTTAGTACTCAGACCGGTGGTAGCAATGCCTAGTTCAATGCAGAATTGTTTCAACTCACGATGGCTGTACTCTTCCAATTTCTCCATTTGGAATTTCTCGGTGGATCCGCTCTCTTTGGTTGTCATTGTGGTTTCGTCGTGGGGTGAGTTACTCTCTGTACGATTACGCGTTGATTCGGATCGCGCCGCTGGCCACCAATGTTAGACGGACCGGGAGGGTCGGCCGAGGACAAGGGGAGAGGTCTCCGGGGAGAGCCGTCTCCAGCGATCGTACAGACGAATAACTTCCCCCCCACAGAGGTACACCACACAATGATAAGGTTTAACGTTCTTTATAAGCAATCTTTAGGTACGATAGGATGGTACAAGGAGGTCAGGACTCAGGGGTCCCCTCGATTCTAGTCTCTTGGTTGGGAAAGGGGGTAGCGGGACAGTCTTGTTACCAATCAGGTAGATGCGATGGTATGATAGATAGCTCACAATCCTCGAGCTCGGCGTTCGAGATGGACGGACCGCGGCAGCGCCAGCAGGTCCCGGTGAAGGTGGTAGTTACAACGGTCCGCGGCAGCGCCAGCAGGTCTCGGCGAGGATGGTAGCTACAATGGTCCGCGGCAGCGCCAGCAGGTCCCGACGAGGATGGTAGTTACAACGGTCCGCGGCAGCGCCAGCAGGTCCCGACGAGGATGGTAGTTACAACGGTCCGCGGCAGCGCCAGCAGGTCCCGACGAGGATGGTAGTTACAACGGTCCGCGGCAGCGCCAGCAGGTCCCGACGAGGACGAAGGATGCAGAAGGTTGCGGCAGCGCCAGCAGGCAGGATGATAGTTCACAAGGCAGGACTACGGCAGCGCCAGTAGTCCGTCAAGGATGAGTTCTTCACGGTGTCTCTCGACTCCAGGATACAACTGCCTTCCTGCTCTGGAGCTGCCCCAGTTATAGGTCTGGCGCCCTTTGATGTCCGGACCCTCGCACTTGGAGGTCGGGAGGTCCGGGATGAGGGAGTCCAGACACCCAGCAGGGGGGTGGAGCCAGCGCCCGGTGGAGCTGGGGGCGATCGGCACCTGGCGGGGGAGAGCCAACGACACTTCTTTCTCCCATTGACCTGCCAAGTGGTCCATTCACCTCCTGGGTGGATGGTGGTGCCGGGATGTCGGGGCCTGGCCAGGCCCAGGGTTAGGGTCGAGCTGAGGCCATGCGGCCTCATGGTGCAGTGTCCAAGATGGCGGCCGGGCCGGGCGAGGGAGCCGGTAGTGGTTCGGCCCCATGATACAGAGATGTCCGGGGGCAGGAATCCCGTCTTGGGACGGGGTGCGGGTCGCTTCTGTGGGTAACACCTGGGGGGCCGGGGCTCGGGCCCTGTCATGCGGGGAGGGAGCAAGCCCTTCATGTGGCCTGTCCAACAGGCACACACCCCTCCTGTGTCTGGGCACTGCTGGGGGGACTCTACACCCACCCCTCCTGCGTCTGGGCACTGCTGGGAGGACTCTGCACACACCCCTCCTGTGTCTGGGCACTGCTGGGAGGACTCTGCACACACCCCTCCTGCGTCTGGGCACTGCAGGGAATGATAGGCACACACCCCTCCTGTGTCTGGGTACTGCTGGGGGGACTCTACACCCACCCCTCCTGCGTCTGGGCACTGCTAGGAGGACTCTGCACCCACCCCTCCTGTGTCTGGGCACTGCTGGGAGGACTCTGCACACACCCCTCCTGCGTCTGGGCACTGCTGGGAGGACTCTGCACACACCCCTCCTGTGTCTGGGCACTGCTGGGGGGACTCTGCACCCACCCCTCCTGCATCTGGGCACTGCTGGGGGGACTCTGCACACACCCCTCCTGTGTCTGGGCACTGCTGGGAGTGATAGGCACACACCCCTCCTGTGTCTGGGCACTGCTGGGGGGACTCTGTACACACCCCTCCTGCATCTGGGCACTGCTGGGAGGACTCTGCACCCACCCCTCCTGCGTCTGGGCACTGCTGGGAGGACTCTGCACACACCCCTCCTGTGTCTGGGCACTGCTGGGAGTGATAGGCACCCACCCCTCCTGTGTCTGGGCACTGCTGGGGGGACTCTACACCCACCCCTCCTGTGTCTGGGCACTGCTGGAAGTGATAGGCACCCACCCCTCCTGCGTCTGGGCACTGCTGGGAATGATAGGCACACACCCATCCTGTGTCTGGGCACTGCTGGGGGGACTCTACACCCACCCCTCCTGCGTCTGGGCACTGCTGGGAGGACTCTGCACACACCTCTCCTGTGTCTGGGCACTGCTGGGAGGACTCTGCACACACCCCTCCTACGTCTGGGCACTGCTGGGAATGATAGGCACACACCCCTCCTGTGTCTGGGCACTGCTGGGGGACTCTACACCCACCCCTCCTGTGTCTAGGCACTGCTGTGGGGACTCTGCACCCACCCCTCCTGTGTCTGGGCACTGCTGAGGGGACTACGCACCCACCCCTCCTATGTCTGGGCACTGCTGGGAGTGATAGGCACCCACCCCTTCTGCGTCTGGGCACTGCTGGGAATGATAGGCACACACCCCTCCTGTGTCTGGGCACTGCTGGGGGGACTCTACACCCACCCCTCCTGTGTATGGGCACTGCTGTGGGGACTCTGCACCCACCCCTCCTGTGTCTGGGCACTGCTGGGGTGACTCTGCACCCACCCCTCCTATGTCTGGGCACTGCTGGGAGTGATAGGCACCCACCCCTCCTGCGTCTGGGCACTGCTGGGAATGATAGGCACACACCCCTCCTGTGTCTGGGCACTGCTGGGGGGACTCTGCACCCACCCCTCCTGCATCTGGGCACTGCTAGGAGGACTCTGCACCCACCCCTCCTGTGTCTGGGCACTGCTGGGAATGATAGGCACCCACCCCTCCTGTGTCTGGGCACTGCTGGGGGGACTCTACACCCACCCCTCTTGTGTCTGGGCACTGCTGGGAGTGATAGGCACCCACCCCTCCTGCGTCTGGGCACTGCTGGGAATGAGAGGCACACACCCCTCCTGTGTCTGGGCACTGCTGGGGGGACTCTACACCCACCCCTCCTGCGTCTGGGCACTGCTGGGAGGACTCTGCACCCACCCCTCCTGTGTCTGGGCACTGCTGGGAATGATAGGCACCCACCCCTCCTGTGTCTGGGCACTGCTGGGGGGACTCTACACCCACCCCTCCTGTGTCTGGGCACTGCTGGGAGTGATAGGCACCCACCCCTCCTGCGTCTGGGCACTGCTGGGAATGATAGGCACACACCCCTCCTGTGTCTGGGCACTGCTGGGGGGACTCTACACCCACCCCTCCTGCGTCTGGGCACTGCTGGGAGGACTCTGCACCCACCCCTCCTGTGTCTGGGCACTGCTGGGAATGATAGGCACCCACCCCTCCTGTGTCTGGGCACTGCTGGGGGGACTCTACACCCACCCCTTCTGTGTCTGGGCACTGCTGGGAGTGATAGGCACCCACCCCTCCTTCGTCTGGGCACTACTGGGAATGATAGGCACACACCCCTCCTGTGTCTGGGCACTGCTCGGGAGACTCTACACCCACCCCTCCTGCGTCTGGGCACTGCTGGGGGGACTCTGCACACACCCCTCCTGTGTCTGGGCACTGCTGGGGGGACTCTGCACACACCCCTCCTGCGTCTGGGCACTGCTGGGAGGACTCTGCACCCACCCCTCCTGCGTCTGGGCACTGCTGGGAGGACTCTGCACACACCCCTCCTGTGTCTGGGTACTGCTGGGGGCACTCTACACCCACCCCTCCTGCGTCTGGGCACTGCTGGGAGGACTCTGCACACACCCCTCCTGTGTCTGGGCACTGCTGGGAGGACTCTGCACACACCCCTCCTGCGTCTGGGCACTGCTGGGAATGATAGGCACACACCCCTCCTGTGTCTGGGCACTGCTGGGGGGACTCTACACCCACCCCTCCTGCGTCTGGGCACTGCTGGGGGACTCTGCACACACCCCTCCTGTGTCTGGGCACTGCTGGGAGTGATAGGCACACACCCCTCCTGTGTCTGGGCACTGCTGGGGGGACTCTGCACACACCCCTCCTGCGTCTGGGCACTGCTGGGAGGACTCTGCACCCACCCCTCCTGCGTCTGGGCACTGCTGGGAGGACTCTGCACACACCCCTCCTGTGTCTGGGCACTGCTGGGAGTGATAGGCACCCACCCCTCCTGTGTCTGGGCACTGCTGGGGGGACTCTACACCCACCCCTCCTGTGTCTGGGCACTGCTGGGAGTGATAGGCACCCACCCCTCCTGCGTCTGGGCACTGCTTGGAATGATAGACACACACCCATGCTGTGTCTGGGCACTGCTGGGGGGACTCTACACCCACCCCTCCTGAGTCTGGGCACTGCTGGGAGGACTCTGCACACACCCCTCCTGTGTCTGGGCACTGCTGGGAGGACTCTGCACACACCCCTCCTACGTCTGGGCACTGCTGGGAATGATAGGCACACACCCATCCTGTGTCTGGGCACTGCTGGGGGACTCTACACCCACCCCTCCTGTGTCTGGGCACTGCTGTGGGGACTCTGCACCCACCCCTCCTGTGTCTGGGCACTGCTGGGGGGACTCTGCACCCACCCCTCCTATGTCTGGGCACTGCTGGGAGTGATAGGCACCCACCCCTCCTGCATCTGGGCACTGCTGGGAATGATAGGCACACACCCCTCCTGTGTCTGGGCACTGCTGGGGGGACTCTACACCCACCCCTCCTGTGTCTGGGCACTGCTGTGGGGACTCTGCACCCACCCCTCCTGTGTCTGGGCACTGCTGGGGTGACTCTGCACCCACCCCTCCTATGTCTGGGCACTGCTGGGAGTGATAGGCACCCACCACTCCTGCGTCTGGGCACTGCTGGGAATGATAGGCACACACCCCTCCTGTGTCTGGGAACTGCTGGGGGGACTCTACACCCACCCCTCCTGCGTCTGGGCACTGCTGGGAGGACTCTGCACCCACCCCTCCTGTGTCTGGGCACTGCTGGGAATGATAGGCACCCACCCCTCCTGTGTCTGGGCACTGCTAGGGGGACTCTACACCCACCTCTCTTGTGTCTGGGCACTGCTGGGAGTGATAGGCACCCACCCCTCCTGCGTCTGGGCACTGCTGGGAATGATAGGCACACACCCCTCCTGTGTCTGGGCACTGCTGGGGGGACTCTACACCCACCCCTCCTGCGTCTGGGCACTGCTGGGAGGACTCTACACCCACCCCTCCTGCGTCTGGGCACTGCTGGGGGGACTCTGCACACACCCCTCCTGTGTCTGGGCACTGCTGGGAGTGATAGGCACACACCCCTCCTGTGTCTGGGCACTGCTGGGGGGACTCTGCACACACCCCTCCTACGTCTGGGCACTGCTGGGAGGACTCTGCACCCACCCCTCCTGCGTCTGGGCACTGCTGGGAGGACTCTGCACACACCCCTCCAGTGTCTGGGCACTGCTGGGAGTGATAGGCACCCACCCCTCCTGTGTCTGGGCACTGCTGGGGGGACTCTACACCCACCCCTCCTGTGTCTGGGCACTGCTGGGAGTGATAGGCACCCACCCCTCCTGCGTCTGGGCACTGCTTGGAATGATAGGCACACACCCATCCTGTGTCTGGGCACTGCTGGGGGGACTCTACACCCACCCCTCCTGAGTCTGGGCACTGCTGGGAGGACTCTGCACACACCCCTCCTGTGTCTGGGCACTGCTGGGAGGACTCTGCACACACCCCTCCTACGTCTGGGCACTGCTGGGAATGATAGGCACACACCCCTCCTGTGTCTGGGCACTGCTGGGGGACTATACACCCACCCCTCCTGTGTCTGGGCACTGCTGTGGGGACTCTGCACCCACCCCTCCTGTGTCTGGGCACTGCTGGGGGGACTCTGCACCCACCCCTCCTATGTCTGGGCACTGCTGGGAGTGATAGGCACCCACCCCTCCTGCGTCTGGGCACTGCTGGGAATGATAGGCACACACCCCTCCTGTGTCTGGGCACTGCTGGGGGGACTCTACACCCACCCCTCCTGTGTCTGGGCACTGCTGTGGGGACTCTGCACCCACCCCTCCTGTGTCTGGGCACTGCTGGGGTGACTCTGCACCCACCCCTCCTATGTCTGGGCACTGCTGGGAGTGATAGGCACCCACCACTCCTGCGTCTGGGCACTGCTGGGAATGATAGGCACACACCCCTCCTGTGTCTGGGCACTGCTGGGGGGACTCTACACCCACCCCTCCTGCGTCTGGACACTGCTGGGAGGACTCTGCACCCACCCCTCCTGTGTCTGGGCACTGCTGGGAATGATAGGCACCCACCCCTCCTGTGTCTGGGCACTGCTGGGGGGACTCTACACCCACCTCTCTTGTGTCTGGGCACTGCTGGGAGTGATAGGCACCCACCCCTCCTGCGTCTGGGCACTGCTGGGAATGATAGGCACACACCCCTCCTGTGTCTGGGCACTGCTGGGGGGACTCTACACCCACCCCTCCTGCGTCTGGGCACTGCTGGGAGGACTCTGCACCCACCCCTCCTGTGTCTGGGCACTGCTCAGAATGATAGGCACCCACCCCTCCTGTGTCTGGGCACTGCTGGGGGGACTCTACACCCACCTCTCTTGTGTCTGGGCACTGCTGGGAGTGATAGGCACCCACCCCTCCTGCGTCTGGGCACTGCTGGGAATGATAGGCACACACCCCTCCTGCGTCTGGGCACTGCTGGGAGGACTCTGCACACACCCCTCCTGTGTCTGGGCACTGCTGGGAGTGATAGGCACCCACCCCTCCTGTGTCTGGGCACTGCTGGGGGGACTCTACACCCACCCCTCCTGTGTCTGGGCACTGCTGGGAGTGATAGGCACCCACCCCTCCTGCGTCTGGGCACTGCTTGGAATGATAGGCACACACCCATCCTGTGTCTGGGCACTGCTGGGGGGACTCTACACCCACCCCTCCTGAGTCTGGGCACTGCTGGGAGGACTCTGCACACACCCCTCCTGTGTCTGGGCACTGCTGGGAGGACTCTGCACACACCCCTCCTACGTCTGGGCACTGCTGGGAATGATAGGCACACACCCCTCCTGTGTCTGGGCACTGCTGGGGGACTATACACCCACCCCTCCTGTGTCTGGGCACTGCTGTGGGGACTCTGCACCCACCCCTCCTGTGTCTGGGCACTGCTGGGGGGACTCTGCACCCACCCCTCCTATGTCTGGGCACTGCTGGGAGTGATAGGCACCCACCCCTCCTTCGTCTGGGCACTGCTGGGAATGATAGGCACACACCCCTCCTGTGTCTGGGCACTGCTGGGGGGACTCTACACCCACCCCTCCTGTGTCTGGGCACTGCTGTGGGGACTCTGCACCCACCCCTCCTGTGTCTGGGCACTGCTGGGGTGACTCTGCACCCACCCCTCCTATGTCTGGGCACTGCTGGGAGTGATAGGCACCCACCACTCCTGCGTCTGGGCACTGCTGGGAATGATAGGCACACACCCCTCCTGTGTCTGGGCACTGCTGGGGGGACTCTACACCCACCCCTACTGCGTCTGGACACTGCTGGGAGGACTCTGCACCCACCCCTCCTGTGTCTGGGCACTGCTGGGAATGATAGGCACCCACCCCTCCTGTGTCTGGGCACTGCTGGGGGGACTCTACACCCACCTCTCTTGTGTCTGGGCACTGCTGGGAGTGATAGGCACCCACCCCTCCTGCGTCTGGGCACTGCTGGGAATGATAGGCACACACCCCTCCTGTGTCTGGGCACTGCTGGGGGGACTCTACACCCACCCCTCCTGCGTCTGGGCACTGCTGGGAGGACTCTGCACCCACCCCTCCTGTGTCTGGGCACTGCTGGGAATGATAGGCACCCACCCCTCCTGTGTCTGGGCACTGCTGGGGGGACTCTACACCCACCCCTCCTGTGTCTGGGCACTGCTGGGAGTGATAGGCACCCACCCCTCCTGCGTCTGGGCACTGCTGGGAATTATAGGCACACACCCCTCCTGTGTCTGGGCACTGCTGGGGGGACTCTACACCCACCCCTCCTGCATCTGGGCACTGCTGGGAGGACTCTGCACCCACCCCTCTGGTGTCTGGGCACTGCTGGGAATGATAGGCACCCACCCCTCCTGTGTCTGGGCACTGCTGGGGGGACTCTACACCCACCCCTTCTGTGTCTGGGCACTGCTGGGAGTGATAGGCACCCACCCCTCCTGCGTCTGGGCACTGCTGGGAATGATAGGCACACACCCCTCCGGTGTCTGGGCACTGCTGGGGGGACTCTACACCCACCCCTCCTGCGTCTGGGCACTGCTGGGAGGACTCTGCACACACCCCTCCTGTGTCTGGGCACTGCTGGGAATGATAGGCACCCACCCCTCCTGTGTCTGGGCACTGCTGGGGGGACTCTACACCCACCCCTTCTGTGTCTGGGCACTTCTGGGAGTGATAGGCACCCACCCCTCCTGCGTCTGGGCACTGCTGGGAACGATAGGCACACACCCCTCCTGTGTCTGGGCACTGCTGGGGGGACTCTACACCCACCCCTCCTGCGTCTGGGCACTGCTGGGAGGACTCTGCACACACCCCTCCTGTGTCTGGGCACTGCTGGGAGGACTCTGCACACACCCCTCCTGCGTCTGGGCACTGCTGGGAATGATAGGCACACACCCCTCCTGTGTCTGGGCACTGCTGGGGGGACTCTACACCCACCCCTCCTGCGTCTGGGCACTGCTGGGGGGACTCTGCACACACCCCTCCTGTGTCTGGGCACTGCTGGGAGTGATAGGCACACACCCCTCCTGTGTCTGGGCACTGCTGGGGGGACTCTACACACACCCCTCCTGCGTCTGGGCACTGCTGGGAGGACTCTGCACCCACCCCTCCTACGTCTGGGCACTGCTGGGAGGACTCTGCACACACCCCTCCAGTGTCTGGGCACTGCTGGGAGTGATAGGCACCCACCCCTCCTGTGTCTGGGCACTGCTGGGGGGACTCTACACCCACCCCTCCTGTGTCTGGGCACTGCTGGGAGTGATAGGCACCCACCCCTCCTGCTTCTGGGCACTGCTGAGAATGATAGGCACAAACCAATCCTGTGTCTGGGCACTGCTGGGGGGACTCTACACCCACCCCTCCTGCATCTGGGCACTGCTGGGAGGACTCTGCACACACCCTTCCTGTGTCTGGGCACTGCTGGGAGGACTCTGCACACACCCCTCCTGTGTCTGGGCACTGCTGGGAGTGATAGGCACACACCCCTCCTGTGTCTGGGCACTGCTGGGGGGACTCTGCACACACCCCTCCTGCATCTGGGCACTGCTGGGAGGACTCTGTACCCACCCCTCCTGCGTCTGGGCACTGCTGGGAGGACTCTGCACACACCCCTCCTTTGTCTGGGCACTGCTGGGAGTGATAGGCACCCACCTCTCCTGTGTCTGGGCACTGCTGGGGAGACTCTACACCCACCCCTCCTGTGTCTGGGCACTGCTGGGAGTGATAGGCACCCACCCCTCCTGCGTCTGGGCACTGCTGGGAATGATAGGCACACACCCATCCTGTGTCTGGGCACTGCTGGGGGGACTCTACACCCACCCCTCCTGCATCTGGGCACTGCTGGGAGGACTCTGCACACACCCCTCCTGTGTCTGGGCACTGCTGGGAGGACTCTGCACACACTCCTCCTGCGTCTGGGCACTGCTGGGAATGATAGGCACACACCCCTCCTGTGTCTGGGCACTGCTGGGGGGACTCTACACCCACCCCTCCTGTGTCTGGGCACTGCTGTGGGGACTCTGCACCCACCCCTTTTGTGTCTGGGCACTGCTGGGGGGACTCTGCACCCACCCCACCTATGTCTGGGCACTGCTGGGAGTGATAGGCACCCACCCCTCCTTCGTCTGGGCACTGCTGGGAATGATAGGCACACACCCCTCCTGTGTCTGGGCACTGCTGGGGGACTCTACACCCACCCCTCCTGTGTCTGGGCACTGCTGTGGGGACTCTGCACCCACCCCTCCTGTGTCTGGGCACTGCTGGGTGACTCTGCACCCACCCCTCCTATGTCTGGGCACTGCTGGGAGTGATAGGCACCCACCCCTCCTGCGTCTGGGCACTGCTGGGAATGATAGGCACCCACCCCTCCTGTGTCAGGGCACTGCTGGGGGGACTCTACACCCACCCCTCTTGTGTCTGGGCACTGCTGGGAGTGATAGGCACCCACCCCTCCTGCATCTGGGCACTGCTGGGAATGATAGGCACACACCCCTCCTGTGTCTGGGCACTGCTGGGGGGACTCTACACCCACCCCTCCTGCGTCTGGGCACTGCTGGGAGGACTCTGCACCCACCCCTCCTGTGTCTGGGCACTGCTGGGAATGATAGGCACCCACCCCTCCTGTGTCTGGGCACTGCTGGGGGGACTCTACACCCACCCCTCCTGTGTCTGGGCACTGCTGGGAGTGATAGGCACCCACCCCTCCTGCGTCTGGGCACTGCTGAGAATGATAGGCACAAACCAATCCTGTGTCTGGGCACTGCTGGGGGGACTCTACACCCACCCCTCCTGCATCTGGGCACTGCTGGGAGGACTCTGCACACACCCTTCCTGTGTCTGGGCACTGCTGGGAGGACTCTGCACACACCCCTCCTGTGTCTGGGCACTGCTGGGAGTGATAGGCACACACCCCTCCTGTGTCTGGGCACTGCTGGGGGGACTCTACACCCACCCCTCCTGCGTCTGGGCACTGCTGGGAGGACTCTGCACCCACCCCTCCTGTGTCTGGGCACTGCTGGGAATGATAGGCACCCACCCCTCCTGTGTCTGGGCACTGCTGGGGGGACTCTACACCCACCCCTCCTGTGTCTGGGCACTGCTGGGAGTGATAGGCACCCACCCCTCCTGCGTCTGGGCACTGCTGGGAATTATAGGCACACACCCCTCCTGTGTCTGGGCACTGCTGGGGGGACTCTACACCCACCCCTCCTGCATCTGGGCACTGCTGGGAGGACTCTGCACCCACCCCTCTGGTGTCTGGGCACTGCTGGGAATGATAGGCACCCACCCCTCCTGTGTCTGGGCACTGCTGGGGGGACTCTACACCCACCCCTTCTGTGTCTGGGCACTGCTGGGAGTGATAGGCACCCACCCCTCCTGCGTCTGGGCACTGCTGGGAATGATAGGCACACACCCCTCCGGTGTCTGGGCACTGCTGGGGGGACTCTACACCCACCCCTCCTGCGTCTGGGCACTGCTGGGAGGACTCTGCACACACCCCTCCTGTGTCTGGGCACTGCTGGGAATGATAGGCACCCACCCCTCCTGTGTCTGGGCACTGCTGGGGGGACTCTACACCCACCCCTTCTGTGTCTGGGCACTTCTGGGAGTGATAGGCACCCACCCCTCCTGCGTCTGGGCACTGCTGGGAACGATAGGCACACACCCCTCCTGTGTCTGGGCACTGCTGGGGGGACTCTACACCCACCCCTCCTGCGTCTGGGCACTGCTGGGAGGACTCTGCACACACCCCTCCTGTGTCTGGGCACTGCTGGGAGGACTCTGCACACACCCCTCCTGCGTCTGGGCACTGCTGGGAATGATAGGCACACACCCCTCCTGTGTCTGGGCACTGCTGGGGGGACTCTACACCCACCCCTCCTGCGTCTGGGCACTGCTGGGGGGACTCTGCACACACCCCTCCTGTGTCTGGGCACTGCTGGGAGTGATAGGCACACACCCCTCCTGTGTCTGGGCACTGCTGGGGGGACTCTACACACACCCCTCCTGCGTCTGGGCACTGCTGGGAGGACTCTGCACCCACCCCTCCTACGTCTGGGCACTGCTGGGAGGACTCTGCACACACCCCTCCAGTGTCTGGGCACTGCTGGGAGTGATAGGCACCCACCCCTCCTGTGTCTGGGCACTGCTGGGGGGACTCTACACCCACCCCTCCTGTGTCTGGGCACTGCTGGGAGTGATAGGCACCCACCCCTCCTGCTTCTGGGCACTGCTGAGAATGATAGGCACAAACCAATCCTGTGTCTGGGCACTGCTGGGGGGACTCTACACCCACCCCTCCTGCATCTGGGCACTGCTGGGAGGACTCTGCACACACCCTTCCTGTGTCTGGGCACTGCTGGGAGGACTCTGCACACACCCCTCCTGTGTCTGGGCACTGCTGGGAGTGATAGGCACACACCCCTCCTGTGTCTGGGCACTGCTGGGGGGACTCTGCACACACCCCTCCTGCATCTGGGCACTGCTGGGAGGACTCTGTACCCACCCCTCCTGCGTCTGGGCACTGCTGGGAGGACTCTGCACACACCCCTCCTTTGTCTGGGCACTGCTGGGAGTGATAGGCACCCACCTCTCCTGTGTCTGGGCACTGCTGGGGAGACTCTACACCCACCCCTCCTGTGTCTGGGCACTGCTGGGAGTGATAGGCACCCACCCCTCCTGCGTCTGGGCACTGCTGGGAATGATAGGCACACACCCATCCTGTGTCTGGGCACTGCTGGGGGGACTCTACACCCACCCCTCCTGCATCTGGGCACTGCTGGGAGGACTCTGCACACACCCCTCCTGTGTCTGGGCACTGCTGGGAGGACTCTGCACACACTCCTCCTGCGTCTGGGCACTGCTGGGAATGATAGGCACACACCCCTCCTGTGTCTGGGCACTGCTGGGGGGACTCTACACCCACCCCTCCTGTGTCTGGGCACTGCTGTGGGGACTCTGCACCCACCCCTTTTGTGTCTGGGCACTGCTGGGGGGACTCTGCACCCACCCCACCTATGTCTGGGCACTGCTGGGAGTGATAGGCACCCACCCCTCCTTCGTCTGGGCACTGCTGGGAATGATAGGCACACACCCCTCCTGTGTCTGGGCACTGCTGGGGGACTCTACACCCACCCCTCCTGTGTCTGGGCACTGCTGTGGGGACTCTGCACCCACCCCTCCTGTGTCTGGGCACTGCTGGGTGACTCTGCACCCACCCCTCCTATGTCTGGGCACTGCTGGGAGTGATAGGCACCCACCCCTCCTGCGTCTGGGCACTGCTGGGAATGATAGGCACCCACCCCTCCTGTGTCAGGGCACTGCTGGGGGGACTCTACACCCACCCCTCTTGTGTCTGGGCACTGCTGGGAGTGATAGGCACCCACCCCTCCTGCATCTGGGCACTGCTGGGAATGATAGGCACACACCCCTCCTGTGTCTGGGCACTGCTGGGGGGACTCTACACCCACCCCTCCTGCGTCTGGGCACTGCTGGGAGGACTCTGCACCCACCCCTCCTGTGTCTGGGCACTGCTGGGAATGATAGGCACCCACCCCTCCTGTGTCTGGGCACTGCTGGGGGGACTCTACACCCACCCCTCCTGTGTCTGGGCACTGCTGGGAGTGATAGGCACCCACCCCTCCTGCGTCTGGGCACTGCTGAGAATGATAGGCACAAACCAATCCTGTGTCTGGGCACTGCTGGGGGGACTCTACACCCACCCCTCCTGCATCTGGGCACTGCTGGGAGGACTCTGCACACACCCTTCCTGTGTCTGGGCACTGCTGGGAGGACTCTGCACACACCCCTCCTGTGTCTGGGCACTGCTGGGAGTGATAGGCACACACCCCTCCTGTGTCTGGGCACTGCTGGGGGGACTCTGCACACACCCCTCCTGCATCTGGGCACTGCTGGGAGGACTCTGTACCCACCCCTCCTGCGTCTGGGCACTGCTGGGAGGACTCTGCACACACCCCTCCTTTGTCTGGGCACTGCTGGGAGTGATAGGCACCCACCTCTCCTGTGTCTGGGCACTGCTGGGGAGACTCTACACCCACCCCTCCTGTGTCTGGGCACTGCTGGGAGTGATAGGCACCCACCCCTCCTGCGTCTGGGCACTGCTGGGAATGATAGGCACACACCCATCCTGTGTCTGGGCACTGCTGGGGGGACTCTACACCCACCCCTCCTGCATCTGGGCACTGCTGGGAGGACTCTGCACACACCCCTCCTGTGTCTGGGCACTGCTGGGAGGACTCTGCACACACTCCTCCTGCGTCTGGGCACTGCTGGGAATGATAGGCACACACCCCGGCCTGTGTCTGGGCACTGCTGGGGGGACTCTACACCCACCCCTCCTGTGTCTGGGCACTGCTGTGGGGACTCTGCACCCACCCCTTTTGTGTCTGGGCACTGCTGGGGGGACTCTGCACCCACCCCACCTATGTCTGGGCACTGCTGGGAGTGATAGGCACCCACCCCTCCTTCGTCTGGGCACTGCTGGGAATGATAGGCACACACCCCTCCTGTGTCTGGGCACTGCTGGGGGACTCTACACCCACCC
This sequence comes from Triturus cristatus, assembly GCF_964204655.1. Taxonomy (NCBI): domain Eukaryota; kingdom Metazoa; phylum Chordata; class Amphibia; order Caudata; family Salamandridae; genus Triturus; species Triturus cristatus. Next base: position 1,267,866,911 of record NC_140579.1, on the reverse strand, counting down.
CTCCTGTGTCTGGGCACTGCTGTGGGGACTCTGCACCCACCCCTCCTGTGTCTGGGCACTGCTGGGTGACTCTGCACCCACCCCTCCTATGTCTGGGCACTGCTGGGAGTGATAGGCACCCACCCCTCCTGCGTCTGGGCACTGCTGGGAATGATAGGCACCCACCCCTCCTGTGTCAGGGCACTGCTGGGGGGACTCTACACCCACCCCTCTTGTGTCTGGGCACTGCTGGGAGTGATAGGCACCCACCCCTCCTGCATCTGGGCACTGCTGGTAATGATAGGCACACACCCCTCCAGTGTCTGGGCACTGCTGGGGGGACTCTACACCCACCCCTCCTGCGTCTGGGCACTGCTGGGAGGACTCTGCACCCACCCCTCCTGTGTCTGGGCACTGCTGGGAATGATAGGCACCCACCCCTCCTGTGTCTGGGCACTGCTGGGGGGACTCTACACCCACCCCTCCTGTGTCTGGGCACTGCTGGGAGTGATAGGCACCCACCCCTCCTGCATCTGGGCACTGCTGGGAATGATAGGCACACACCCCTCCTGTGTCTGGGCACTGCTGGGGGGACTCTACACCCACCCCTCCTGCGTCTGGGCACTGCTGGGAGGACTCTGCACCCACCCCTCCTGTGTCTGGGCACTGCTGGGAATGATAGGCACCCACCCCTCCTGTGTCTGGGCACTGCTGGGGGGACTCTACACCCACCCCTTCTGTGTCTGGGCACTGCTGGGAGTGATAGACACCCACCCCTCCTGCGTCTGGGCACTGCTGGGAATGATAGGCACTGTTAGACGGACCGGGAGGGTCGGCCGAGGACAAGGGGAGAGGTCTCCGGGGAGAGCGTCTCCAGCGATCGTACAGACGAATAACTTCCCCCCCACAGAGGTACACCACACAATGATAAGGTTTAAAGTTCTTTATAAGCAATCTTTAGGTACAATAGAATGGTACAAGGAGGTCAGGACTCAGGGGTCCCCTCGATTCTAGTCTCTTGGTTGGGAAAGGGGGTAGCGGGACAGTCTTGTTACCAATCAGGTAGATGCGATGGTATGATGGATAGCTCACAATCCTCGAGCTCGGCGTTCGAGATGGACGGACCGCGGCAGCGCCAGCAGGTCCCGGTGAAGGTGGTAGTTACAACGGTCCGCGGGAGCCCCAGCAGGTCCCGGCGAGGATGGTAGCTACAACGGTCCGCGGCAGCACCAGCAGGTCCCGACGAGGATGGTAGTTACAACGGTCCGCGGCAGCGCCAGCAGGTCCCAACGAGGATGGTAGTTACAACGGTCCGCGGCAGCACCAGCAGGTCCCGACGAGGATGGTAGTTACAACGGTCCGCGGCAGCGCCAGCAGGTCCCGACGAGGACGAAGGATGCAGAAGGTTGCGGCAGCGCCAGCAGGCAGGATGATAGTTCACAAGGCAGGACTACGGCAGCGCCAGTAGTCCGTCAAGGATGAGTTCTTCACGGTGTCTCTCGACTCCAGGATACAACTGCCTTCCTGCTCTGGAGCTGCCCCAGTTATAGGTCTGGCGCCCTTTGATGTCCGGACCCTCGCACTTGGAGGTCGGGAGGTCCGGGATGAGGGAGTCCAGACACCCAGCAGGGGGGTGGAGCCAGCGCCCGGGGGAGCTGGGGGCGATCGGCACCTGGCGGGGGAGAGCCATCGACACTTCTTTCTCCCATTGACCTGCCAAGTGGTCCGTTCACCTCCTGGGTGGATGGTGGTGCCGGGATGTCGGGGCCTGGCCAGGCCCAGGGTTAGGGTCGAGCTGAGGTCATGCGGCCTCGTGGTGCAGTGTCCAAGATGGCAGCCGGGCCGGGCGAGGGAGCCGGTAGTGGTTCGGCCCCATGAGACAGAGATGTCCGGGGGCAGGAATCCCGTCTTGGGACGGGGTGCGGGTCGCTTCTGTGGGTAACACCTGGGGGGGCCGGGGCTCGGGCCCTGTCATGCGGGGAGGGAGCAAGCTCTTCATGTGGCCTGTCCAACATGCGTCCCCCCCAGCTGAAGGCGGGGAGAGTCACCCATCCTCTTGGGGATTCTCCTCGTCGAGGCGGAAAAAGCGTGACAGGCCATCCGCGTTGGCGTGGTCTTGGCCCGGTCGGTGTTCCACAGTGAAGTCCATCCCCTGCAGGGAGATGGACCAACGCAATAGTTTGGGGTTTTCCCCCCGCATCTGCATTAGCCATTGCAGGGGCCGATGATCTGTTTGCACCCGGAAGTGGGTACCGAAGAGATAGGGCCGGAGCTTTTTGAGGGCCCACACCACTGCGAAGGCCTCCCTCTCGATGGTGCTCCAGCGCTGTTCTCGGGCCAGGAGGCGTCTGCTGATGAAGGCCACTGGTTGGTCAAGTCCCTCGGAGTTCAACTGGGAGAGGACCGCCCCGATGCCATGGTCGGAGGCATCTGTTTGTACGATGAATTCCCGACTGTAGTCGGGGGCCTGGAGCACAGGGGCAGTGCACATGGCGGCTTTCAGCTTCTCGAAGGCCGCTTGACAGTCTGGGGTCCAGTTGACCTTCTTCGGGTGGTTTTTGGATGTGAGTCCCGTGAGGGGCCCCACAATGCTGCCATAGTCCCTCACGAACCGCCGGTAGTAGCCGGTGAGCCCCAAGAAGGCTCGGACCTCGGTCTGCGTGACTGGAGGCTGCCAGGACTGGATGGCAGCGATCTTGAGTTGTAGAGGGGCCACCAGACCGCTTCCCACCTGGTGTCCGAGATAGGTCACGGACCCCTGACCAATTTGGCACTTGCCGGCCTTGATTGTAAGGCCGGCTCGTTGGAGGGCCTGCAGGACCTCTCGGAGGTGGTGGAGGTGGTCGGACCAGTGGCGGCTGTACACAGCGATATCGTCCAGGTAGGCGGCGCTGAACTCCTCGAGTCCCGCCAAGACCTGGTTCACTAGTCGCTGAAAAGTAGCTGGGGCATTCTTCATGCCGAATGGCATGACTTTGAAGTGGTAGTGGCCATCGGGGGTAGAAAAGGCGGATCGTTCTTGGGCCCGGGGTGTGAGACCGATCTGCCAGTAGCCCGCTGTCAGGTCGAAGATGCTGAGGTAGCGGGCAGCCCCCATGCGGTCGATCAGTTCATCCGCTCGGGGGATGGGATGAGCGTCAGTTCTGGTGACAGCATTCAAGCCCCGATAGTCGACGCAGAATCGGAGCTCAGGAGTGGTGCCGGGGGCAGCAGCTTTGGGGACCAGCACGACCGGGCTGGCCCAGGGGCTGTCCGAGGGCTCGATGACCCCGAGCGTGAGCATCTTTGATACCTCCTCTTGGATGCAGGCCCGTACCCGATCTGGTACGCGGTACGCCCGGTGTCTGATAGGGGGACTGTCCCCAGTGTCCACGTCGTGCAAGCACCAGGGGGTGACCCCTGGGGTGAGGGAAAACAAGGTCGCAAACTGCAGCAGGAGGTCCCGGCAGCCTTGGCGCTGTTCCGGGGTGAGGGCATCTGAGAGTCGGACCCCGTCCACGGAACCATCTTTCTCACGAGTCTTCAGGAGATCAGGGAGAGGCTCGGAGTCTTCTTCCGCTCCACTGTCTGTAGCCATCAGGAGGCTGAGCTCCGAGCGCACAAAGTGGGGTTTGAGTCTGTTGGTGTGGAGGACCCGGAAGGGGTTCCGTGGAGATTCCACATCGATGAGATAGGTGACGGGGCTCTTGCGCTCGACCACTTTGAAGGGCCCCGTCCACTTGTCCTGCAAGGCACATGGCTCGGTGGGGGACATCACCCACACTTGTTGGCCAGGTTCGAATTTGATGGAGGAGGCATTTTGATCGTACCATTTTTTCATGTCCTCCTGACTGGCCTCAAGGTTCGCTTTCGCCTTTTCTCTGAATCGCCTGGTCTGATTGCGTAGGGTCAGGAGGTACTTGAAGACGTCTGGAGGGGTCTTTAGGGGGGCCATCTCCCAACCTTCTTTGACTAGGCTGAGGGGCCCTCGCACAGGGTGCCCGTACAAGAGTTCGAAAGGGCTAAAGCCGAGGGACTTCTGGGGGACTTCTCGATATGCGAAGAGGAGGCACGGAAGTAGCACATCCCACTGGCGACGGAGGGGCTCTTCCAACCCCCCAATCATTCCCTTGAGCGTGCGGTTGAACCGCTCGACTAGTCCGTTTCCTTGAGGGTGATAGGGGGTCGTGAATCGGTAGGTGACCCCGCACTGTTGCCAGAGGGACTTCATATATTTCGAAATAAAGTTTGTGCCTCTGTCGCTGACGACTTCTCGGGGGAAGCCCACCCGGGAGAAGATCCCCATTAAGGCCCGGCCGACCACCGGGGCTGTTACAGTTCGCAGGGGCACAGCCTCGGGGTAGCGGGTGGCGTGGTTCACCAGTACCAGGATGAACCGATGTCCTTGTGCTGTACGGGGGTCCAGGGGCCCCACAATGTCTATTCCCACCCTCTTGAACGGGGTGGTGACAACTGGGAAGGGTTGCAGAGGTGCTTTGAGTTTGCGGCCGCTCTTCCCGCTGGCCTGGCACGTGGGGCAGGACCGGCAGTGGTTGAGGACGTCGTTTCTCATCTTTGGCCAGAAAAAGTGGGTCACCAGGCGACTGTAGGTTTTGTCCTGGCCCAGGTGTCCAGCCAGAGGGACATCGTGGGCCAAATTTAACAGGAAGTCTCTAAAACGGAGGGGCACCACCAGCACTCGACTGGCCCCTAACTCTGCGATTCTCTGTTCACTGTACAATAGGTCGTTGTCCCAATAGATCCAATGGGCTCCGGTGGTGTCCCCTGCGCTCTGGGCGAGGGCTTGCTGGCGGAGTCCCTCGAGGGAGGGACAGGTCTTCTGTTCTTGACGGAACTGTTCCTGGGTGGGCCCCCCTTCTTGACGCCACTGAGCCAGGTCGGGAAGGTCTTGGGGCTGTGCGAGCCCTTCGGGGGTTTGCTCTGGGGGGTCGGTATGGTCGGTGTCCTCTACTGGAGCGATCGGGGGAGGAGGTGCTGGCCATTCTGGTTCTTCTGATCGGGGGATGGCCCGGGCGGCCATGGACCGGGTGGTTACGCACGCCCAGTCCGGGAGGCCCAACATCCCCAGGTGCTCTCTTCTTTCTACGGCGGCCCACGGGGAACTCTCAAGATCATTCCCCAGGAGACAGTCCACGGGGGCATCATCTCGGACCGTCACCTTCAACATGCCGGAGACTCCTCCCCATTCGAAGGGGACGCAGGCCATCCGACATAGACTCTCCGAGTTGTCGGCTGAACGGACGGGGCAGAGAATGTTCGGCAGGATCTGCTCTGGTTTTACCAGGTGACAGCGGACGGCTGTCACACTGGCCCCCGTGTCACGTAGTGCTTCGGCCCGGCGTCCATTAATGTTCACCCACTGACTATATTTCCTGGTGTTGGCGGGTAGGGGAGCCCGCGGGACCATGTCTCTTCCCCCTAGGCACGCTAGAACCATGGCGGCCGGTTCCCACTCTTGTCGTACCTGTTCGCATTCTTCCTGTTCTTCGGAGATTTGTTCTCCCCCCAGGGCAGCGGCAGCTACCTGGCGGGGTCTCGGAGTTTGGTTCTGTGGACAGTTCGGGTCATTGGCGTAGTGGCCGACTCGCTGGCATCGGTGACACGTGACATTGGCTCGGAACCCCGGGCGCATCGGGGGGTTGCCCCGGCTGGCCGGGGGCGGGGTGCTGGCAGCGGGAGCGGCCGGGACGGTGTCTCTTCCTCGTCCCTGACCTCCTCCTCCTCCTCGGGGACGGTGCTGACCTTGATTGTTCCGGTTCTGTTCGTGCGGCCCTCTCCGGCCTACTCGGGTGCTTTCCCACCGGTCAGCTTCGGCGGCGAGTTGCCGTGGGTCAGTCAATTTACTGTCGAGGAGGTGCTGCCTGAGCTCGATGAAGCAGTTGTTAGAGAGGTGCTCCCACACCATGAGATTAAAAAGTTGCTCGTAGGTCGTTACGTGGCTTCCCTTGATCCAACCCTCGAAGGCTCGGCTGAAATAGTTGACATATTCCACCCAAGTTGTACCCGGGATCCGGGTGCAGTCTCGGAACCTCTGGCGGTACATTTCGGGTGTGAGCCCATATCGGGTGAGGAGGGCAGCCTTCATGTGATCATAGGATGACATCAGATGGTCTGGGAGCTGTAACAGGGCATCGCGGCCTTCATTGACGAACCTCCCCTATAGACCGGCTCCCCAGTCACTTCGATCGATCCGGTGGGAGGTCATGGCGATCTCGTAGGCCTTGAACCACTGTTGTATGTCGTCCTCTCGGACATACTCTCGAACGACATCCTTGGGGATGTGGACTTTCTTTTCTGTCGCTCCCGGGGTGCGCGGTTGCTCGGGCACCTCCAGTTCTTTGTTCTGCTTCCGTAGGTCTATTTCTGCCAGTTTGCGCTCGTGCTCGTACGCTAATCTCTTTTCTTCGAGCTCTCTCTGCCTCAGTTTTTCTTCCCGTTCTTCTCGGAGCCGCAGATGTTCTAGGTTCAGTTTTTGTTCGGCTAATTTTAGTTCACCGTCCATTTTGAGCCGTGCCATTTCTAACTCATGTATTCTGTTTTTTTCTCTCTCTTGGATCTCTTCCTGCGAGAGGCCCATTCTTCGCTCCTCGGGAGCCGTGGTGTTCCTCTCTGATGCTGCAATGTTTTGGTCCGGGGGTCTGGTGGCCCCGGTTTCTGCCCACGACTCAATGGCGTGCTTGAAATCGTCTTTAGTACTCAGACCGGTGGTAGCAATGCCTAGTTCAATGCAGAATTGTTTCAACTCACGATGGCTGTACTCTTCCAATTTCTCCATTTGGAATTTCTCGGTGGATCCGCTCTCTTTGGTTGTCATTGTGGTTTCGTCGTGGGGTGAGTTACTCTCTGTACGATTACGCGTTGATTCGGATCGCGCCGCTGGCCACCAATGTTAGACGGACCGGGAGGGTCGGCCGAGGACAAGGGGAGAGGTCTCCGGGGAGAGCCGTCTCCAGCGATCGTACAGACGAATAACTTCCCCCCCACAGAGGTACACCACACAATGATAAGGTTTAACGTTCTTTATAAGCAATGTTTAGGTACGATAGGATGGTACAAGGAGGTCAGGACTCAGGGGTCCCCTCGATTCTAGTCTCTTGGTTGGGAAAGGGGGTAGCGGGACAGTCTTGTTACCAATCAGGTAGATGCGATGGTATGATAGATAGCTCACAATCCTCGAGCTCGGCGTTCGAGATGGACGGACCGCGGCAGCGCCAGCAGGTCCCGGTGAAGGTGGTAGTTACAACGGTCCGCGGCAGCGCCAGCAGGTCCCGGCGAGGATGGTAGCTACAATGGTCCGCGGCAGCGCCAGCAGGTCCCGACGAGGATGGTAGTTACAACGGTCCGCGGCAGCGCCAGCAGGTCCCGACGAGGATGGTAGTTACAACGGTCCGCGGCAGCGCCAGCAGGTCCCGACGAGGATGGTAGTTACAACGGTCCGCGGCAGCGCCAGCAGGTCCCGACGAGGACGAAGGATGCAGAAGGTTGCGGCAGCACCAGCAGGCAGGATGATAGTTCACAAGGCAGGACTACGGCAGCGCCAGTAGTCCGTCAAGGATGAGTTCTTCACGGTGTCTCTCGACTCCAGGATACAACTGCCTTCCTGCTCTGGAGCTGCCCCAGTTATAGGTCTGGCGCCCTTTGATGTCCGGACCCTCGCACTTGGAGGTCGGGAGGTCCGGGATGAGGGAGTCCAGACACCCAGCAGGGGGGTGGAGCCAGCGCCCAGTGGAGCTGCGGGCGATCGGCACCTGGCGGGGGAGAGCCATCGACACTTCTTTCTCCCATTGACCTGCCAAGTGGTCCGTTCACCTCCTGGGTGGATGGTGGTGCCGGGATGTCGGGGCCTGGCCAGGCCCAGGGTTAGGGTCGAGTTGAGGCCATGCGGCCTCGTGGTGCAGTGTCCAAGATGGCGGCCGGGCCGGGCGAGGGAGCCGGTAGTGGTTCGGCCCCATGATACAGAGATGTCCGGGGGCAGGAATCCCGTCTTGGGACGGGGTGCGGGTCGCTTCTGTGGGTAACACCTGGGGGGCCGGGGCTCGGGCCCTGTCATGCGGGGAGGGAGCAAGCCCTTCATGTGGCCTGTCCAACAGGCACACACCCCTCCTGTGTCTGGGCACTGCTGGGGGGACTCTACACCCACCCCTCCTGTGTCTGGGCACTGCTGGGAGGACTCTGCACACACCCCTCCTGTGTCTGGGCACTGCTGGGAGGACTCTGCACACCCCCTCCTGCGTCTGGGCACTGCAGGGAATGATAGGCACACACCCCTCCTGTGTCTGGGTACTGCTGGGGGGACTCTACACCCACCCCTCCTGCGTCTGGGCACTGCTGGGAGGACTCTGCACACACCCCTCCTGTGTCTGGGCACTGCTGGGAGGACTCTGCACACACCCCTCCTGCGTCTGGGCACTGCTGGGAGGACTCTGCACACACCCCTCCTGTGTCTGGGCACTGCTGGGGGGACTCTGCACCCACCCCTCCTGTGTCTGGGCACTGCTGGGGGGACTCTGCACACACCCCTCCTGTGTCTGGGCACTGCTGGGAGTGATAGGCACACACCCCTCCTGTGTCTGGGCACTGCTGGGGGGACTCTGCACACACCCCTCCTGTGTCTGGGCACTGCTGGGAGGACTCTGCACCCACCCCTCCTGCGTCTGGGCACTGCTGGGAGGACTCTGCACACACCCCTCCTGTGTCTGGGCACTGCTGGGAGTGATAGGCACCCACCCCTCCTGTGTCTGGGCACTGCTGGGGGGACTCTACACCCACCCCTCCTGTGTCTGGGCACTGCTGGAAGTGATAGGCACCCACCCCTCCTGCGTCTGGGCACTGCTGGGAATGATAGGCACACACCCATCCTGTGTCTGGGCACTGCTGGGGGGACTCTACACCCACCCCTCCTGCGTCTGGGCACTGCTGGAAGGACTCTGCACACACCTCTCCTGTGTCTGGGCACTGCTGGGAGGACTCTGCACACACCCCTCCTACGTCTGGGCACTGCTGGGAATGATAGGCACACACCCCTCCTGTGTCTGGGCACTGCTGGGGGACTCTACACCCACCCCTCCTGTGTCTGGGCACTGCTGTGGGGACTCTGCACCCACCCCTCCTGTGTCTGGGCACTGCTGAGGGGACTACGCACCCACCCCTCCTATGTCTGGGCACTGCTGGGAGTGATAGGCACCCACCCCTCCTGCGTCTGGGCACTGCTGGGAATGATAGGCACACACCCCTCCTGTGTCTGGGCACTGCTGGGGGGACTCTACACCCACCCCTCCTGTGTATGGGCACTGCTGTGGGGACTCTGCACCCACCCCTCCTGTGTCTGGGCACTGCTGGGGTGACTCTGCACCCACCCCTCCTATGTCTGGGCACTGCTGGGAGTGATAGGCACCCACCCCTCCTGCGTCTGGGCACTGCTGGGAATGATAGGCACACACCCCTCCTGTGTCTGGGCACTGCTGGGGGGACTCTGCACCCACCCCTCCTGCGTCTGGGCACTGCTAGGAGGACTCTGCACCCACCCCTCCTGTGTCTGGGCACTGCTGGGAATGATAGGTACCCACCCCTCCTGTGTCTGGGCACTGCTGGGGGGACTCTACACCCACCCCTCTTGTGTCTGGGCACTGCTGGGAGTGATAGGCACCCACCCCTCCTGCGTATGGGCACTGCTGGGAATGAGAGGCACACACCCCTCCTGTGTCTGGGCACTGCTGGGGGGACTCTACACCCACCCCTCCTGCGTCTGGGCACTGCTGGGAGGACTCTGCACCCACCCCTCCTGTGTCTGGGCACTGCTGGGAATGATAGGCACCCACCCCTCCTGTGTCTGGGCACTGCTGGGGGGACTCTACACCCACCCCTCCTGTGTCTGGGCACTGCTGGGAGTGATAGGCACCCACCCCTCCTGCGTCTGGGCACTGCTGGGAATGAGAGGCACACACCCCTCCTGTGTCTTGGCACTGCTGGGGGGACTCTACACCCACCCCTCCTGCGTCTGGGCACTGCTGGGAGGACTCTGCACCCACCCCTCCTGCGTCTGGGCACTGCTGGGAGGACTCTGCACCCACCCCTCCTGTGTCTGGGCACTGCTGGGAATGATAGGCACCCACCCCTCCTGTGTCTGGGCACTGCTGGGGGGACTCTACACCCACCCCTTCTGTGTCTGGGCACTGCTGGGAGTGATAGGCACCCACCCCTCCTGCGTCTGGGCACTACTGGGAATGATAGGCACACACCCCTACTGTGTCTGGGCACTGCTGGGGGGACTCTACACCCACCCCTCCTGCGTCTGGGCACTGCTGGGAGGACTCTGCACACACCCCTCCTGTGTCTGGGCACTGCTGGGAGGACTCTGCACACACCCCTCCTGCGTCTGGGCACTGCTGGGAATGATAGGCACCCACCCCTCCTGTGTCTGGGCACTGCTGGGGGGACTCTACACCCACCCCTTCTGTGTCTGGGCACTGCTGGGAGTGATAGGCACCCACCCCTCCTGCGTCTGGGCACTACTGGGAATGATAGGCACACACCCCTCCTGTGTCTGGGCACTGCTGGGGGGACTCTACACCCACCCCTCCTGCGTCTGGGCACTGCTGGGAGGACTCTGCACACACCCCTCCTGTGTCTGGGCACTGCTGGGAGGACTCTGCACACACCCCTCCTGCGTCTGGGCACTGCTGGGAATGATAGGCACACACCCCTCCTGTGTCTGGGCACTGCTCGGGGGACTCTACACCCACCCCTTCTGTGTCTGGGCACTGCTGGGAGTGATAGGCACCCACCCCTCCTGCGTCTGGGCACTGCTGGGAATGATAGGCACACACCCATCCTGTGTCTGGGCACTGCTGGGGGGACTCTACACCCACCCCTCCTGCGTCTGGGCACTGCTGGGAGGACTCTGCACACACCCCTCCTGTGTCTGGGCACTGCTGGGAGGACTCTGCAGACACCCCTCCTACGTCTGGGCACTGCTGGGAATGATAGGCACACACCCCTCCTGTGTCTGGGCACTGCTGGGGGACTCTACACCCACCCCTCCTGTGTCTGGGCACTGCTGTGGGGACTCTGCACCCACCCCTCCTGTGTATGGGCACTGCTGGGGGGACTCTGCACCCACCCCTCCTATATCTGGGCACTGCTGGGAGTGATAGGCACCCACCCCTCCTGCGTCTGGGCACTGCTGGGAATGATAGGCACACACCCCTCCTGTGTCTGGGCACTGCTGGGGGGACTCTACACCCACCCCTCCTGTGTCTGGGCACTGCTGTGGGGACTCTGCACCCACCCCTCCTGTGTCTGGGCACTGCTGGGGTGACTCTGCACCCACCCCTCCTATGTCTGGGCACTGCTGGGAGTGATCGGCACCCACCCCTCCTGCGTCTGGGCACTGCTGGGAATGATAGGCACACACCCCTCCTGTGTCTGGGCACTGCTGGGGGGACTCTACACCCACCCCTCCTGCGTCTGGGCACTGCTGGGAGGACTCTGCACCCACCCCTCCTGTGTCTGGGCACTGCTGGGAATGATAGGCACCCACCCCTCCTGTGTCTGGGCACTGCTGGGGGGACTCTACACCCACCTCTCTTGTGTCTGGGCACTGCTGGGAGTGATAGGCACCTACCCCTCCTGCGTCTGGGCACTGCTGGGAATGATAGGCACACACCCCTCCTGTGTCTGGGCACTGCTGGGGGGACTATACACCCACCCCTCCTGCGTCTGGGCACTGCTGGGAGGACTCTGCACCCACCCCTCCTGTGTCTGGGCACTGCTGGGAATGATAGGCACCCACCCCTCCTGTGTCTGGGCACTGCTGGGGGGACTCTACACCCACCCCTCCTGTGTCTGGGCACTGCTGGGAGTGATAGGCACCCACCCCTCCTGCGTCTGGGCACTGCTGGGAATTATAGGCACACACCCCTCCTGTGTCTGGGCACTGCTGGGGGGACTCTACACCCACCCCTCCGGTGTCTGGGCACTGCTGGGAATGATAGGCACCCACCCCTCCTGTGTCTCGGCACTGCTGGGGCGACTCTGCACCCACCCCTCCTATGTCTTTGCACTGCTGGGAGTGATAGGCACCCACCCCTCCTGCGTCTGGGCACTGCTGGGAATGATAGGCACACACCCCTCCTGTGTCTGGGCACTGCTGGGGGGACTCTACACCCACCCCTCCTGTGTCTGGGCACTGCTGTGGGGACTCTGCACCCACCCCTCCTGTGTCTGGGCACTGCTGGGGTGACTCTGCACCCACCCCTCCTATGTCTGGGCACTGCTGGGAGTGATAGGCACCCACCCCTCCTGCGTCTGGGCACTGCTGGGAATGATAGGCACACACCCCTCCTGTGTATGGGCACTGCTGGGGGGACTCTACACCCACCCCTCCTGCGTCTGGGCACTGCTGGGAGGACTCTGCACCCACCCCTCCTGTGTCTGGGCACTGCTGGGAATGATAGGCACCCACCCCTCCTGTGTCTGGGCACTGCTGGGGGGACTCCACACCCACGCCTCTTGTGTCTGGGCACTGCTGGGAGTGATAGGCACCCACCCCTCCTGCGTCTGGGCACTGCTGGGAATGATAGGCACACACCCCTCCTGTGTCTGGGCACTGCTGGGGGGACTCTACACCCACCCCTCCTGCGTCTGGGCACTGCTGGGAGGACTCTGCACCCACCCCTCCTGTGTCTGGGCACTGCTGGGAATGATAGGCACACACCCCTCCAGTGTCTGGGCACTGCTGGAGGGACTCTACACCCACCCCTCCTGCGTCTGGGCACTGCTGGGAGGACTCTGCACCCACCCCTCCTGTGTCTGGGCACTGCTGGGAATGATAGGCACCCACCCCTCCTGTGTCTGGGCACTGCTGGGGGACTCTACACCCACCCCTCCTGTGTCTGGGCACTGCTGGGAGTGATAGGCACCCACCCCTCCTGCATCTGGGCACTGCTGGGAATGATAGGCACACACCCCTCCTGTGTCTGGGCACTGCTGGGGGGACTCTACACCCACCCCTCCTGCGTCTGGGCACTACTGGGAGGACTCTGCACCCACCCCTCCTGTGTCTGGGCACTGCTGGGAATGATAGGCACCCACCCCTCCTGTGTCTGGGCACTGCTGGGGGGACTCTACACCCACCCCTTCTGTGTCTGGGCACTGCTGGGAGTGATAGGCACCCACCCCTCCTGCGTCTGGGCACTGCTGGGAATGATAGGCACACACCCCTCCTGTGTCTGGGCACTGCTGGGGGGACTCTACACCAACCCCTCCTGCGTCTGGGCACTGCTGGGAGGACTCTGCACACACCCCTCCTGTGTCTGGGCACTGCTGGGAGGACTCTGCACACACCCCTCCTGCGTCTGGGCACTGCAGGGAATGATAGGCACACACCCCTCCTGTGTCTGGGTACTGCTGGGGGGACTCTACACCCACCCCTCCTGCGTCTGGGCACTGCTGGGAGGACTCTGCACACACCCCTCCTGTGTCTGGGCACTGCTGGGAGGACTCTGCACACACCCCTCCTGCGTCTGGGCACTGCTGGGAGGACTCTGCACACACCCCTCCTGTGTCTGGGCACTGCTGGGGGGACTCTGCACCCACCCCTCCTGCGTCTGGGCACTGCTGGGGGGACTCTGCACACACCCCTCCTGTGTCTGGGCACTGCTGGGAGTGATAGGCACACACCCCTCCTGTGTCTGGGCACTGCTGGGGGGACTCTGCACACACCCCTCCTGCGTCTGGGCACTGCTGGGAGGACTCTGCACCCACCCCTCCTGCGTCTGGGCACTGCTGGGAGGACTCTGCACACATCCCTCCTGTGTCTGGGCACTGCTGGGAGTGATAGGCACCCACCCCTCCTGTGTCTGGGCACTGCTGGGGGGACTCTACACCCACCCCTCCTGTTTCTGGGCACTGCTGGGAGTGATAGTCACCCACCCCTCCTGCGTCTGGGCACTGCTGGGAATGATAGGCACACACCCATCCTGTGTCTGGGCACTGCTGGGGGGACTCTACACCCACCCCTCCTGCTTCTGGGCACTGCTGGGAGGACTCTGCACACACCCCTCCTGTGTCTGGGCACTGCTGGGAGGACTCTGCACACAGCCCTCCTACGTCTGGGCACTGCTGGGAATGATAGGCACACACCCCTCCTGTGTCTGGGCACTGCTGGGGGACTCTACACCCACCCGTCCTGTGTCTGGGCACTGCTGTGGGGACTCTGCACCCACCCCTCCTGTGTCTGGGCACTGCTGAGGGGACTACGCACCCACTCCTCCTATGTCTGGGCACTGCTGGGAGTGATAGGCACCCACCCCTCCTGCGTCTGGGCACTGCTGGGAATGATAGGCACACACCCCTCCTGTGTCTGGGCACTGCTGGGGGGACTCTACACCCACCCCTCCTGTGTATGGGCACTGCTGTGGGGACTCTGCACCCACCCCTCCTGTGTCTGGGCACTGCTGGGGTGACTCTGCACCCACCCCTCCTATGTCTGGGCACTGCTGGGAGTGATAGGCACCCACCCCTCCTGCGTCTGGGCACTGCTGGGAATGATAGGCACACACCCCTCCTGTGTCTGGGCACTGCTGGGGGGACTCTGCACCCACCCCTCCTGCGTCTGGGCACTGCTGGGAGGACTCTGCACCCACCCCTCCTGTGTCTGGGCACTGCTGGGAATGATAGGCACCCACCCCTCCTGTGTCTGGGCACTGCTGGGGGGACTCTACACCCACCCCTCTTGTGTCTGGGCACTGCTGGGAGTGATAGGCACCCACCCCTCCTGCGTCTGGGCACTGCTGGGAATGATAGGCACACACCCCTCCTGTGTCTGGGCACTGCTGGGGGGACTCTACACCCACCCCTCCTGCGTCTGGGCACTGCTGGGAGGACTCTGCACCCACCCCTCCTGTGTCTGGGCACTGCTGGGAATGATAGGCACCCACCCCTCCTGTGTCTGGGCACTGCTGGGGGGACTCTACACCCACCCCTTTTGTGTCTGGGCACTGCTGGGAGTGATAGGCACCCACCCCTCCTGCGTCTGGGCACTGCTGGGAATGATAGGCACACACCCCTCCTGTGTCTGGGCACTGCTGGGGGGACTCTACACCCACCCCTCCTGTGTCTGGGCACTGCTGGGAGGACTCTGCACACACCCCTCCTGTGTCTGGGCACTGCTGGGAGGACTCTGCACACACCCCTCCTGCGTCTGGGCACTGCTGGGAATGATAGGCACACACCCCTCCTGTGTCTGGGCACTGCTGGGGGGACTCTACACCCACCCCTCCTGCATCTGGGCACTGCTGGGGGGACTCTGCACACACCCCTCCTGTGTCTGGGCACTGCTGGGAGTGATAGGCACACACCCCTCCTGTGTCTGGGCACTGCTGGGGGGACTCTGCACACACCCCTCCTGCGTCTGGGCACTGCTGGGAGGACTCTGCACCCACCCCTCCTGCGTCTGGGCACTGCTGGGAGGACTCTGCAAACACCCCTCCTGTGTCTGGGCACTGCTGGGAGTGATAGGCACCCACCCCTCCTGTGTCTGGGCACTGCTGGGGGGACTCTACACCCACCCCTCCTGTGTCTGGGCACTGCTGGGAGTGATAGGCACCCACCCTTCCTGTGTCTGGGCACTGCTGGGAATGATAGGCACACACCCATCCTGTGTCTGGGCACTGCTGGGGGGACTCTACACCCACCCCTCCTGCGTCTGGGCACTGCTGGGAGGACTCTGCACACACCCCTCCTGTGTCTGGGCACTGCTGGGAGGACTCTGCACACACCCCTCCTACGTCTGGGCACTGCTGGGAATGATAGGCACACACCCCTCCTGTGTCTGGGCACTGCTGGGGGACTCTACACCCACCCCTCCTGTGTCTGGGCACTGCTGTGGGGACTCTGCACCCACCCCTCCTGTGTCTGGGCACTGCTGGGGGGACTCTGCACCCACCCCTCCTATGTCTGGGCACTGCTGGGAGCGATAGGCACCCACCCCTCCTGCGTCTGGGCACTGCTGGGAATGATAGGCACACACCCCTCCTGTGTCTGGGCACTGCTGGGGGACTCTACACCCACCCCTCCTGTGTCTGGGCACTGCTGTTGGGACTCTGCACCCACCCCTCCTGTGTCTGGGCACTGCTGGGGTGACTCTGAACCCACCCCTCCTATGTCTGGGCACTGCTGGGAGTGATAGGCACCCACCCCTCCTGCGTCTGGGCACTGCTGGGAATGATAGGCACACACCCCTCCTGTGTCTGGGCACTGCTGGGGGGACTCTACACCCACCCCTCCTGCGTCTGGGCACTGCTGGGAGGACTCTGCACCCACCCCTCCTGTGTCTGGGCACTGCTGGGAATGATAGGCACCCACCCCTCCTGTGTCTGGGCACTGCTGGGGGGACTCTACACCCACCCCTCCTGTGTCTGGGCACTGCTGGGAGTGATAGGCACCCACCCCTCCTGCGTCTGGGCACTGCTGGGAATTATAGGCACACACCCCTCCTGTGTCTGGGCACTGCTGGGGGGACTCTACACCCACCCCTCCTGCGTCTGGGCACTGCTGGGAGGACTCTGCACCCACCCCTCCGGTGTCTGGGCACTGCTGGGAATGATAGGCACCCACCCCTCCTGTGTCTGGGCACTGCTGGGGGGACTCTACACCCACCCCTTCTGTGTCTGGGCACTGCTGGGAGTGATAGGCACCCACCCCTCCTGCGTCTGGGCACTGCTGGGAATGATAGGCACACACCCCTCCTGTGTCTGGGCACTGCTGGGGGACTCTACACCCACCCCTCCTGCGTCTGGGCACTGCTGGGAGGACTCTGCACACACCCCTCCTGTGTCTGGGCACTGCTGGGAATGATAGGCACCCACCCCTCCTGTGTCTGGGCACTGCTGGGGGGACTCTACACCCACCCCTTCTGTGTCTGGGCACTGCTGGGAGTGATAGGCACCCACCCCTCCTGCGTCTGGGCACTGCTGGGAACGATAGGCACACACCCCTCCTGTGTCTGGGCACTGCTGGGGGGACTCTACACCCACCCCTCCTGCGTCTGGGCACTGCTGGGAGGACTCTGCACACACCCCTCCTGTGTCTGGGCACTGCTGGGAGGACTCTGCACACACCCCTCCTGCGTCTGGGCACTGCTGGGAATGATAGGCACACACCCCTCCTGTGTCTGGGCACTGCTGGGGGGACTCTACACCCACCCCTCCTGCATCTGGGCACTGCTGTGGGGACTCTGCACCCACCCCTCCTGTGTCTGGGCACTGCTGAGGGGACTACGCACCCACTCCTCCTATGTCTGGGCACTGCTGGGAGTGATAGGCACCCACCCCTCCTGCGTCTGGGCACTGCTGGGAATGATAGGCACACACCCCTCCTGTGTCTGGGCACTGCTGGGGGGACTCTACACCCACCCCTCCTGTGTATGGGCACTGCTGTGGGGACTCTGCACCCACCCCTCCTGTGTCTGGGCACTGCTGGGGTGACTCTGCACCCACCCCTCCTATGTCTGGGCACTGCTGGGAGTGATAGGCACCCACCCCTCCTGCGTCTGGGCACTGCTGGGAATGATAGGCACACACCCCTCCTGTGTCTGGGCACTGCTGGGGGGACTCTGCACCCACCCCTCCTGCGTCTGGGCACTGCTGGGAGGACTCTGCACCCACCCCTCCTGTGTCTGGGCACTGCTGGGAATGATAGGCACCCACCCCTCCTGTGTCTGGGCACTGCTGGGGGGACTCTACACCCACCCCTCTTGTGTCTGGGCACTGCTGGGAGTGATAGGCACCCACCCCTCCTGCGTCTGGGCACTGCTGGGAATGATAGGCACACACCCCTCCTGTGTCTGGGCACTGCTGGGGGGACTCTACACCCACCCCTCCTGCGTCTGGGCACTGCTGGGAGGACTCTGCACCCACCCCTCCTGTGTCTGGGCACTGCTGGGAATGATAGGCACCCACCCCTCCTGTGTCTGGGCACTGCTGGGGGGACTCTACACCCACCCCTTTTGTGTCTGGGCACTGCTGGGAGTGATAGGCACCCACCCCTCCTGCGTCTGGGCACTGCTGGGAATGATAGGCACACACCCCTCCTGTGTCTGGGCACTGCTGGGGGGACTCTACACCCACCCCTCCTGCGTCTGGGCACTGCTGGGAGGACTCTGCACACACCCCTCCTGTGTCTGGGCACTGCTGGGAGGACTCTGCACACACCCCTCCTGCGTCTGGGCACTGCTGGGAATGATAGGCACACACCCCTCCTGTGTCTGGGCACTGCTGGGGGGACTCTACACCCACCCCTCCTGCATCTGGGCACTGCTGGGGGGACTCTGCACACACCCCTCCTGTGTCTGGGCACTGCTGGGAGTGATAGGCACACACCCCTCCTGTGTCTGGGCACTGCTGGGGGGACTCTGCACACACCCCTCCTGCGTCTGGGCACTGCTGGGAGGACTCTGCACCCACCCCTCCTGCGTCTGGGCACTGCTGGGAGGACTCTGCAAACACCCCTCCTGTGTCTGGGCACTGCTGGGAGTGATAGGCACCCACCCCTCCTGTGTCTGGGCA
This sequence comes from Triturus cristatus, assembly GCF_964204655.1. Taxonomy (NCBI): domain Eukaryota; kingdom Metazoa; phylum Chordata; class Amphibia; order Caudata; family Salamandridae; genus Triturus; species Triturus cristatus. Next base: position 1,267,848,366 of record NC_140579.1, on the reverse strand, counting down.
CTGCTGGGGGGACTCTACACCCACCCCTCCTGTGTCTGGGCACTGCTGGGAGTGATAGGCACCCACCCTTCCTGCGTCTGGGCACTGCTGGGAATGATAGGCACACACCCATCCTGTGTCTGGGCACTGCTGGGGGGACTCTACACCCACCCCTCCTGCATCTGGGCACTGCTGGGAGGACTCTGCACACACCCCTCCTGTGTCTGGGCACTGCTGGGAGGACTCTGCACACACCCCTCCTACGTCTGGGCACTGCTGGGAATGATAGGCACACACCCCTCCTGTGTCTGGGCACTGCTGGGGGACTCTACACCCACCCCTCCTGTGTCTGGGCACTGCTGTGGGGACTCTGCACCCACCCCTCCTGTGTCTGGGCACTGCTGGGGGGACTCTGCACCCACCCCTCCTATGTCTGGGCACTGCTGGGAGCGATAGGCACCCACCCCTCCTGCGTCTGGGCACTGCTGGGAATGATAGGCACACACCCCTCCTGTGTCTGGGCACTGCTGGGGGACTCTACACCCACCCCTCCTGTGTCTGGGCACTGCTGTTGGGACTCTGCACCCACCCCTCCTGTGTCTGGGCACTGCTGGGGTGACTCTGAACCCACCCCTCCTATGTCTGGGCACTGCTGGGAGTGATAGGCACCCACCCCTCCTGCGTCTGGGCACTGCTGGGAATGATAGGCACACACCCCTCCTGTGTCTGGGCACTGCTGGGGGGACTCTACACCCACCCCTCCTGCGTCTGGGCACTGCTGGGAGGACTCTGCACCCACCCCTCCTGTGTCTGGGCACTGCTGGGAATGATAGGCACCCACCCCTCCTGTGTCTGGGCACTGCTGGGGGGACTCTACACCCACCCCTCCTGTGTCTGGGCACTGCTGGGAGTGATAGGCACCCACCCCTCCTGCGTCTGGGCACTGCTGGGAATTATAGGCACACACCCCTCCTGTGTCTGGGCACTGCTGGGGGGACTCTACACCCACCCCTCCTGCGTCTGGGCACTGCTGGGAGGACTCTGCACCCACCCCTCCGGTGTCTGGGCACTGCTGGGAATGATAGGCACCCACCCCTCCTGTGTCTGGGCACTGCTGGGGGGACTCTACACCCACCCCTTCTGTGTCTGGGCACTGCTGGGAGTGATAGGCACCCACCCCTCCTGCGTCTGGGCACTGCTGGGAATGATAGGCACACACCCCTCCTGTGTCTGGGCACTGCTGGGGGACTCTACACCCACCCCTCCTGCGTCTGGGCACTGCTGGGAGGACTCTGCACACACCCCTCCTGTGTCTGGGCACTGCTGGGAATGATAGGCACCCACCCCTCCTGTGTCTGGGCACTGCTGGGGGGACTCTACACCCACCCCTTCTGTGTCTGGGCACTGCTGGGAGTGATAGGCACCCACCCCTCCTGCGTCTGGGCACTGCTGGGAACGATAGGCACACACCCCTCCTGTGTCTGGGCACTGCTGGGGGGACTCTACACCCACCCCTCCTGCGTCTGGGCACTGCTGGGAGGACTCTGCACACACCCCTCCTGTGTCTGGGCACTGCTGGGAGGACTCTGCACACACCCCTCCTGCGTCTGGGCACTGCTGGGAATGATAGGCACTCACCCCTCCTGTGTCTGGGCACTGCTGGGGGGACTCTACACCCACCCCTCCTGCATCTGGGCACTGCTGGGGGGACTCTGCACACACCCCTCCTGTGTCTGGGCACTGCTGGGAGGACTCTGCACCCACCCCTCCTGCGTCTGGGCACTGCTGGGAGGACTCTGCACACACCCCTCCTGTGTCTGGGCACTGCTGGGAGTGATAGGCACCCACCCCTCCTGTGTCTGGGCATTGCTGGGGGGACTCTACACCCACCCGTCCTGTGTCTGGGCACTGCTGGGAGTGATAGGCACCCACCCCTCCTGCGTCTGGGCACTGCTGAGAATGATAGGCACACACCCATCCTGTGTCTGGGCACTGCTGGGGGGACTCTACACCCACCCCTCCTGCATCTGGGCACTGCTGGGAGGACTCTGCACACACCCCTCCTGTGTCTGGGCACTGCTGGGAGGACTCTGCACACACCCCTCCTACGTCTGGGCACTGCTGGGAATGATAGGCACACACCCCTCCTGTGTCTGGGCACTGCTGGGGGACTCTACACCCACCCCTCCTGTGTCTGGGCACTGCTGTGGGGACTCTGCACCCACCCCTCCTGTGTCTGGGCACTGCTGGGGGGACTCTGCACCCACCCCTCCTATGTCTTTGCACTGCTGGGAGTGATAGGCACCCACCCCTCCTGCGTCTGGGCACTGCTGGGAATGATAGGCACACACCCCTCCTGTGTCTGGGCACTGCTGGGGGGACTCTACACCCACCCCTCCTGTGTCTGGGCACTGCTGTGGGGACTCTGCACCCACCCCTCCTGTGTCTGGGCACTGCTGGGGGGACTCTGCACACACCCCTCCTATGTCTGGGCACTGCTGGGAGTGATAGGCACCCACCCCTCCTGCGTCTGGGCACTGCTGGGAATGATAGGCACACACCCCTCCTGTGTCTGGGCACTGCTGGGGGGACTCTACACCCACCCCTCCTGTGTCTGGGCACTGCTGTGGGGACTCTGCACCCACCCCTCCTGTGTCTGGGCACTGCTGGGGTGACTCTGCACCCACCCCTCCTATGTCTGGGCACTGCTGGGAGTGATAGGCAGCCACCCCTCCTGCGTCTGGGCACTGCTGGGAATGATAGGCACACACCCCTCCTGTGTCTGGGCACTGCTGGGGGACTCTACACCCACCCCTCCTGCGTCTGGGCACTGCTGGGAGGAATCTGCACCCACCCCTCCTGTGTCTGGGCACTGCTGGGAATGATAGGCACCCACCCCTCCTGTGTCTGGGCACTGCTGGGGGGACTCTACACCCACCCCTTCTGTGTCTGGGCACTGCTGGGAGTGATAGGCACCCACCCCTCCTGCGTCTGGGCACTGCTGGGAATGATAGGGACACACCCCTCCTGTGTCTAGGCACTGCTGGGGGGACTCTACACCAACCCCTCCTGCGTCTGGGCACTGCTGGGAGGACTCTGCACACACCCCTCCTGTGTCTTGGCACTGCTGGGAATGATAGGCACCCACCCCTCCTGTGTCTGGGCACTGCTGGGGGGACTCTACACCCACCCCTTCTGTGTCTGGGCACTGCTGGGAGTGATAGGCACCCACCCCTCCTGCGTCTGGGCACTGCTGGGAACGATAGGCACACACCCCTCCTGTGTCTGGGCACTGCTGGGGGGACTCTACACCCACCCCTCCTGTGTCTGGGCACTGCTGGGAGGACTCTGCACACACCCCTCCTGTGTCTGGGCACTGCTGGGAGGACTCTGCACACACCCCTCCTGCGTCTGGGCACTGCTGGGAGTGATAGGCACACACCCCTCCTGTGTCTGGGCACTGCTGGGGGGACTCTGCACACACCCCTCCTGCGTCTGGGCACTGCTGGGAGGACTCTGCACCCACCCCTCCTGCGTCTGGGCACTGCTGGGAGGACTCTGCACACACCCCTCCTGTGTCTGGGCACTGCTGGGAGTGATAGGCACCCACCCCTCCTGTGTCTGGGCACTGCTGGGGGGACTCTACACCCACCCCTCCTGTGTCTGGGCACTGCTGGGAGTGATAGGCACCCACCCCTCCTGCGTCTGGGCACTGCTGAGAATGATAGGCACACACCCATCCTGTGTCTGGGCACTGCTGTGGGGACTCTACACCCACTCCTCCTGCATCTGGGCACTGCTGGGAGGACTCTGCACACACCCCTCCTGTGTCTGGGCACTGCTGGGAGGACTCTGCACACACCCCTCCTACGTCTGGGCACTGCTGGGAATGATAGGCACACACCCCTCCTGTGTCTGGGCACTGCTGGGGGACTCTACACCCACCCCTCCTGTGTCTGGGCACTGCTGTGGGGACTCTGCACCCACCCCTCCTGTGTCTGGGCAATGCTGGGGGGACTCTGCACCCACCCCTCCTATATCTGGGCACTGCTGGGAGTGATAGGCACCCACCCCTCCTGCGTCTGGGCACTGCTGGGAATGATAGGCACACACCCCTCCTGTGTCTGGGCACTGCTGGGGGGACTCTACACCCACCCCTCCTGTGTCTGGGCACTGCTGTGGGGACTCTGCACCCACCCCTCCTGTGTCTGGGCACTGCTGGGGTGACTCTGCACCCACCCCTCCTATGTCTGGGCACTGCTGGGAGTGATCGGCACCCACCCCTCCTGCGTCTGGGCACTGCTGGGAATGATAGGCACACACCCCTCCTGTGTCTGGGCACTGCTGGGGGGACTCTACACCCACCCCTCCTGCGTCTGGGCACTGCTGGGAGAACTCTGCACCCACCCCTCCTGTGTCTGGGCACTGCTGGGAATGATAGGCACCCACCCCTCCTGTGTCTGGGCACTGCTGGGGGGACTCTACACCCACCTCTCTTGTGTCTGGGCACTGCTGGGAGTGATAGGCACCCACCCCTCCTGCGTCTGGGCACTGCTGGGAATGATAGGCACACACCCCTCCTGTGTCTGGGCACTGCTGGGGGGACTCTACACCCACCCCTCCTGCGTCTGGGCACTGCTGGGAGGACTCTGCACCCACCCCTCCTGTGTCTGGGCACTGCTGGGAATGATAGGCACCCACCCCTCCTGTGTCTGGGCACTGCTGGGGGGACTCTACACCCACCCCTCCTGTGTCTGGGCACTGCTGGGAGTGATAGGCACCCACCCCTCCTGCGTCTGAGCACTGCTGGGAATTATAGGCACACACCCCTCCTGTGTCTGGGCATTGCTGGGGGGACTCTACACCCACCCCTCCTGCGTCTGGGCACTGCTGGGAGGACTCTGCACCCACCCCTCCGGTGTCTGGGCACTGCTGGGAATGATAGGCACCCACCCCTCCTGTGTCTCGGCACTGCTGGGGGGACTCTACACCCACCCCTTCTGTGTCTGGGCACTGCTGGGAGTGATAGGCACCCACCCCTCCTGCGTCTGGGTACTGCTGGGAATGATAGGCACACACCCCTCCTGTGTCTGGGCACTGCTGGGGGGACTCTACACCCACCCCTCCTGCGTCTGGGCACTGCTGGGAGGACTCTGCACACACCCCTCCTGTGTCTGGGCACTGCTGGGAATGATAGGCACCCACCCCTCCTGTGTCTGGGCACTGCTGGGGGGACTCTGCACACACCCCTCCTATGTCTGGGCACTGCTGGGAGTGATAGGCACCCACCCCTCCTGCATCTGGGCACTGCTGGGAATGATAGGCACACACCCCTCCTGTGTCTGGGCACTGCTGGGGGGACTCTACACCCACCCCTCCTGTGTCTGGGCACTGCTGTGGGGACTCTGCACCCACCCCTCCTGTGTCTGGGCACTGCTGGGGTGACTCTGCACCCACCCCTCCTATGTCTGGGCACTGCTGGGAGTGATAGGCAGCCACCCCTCCTGCGTCTGGGCACTGCTGGGAATGATAGGCACACACCCCTCCTGTGTCTGGGCACTGCTGGGGGACTCTACACCCACCCCTCCTGCGTCTGGGCACTGCTGGGAGGAATCTGCACCCACCCCTCCTGTGTCTGGGCACTGCTGGGAATGATAGGCACCCACCCCTCCTGTGTCTGGGCACTGCTGGGGGGACTCTACACCCACCCCTTCTGTGTCTGGGCACTGCTGGGAGTGATAGGCACCCACCCCTCCTGCGTCTGGGCACTGCTGGGAATGATAGGGACACACCCCTCCTGTGTCTAGGCACTGCTGGGGGGACTCTACACCAACCCCTCCTGCGTCTGGGCACTGCTGGGAGGACTCTGCACACACCCCTCCTGTGTCTTGGCACTGCTGGGAATGATAGGCACCCACCCCTCCTGTGTCTGGGCACTGCTGGGGGGACTCTACACCCACCCCTTCTGTGTCTGGGCACTGCTGGGAGTGATAGGCACCCACCCCTCCTGCGTCTGGGCACTGCTGGGAACGATAGGCACACACCCCTCCTGTGTCTGGGCACTGCTGGGGGGACTCTACACCCACCCCTCCTGTGTCTGGGCACTGCTGGGAGGACTCTGCACACACCCCTCCTGTGTCTGGGCACTGCTGGGAGGACTCTGCACACACCCCTCCTGCGTCTGGGCACTGCTGGGAGTGATAGGCACACACCCCTCCTGTGTCTGGGCACTGCTGGGGGGACTCTGCACACACCCCTCCTGCGTCTGGGCACTGCTGGGAGGACTCTGCACCCACCCCTCCTGCGTCTGGGCACTGCTGGGAGGACTCTGCACACACCCCTCCTGTGTCTGGGCACTGCTGGGAATGATAGGCACACACCCCTCCTGTGTCTGGGCACTGCTGGGGGGACTCTACACCCACCCCTCCTGCATCTGGGCACTGCTGGGGGGACTCTGCACACACCCCTCCTGTGTCTGGGCACTGCTGGGAGGACTCTGCACCCACCCCTCCTGCGTCTGGGCACTGCTGGGAGGACTCTGCACACACCCCTCCTGTGTCTGGGCACTGCTGGGAGTGATAGGCACCCACCCCTCCTGTGTCTGGGCATTGCTGGGGGGACTCTACACCCACCCGTCCTGTGTCTGGGCACTGCTGGGAGTGATAGGCACCCACCCCTCCTGCGTCTGGGCACTGCTGAGAATGATAGGCACACACCCATCCTGTGTCTGGGCACTGCTGGGGGGACTCTACACCCACCCCTCCTGCATCTGGGCACTGCTGGGAGGACTCTGCACACACCCCTCCTGTGTCTGGGCACTGCTGGGAGGACTCTGCACACACCCCTCCTACGTCTGGGCACTGCTGGGAATGATAGGCACACACCCCTCCTGTGTCTGGGCACTGCTGGGGGACTCTACACCCACCCCTCCTGTGTCTGGGCACTGCTGTGGGGACTCTGCACCCACCCCTCCTGTGTCTGGGCACTGCTGGGGGGACTCTGCACCCACCCCTCCTATGTCTTTGCACTGCTGGGAGTGATAGGCACCCACCCCTCCTGCGTCTGGGCACTGCTGGGAATGATAGGCACACACCCCTCCTGTGTCTGGGCACTGCTGGGGGGACTCTACACCCACCCCTCCTGTGTCTGGGCACTGCTGTGGGGACTCTGCACCCACCCCTCCTGTGTCTGGGCACTGCTGGGGGGACTCTGCACACACCCCTCCTATGTCTGGGCACTGCTGGGAGTGATAGGCACCCACCCCTCCTGCGTCTGGGCACTGCTGGGAATGATAGGCACACACCCCTCCTGTGTCTGGGCACTGCTGGGGGGACTCTACACCCACCCCTCCTGTGTCTGGGCACTGCTGTGGGGACTCTGCACCCACCCCTCCTGTGTCTGGGCACTGCTGGGGTGACTCTGCACCCACCCCTCCTATGTCTGGGCACTGCTGGGAGTGATAGGCAGCCACCCCTCCTGCGTCTGGGCACTGCTGGGAATGATAGGCACACACCCCTCCTGTGTCTGGGCACTGCTGGGGGACTCTACACCCACCCCTCCTGCGTCTGGGCACTGCTGGGAGGAATCTGCACCCACCCCTCCTGTGTCTGGGCACTGCTGGGAATGATAGGCACCCACCCCTCCTGTGTCTGGGCACTGCTGGGGGGACTCTACACCCACCCCTTCTGTGTCTGGGCACTGCTGGGAGTGATAGGCACCCACCCCTCCTGCGTCTGGGCACTGCTGGGAATGATAGGGACACACCCCTCCTGTGTCTAGGCACTGCTGGGGGGACTCTACACCAACCCCTCCTGCGTCTGGGCACTGCTGGGAGGACTCTGCACACACCCCTCCTGTGTCTTGGCACTGCTGGGAATGATAGGCACCCACCCCTCCTGTGTCTGGGCACTGCTGGGGGGACTCTACACCCACCCCTTCTGTGTCTGGGCACTGCTGGGAGTGATAGGCACCCATCCCTCCTGCGTCTGGGCACTGCTGGGAACGATAGGCACACACCCCTCCTGTGTCTGGGCACTGCTGGGGGGACTCTACACCCACCCCTCCTGTGTCTGGGCACTGCTGGGAGGACTCTGCACACACCCCTCCTGTGTCTGGGCACTGCTGGGAGGACTCTGCACACACCCCTCCTGCGTCTGGGCACTGCTGGGAGTGATAGGCACACACCCCTCCTGTGTCTGGGCACTGCTGGGGGGACTCTGCACACACCCCTCCTGCGTCTGGGCACTGCTGGGAGGACTCTGCACCCACCCCTCCTGCGTCTGGGCACTGCTGGGAGGACTCTGCACACACCCCTCCTGTGTCTGGGCACTGCTGGGAGTGATAGGCACCCACCCCTCCTGTGTCTGGGCACTGCTGGGGGGACTCTACACCCACCCCTCCTGTGTCTGGGCACTGCTGGGAGTGATAGGCACCCACCCCTCCTACGTCTGGGCACTGCTGAGAATGATAGGCACACACCCATCCTGTGTCTGGGCACTGCTGTGGGGACTCTACACCCACTCCTCCTGCATCTGGGCACTGCTGGGAGGACTCTGCACACACCCCTCCTGTGTCTGGGCACTGCTGGGAGGACTCTGCACACACCCCTCCTACGTCTGGGCACTGCTGGGAATGATAGGCACACACCCCTCCTGTGTCTGGGCACTGCTGGGGGACTCTACACCCACCCCTCCTGTGTCTGGGCACTGCTGTGGGGACTCTGCACCCACCCCTCCTGTGTCTGGGCAATGCTGGGGGGACTCTGCACCCACCCCTCCTATATCTGGGCACTGCTGGGAGTGATAGGCACCCACCCCTCCTGCGTCTGGGCACTGCTGGGAATGATAGGCACACACCCCTCCTGTGTCTGGGCACTGCTGGGGGGACTCTACACCCACCCCTCCTGTGTCTGGGCACTGCTGTGGGGACTCTGCACCCACCCCTCCTGTGTCTGGGCACTGCTGGGGTGACTCTGCACCCACCCCTCCTATGTCTGGGCACTGCTGGGAGTGATCGGCACCCACCCCTCCTGCGTCTGGGCACTGCTGGGAATGATAGGCACACACCCCTCCTGTGTCTGGGCACTGCTGGGGGGACTCTACACCCACCCCTCCTGCGTCTGGGCACTGCTGGGAGGACTCTGCACCCACCCCTCCTGTGTCTGGGCACTGCTGGGAATGATAGGCACCCACCCCTCCTGTGTCTGGGCACTGCTGGGGGGACTCTACACCCACCTCTCTTGTGTCTGGGCACTGCTGGGAGTGATAGGCACCCACCCCTCCTGCGTCTGGGCACTGCTGGGAATGATAGGCACACACCCCTCCTGTGTCTGGGCACTGCTGGGGGGACTCTACACCCACCCCTCCTGCGTCTGGGCACTGCTGGGAGGACTCTGCACCCACCCCTCCTGTGTCTGGGCACTGCTGGGAATGATAGGCACCCACCCCTCCTGTGTCTGGGCACTGCTGGGGGGACTCTACACCCACCCCTCCTGTGTCTGGGCACTGCTGGGAGTGATAGGCACCCACCCCTCCTGCGTCTGAGCACTGCTGGGAATTATAGGCACACACCCCTCCTGTGTCTGGGCATTGCTGGGGGGACTCTACACCCACCCCTCCTGCGTCTGGGCACTGCTGGGAGGACTCTGCACCCACCCCTCCGGTGTCTGGGCACTGCTGGGAATGATAGGCACCCACCCCTCCTGTGTCTCGGCACTGCTGGGGGGACTCTACACCCACCCCTTCTGTGTCTGGGCACTGCTGGGAGTGATAGGCACCCATCCCTCCTGCGTCTGGGCACTGCTGGGAACGATAGGCACACACCCCTCCTGTGTCTGGGCACTGCTGGGGGGACTCTACACCCACCCCTCCTGTGTCTGGGCACTGCTGGGAGGACTCTGCACACACCCCTCCTGTGTCTGGGCACTGCTGGGAGGACTCTGCACACACCCCTCCTGCGTCTGGGCACTGCTGGGAGTGATAGGCACACACCCCTCCTGTGTCTGGGCACTGCTGGGGGGACTCTGCACACACCCCTCCTGCGTCTGGGCACTGCTGGGAGGACTCTGCACCCACCCCTCCTGCGTCTGGGCACTGCTGGGAGGACTCTGCACACACCCCTCCTGTGTCTGGGCACTGCTGGGAGTGATAGGCACCCACCCCTCCTGTGTCTGGGCACTGCTGGGGGGACTCTACACCCACCCCTCCTGTGTCTGGGCACTGCTGGGAGTGATAGGCACCCACCCCTCCTGTGTCTGGGCACTGCTGAGAATGATAGGCACACACCCATCCTGTGTCTGGGCACTGCTGTGGGGACTCTACACCCACTCCTCCTGCATCTGGGCACTGCTGGGAGGACTCTGCACACACCCCTCCTGTGTCTGGGCACTGCTGGGAGGACTCTGCACACACCCCTCCTACGTCTGGGCACTGCTGGGAATGATAGGCACACACCCCTCCTGTGTCTGGGCACTGCTGGGGGACTCTACACCCACCCCTCCTGTGTCTGGGCACTGCTGTGGGGACTCTGCACCCACCCCTCCTGTGTCTGGGCAATGCTGGGGGGACTCTGCACCCACCCCTCCTATATCTGGGCACTGCTGGGAGTGATAGGCACCCACCCCTCCTGCGTCTGGGCACTGCCGGGAATGATAGGCACACACCCCTCCTGTGTCTGGGCACTGCTGGGGGGACTCTACACCCACCCCTCCTGTGTCTGGGCACTGCTGTGGGGACTCTGCACCCACCCCTCCTGTGTCTGGGCACTGCTGGGGTGACTCTGCACCCACCCCTCCTATGTCTGGGCACTGCTGGGAGTGATCGGCACCCACCCCTCCTGCGTCTGGGCACTGCTGGGAATGATAGGCACACACCCCTCCTGTGTCTGGGCACTGCTGGGGGGACTCTACACCCACCCCTCCTGCGTCTGGGCACTGCTGGGAGGACTCTGCACCCACCCCTCCTGTGTCTGGGCACTGCTGGGAATGATAGGCACCCACCCCTCCTGTGTCTGGGCACTGCTGGGGGGACTCTACACCCACCTCTCTTGTGTCTGGGCACTGCTGGGAGTGATAGGCACCCACCCCTCCTGCGTCTGGGCACTGCTGGGAATGATAGGCACACACCCCTCCTGTGTCTGGGCACTGCTGGGGGGACTCTACACCCACCCCTCCTGCGTCTGGGCACTGCTGGGAGGACTCTGCACCCACCCCTCCTGTGTCTGGGCACTGCTGGGAATGATAGGCACCCACCCCTCCTGTGTCTGGGCACTGCTGGGGGGACTCTACACCCACCCCTCCTGTGTCTGGGCACTGCTGGGAGTGATAGGCACCCACCCCTCCTGCGTCTGAGCACTGCTGGGAATTATAGGCACACACCCCTCCTGTGTCTGGGCATTGCTGGGGGGACTCTACACCCACCCCTCCTGCGTCTGGGCACTGCTGGGAGGACTCTGCACCCACCCCTCCTGCGTCTGGGTACTGCTGGGAATGATAGGCACACACCCCTCCTGTGTCTGGGCACTGCTGGGGGGACTCTACACCCACCCCTCCTGCGTCTGGGCACTGCTGGGAGGACTCTGCACACACCCCTCCTGTGTCTGGGCACTGCTGGGAATGATAGGCACCCACCCCTCCTGTGTCTGGGCACTGCTGGGGGGACTCTGCACACACCCCTCCTATGTCTGGGCACTGCTGGGAGTGATAGGCACCCACCCCTCCTGCGTCTGGGCACTGCTGGGAATGATAGGCACACACCCCTCCTGTGTCTGGGCACTGCTGGGGGGACTCTACACCCACCCCTCCTGTGTCTGGGCACTGCTGTGGGGACTCTGCACCCACCCCTCCTGTGTCTGGGCACTGCTGGGGTGACTCTGCACCCACCCCTCCTATGTCTGGGCACTGCTGGGAGTGATAGGCAGCCACCCCTCCTGCGTCTGGGCACTGCTGGGAATGATAGGCACACACCCCTCCTGTGTCTGGGCACTGCTGGGGGACTCTACACCCACCCCTCCTGCGTCTGGGCACTGCTGGGAGGAATCTGCACCCACCCCTCCTGTGTCTGGGCACTGCTGGGAATGATAGGCACCCACCCCTCCTGTGTCTGGGCACTGCTGGGGGGACTCTACACCCACCCCTTCTGTGTCTGGGCACTGCTGGGAGTGATAGGCACCCACCCCTCCTGCGTCTGGGCACTGCTGGGAATGATAGGGACACACCCCTCCTGTGTCTAGGCACTGCTGGGGGGACTCTACACCAACCCCTCCTGCGTCTGGGCACTGCTGGGAGGACTCTGCACACACCCCTCCTGTGTCTTGGCACTGCTGGGAATGATAGGCACCCACCCCTCCTGTGTCTGGGCACTGCTGGGGGGACTCTACACCCACCCCTTCTGTGTCTGGGCACTGCTGGGAGTGATAGGCACCCACCCCTCCTGCGTCTGGGCACTGCTGGGGGGACTCTACACCCACCCCTCCTGTGTCTGGGCACTGCTGGGAGGACTCTGCACACACCCCTCCTGTGTCTGGGCACTGCTGTGGGGACTCTGCACACACCCCTCCTGTGTCTGGGCACTGCTGGGAGTGATAGGCACCCACCCCTCCTGTGTCTGGGCACTGCTGGGGGGACTCTACACCCACCCCTCCTGTGTCTGGGCACTGCTGGGAGTGATAGGCACCCACCCCTCCTGCGTCTGGGCACTGCTGAGAATGATAGGCACACACCCATCCTGTGTCTGGGCACTGCTGTGGGGACTCTACACCCACTCCTCCTGCATCTGGGCACTGCTGGGAGGACTCTGCACACACCCCTCCTGTGTCTGGGCACTGCTGGGAGGACTCTGCACACACCCCTCCTACGTCTGGGCACTGCTGGGAATGATAGGCACACACCCCTCCTGTGTCTGGGCACTGCTGGGGGACTCTACACCCACCCCTCCTGTGTCTGGGCACTGCTGTGGGGACTCTGCACCCACCCCTCCTGTGTCTGGGCAATGCTGGGGGGACTCTGCACCCACCCCTCCTATATCTGGGCACTGCTGGGAGTGATAGGCACCCACCCCTCCTGCGTCTGGGCACTGCTGGGAATGATAGGCACACACCCCTCCTGTGTCTGGGCACTGCTGGGGGGACTCTACACCCACCCCTCCTGTGTCTGGGCACTGCTGTGGGGACTCTGCACCCACCCCTCCTGTGTCTGGGCACTGCTGGGGTGACTCTGCACCCACCCCTCCTATGTCTGGGCACTGCTGGGAGTGATCGGCACCCACCCCTCCTGCGTCTGGGCACTGCTGGGAATGATAGGCACACACCCCTCCTGTGTCTGGGCACTGCTGGGGGGACTCTACACCCACCCCTCCTGCGTCTGGGCACTGCTGGGAGGACTCTGCACCCACCCCTCCTGTGTCTGGGCACTGCTGGGAATGATAGGCACCCACCCCTCCTGTGTCTGGGCACTGCTGGGGGGACTCTACACCCACCTCTCTTGTGTCTGGGCACTGCTGGGAGTGATAGGCACCCACCCCTCCTGCGTCTGGGCACTGCTGGGAATGATAGGCACACACCCCTCCTGTGTCTGGGCACTGCTGGGGGGACTCTACACCCACCCCTCCTGCGTCTGGGCACTGCTGGGAGGACTCTGCACCCACCCCTCCTGTGTCTGGGCACTGCTGGGAATGATAGGCACCCACCCCTCCTGTGTCTGGGCACTGCTGGGGGGACTCTACACCCACCCCTCCTGTGTCTGGGCACTGCTGGGAGTGATAGGCACCCACCCCTCCTGCGTCTGAGCACTGCTGGGAATTATAGGCACACACCCCTCCTGTGTCTGGGCATTGCTGGGGGGACTCTACACCCACCCCTCCTGCGTCTGGGCACTGCTGGGAGGACTCTGCACCCACCCCTCCGGTGTCTGGGCACTGCTGGGAATGATAGGCACCCACCCCTCCTGTGTCTCGGCACTGCTGGGGGGACTCTACACCCACCCCTTCTGTGTCTGGGCACTGCTGGGAGTGATAGGCACCCACCCCTCCTGCGTCTGGGTACTGCTGGGAATGATAGGCACACACCCCTCCTGTGTCTGGGCACTGCTGGGGGGACTCTACACCCACCCCTCCTGCGTCTGGGCACTGCTGGGAGGACTCTGCACACACCCCTCCTGTGTCTGGGCACTGCTGGGAATGATAGGCACCCACCCCTCCTGTGTCTGGGCACTGCTGGGGGGACTCTACACCCACCCCTTCTGTTTCTGGGCACTGCTGGGAGTGATAGGCACCCACCCCTCCTGCGTCTGGGCACTGCTGGGAACAATAGGCACACACCCCTCCTGTGTCTGGGCACTGCTGGGGGGACTCTACACCCACCCCTCCTGCGTCTGGGCACTGCTGGGAGGACTCTGCACACACCCCTCCTGTGTCTGGGCACTGCTGGGAGGACTCTGCACACACCCCTCCTGCGTCTGGGCACTGCTGGGAATGATAGGCACACACCCCTCCTGTGTCTGGGCACTGCTGGGGGGACTCTACACCCACCCCTCCTGCGTCTGGGCACTGCTGGGAGGACTCTGCACACACCCCTCCTGTGTCTGGGCACTGCTGGGAGGACTCTGCACACACCCCTCCTGCGTCTGGGCACTGCTGGGAATGATAGGCACACACCCCTCCTGTGTCTGGGCACTGCTGGGGGGACTCTACACCCACCCCTCCTGCATCTGGGCACTGCTGGGGGGACTCTGCACACACCCCTCCTGTGTCTGGGCACTGCTGGGAGTGATAGGCACACACCCCTCCTGTGTCTGGGCACTGCTGGGGGGACTCTGCACACACCCCTCCTGCGTCTGGGCACTGCTGGGAGGACTCTGCACCCACCCCTCCTGCGTCTGGGCACTGCTGGGAGGACTCTGCACACACCCCTCCTGTGTCTGGGCACTGCTGGGAGTGATAGGCACCCACCCCTCCTGTGTCTGGGCACTGCTGGGGGGACTCTACACCCACCCCTCCTGTGTCTGGGCACTGCTGGGAGTGATAGGCACCCACCCCTCCTGCGTCTGGGCACTGCTGGGAATGATAGGCACACACCCATCCTGTGTCTGGGCACTGCTGGGGGGACTCTACACCCACCCCTCCTGCGTCTGGGCACTGCTGGGAGGACTCTGCACACACCCCTCCTGTGTCTGGGCACTGCTGGGAGGACTCTGCACACACCCCTCCTACGTCTGGGCACTGCTGGGAATGATAGGCACACACCCCTCCTGTGTCTGGGCACTGCTGGGGGACTCTACACCCACCCCTCCTGTGTCTGGGCACTGCTGTGGGGACTCTGCACCCACCCCTCCTGTGTCTGGGCACTGCTGGGGGGACTCCGCACCCACCCCTCCTATGTCTGGGCACTGCTGGGAGTGATAGGCACCCACCCCTCCTGCGTCTGGGCACTGCTGGGAATGATAGGCACACACCCCTCCTGTGTCTGGGCACTGCTGGGGGACTCTACACCCACCCCTCCTGTGTCTGGGCACTGCTGTTGGGACTCTGCACCCACCCCTCCTGTGTCTGGGCACTGCTGGGGTGACTCTGAACCCACCCCTCCTATGTCTGGGCACTGCTGGGAGTGATAGGCACCCACCCCTCCTGCGTCTGGGCACTGCTGGGAATGATAGGCACACACCCCTCCTGTGTCTGGGCACTGCTGGGGGGACTCTACACCCACCCCTCCTGCGTCTGGGCACTGCTGGGAGGACTCTGCACCCACCCCTCCTGTGTCTGGGCACTGCTGGGAATGATAGGCACCCACCCCTCCTGTGTCTGGGCACTGCTGGGGGGACTCTACACCCACCCCTCCTGTGTCTGGGCACTGCTGGGAGTGATAGGCACCCACCCCTCCTGCATCTGGGCACTGCTGGGAATTATAGGCACACACCCCTCCTGTGTCTGGGCACTGCTGGGGGGACTCTACACCCACCCCTCCTGCGTCTGGGCACTGCTGGGAGGACTCTGCACCCACCCCTCCGGTGTCTGGGCACTGCTGGGAATGATAGGCACCCACCCCTCCTGTGTCTGGGCACTGCTGGGGGGACTCTACACCCACCCCTTCTGTGTCTGGGCACTGCTGGGAGTGATAGGCACCCACCCCTCCTGCGTCTGGGCACTGCTGGGAATGATAGGCACACACCCCTCCTGTGTCTGGGCACTGCTGGGGGACTCTACACCCACCCCTCCTGCGTCTGGGCACTGCTGGGAGGACTCTGCACACACCCCTCCTGTGTCTGGGCACTGCTGGGAATGATAGGCACCCACCCCTCCTGTGTCTGGGCACTGCTGGGGGGACTCTACACCCACCCCTTCTGTGTCTGGGCACTGCTGGGAGTGATAGGCACCCACCCCTCCTGCGTCTGGGCACTGCTGGGAACGATAGGCACACACCCCTCCTGTGTCTGGGCACTGGTGGGGGGACTCTACACCCACCCCTCCTGCGTCTGGGCACTGCTGGGAGGACTCTGCACACACCCCTCCTGTGTCTGGGCACTGCTGGGAGGACTCTGCACACACCCCTCCTGCGTCTGGGCACTGCTGGGAATGATAGGCACACACCCCTCCTGTGTCTGGGCACTGCTGGGGGGACTCTACACCCACCCCTCCTGCGTCTGGGCACTGCTGGGGGGACTCTGCACACACCCCTCCTGTGTCTGGGCACTTCTGGGAGTGATAGGCACACACCCCTCCTGTGTCTGGGCACTGCTGGGGGGACTCTGCACACACCCCTCCTGCGTCTGGGCACTGCTGGGAGGACTCTGCACCCACCCCTCCTGCGTCTGGGCACTGCTGGGAGGACTCTGCACACACCCCTCCTGTGTCTGGGCACTGCTGGGAGTGATAGGCACCCACCCCTCCTGTGTCTGGGCACTGCTGGGGGGACTCTACACCCACCCCTCCTGTGTCTGGGCACTGCTGGGAGTGATAGGCACCCACCCCTCCTGCGTCTGGGCACTGCTGAGAATGATAGGCACACACCCATCCTGTGTCTGGGCACTGCTGGGGGGACTCTACACCCACCCCTCCTGCATCTGGGCACTGCTGGGAGGACTCTGCACACACCCCTCCTGTGTCTGGGCACTGCTGGGAGGACTCTGCACACACCCCTCCTACGTCTGGGCACTGCTGGGAATGATAGGCACACACCCCTCCTGTGTCTGGGCACTGCTGGGGGACTCTACACCCACCCCTCCTGTGTCTGGGCACTGCTGTGGGGACTCTGCACCCACCCCTCCTGTGTCTGGGCACTGCTGGGGGGACTCTGCACCCACCCCTCCTATGTCTTTGCACTGCTGGGAGTGATAGGCACCCACCCCTCCTGCGTCTGGGCACTGCTGGGAATGATAGGCACACACCCCTCCTGTGTCTGGGCACTGCTGGGGGGACTCTACACCCACCCCTCCTGTGTCTGGGCACTGCTGTGGGGACTCTGCACCCACCCCTCCTGTGTCTGGGCACTGCTGGGGGGACTCTGCACACACCCCTCCTATGTCTGGGCACTGCTGGGAGTGATAGGCACCCATCCCTCCTGCGTCTGGGCACTGCTGGGAATGATAGGCACACACCCCTCCTGTGTCTGGGCACTGCTGGGGGGACTCTACACCCACCCCTCCTGTGTCTGGGCACTGCTGTGGGGACTCTGCACCCACCCCTCCTGTGTCTGGGCACTGCTGGGGTGACTCTGCACCCACCCCTCCTATGTCTGGGCACTGCTGGGAGTGATCGGCACCCACCCCTCCTGCGTCTGGGCACTGCTGGGAATGATAGGCACACACCCCTCCTGTGTCTGGGCACTGCTGGGAGGAATCTGCACCCACCCCTCCTGTGTCTGGGCACTGCTGGGGGGACTCTACATCCACCCCTCCTGTGTCTGGGCACTGCTGGGAGGACTCTGCACACACCCCTCCTGCGTCTGGGCACTGCTGGGAATGATAGGCACACACCCCTCCTGTGTCTGGGCACTGCTGGGGGGACTCTACACCCACCCCTCCTGCGTCTGGGCACTGCTGGGAATGATAGGCACACACCCCTCCTGTGTCTGGGCACTGCTGGGAGGAATCTGCACCCACCCCTCCTGTGTCTGGGCACTGCTGGGAATGATAGGCACCCACCCCTCCTGTGTCTGGGCACTGCTGGGGGGACTCTACACCCACCTCTCTTGTGTCTGGGCACTGCTGGGAGTGATAGGCACCCACCCCTCCTGCGTCTGGGCACTGCTGGGAATGATAGGCACACACCCCTCCTGTGTCTGGGCACTGCTGGGGGGACTCTACACCCACCCCTCCTGTGTCTGGGCACTGCTGGGAGGACTCTGCACCCACCCCTCCTGTGTCTGGGCACTGCTGGGAATGATAGGCACCCACCCCTCCTGTGTCTGGGCACTGCTGGGGGGACTCTACACCCACCCCTCCTGTGTCTGGGCACTGCTGGGAGTGATAGGCACCCACCCCTCCTGCGTCTGGGCACTGCTGGGAATTATAGGCACACACCCCTCCTGTGTCTGGGCACTGCTGGGGGGACTCTGCACCCACCCCTCCTGTGTCTGGGCACTGCTGGGGTGACTCTGCACCCACCCCTCCTATGTCTGGGCACTGCTGGGAGTGATAGGCACCCACCCCTCCTGCGTCTGGGCACTGCTGGGAATGATAGGCACACACACCTCCTGTGTCTGGGCACTGCTGGGGGGACTCTACATCCACCCCTCCTGCGTCTGGGCACTGCTGGGAGGACTCTGCACCCACCCCTCCGGTGTCTGGGCACTGCTGGGAATGATAGGCACCCACCCCTCCTGTGTCTGGGCACTGCTGGGGGGACTCTACACCCACCCCTTCTGTGTCTGGGCACTGCTGGGAGTGATAGGCACCCACCCCTCCTGCGTCTGGGCACTGCTGGGAATGATAGGCACACACCCCTCCTGTGTCTAGGCACTGCTGGGGGGACTCTACACCCACCCCTCCTGCGTCGGGGCACTGCTGGGAGGACTCTGCACACACCCCTCCTGTGTCTTGGCACTGCTGGGAATGATAGGCACCCACCCCTCCTGTGTCTGGGCACTGCTGGGGGGACTCTACACCCACCCCTTCTGTGTCTGGGCACTGCTGGGAGTGATAGGCACCCACCCCTCCTGCGTCTGGGCACTGCTGGGAACGATAGGCACACACCCCTCCTGTGTCTGGGCACTGCTGGGGGGACTCTACACCCACCCCTCCTGTGTCTGGGCACTGCTGGGAGGACTCTGCACACACCCCTCCTGTGTCTGGGCACTGCTGGGAGGACTCTGCACACACCCCTCCTGCGTCTGGGCACTGCTGGGAATGATAGGCACACACCCCTCCTGTGTCTGGGCACTGCTGGGGGGACTCTACACCCACCCCTCCTGCGTCTGGGCACTGCTGGGGGACTCTGCACACACCCCTCCTGTGTCTGGGCACTGCTGGGAGTGATAGGCACACACCCCTCCTGTGTCTGGGCACTGCTGGGGAGACTCTGCACACACCCCTCCTGCGTCTGGGCACTGCTGGGAGGACTCTGCACCCACCCCTCCTGCGTCTGGGCACTGCTGGGAGGACTCTGCACACACCCCTCCTGTGTCTGGGCACTGCTGGGAGTGATAGGCACCCACCCCTCCTGTGTCTGGGCACTGCTGGGGGGA
Source organism: Triturus cristatus (assembly GCF_964204655.1). Classification (NCBI taxonomy): domain Eukaryota; kingdom Metazoa; phylum Chordata; class Amphibia; order Caudata; family Salamandridae; genus Triturus; species Triturus cristatus. Next base: position 1,267,828,716 of record NC_140579.1, on the reverse strand, counting down.
CTCTACACCCACCCCTCCTGTGTCTGGGCACTGCTGGGAGTGATAGGCACCCACCCCTCCTGCGTCTGGGCACTGCTGAGAATGATAGGCACACACCCATCCTGTGTCTGGGCACTGCTGGGGGGACTCTACACCCACTCCTCCTGCATCTGGGCACTGCTGGGAGGACTCTGCACACACCCCTCCTGTGTCTGGGCACTGCTGGGAGGACTCTGCACACACCCCTCCTACGTCTGGGCACTGCTGGGAATGATAGGCACACACCCCTCCTGTGTCTGGGCACTGCTGGGGGACTCTACACCCACCCCTCCTGTGTCTGGGCACTGCTGTGGGGACTCTGCACCCACCCCTCCTGTGTCTGGGCAATGCTGGGGGGACTCTGCACCCACCCCTCCTATATCTGGGCACTGCTGGGAGTGATAGGCACCCACCCCTCCTGCGTCTGGGCACTGCTGGGAATGATAGGCACACACCCCTCCTGTGTCTGGGCACTGCTGGGGGGACTCTACACCCACCCCTCCTGTGTCTGGGCACTGCTGTGGGGACTCTGCACCCACCCCTCCTGTGTCTGGGCACTGCTGGGGTGACTCTGCACCCACCCCTCCTATGTCTGGGCACTGCTGGGAGTGATCGGCACCCACCCCTCCTGCGTCTGGGCACTGCTGGGAATGATAGGCACACACCCCTCCTGTGTCTGGGCACTGCTGGGGGGACTCTACACCCACCCCTCCTGCGTCTGGGCACTGCTGGGAGGACTCTGCACCCACCCCTCCTGTGTCTGGGCACTGCTGGGAATGATAGGCACCCACCCCTCCTGTGTCTGGGCACTGCTGGGGGGACTCTACACCCACCTCTCTTGTGTCTGGGCACTGCTGGGAGTGATAGGCACCCACCCCTCCTGCGTCTGGGCACTGCTGGGGGGACTCTACACCCACCCCTCCTGCGTCTGGGCACTGCTGGGAGGACTCTGCACCCACCCCTCCTGTGTCTGGGCACTGCTGGGAATGATAGGCACCCACCCCTCCTGTGTCTGGGCACTGCTGGGGGGACTCTACACCCACCCCTCCTGTGTCTGGGCACTGCTGGGAGTGATAGGCACCCACCCCTCCTGCGTCTGGGCACTGCTGGGAATTATAGGCACACACCCCTCCTGTGTCTGGGCACTGCTGGGGGGACTCTACACCCACCCCTCCTGCGTCTGGGCACTGCTGGGAGGACTCTGCACCCACCCCTCCGGTGTCTGGGCACTGCTGGGAATGATAGGCACCCACCCCTCCTGTGTCTCGGCACTGCTGGGGGGACTCTACACCCACCCCTTCTGTGTCTGGGCACTGCTGGGAGTGATAGGCACCCACCCCTCCTGCGTCTGGGTACTGCTGGGAATTATAGGCACACACCCCTCCTGTGTCTGGGCACTGCTGGGGGGACTCTACACCCACCCCTCCTGCGTCTGGGCACTGCTGGGAGGACTCTGCACACACCCCTCCTGTGTCTGGGCACTGCTGGGAATGATAGGCACCCACCCCTCCTGTGTCTGGGCACTGCTGGGGGGACTCTACACCCACCCCTTCTGTTTCTGGGCACTGCTGGGAGTGATAGGCACCCACCCCTCCTGCGTCTGGGCACTGCTGGGAACAATAGGCACACACCCCTCCTGTGTCTGGGCACTGCTGGGGGGACTCTACACCCACCCCTCCTGCGTCTGGGCACTGCTGGGAGGACTCTGCACACACCCCTCCTGTGTCTGGGCACTGCTGGGAGGACTCTGCACACACCCCTCCTGCGTCTGGGCACTGCTGGGAATGATAGGCACACACCCCTCCTGTGTCTGGGCGCTGCTGGGGGGACTCTACACCCACCCCTCCTGCGTCTGGGCACTGCTGGGGGACTCTGCACACACCCCTCCTGTGTCTGCGCACTGCTGGGAGTGATAGGCACACACCCCTCCTGTGTCTGGGCACTGCTGGGGGGACTCTACACCCACCCCTTCTGTGTCTGGGCACTGCTGGGAGTGATAGGCACCCACCCCTCCTGCGTCTGGGCACTGCTGGGAATGATAGGCACACACCCCTCCTGTGTCTGGGCACTGCTGGGGGACTCTACACCCACCCCTCCTGCGTCTGGGCACTGCTGGGAGGACTCTGCACCCACCCCTCCTGTGTCTGGGCACTGCTGGGAATGATAGGCACCCACCCCTCCTGTGTCTGGGCACTGCTGGGGGGACTCTACACCCACCCCTCCTGTGTCTGGGCACTGCTGGGAGTGATAGGCACCCACCCCTCCTGCGTCTGGGCACTGCTGGGAATTATAGGCAAACACCCCTCCTGTGTCTGGGCACTGCTGGGGGGACTCTACACCCACCCCTCCTGCGTCTGGGCACTGCTGGGAGGACTCTGCACCCACCCCTCCGGTGTCTGGGCACTGCTGGGAATGATAGGCACCCACCCCTCCTGTGTCTGGGCACTGCTGGGGGGACTCTACACCCACCCCTTCTGTGTCTGGGCACTGCTGGGAGTGATAGGCACCCACCCCTCCTGCGTCTGGGCACTGCTGGGAATGATAGGCACACACCCCTCCTGTGTCTGGGCACTGCTGGGGGACTCTACACCCACCCCTCCTGCATCTGGGCACTGCTGGGAGGACTCTGCACACACCCCTCCTGTGTCTGGGCACTGCTGGGAATGATAGGCACCCACCCCTCCTGTGTCTGGGCACTGCTGGGGGGACTCTACACCCACCCCTTCTGTGTCTGGGCACTGCTGGGAGTGATAGGCACCCACCCCTCCTGCGTCTGGGCACTGCTGGGAACGATAGGCACACACCCCTCCTGTGTCTGGGCACTGCTGGGGGGACTCTACACCCACCCCTCCTGCGTCTGGGCACTGCTGGGAGGACTCTGCACACACCCCTCCTGTGTCTGGGCACTGCTGGGAGGACTCTGCACACACCCCTCCTGCGTCTGGGCACTGCTGGGAATGATAGGCACACACCCCTCCTGTGTCTGGGCACTGCTGGGGGGACTCTACACCCACCCCTCCTGCGTCTGGGCACTGCTGGGGGGACTCTGCACACACCCCTCCTGTGTCTGGGCACTTCTGGGAGTGATAGGCACACACCCCTCCTGTGTCTGGGCACTGCTGGGGGGACTCTGCACACACCCCTCCTGCGTCTGGGCACTGCTGGGAGGACTCTGCACCCACCCCTCCTGCGTCTGGGCACTGCTGGGAGGACTCTGCACACACCCCTCCTGTGTCTGGGCACTGCTGGGAGTGATAGGCACCCACCCCTCCTGTGTCTGGGCACTGCTGGGGGGACTCTACACCCACCCCTCCTGTGTCTGGGCACTGCTGGGAGTGATAGGCACCCGCCCCTCCTGCGTCTGGGCACTGCTGAGAATGATAGGCACACACCCATCCTGTGTCTGGGCACTGCTGGGGGGACTCTACACCCACCCCTCCTGCATCTGGGCACTGCTGGGAGGACTCTGCACACACCCCTCCTGTGTCTGGGCACTGCTGGGAGGACTCTGCACACACCCCTCCTACGTCTGGGCACTGCTGGGAATGATAGGCACACACCCCTCCTGTGTCTGGGCACTGCTGGGGGACTCTACACCCACCCCTCCTGTGTCTGGGCACTGCTGTGGGGACTCTGCACCCACCCCTCCTGTGTCTGGGCACTGCTGGGGGGACTCTGCACCCACCCCTCCTATGTCTTTGCACTGCTGGGAGTGATAGGCACCCACCCCTCCTGCATCTGGGCACTGCTGGGAATGATAGGCACACACCCCTCCTGTGTCTGGGCACTGCTGGGGGGACTCTACACCCACCCCTCCTGTGTCTGGGCACTGCTGTGGGGACTCTGCACCCACCCCTCCTGTGTCTGGGCACTGCTGGGGGGACTCTGCACACACCCCTCCTATGTCTGGGCACTGCTGGGAGTGATAGGCACCCACCCCTCCTGCGTCTGGGCACTGCTGGGAATGATAGGCACACACCCCTCCTGTGTCTGGGCACTGCTGGGGGGACTCTACACCCACCCCTCCTGTGTCTGGGCACTGCTGTGGGGACTCTGCACCCACCCCTCCTGTGTCTGGGCACTGCTGGGGTGACTCTGCACCCACCCCTCCTATGTCTGGGCACTGCTGGGAGTGATAGGCACCCACCCCTCCTGCGTCTGGGCACTGCTGGGAATGATAGGCACACACCCCTCCTGTGTCTGGGCACTGCTGGGGGACTCTACACCCACCCATCCTGCGTCTGGGCACTGCTGGGAGGAATCTGCACCCACCCCTCCTGTGTCTGGGCACTGCTGGGAATGATAGGCACCCACCCCTCCTGTGTCTGGGCACTGCTGGGGGGACTCTACACCCACCTCTCTTGTGTCTGGGCACTGCTGGGAGTGATAGGCACCCACCCCTCCTGCGTCTGGGCACTGCTGGGAATGATAGGCACACACCCCTCCTGTGTCTGGGCACTGCTGGGGGGACTCTACACCCACCCCTCCTGTGTCTGGGCACTGCTGGGAGGACTCTGCACCCACCCCTCCTGTGTCTGGGCACTGCTGGGAATGATAGGCACCCACCCCTCCTGTGTCTGGGCACTGCTGGGGGGACTCTACACCCACCCCTCCTGTGTCTGGGCACTGCTGGGAGTGATAGGCACCCACCCCTCCTGCGTCTGGGCACTGCTGGGAATTATAGGCACACACCCCTCCTGTGTCTGGGCACTGCTGGGGGGACTCTGCACCCACCCCTCCTGTGTCTGGGCACTGCTGGGGTGACTCTGCACCCACCCCTCCTATGTCTGGGCACTGCTGGGAGTGATAGGCACCCACCCCTCCTGCGTCTGGGCACTGCTGGGAATGATAGGCACACACACCTCCTGTGTCTGGGCACTGCTGGGGGGACTCTACATCCACCCCTCCTGCGTCTGGGCACTGCTGGGAGGACTCTGCACCCACCCCTCCGGTGTCTGGGCACTGCTGGGAATGATAGGCACCCACCCCTCCTGTGTCTGGGCACTGCTGGGGGGACTCTACACCCACCCCTTCTGTGTCTGGGCACTGCTGGGAGTGATAGGCACCCACCCCTCCTGCGTCTGGGCACTGCTGGGAATGATAGGCACACACCCCTCCTGTGTCTAGGCACTGCTGGGGGGACTCTACACCCACCCCTCCTGTGTCTGGGCACTGCTGGGAGGACTCTGCACACACCCCTCCTGTGTCTTGGCACTGCTGGGAATGATAGGCACCCACCCCTCCTGTGTCTGGGCACTGCTGGGGGGACTCTACACCCACCCCTTCTGTGTCTGGGCACTGCTGGGAGTGATAGGCACCCACCCCTCCTGCGTCTGGACACTGCTGGGAATGATAGGCACACACCCCTCCTGCGTCTAGGCACTGCTGGGGGGACTCTACACCCACCCCTCCTGCGTCTGGGCACTGCTGGGAGGACTCTGCACACACCCCTCCTGTGTCTTGGCACTGCTGGGAATGATAGGCACCCACCCCTCCTGTGTCTGGGCACTGCTGGGGGGACTCTACACCCACCCCTTCTGTGTCTGGGCACTGCTGGGAGTGATAGGCACCCACCCCTCCTGCGTCTGGGCACTGCTGGGAACGATAGGCACACACCCCTCCTGTGTCTGGGCACTGCTGGGGGGACTCTACACCCACCCCTCCTGTGTCTGGGCACTGCTGGGAGGACTCTGCACACACCCCTCCTGTGTCTGGGCACTGCTGGGAGGACTCTGCACACACCCCTCCTGCGTCTGGGCACTGCTGGGAATGATAGGCACACACCCCTCCTGTGTCTGGGCACTGCTGGGTCGACTCTACACCCACCCCTCCTGCGTCTGGGCACTGCTGGGGGACTCTGCACACACCCCTCCTGTGTCTGGGCACTGCTGGGAGTGATAGGCACACACCCCTCCTGTGTCTGGGCACTGCTGGGGGGACTCTGCACACACCCCTCCTGCGTCTGGGCACTGCTGGGAGGACTCTGCACCCACCCCTCCTGCGTCTGGGCACTGCTGGGAGGACTCTGCACACACCCCTCCTGTGTCTGGGCACTGCTGGGAGAGATAGGCACCCACCCCTCCTGTGTCTGGGCACTGCTGGGGGGACTCTACACCCACCCCTCCTGTGTCTGGGCACTGCTGGGAGTGATAGGCACCCACCCCTCCTGCGTCTGGGCACTGCTGAGAATGATAGGCACACACCCATCCTGTGTCTGGGCACTGCTGGGGGGACTCTACACCCACTCCTCCTGCATCTGGGCACTGCTGGGAGGACTCTGCACACACCCCTCCTGTGTCTGGGCACTGCTGGGAGGACTCTGCACACACCCCTCCTACGTCTGGGCACTGCTGGGAATGATAGGCACACACCCCTCCTGTGTCTGGGCACTGCTGGGGGACTCTACACCCACCCCTCCTGTGTCTGGGCACTGCTGTGGGGACTCTGCACCCACCCCTCCTGTGTCTGGGCAATGCTGGGGGGACTCTGCACCCACCCCTCCTATATCTGGGCACTGCTGGGAGTGATAGGCACCCACCCCTCCTGCGTCTGGGCACTGCTGGGAATGATAGGCACACACCCCTCCTGTGTCTGGGCACTGCTGGGGGGACTCTACACCCACCCCTCCTGTGTCTGGGCACTGCTGTGGGGACTCTGCACCCACCCCTCCTGTGTCTGGGCACTGCTGGGGTGACTCTGCACCCACCCCTCCTATGTCTGGGCACTGCTGGGAGTGATCGGCACCCACCCCTCCTGCGTCTGGGCACTGCTGGGAATGATAGGCACACACCCCTCCTGTGTCTGGGCACTGCTGGGGGGACTCTACACCCACCCCTCCTGCGTCTGGGCACTGCTGGGAGGACTCTGCACCCACCCCTCCTGTGTCTGGGCACTGCTGGGAATGATAGGCACCCACCCCTCCTGTGTCTGGGCACTGCTGGGGGGACTCTACACCCACCTCTCTTGTGTCTGGGCACTGCTGGGAGTGATAGGCACCCACCCCTCCTGCGTCTGGGCACTGCTGGGAATGATAGGCACACACCCCTCCTGTGTCTGGGCACTGCTGGGGGGACTCTACACCCACCCCTCCTGCGTCTGGGCACTGCTGGGAGGACTCTGCACCCACCCCTCCTGTGTCTGGGCACTGCTGGGAATGATAGGCACCCACCCCTCCTGTGTCTGGGCACTGCTGGGGGGACTCTACACCCACCCCTCCTGTGTCTGGGCACTGCTGGGAGTGATAGGCACCCACCCCTCCTGCGTCTGGGCACTGCTGGGAATTATAGGCACACACCCCTCCTGTGTCTGGGCACTGCTGGGGGGACTCTACACCCACCCCTCCTGCGTCTGGGCACTGCTGGGAGGACTCTGCACCCACCCCTCCGGTGTCTGGGCACTGCTGGGAATGATAGGCACCCACCCCTCCTGTGTCTCGGCACTGCTGGGGGGACTCTACACCCACCCCTTCTGTGTCTGGGCACTGCTGGGAGTGATAGGCACCCACCCCTCCTGCGTCTGGGTACTGCTGGGAATGATAGGCACACACCCCTCCTGTGTCTGGGCACTGCTGGGGGGACTCTACACCCACCCCTCCTGCGTCTGGGCACTGCTGGGAGGACTCTGCACACACCCCTCCTGTGTCTGGGCACTGCTGGGAATGATAGGCACCCACCCCTCCTGTGTCTGGGCACTGCTGGGGGGACTCTACACCCACCCCTTCTGTTTCTGGGCACTGCTGGGAGTGATAGGCACCCACCCCTCCTGCGTCTGGGCACTGCTGGGAACAATAGGCACACACCCCTCCTGTGTCTGGGCACTGCTGGGGGGACTCTACACCCACCCCTCCTGCGTCTGGGCACTGCTGGGAGGACTCTGCACACACCCCTCCTGTGTCTGGGCACTGCTGGGAGGACTCTGCACACACCCCTCCTGCGTCTGGGCACTGCTGGGAATGATAGGCACACACCCCTCCTGTGTCTGGGCGCTGCTGGGGGGACTCTACACCCACCCCTCCTGCGTCTGGGCACTGCTGGGGGACTCTGCACACACCCCTCCTGTGTCTGCGCACTGCTGGGAGTGATAGGCACACACCCCTCCTGTGTCTGGGCACTGCTGGGGGGACTCTACACCCACCCCTTCTGTGTCTGGGCACTGCTGGGAGTGATAGGCACCCACCCCTCCTGCGTCTGGGCACTGCTGGGAATGATAGGCACACACCCCTCCTGTGTCTGGGCACTGCTGGGGGACTCTACACCCACCCCTCCTGCGTCTGGGCACTGCTGGGAGGACTCTGCACCCACCCCTCCTGTGTCTGGGCACTGCTGGGAATGATAGGCACCCACCCCTCCTGTGTCTGGGCACTGCTGGGGGGACTCTACACCCACCCCTCCTGTGTCTGGGCACTGCTGGGAGTGATAGGCACCCACCCCTCCTGCGTCTGGGCACTGCTGGGAATTATAGGCACACACCCCTCCTGTGTCTGGGCACTGCTGGGGGGACTCTACACCCACCCCTCCTGCGTCTGGGCACTGCTGGGAGGACTCTGCACCCACCCCTCCGGTGTCTGGGCACTGCTGGGAATGATAGGCACCCACCCCTCCTGTGTCTGGGCACTGCTGGGGGGACTCTACACCCACCCCTTCTGTGTCTGGGCACTGCTGGGAGTGATAGGCACCCACCCCTCCTGCGTCTGGGCACTGCTGGGAATGATAGGCACACACCCCTCCTGTGTCTGGGCACTGCTGGGGGACTCTACACCCACCCCTCCTGCGTCTGGGCACTGCTGGGAGGACTCTGCACACACCCCTCCTGTGTCTGGGCACTGCTGGGAATGATAGGCACCCACCCCTCCTGTGTCTGGGCACTGCTGGGGGGACTCTACACCCACCCCTTCTGTGTCTGGGCACTGCTGGGAGTGATAGGCACCCACCCCTCCTGCGTCTGGGCACTGCTGGGAACGATAGGCACACACCCCTCCTGTGTCTGGGCACTGCTGGGGGGACTCTACACCCACCCCTCCTGCATCTGGGCACTGCTGGGAGGACTCTGCACACACCCCTCCTGTGTCTGGGCACTGCTGGGAGGACTCTGCACACACCCCTCCTGCGTCTGGGCACTGCTGGGAATGATAGGCACACACCCCTCCTGTGTCTGGGCACTGCTGGGGGGACTCTACACCCACCCCTCCTGCGTCTGGGCACTGCTGGGGGGACTCTGCACACACCCCTCCTGTGTCTGGGCACTTCTGGGAGTGATAGGCACACACCCCTCCTGTGTCTGGGCACTGCTGGGGGGACTCTGCACACACCCCTCCTGCGTCTGGGCACTGCTGGGAGGACTCTGCACCCACCCCTCCTGCGTCTGGGCACTGCTGGGAGGACTCTGCACACACCCCTCCTGTGTCTGGGCACTGCTGGGAGTGATAGGCACCCACCCCTCCTGTGTCTGGGCACTGCTGGGGGGACTCTACACCCACCCCTCCTGTGTCTGGGCACTGCTGGGAGTGATAGGCACCCACCCCTCCTGCGTCTGGGCACTGCTGAGAATGATAGGCACACACCCATCCTGTGTCTGGGCACTGCTGGGGGGACTCTACACCCACCCCTCCTGCATCTGGGCACTGCTGGGAGGACTCTGCACACACCCCTCCTGTGTCTGGGCACTGCTGGGAGGACTCTGCACACACCCCTCCTACGTCTGGGCACTGCTGGGAATGATAGGCACACACCCCTCCTGTGTCTGGGCACTGCTGGGGGACTCTACACCCACCCCTCCTGTGTCTGGGCACTGCTGTGGGGACTCTGCACACACCCCTCCTGTGTCTGGGCACTGCTGGGGGGACTCTGCACCCACCCCTCCTATGTCTTTGCACTGCTGGGAGTGATAGGCACCCACCCCTCCTGCGTCTGGGCACTGCTGGGAATGATAGGCACACACCCCTCCTGTGTCTGGGCACTGCTGGGGGGACTCTACACCCACCCCTCCTGTGTCTGGGCACTGCTGTGGGGACTCTGCACCCACCCCTCCTGTGTCTGGGCACTGCTGGGGGGACTCTGCACACACCCCTCCTATGTCTGGGCACTGCTGGGAGTGATAGGCACCCACCCCTCCTGCGTCTGGGCACTGCTGGGAATGATAGGCACACACCCCTCCTGTGTCTGGGCACTGCTGGGGGGACTCTACACCCACCCCTCCTGTGTCTGGGCACTGCTGTGGGGACTCTGCACCCACCCCTCCTGTGTCTGGGCACTGCTGGGGTGACTCTGCACCCACCCCTCCTATGTCTGGGCACTGCTGGGAGTGATAGGCACCCACCCCTCCTGCGTCTGGGCACTGCTGGGAATGATAGGCACACACCCCTCCTGTGTCTGGGCACTGCTGGGGGACTCTACACCCACCCCTCCTGCGTCTGGGCACTGCTGGGAGGAATCTGCACCCACCCCTCCTGTGTCTGGGCACTGCTGGGAATGATAGGCACCCACCCCTCCTGTGTCTGGGCACTGCTGGGGGGACTCTACACCCACCTCTCTTGTGTCTGGGCACTGCTGGGAGTGATAGGCACCCACCCCTCCTGCGTCTGGGCACTGCTGGGAATGATAGGCACACACCCCTCCTGTGTCTGGGCACTGCTGGGGGGACTCTACACCCACCCCTCCTGTGTCTGGGCACTGCTGGGAGGACTCTGCACCCACCCCTCCTGTGTCTGGGCACTGCTGGGAATGATAGGCACCCACCCCTCCTGTGTCTGGGCACTGCTGGGGGGACTCTACACCCACCCCTCCTGTGTCTGGGCACTGCTGGGAGTGATAGGCACCCACCCCTCCTGCATCTGGGCACTGCTGGGAATTATAGGCACACACCCCTCCTGTGTCTGGGCACTGCTGGGGGGACTCTGCACCCACCCCTCCTGTGTCTGGGCACTGCTGGGGTGACTCTGCACCCACCCCTCCTATGTCTGGGCACTGCTGGGAGTGATAGGCACCCACCCCTCCTGCGTCTGGGCACTGCTGGGAATGATAGGCACACACACCTCCTGTGTCTGGGCACTGCTGGGGGGACTCTACATCCACCCCTCCTGCGTCTGGGCACTGCTGGGAGGACTCTGCACCCACCCCTCCGGTGTCTGGGCACTGCTGGGAATGATAGGCACCCACCCCTCCTGTGTCTGGGCACTGCTGGGGGGACTCTACACCCACCCCTTCTGTGTCTGGGCACTGCTGGGAGTGATAGGCACCCACCCCTCCTGCGTCTGGGCACTGCTGGGAATGATAGGCACACACCCCTCCTGTGTCTAGGCACTGCTGGGGGGACTCTACACCCACCCCTCCTGTGTCTGGGCACTGCTGGGAGGACTCTGCACACACCCCTCCTGTGTCTTGGCACTGCTGGGAATGATAGGCACCCACCCCTCCTGTGTCTGGGCACTGCTGGGGGGACTCTACACCCACCCCTTCTGTGTCTGGGCACTGCTGGGAGTGATAGGCACCCACCCCTCCTGCGTCTGGGCACTGCTGGGAACGATAGGCACACACCCCTCCTGCGTCTGGGCACTGCTGGGAGGACTCTGCACCCACCCCTCCTGCGTCTGGGCACTGCTGGGAGGACTCTGCACACACCCCTCCTGTGTCTGGGCACTGCTGGGAGTGATAGGCACCCACCCCTCCTGTGTCTGGGCACTGCTGGGGGGACTCTACACCCACCCCTCCTGTGTCTGGGCACTGCTGGGAGTGATAGGCACCCACCCCTCCTGCGTCTGGGAACTGCTGAGAATGATAGGCACACACCCATCCTGTGTCTGGGCACTGCTGGGGGGACTCTACACCCACCCCTCCTGCATCTGGGCACTGCTGGGAGGACTCTGCACACACCCCTCCTGTGTCTGGGCACTGCTGGGAGGACTCTGCACACACCCCTCCTACGTCTGGGCACTGCTGGGAATGATAGGCACACACCCCTCCTGTGTCTGGGCACTGCTGGGGGACTCTACACCCACCCCTCCTGTGTCTGGGCACTGCTGTGGGGACTCTGCACCCACCCCTCCTGTGTCTGGGCACTGCTGGGGGGACTCTGCACCCACCCCTCCTATGTCTTTGCACTGCTGGGAGTGATAGGCACCCACCCCTCCTGCGTCTGGGCACTGCTGGGAATGATAGGCACACACCCCTCCTGTGTCTGGGCACTGCTGGGGGGACTCTACACCCACCCCTCCTGTGTCTGGGCACTGCTGTGGGGACTCTGCACCCACCCCTCCTGTGTCTGGGCACTGCTGGGGGGACTCTGCACACACCCCTCCTATGTCTGGGCACTGCTGGGAGTGATAGGCACCCACCCCTCCTGCGTCTGGGCACTGCTGGGAATGATAGGCACACACCCCTCCTGTGTCTGGGCACTGCTGGGGGGACTCTACACCCACCCCTCCTGTGTCTGGGCACTGCTGTGGGGACTCTGCACCCACCCCTCCTGTGTCTGGGCACTGCTGGGGTGACTCTGCACCCACCCCTCCTATGTCTGGGCACTGCTGGGAGTGATAGGCACCCACCCCTCCTGCGTCTGGGCACTGCTGGGAATGATAGGCACACACCCCTCCTGTGTCTGGGCACTGCTGGGGGACTCTACACCCACCCCTCCTGCGTCTGGGCACTGCTGGGAGGAATCTGCACCCACCCCTCCTGTGTCTGGGCACTGCTGGGAATGATAGGCACCCACCCCTCCTGTGTCTGGGCACTGCTGGGGGGACTCTACACCCACCTCTCTTGTGTCTGGGCACTGCTGGGAGTGATAGGCACCCACCCCTCCTGCGTCTGGGCACTGCTGGGAATGATAGGCACACACCCCTCCTGTGTCTGGGCACTGCTGGGGGGACTCTACACCCACCCCTCCTGTGTCTGGGCACTGCTGGGAGGACTCTGCACCCACCCCTCCTGTGTCTGGGCACTGCTGGGAATGATAGGCACCCACCCCTCCTGTGTCTGGGCACTGCTGGGGGGACTCTACACCCACCCCTCCTGTGTCTGGGCACTGCTGGGAGTGATAGGCACCCACCCCTCCTGCGTCTGGGCACTGCTGGGAATTATAGGCACACACCCCTCCTGTGTCTGGGCACTGCTGGGGGGACTCTGCACCCACCCCTCCTGTGTCTGGGCACTGCTGGGGTGACTCTGCACCCACCCCTCCTATGTCTGGGCACTGCTGGGAGTGATAGGCACCCACCCCTCCTGCGTCTGGGCACTGCTGGGAATGATAGGCACACACACCTCCTGTGTCTGGGCACTGCTGGGGGGACTCTACATCCACCCCTCCTGCGTCTGGGCACTGCTGGGAGGACTCTGCACCCACCCCTCCGGTGTCTGGGCACTGCTGGGAATGATAGGCACCCACCCCTCCTGTGTCTGGGCACTGCTGGGGGGACTCTACACCCACCCCTTCTGTGTCTGGGCACTGCTGGGAGTGATAGGCACCCACCCCTCCTGCGTCTGGGCACTGCTGGGAATGATAGGCACACACCCCTCCTGTGTCTAGGCACTGCTGGGGGGACTCTACACCCACCCCTCCTGTGTCTGGGCGCTGCTGGGAGGACTCTGCACACACCCCTCCTGTGTCTTGGCACTGCTGGGAATGATAGGCACCCACCCCTCCTGTGTCTGGGCACTGCTGGGGGGACTCTACACCCACCCCTTCTGTGTCTGGGCACTGCTGGGAGTGATAGGCACCCACCCCTCCTGCGTCTGGGCACTGCTGGGAACGATAGGCACACACCCCTCCTGTGTCTGGGCACTGCTGGGGGGACTCTACACCCACCCCTCCTGTGTCTGGGCACTGCTGGGAGGACTCTGCACACACCCCTCCTGCGTCTGGGCACTGCTGGGAATGATAGGCACACACCCCTCCTGTGTCTGGGCACTGCTGGGGGGACTCTACACCCACCCCTCCTGCGTCTGGGCACTGCTGGGGGACTCTGCACACACCCCTCCTGTGTCTGGGCACTGCTGGGAGTGATAGGCACACACCCCTCTTGTGTCTGCGCACTGCTGGGGGGACTCTGCACACACCCCTCCTGCGTCTGGGCACTGCTGGGAGGACTCTGCACCCACCCCTCCTGCGTCTGGGCACTGCTGGGAGGACTCTGCACACACCCGTCCTGTGTCTGGGCATTGCTGGGAGTGATAGGCACCCACCCCTCCTGTGTCTGGGCACTGCTGGGGGGACTCTACACCCACCCCTCCTGTGTCTGGGCACTGCTGGGAGTGATAGGCACCCACCCCTCCTGCGTCTGGGCACTGCTGAGAATGATAGGCACACACCCATCCTGTGTCTGGGCACTGCTGGGGGGACTCTACACCCACTCCTCCTGCATCTGGGCACTGCTGGGAGGACTCTGCACACACCCCTCCTGTGTCTGGGCACTGCTGGGAGGACTCTGCACACACCCCTCCTACGTCTGGGCACTGCTGGGAATGATAGGCACACACCCCTCCTGTGTCTGGGCACTGCTGGGGGACTCTACACCCACCCCTCCTGTGTCTGGGCACTGCTGTGGGGACTCTGCACCCACCCCTCCTGTGTCTGGGCAATGCTGGGGGGACTCTGCACCCACCCCTCCTATATCTGGGCACTGCTGGGAGTGATAGGCACCCACCCCTCCTGCGTCTGGGCACTGCTGGGAATGATAGGCACACACCCCTCCTGTGTCTGGGCACTGCTGGGGGGACTCTACACCCACCCCTCCTGTGTCTGGGCACTGCTGTGGGGACTCTGCACCCACCCCTCCTGTGTCTGGGCACTGCTGGGGTGACTCTGCACCCACCCCTCCTATGTCTGGGCACTGCTGGGAGTGATCGGCACCCACCCCTCCTGCGTCTGGGCACTGCTGGGAATGATAGGCACACACCCCTCCTGTGTCTGGGCACTGCTGGGGGGACTCTACACCCACCTCTCTTGTGTCTGGGCACTGCTGGGAGGACTCTGCACCCACCCCTCCTGTGTCTGGGCACTGCTGGGAATGATAGGCACCCACCCCTCCTGTGTCTGGGCACTGCTGGGGGGACTCTACACCCACCTCTCTTGTGTCTGGGCACTGCTGGGAGTGATAGGCACCCACCCCTCCTGCGTCTGGGCACTGCTGGGAATGATAGGCACACACCCCTCCTGTGTCTGGGCACTGCTGGGGGGACTCTACACCCACCCCTCCTGCGTCTGGGCACTGCTGGGAGGACTCTGCACCCACCCCTCCTGTGTCTGGGCACTGCTGGGAATGATAGGCACCCACCCCTCCTGTGTCTGGGCACTGCTGGGGGGACTCTACACCCACCCCTCCTGTGTCTGGGCACTGCTGGGAGTGATAGGCACCCACCCCTCCTGCGTCTGGGCACTGCTGGGAATTATAGGCTGTTGGACCCGGCCTCGTAGAATGGCCCTCCGTGCCCCCGCACCACCGAAACCTGGTACATACAGCCCAAGCCCCCGGCCCCGCCGAACCTCCCCACCAGGACACACGCACCGACCCGGACATCCCCGTCCCTGGCCTCTCCCCTTTCGGCCACCCCGGGCCCGCGTGCCCACTTCATGCACCAAGATGGCCACCCGGCCCCAGCGCGACCCGGGCATAGAGGCGCCACTCCGGCTGGAGGACATCCCGCTTCCAGGGCATGAGAGAGGGAGGAGCAGTTTCTATCGCACCTCTGAACTCCCCCGGGACGATGGGTTTCGATCGGCCCTCCGGCCTCCCTGAGGGCTGGCTCCACGCCTGCTGGGTGTCTGGGACTCCTCCCGACCCGGCCCTGAAAGAATCAAAAGACTATAGCAGGAAATCCCGACAAGCGACCCCCAGGTGACAAGACCCCTGCCTGCACAGACTCCGGACATCAAAGAGGGGTCAAACTATAACAAGGGGTGCTCTGGGGCTGTCCGGCAGATTCGACGCTGGAACAACGAGAGCCTGCTGACGTGGTCGCGGCTCCTGGAACTGGAACTTGTACCTGAGCCCTGCTGAGTGACTCGCGGCTCCCTGAAGATCGTAAGACCTCCGAACTTGTACCTGAGCCCTGCTGAGTGACTCGCGGCTCCCTGAAGATCGTAAGACCTCCGAACTTGTACCTGAGCCCTGCTGAGTGACTCGCGGCTCCCTGAAGATCGTAAGACCTCCGAACTTGTACCTGAGCCCTGCTGAGTGACTCGCGGCTTCCACAGACTCCACCGGTCCCGCCGGACCCCACGACAACCAACCTACCCCCCAGCTCGAGGATTGTGAGCTGTGCGCCGGGTACGTCCCTCCTTTGAACCGTTACCAGAGACAGTCCCGCTACCCCCTACCTTTCCGAGACTCTTGAGCCCGTGCTCACCTTGTACATATTTGCAGTGATACCTGTTTGATAAAACTTGTTCTGCGAATACCCAGTGTGGTCCCTCTGTGTCGTGTGGTGCCAGAAGTACGATCCTAGTTGCGAGAGTCCTCCTCCTGGGGAATCTCCCGCCAGTGCCCGGCTACGATACTTTGAGGGTGGGTCTCAGGGTAGTCAGGACCCCTTTCCGGGCTCCTCTGAGGTCGCCGTCTAACATTGGTGGCAAGCGACGGGATTCGGGCCCATCACCTAGAGATCGTACAGTAAACGACGGACGCACGACCAACAAAGATGGCAGAAGGAAGCGCCATGAGCTCCGCAGAAACCAACGCCAACAGAGTGTTCCAGGTGGAGCATCTGGAAGAATACACACACAAAGAGCTAAAACAATTTTGCAAAGAACTTAAAATCGCTACCACTGGCCTCAACACTAAGGAAGACTTGCAGAAAGCACTGAAAACTTGGGTGGAGACCGGGGCCTCCCGCCCGGAAGGCACGGGGGAGCGCCCCGACGAAGCCGAACCCCCCCAAAGTGAAAGCAGTAGCAATCAGGTGCGAGGCATCGTACCAGACGGGGGCCTATCCCCGGAAGAGCTCGCGGACAGAGAGAGAAGCCGCAGTCATGAACTCGAGTTAGCCAAACTCAAAATCGAGGGCGAATTGAAGTTAGCGGAGAAGAAGCTAGCAGTAGAGCAAATGCGTGTACAAGGCGAACTGGAAGAAAAGAAGCTCCAACGGGAGCACGAAGGAAGAAAGCTCCAACTGGAGCACGAACGGAGCTTAAAGGAACTCGAGCTCAAGGCCCGAAATGAGGACGGGAGGCCCTCGGGGAACCGAGAGACGGCCCCCCCAGCGGAACAGAAGGTCCACATCCCCAAGGATGTGGTCAAAGAATATTATAAAAACGATGACATTCAGCAATGGTTTCGGGCCTACGAGGTCGCCATGACCTCCCATCGGATTCCACAGAAGGACTGGGGGGCGGGGTTGTGGGGACGGTTTCTGAGCGAAGGAAGGGACACCCTGCTCGACCTACCCCTCTCCCTCCAGACCTCCTACAGCCACATGAAAGAGGCTCTCCTCACAAGATACGGCCTCACCCCAGAAATGTACCGCCAACGGTTCCGGGACTGCAGGAAGATCCCGGGCACCACCTGGGTGGAGT
Organism: Triturus cristatus; assembly: GCF_964204655.1. Lineage (NCBI taxonomy): Eukaryota > Metazoa > Chordata > Amphibia > Caudata > Salamandridae > Triturus > Triturus cristatus. Next base: position 1,267,811,196 of record NC_140579.1, on the reverse strand, counting down.
ATGTAAACTTTTTTAGTCGGGCCTTCGATGGGTGGGTCAAGGGCAGCAAAGTCACCACCCTTGCCGAACTCACTGACCTCATGTTATGGGAACATCTGGCTGCGAACTGCTTCGTAGAGCTACGTCAACATCTGCTGGATAGCAAGCTCACAGATCCCCGGAAGCTGGCCGTGGAGGCCGACCGCTGGACCAACACCCGGGTCTCCCGGGGCATGGTAGGAGAGTACCCCCGAACCAGTCAGGGACCACCCCGCCAGAGAGGGGGAGGGAACCCGGGAGGGCCGAGGGAGTCCCAGCCTAGCACCCCGAAGACACCACCTCCACCTTTCCCGGCGCCCCCCCCCACCAGTAACAGGGCCCCCTGGGAGACGGGGACACCGGGTGACCGTCACATGTTTCCGCTGCCAGAAACCCGGGCACTACGCCAATGACCCAGAGTGCCCCATGGCCACCCAAGTCACCCCTGCGAGACAGATAGCCAACGTGGCCCTAGGGGAGGAGGTTGAGGAAGCCGAGGAGTGGGAACCAGCCGCGATGGCCCTAGTATCCCTGGGAGATAGGGAAATGATCCCTGGTAGCCTCCTACCGTCCAACACACAGAAATATGGGCAGCTCGTCAAGATCAATGGCCACCAGGTAGAGGCCCTGCGGGACACCGGGGCCAGTATCACCGGTGTCCTCAGGCACCTAGTTCCCGAGGAGCAGATCCTCCCCAATGTCTTTTGCCCCGTGATATCTGCAGACAATAGGGAAAGTATGTGTCAGGTGGCCCTGGTACCATTTGAGTGGGGAGGGGTGATAGGTAAACTCAAGGTGGCCGTAAGAACCTCCCAGCCGGTCGACTGCCTCTTAGGGAACGACCTGGAGAGTTCTCCCTGGAAGCACGTAGAGCGCAAGGCCCACCTAGGAATGATGGGACTCCCGGAGTGGGTGTGTGCCACCACCCGATCTATGACAGCCCGACTCACTCCCCGGAGAGAAATCGAGAGCACCCCGGTCGAAGTAGCCAGCACCGTCCCCGCCGAGGGTCCTCCCGTTCCCCCATCGGAAGGGTCCGTCGCCAGCGACGAACCCGCACCATCCGACCCCGCCCCGGTCCCCGAGTTGGGGGATCTACCCGAGTTGGCCCATTGGCGCCACGAGGGCGGGCCCACCCGAGAAGAATTTTGCCAGGAACAAGCCACCTGTCCTTCCCTGGTCGGGCTGCGGCGCCAGGCCGAGGGCCAAGCCGCAGGTGACCAGACCGGAACGCACCGAATCTATTGGGAGAATAACGTCCTGTATAGTGAGCAGAAATCAGTGGAGCTGGGATCCGGACGGGTACTGGTGGTACCTCTCCGCTTCCGGGATTTCCTCCTGGGCTTAGCCCACGATGTCCCCCTCGCCGGTCACCTGGGTCAGGACAAGACCTACAGCCGTCTCGTGACCCATTTTTATTGGCCTAAGATGAAAGCAGCGGTAGAGGCCCACTGCAAGTCCTGCCCCACGTGCCAAGCCAGTGGGAAGAGTGGGGGGAAGCACAAGGCTCCCCTCCAACCCTTCCCGGTCGTCAGTACCCCCTTCGAACGAGTCGGGATCGACATCGTGGGGCCACTGGACCCCCCCACCTCCCAAGGTCACCGGTTCATCTTGGTCCTAGTGGACCACGCCACCCGCTACCCAGAGGCTATTCCCCTGCGCACCATTACGGCCCCCGTGGTGGGCCGGGCCCTGATGGGGATCTTCTCCAGGGTGGGTTTCCCTCGCGGGGTCGTGAGCGATCGCGGCACTAATTTTATATCCAGGTATATGACGTCCCTATGGCAACAATGTGGGGTGTCCTATAAGTTCACCACCCCGTACCATCCCCAAGGGAACGGCCTAGTAGAGAGGTTTAATAGGACTTTGAAAGGGATGATCGCTGGCCTAGAAGAGCCCCTCCGGCGTAAGTGGGACGTCCTGCTCCCCTGCCTCTTGTTCGCTTACCGGGAGGTCCCCCAGAAGTCCTTAGGGTTCAGCCCGTTTGAATTACTCTATGGGCACCCCGTCCGAGGTCCCCTCAGTTTAGTTAAGGAAGGGTGGGAGGCAGCACCCCAGACCACCCCCCGAGAGGTGTTCCAATATGTCCTGGCCCTCCGGAACCAGACCAGGAGGTTCCGAGAACTGGCCGAGGCCAACCTGGAGGCGAGTCAAGAAGAAATGAAGCGCTGGTACGACCAGAATGCTACTCTGGTCGAGTTCCAGCCGGGCCAGCAGGTGTGGGTCATGGCCCCCGTGAAGCCTGGCGCTCTCCAGGACCGATGGACTGGGCCCTACAAAGTGGTCGAGAAGAAGAGCCAAGTCACCTACTTGGTGGACGTCCAGTCGCCTCGGGATCCCCTCCGGGTCCTGCACGTGAACCGCCTCAAGCCTCACTTCCAGCGGACAGAACTGAGCCTCCTGCTGGCCACCGATGACGGGGCCGAAGATGAGTCGGATCCCCTCCCGGACCTCCTGTGTATCAAGGAGCAGGATGGCTCCGTGGAAGGAGTGAACCTCTCCCCAGCCCTCACTGCCCAGCAACAAGCGGACTGCCGCCAGCTCCTAAGACAATTTTCTGACCTCTTCTCCCTGACCCCCCGGGTCACCAACTGGTGTGTTCATGATGTGGACACCGGGGACAGCCCGCCGGTGAGACACCGAGCCTACCGGGTTCCTGACCGGGTCCGGTCCTGCATTCAAGCGGAAGTCTCGAAGATGTTGACCCTGGGGGTGATCGAGCCCTCTGACAGTCCCTGGGCCAGCCCCGTGGTCCTGGTCCCGAAGGCAGCGGCCCCCGGTGTCGCCCCCGAGCTCCGATTCTGCGTGGACTACCGGGGGCTCAATGACGTTACCCGAGCCGATGCCCACCCCATTCCACGAGCCGACGAACTCATTGACCGACTAGGGGCAGCCCGGTTCCTCAGCACATTCGACCTCACCTGCGGATACTGGCAGATTGCGCTCACCGAAGGGGCCAAAGAGCGGTCCGCTTTCTCCACCCCCGATGGGCACTACCGCTTCCGCGTAGTGCCCTTCGGGATGAAAAATGCCCCGGCCACTTTCCAGCGACTGGTGAATAGAGTCCTGGCCGGGCTAGAACAGTTCAGCGCGGCATACCTGGACGACATCGCTGTCTTCAGTTCAGAGTGGAGTGAGCACCTCCAGCACCTCCGAAGGGTGCTAATCGCCCTGCGCCAGGCAGGCCTCACAGTAAAAGCCAGCAAGTGCCAGATCGGGCAAGGATCCGTGGTCTACTTGGGGCACCAGGTCGGGAGTGGCCAGGTCGCCCCGCTACAGCCAAAGATCGACGCCATCCTGGCCTGGGAACCACCCATCACCCAGACGGAGGTCCGAGCCTTTCTGGGACTCACGGGCTACTACCGAAGATTCATTCGGGGGTATGGCAGCCTTGTCGGCCCTCTCACAGAACTCACGTCTAAAAAACAGCCAAAGAAAGTGCAGTGGACGGCTGCCTGCCAGGAAGCTTTCGATGCCCTAAAAAGGGCCATGTGTACTGCCCCCGTCCTCCAGGCTCCCGACTACGCCAAGGAGTTCATAGTCCAAACCGATGCCTCCGAGCATGGCATTGGGGCCGTCCTGTCCCAAGTAAATGACCAAGGCCTAGACCAGCCCGTCGACTTCCTCAGTCGGCGGCTGTTGCCCCGAGAACAAAGATGGAGCACCATAGAGCGCGAAGCCTTTGCCGTGGTCTGGGCACTCAAAAAGCTACGACCCTACCTGTTTGGCACCCATTTCAGAGTCCAAACTGACCATCGGCCCTTACGTTGGCTCATGCAGATGCGAGGAGAAAACCCCAAGCTACTGCGGTGGTCAATCTCCCTCCAGGGGATGGATTTCACCGTGGAACACCGCCCTGGTACGGACCACGCCAATGCTGACGGCCTCTCCCGGTTCTTCCGCCTCAGCGAAGAGAACCCCCCAAGCTGATGGGCAGTTCTCTCCGGCTTTCAGCTGGGGGGGACGCGTGTTGGACCCGGCCTCGTAGAATGGCCCTCCGTGCCCCCGCACCACCGAAACCTGGTACATACAGCCCAAGCCCCCGGCCCCGCCGAACCTCCCCACCAGGACACACGCACCGACCCGGACATCCCCGTCCCTGGCCTCTCCCCTTTCGGCCACCCCGGGCCCGCGTGCCCACTTCATGCACCAAGATGGCCACCCGGCCCCAGCGCGACCCGGGCATAGAGGCGCCACTCCGGCTGGAGGACATCCCGCTTCCAGGGGATGAGAGAGGGAGGAGCAGTTTCTATCGCACCTCTGAACTCCCCCGGGACGATGGGTTTCGATCGGCCCTCCGGCCTCCCTGAGGGCTGGCTCCACGCCTGCTGGGTGTCTGGGACTCCTCCCGACCCGGCCCTGAAAGAATCAAAAGACTATAGCAGGAAATCCCGACAAGCGACCCCCAGGTGACAAGACCCCTGCCTGCACAGACTCCGGACATCAAAGAGGGGTCGAACTATAACAAGGGGTGCTCTGGGGCTGTCCGGCAGATTCGACGCTGGAACAACGAGAGCCTGCTGACGTGGTCGCGGCTCCTGGAACTGGAACTTGTACCTGAGCCCTGCTGAGTGACTCGCGGCTCCCTGAAGATCGTAAGACCTCCGAACTTGTACCTGAGCCCTGCTGAGTGACTCGCGGCTCCCTGAAGATCGTAAGACCTCCGAACTTGTACCTGAGCCCTGCTGAGTGACTCGCGGCTCCCTGAAGATCGTAAGACCTCCGAACTTGTACCTGAGCCCTGCTGAGTGACTCGCGGCTCCCTGAAGATCGTAAGACCTCCGAACTTGTACCTGAGCCCGCTGAGTGACTCGCGGCTTCCACAGACTCCACCGGTCCCGCCGGACCCCACGACAACCAGCCTACCCCCCAGCTCGAGGATTGTGAGCTGTGCGCCGGGTACGTCCCTCCTTTGAACCGTTACCAGAGACAGTCCCGCTACCCCCTACCTTTCCGAGACTCTTGAGCCCGTGCTCACCTTGTACATATTTGCAGTGATACCTGTTTGATAAAACTTGTTCTGAGAATACCCAGTGTGGTCCCTCTGTGTCGTGTGGTGCCAGAAGTACGATCCTAGTTGCGAGAGTCCTCCTCCTGGGGAATCTCCCGCCAGTGCCCGGCTACGATACTTTGAGGGTGGGTCTCAGGGTAGTCAGGACCCCTTTCCGGGCTCCTCTGAGGTCGCCGTCTAACATAGGCACACACCCCTCCTGTGTCTGGGCACTGCTGGGGGGACTCTACACCCACCCCTCCTGCGTCTGGGCACTGCTGGGAGGACTCTGCACCCACCCCTCCGGTGTCTGGGCACTGCTGGGAATGATAGGCACCCACCCCTCCTGTGTCTCGGCACTGCTGGGGGGACTCTACACCCACCCCTTCTGTGTCTGGGCACTGCTGGGAGTGATAGGCACCCACCCCTCCTGCGTCTGGGTACTGCTGGGAATGATAGGCACACACCCCTCCTGTGTCTGGGCACTGCTGGGGGGACTCTACACCCACCCCTCCTGCGTCTGGGCACTGCTGGGAGGACTCTGCACACACCCCTCCTGTGTCTGGGCACTGCTGGGAATGATAGGCACCCACCCCTCCTGTGTCTGGGCACTGCTGGGGGGACTCTACACCCACCCCTTCTGTTTCTGGGCACTGCTGGGAGTGATAGGCACCCACCCCTCCTGCGTCTGGGCACTGCTGGGAACAATAGGCACACACCCCTCCTGTGTCTGGGCACTGCTGGGGGGACTCTACACCCACCCCTCCTGCGTCTGGGCACTGCTGGGAGGACTCTGCACACACCCCTCCTGTGTCTGGGCACTGCTGGGAGGACTCTGCACACACCCCTCCTGCGTCTGGGCACTGCTGGGAATGATAGGCACACACCCCTCCTGTGTCTGGGCACTGCTGGGGGGACTCTACACCCACCCCTCCTGCGTCTGGGCACTGCTGGGAGGACTCTGCACACACCCCTCCTGTGTCTGGGCACTGCTGGGAGGACTCTGCACACACCCCTCCTGCGTCTGGGCACTGCTGGGAATGATAGGCACACACCCCTCCTGTGTCTGGGCACTGCTGGGGGGACTCTACACCCACCCCTCCTGCATCTGGGCACTGCTGGGGGGACTCTGCACACACCCCTCCTGTGTCTGGGCACTGCTGGGAGTGATAGGCACACACCCCTCCTGTGTCTGGGCACTGCTGGGGGGACTCTGCACACACCCCTCCTGCGTCTGGGCACTGCTGGGAGGACTCTGCACCCACCCCTCCTGCGTCTGGGCACTGCTGGGAGGACTCTGCACACACCCCTCCTGTGTCTGGGCACTGCTGGGAGTGATAGGCACCCACCCCTCCTGTGTCTGGGCACTGCTGGGGGGACTCTACACCCACCCCTCCTGTGTCTGGGCACTGCTGGGAGTGATAGGCACCCACCCCTCCTGCGTCTGGGCACTGCTGGGAATGATAGGCACACACCCATCCTGTGTCTGGGCACTGCTGGGGGGACTCTACACCCACCCCTCCTGCGTCTGGGCACTGCTGGGAGGACTCTGCACACACCCCTCCTGTGTCTGGGCACTGCTGGGAGGACTCTGCACACACCCCTCCTACGTCTGGGCACTGCTGGGAATGATAGGCACACACCCCTCCTGTGTCTGGGCACTGCTGGGGGACTCTACACCCACCCCTCCTGTGTCTGGGCACTGCTGTGGGGACTCTGCACCCACCCCTCCTGTGTCTGGGCACTGCTGGGGGGACTCTGCACCCACCCCTCCTATGTCTGGGCACTGCTGGGAGTGATAGGCACCCACCCCTCCTGCGTCTGGGCACTGCTGGGAATGATAGGCACACACCCCTCCTGTGTCTGGGCACTGCTGGGGGACTCTACACCCACCCCTCCTGTGTCTGGGCACTGCTGTTGGGACTCTGCACCCACCCCTCCTGTGTCTGGGCACTGCTGGGGTGACTCTGAACCCACCCCTCCTATGTCTGGGCACTGCTGGGAGTGATAGGCACCCACCCCTCCTGTGTCTGGGCACTGCTGGGGGGACTCTGCACCCACCCCTCCTATGTCTGGGCACTGCTGGGAGTGATAGGCACCCACCCCTCCTGCGTCTGGGCACTGCTGGGAATGATAGGCACACACCCCTCCTGTGTCTGGGCACTGCTGGGGGACTCTACACCCACCCCTCCTGTGTCTGGGCACTGCTGTTGGGACTCTGCACCCACCCCTCCTGTGTCTGGGCACTGCTGGGGTGACTCTGAACCCACCCCTCCTGTGTCTGGGCACTGCTGGGGGGACTCTACACCCACCCCTCCTGCGTCTGGGCACTGCTGGGAGGACTCTGCACCCACCCCTCCTGTGTCTGGGCACTGCTGGGAATGATAGGCACCCACCCCTCCTGTGTCTGGGCACTGCTGGGGGGACTCTACACCCACCCCTCCTGTGTCTGGGCACTGCTGGGAGTGATAGGCACCCACCCCTCCTGCGTCTGGGCACTGCTGGGAATTATAGGCACACACCCCTCCTGTGTCTGGGCACTGCTGGGGGGACTCTACACCCACCCCTCCTGCGTCTGGGCACTGCTGGGAGGACTCTGCACCCACCCCTCCGGTGTCTGGGCACTGCTGGGAATGATAGGCACCCACCCCTCCTGTGTCTGGGCACTGCTGGGGGGACTCTACACCCACCCCTTCTGTGTCTGGGCACTGCTGGGAGTGATAGGCACCCACCCCTCCTGCGTCTGGGCACTGCTGGGAATGATAGGCACACACCCCTCCTGTGTCTGGGCACTGCTGGGGGACTCTACACCCACCCCTCCTGCGTCTGGGCACTGCTGGGAGGACTCTGCACACACCCCTCCTGTGTCTGGGCACTGCTGGGAATGATAGGCACCCACCCCTCCTGTGTCTGGGCACTGCTGGGGGGACTCTACACCCACCCCTTCTGTGTCTGAGCACTGCTGGGAGTGATAGGCACCCACCCCTCCTGCGTCTGGGCACTGCTGGGAACGATAGGCACACACCCCTCCTGTGTCTGGGCACTGCTGGGGGGACTCTACACCCACCCCTCCTGCGTCTGGGCACTGCTGGGAGGACTCTGCACACACCCCTCCTGTGTCTGGGCACTGCTGGGAGGACTCTGCACACACCCCTCCTGCGTCTGGGCACTGCTGGGAATGATAGGCACACACCCCTCCTGTGTCTGGGCACTGCTGGGGGGACTCTACACCCACCCCTCCTGCGTCTGGGCACTGCTGGGGGGACTCTGCACACACCCCTCCTGTGTCTGGGCACTTCTGGGAGTGATAGGCACACACCCCTCCTGTGTCTGGGCACTGCTGGGGGGACTCTGCACACACCCCTCCTGCGTCTGGGCACTGCTGGGAGGACTCTGCACCCACCCCTCCTGCGTCTGGGCACTGCTGGGAGGACTCTGCACACACCCCTCCTGTGTCTGGGCACTGCTGGGAGTGATAGGCACCCACCCCTCCTGTGTCTGGGCACTGCTGGGGGGACTCTACACCCACCCCTCCTGTGTCTGGGCACTGCTGGGAGTGATAGGCACCCACCCCTCCTGCGTCTGGGCACTGCTGAGAATGATAGGCACACACCCATCCTGTGTCTGGGCACTGCTGGGGGGACTCTACACCCACCCCTCCTGCATCTGGGCACTGCTGGGAGAACTCTGCACACACCCCTCCTGTGTCTGGGCACTGCTGGGAGGACTCTGCACACACCCCTCCTACGTCTGGGCACTGCTGGGAATGATAGGCACACACCCCTCCTGTGTCTGGGCACTGCTGGGGGACTCTACACCCACCCCTCCTGTGTCTGGGCACTGCTGTGGGGACTCTGCACCCACCCCTCCTGTGTCTGGGCACTGCTGGGGGGACTCTGCACCCACCCCTCCTATGTCTTTGCACTGCTGGGAGTGATAGGCACCCACCCCTCCTGCGTCTGGGCACTGCTGGGAATGATAGGCACACACCCCTCCTGTGTCTGGGCACTGCTGGGGGGACTCTACACCCACCCCTCCTGTGTCTGGGCACTGCTGTGGGGACTCTGCACCCACCCCTCCTGTGTCTGGGCACTGATGGGGGGACTCTGCACACACCCCTCCTATGTCTGGGCACTGCTGGGAGTGATAGGCACCCACCCCTCCTACGTCTGGGCACTGCTGGGAATGATAGGCACACACCCCTCCTGTGTCTGGGCACTGCTGGGGGGACTCTACACCCACCCCTCCTGTGTCTGGGCACTGCTGTGGGGACTCTGCACCCACCCCTCCTGTGTCTGGGCACTGCTGGGGTGACAATGCACCCACCCCTCCTATGTCTGGGCACTGCTGGGAGTGATAGGCACCCACCCCTCCTGCGTCTGGGCACTGCTGGGAATGATAGGCACACACCCCTCCTGTGTCTGGGCACTGCTGGGGGGACTCTACACCCACCCCTCCTGCGTCTGGGCACTGCTGGGAGGAATCTGCACCCACCCCTCCTGTGTCTGGGCACTGCTGGGAATGATAGGCACTGTTGGACAGGCCACACGAAGGGCTTGCTCCCTCCCCGCACGACAGGGCCCGAGCTCCGGCCCACCAGGCATAACCCACGAAAAGCGCCCGTACCCCGTCTCCCGACGGATCTTCTGCCCTCGGACCTCTACTCATCACGGGGCCCAGCCCCACCGGCTTCCCCGGCCGGTTCAAGCCGCCATCTTGGGCCCTGCACCACGAGGCCGCGTGGCCTCGCCCCGACCCTAACCCCGGGCCTGACCGGCCCCGACATCCCGGCACCACCATCCACCCAGGAGGTGAGCGGACCACTTGGCAGGTCAATGGGAGGACGAAGTGTCAAGAGCTCTTCCCCCGCCAGGTGCCGATCGCCCCCAGCTCCCCCGGGCGCTGGCTCCACCCCCTGCTGGGTGTCTGGACACCTCCATCCCGGGCCCTCCGACCTCCAAGTGCGAGGGTCCGGACATCAAAGAGCGCCTGCCCTATAACTGGGGCAACTCCGGAGCAGGAAGGCAGTTGTATCCTGGAGTCGAGAGACACCGAGAAAACTCAGCCTTGACGGACTACTGGCGCTGCCGTAGCCCGCTCTTGTGAACCATCGTCCTGCCTGCTGGCGCTGCCGCGGCCTTCTACAACATCCATCCTCGTCGGGACCTGCTGGCGCTGCCGCGGCCCGTTGTAACGACCATCCTCGTCGGGACCTGCTGGCGCCGCCGCGGCCCGTTGTAACGACCATCCTCACCGGGACCTGCTGGCGCTGCCGCGGACCGTACATCGACCATCGTTCCGGGACCGGCTGGCGCTGCCGCGGCCCGCACCAACTAAGCTCGAGGATTGTGAGCTAATCATCATCTCATCCAAACTACCTGACTGGTAGACAGACTGTCCCGCTACCCCTTACCCTGCTTTGAGAGACTTGAATCGAGGGGACCCCTGAGTCCAGACCTCCTTGTACCATCCAACCGTACCTTAAGAAGTGCTTATAAAGAACACTGAACCTTATCCGTGTGTGGTATCTGTCTGTGGGGGGGAAGTTACTTATCTGTACGATCGCTGGAGACGGCTCTCCCCGGAGACCTCTCCTCCTGACCCCGGCCGACCCTCCCGGTCCGTCTATCCTTTCTAACATTGGTGGCCAGCGGCGCGATCCGAATCAACGCGTAATCGTACAGAGAGTAGCTCACCCCACGACAACAACACGATGTCAGCCAAAGATAGCAACTCCACCGAGAAATTCCAAATGGAGAAATTAGAAGAATACAACCACCGCGAACTGAGACAATTCTGCATAGAACTTGGCATTGCTACCACCGGCCTGAGTACCAAAGAGGATCTAAAGCACGCCCTAGAGTCGTGGGCAGAAACTGGGGTCGCCGGACCCTCCGACCAAAGCAGCATCACACCAGAGGGGAACGCCACGGCTCCAGAGGAGCGGGGAACGGGCCTCTCGCAGGAGGAGATCCGAGAAAGAGAAAGAACCAGATTGCACGAGTTGGAAATGGCACGACTCAAGATGGATGGGGAACTCAAGTTAGCTGAACAGAAACTCAACCTCGAGCACATGCGGCTCCGAGATGAACGAGAAGAGAAGCAGAGACAGAGAGAGCTGGAGGAGAAAAAAATAACGCTCGAGCACGAGCGCAAACTGGCGGAAATAGAACTTCGGAAACAGAATAAAGAACTGGGGGTGCCTGAGCGACCACACACCCCGGGGCCAATCGAGAAAAAAGTCCACATCCCCAAGGATGTTGTCCGCGAGTATGTCCGAGAAGACGACATACAACAGTGGTTTAAAGCCTACGAGATCGCCATGACCTCCCACCGGATCGACCGGAGTGATTGGGGAGCCGGACTCTGGGGGAGGTTTATCAACGAGGGGCGCGATGCCCTACTGCAGCTCCCAGATCACCAAATGTCGTCCTACGACCACATGAAGGCTGCCCTCCTCACCCGCTACGGCCTCACACCCGAGATGTACCGCCAGAGGTTCAGAGATTGCACCCGGATCCCAGGTACAACTTGGGTAGAATACGTGAACTATTTCAGCCGTGCCTTCGAGGGTTGGATAAAGGGGAGCCAGGTCACCACCTACGAACAACTCTTTAACCTGATGGTATGGGAGCACCTGTCGAACAACTGCTTCGTCGAGCTCAGGCAGCACCTCCTCGACAGTAAGCTGACTGACCCCCGGCAGCTCGCCGCCGAAGCTGACCGATGGGAAAGCACCCGAGTGGGCCGGAGGGGGCCACACGAACAGAACAGAAACAACCAAGGCCAGCACCATCCTCGGGGAGGAGGAGGGGGCCAGGGGCGAGGGAGAGACGCCTTGCCCGCAACACCCGTGGCCAGCACCCCGGCTCCGGCCGGTCGGGGCAACCCCCCGTGGCGTCCTGGGGTCCGAGCCAACGTCACGTGCCACCGATGCCAGCGAGTCGCCCACTACGCCAATGACCCGAGCTGCCCGCAGAACCAAACACCCAAGCCCCGCCAGGTAGCTGCCGCCGCCCTGGGGGAAGAGCGATCATTGGAGGAACCAGAGGAGTATGAGCCGGCCCAGCAAGAGTGGGAACCGGCCGCCATGGTCCTGGCGTGCTTAGGGGGAAGAGACATGGTCCCGCGGGCTCCCCTACCCGCTAACACCAGGAAATACGGTCAGTGGGTGACCATTAATGGACAGCGAGCCGAGGCCTTGCGTGACACAGGCGCCAGTGTGACGGCCGTCCGCTGTCACCTGGTGAAGCCCGAGCAGATCCTGCCGAACATTCTCTGCCCCGTCCGCTCGGCAGACAACTCTGAAAGTATGTGTCAAATGGCCTGCGTTCCATTCGAATGGGGAGGGGTCTCCGGCCTGTTGGAGGTGACGGTCCGGGACGATGCCCCCGTGGACTGCCTCCTGGGAAATGACCTCGAGAGTTCCCCGTGGGCCACCGTTGAGAGAAGAGAGCACCTGGGGATGCTGGGCCTCCCGGACTGGGCCTGCATAACCACCCGGTCCATGGCCGCCCGTGCCGTCCCTCGATCAGAAGAACCAGAATGGCCAGCACCTCCGCCCCCAGTCGCCCCAGTAGAAGACACCGACGAGGCCCGCCTCCCAGACCCGACGGCCGAAGGGGACGCGCAACCCCAGGACCTTCCTGACCTGGCTCAGTGGCGTCAAGAGGGGGGGCCCACCCAAGCACAGTTCCGCCAGGAACAAAAGACCTGTCCCTCCCTCGAGGGACTCCGCCAACAAGCCAGCGCCCAGAACGCAGGGGACTCCACCGGAACTCACTGGGTCTACTGGGATAACGACCTGCTATACAGCGAGCAAAGAATCGCCGAGCTGGGGGCCGGTCGAGTACTGGTGGTACCTCTCCGCTTCAGAGACTTTCTGCTCAACCTGGCCCACGATGTCCCCCTGGCTGGACACCTGGGCCAAGATAAAACGTACAGCCGCCTAGTGACCCACTTTTTCTGGCCGAAGATGAGGAATGACGTCCTGAACCACTGCCGATCTTGCCCCACATGCCAAGCCAGCGGGAAGAGTGGTCGGAAGCTGAAAGCCCCTCTGCAACCCTTCCCTGTGGTCACCACCCCGTTCGAGAGGGTGGGGATAGACATCGTGGGGCCTCTGGACCCCCGCACGGCACAAGGACACAGGTTCATCTTAGTACTGGTGGACCATGCCACCCGCTACCCCGAGGCGGTGCCCCTACGGACCGTGACAGCTCCGGTGGTTGGCCGGGCCCTAATGGGGATCTTCTCCCGGGTAGGCTTCCCCCGAGAAGTCGTCAGCGACCGAGGCACGAACTTTATATCCAAATACATGAAGTCCCTCTGGCAACAATGCGGGGTCACCTACAGATTCACGACCCCCTATCACCCCCAAGGGAACGGACTAGTGGAGCGTTTTAACCGCACCCTCAAGGGGATGATTGGGGGATTGGAAGAGCCCCTCCGTCGCCAGTGGGATGTACTACTCCCGTGCCTCCTCTTCGCCTACCGCGAAGTTCCCCAGAAGTCCCTCGGTTTTAGCCCTTTCGAACTCCTGTACGGGCACCCTGTGCGAGGGCCCCTCAGCCTAGTAAAAGAAGGTTGGGAGATGGCCCCCCTAAAGACCCCTCCAGACGTCTTCAAATACCTCCTGGCCCTACGCAATCAGACCCGGCGCTTCAGAGAGATGGCCAAGGCGAACCTCGAGGCCAGCCAGGAGGACATGAAGAGGTGGTATGATCACAATGCCTCCTCCGTTGAGTTCGAGCCTGGACAACAAGTATGGGTGATGTCCCCCACCGAACCATGTGCCTTGCAAGATAAGTGGACGGGGCCCTTCAAAGTGGTCGAGCGCAAAAGCCCCGTCACTTACCTCATCGACCTGGGGACCTCCCGGAACCCCCTTCGGGTCCTCCACACCAACCGACTCAAACCACACTTTGTGCGCTCAGAACTCAGCCTCCTGATGGCTACGGACAGTGGGGCAGAGGAAGACTCCGAACCCCTCCCGGATCTTCTGAAGACTCAGGAGAATGACGGCTCCGTGGACGGGGTCCGGCTCTCTGACACCCTCACTTCGGAGCAACGCCAGGGCTGCCGGAACCTCCTGCTGCAGTTCCCTACCCTGTTCTCCCTCACCCCCGGGGTCACCCCTTGGTGTTTGCATGACGTGGACACCGGGGACAGTCCCCCTGTCCGACACCGGGCCTACCGCGTACCAGATCGGGTACGGGCCTGCATACAGGAGGAGGTGGCCAAGATGCTCACAATCGGGGTCATCGAGCCCTCGGACAGTCCCTGGGCCAGTCCGGTTGTATTGGTCCCCAAAGCCGCTGCCCCCGGCACCGCACCTGAACTGAGATTCTGCGTCGACTACCGGGGCTTGAACGCTGTCACCCGGACCGACGCTCATCCGATCCCCCGAGCAGACGAGCTGATCGACCGGCTGGGGGCCGCCCGCTACCTCAGTATCTTCGACCTAACAGCGGGCTACTGGCAGATCGGCCTCACACCCAGGGCTCAGGAACGGTCAGCCTTCTCTACCCCCGATGGCCACTACCAATTCAAGGTCATGCCCTTCGGCATGAAGAATGCCCCCGCCACGTTTCAACGCCTCGTGAACCAGGTCTTGGCGGGGCTCGAAGAGTTCAGCGCTGCCTACCTGGACGATATCGCTGTCTACAGCCACCACTGGCCCGACCACCTCCGTCACCTCCAAAAGGTCCTACAGGCCCTCCAGCGGGCCGGCCTCACAATTAAGGCCGGCAAGTGCCAAATTGGCCAAGGGTCTGTGACCTACCTTGGGCACCAAGTGGGAAGCGGGCTGGTGGCCCCGCTACAACTTAAGATTGCTGCCATCCAGTCCTGGCAGCCCCCCGTCACCCAGACCGAGGTCCGAGCCTTCTTGGGGATCACCGGCTACTACCGGCGGTTCGTGAAAGACTACGGCAGCATCGTGGGGCCCCTCACGGGTCTCACGTCCAAGAACCAGCCGAAGCGGATTAACTGGACCCCCGATTGTCAAGCGGCCTTCGAGAAGCTGAAGGCCGCTCTATGCACCGCCCCTGTGCTCCAGGCCCCCGATTACAGTCGGGAATTCATGGTACAGACCGACGCCTCCGACCACGGCATCGGAGCCGTCCTTTCTCAGTTAAACCCCGAAGGTCATGACCAGCCGGTGGCCTTCATCAGTCGACGTCTCCTGGCCCGAGAACAGCGCTGGAGCACCATCGAGAGGGAGGCCTTCGCAGTGGTGTGGGCCCTCAAAAAGCTCCGGCCCTATCTCTTCGGTACCCACTTCCGGGTACAAACCGACCATCGACCCCTGCAGTGGCTGATGCAGATGCGGGGGGAGAACCCAAAACTCTTGCGCTGGTCCATTTCCCTGCAGGGAATGGACTTCACTGTGGAGCACCGACCAGGCCAAGACCACGCCAACGCGGATGGCCTGTCCCGCTTTTTCCGCCTCGACGAGGAGAGTCCCCAAGGAGATGGGTGACTCTCCCCGTCTTCAGCTGGGGGGGACGCATGTTGGACAGGCCACACGAAGGGCTTGCTCCCTCCCCGCACGACAGGGCCCGAGCTCCGGCCCACCAGGCATAACCCACGAAAAGCACCCGTACCCCGTCTCCCGACGGATCTTCTGCCCTCGGACCTCTACTCATCACGGGGCCCAGCCCCACCGGCTTCCCCGGCCGGTTCAAGCCGCCATCTTGGGCCCTGCACCACGAGGCCGCGTGGCCTCGCCCCGACCCTAACCCCGGGCCTGACCGGCCCCGACATCCCGGCACCACCATCCACCCAGGAGGTGAGCGGACCACTTGGCAGGTCAATGGGAGGACGAAGTGTCAAGAGCTCTTCCCCCGCCAGGTGCCGATCGCCCCCAGCTCCCCCGGGCGCTGGCTCCACCCCCTGCTGGGTGTCTGGACACCTCCATCCCGGGCCCTCCGACCTCCAAGTGCGAGGGTCCGGACATCAAAGAGCGCCTGCCCTATAACTGGGGCAACTCCGGAGCAGGAAGGCAGTTGTATCCTGGAGTCGAGAGACACCGAGAGAACTCAGCCTTGACGGACTACTGGCGCTGCCGTAGCCCGCTCTTGTGAACCATCGTCCTGCCTGCTGGCGCTGCCGTGGCCTTCTACAACATCCATCCTCGTCGGGACCTGCTGGCGCTGCCGCGGCCCGTTGTAACGACCATCCTCGTCGGGACCTGCTGGCGCCGCCGCGGCCCGTTGTAACGACCATCCTCACCGGGACCTGCTGGCGCTGCCGCGGACCGTACATCGACCATCGTTCCGGGACCGGCTGGCGCTGCCGCGGCCCGCACCAACTAAGCTCGAGGATTGTGAGCTAATCATCATCTCATCCAAACTACCTGACTGGTAGACAGACTGTCCCGCTACCCCTTACCCTGCTTTGAGAGACTTGAATCGAGGGGACCCCTGAGTCCAGACCTCCTTGTACCATCCAACCGTACCTTAAGAAGTGCTTATAAAGAACACTGAACCTTATCCGTGTGTGGTATCTGTCTGTGGGGGGGAAGTTACTTATCTGTACGATCGCTGGAGACGGCTCTCCCCGGAGACCTCTCCTCCTGACCCCGGCCGACCCTCCCGGTCCGTCTATCCTTTCTAACAGGCACCCACCCCTCCTGTGTCTGGGCACTGCTGGGGGGACTCTACACCCACCTCTCTTGTGTCTGGGCACTGCTGGGAGTGATAGGCACCCACCCCTCCTGTGTCTGGGCACTGCTGGGAATGATAGGCACACACCCCTCCTGTGTCTGGGCACTGCTGAGGGGACTCTACACCCACCCCTCCTGTGTCTGGGCACTGCTGGGAGGACTCTGCACCCACCCCTCCTGTGTCTGGGCACTGCTGGGAATGATAGGCACCCACCCCTCCTGTGTCTGGGCACTGCTGGGGGGACTCTACACCCACCCCTCCTGTGTCTGGGCACTGCTGGGAGTGATAGGCACCCACCCCTCCTGCGTCTGGGCACTGCTGGGAATTATAGGCACACACCCCTCCTGTGTCTGGGCACTGCTGGGGGGACTCTGCACCCACCCCTCCTGTGTCTGGGCACTGCTGGGGTGACTCTGCACCCACCCCTCCTATGTCTGGGCACTGCTGGGAGTGATAGGCACCCACCCCTCCTGCGTCTGGGCACTGCTGGGAATGATAGGCACACACACCTCCTGTGTCTGGGCACTGCTGGGGGGACTCTACATCCACCCCTCCTGCGTCTGGGCACTGCTGGGAGGACTCTGCACCCACCCCTCCGGTGTCTGGGCACTGCTGGGAATGATAGGCACCCACCCCTCCTGTGTCTGGGCACTGCTGGGGGGACTCTACACCCACCCCTTCTGTGTCTGGGCACTGCTGGGAGTGATAGGCACCCACCCCTCCTGCGTCTGGGCACTGCTGGGAATGATAGGCACACACCCCTCCTGTGTCTAGGCACTGCTGGGGGGACTCTACACCCACCCCTCCTGCGTCTGGGCACTGCTGGGAGGACTCTGCACACACCCCTCCTGTGTCTTGGCACTGCTGGGAATGATAGGCACCCACCCCTCCTGTGTCTGGGCACTGCTGGGGGGACTCTACACCCACCCCTTCTGTGTCTGGGCACTGCTGGGAGTGATAGGCACCCACCCCTCCTGCGTCTGGGCACTGCTGGGAACGATAGGCACAACCCCTCCTGTGTCTGGGCACTGCTGGGGGGACTCTACACCCACCCCTCCTGTGTCTGGGCACTGCTGGGAGGACTCTGCACACACCCCTCCTGTGTCTGGGCACTGCTGGGAGGACTCTGCACACACCCCTCCTGCGTCTGGGCACTGCTGGGAATGATAGGCACACACCCCTCCTGTGTCTGGGCACTGCTGGGGGGACTCTACACCCACCCCTCCTGCGTCTGGGCACTGCTGGGGGACTCTGCACACACCCCTCCTGTGTCTGGGCACTGCTGGGAGTGATAGGCACACACCCCTCCTGTGTCTGGGCACTGCTGGGGGGACTCTGCACACACCCCTCCTGCGTCTGGGCACTGCTGGGAGGACTCTGCACCCACCCCTCCTGCGTCTGGGCACTGCTGGGAGGACTCTGCACACACCCCTCCTGTGTCTGGGCACTGCTGGGAGTGATAGGCACCCACCCCTCCTGTGTCTGGGCACTGCTGGGGGGACTCTACACCCACCCCTCCTGTGTCTGGGCACTGCTGGGAGTGATAGGCACCCACCCCTCCTGCGTCTGGGCACTGCTGAGAATGATAGGCACACACCCATCCTGTGTCTGGGCACTGCTGGGGGGACTCTACACCCACTCCTCCTGCATCTGGGCACTGCTGGGAGGACTCTGCACACACCCCTCCTGTGTCTGGGCACTGCTGGGAGGACTCTGCACACACCCCTCCTACGTCTGGGCACTGCTGGGAATGATAGGCACACACCCCTCCTGTGTCTGGGCACTGCTGGGGGACTCTACACCCACCCCTCCTGTGTCTGGGCACTGCTGTGGGGACTCTGCACCCACCCCTCCTGTGTCTGGGCAATGCTGGGGGGACTCTGCACCCACCCCTCCTATATCTGGGCACTGCTGGGAGTGATAGGCACCCACCCCTCCTGCGTCTGGGCACTGCTGGGAATGATAGGCACACACCCCTCCTGTGTCTGGGCACTGCTGGGGGGACTCTACACCCACCCCTCCTGTGTCTGGGCACTGCTGTGGGGACTCTGCACCCACCCCTCCTGTGTCTGGGCACTGCTGGGGTGACTCTGCACCCACCCCTCCTATGTCTGGGCACTGCTGGGAGTGATCGGCACCCACCCCTCCTGCGTCTGGGCACTGCTGGGAATGATAGGCACACACCCCTCCTGTGTCTGGGCACTGCTGGGGGGACTCTACACCCACCCCTCCTGCGTCTGGGCACTGCTGGGAGGACTCTGCACCCACCCCTCCTGTGTCTGGGCACTGCTGGGAATGATAGGCACCCACCCCTCCTGTGTCTGGGCACTGCTGGGGGGACTCTACACCCACCTCTCTTGTGTCTGGGCACTGCTGGGAGTGATAGGCACCCACCCCTCCTGCGTCTGGGCACTGCTGGGAATGATAGGCACACACCCCTCCTGTGTCTGGGCACTGCTGGGGGGACTCTACACCCACCCCTCCTGCGTCTGGGCACTGCTGGGAGGACTCTGCACCCACCCCTCCTGTGTCTGGGCACTGCTGGGAATGATAGGCACCCACCCCTCCTGTGTCTGGGCACTGCTGGGGGGACTCTACACCCACCCCTCCTGTGTCTGGGCACTGCTGGGAGTGATAGGCACCCACCCCTCCTGCGTCTGGGCACTGCTGGGAATTATAGGCACACACCCCTCCTGTGTCTGGGCACTGCTGGGGGGACTCTACACCCACCCCTCCTGCGTCTGGGCACTGCAGGGAGGACTCTGCACCCACCCCTCCGGTGTCTGGGCACTGCTGGGAATGATAGGCACCCACCCCTCCTGTGTCTCGGCACTGCTGGGGGGACTCTACACCCACCCCTTCTGTGTCTGGGCACTGCTGGGAGTGATAGGCACCCACCCCTCCTGCGTCTGGGTACTGCTGGGAATGATAGGCACACACCCCTCCTGTGTCTGGGTACTGCTGGGGGGACTCTACACCCACCCCTCCTGCGTCTGGGCACTGCTGAGAGGACTCTGCACACACCCCTCCTGTGTCTGGGCACTGCTGGGAATGATAGGCACCCACCCCTCCTGTGTCTGGGCACTGCTGGGGGGACTCTACACCCACCCCTTCTGTTTCTGGGCACTGCTGGGAGTGATAGGCACCCACCCCTCCTGCGTCTGGGCACTGCTGGGAACAATAGGCACACACCCCTCCTGTGTCTGGGCACTGCTGGGGGGACTCTACACCCACCCCTCCTGCGTCTGGGCACTGCTGGGAGGACTCTGCACACACCCCTCCTGTGTCTGGGCACTGCTGGGAGGACTCTGCACACACCCCTCCTGCGTCTGGGCACTGCTGGGAATGATAGGCACACACCCCTCCTGTGTCTGGGCGCTGCTGGGGGGACTCTACACCCACCCCTCCTGCGTCTGGGCACTGCTGGGGGACTCTGCACACACCCCTCCTGTGTCTGGGCACTGCTGGGAGTGATAGGCACACACCCCTCCTGTGTCTGGGCACTGCTGGGGGGACTCTGCACACACCCCTCCTGCGTCTGGGCACTGCTGGGAGGACTCTGCACCCACCCCTCCTGCGTCTGGGCACTGCTGGGAGTGATAGGCACCCACCCCTCCTGTGTCTGGGCACTGCTGGGGGGACTCTACACCCACCCCTCCTGTGTCTGGGCACTGCTGGGAGTGATAGGCACCCACCCCTCCTGCGTCTGGGCACTGCTGAGAATGATAGGCACACACCCATCCTGTGTCTGGGCACTGCTGGGGGGACTCTACACCCACCCCTCCTGCATCTGGGCACTGCTGGGAGGACTCTGCACACACCCCTCCTGTGTCTGGGCACTGCTGGGAGGACTCTGCACACACCCCTCCTACGTCTGGGCACTGCTGGGAATGATAGGCACACACCCCTCCTGTGTCTGGGCACTGCTGGGGGACTCTACACCCACCCCTCCTGTGTCTGGGCACTGCTGTGGGGACTCTGCACCCACCCCTCCTGTGTCTGGGCACTGCTGGGGGGACTCTGCACCCACCCCTCCTATGTCTTTGCACTGCTGCGAGTGATAGGCACCCACCCCTCCTGCGTCTGGGCACTGCTGGGAATGATAGGCACACACCCCTCCTGTGTCTGGGCACTGCTGGGGGGACTCTACACCCACCCCTCCTGTGTCTGGGCACTGCTGTGGGGACTCTGCACCCACCCCTCCTGTGTCTGGGCACTGCTGGGGTGACTCTGCACCCACCCCTCCTATGTCTGGGCACTGCTGGGAGTGATAGGCACCCACCCCTCCTGCGTCTGGGCACTGCTGGGAATGATAGGCACACACCCCTCCTGTGTCTGGGCACTGCTGGGGGGACTCTACACCCACCCCTCCTGCGTCTGGGCACTGCTGGGAGGACTCTGCACCCACCCCTCCTGTGTCTGGGCACTGCTGGGAATGATAGGCACCCACCCCTCCTGTGTCTGGGCACTGCTGGGGGGACTCTACACCCACGCCTCTTGTGTCTGGGCACTGCTGGGAGTGATAGGCACCCACCCCTCCTGCGTCTGGGCACTGCTGGGAATGATAGGCACACACCCCTCCTGTGTCTGGGCACTGCTGGGGGGACTCTACACCCACCCCTCCTGCGTCTGGGCACTGCTGGGAGGACTCTGCACCCACCCCTCCTGTGTCTGGGCACTGCTGGGAATGATAGGCACACACCCCTCCAGTGTCTGGGCACTGCTGGGGGGACTCTACACCCACCCCTCCTGCGTCTGGGCACTGCTGGGAGGACTCTGCACCCACCCCTCCTGTGTCTGGGCACTGCTGGGAATGATAGGCACCCACCCCTCCTGTGTCTGGGCACTGCTGGGGGACTCTACACCCACCCCTCCTGTGTCTGGGCACTGCTGGGAGTGATAGGCACCCACCCCTCCTGCATCTGGGCACTGCTGGGAATGATAGGCACACACCCCTCCTGTGTCTGGGCACTGCTGGGGGGACTCTACACCCACCCCTCCTGCGTCTGGGCACTGCTGGGAGGACTCTGCACCCACCCCTCCTGTGTCTGGGCACTGCTGGGAATGATAGGCACCCGCCCCTCTGTGTCTGGGCACTGCTGGGGGGACTCTACACCCACCCCTTCTGTGTCTGGGCACTGCTGGGTGGTGATAGGCACCCACCCCTCCTGCGTCTGGGCACTGCTGGGAATGATAGGCACACACCCCTCCTGTGTCTGGGCACTGCTGGGGGGACTCTACACCAACCCCTCCTGTGTCTGGGCACTGCTGGGAGGACTCTGCACACACCCCTCCTGTGTCTGGGCACTGCTGGGAATGATAGGCACACACCCCTCCAGTGTCTGGGCACTGCTGGGGGGACTCTACACCCACCCCTCCTGCGTCTGGGCACTGCTGGGAGGACTCTGCACCCACCCCTCCTGTGTCTGGGCACTGCTGGGAATGATAGGCACCCACCCCTCCTTTGTCTGGGCACTGCTGGGGGACTCTACACCCACCCCTCCTGTGTCTGGGCACTGCTGGGAGTGATAGGCACCCACCCCTCCTGCATCTGGGCACTGCTGGGAATGATAGGCACACACCCCTCCTGTGTATGGGCACTGCTGGGGGGACTCTACACCCACCCCTCCTGCGTCTGGGCACTGCTGGGAGGACTCTGCACCCACCCCTCCTGTGTCTGGGCACTGCTGGGAATGATAGGCACCCACCCCTCCTGTGTCTGGGCACTGCTGGGGGGACTCTACACCCACGCCTCTTGTGTCTGGGCACTGCTGGGAGTGTAGGCACCCACCCCTCCTGCGTCTGGGCACTGCTGGGAATGATAGGCACACACCCCTCCTGTGTCTGGGCACTGCTGGGGGGACTCTACACCCACCCCTCCTGCGTCTGGGCACTGCTGGGAGGACTCTGCACCCACCCCTCCTGTGTCTGGGCACTGCTGGGAATGATAGGCACACACCCCTCCAGTGTCTGGGCACTGCTGGGGGGACTCTACACCCACCCCTCCTGCGTCTGGGCACTGCTGGGAGGACTCTGCACCCACCCCTCCTGTGTCTGGGCACTGCTGGGAATGATAGGCACCCACCCCTCCTGTGTCTGGGCACTGCTGGGGGACTCTACACCCACCCCTCCTGTGTCTGGGCACTGCTGGGAGTGATAGGCACCCACCCCTCCTGCATCTGGGCACTGCTGGGAATGATAGGCACACACCCCTCCTGTGTCTGGGCACTGCTGGGGGGACTCTACACCCACCCCTCCTGCGTCTGGGCACTGCTGGGAGGACTCTGCACCCACCCCTCCTGTGTCTGGGCACTGCTGGGAATGATAGGCACCCACCCCTCCTGTGTCTGGGCACTGCTGGGGGGACTCTACACCCACCCCTTCTGTGTCTGGGCACTGCTGGGTGGTGATAGGCACCCACCCCTCCTGCGTCTGGGCACTGCTGGGAATGATAGGCACACACCCCTCCTGTGTCTGGGCACTGCTGGGGGGACTCTACACCAACCCCTCCTGTGTCTGGGCACTGCTGGGAGGACTCTGCACACACCCCTCCTGTGTCTGGGCACTGCTGGGAGGACTCTGCACACACCCCTCCTGCGTCTGGGCACTGCAGGGAATGATAGGCACACACCCCTCCTGTGTCTGGGTACTGCTGGGTGGACTGTACACCCACCCCTCCTGCGTCTGGGCACTGCTGGGAGGACTCTGCACACACCCCTCCTGTGTCTGGGCACTGCTGGGAGGACTCTGCACACACCCCTCCTGCATCTGGGCACTGCTGGGAGGACTCTGCACACACCCCTCCTGTGTCTGGGCACTGCTGGGGGGACTCTGCACCCACCCCTCCTGCGTCTGGGCACTGTTGGGGGGACTCTGCACACACCCCTCCTGTGTCTGGGCACTGCTGGGAGTGATAGGCACACACCCCTCCTGTGTCTGGGCACTGCTGGGGGGACTCTGCACACACCCCTCCTGCATCTGGGCACTGCTGGGAGGACTCTGCACCCACCCCTCCTGCGTCTGGGCACTGCTGGGAGGACTCTGCACACATCCCTCCTGTGTCTGGGCACTGCTGGGAGTGATAGGCACCCACCCCTCCTGTGTCTGGGCACTGCTGGGGGGACTCTACACCCACCCCTCCTGTTTCTGGGCACTGCTGGGAGTGATAGGCACCCACCCCTCCTGCGTCTGGGCACTGCTGGGAATGATAGGCACACACCCATCCTGTGTCTGGGCACTGCTGGGGGGACTCTACACCCACCCCTCCTGCGTCTGGGCACTGCTGGGAGGACTCTGCACACACCCCTCCTGTGTCTGGGCACTGCTGGGAGGACTCTGCACACAGCCCTCCTACGTCTGGGCACTGCTGGGAATGATAGGCACACACCCCTCCTGTGTCTGGGCACTGCTGGGGGACTCTACACCCACCCCTCCTGTGTCTGGGCACTGCTGTGGGGACTCTGCACCCACCCCTCCTGTGTCTGGGCACTGCTGAGGGGACTACGCACCCACTCCTCCTATGTCTGGGCACTGCTGGGAGTGATAGGCACCCACCCCTCCTGCGTCTGGGCACTGCTGGGAATGATAGGCACACACCCCTCCTGTGTCTGGGCACTGCTGGGGGGACTCTACACCCACCCCTCCTGTGTATGGGCACTGCTGTGGGGACTCTGCACCCACCCCTCCTGTGTCTGGGCACTGCTGGGGGGACTCTGCACCCACCCCTCCTATGTCTGGGCACTGCTGGGAGTGATAGGCACCCACCCCTCCTGCGTCTGGGCACTGCTGGGAATGATAGGCACACACCCCTCCTGTGTCTGGGCACTGCTGGGGGGACTCTGCACCCACCCCTCCTGTGTCTGGACACTGCTGGGAGGACTCTGCACCCACCCCTCCTGTGTCTGGCCACTGCTGGGAATGATAGGCACCCACCCCTCCTGTGTCTGGGCACTGCTGGGGGGACTCTACACCCACCCCTCTTGTGTCTGGGCACTGCTGGGAGTGATAGGCACCCACCCCTCCTGCGTCTGGGCACTGCTGGGAATGATAGGCACACACCCCTCCTGTGTCTGGGCACTGCTGGGGGGACTCTACACCCACCCCTCCTGCGTCTGGGCACTGCTGGGAGGACTCTGCACCCACCCCTCCTGTGTCTGGGCACTGCTGGGAATGATAGGCACCCACCCCTCCTGTGTCTGGGCACTGCTGGGGGGACTCTACACCCACCCCTTTTGTGTCTGGGCACTGCCTGGAGTGATAGGCACCCACCCCTCCTGCGTCTGGGCACTGCTGGGAATGATAGGCACACACCCCTCCTGTGTCTGGGCACTGCTGGGGGGACTCTACACCCACCCCTCCTGCGTCTGGGCACTGTTGGGAGGACTCTGCACACACCCCTCCTGTGTCTGGGCACTGCTGGGAGGACTCTGCACACACCCCTCCTGCGTCTGGGCACTGCTGGGAATGATAGGCACACACCCCTCCTGTGTCTGGGCACTGCTGGGGGGACTCTACACCCACCCCTCCTGCATCTGGGCACTGCTGGGGGGACTCTGCACACACCCCTCCTGTGTCTGGGCACTGCTGGGAGTGATAGGCACACACCCCTCCTGTGTCTGGGCACTGCTGGGGGGACTCTGCAAACACCCCTCCTGCGTCTGGGCACTGCTGGGAGGACTCTGCACCCACCCCTCCTGCGTCTGGGCACTGCTGGGAGGACTCTGCACACACCCCTCCTGTGTCTGGGCACTGCTGGGAGTGATAGGCACCCACCCCTCCTGTGTCTGGGCACTGCTGGGGGGACTCTACACCCACCCCTCCTGTGTCTGGGCACTGCTGGGAGTGATAGGCACCCACCCCTCCTGCGTCTGGGCACTGCTGGGAATGATAGGCACACACCCATCCTGTGTCTGGGCACTGCTGGGGGGACTCTACACCCACCCCTCCTGCGTCTGGGCACTGCTGGGAGGACTCTGCACACACCCCTCCTGTGTCTGGGCACTGCTGGGAGGACTCTGCACACACCCCTCCTACGTCTGGGCACTGCTGGGAATGATAGGCATACACCCCTCCTGCGTCTGGGCACTGCTGGGGGACTCTACACCCACCCCTCCTGTGTCTGGGCTCTGCTGGGGGGACTCTGCACCCACCCCTCCTATGTCTGGGCACTGCTGGGAGTGATAGGCACCCACCCCTCCTGCTTCTGGGCACTGCTGGGAATGATAGGCACACACCCCTCCTGTGTCTGGGCACTGCTGGGGGACTCTACACCCACCCCTCCTGTGTCTGGGCACTGCTGTTGGGACTCTGCACCCACCCCTCCTGTGTCTGGGCACTGCTGGGGTGACTCTGCACCCACCCCTCCTATGTCTGGGCACTGCTGGGAGTGATAGGCACCCACCCCTCCTGCGTCTGGGCACTGCTGGGAATGATAGGCACACACCCCTCCTGTGTCTGGGCACTGCTGGGGGGACTCTACACCCACCCCTCCTGCGTCTGGGCACTGCTGGGAGGACTCTGCACCCACCCCTCCTGTGTCTGGGCACTGCTGGGAATGATAGGCACCCACCCCTCCTGTGTCTGGGCACTGCTGGGGGGACTCTACACCCACCCCTCCTGTGTCTGGGCGCTGCTGGGAGTGATAGGCACCCACCCCTCCTGCGTCTGGGCACTGCTGGGAATTATAGGCACACACCCCTCCTGTGTCTGGGCACTGCTGGGGGACTCTACACCCACCCCTCCTGCGTCTGGGCACTGCTGGGAGGACTCTGCACCCACCCCTCCGGTGTCTGGGCACTGCTGGGAATGATAGGCACCCACCCCTCCTGTGTCTGGGCACTGCTGGGGGGACTCTACACCCACCCCTTCTGTGTCTGGGCACTGCTGGGAGTGATAGGCACCCACCCCTCCTGCGTCTGGGCACTGCTGGGAATGATAGGCACACACCCCTCCTGTGTCTGGGCACTGCTGGGGGACTCTACACCCACCCCTCCTGCGTCTGGGCACTGCTGGGAGGACTCTGCACACACCCCTCCTGTGTCTGGGCACTGCTGGGAATGATAGGCACCCACCCCTCCTGTGTCTGGGCACTGCTGGGGGGACTCTACACCCACCCCTTCTGTTTCTGGGCACTGCTGGGAGTGATAGGCACCCACCCCTCCTGTGTCTGGGCACTGCTGGGAACGATGGGCACACACCCCTCCTGTGTCTGGGCACTGCTGGGGGGACTCTACACCCACCCCTCCTGCGTCTGGGCACTGCTGGGAGGACTCTGCACACACCCCTCCTGTGTCTGGGCACTGCTGGGAGGACTCTGCACACACCCCTCCTGCGTCTGGGCACTGCTGGGAATGATAGGCACACACCCCTCCTGTGTCTGGGCACTGCTGGAGGGACTCTACACCCACCCCTCCTGCGTCTGGGCACTGCTGGGGGGACTCTGCACACACCCCTCCTGTGTCTGGGCACTGGTGAGACTGATAGGCACACACCCCTCCTGTGTCTGGGCACTGCTGGGGGGACTCTGCACACACCCCTCCTGCGTCTGGGCACTGCTGGGAGGACTCTGCACCCACCCCTCCTGCGTCTGGGCACTGCTGGGAGGACTCTGCACACACCCCTCCTGTGTCTGGGCACTGCTGGGAGTGATAGGCACCCACCCCTCCTGTGTCTGGGCACTGCTGGGGGGACTCTACACCCACCCCTCCTGTGTCTGGGCACTGCTGGGAGGACTCTGCACACACCCCTCCTGTGTCTGGGCACTGCTGGGAGGACTCTGCACACACCCCTCCTACGTCTGGGCACTGCTGGGAATGATAGGCACACACCCCTCCTGTGTCTGGGCACTGCTGGGGGACTCTACACCCACCCCTCCTGTGTCTGGGCACTGCTGTGGGGACTCTGCACCCACCCCTCCTGTGTCTGGGCACTGCTGGGGGGACTCTGCACCCACCCCTCCTATGTCTTTGCACTGCTGGGAGTGATAGGCACCCACCCCTCCTGCGTCTGGGCACTGCTGGGAATGATAGGCACACACCCCTCCTGTGTCTGGGCACTGCTGGGGGGGCTCTACACCCACCCCTCCTGTGTCTGGGCACTGCTGTGGGGACTCTGCACCCACCCCTCCTGTGTCTGGGCACTGCTGGGGGGACTCTGCACACACCCCTCCTATGTCTGGGCACTGCTGGGAGTGATAGGCACCCACCCCTCCTGCGTCTGGGCACTGCTGGGAATGATAGGCACACATCCCTCCTGTGTCTGGGCACTGCTGGGGGGACTCTACACCCACCCCTCCTGTGTCTGGGCACTGCTGTGGGGACTCTGCACCCACCCCTCCTGTGTCTGGGCACTGCTGGGGTGACTCTGCACCCACCCCTCCTATGTCTGGGCACTGCTGGGAGTGATAGGCACCCACCCCTCCTGCGTCTGGGCACTGCTGGGAATGATAGGCACACACCCCTCCTGTGTCTGGGCACTGCTGGGGGACTCTACACCCACCCCTCCTGCGTCTGGGCACTGCTGGGAGGAATCTGCACCCACCCCTCCTGTGTCTGGGCACTGCTGGGAATGATAGGCACCCACCCCTCCTGTGTCTGGGCACTGCTGGGGGGACTCTACACCCACCTCTCTTGTGTTTGGGCACTGCTGGGAGTGATAGGCACCCACCCCTCCTGCGTCTGGGCACTGCTGGGAATGATAGGCACACACCCCTCCTGTGTCTGGGCACTGCTGGGGGGACTCTACACCCACCCCTCCTGTGTCTGGGCACTGCTGGGAGGACTCTGCACCCACCCCTCCTGTGTCTGGGCACTGCTGGGAATGATAGGCACCCACCCCTCCTGTGTCTGGGCACTGCTGGGGGACTCTACACCCACCCCTCCTGTGTCTGGGCACTGCTGGGAGTGATAGGCACCCACCCCTCCTGCGTCTGGGCACTGCTGGGAATTATAGGCACACACCCCTCCTGTGTCTGGGCACTGCTGGGGGGACTCTGCACCCACCCCTCCTGTGTCTGGGCACTGCTGGGGTGACTCTGCACCCACCCCTCCTATGTCTGGGCACTGCTGGGAGTGATAGGCACCCACCCCTCCTGCGTCTGGGCACTGCTGGGAATGATAGGCACACACCCCTCCTGTGTCTGGGCACTGCTGGGGGGACTCTACATCCACCCCTCCTGCGTCTGGGCACTGCTGGGAGGACTCTGCACCCACCCCTCCGGTGTCTGGGCACTGCTGGGAATGATAGGCACCCACCCCTCCTGTGTCTGGGTACTGCTGGGGGGACTCTACACCCACCCCTTCTGTGTCTGGGCACTGCTGGGAGTGATAGGCACCCACCCCTCCTGCGTCTGGGCACTGCTGGGAATGATAGGCACACACCCCTCCTGTGTCTAGGCACTGCTGGGGGGACTCTACACCCACCCCTCCTGCGTCTGGGCACTGCTGGGAGGACTCTGCACACACCCCTCCTGTGTCTGGGCACTGCTGGGAATGATAGGCACCCACCCCTCCTGTGTCTGGGCACTGCTGGGGGGACTCTACACCCACCCCTCCTGCGTCTGGGCACTGCTGGGAGGACTCTGCACACACCCCTCCTGTGTCTGGGCACTGCTGGGAGGACTCTGCACACACCCCTCCTGCGTCTGGGCACTGCTGGGAATGATAGGCACACACCCCTCCTGTGTCTGGGCACTGCTGGGGGGACTCTACACCCACCCCTCCTGCGTCTGGGCACTGCTGGGGGACTCTGCACACACCCCTCCTGTGTCAAGGCACTGCTGGGAGTGATAGGCACACACCCCTCCTGTGTCTGGGCACTGCTGGGGGGACTCTGCACACACCCCTACTGCGTCTGGGCACTGCTGGGAGGACTCTGCACCCACCCCTCCTGCGTCTGGGCACTGCTGGGAGGACTCTGCACCCACCCCTCCTGTGTCTGGGCACTGCTGGGAGTGATAGGCACCCACCCCTCCTGTGTCTGGGCACTGCTGGGGGGACTCTACACCCACCCCTCCTGTGTCTGGGCACTGCTGGGAGTGATAGGCACCCACCCCTCCTGCGTCTGGGCACTGCTGAGAATGATAGGCACACACCCATCCTGTGTCTGGGCACTGCTGGGGGGACTCTACACCCACTCCTCCTGCATCTGGGCACTGCTGGGAGGACTCTGCACACACCCCTCCTGTGTCTGGGCACTGCTGGGAGGACTCTGTACCCACCCCTCCTGTGTCTGGGCACTGCTGGGAATGATAGGCACCCACCCCTCCTGTGTCTGGGCACTGCTGGGGGGACTCTACACCCACGCCTCTTGTGTCTGGGCACTGCTGGGAGTGATAGGCACCCACCCCTCCTGCGTCTGGGCACTGCTGGGAATGATAGGCACACACCCCTCCTGTGTCTGGGCACTGCTGGGGGGACTCTACACCCACCCCTCCTGCGTCTGGGCACTGCTGGGAGGACTCTGCACCCACCCCTCCTGTGTCTGGGCACTGCTGGGAATGATAGGCACACACCCCTCCAGTGTCTGGGCACTGCTGGGGGGACTCTACACCCACCCCTCCTGCGTCTGGGCACTGCTGGGAGGACTCTGCACCCACCCCTCCTGTGTCTGGGCACTGCTGGGAATGATAGGCACCCACCCCTCCTGTGTCTGGGCACTGCTGGGGGACTCTACACCCACCCCTCCTGTGTCTGGGCACTGCTGGGAGTGATAGGCACCCACCCCTCCTGCATCTGGGCACTGCTGGGAATGATAGGCACACACCCCTCCTGTGTCTGGGCACTGCTGGGGGGACTCTACACCCACCCCTCCTGCGTCTGGGCACTGCTGGGAGGACTCTGCACCCACCCCTCCTGTGTCTGGGCACTGCTGGGAATGATAGGCACCCACCCCTCCTGTGTCTGGGCACTGCTGGGGGGACTCTACACCCACCCCTTCTGTGTCTGGGCACTGCTGGGTGGTGATAGGCACCCACCCCTCCTGCGTCTGGGCACTGCTGGGAATGATAGGCACACACCCCTCCTGTGTCTGGGCACTGCTGGGGGGACTCTACACCAACCCCTCCTGTGTCTGGGCACTGCTGGGAGGACTCTGCACACACCCCTCCTGTGTCTGGGCACTGCTGGGAGGACTCTGCACACACCCCTCCTGCGTCTGGGCACTGCAGGGAATGATAGGCACACACCCCTCCTGTGTCTGGGTACTGCTGGGTGGACTGTACACCCACCCCTCCTGCGTCTGGGCACTGCTGGGAGGACTCTGCACACACCCCTCCTGTGTCTGGGCACTGCTGGGAGGACTCTGCACACACCCCTCCTGCATCTGGGCACTGCTGGGAGGACTCTGCACACACCCCTCCTGTGTCTGGGCACTGCTGGGGGGACTCTGCACCCACCCCTCCTGCGTCTGGGCACTGTTGGGGGGACTCTGCACACACCCCTCCTGTGTCTGGGCACTGCTGGGAGTGATAGGCACACACCCCTCCTGTGTCTGGGCACTGCTGGGGGGACTCTGCACACACCCCTCCTGCATCTGGGCACTGCTGGGAGGACTCTGCACCCACCCCTCCTGCGTCTGGGCACTGCTGGGAGGACTCTGCACACATCCCTCCTGTGTCTGGGCACTGCTGGGAGTGATAGGCACCCACCCCTCCTGTGTCTGGGCACTGCTGGGGGGACTCTACACCCACCCCTCCTGTTTCTGGGCACTGCTGGGAGTGATAGGCACCCACCCCTCCTGCGTCTGGGCACTGCTGGGAATGATAGGCACACACCCATCCTGTGTCTGGGCACTGCTGGGGGGACTCTACACCCACCCCTCCTGCGTCTGGGCACTGCTGGGAGGACTCTGCACACACCCCTCCTGTGTCTGGGCACTGCTGGGAGGACTCTGCACACAGCCCTCCTACGTCTGGGCACTGCTGGGAATGATAGGCACACACCCCTCCTGTGTCTGGGCACTGCTGGGGGACTCTACAGCCACCCCTCCTGTGTCTGGGCACTGCTGTGGGGACTCTGCACCCACCCCTCCTGTGTCTGGGCACTGCTGAGGGGACTACGCACCCACTCCTCCTATGTCTGGGCACTGCTGGGAGTGATAGGCACCCACCCCTCCTGCGTCTGGGCACTGCTGGGAATGATAGGCACACACCCCTCCTGTGTCTGGGCACTGCTGGGGGGACTCTACACCCACCCCTCCTGTGTATGGGCACTGCTGTGGGGACTCTGCACCCACCCCTCCTGTGTCTGGGCACTGCTGGGGGGACTCTGCACCCACCCCTCCTATGTCTGGGCACTGCTGGGAGTGATAGGCACCCACCCCTCCTGCGTCTGGGCACTGCTGGGAATGATAGGCACACACCCCTCCTGTGTCTGGGCACTGCTGGGGGGACTCTGCACCCACCCCTCCTGTGTCTGGACACTGCTGGGAGGACTCTGCACCCACCCCTCCTGTGTCTGGCCACTGCTGGGAATGATAGGCACCCACCCCTCCTGTGTCTGGGCACTGCTGGGGGGACTCTACACCCACCCCTCTTGTGTCTGGGCACTGCTGGGAGTGATAGGCACCCACCCCTCCTGCGTCTGGGCACTGCTGGGAATGATAGGCACACACCCCTCCTGTGTCTGGGCACTGCTGGGGGGACTCTACACCCACCCCTCCTGCGTCTGGGCACTGCTGGGAGGACTCTGCACCCACCCCTCCTGTGTCTGGGCACTGCTGGGAATGATAGGCACCCACCCCTCCTGTGTCTGGGCACTGCTGGGGGGACTCTACACCCACCCCTTTTGTGTCTGGGCACTGCTGGGAGTGATAGGCACCCACCCCTCCTGCGTCTGGGCACTGCTGGGAATGATAGGCACACACCCCTCCTGTGTCTGGGCACTGCTGGGGGGACTCTACACCCACCCCTCCTGCGTCTGGGCACTGTTGGGAGGACTCTGCACACACCCCTCCTGTGTCTGGGCACTGCTGGGAGGACTCTGCACACACCCCTCCTGCGTCTGGGCACTGCTGGGAATGATAGGCACACACCCCTCCTGTGTCTGGGCACTGCTGGGGGGACTCTACACCCACCCCTCCTGCATCTGGGCACTGCTGGGGGGACTCTGCACACACCCCTCCTGTGTCTGGGCACTGCTGGGAGTGATAGGCACACACCCCTCCTGTGTCTGGGCACTGCTGGGGGGACTCTGCACACACCCCTCCTGCGTCTGGGCACTGCTGGGAGGACTCTGCACCCACCCCTCCTGCGTCTGGGCACTGCTGGGAGGACTCTGCACACACCCCTCCTGTGTCTGGGCACTGCTGGGAGTGATAGGCACCCACCCCTCCTGTGTCTGGGCACTGCTGGGGGGACTCTACACCCACCCCTCCTGTGTCTGGGCACTGCTGGGAGTGATAGGCACCCACCCCTCCTGCGTCTGGGCACTGCTGGGAATGATAGGCACACACCCATCCTGTGTCTGGGCACTGCTGGGGGGACTCTACACCCACCCCTCCTGCGTCTGGGCACTGCTGGGAGGACTCTGCACACACCCCTCCTGTGTCTGGGCACTGCTGGGAGGACTCTGCACACACCCCTCCTACGTCTGGGCACTGCTGGGAATGATAGGCATACACCCCTCCTGTGTCTGGGCACTGCTGGGGGACTCTACACCCACCCCTCCTGTGTCTGGGCTCTGCTGGGGGGACTCTGCACCCACCCCTCCTATGTCTGGGCACTGCTGGGAGTGATAGGCACCCACCCCTCCTGCTTCTGGGCACTGCTGGGAATGATAGGCACACACCCCTCCTGTGTCTGGGCACTGCTGGGGGACTCTACACCCACCCCTACTGTGTCTGGGCACTGCTGTTGGGACTCTGCACCCACCCCTCCTGTGTCTGGGCACTGCTGGGGTGACTCTGCACCCACCCCTCCTATGTCTGGGCACTGCTGGGAGTGATAGGCACCCACCCCTCCTGCGTCTGGGCACTGCTGGGAATGATAGGCACACACCCCTCCTGTGTCTGGGCACTGCTGGGGGGACTCTACACCCACCCCTCCTGCGTCTGGGCACTGCTGGGAGGACTCTGCACCCACCCCTCCTGTGTCTAGGCACTGCTGGGAATGATAGGCACCCACCCCTCCTGTGTCTGGGCACTGCTGGG
Source organism: Triturus cristatus (assembly GCF_964204655.1). Taxonomy (NCBI): domain Eukaryota; kingdom Metazoa; phylum Chordata; class Amphibia; order Caudata; family Salamandridae; genus Triturus; species Triturus cristatus. Next base: position 1,267,777,374 of record NC_140579.1, on the reverse strand, counting down.
GGGACTCTACACCCACCCCTCCTGTGTCTGGGCGCTGCTGGGAGTGATAGGCACCCACCCCTCCTGCGTCTGGGCACTGCTGGGAATTATAGGCACACACCCCTCCTGTGTCTGGGCACTGCTGGGGGACTCTACACCCACCCCTCCTCCGTCTGGGCACTGCTGGGAGGACTCTGCACCCACCCCTCCGGTGTCTGGGCACTGCTGGGAATGATAGGCACCCACCCCTCCTGTGTCTGGGCACTGCTGGGGGGACTCTACACCCACCCCTTCTGTGTCTGGGCACTGCTGGGAGTGATAGGCACCCACCCCTCCTGCGTCTGGGCACTGCTGGGAATGATAGGCACACACCCCTCCTGTGTCTGGGCACTGCTGGGGGACTCTACACCCACCCCTCCTGCGTCTGGGCACTGCTGGGAGGACTCTGCACACACCCCTCCTGTGTCTGGGCACTGCTGGGAATGATAGGCACCCACCCCTCCTGTGTCTGGGCACTGCTGGGGGGACTCTACACCCACCCCTTCTGTTTCTGGGCACTGCTGGGAGTGATAGGCACCCACCCCTCCTGCGTCTGGGCACTGCTGGGAACGATGGGCACACACCCCTCCTGTGTCTGGGCACTGCTGGGGGGACTCTACACCCACCCCTCCTGCGTCTGGGCACTGCTGGGAGGACTCTGCACACACCCCTCCTGTGTCTGGGCACTGCTGGGAGGACTCTGCACACACCCCTCCTGCGTCTGGGCACTGCTGGGAATGATAGGCACACACCCCTCCTGTGTCTGGGCACTGCTGGAGGGACTCTACACCCACCCCTCCTGCGTCTGGGCACTGCTGGGGGGACTCTGCACACACCCCTCCTGTGTCTGGGCACTGGTGAGACTGATAGGCACACACCCCTCCTGTGTCTGGGCACTGCTGGGGGGACTCTGCACACACCCCTCCTGCGTCTGGGCACTGCTGGGAGGACTCTGCACCCACCCCTCCTGCGTCTGGGCACTGCTGGGAGGACTCTGCACACACCCCTCCTGTGTCTGGGCACTGCTGGGAGTGATAGGCACCCACCCCTCCTGTGTCTGGGCACTGCTGGGGGGACTCTACACCCACCCCTCCTGTGTCTGGGCACTGCTGTTGGGACTCTGCACCCACCCCTCCTGTGTCTGGGCACTGCTGGGGTGACTCTGCACCCACCCCTCCTATGTCTGGGCACTGCTGGGAGTGATAGGCACCCACCCCTCCTGCGTCTGGGCACTGCTGGGAATGATAGGCACACACCCCTCCTGCGTCTGGGCACTGCTGGGAGGACTCTGCACACACCCCTCCTGTGTCTGGGCACTGCTGGGAGGACTCTGCACACACCCCTCCTACGTCTGGGCACTGCTGGGAATGATAGGCATACACCCCTCCTGTGTCTGGGCACTGCTGGGGGACTCTACACCCACCCCTCCTGTGTCTGGGCTCTGCTGGGGGGACTCTGCACCCACCCCTCCTATGTCTGGGCACTGCTGGGAGTGATAGGCACCCACCCCTCCTGCTTCTGGGCACTGCTGGGAATGATAGGCACACACCCCTCCTGTGTCTGGGCACTGCTGGGGGACTCTACACCCACCCCTCCTGTGTCTGGGCACTGCTGTTGGGACTCTGCACCCACCCCTCCTGTGTCTGGGCACTGCTGGGGTGACTCTGCACCCACCCCTCCTATGTCTGGGCACTGCTGGGAGTGATAGGCACCCACCCCTCCTGCGTCTGGGCACTGCTGGGAATGATAGGCACACACCCCTCCTGTGTCTGGGCACTGCTGGGGGGACTCTACACCCACCCCTCCTGCGTCTGGGCACTGCTGGGAGGACTCTGCACCCACCCCTCCTGTGTCTAGGCACTGCTGGGAATGATAGGCACCCACCCCTCCTGTGTCTGGGCACTGCTGGGGGGACTCTACACCCACCCCTCCTGTGTCTGGGCGCTGCTGGGAGTGATAGGCACCCACCCCTCCTGCGTCTGGGCACTGCTGGGAATTATAGGCACACACCCCTCCTGTGTCTGGGCACTGCTGGGGGACTCTACACCCACCCCTCCTCCGTCTGGGCACTGCTGGGAGGACTCTGCACCCACCCCTCCGGTGTCTGGGCACTGCTGGGAATGATAGGCACCCACCCCTCCTGTGTCTGGGCACTGCTGGGGGGACTCTACACCCACCCCTTCTGTGTCTGGGCACTGCTGGGAGTGATAGGCACCCACCCCTCCTGCGTCTGGGCACTGCTGGGAATGATAGGCACACACCCCTCCTGTGTCTGGGCACTGCTGGGGGACTCTACACCCACCCCTCCTGCGTCTGGGCACTGCTGGGAGGACTCTGCACACACCCCTCCTGTGTCTGGGCACTGCTGGGAATGATAGGCACCCACCCCTCCTGTGTCTGGGCACTGCTGGGGGGACTCTACACCCACCCCTTCTGTTTCTGGGCACTGCTGGGAGTGATAGGCACCCACCCCTCCTGCGTCTGGGCACTGCTGGGAACGATGGGCACACACCCCTCCTGTGTCTGGGCACTGCTGGGGGGACTCTACACCCACCCCTCCTGCGTCTGGGCACTGCTGGGAGGACTCTGCACACACCCCTCCTGTGTCTGGGCACTGCTGGGAGGACTCTGCACACACCCCTCCTGCGTCTGGGCACTGCTGGGAATGATAGGCACACACCCCTCCTGTGTCTGGGCACTGCTGGAGGGACTCTACACCCACCCCTCCTGCGTCTGGGCACTGCTGGGGGGACTCTGCACACACCCCTCCTGTGTCTGGGCACTGGTGAGACTGATAGGCACACACCCCTCCTGTGTCTGGGCACTGCTGGGGGGACTCTGCACACACCCCTCCTGCGTCTGGGCACTGCTGGGAGGACTCTGCACCCACCCCTCCTGCGTCTGGGCACTGCTGGGAGGACTCTGCACACACCCCTCCTGTGTCTGGGCACTGCTGGGAGTGATAGGCACCCACCCCTCCTGTGTCTGGGCACTGCTGGGGGGACTCTACACCCACCCCTCCTGTGTCTGGGCACTGCTGTTGGGACTCTGCACCCACCCCTCCTGTGTCTGGGCACTGCTGGGGTGACTCTGCACCCACCCCTCCTATGTCTGGGCACTGCTGGGAGTGATAGGCACCCACCCCTCCTGCGTCTGGGCACTGCTGGGAATGATAGGCACACACCCCTCCTGTGTCTGGGCACTGCTGGGGGGACTCTACACCCACCCCTCCTGCGTCTGGGCACTGCTGGGAGGACTCTGCACCCACCCCTCCTGTGTCTAGGCACTGCTGGGAATGATAGGCACCCACCCCTCCTGTGTCTGGGCACTGCTGGGGGGACTCTACACCCACCCCTCCTGTGTCTGGGCGCTGCTGGGAGTGATAGGCACCCACCCCTCCTGCGTCTGGGCACTGCTGGGAATTATAGGCACACACCCCTCCTGTGTCTGGGCACTGCTGGGGGACTCTACACCCACCCCTCCTCCGTCTGGGCACTGCTGGGAGGACTCTGCACCCACCCCTCCGGTGTCTGGGCACTGCTGGGAATGATAGGCACCCACCCCTCCTGTGTCTGGGCACTGCTGGGGGGACTCTACACCCACCCCTTCTGTGTCTGGGCACTGCTGGGAGTGATAGGCACCCACCCCTCCTGCGTCTGGGCACTGCTGGGAATGATAGGCACACACCCCTCCTGTGTCTGGGCACTGCTGGGGGACTCTACACCCACCCCTCCTGCGTCTGGGCACTGCTGGGAGGACTCTGCACACACCCCTCCTGTGTCTGGGCACTGCTGGGAATGATAGGCACCCACCCCTCCTGTGTCTGGGCACTGCTGGGGGGACTCTACACCCACCCCTTCTGTTTCTGGGCACTGCTGGGAGTGATAGGCACCCACCCCTCCTGCGTCTGGGCACTGCTGGGAACGATGGGCACACACCCCTCCTGTGTCTGGGCACTGCTGGGGGGACTCTACACCCACCCCTCCAGCGTCTGGGCACTGCTGGGAGGACTCTGCACACACCCCTCCTGTGTCTGGGCACTGCTGGGAGGACTCTGCACACACCCCTCCTGCGTCTGGGCACTGCTGGGAATGATAGGCACACACCCCTCCTGTGTCTGGGCACTGCTGGAGGGACTCTACACCCACCCCTCCTGCGTCTGGGCACTGCTGGGGGGACTCTGCACACACCCCTCCTGTGTCTGGGCACTGGTGAGACTGATAGGCACACACCCCTCCTGTGTCTGGGCACTGCTGGGGGGACTCTGCACACACCCCTCCTGCGTCTGGGCACTGCTGGGAGGACTCTGCACCCACCCCTCCTGCGTCTGGGCACTGCTGGGAGGACTCTGCACACACCCCTCCTGTGTCTGGGCACTGCTGGGAGTGATAGGCACCCACCCCTCCTGTGTCTGGGCACTGCTGGGGGGACTCTACACCCACCCCTCCTGTGTCTGGGCACTGCTGGGAGGACTCTGCACACACCCCTCCTGTGTCTGGGCACTGCTGGGAGGACTCTGCACACACCCCTCCTACGTCTGGGCACTGCTGGGAATGATAGGCACACACCCCTCCTGTGTCTGGGCACTGCTGGGGGACTCTACACCCACCCCTCCTGTGTCTGGGCACTGCTGTGGGGACTCTGCACCCACCCCTCCTGTGTCTGGGCACTGCTGGGGGGACTCTGCACCCACCCCTCCTATGTCTTTGCACTGCTGGGAGTGATAGGCACCCACCCCTCCTGCGTCTGGGCACTGCTGGGAATGATAGGCACACACCCCTCCTGTGTCTGGGCACTGCTGGGGGGGCTCTACACCCACCCCTCCTGTGTCTGGGCACTGCTGTGGGGACTCTGCACCCACCCCTCCTGTGTCTGGGCACTGCTGGGGGGACTCTGCACACACCCCTCCTATGTCTGGGCACTGCTGGGAGTGATAGGCACCCACCCCTCCTGCGTCTGGGCACTGCTGGGAATGATAGGCACACATCCCTCCTGTGTCTGGGCACTGCTGGGGGGACTCTACACCCACCCCTCCTGTGTCTGGGCACTGCTGTGGGGACTCTGCACCCACCCCTCCTGTGTCTGGGCACTGCTGGGGTGACTCTGCACCCACCCCTCCTATGTCTGGGCACTGCTGGGAGTGATAGGCACCCACCCCTCCTGCGTCTGGGCACTGCTGGGAATGATAGGCACACACCCCTCCTGTGTCTGGGCACTGCTGGGGGACTCTACACCCACCCCTCCTGCGTCTGGGCACTGCTGGGAGGAATCTGCACCCACCCCTCCTGTGTCTGGGCACTGCTGGGAATGATAGGCACCCACCCCTCCTGTGTCTGGGCACTGCTGGGGGGACTCTACACCCACCTCTCTTGTGTCTGGGCACTGCTGGGAGTGATAGGCACCCACCCCTCCTGCGTCTGGGCACTGCTGGGAATGATAGGCACACACCCCTCCTGTGTCTGGGCACTGCTGGGGGGACTCTACACCCACCCCTCCTGTGTCTGGGCACTGCTGGGAGGACTCTGCACCCACCCCTCCTGTGTCTGGGCACTGCTGGGAATGATAGGCACCCACCCCTCCTGTGTCTGGGCACTGCTGGGGGACTCTACACCCACCCCTCCTGTGTCTGGGCACTGCTGGGAGTGATAGGCACCCACCCCTCCTGCGTCTGGGCACTGCTGGGAATTATAGGCACACACCCCTCCTGTGTCTGGGCACTGCTGGGGGGACTCTGCACCCACCCCTCCTGTGTCTGGGCACTGCTGGGGTGACTCTGCACCCACCCCTCCTATGTCTGGGCACTGCTGGGAGTGATAGGCACCCACCCCTCCTGCGTCTGGGCACTGCTGGGAATGATAGGCACACACCCCTCCTGTGTCTGGGCACTGCTGGGGGGACTCTACATCCACCCCTCCTGCGTCTGGGCACTGCTGGGAGGACTCTGCATCCACCCCTCCGGTGTCTGGGCACTGCTGGGAATGATAGGCACCCACCCCTCCTGTGTCTGGGTACTGCTGGGGGGACTCTACACCCACCCCTTCTGTGTCTGGGCACTGCTGGGAGTGATAGGCACCCACCCCTCCTGCGTCTGGGCACTGCTGGGAATGATAGGCACACACCCCTCCTGTGTCTAGGCACTGCTGGGGGGACTCTACACCCACCCCTCCTGCGTCTGGGCACTGCTGGGAGGACTCTGCACACACCCCTCCTGTGTCTGGGCACTGCTGGGAATGATAGGCACCCACCCCTCCTGTGTCTGGGCACTGCTGGGGGGACTCTACACCCACCCCTCCTGCGTCTGGGCACTGCTGGGAGGACTCTGCACACACCCCTCCTGTGTCTGGGCACTGCTGGGAGGACTCTGCACACACCCCTCCTGCGTCTGGGCACTGCTGGGAATGATAGGCACACACCCCTCCTGTGTCTGGGCACTGCTGGGGGGACTCTACACCCACCCCTCCTGCGTCTGGGCACTGCTGGGGGACTCTGCACACACCCCTCCTGTGTCTGGGCACTGCTGGGAGTGATAGGCACACACCCCTCCTGTGTCTGGGCACTGCTGGGGGGACTCTGCACACACCCCTACTGCGTCTGGGCACTGCTGGGAGGACTCTGCACCCACCCCTCCTGCGTCTGGGCACTGCTGGGAGGACTCTGCACCCACCCCTCCTGTGTCTGGGCACTGCTGGGAGTGATAGGCACCCACCCCTCCTGTGTCTGGGCACTGCTGGGGGGACTCTACACCCACCCCTCCTGTGTCTGGGCACTGCTGGGAGTGATAGGCACCCACCCCTCCTGCGTCTGGGCACTGCTGAGAATGATAGGCACACACCCATCCTGTGTCTGGGCACTGCTGGGGGGACTCTACACCCACTCCTCCTGCATCTGGGCACTGCTGGGAGGACTCTGCACACACCCCTCCTGTGTCTGGGCACTGCTGGGAGGACTCTGCACACACCCCTCCTACGTCTGGGCACTGCTGGGAATGATAGGCACACACCCCTCCTGTGTCTGGGCACTGCTGGGGGACTCTACACCCACCCCTCCTGTGTCTGGGCACTGCTGTGGGGACTCTGCACCCACCCCTCCTGTGTCTGGGCACTGCTGGGGGGACTCTGCACCCACCCCTCCTATGTCTTTGCACTGCTGGGAGTGATAGGCACCCACCCCTCCTGCGTCTGGGCACTGCTGGGAATGATAGGCACACATCCCTCCTGTGTCTGGGCACTGCTGGGGGGACTCTACACCCACCCCTCCTGTGTCTGGGCACTGCTGTGGGGACTCTGCACCCACCCCTCCTGTGTCTGGGCACTGCTGGGGTGACTCTGCACCCACCCCTCCTATGTCTGGGCACTGCTGGGAGTGATAGGCACCCACCCCTCCTGCGTCTGGGCACTGCTGGGAATGATAGGCACACACCCCTCCTGTGTCTGGGCACTGCTGGGGGGACTCTACACCCACCCCACCTGCGTCTGGGCACTGCTGGGAGGACTCTGCACCCACCCCTCCTGTGTCTGGGCACTGCTGGGAATGATAGGCACCCACCCCTCCTGTGTCTGGGCACTGCTGGGGGGACTCTACACCCACCCCTCTTGTGTCTGGGCACTGCTGGGAGTGATAGGCACCCACCCCTCCTGCATCTGGGCACTGCTGGGAATGATAGGCACACACCCCTCCTGTGTCTGGGCACTGCTGGGGGGACTCTACACCCACCCCTCCTGCGTCTGGGCACTGCTGTGAGGACTCTGCACCCACCCCTCCTGTGTCTGGGCACTGCTGGGAATGATAGGCACACACCCCTCCAGTGTCTGGGCACTGCTGGGGGGACTCCACACCCACCCCTCCTGTGTCTGGGCACTGCTGCGAGGACTCTGCACCCACCCCTCCTGTGTCTGGGCACTGCTGGGAATGATAGGCACCCACCCCTCCTGTGTCTGGGCACTGCTGGGGGGACTCTACACCCACCCCTCCTGTGTCTGGGCACTGCTGGGAGTGATAGGCACCCACCCCTCCTGCATCTGGGCACTGCTGGGAATGATAGGCACACACCCCTCCTGTGTCTGGGCACTGCTGGGGGGACTCTACACCCACCCCTCCTGCGTCTGGGCACTGCTGGGAGGACTCTGCACCCACCCCTCCTGTGTCTGGGCACTGCTGGGAATGATAGGCACCCACCCCTCCTGTGTATGGGCACTGCTGGGGGGACTCAACACCCACCCCTTCTGTGTCTGGGCACTGCTGGGAGTGATAGGCACCCACCCCTCCTGCGTCTGGGCACTTCTGGGAATGATAGGCACACACCCCTCCTGTGTCTGGGCACTGCTGGGGGGACTCTACACCCACCCCTCCTGCGTCTGGGCACTGCTGGGAGGACTCTGCACACACCCCTCCTGTGTCTGGGCAATGCTGGGAGGACTCTGCACACACCCCTCCTGCGTCTGGGCACTGCAGGGAATGATAGGCACACACCCCTCCTGTGTCTGGGTACTGCTGGGGGGGACTCTACACCCACCCCTCCTGCGTCTGGGCACTGCTGGGAGGACTCTGCACACACCCCTCCTGTGTCTGGGCACTGCTGGGAGGACTCTGCACACACCCCTCCTGCGTCTGGGCACTGCTGGGAGGACTCTGCACACACCCCTCCTGTGTCTGGGCACTGCTGGGGGGACTCTGCACCCACCCCTCCGGCGTCTGGGCACTGCTGGGGGGACTCTGCACACACCCCTCCTGTGTCTGGGCACTGCTGGGAGTGATAGGCACACACCCCTCCTGTGTCTGGGCACTGCTGGGGGGACTCTGCACACACCCCTCCTGCGTCTGGGCACTGCTGGGAGGACTCTGCACCCACCCCTCCTGCGTCTGGGCACTGCTGGGAGGACTCTGCACACACCCCTCCTGTGTCTGGGCACTGCTGGGAGTGATAGACACCCACCCCTCCTGTGTCTGGGCACTGCTGGGGGGACTCTACACACACCACTCCTGTGTCTGGGCACTGCTGGGAGTGATAGGCACCCACCCCTCCTGCGTCTGGGCACTGCTGGGAATGATAGGCACACACCCATCCTGTGTCTGGGCACTGCTGGGGGGACTCTACACCCAACCCTCCTGCATCTGGGCACTGCTGGGGGGACTCTGCACACACCCCTCCTGTGTCTGGGCACTGCTGGGAGGACTCTGCACACACCCCTCCTACGTCTGGGCACTGCTGGGAATGATAGGCACACACCCCTCCTGTGTCTGGGCACTGCTGGGGGACTCTACACCCACCCCTCCTGTGTCTGGGCACTGCTCTGGGGACTCTGCACCCACCCCTCCTGTGTCTGGGCACTGCTGAGGGGACTACGCACCCACCCCTCCTATGTCTGGGCACTGCTGGGAGTGATAGGCACCCACCCCTCCTGCGTCTGGGCACTGCTGGGAATGATAGGCACACACCCCTCCTGTGTCTGGGCACTGCTGGGGGGACTCTACACCCACGCCTCCTGTGTATGGGCACTGCTGTGGGGACTCTGCACCCACCCCTCCTGTGTCTGGGCACTGCTGGGGTGACTCTGCACCCAACCCTCCTATGTCTGGGCACTGCTGGGAGTGATAGGCACCCACCCCTCCGGCGTCTGGGCACTGCTGGGAATGATAGGCACACATCCCTCCTGCGTCTGGGCACTGCTGGGAGGACTCTGCACCCACCCCTCCTGTGTCTGGGCACTGCTGGGAATGATAGGCACCCACCCCTCCTGTGTGTGGGCACTGCTGGGAGTGATAGGCACACACCCCTCCTGTGTCTGGGCACTGCTGGGGGGACTCTGCACACACCCCTCCTGCGTCTGGGCACTGCTGGGAGGACTCTGCACCCACCCCTCCTGCGTCTGGGCACTGCTGGGAGGACTCTGCACACACCCCTCCTGTGTCTGGGCACTGCTGGGAGTGATAGGCACCCACCCCTCCTGTGTCTGGGCACTGCTGGGGGGACTCTACACCCACCCCTCCTGTGTCTGGGCACTGCTGGGAGTGATAGGCACCCACCTCTCCTGCGTCTGGGCACTGCTGGGAATGATAGGCACACACCCATCCTGTGTCTGGGCACTGCTGGGGGGACTCTACACCCACCCCTCCTGCGTCTGGGCACTGCTGGGAGGACTCTGCACACACCCCTCCTGTGTCTAGGCACTGCTGGGAGGACTCTGCACACACCCCTCCTACGTCTGGGCACTGCTGGGAATGATAGGCACACACCCCTCCTGCATCTGGGCACTGCTGGGAATGATAGGCACACACCCCTCCTGTGTCTGGGCACTGCTGGGGGGACTCTACACCCACCCCTCCTGTGTCTGGGCACTGCTGTGGGGACTCTGCACCCACCCCTCCTGTGTCTGGGCACTGCTGGGGTGACTCTGCACCCACCCCTCCTATGTCTGGGCACTGCTGGGAGTGATCGGCACCCACCCCTCCTGCGTCTGGGCACTGCTGGGTATGATAGGCACACACCCCTCCTGTGTCTGGGCACTGCTGGGGGGACTCTGCACCCACCCCTCCTGCGTCTGGGCACTGCTGGGAATGATAGGCACACACCCCTCCTGTGTCTGGGCACTGCTGGGGGGACTCTACACCCACCCCTCCTGCGTCTGGGCACTGCTGGGAGGACTCTGCACCCACCCCTCCTGTGTCTGGGCACTGCTGGGAATGATAGGCACCCACCCCTCCTGTGTCTGGGCACTGCTGGGGGGACTCTACACCCACCCCTCCTGTGTCTGGGCACTGCTGGGAGTGATAGGCACCCACCCCTCCTGCGTCTGGGCACTGCTGGGAATTATAGGCACACACCCCTCCTGTGTCTGGGCACTGCTGGGGGGACTCTACACCCACCCCTCCTGCGTCTGGGCACTGCTGGGAGGACTCTGCACCCACCCCTCCGGTGTCTGGGCACTGCTGGGAATGATAGGCACCCACCCCTCCTGTGTCTCGGCACTGCTGGGGGGACTCTACACCCACCCCTTCTGTGTCTGGGCACTGCTGGGAGTGATAGGCACCCACCCCCCTGCGTCTGGGCACTGCTGGGAATGATAGGCACACACCCCTCCTGTGTCTGGGCACTGCTGGGGGGACTCTACACCCACCCCTCCTGCGTCTGGGCACTGCTGGGAGGACTCTGCACACACCCCTCCTGTGTCTGGGCACTGCTGGGAATGATAGGCACCCACCCCTCCTGTGTCTGGGCACTGCTGGGGGGACTCTACACCCACCCCTTCTGTGTCTGGGCACTGCTGGGAGTGATAGGCACCCACCCCTCCTGCGTCTGGGCACTGCTGGGAACGATAGGCACACACCCCTCCTGTGTCTGGGCACTGCTGGGGGGACTCTACACCCACCCCTCCTGCGTCTGGGCACTGCTGGGAGGACTCTGCACACACCCCTCCTGTGCCTGGGCACTGCTGGGAGGACTCTGCACACACCCCTCCTGCGTCTGGGCACTGCTGGGAATGATAGGCACACACCCCTCCTGTGTCTGGGCACTGCTGGGGGGACTCTACACCCACCCCTCCTGCGTCTGGGCACTGCTGGGGGACTCTGCACACACCCCTCCTGTGTCTGGGCACTGCTGGGAGTGATAGGCACACACCCCTCCTGCGTCTGGGCACTGCTGGGAATGATAGGCACACATCCCTCCTGTGTCTGGGCACTGCTGGGGGGACTCTACACCCACCCCTCCTGTGTCTGGGCACTGCTGTGGGGACTCTGCACCCACCCCTCCTGTGTCTGGGCACTGCTGGGGTGACTCTGCACCCACCCCTCCTATGTCTGGGTACTGCTGGGAGTGATAGGCACCCACCCCTCCTGCGTCTGGGCACTGCTGGGAATGATAGGCACACACCCCTCCTGTGTCTGGGCACTGCTGGGGGGACTCTACACCCACCCCACCTGCGTCTGGGCACTGCTGGGAGGACTCTGCACCCACCCCTCCTGTGTCTGGGCACTGCTGGGAATGATAGGCACCCACCCCTCCTGTGTCTGGGCACTGCTGGGGGGACTCTACACCCACCCCTCTTGTGTCTGGGCACTGCTGGGAGTGATAGGCACCCACCCCTCCTGCATCTGGGCACTGCTGGGAATGATAGGCACACACCCCTCCTGTGTCTGGGCACTGCTGGGGGGACTCTACACCCACCCCTCCTTCGTCTGGGCACTGCTGTGAGGACTCTGCACCCACCCCTCCTGTGTCTGGGCACTGCTGGGAATGATAGGCACACACCCCTCCAGTGTCTGGGCACTGCTGGGGGGACTCTACACCCACCCCTCCTGTGTCTGGGCACTGCTGCGAGGACTCTGCACCCACCCCTCCTGTGTCTGGGCACTGCTGGGAATGATAGGCACCCACCCCTCCTGTGTCTGGGCACTGCTGGGGGGACTCTACACCCACCCCTCCTGTGTCTGGGCACTGCTGGGAGTGATAGGCACCCACCCCTCCTGCATCTGGGCACTGCTGGGAATGATAGGCACACACCCCTCCTGTGTCTGGGCACTGCTGGGGGGACTCTACACCCACCCCTCCTGCGTCTGGGCACTGCTGGGAGGACTCTGCACCCACCCCTCCTGTGTCTGGGCACTGCTGGGAATGATAGGCACCCACCCCTCCTGTGTATGGGCACTGCTGGGGGGACTCTACACCCACCCCTTATGTGTCTGGGCACTGCTGGGAGTGATAGGCACCCACCCCTCCTGCGTCTGGGCACTGCTGGGAATGATAGGCACACACCCCTCCTGTGTCTGGGCACTGCTGGGGGGACTCTACACCCACCCCTCCTGCGTCTGGGCACTGCTGGGAGGACTCTGCACACACCCCTCCTGTGTCTGGGCAATGCTGGGAGGACTCTGCACACACCCCTCCTGCGTCTGGGCACTGCAGGGAATGATAGGCACACACCCCTCCTGTGTCTGGGTACTGCTGGGGGGGACTATACACCCACCCCTCCTGCGTCTGGGCACTGCTGGGAGGACTCTGCACACACCCCTCCTGTGTCTGGGCACTGCTGGGAGGACTCTGCACACACCCCTCCTGCGTCTGGGCACTGCTGGGAGGACTCTGCACACACCCCTCCTGTGTCTGGGCACTGCTGGGGGGACTCTGCACCCACCCCTCCTGCGTCTGGGCACTGCTGGGGGGACTCTGCACACACCCCTCCTGTGTCTGGGCACTGCTGGGAGTGATAGGCACACACCCCTCCTGTGTCTGGGCACTGCTGGGGGGACTCTGCACACACCCCTCCTGCGTCTGGGCACTGCTGGGAGGACTCTGCACCCACCCTTCCTGCGTCTGGGCACTGCTGGGAGGACTCTGCACACACCCCTCCTGTGTCTGGGCACTGCTGGGAGTGATAGACACCCACCCCTCCTGTGTCTGGGCACTGCTGGGGGGACTCTACACACACCACTCCTGTGTCTGGGCACTGCTGGGAGTGATAGGCACCCACCCCTCCTGCGTCTGGGCACTGCTGGGAATGATAGGCACACACCCATCCTGTGTCTGGGCACTGCTGGGGGGACTCTACACCCAACCCTCCTGCATCTGGGCACTGCTGGGAGGACTCTGCACACACCCCTCCTGTGTCTGGGCACTGCTGGGAGGACTCTGCACACACCCCTCCTACGTCTGGGCACTGCTGGGAATGATAGGCACACACCCCTCCTGTGTCTGGGCACTGCTGGGGGACTCTACACCCACCCCTCCTGTGTCTGGGCACTGCTCTGGGGACTCTGCACCCACCCCTCCTGTGTCTGGGCACTGCTGAGGGGACTACGCACCCACCCCTCCTATGTCTGGGCACTGCTGGGAGTGATAGGCACCCACCCCTCCTGCGTCTGGGCACTGCTGGGAATGATAGGCACACACCCCTCCTGTGTCTGGGCACTGCTGGGGGGACTCTACACCCACGCCTCCTGTGTATGGGCACTGCTGTGGGGACTCTGCACCCACCCCTCCTGTGTCTGGGCACTGCTGGGGTGACTCTGCACCCAACCCTCCTATGTCTGGGCACTGCTGGGAGTGATAGGCACCCACCCCTCCGGCGTCTGGGCACTGCTGGGAATGATAGGCACACATCCCTCCTGTGTCTGGGCACTGCTGGGGGGACTCTGCACCCACCCCTCCTGCGTCTGGGCACTGCTGGGAGGACTCTGCACCCACCCCTCCTGTGTCTGGGCACTGCTGGGAATGATAGGCACCCACCCCTCCTGTGTGTGGGCACTGCTGGGAGTGATAGGCACACACCCCTCCTGTGTCTGGGCACTGCTGGGGGGACTCTGCACACACCCCTCCTGCGTCTGGGCACTGCTGGGAGGACTCTGCACCCACCCCTCCTGTGTCTGGGCACTGCTGGGAGGACTCTGCACACACCCCTCCTGTGTCTGGGCACTGCTGGGAGTGATAGGCACCCACCCCTCCTGTGTCTGGGCACTGCTGGGGGGACTCTACACCCACCCCTCCTGTGTCTGGGCACTGCTGGGAGTGATAGGCACCCACCTCTCCTGCGTCTGGGCACTGCTGGGAATGATAGGCACACACCCATCCTGTGTCTGGGCACTGCTGGGGGGACTCTACACCCACCCCTCCTGCGTCTGGGCACTGCTGGGAGGACTCTGCACACACCCCTCCTGTGTCTGGGCACTGCTGGGAGGACTCTGCACACACCCCTCCTACGTCTGGGCACTGCTGGGAATGATAGGCACACACCCCTCCTGTGTCTGGGCACTGCTGGGGGACTCTACACCCACCCCTCCTGTGTCTGGGCACTGCTGTGGGGACTCTGCACCCACCCCTCCTGTGTCTGGGCACTGCTGGGGGGACTATGCACCCACCCCTCCTGCATCTGGGCACTGCTGGGAATGATAGGCACACACCCCTCCTGTGTCTGGGCACTGCTGGGGGGACTCTACACCCACCCCTCCTGTGTCTGGGCACTGCTGTGGGGACTCTGCACCCACCCCTCCTGTGTCTGGGCACTGCTGGGAATGATAGGCACCCACTCCTCCTGTGTCTGGGCACTGCTGGGGGGACTCTACACCCACCCCTCCTGTGTCTGGGCACTGCTAGGAGTGATAGGCACCCACCCCTCCTGCGTCTGGGCACTGCTGGGAATGATAGGCACACACCCCTCCTGTGTCTGGGCACTGCTGGGGGGACTCTACACCCACCCCTCCTGCGTCTGGGCACTGCTGGGAGGACTCTGCACCCACCCCTCCGGTGTCTGGGCACTGCTGGGAATGATAGGCACCCACCCCTCCTGTGTCTCGGCACTGCTGGGGGGACTCTACACCCACCCCTTCTGTGTCTGGGCACTGCTGGGAGTGATAGGCACCCACCCCCCTGCGTCTGGGCACTGCTGGGAATGATAGGCACACACCCCTCCTGTGTCTGGGCACTGCTGGGGGGACTCTACACCCACCCCTCCTGCGTCTGGGCACTGCTGGGAGGACTCTGCACACACCCCTCCTGTGTCTGGGCACTGCTGGGAATGATAGGCACCCACCCCTCCTGTGTCTGGGCACTGCTGGGGGGACTCTACACCCACCCCTTCTGTGTCTGGGCACTGCTGGGAGTGATAGGCACCCACCCCTCCTGCGTCTGGGCACTGCTGGGAACGATAGGCACACACCCCTCCTGTGTCTGGGCACTGCTGGGGGGACTCTACACCCACCCCTCCTGCGTCTGGGCACTGCTGGGAGGACTCTGCACACACCCCTCCTGTGCCTGGGCACTGCTGGGAGGACTCTGCACACACCCCTCCTGCGTCTGGGCACTGCTGGGAATGATAGGCACACACCCCTCCTGTGTCTGGGCACTGCTGGGGGGACTCTACACCCACCCCTCCTGCGTCTGGGCACTGCTGGGGGACTCTGCACACACCCCTCCTGTGTCTGGGCACTGCTGGGAGTGATAGGCACACACCCCTCCTGCGTCTGGGCACTGCTGGGAATGATAGGCACACATCCCTCCTGTGTCTGGGCACTGCTGGGGGGACTCTACACCCACCCCTCCTGTGGCTGGGCACTGCTGTGGGGACTCTGCACCCACCCCTCCTGTGTCTGGGCACTGCTGGGGTGACTCTGCACCCACCCCTCCTATGTCTGGGCACTGCTGGGAGTGATAGGCACCCACCCCTCCTGCGTCTGGGCACTGCTGGGAATGATAGGCACACACCCCTCCTGTGTCTGGGCACTGCTGGGGGGACTCTACACCCACCCCACCTGCGTCTGGGCACTGCTGGGAGGACTCTGCACCCACCCCTCCTGTGTCTGGGCACTGCTGGGAATGATAGGCACCCACCCCTCCTGTGTCTGGGCACTGCTGGGGGGACTCTACACCCACCCCTCTTGTGTCTGGGCACTGCTAGGAGTGATAGGCACCCACCCCTCCTGCATCTGGGCACTGCTGGGAATGATAGGCACACACCCCTCCTGTGTCTGGGCACTGCTGGGGGGACTCTACACCCACCCCTCCTGCGTCTGGGCACTGCTGTGAGGACTCTGCACCCACCCCTCCTGTGTCTGGGCACTGCTGGGAATGATCGGCACACACCCCTCCAGTGTCTGGGCACTGCTGGGGGGACTCTACACCCACCCCTCCTGTGTCTGGGCACTGCTGCGAGGACTCTGCACCCACCCCTCCTGTGTCTGGGCACTGCTGGGAATGATAGGCACCCACCCCTCCTGTGTCTGGGCACTGCTGGGGGGACTCTACACCCACCCCTCCTGTGTCTGGGCACTGCTGGGAGTGATAGGCACCCACCCCTCCTGCATCTGGGCACTGCTGGGAATGATAGGCACACACCCCTCCTGTGTCTGGGCACTGCTGGGGGGACTCTACACCCACCCCTCCTGCGTCTGGGCACTGCTGGGAGGACTCTGCACCCACCCCTCCTGTGTCTGGGCACTGCTGGGAATGATAGGCACCCACCCCTCCTGTGTCTGGGCACTGCTGGGGGGACTCTACACCCACCCCTTCTGTGTCTGGGCACTGCTGGGAGTGATAGGCACCCACCCCTCCTGCGTCTGGGCACTGCTGGGAATGATAGGCACACACCCCTCCTGTGTCTGGGCACTGCTGGGGGGACTCTACACCCACCCCTCCTGCGTCTGGGCACTGCTGGGAGGACTCTGCACACACCCCTCCTGTGTCTGGGCAATGCTGGGAGGACTCTGCACACACCCCTCCTGCGTCTGGGCACTGCAGAGAATGATAGGCACACACCCCTCCTGTGTCTGGGTACTGCTGGGGGGGACTATACACCCACCCCTCCTGCGTCTGGGCACTGCTGGGAGGACTCTGCACACACCCCTCCTGTGTCTGGGCACTGCTGGGAGGACTCTGCACACACCCCTCCTGCGTCTGGGCACTGCTGGGAGGACTCTGCACACACCCCTCCTGTGTCTGGGCACTGCTGGGGGGACTCTGCACCCACCCCTCCTGCGTCTGGGCACTGCTGGGGGGACTCTGCACACACCCCTCCTGTGTCTGGGCACTGCTGGGAGTGATAGGCACACACCCCTCCTGTGTCTGGGCACTGCTGGGGGGACTCTGCACACACCCCTCCTGCGTCTGGGCACTGCTGGGAGGACTCTGCACCCACCCCTCCTGCGTCTGGGCACTGCTGGGAGGACTCTGCACACACCCCTCCTGTGTCTGGGCACTGCTGGGAGTGATAGACACCCACCCCTCCTGTGTCTGGGCACTGCTGGGGGGACTCTACACACACCACTCCTGTGTCTGGGCACTGCTGGGAGTGATAGGCACCCACCCCTCCTGCGTCTGGGCACTGCTGGGAATGATAGGCACACACCCATCCTGTGTCTGGGCACTGCTGGGGGGACTCTACACCCAACCCTCCTGCATCTGGGCACTGCTGGGAGGACTCTGCACACACCCCTCCTGTGTCTGGGCACTGCTGGGAGGACTCTGCACACACCCCTCCTACGTCTGGGCACTGCTGGGAATGATAGGCACACACCCCTCCTGTGTCTGGGCACTGCTGGGGGACTCTACACCCACCCCTCCTGTGTCTGGGCACTGCTCTGGGGACTCTGCACCCACCCCTCCTGTGTCTGGGCACTGCTGAGGGGACTACGCACCCACCCCTCCTATGTCTGGGCACTGCTGGGAGTGATAGGCACCCACCCCTCCTGCGTCTGGGCACTGCTGGGAATGATAGGCACACACCCCTCCTGTGTCTGGGCACTGCTGGGGGGACTCTACACCCACGCCTCCTGTGTATGGGCACTGCTGTGGGGACTCTGCACCCACCCCTCCTGTGTCTGGGCACTGCTGGGGTGACTCTGCACCCAACCCTCCTATGTCTGGGCACTGCTGGGAGTGATAGGCACCCACCCCTCCGGCGTCTGGGCACTGCTGGGAATGATAGGCACACATCCCTCCTGTGTCAGGGCACTGCTGGGGGGACTCTGCACCCACCCCTCCTGCGTCTGGGCACTGCTGGGAGGACTCTGCACCCACCCCTCCTGTGTCTGGGCACTGCTGGGAATGATAGGCACCCACCCCTCCTGTGTGTGGGCACTGCTGGGAGTGATAGGCACACACCCCTCCTGTGTCTGGGCACTGCTGGGGGGACTCTGCACACACCCCTCCTGCGTCTGGGCACTGCTGGGAGGACTCTGCACCCACCCCTCCTGCGTCTGGGCACTGCTGGGAGGACTCTGCACACACCCCTCCTGTGTCTGGGCACTGCTGGGAGTGATAGGCACCCACCCCTCCTGTGTCTGGGCACTGCTGGGGGGACTCTACACCCACCCCTCCTGTGTCTGGGCACTGCTGGGAGTGATAGGCACCCACCTCTCCTGCGTCTGGGCACTGCTGGGAATGATAGGCACACACCCATCCTGTGTCTGGGCACTGCTGGGGGGACTCTACACCCACCCCTCCTGCGTCTGGGCACTGCTGGGAGGACTCTGCACACACCCCTCCTGTGTCTGGGCACTGCTGGGAGGACTCTGCACACACCCCTCCTACGTCTGGGCACTGCTGGGAATGATAGGCACACACCCCTCCTGTGTCTGGGCACTGCTGGGGGACTCTACACCCACCCCTCCTGTGTCTGGGCACTGCTGTGGGGACTCTGCACCCACCCCTCCTGTGTCTGGGCACTGCTGGGGGGACTATGCACCCACCCCTCCTATATCTGGGCACTGATGGGAGTGATAGGCACCCACCCCTCCTGCATCTGGGCACTGCTGGGAATGATAGGCACACACCCCTCCTGTGTCTGGGCACTGCTGGGGGGACTCTACACCCACCCCTCCTGTGTCTGGGCACTGCTGTGGGGACTCTGCACCCATCCCTCCTGTGTCTGGGCACTGCTGGGGTGACTCTGCACCCACCCCTCCTATGTCTGGGCACTGCTGAGAGTGATCGGCACCCACCCCTCCTGCGTCTGGGCACTGCTGGGTATGATAGGCACACACCCCTCCTGTGTCTGGGCACTGCTGGGGGGACTCTGCACCCACCCCTCCTGCGTCTGGGCACTGCTGGGAATGATAGGCACACACCCCTCCTGTGTCTGGGCACTGCTGGGGGGACTCTACACCCACCCCTCCTGCGTCTGGGCACTGCTGGGAGGACTCTGCACCCACCCCTCCTGTGTCTGGGCACTGCTGGGAATGATAGGCACCCACCCCTCCTGTGTCTGGGCACTGCTGGGGGGACTCTACACCCACCCCTCCTGTGTCTGGGCACTGCTGGGAGTGATAGGCACCCACCCCTCCTGCGTCTGGGCACTGCTGGGAATTATAGGCACACACCCCTCCTGTGTCTGGGCACTCCTGGGGGGACTCTACACCCACCCCTCCTGCGTCTGGGCACTGCTGGGAGGACTCTGCACCCACCCCTCCGGTGTCTGGGCACTGCTGGGAATGATAGGCACCCACCCCTCCTGTGTCTCGGCACTGCTGGGGGGACTCTACACCCACCCCTTCTGTGTCTGGGCACTGCTGGGAGTGATAGGCACCCACCCCCCTGCGTCTGGGCACTGCTGGGAATGATAGGCACACACCCCTCCTGTGTCTGGGCACTGCTGGGGGGACTCTACACCCACCCCTCCTGCGTCTGGGCACTGCTGGGAGGACTCTGCACACACCCCTCCTGTGTCTGGGCACTGCTGGGAATGATAGGCACCCACCCCTCCTGTGTCTGGGCACTGCTGGGGGGACTCTACACCCACCCCTTCTGTGTCTGGGCACTGCTGGGAGTGATAGGCACCCACCCCTCCTGCGTCTGGGCACTGCTGGGAATGATAGGCACACACCCCTCCTGTGTCTGGGCACTGCTGGGGGGACTCTACACCCACCCCTCCTGCGTCTGGGCACTGCTGGGAGGACTCTGCACACACCCCTCCTGTGCCTGGGCACTGCTGGGAGGACTCTGCACACACCCCTCCTGCGTCTGGGCACTGCTGGGAATGATAGGCACACACCCCTCCTGTGTCTGGGCACTGCTGGGGGGACTCTACACCCACCCCTCCTGCGTCTGGGCACTGCTGGGGGACTCTGCACACACCCCTCCTGTGTCTGGGCACTGCTGGGAGTGATAGGCACACACCCCTCCTGTGTCTGGGCACTGCTGGGGGGACTCTGCACACACCCCTCCTGCGTCTGGGCACTGCTGGGAGGACTCTGCACCCACCCCTCCTGTGTCTGGGCACTGCTGGGAGGACTCTGCACACACCCCTCCTGTGTCTGGGCACTGCTGGGAGTGATAGGCACCCACCCCTCCTGTGTCTGGGCACTGCTGGGGGGACTCTACACCCACCCCTCCTGTATCTGGGCACTGCTGGGAGTGATAGGCACCCACCCCTCCTGCGTCTGGGCACTGCTGAGAATGATAGGCACACACCCATCCTGTGTCTGGGCACTGCTGGGGGGACTCTACACCCACCCCTCCTGCATCTGGGCACTGCTGGGAGGACTCTGCACACACCCCTCCTGTGTCTGGGCACTGCTGGGAGGACTCTGCACACACCCCTCCTACGTCTGGGCACTGCTGGGAATGATAGGCACACACCCCTCCTGTGTCTGGGCACTGCTGTGGGGACTCTGCACCCACCCCTCCTGTGTCTGGGCACTGCTGGGGGGACTCTGCACCCACCCCTCCTATGTCTTTGCACTGCTGGGAGTGATAGGCACCCACCCCTCCTGCGTCTGGGCACTGCTGGGAATGATAGGCACACACCCCTCCTGTGTCTCGGCACTGCTGGGGGGACTCTACACCCACCCCTCCTGTGTCTGGGCACTGCTGTGGGGACTCTGCACCCACCCCTCCTGTGTCTGGGCACTGCTGGGGTGACTCTGCACCCACCCCTCCTATGTCTGGGCACTGCTGGGAGTGATAGGCACCCACCCCTCCTGCGTCTGGGCACTGCTGGGAATGATAGGCACACACCCCTCCTGTGTCTGGGCACTGCTGGGGGGACTCTACACCCACCCCTCCTGCGTCTGGGCACTGCTGGGAGGACTCTGCACCCACCCCTCCTGTGTCTGGGCACTGCTGGGAATGATAGGCACCCACCCCTCCTGTGTCTGGGCACTGCTGGGGGGACTCTACACCCACCCCTCTTGTGTCTGGGCACTGCTGGGAGTGATAGGCACCCACCCCTCCTGCGTCTGGGCACTGCTGGGAATGATAGGCACACACCCCTCCTGTGTCTGGGCACTGCTGGGGGGACTCTACACCCACCCCTCCTGCGTCTGGGCACTGCTGGGAGGACTCTGCACCCACCCCTCCTGTGTCTGGGCACTGCTGGGAATGATAGGCACACACCCCTCCAGTGTCTGGGCACTGTTGGGGGGACTCTACACCCACCCCTCCTGCGTCTGGGCACTGCTGGGAGGACTCTGCACCCACCCCTCCTGTGTCTGGGCACTGCTGGGAATGATAGGCACCCACCCCTCCTGTGTCTGGGCACTGCTGGGGGGACTCTACACCCACCCCTCCTGTGTCTGGGCACTGCTGGGAGTGATAGGCACCCACCCCTCCTGCATCTGGGCACTGCTGGGAATGATAGGCACACACCCCTCCTGTGTCTGGGCACTGCTGGGGGGACTCTACACCCACCCCTCCTGTGTCTGGGCACTGCTGGGAATGATAGGCACCCACCCCTCCTGTGTCTGGGCACTGCTGGGGGGACTCTACACCCACCCCTTCTGTGTCTGGGCACTGCTGGGAGTGATAGGCACCCACCCCTCCTGCGTCTGGGCACTGCTGGGAATGATAGGCACACACCCCTCCTGTGTCTGGGCACTGCTGGGGGGACTCTACACCAACCCCTCCTGCGTCTGGGCACTGCTGGGAGGACTCTGCACACACCCCTCCTGTGTCTGGGCACTGCTGGGAGGACTCTGCACACACCCCTCCTGCGTCTGGGCACTGCAGGGAATGATAGGCACACACCCCTCCTGTGTCTGGGTACTGCTGGGGGGACTCTACACCCACCCCTCCTGCGTCTGGGCACTGCTGGGAGGACTCTGCACACACCCCTCCTGTGTCTGGGCACTGCTGGGAGGACTCTGCACACACCCCTCCTGCGTCTGGGCACTGCTGGGAGGACTCTGCACACACCCCTCCTGTGTCTGGGCACTGCTGGGGGGACTCTGCACCCACCCCTCCTGCGTCTGGGCACTGCTGGGGGGACTCTGCACACCCTCCTGTGTCTGGGCACTGCTGGGAGTGATAGGCACACACCCCTCCTGTGTCTGGGCACTGCTGGGGGGACTCTGCACACACCCCTTCTGCGTCTAGGCACTGCTGGGAGGACTCTGCACCCACCCCTCCTGCGTCTGGGCACTGCTGGGTGGACTCTGCACACATCCCTCCTGTGTCTGGGCACTGCTGGGAGTGATAGGCACCCACCCCTCCTGTGTCTGGGCACTGCTGGGGGGACTCTACACCCACCCCTCCTGTGTCTGGGCACTGCTGGGAGTGATAGGCACCCACCCCTCCTGCGTCTGGGCACTGCTGGGAATGATAGGCACACACCCATCCTGTGTCTGGGCACTGCTGGGGGGACTCTACACCCACCCCTCCTACGTCTGGGCACTGCTGGGAGGACTCTGCACACACCCCTCCTGTGTCTGGGCACTGCTGGGAGGACTCTGCACACACCCCTCCTACGTCTGGGCACTGCTGGGAATGATAGGCACACACCCCTCCTGTGTCTGGGCACTGCTGGGGGACTCTACACCCACCCCTCCTGTGTCTGGGCACTGCTGTGGGGACTCTGCACCCACCCCTCCTGTGTCTGGGCACTGCTGGGAGTGATAGGGACCCACCCCTCCTGAGTCTGGGCACTGCTGGGAATGATAGGCACACACCCCTCCTGTGTCTGGGCACTGCTGGGGGAACTCTACACCCACCCCTCCTGCGTCTGGGCACTGCTGGGAGGACTCTGCACACACCCCTCCTGTGTCTGGGCACTGCTGGGAGGACTCTGCACACACCCCTCCTACGTCTGGGCACTGCTGGGAATGATAGGCACACACCCCTCCTGTGTCTGGGCACTGCTGGGGGGGACTCTACACCCACCCCTTCTGTGTCTGGGCACTGCTGGGAGTGATAGGCACCCACACCTCCTGCGTCTGGGCACTGCTGGGAACAATAGGCACACACCCCTCCTGTGTCTGGGCACTGCTGGGGGGACTCTACACCCACCCCTCCTGCGTCTGGGCACTGCTGGGAGGACTCTGCACACACCCCTCCTGTGTCTGGGCACTGCTGGGAGGACTCTGCACAGACCCCTCCTGCGTCTGGGCACTGCTGGGAATGATAGGCACACACCCCTCCTGTGTCTGGGCACTGCTGGGGGGACTCTACACCCACCCCTCCTGCGTTTGGGCACTGCTGGGGGACTCTGCACACACCCCTCCTGTGTCTGGGCACTGCTGGGAGTGATAGGCACACACCCCTCCTGTGTCTGGGCACTGCTGGGGGGACTCTGCACACAACCCTCCTGCGTCTGGGCACTGCTGGGAGGACTCTGCACCCACCCCTCCTGCATCTGGGCACTGCTGGGAGGACTCTGCACACGCCTCTCCTGTGTCTGGGCACTGCTGGGAGTGATAGGCACCCACCCCTCCTGTGTCTGGGCACTGCTGGGGGGACTCTACACCCACCCCTCCTGTGTCTGGGCACTGCTGGGAGTGATAGGCACCCACCCCTCCTGTGTCTGGGCACTGCTGAGAATGATAGGCACACACCCATCCTGTGTCTGGGCACTGCTGGGGGGACTCTACACCCACCCCTCCTGCATCTGGGCACTGCTGGGAGGACTCTGCACACACCCCTCCTGTGTCTGGGCACTGCTGGGAAGACTCTGCACACACCCCTCCTACGTCTGGGCACTGCTGGGAATGATAGGCACACACCCCTCCTGTGTCTGGGCACTGCTGGGGGACTCTACACCCACCCCTCCTGTGTCTGGGCACTGCTGTGGGGACTCTGCACCCACCCCTCCTGTGTTTGGGCACTGCTGGGGGGACTCTGCACCCACCCCTCCTATGTCTGTGCACTGCTGGGAGTGATAGGCACCCACCCCTCCTGCGTCTGGGCACTGCTGGGAATGATAGGCACACATCCCTCCTGTATCTGGGCACTGCTGGGGGGACTCTACACCCACCCCTCCTGTGTCTGGGCACTGCTGTGGGGACTCTGCACCCACCCCTCCTGTGTCTGGGCACTGCTGGGGTGACTCTGCACCCACCCCTCCTATGTCTGGGCACTGCTGGGAGTGATAGGCACGCACCCCTCCTGCGTCTGGGCACTGCTGGGAATGATAGGCACACACCCCTCCTGTGTCTGGGCACTGCTGGGGGGACTCTACACCCACCCCTCCTGCGTCTGGGCACTGCTGGGAGGACTCTGCACCCACCCCTCCTGTGTCTGGGCACTGCTGGGAATGATAGGCACCCACCCCTCCTGTGTCTGGGCACTGCTGGGGGGACTCTACACCCACCCCTCTTGTGTCTGGGCACTGCTGGGAGTGATAGGCACCCACCCCTCCTGCGTCTGGGCACTGCTGGGAATGATAGGCACACACCCCTCCTGTGTCTGGGCACTGCTGGGGGGACTCTACACCCACCCCTCCTGCGTCTGGGCACTGCTGGGAGGACTCTGCACCCACCCCTCCTGTGTCTGGGCACTGCTGGGAATGATAGGCACACACCCCTCCAGTGTCTGGGCACTGCTGGGGGGACTCTACACCCACCCCTCCTGTGTCTGGGCACTGCTGGGAGGACTCTGCACCCACCCCTCCTGTGTCTGGGCACTGCTGGGAATGATAGGCACCCACCCCTCCTGTGTCTGGGCACTGCTGGGTGGACTCTACACCCACCCCTCCTGTGTCTGGGCACTGCTGGGAGTGATAGGCACCCACCCCTCCTGCATCTGGGCACTGCTGGGAATGATAGGCACACACCCCTCCTGTGTCTGGGCACTGCTGGGGGGACTCTACACCCACCCCTCCTGCGTCTGGGCACTGCTGGGAGGACTCTGCACCCACCCCTCCTGTGTCTGGGCACTGCTGGGAATGATAGGCACCCACCCCTCCTGTGTCTGGGCACTGCTGGGGGGACTCTACACCCACCCCTTCTGTGTCTGGGCACTGCTGGGAGTGATAGGCACCCACCCCTCCTGCGTCTGGGCACTGCTGGGAATGATAGGCACACACCCCTCCTGTGTCTGGGCACTGCTGGGGGGACTCTACACCCACCCCTCCTGCGTCTGGGCACTGCTGGGAGGACTCTGCACACACCCCTCCTGTGTCTGGGTACTGCTGGGAGGACTCTGCACACACCCCTCCTGCGTCCGGGCACTGCAGGGAATGATAGGCACACACTGTTGGACAGGCCACATGAAGGGCTCGCTCCCTCCCCACATGACACGGCCCAAGCCCCGGACTCCTAGGTGTTACCCACCAGAGCAACCCGCACCCCATCTCCCGACGGAACTCCTGCCCCCGGACATCCATGTATCATGGGGCCGAACCCCTACCGGCTCCCCCGGCTGGATCAGCCGCCATCTTGGACACTGCGCCACGAGGCCGCGTGGCCTCAGCTCGACCCTAACCCTGGGCCTGGCCCGGCCCCGACAGCCCAGCACCACCATCCACCCAGGAGGTGAACGGACCACTTGGCAGGTCAATGTGAGAAAGAAGTGTCGATGGCTCTCCCCCGCCAGGTGCCGATCGCCCTCCAGCTCCCCCGGGCGCTGGCTCCACCCCCTGCTGGGTATCTGGACTCCCTCATCCCGGACCCCCCGACCTCCAAGTGCGAGGGTCCGGACATCAAAGGGCGCCAGACCTATAACTAGGGCAGCTCCAGAGCAGGAAGGCAGTTGTATCCTGGAGTCGAGAGACACCGAGAAGAACTCAGCCTTGACGGACTACTGGCGCTGCCGTAGCCCTGCCTTGTGAATTATCGTCCTGCCTGCTGGCGCTGCCGCGGCCTTCTGCATCATCCATCCTCGTCGGGACCTGCTGGCGCTGCCGCGGACCGTTGTAACGACCACCTTCATCGGGACCTGCTGGCGCTGCCGCGGACCGTGTAACGACCACCTTCATCGGGACCTGCTGGCGCTGCCGCGGACCGTGTAACGACCACCTTCACCGGGACCTGCTGGCACTGCCGCGGCCCGTCCAAGCTAGAACACCGAGCTCGAGGATTGTGAGCTACCCACCATACCATCTCAGCTACCAGATTGGTAACCAGACTGTCCCGCTACCCCCTTTTCCCAAACCAAGAGACTAGAATCGAGGGGACCCCTGAGCCCAGACCTCCTTGTACCATTTCATCGTACCTCAAGAAATCGCCTATAAAGAACGTTAAATCCTATCCTTGTGTGGTGTGTATCTGTGGGGGGGAAGTTACTCATCTGTACGATCGCTGGAGACGGCTCTCCCCGGAGACCTCTCCCCTTGTCCTCGGCCGACCCTCCCGGTCCGTCTAACATTGGTGGCCAGCGGCGCGATCCGAATCAACGCGTAATCGTACAGAGAGTAGCTCACCCCACGACAAAACCACGATGTCAACCAAAGAGAGCGGATCCACCGAGAAATTCCAGATGGATAAATTGGAAGAGTATAGCCATCGTGAACTGAAACAATTCTGCATGGAACTAGGCATTGCTACCACCGGCCTGAGTACCAAAGACGATTTTAAGCACGCCATTGAGTCGTGGGCAGAAACCGGGGTCGCCGGATCCCCAGACCAAAACGGTGCAGCATCGGAGAGGAACGCCACGGCTCCCGAGGAGCGAGGAACGGGCCTCTCGCAGGAAGAGATCCAAGAAAGAGAAAAAAACAGATTACATGAGTTGGAAATGGCACGACTCAAAATGGACGGTGAACTAAAATTAGCCGAGCAAAAACTGAACCTAGAACATCTGCGGCTCCGAGAAGAACGGGAAGAAAAACAGAGGCAGAGAGAGCTCGAAGAAAAAAGACTAACATTCGAACACGAGCGCAAACTGGCAGAAATAGAACTACGGAAGCAGAACAAAGAACCGGAGGTGCCCGAGCGACCGCGCACCCCAGGAGCGACAGAAAAGAAAGTCCACATCCCCAAGGATGTTGTCCGAGAGTATGTCCGAGAGGACGACATACAACAGTGGTTCAAGGCCTACGAGATCGCCATGACCTCCCACCGGATCGATCGGAGTGACTGGGGAGCCGGCCTATGGGGGAGGTTCGTCAACGAAGGCCACGATGCCCTACTGCAGCTCCCAGACCATCAGATGTCATCCTATGACCACATGAAGGCTGCCCTCCTCACCCGATATGGGCTCACACCCGAAATGTACCGCCAGAGGTTTTGGGACTGCACCCGGATCCCGGGTACAACGTGGGTGGAATATGTCAACTATTTCAGCCGAGCCTTCGAGGGTTGGATCAAGGGAAGCCACGTAACGACCTACGAGCAACTTTTTAACCTCATGGTGTGGGAGCACCTGTCTAACAACTGCTTCGTCGAGCTCAGGCAGCACCTCCTCGACAGTAAATTGACTGACCCACGGCAACTCGCCGCCGAAGCTGACCGGTGGGAAAGCACCCGAGTGGGCCGGAGAGGGCCACACGAGCAAAACCGGAACAACCAAGGTCAGCACCGTCCCCGAGGAGGAGGAGGAGGAGGCCAGGGGCGAGGGAGAGACACCGTCCCGGCCACTCCCGCTGCCAGCACCCCGCCCAGGCCGGCCGGGGCAACCCCCCGATGCGCCCGGGGTTCCGAGCCAACGTCACGTGTCACCGATGCCAGCGAGTCGGCCACTACGCCAATGACCCGAACTGCCCGCAGAACCAAACGCCAAAACCCCGCCAGGTAGCTGCCGCCGCCCTGGGGGGAGAACAAATCTCCGAGGAACAAGAAGAATATGAGCAGGCATGTTAGAAAGGGTAGACGGACCGGGAGGGTCGGCCGGGGTCAGGAGGAGAGGTCTCCAGGGAGAGCCGTCTCCAGCGATCGTACAGACAAGTAACTTCCCCCCCACAGACAGATACCACACACGGATAAGGTTCAGGGTTCTTTATAAGCACTTCTTAGGGTACGGTTGAATGGTACAAGGAGGTCTGGACTCAGGGGTCCCCTCGATTCAAGTCTCTCAAAGCAGGGTAAGGGGTAGCGGGACAGTCTGTCTACCAGTCAGGTAGTTTGGATGAGATGATGATTAGCTCACAATCCTCGATGGTCGGTACACGGTCCGCGGCAGCGCCAGCAGGTCCCAGTGGAGATGGTCGAGGTACGGTCCGCGGCAGCGCCAGCAGGTCCCAGTGGAGATGGTCGAGGTACGGTCCGCGGCAGCGCCAGCAGGTCCCAGTGGAGATGGTCGAGGTACGGTCCGCGGCAGCGCCAGCAGGTCCCGGTGAGGATGGTCGTTACAACGGGCCGCGGCAGCGCCAGCAGGTCCCGACGAGGATGGATGTTGTAGAAGGCCGCGGCAGCGCCAGCAGGCAGGACGATGGTTCACAAGAGCGGGCTACGGCAGCGCCAGTAGTCCGTCAAGGCTGAGTTCTCTCGGTGTCTCTCGACTCCAGGATACAACTGCCTTCCTGCTCCGGAGTTGCCCCAGTTATAGGGCAGCCGCCCTTTGATGTCCGGAACCTCGCACTTGGAGGTCGGAGGGCCCGGGATGAAGGTGTCCAGACACCCAGCAGGGGGTGGAGCCAGCGCCTGGGGGAGCTGGAGGCGATCGGCACCTGGCGGGGGAAGAGCTCTTGACACTTCGTCCTCCCATTGACCTGCCAAGTGGTCCGCTCACCTCCCGGGTGGATGGTGGTGCCGGGATGTCGGGGCCGGCCAGGCCCGGGGTTAGGGTCGGGGCTAGGCCACGCGGCCTCGTGGTGCAGGGCCCAAGATGGCGGCTTGAACCGGCCGGGGGAGCCGGTGGGGCTGGGCCCCGTGATGAGTAGAGGTCCGAGGGCAGAAGATCCGTCGTGAGACGGGGTACAGGTGCTTTTCGTGGGTTATGCCTGGTGGGCCGGAGCTCGGGCCCTGTCGTGCGGGGAGGGAGCAAGCCCTTCGTGTGGCCTGTCCAACATGCGTCCCCCCCAGCTGAAGGCGGGGAGAGTCACCCATCTCCTTGGGGACTCTCTTCGTCGAGGCGGAAAAAGCGGGACAGGCCATCCGCGTTG
Source organism: Triturus cristatus (assembly GCF_964204655.1). Classification (NCBI taxonomy): domain Eukaryota; kingdom Metazoa; phylum Chordata; class Amphibia; order Caudata; family Salamandridae; genus Triturus; species Triturus cristatus. Next base: position 1,267,747,684 of record NC_140579.1, on the reverse strand, counting down.
GCGTGGTCTTGGCCTGGTCGGTGCTCCACAGTGAAGTCCATTCCCTGCAGGGAAATGGACCAGCGCAAGAGTTTTGGGTTCTCCCCCCGCATCTGCATCAGCCACTGCAGGGGTCGATGGTCGGTTTGTACCTGGAAATGGGTACCGAAGAGATAGGGCCGGAGCTTTTTGAGGGCCCACACCACTGCGAAGGCCTCCCTCTCGATGGTGCTCCAGCGCTGTTCTCGGGCCAGGAGACGTCGACTGATGAAGGCCACCGGCTGGTCATGACCTTCGGGGTTTAACTGAGAAAGAACGGCTCCGATGCCGTGGTCGGAGGCGTCGGTCTGTACCACGAATTCCCGACTGTAATCGGGGGCCTGGAGCACAGGGGCGGTGCACAGGGCGGCCTTCAGCTTCTCGAAGGCCGCTTGACAATCGGGGGTCCAGTTAATCCGCTTTGGTTGGTTCTTGGACGTGAGACCCGTGAGGGGCCCCACGATGCTGCCGTAGTCCTTCACGAACCGCCGGTAGTAGCCGGTGAGCCCCAAGAAGGCTCGGACCTCGGTCTGGGTGACGGGGGGCTGCCAGGACTGGATGGCAGCAATCTTAAGTTGTAGCGGGGCCACCAGCCCGCTTCCCACTTGGTGCCCAAGGTAGGTCACAGACCCTTGGCCAATTTGGCACTTGCCGGCCTTAATTGTGAGGCCGGCCCGCTGGAGGGCCTGTAGGACCTCTTGGAGGTGACGGAGGTGGTCGGGCCAGTGGCGGCTGTATACAGCGATATCGTCCAGGTAGGCAGCGCTGAACTCTTCGAGCCCCGCCAAGACCTGGTTCACGAGGCGTTGAAACGTGGCGGGGGCATTCTTCATGCCGAAGGGCATGACCTTGAATTGGTAGTGGCCATCGGGGGTAGAGAAGGCTGACCGTTCCTGAGCCCTGGGTGTGAGGCCGATCTGCCAGTAGCCCGCTGTTAGGTCGAAGATACTGAGGTAGCGGGCGGCCCCCACCCGGTCGATCAGCTCATCTGCTCGGGGGATCGGATGAGCGTCGGTCCGGGTGACAGCGTTCAAGCCCCGGTAGTCGACGCAGAATTTCAGTTCAGGTGCGGTGCCGGGGGCAGCGGCTTTGGGGACCAATACAACCGGACTGGCCCAGGGACTGTCCGAGGGCTTGATGACCCCGATTGTGAGCATCTTGGCCACCTCCTCCTGTATGCAGGCCCGTACCCGATCTGGTACGCGGTAGGCCCGGTGTCGGACAGGGGGACTGTCCCCGGTGTCCACGTCATGCAAACACCAAGGGGTGACCCCGGGGGTGTGGGAGAACAGGGTAGCAAACTGCAGCAGGAGGTTCCGGCAGCCCTGGCGTTGCTCCGAAGTGAGGGTGTCAGAGAGCCGGACCCCGTCCACGGAGCCGTCATTCTCCTGAGTCTTCAGAAGATCCGGGAGGGGCTCGGAGTCCTCCTCTGCCCCACTGTCCGTAGCCATCAGGAGGCTGAGTTCTGAGCGCACAAAGTGTGGTTTGAGTCGGTTGGTGTGGAGGACCCGAAGGGGGTTCCGGGAGGTCCCCAGGTCGATGAGGTAAGTGACGGGGCTTTTGCGTTCGACCACTTTGAAGGGCCCCGTCCACTTATCTTGCAAGGCACATGGTTCGGTGGGGGACATCACCCATACTTGTTGCCCAGGCTCGAACTCAACGGAGGAGGCATTGTGATCATACCACTTCTTCATGTCCTCCTGGCTGGCCTCGAGGTTCGCCTTGGCCATCTCTCTGAAGCGCCGGGTCTGGTTGCGTAGGGCCAGGAGGTATTTGAAGACGTCTGGAGGGGTCTTTAGGGGGGCCATCTCCCAACCTTCTTTTACTAGGCTGAGGGGCCCTCGCACAGGGTGCCCGTACAGGAGTTCGAAAGGGCTAAAACCGAGGGACTTCTGGGGAACTTCTCGGTAAGCGAAGAGGAGGCACGGGAGTAGTACATCCCACTGGCGACGGAGGGGCTCTTCCAATCCCCCAATCATCCCCTTGAGGGTGCGGTTAAAACGCTCCACTAGTCCGTTCCCTTGGGGGTGATAGGGGGTCGTGCATCTGTAGGTGACCCCGCATTGTTGCCAGAGGGACTTCATGTATTTGGATATAAAGTTCGTGCCTCGGTCGCTGACGACTTCTCGGGGGAAGCCTACCCGGGAGAAGATCCCCATTAGGGCCCGGCCAACCACCGGAGCTGTCACGGTCCGTAGGGGCACCGCCTCGGGGTAGCGGGTGGCATGGTCCACCAGTACTAAGATGAACCTGTGTCCTTGTGCCGTGCGGGGGTCCAGAGGCCCCACGATGTCTATCCCCACCCTTTCGAACGGGGTGGTGACCACAGGGAAGGGTTGCAGAGGGGCTTTCAGCTTCCGACCACTCTTCCCGCTGGTTTGGCATGTGGGGCAAGATCGGCAGTGGTTCAGGACGTCGTTCCTCATTTTCGGCCAGAAAAAGTGGGTCACTAGGCGGCTGTACGTTTTATCCTGGCCCAGGTGTCCAGCCAGGGGGACATCGTGGGCCAGGTTGAGCAGAAAGTCTCTGAAGCGGAGAGGTACCACCAGTACTCGACCGGCCCCCAGCTCGGCGATTCTTTGCTCGCTGTATAGTAGGTCGTTATCCCAGTAGACCCAGTGAGTTCCGGTGGAGTCCCCTGTGTTCTGGGCGCTGGCTTGTTGGCGGAGTCCCTCGAGGGAGGGACAGGTCTTTTGTTCCTGGCGGAACTGTTCTTGGGTGGGCCCCCCTTCTTGACGCCACTGAGCCAGGTCAGGAAGGTCCTGGGGTTGCGCGTCCCCTTCGGTCGTCGAGTCTGGGAGGCTGGCCTCGTCGTTGTCTTCTACTGGGGCGACTGGGGGCAGGGGTGCTGGCCATTCTGGTTCTTCTGATCGAGGGACGGCACGGGCGGCCATGGACCGGGTGGTTATGCAGGCCCAGTCCGGGAGGCCCAGCATCCCCAGGTGCTCTCTTCTCTCAACGGTGGCCCACGGGGAACTCTCGAGGTCATTCCCCAGGAGGCAGTCCACGGGGGCATCGTCCCGGACCATCACCTTCAACAGGCCGGAGACCCCTCCCCATTCGAATGGGACGCAGGCCATTTGACACATACTTTCAGAGTTGTCTGCCGAGCGGACGGGGCAGAGAATGTTCGGCAGGATCTGCTCGGTCTTCACCAGGTGACAGCGGACGGCCGTCACACTGGCGCCTGTGTCACGCAAGGCCTCGGCTCGTTGTCCATTAATGGTCACCCACTGACCGTATTTCCTGGTGTTAGCGGGTAGGGGAGCCCGCGGGACCATGTCTCTTCCCCCTAAGCACGCCAGGACCATGGCGGCCGGTTCCCACTCTTGCTGGGCCGGCTCATACTCCTCTGGTTCCTCCAATGATCGCTCTTCCCCCAGGGCGGCGGCAGCTACCTGGCGGGGCTTGGGTGTTTGGTTCTGCGGGCAGCTCGGGTCATTGGCGTAGTGGCCGACTCGCTGGCATCGGTGGCACGTGACGTTGGCTCGGACCCCAGGACGCCACGGGGGGTTGCCCCGACCGGCCGGAGCCGGGGTGCTGGCCACGGGTGTTGCGGGCAAGGCGTCTCTCCCTCGCCCCTGGCCCCCTCCTCCTCCCCGAGGACGGTGCTGGCCTTGGTTGTTTCTGTTCTGTTCGTGTGGCCCCCTCCGGCCCACTCGGGTGCTTTCCCATCGGTCAGCTTCGGCGGCGAGCTGCCGGGGGTCAGTCAGCTTACTGTCGAGGAGGTGCTGCCTGAGCTCGACGAAGCAGTTGTTTGACAGGTGCTCCCATACCATCAGGTTAAAGAGTTGTTCGTAGGTGGTGACCTGGCTCCCCTTTATCCAACCCTCGAAGGCACGGCTGAAATAGTTCACGTATTCTACCCAAGTTGTACCTGGGATCCGGGTGCAATCTCTGAACCTCTGGCGGTACATCTCGGGTGTGAGGCCGTAGCGGGTGAGGAGGGCAGCCTTCATGTGGTCGTAGGACGACATTTGGTGATCTGGGAGCTGCAGTAGGGCATCGCGACCCTCGTTGATAAACCTCCCCCAAAGTCCGGCTCCCCAATCACTCCGGTCGATCCGGTGGGAGGTCATGGCGATCTCGTAGGCTTTAAACCACTGTTGTATGTCGTCTTCTCGGACATACTCGCGGACAACATCCTTGGGGATGTGGACTTTTTTCTCGATTGGCCCCGGGGTGTGTGGTCGCTCAGGCACCCCCAGTTCCTTATTCTGTTTCCGAAGTTCTATTTCCGCTAGTTGGCGCTCGTGCTCGAGCGTTATTTTTTTCTCCTCCAGCTCTCTCTGTCTCTGCTTCTCTTCTCGTTCATCTCGGAGCCGCATGTGCTCGAGGTTGAGTTTCTGTTCAGCTAACTTGAGTTCCCCATCCATCTTGAGTCGTGCCATTTCCAACTCGTGCAATCTGGTTCTTTCTCTTTCTCGGATCTCCTCCTGCGAGAGGCCCGTTCCCCGCTCCTCGGGAGCCGTGGCGTTCCCCTCTGGTGTGATGCTGCTTTGGTCGGAGGGTCCGGCGACCCCAGTTTCTGTCCACGACTCTAGGGCGTGTTTTAGATCATCTTTGGTACTCAGGCCGGTGGTAGCAATGCCAAGTTCTATGCAGAATTGTCTCAGTTCGCGGTGGTTGTATTCTTCTATTTTATCCATTTGGAATTTCTCGGTGGAGTTGCTATCTTTGGCTGACATTGTGTTTTTGTCGTGGGGTGAGCTACTCTCTGTACGATTACGCGTTGATTCGGATCGCGCCGCTGGCCACCAATGTTAGAAAGGGTAGACGGACCGGTAGGGTCGGCCGGGGTCAGGAGGAGAGGTCTCCAGGGAGAGCCGTCTCCAGCGATCGTACAGACAAGTAACTTCCCCCCCACAGACAGATACCACACACGGATAAGGTTCAGGGTTCTTTATAAGCACTTCTTAGGGTACGGTTGAATGGTACAAGGAGGTCTGGACTCAGGGGTCCCCTCGATTCAAGTCTCTCAAAGCAGGGTAAGGGGTAGCGGGACAGTCTGTCTACCAGTCAGGTAGTTTGGATGAGATGATGATTAGCTCACAATCCTCGAGCTTAGTTGGTACGGGCCGCGGCAGCGCCAGCAGGTCCCGGTGGAGATGGTCGGTACACGGTCCGCGGCAGCGCCAGCAGGTCCCAGTGGAGATGGTCGAGGTACGGTCCGCGGCAGCGCCAGCAGGTCCCAGTGGAGATGGTCGAGGTACGGTCCGCGGCAGCGCCAGCAGGTCCCAGTGGAGATGGTCGAGGTACGGTCCGCGGCAGCGCCAGCAGGTCCCGGTGAGGATGGTCGTTACAACGGGCCGCGGCAGCGCCAGCAGGTCCCGACGAGGATGGATGTTGTAGAAGGCCGCGGCAGCGCCAGCAGGCAGGACGATGGTTCACAAGAGCGGGCTACGGCAGCGCCAGTAGTCCGTCAAGGCTGAGTTCTCTCGGTGTCTCTCGACTCCAGGATACAACTGCCTTCCTGCTCCGGAGTTGCCCCAGTTATAGGGCAGCCGCCCTTTGATGTCCGGACCCTCGCACTTGGAGGTCGGAGGGCCCGGGATGAAGGTGAAGCTGTCACCTGGTAAAACCAGAGCAGATCCTGCTGAACATTCTCTGCCCCGTCCGCTCAGCCGACAATTCCGAGAGTCTATGTCGGATGGCCTGCGTCCCCTTCGAATGGGGAGGGGTCTCCGGCATGTTGAAGGTGACGGTCCGGGATGATGCCCCCGTGGACTGTCTCCTGGGGAATGATCTTGAGAGTTCCCCGTGGGCTGCCGTCGAAAGAAGAGAGCACCTGGGGATGCTGGGCCTCCCGGACTGGGCGTGCGTAACCACCCGGTCCATGGCCGCCCGTGCCATCCCCCGACCAGAAGAACCAGAATGGCCGGCACCTCCTCCCCCGATCGCTCCAGTAGAGGACACCGACTGTACCGACCCCCCAGAGCCAACCCCCGAAGGGGTGGCCCAGCCCCAGGACCTTCCCGGCCTGGCTCAGTGGCGTCAAGAAGGGGGGCCCACCCAGGAACAGTTCCGCCAGGAGCAGAAGACCTGTCCCTCCCTCGAGGGACTCCGCCAGCAAGCCATCGCCCAGAGCGCAGGGGACTCCACTGGAGCCCATTGGGTCTATTGGGATAACGACCTGTTATACAGTGAACAGAGAATCGCGGAGTTAGGGGCCAGTCGAGTGCTGGTGGTGCCCCTCCGTTTCAGAGACTTCCTGCTAAATTTGGCCCACGATGTCCCTCTGGCGGGACACCTGGGCCAGGACAAAACCTACAGTCGCCTGGTGACCCACTTTTTCTGGCCGAGGATGCGAAACGACGTCCTCAACCACTGCCGGTCCTGCCCCACGTGCCAGGCCAGCGGGAAGAGCGGCCGCAAGCTCAAAGCACCTCTGCAACCCTTCCCAGTTGTCACCACCCCGTTCGAGAGGGTGGGAATAGACATTGTGGGGCCCCTGGACCCCCGCACAGCACAAGGACATCGGTTCATCCTGGTACTGGTGGACCACGCCACCCGCTACCCCGAGGCTGTGCCCCTGCGAACTGTAACAGCTCCGGTGGTCGGCCGGGCCTTAATGGGGATCTTCTCCCGGGTGGGCTTCCCCCGAGAAGTCGTCAGCGACCGAGGCACAAACTTTATCTCGAAATATATGAAGTCCCTCTGGCAACAGTGCGGGGTCACCTACCGATTCACGACCCCCTATCATCCTCAAGGAAACGGACTAGTTGAGCGATTCAACCGCACGCTCAAGGGAATGATTGGGGGATTGGAAGAGCCCCTCCGTCGCCAGTGGGATGTACTACTTCCGTGCCTCCTCTTCGCCTATCGAGAAGTTCCCCAGAAGTCCCTCGGTTTTAGCCCCTTCGAACTGTTGTATGGGCACCCTGTGCGAGGGCCCCTCAGCCTAGTCAAAGAAGGTTGGGAGATGGCCCCCCTAAAGACCCCTCCAGACGTCTTCAAGTACCTCCTGGCACTACGCAATCAGACCCGGCGATTCAGGGAAATGGCAAAAGCGAATCTTGAGGCCAGTCAGGAGGACATGAAAAAATGGTACGATCAAAATGCCTCCTCCGTCGAATTCGAACCTGGTCAACAAGTGTGGGTGATGTCCCCCACCGAACCATGTGCCTTGCAGGACAAGTGGACGGGGCCCTTCAAAGTGGTCGAACGCAAGAGCCCCGTCACCTATCTCATCGATATGGAGTCTCCCCGGAACCCCCTCCGGGTCCTCCACACCAACAGACTCAAACCCCACTTTGTGCGCTCGGAACTCAGCCTCCTGATGGCTACAGACAGTGGGGCGGAAGAAGACTCCGAGCCTCTCCCTGATCTCCTGAAGACTCAGGAGAAAGACGGTTCCGTGGACGGGGTCCGGCTCTCCGATGCCCTCACCCCAGAGCAACGCCAAGGCTGCCGGGACCTCCTGCTGCAGTTTGCTACTCTGTTTTCCCTCACCCCAGGGGTCACCCCCTGGTGCTTGCACGACGTGGACACGGGGGACAGTCCCCCTATCAGACACCGGGCATACCGCGTACCAGATCGGGTGCGGGCCTGCATCCAAGAGGAAGTGTTCAAGATGCTCACGCTCGGGGTCATCGAGCCCTCGGACAGCCCCTGGGCCAGCCCGGTCGTGCTGGTCCCCAAAGCCGCTGCCCCCGGCACCACTCCTGAACTCCGATTCTGCATCGACTATCGGGGCTTGAATGCTGTCACCAGGACCGACGCTCATCCCCCGAGCGGATGAATTGATCGACCGCATGGGGGCTGCCCGCTACCTCAGCATCTTCGACCTGACAGCGGGCTACTGGCAGATCGGTCTCACACCCCGAGCCCAAGAACGGTCCGCCTTTTCTACCCCCGATGGCCACTACCACTTCAAGGTCATGCCCTTCTGCATGAAGAATGCCCCAGCTACTTTTCAGCGACTAGTGAACCAGGTCTTGGCGGGGCTCGAAAAGTTCAGCGCCGCCTACCTGGACGATATCGCTGTGTACAGCCACCACTGGTCCGACCACCTCCACCACCTCCGAGAGGTCCTGCAAGCCCTCCAGCGGGCCGGCCTCACAATCAAGGCCGGCAAGTGCCAAATTGGTCAGGGGTCCGTGACCTACCTCGGACACCAGGTGGGAAGCGGTCTGGTGGCCCCTCTGCAACTCAAAATCGCTGCCATCCAGTCCTGGCAACCCCCAGTCACGCAGACCGAGGTCCGAGCCTTCTTGGGACTCACCGGCTACTACCGGCGGTTCGTGGGGGACTATGGCAGCATTGTGGGGCCCCTCACGGGTCTCACGTCCAAAAACCAACCGAAGAAGATTAACTGGACCCCCGACTGTCAAGCGGCCTTCGAGAAGCTGAAAGCCGCCCTGTGCACCGCCCCTGTGCTCCAGGCCCCCGATTACAGTCGGGAATTCATTGTGCAAACGGACGCCTCCGACCACGGCATCGGGGCGGTTCTCTCCCAGCTGAACCCCGAGGGTCTTGACCAGCCGGTGGCCTTCATCAGCAGACGCCTCCTGGCCCGAGAACAGCGCTGGAGCACAATCGAGAGGGAGGCCTTCGCAGTGGTGTGGGCCCTCAAAAAGCTCCGGCCCTATCTCTTCGGTACCCACTTCCGGGTGCAAACCGATCATCGACCCCTGCAGTGGCTAATGCAGATGCGGGGGGAAAACCCAAAACTATTGCGCTGGTCCATCTCCCTGCAGGGGATGGACTTCACTGTGGAACATCGACCGGGCCAAGACCACGCCAACGCAGATGGCCTGTCACGCTTTTTCCGCCTCGACGAGGAGAGTCCCCAAGAGGATGGGTGACTCTCCCCGCCTTCAGCTGGGGGGGACGCATGTTGGACAGGCCACATGAAGGGCTCGCTCCCTCCCCGCATGACACGGCCCAAGCCCCGGACTCCTAGGTGTTACCCACCAGAGCAACCCGCACCCCGTCTCCCGACGGAACTCCTGCCCCCGGACATCCATGTATCATGGGGCCGAACCCCTACCGGCTCCCCCGGCCGGATCAGCCGCCATCTTGGACACTGCGCCACGAGGCCGCGTGGCCTCAGCTCGACCCTAACCCTGGGCCTGGCCCGGCCCCGACAGCCCGGCACCACCATCCACCCAGGAGGTGAACGGACCACTTGGCAGGTCAATGGGAGAAAGAAGTGTCGATGGCTCTCCCCCGCCAGGTGCCGATCGCCCTCCAGCTCCCCCGGGCGCTGGCTCCACCCCCTGCTGGGTGTCTGGACTCCCTCATCCCGGACCCCCCGACCTCCAAGTGCGAGGGTCCGGACATCAAAGGGCGCCAGACCTATAACTAGGGCAGCTCCAGAGCAGGAAGGCAGTTGTATCCTGGAGTCGAGAGACACCGAGAAGAACTCAGCCTTGACGGACTACTGGCGCTGCCGTAGCCCTGCCTTGTGAATTATCGTCCTGCCTGCTGGCGCTGCTGCGGCCTTCTGCATCATCCATCCTCGTCGGGACCTGCTGGCGCTGCCGCGGACCGTTGTAACGACCACCTTCATCGGGACCTGCTGGCGCTGCCGCGGACCGTGTAACGACCACCTTCATCGGGACCTGCTGGCGCTGCCGCGGACCGTGTAACGACCACCTTCACCGGGACCTGCTGCCGCTGCCGCGGCCCGTCCAAGCTAGAACACCGAGCTCGAGGATTGTGAGCTACCCACCATACCATCTCAGCTACCAGATTGGTAACCAGACTGTCCCGCTACCCCCTTTTCCCAAACCAAGAGACTAGAATCGAGGGGACCCCTGAGCCCAGACCTCCTTGTACCATTTCATCGTACCTCAAGAAATCGCCTATAAAGAACGTTAAATCCTATCCTTGTGTGGTGTGTATCTGTGGGGGGGAAGTTACTCATCTGTACGATCGCTGGAGACGGCTCTCCCCGGAGACCTCTCCCCTTGTCCTCGGCCGACCCTCCCGGTCCGTCTAACACACACCCCTCCTGTGTCTGGGTACTGCTGGGGGGGACTCTACACCCACCCCTCCTGCGTCTGGGCACTGCTGGGAGGACTCTGCACACACCCCTCCTGTGTCTGGGCACTGCTGGGAGGACTCTGCACACACCCCTCCTGCGTCTGGGCACTGCTGGGAGGACTCTGCACACACCCCTCCTGTGTCTGGGCACTGCTGGGGGGACTCTGCACCCACCCCTCCTGCATCTGGGCACTGCTGGGGGGACTCTGCACACACCCCTCCTGTGTCTGGGCACTGTTGGGAGTGATAGGCACACACCCCTCCTGTGTCTGGGCACTGCTGGGGGGACTCTGCACACACCCCTCCTGCGTCTGGGCACTGCTGGGAGGACTCTGCACCCACCCCTCCTGCGTCTGGGCACTGCTGGGGGGACTCTGCACACACCCCTCCTGTGTCTGGGCACTGCTTGGAGTGATAGGCACACACCCCTCCTGTGTCTGGGCACTGCTGGGGGGACTCTGCACACACCCCTCCTGCGTCTGGGCAATGCTGGGAGGACTCTGCACCCACCCCTCCTGCGTCTGGGCACTGCTGGGAGGACTCTGCACACACCCCTCCTGTGTCTGGGCACTGCTGGGAGTGATAGGCACCCACCCCTCCTGTGTCTGGGCACTGCTGGGGGGACTCTACACCCACCCCTCCTGTGTCTGGGCACTGCTGGGAGTGATAGGCACCCACCCCTCCTGCGTCTGGGCACTGCTGGGAATGATAGGCACACACCCATCCTGTGTCTGGGCACTGCTGGGGGGACTCTACACCCACCCCTCCTGCGTCTGGGCACTGCTGGGAGGACTCTGCACACACCCCTTCTGTGTCTGGGCACTGCTGGGAGGACTCTGCACACACCCCTCCTACGTCTGGGCACTGCTGGGAATGATAGGCACACACCCCTCCTGTGTCTGGGCACTGCTGGGGGACTCTACACCCACCCCTCCTGTGTCTGGGCACTGCTGTGGGGACTCTGCACCCACCCCTCCTGTGTCTGGGCACTGCTGGGGGGACTCTGCACCCACCCCTCCTATATCTGGGCACTGCTGGGAGTGATAGGCACCCACCCCTCCTGCGTCTGGGCACTGCTGGGAATGATAGGCACACACCCCTCCTGTGTCTGGGCACTGCTGGGGGGACTCTACACCCACCCCTCCTGTGTCTGGGCACTGCTGTGGGGACTCTGCACCCACCCCTCCTGTGTCTGGGCACTGCTGGGGTGACTCTGCACCCACCCCTCCTATGTCTGGGCACTGCTGGGAGTGATCGGCACCCACCCCTCCTGCGTCTGGGCACTGCTGGGAATGATAGGCACACACCCCTCCTGTGTCTGGGCACTGCGGGGGGGACTCTGCACCCACCCCTCCTGCGTCTGGGCACTGCTGGGAGGACTCTGCACCCACCCCTCCTGTGTCTGGGCACTGCTGGGAATGATAGGCACCCACCCCTCCTGTGTCTGGGCACTGCTGGGGGGACTCTACACCCACCTCTCTTGTGTCTGGGCACTGCTGGGAGTGATAGGCACCCACCCCTCCTGCGTCTGGGCACTGCTGGGAATGATAGGCACACACCCCTCCTGTGTCTGGGCACTGCTGGGGGGACTCTACACCCACCCCTCCTGCGTCTGGGCACTGCTGGGAGGACTCTGCACCCACCCCTCCTGTGTCTGGGCACTGCTGGGAATGATAGGCACCCACCCCTCCTGTGTCTGGGCACTGCTGGGGGGACTCTACACCCACCCCTCCTGTGTCTGGGCACTGCTGGGAGTGATAGGCACCCACCCCTCCTGCGTCTGGGCACTGCTGGGAATTATAGGCACACACCCCTCCTGTGTCTGGGCACTGCTGGGGGGACTCTACACCCACCCCTCCTGCGTCTGGGCACTGCTGGGAGGACTCTGCACCCACCCCTCCGGTGTCTGGGCACTGCTGGGAATGATAGGCACCCACCCCTCCTGTGTCTCGGCACTGCTGGGGGGACTCTACACCCACCCCTTCTGTGTCTGGGCACTGCTGGGAGTGATAGGCACCCACCCATCCTGCGTCTGGGCACTGCTGGGAATGATAGGCACACACCCCTCCTGTGTCTGGGCACTGCTGGGGGGACTCTACACCCACCCCTCCTGCGTCTGGGCACTCCTGGGAGGACTCTGCACACACCCCTCCTGTGTCTGGGCACTGCTGGGAATGATAGGCACCCACCCCTCCTGTGTCTGGGCACTGCTGGGGGGACTCTACACCCACCCCTTCTGTGTCTGGGCACTGCTGGGAGTGATAGGCACCCACCCCTCCTGCGTCTGGGCACTGCTGGGAACGATAGGCACACACCCCTCCTGTGTCTGGGCACTGCTGGGGGGACTCTACACCCACCCCTCCTGCGTCTGGGCACTGCTGGGAGGACTCTGCACACACCCCTCCTGTGTCTGGGCACTGCTGGGAGGACTCTGCACACACCCCTCCTGCGTCTGGGCACTGCCGGGAATGATAGGCACACACCCCTCCTGTGTCTGGGCACTGCTGGGGGGACTCTACACCCACCCCTCCTGCGTCTGGGCACTGCTGGGGGACTCTGCACACACCCCTCCTGTGTCTGGGCACTGCTGGGAGTGATAGGCACACACCCCTCCTGTGTCTGGGCACTGCTGGGGGGACTCTGCACACACCCCTCCTGCGTCTGGGCACTGCTGGGAGGACTCTGCACCCACCCCTCCTGCGTCTGGGCACTGCTGGGAGGACTCTGCACACACCCCTCCTGTGTCTGGGCACTGCTGGGAGTGATAGGCACCCACCCCTCCTGTGTCTGGGCACTGCTGGGGGGACTCTACACCCACCTCTCCTGTGTCTGGGCACTGCTGGGAGTGATAGGCACCCACCCCTCCTGCGTCTGGGCACTGCTGAGAATGATAGGCACACACCCATCCTGTGTCTGGGCACTGCTGGGGGGACTCTACACCCACCCCTCCTGCATCTGGGCACTGCTGGGAGGACTCTGCACACACCCCTCCTGTGTCTGGGCACTGCTGGGAGGACTCTGCACACACCCCTCCTACGTCTGGGCACTGCTGGGAATGATAGGCACACACCCCTCCTGTGTCTGGGCACTGCTGGGGGACTCTACACCCACCCCTCCTGTGTCTGGGCACTGCTGTGGGGACTCTGCACCCACCCCTCCTGTGTCTGGGCACTGCTGGGGGGACTCTGCACCCACCCCTCCTATGTCTTTGCACTGCCGGGAGTGATAGGCACCCACCCCTCCTGCGTCTGGGCACTGCTGGGAATGATAGGCACACACCCCTCCTGTGTCTGGGCACTGCTGGGGGGACTCTACACCCACCCCTCCTGTGTCTGGGCACTGCTGTGGGGACTCTGCACCCACCCCTCCTGTGTCTGGGCACTGCTGGGGTGACTCTGCACCCACCCCTCCTATGTCTGGGCACTGCTGGGAGTGATAGGCACCCACCCCTCCTGCGTCTGGGCACTGCTGGGAATGATAGGCACACACCCCTCCTGTGTCTGGGCACTGCTGGGGGGACTCTACACCCACCCCTCCTGCGTCTGGGCACTGCTGGGAGGACTCTGCACCCACCCCTCCTGTGTCTGGGCACTGCTGGGAATGATAGGCACCCACCCCTCCTGTGTCTGGGCACTGCTGGGGGGACTCTACACCCACCCCTCTTGTGTCTGGGCACTGCTGGGAGTGATAGGCACCCACCCCTCCTGCGTCTGGGCACTGCTGGGAATGATAGGCACACACCCCTCCTGTGTCTGGGCACTGCTGGGGGGACTCTACACCCACCCCTCCTGCGTCTGGGCACTGCTGGGAGGACTCTGCACCCACCCCTCCTGTGTCTGGGCACTGCTGGGAATGATAGGCACACACCCCTCCAGTGTCTGGGCACTGCTGGGGGGACTCTACACCCACCCCTCCTGCGTCTGGGCACAGCTGGGAGGACTCTGCACCCACCCCTCCTGTGTCTGGGCACTGCTGGGAATGATAGGCACCCACCCCTCCTGTGTCTGGGCACTGCTGGGGGGACTCTACACCCACCCCTCCTGTGTCTGGGCACTGCTGGGAGTGATAGGCACCCACCCCTCCTGCATCTGGGCACTGCTGGGAATGATAGGCACACACCCCTCCTGTGTCTGGGCACTGCTGGGGGGACTCTACACCCACCCCTCCTGCGTCTGGGCACTGCTGGGAGGACTCTGCACCCACCCCTCCTGTGTCTGGGCACTGCTGGGAATGATAGGCACCCACCCCTCCTGTGTCTGGGCACTGCTGGGGGGACTCTACACCCACCCCTTCTGTGTCTGGGCACTGCTGTGAGTGATAGGCACCCACCCCTCCTGCGTCTGGGCACTGCTGGGAATGATAGGCATACACCCCTCCTGTGTCTGGGCACTGCTGGGGGGACTCTACACCAACCCCTCCTGCGTCTGGGCACTGCTGGGAGGACTCTGCACACACCCCTCCTGTGTCTGGGCACTGCTGGGAGGACTCTGCACACACCCCTCCTGCGTCTGGGCACTGCAGGGAATGATAGGCACACACCCCTCCTGTGTCTGGGTACTGCTGGGGGGACTCTACACCCACCCCTCCTGCGTCTGGGCACTGCTGGGAGGACTCTGCACACACCCCTCCTGTGTCTGGGCACTGCTGGGAGGACTCTGCACACACCCCTCCTGCGTCTGGGCACTGCTGGGAGGACTCTGCACACACCCCTCCTGCGTCTGGGCACTGCAGGGAATGATAGGCACACACCCCTCCTGTGTCTGGGCACTGCTGGGGGACTCTACACCCACCCCTCCTGTGTCTGGGCACTGCTGTGGGGACTCTGCACCCACCCCTCCTGTGTCTGGGCACTGCTGGGGGGACTCTGCACCCACCCCTCCTATGTCTTTGCACTGCCGGGAGTGATAGGCACCCACCCCTCCTGCGTCTGGGCACTGCTGGGAATGATAGGCACACACCCCTCCTGTGTCTGGGCACTGCTGGGGGGACTCTACACCCACCCCTCCTGTGTCTGGGCACTGCTGTGGGGACTCTGCACCCACCCCTCCTGTGTCTGGGCACTGCTGGGGTGACTCTGCACCCACCCCTCCTATGTCTGGGCACTGCTGGGAGTGATAGGCACCCACCCCTCCTGCGTCTGGGCACTGCTGGGAATGATAGGCACACACCCCTCCTGTGTCTGGGCACTGCTGGGGGGACTCTACACCCACCCCTCCTGCGTCTGGGCACTGCTGGGAGGACTCTGCACCCACCCCTCCTGTGTCTGGGCACTGCTGGGAATGATAGGCACCCACCCCTCCTGTGTCTGGGCACTGCTGGGGGGACTCTACACCCACCCCTCTTGTGTCTGGGCACTGCTGGGAGTGATAGGCACCCACCCCTCCTGCGTCTGGGCACTGCTGGGAATGATAGGCACACACCCCTCCTGTGTCTGGGCACTGCTGGGGGGACTCTACACCCACCCCTCCTGCGTCTGGGCACTGCTGGGAGGACTCTGCACCCACCCCTCCTGTGTCTGGGCACTGCTGGGAATGATAGGCACACACCCCTCCAGTGTCTGGGCACTGCTGGGGGGACTCTACACCCACCCCTCCTGCGTCTGGGCACAGCTGGGAGGACTCTGCACCCACCCCTCCTGTGTCTGGGCACTGCTGGGAATGATAGGCACCCACCCCTCCTGTGTCTGGGCACTGCTGGGGGGACTCTACACCCACCCCTCCTGTGTCTGGGCACTGCTGGGAGTGATAGGCACCCACCCCTCCTGCATCTGGGCACTGCTGGGAATGATAGGCACACACCCCTCCTGTGTCTGGGCACTGCTGGGGGGACTCTACACCCACCCCTCCTGCGTCTGGGCACTGCTGGGAGGACTCTGCACCCACCCCTCCTGTGTCTGGGCACTGCTGGGAATGATAGGCACCCACCCCTCCTGTGTCTGGGCACTGCTGGGGGGACTCTACACCCACCCCTTCTGTGTCTGGGCACTGCTGTGAGTGATAGGCACCCACCCCTCCTGCGTCTGGGCACTGCTGGGAATGATAGGCATACACCCCTCCTGTGTCTGGGCACTGCTGGGGGGACTCTACACCAACCCCTCCTGCGTCTGGGCACTGCTGGGAGGACTCTGCACACACCCCTCCTGTGTCTGGGCACTGCTGGGAGGACTCTGCACACACCCCTCCTGCGTCTGGGCACTGTAGGGAATGATAGGCACACACCCCTCCTGTGTCTGGGTACTGCTGGGGGGACTCTACACCCACCCCTCCTGCGTCTGGGCACTGCTGGGAGGACTCTGCACACACCCCTCCTGTGTCTGGGCACTGCTGGGAGGACTCTGCACACACCCCTCCTGCGTCTGGGCACTGCTGGGAGGACTCTGCACACACCCCTCCTGTGTCTGGGCACTGCTGGGGGGACTCTGCACCCACCCCTCCTGCATCTGGGCACTGCTGGGGGGACTCTGCACACACCCCTCCTGTGTCTGGGCACTGCTGGGAGTGATAGGCACACACCCCTCCTGTGTCTGGGCACTGCTGGGGGGACTCTGCACACACCCCTCCTGCGTCTGGGCACTGCTGGGAGGACTCTGCACCCACCCCTCCTGCGTCTGGGCACTGCTGGGTGGACTCTGCACACATCCCTCCTGTGTCTGGGCACTGCTGGGAGTGATAGGCACCCACCCCTCCTGTGTCTGGGCACTGCTGGTGGGACTCTACACCCACCCCTCCTGTGTTTGGGCACTGCTGAGAGTGATAGGCACCCACCCCTCCTGCATCTGGGCACTGCTGGGAATGATAGGCACACACCCATCCTGTGTCTGGGCACTGCTGGGGGGACTCTACACCCACTCCTCCTGCATCTGGGCACTGCTGGGAGGACTCTGCACACACCCCTCCTGTGTCTGGGCACTGCTGGGAGGACTCTGCACACACCCCTCCTACGTCTGGGCACTGCTGGGAATGATAGGCACACACCCCTCCTGTGTCTGGGCACTGCTGGGGGACTCTACACCCACCCCTCCTGTGTCTGGGCACTGCTGTGGGGACTCTGCACCCACCCCTCCTGTGTCTGGGCAATGCTGGGGGGACTCTGCACCCACCCCTCCTATATCTGGGCACTGCTGGGAGTGATAGGCACCCACCCCTCCTGCGTCTGGGCACTGCTGGGAATGATAGGCACACACCCCTCCTGTGTCTGGGCACTGCTGGGGGGACTCTACACCCACCCCTCCTGTGTCTGGGCACTGCTGTGGGGACTCTGCACCCACCCCTCCTGTGTCTGGGCACTGCTGGGGTGACTCTGCACCCACCCCTCCTATGTCTGGGCACTGCTGGGAGTGATCGGCACCCACCCCTCCTGCGTCTGGGCACTGCTGGGAATGTTAGGCACACACCCCTCCTGTGTCTGGGCACTGCTGGGGGGACTCTACACCCACCCCTCCTGCGTCTGGGCACTGCTGGGAGGACTCTGCACCCACCCCTCCTGTGTCTGGGCACTGCTGGGAATGATAGGCACCCACCCCTCCTGTGTCTGGGCACTGCTGGGGGGACTCTACACCCACCTCTCTTGTGTCTGGGCACTGCTGGGAGTGATAGGCACCCACCCCTCCTGCGTCTGGGCACTGCTGGGAATGATAGGCACACACCCCTCCTGTGTCTGGGCACTGCTGGGGGGACTCTACACCCACCCCTCCTGCGTCTGGGCACTGCTGGGAGGACTCTGCACCCACCCCTCCTGTGTCTGGGCACTGCTGGGAATGATAGGCACCCACCCCTCCTGTGTCTGGGCACTGCTGGGGGGACTCTACACCCTCCCATTCTGTGTCTGGGCACTGCTGGGAGTGATAGGCACCCACCCCTCCTGCGTCTGGGCACTGCTGGGAATGATAGGCACACACCCCTCCTGTGTCTGGGCACTGCTGGGGGGACTCTACACCAACCCCTCCTGCGTCTGGGCACTGCTGGGAGGACTCTGCACACACCCCTCCTGTGTCTGGGCACTGCTGGGAGGACTCTGCACACACCCCTCCTGCGTCTGGGCACTGCAGGGAATGATAGGCACACACCCCTCCTGTGTCTGGGTACTGCTGGGGGGACTCTACACCCACCCCTCCTGCGTCTGGGCACTGCTGGGAGGACTCTGCACACACCCCTCCTGTGTCTGGGCACTGCTGGGAGGACTCTGCACACACCCCTCCTGCGTCTGGGCACTGCTGGGAGGACTCTGCACACACCCCTCCTGTGTCTGGGCACTGCTGGGGGGACTCTGCACCCACCCCTCCTGCATCTGGGCACTGCTGGGGGGACTCTGCACACACCCCTCCTGTGTCTGGGCAATGCTGGAAGTGATAGGCACACACCCCTCCTGTGTCTGGGCACTGCTGGGGGAACTCTGCACACACCCCTCCTGCGTCTGGGCACTGCTGGGAGGACTCTGCACCCACCCCTCCTGCGTCTGGGCACTGCTGGGTGGACTCTGCACACATCCCTCCTGTGTCTGGGCACTGCTGGGAGTGATAGGCACCCACCCCTCCTGTGTCTGGGCACTGCTGGTGGGACTCTACACCCACCCCTCCTGTGTCTGGGCACTGCTGGGAGTGATAGGCACCCACCCCTCCTGCGTCTGGGCACTGCTGGGAATGATAGGCACACACCCATCCTGTGTCTGGGCACTGCTGGGGGGACTCTACACCCACCCCTCCTGCGTCTGGGCACTGCTGGGAGGACTCTGCACACACCCCTCCTACGTCTGGGCACTGCTGGGAATGATAGGCACACACCCCTCCTGTGTCTGGGCACTGCTGGGGGACTCTACACCCACCCCGCCTGTGTCTGGGCACTGCTGTGGGGACTCTGCACCCACCCCTCCTGTGTCTGGGCACTGCTGGGAGTGATAGGCACCCACCCCTCCTGAGTCTGGGCACTGCTGGGAATGATAGGCACACACCCCTCCTGTGTCTGGGCACTGCTGGGGGGACTCTACACCCACCCCTCCTGCGTCTGGGCACTGCTGGGAGGACTCTGCACACACCCCTCCTGTGTCTGGGCACTGCTGGGAGGACTCTGCACACACCCCTCCTACGTCTGGGCACTGCTGGGAATGATAGGCACACACCCCTCCTGTGTCTGGGCACTGCTGGGGGGACTCTACACCCACCCCTTCTGTGTCTGGGCACTGCTGGGAGTGATAGGCACCCACCCCTCCTGCGTCTGGGCACTGCTGGGAACGATAGGCACACACCCCTCCTGTGTCTGGGCACTGCTGGGGGGACTCTACACCCACCCCTCCTGCGTCTGGGCACTGCTGGGAGGACTCTGCACACACCCCTCCTGTGTCTGGGCACTGCTGGGAGGACTCTGCACACACCCCTCCTGCGTCTGGGCACTGCTGGGAATGATAGGCACACACCCCTCTTGTGTCTGGGCACTGCTGGGGGGACTCTACACCCACCCCTCCTGCGTCTGGGCACTGCTGGGGGACTATGCACACACCCCTCCTGTGTCTGGGCACTGCTGGGAGTGATAGGCACACACCCCTCCTGTGTCTGGGCACTGCTGGGGGGACTCTGCACACACCCCTCCTGCGTCTGGGCACTGCTGGGAGGACTCTGCACCCACCCCTCCTGCGTCTGGGCACTGCTGGGAGGACTCTGCACACACCCCTCCTGTGTCTGGGCACTGCTGGGAGGACTCTGCACACACCCCTCCTGCGTCTGGGCACTGCTGGGAATGATAGGCACACACCCCTCCTGTGTCTGGGCACTGCTGGGAGTGATAGGCATCCACCCCTCCTGCGTCTGGGCACTGCTGAGAATGATAGACACACACCCATCCTGTGTCTGGGCACTGCTGGGGGGACTCTATACCCACCCCTCCTGCATCTGGGCACTGCTGGGAGGACTCTGCACACACCCCTCCTGTGTCTGGGCACTGCTGGGAGGACTCTGCACACACCCCTCCTATGTCTGGGCACTGCTGGGAATGATAGGCACACACCCCTCCTGTGTCTGGGCACTGCTGGGGGACTCTACACCCACCCCTCCTGTGTCTGGGCACTGCTGTGGGGACTCTGCACCCACCCCTCCTGTGTCTGGGCACTGCTGGGGGGACTCTGCACCCACCCCTCCTATGTCTTTGCACTGCTGGGAGTGATAGGCACCCACCCCTCCTGCGTCTGGGCACTGCTGGGAATGATAGGCAAACATCCCTCCTGTGTCTGGGCACTGCTGGGGGGACTCTACACCCACCCCTCCTGTGTCTGGGCACTGCTGTGGGGACTCTGCACCCACCCCTCCTGTGTCTGGGCACTGCTGGGGTGACTCTGCACCCACCCCTTCTATGTCTGGGCACTGCTGGGAGTGATAGGCACCCACCCCTCCTGCGTCTGGGCACTGCTGGGAATGATAGGCACACACCCCTCCTGTGTCTGGGCACTGCTGGGGGGACTCTACACCCACCCCTCCTGCGTCTGGGCACTGCTGGGAGGACTCTGCACCCACCCCTCCTGTGTCTGGGCACTGCTGGGAATGATAGGCACCCACCCCTCCTGTGTCTGGGCACTGCTGGGGGGACTCTACACCCACCCCTCTTGTGTCTGGGCACTGCTGGGAGTGATAGGCACCCACCCCTCCTGCGTCTGGGCACTGCTGGGAATGATAGGCACACACCCCTCCTGTGTCTGGGCACTGCTGGGGGGACACTACACCCACCCCTCCTGCGTCTGGGCACTGCTGGGAGGACTCTGCACCCACCCCTCCTGTGTCTGGGCACTGCTGGGAATGATAGGCACACACCCCTCCAGTGTCTGGGCACTGCTGGGGGGACTCTACACCCACCCCTCCTGTGTCTGGGCACTGCTGGGAGGACTCTGCACCCACCCCTCCTGTGTCTGGGCACTGCTGGGAATGATAGGCACCCACCCCTCCTGTGTGTGGGCACTGCTGGGGGGACTCTACACCCACCCCTCCTGTGTCTGGGCACTGCTGGGAGTGATAGGCACCCACCCCTCCTGCATCTGGGCACTGCTGGGAATGATAGGCACACACCCCTCCTGTGTCTGGGCACTGCTGGGGGGACTCTACACCCACCCCTCCTGCGTCTGGGCACTGCTGGGAGGACTCTGCACCCACCCCTCCTGTGTCTGGGCACTGCTGGGAATGATAGGCACCCACCCCTCCTGTGTCTGGGCACTGCTGGGGGGACTCTACACCCACCCCTTCTGTGTCTGGGCACTGCTGGGAGTGATAGGCACCCACCCCTCCTGCGTCTGGGCACTGCTGGGAATGATAGGCACACACCCCTCCTGTGTCTGGGCACTGCTGGGGGGACTCTACACCCACCCCTCCTGCGTCTGGGCACTGCTGGGAGGACTCTGCACACACCCCTCCTGTGTCTGGGTACTGCTGGGAGGACTCTGCACACACCCCTCCTGCGTCTGGGCACTGCAGGGAATGATAGGCACACACCCCTCCTGTGTCTGGGTACTGCTGGGGGGGACTCTACACCCACCCCTCCTGCGTCTGGGCACTGCTGGGAGGACTCTGCACACACCCCTCCTGTGTCTGGGCACTGCTGGGAGGACTCTGCACCCACCCCTCCTGTGTCTGGGCACTGCTGGGAATGATAGGCACCCACCCCTCCTGTGTCTGGGCACTGCTGGGGGGACTCTACACCCACCCCTCTTGTGTCTGGGCACTGCTGGGAGTGATAGGCACCCACCCCTCCTGCGTCTGGGCACTGCTGGGAATGATAGGCACACACCCCTCCTGTGTCTGGGCACTGCTGGGGGGACTCTACACCCACCCCTCCTGCGTCTGGGCACTGCTGGGAGGACTCTGCACCCACCCCTCCTGTGTCTGGGCACTGCTGGGAATGATAGGCACACACCCCTCCAGTGTCTGGGCACTGCTGCGGGGACTCTACACCCACCCCTCCTGCGTCTGGGCACAGCTGGGAGGACTCTGCACCCACCCCTCCTGTGTCTGGGCACTGCTGGGAATGATAGGCACCCACCCCTCCTGTGTCTGGGCACTGCTGGGGGGACTCTACACCCACCCCTCCTGTGTCTGGGCACTGCTGGGAGTGATAGGCACCCACCCCTCCTGCATCTGGGCACTGCTGGGAATGATAGGCACACACCCCTCCTGTGTCTGGGCACTGCTGGGGGGACTCTACACCCACCCCTCCTGCGTCTGGGCACTGCTGGGAGGACTCTGCACCCACCCCTCCTGTGTCTGGGCACTGCTGGGAATGATAGGCACCCACCCCTCCTGTGTCTGGGCACTGCTGGGGGGACTCTACACCCACCCCTTCTGTGTCTGGGCACTGCTGTGAGTGATAGGCACCCACCCCTCCTGCGTCTGCGCACTGCTGGGAATGATAGGCACACACCCCTCCTGTGTCTGGGCACTGCTGGGGGGACTCTACACCAACCCCTCCTGCGTCTGGGCTCTGCTGGGAGGACTCTGCACACACCCCTCCTGTGTCTGGGCACTGCTGGGAGGACTCTGCACACACCCCTCCTGCGTCTGGGCACTGCAGGGAATGATAGGCACACACCCCTCCTGTGTCTGGGTACTGCTGGGGGGACTCTACACCCACCCCTCCTGCGTCTGGGCACTGCTGGGAGGACTCTGCACACACCCCTCCTGTGTCTGGGCACTGCTGGGAGGACTCTGCACACACCCCTCCTGCGTCTGGGCACTGCTGGGAGGACTCTGCACACACCCCTCCTGTGTCTGGGCACTGCTGGGGGGACTCTGCACCCACCCCTCCTGCATCTGGGCACTGCTGGGGGGACTCTGCACACACCCCTCCTGTGTCTGGGCACTGCTGGGAGTGATAGGCACACACCCCTCCTGTGTCTGGGCACTGCTGGGGGGACTCTGCACACACCCCTCCTGCATCTGGGCACTGCTGGGAGGACTCTGCACCCACCCCTCCTGCGTCTGGGCACTGCTGGGTGGACTCTGCACACATCCCTCCTGTGTCTGGGCACTGCTGGGAGTGATAGGCACCCACCCCTCCTGTGTCTGGGCACTGCTGGTGGGACTCTACACCCACCCCTCCTGTGTCTGGGCACTGCTGAGAGTGATAGGCACCCACCCCTCCTGCGTCTGGGCACTGCTGGGAATGATAGGCACACACCCATCCTGTGTCTGGGCACTGCTGGGGGGACTCTACACCCACCCCTCCTGCGTCTGGGCACTGCTGGGAGGACTCTGCACACACCCCTCCTGTGTCTGGGCACTGCTGGGAGGACTCTGCACACACCCCTCCTACGTCTGGGCACTGCTGGGAATGATAGGCACACACCCCTCCTGTGTCTGGGCACTGCTGGGGGACTCTACACCCACCCCGCCTGTGTCTGGGCACTGCTGTGGGGACTCTGCACCCACCCCTCCTGTGTCTGGGCACTGCTGGGAGTGATAGGCACCCACCCCTCCTGAGTCTGGGCACTGCTGGGAATGATAGGCACACACCCCTGCTGTGTCTGGGCACTGCTGGGGGGACTCTACACCCACCCCTCCTGCGTCTGGGCACTGCTGGGAGGACTCTGCACACACCCCTCCTGTGTCTGGGCACTGCTGGGAATGATAGGCACACACCCCTCCTGTGTCTGGGCACTGCTGGGGGGACTCTACACCCACCCCTCCTGCGTCTGGGCACTGCTGGGAGGACTCTGCACCCACCCCTCCTGTGTCTGGGCACTGCTGGGAATGATAGGCACCCACCCCTCCTGTGTCTGGGCACTGCTGGGGGGACTCTACACCCTCCCCTTCTGTGTCTGGGCACTGCTGGGAGTGATAGGCACCCACCCCTCCTGCGTCTGGGCACTGCTGGGAATGATAGGCACACACCCCTCCTGTGTCTGGGCACTGCTGGGGGGACTCTACACCAAACCCTCCTGCGTCTGGGCACTGCTGGGAGGACTCTGCACACACCCCTCCTGTGTCTGGGCACTGCTGGGAGGACTCTGCACACACCCCTCCTGCGTCTGGGCACTGCAGGGAATGATAGGCACACACCCCTCCTGTGTCTGGGTACTGCTGGGGGGACTCTACACCCACCCCTCCTGCGTCTGGGCACTGCTGGGAGGACTCTGCACACACCCCTCCTGTGTCTGGGCACTGCTGGGAGGACTCTGCACACACCCCTCCTGCGTCTGGGCACTGCTGGGAGGACTCTGCACACACCCCTCCTGTGTCTGGGCACTGCTGGGGGGACTCTGCACCCACCCCTCCTGCATCTGGGCACTGCTGGGGAGACTCTGCACACACCCCTCCTGTGTCTGGGCACTGCTGGGAGTGATAGGCACACACCCCTCCTGTGTCTGGGCACTGCTGGGGGGACTCTGCACACACCCCTCCTGCGTCTGGGCACTGCTGGGAGGACTCTGCACCCACCCCTCCTGCGTCTGGGCACTGCTGGGTGGACTCTGCACACATCCCTCCTGTGTCTGGGCACTGCTGGGAGTGATAGGCACCCACCCCTCCTGTGTCTGGGCACTGCTGGTGGGACTCTACACCCACCCCTCCTGTGTCTGGGCACTGCTGGGAGTGATAGGCACCCACCCCTCCTGCGTCTGGGCACTGCTGGGAATGATAGGCACACACCCATCCTGTGTCTGGGCACTGCTGGGGGGACTCTACACCCACCCCTCCTGCGTCTGGGCACTGCTGGGAGGACTCTGCACACACCCCTCCTTTGTCTGGGCACTGCTGGGAGGACTCTGCACACACCCCTCCTACGTCTGGGCACTGCTGGGAATGATAGGCACACACCCCTCCTGTGTCTGGGCACTGCTGGGGGACTCTACACCCACCCCGCCTGTGTCTGGGCACTGCTGTGGGGACTCTGCACCCACCCCTCCTGTGTCTGGGCACTGCTGGGAGTGATAGGCACCCACCCCTCCTGAGTCTGGGCACTGCTGGGAATGATAGGCACACACCCCTCCTGTGTCTGGGCACTGCTGGGGGGACTCTACACCCACCCCTCCTGCGTCTGGGCACTGCTGGGAGGACTCTGCACACACCCCTCCTGTGTCTGGGCACTGCTGGGAGGACTCTGCACACACCCCTCCTACGTCTGGGCACTGCTGGGAATGATAGGCACACACCCCTCCTGTGTCTGGGCACTGCTGGGGGGACTCTACACCCACCCCTTCTGTGTCTGGGCACTGCTGGGAGTGATAGGCACCCACCCCTCCTGCGTCTGGGCACTGCTGGGAACGATAGGCACACACCCCTCCTGTGTCTGGGCACTGCTGGGGGGACTCTACACCCACCCCTCCTGCGTCTGGGCACTGCTGGGAGGACTCTGCACACACCCCTCCTGTGTCTGGGCACTGCTGGGAGGACTCTGCACACACCCCTCCTGCATCTGGGCACTGCTGGGAATGATAGGCACACACCTCTCTTGTGTCTGGGCACTGCTGGGGGGACTCTACACCCACCCCTCCTGCGTCTGGGCACTGCTGGGGGACTCTGCACACACCCCTCCTGTGTCTGGGCACTGCTGGGAGTGATAGGCACACACCCCTCCTGTGTCTGGGCACTGCTGGGGGGACTCTGCACACACCCCTCCTGCGTCTGGGCACTGCTGGGAGGACTCTGCACCCACCCCTCCTGCGTCTGGGCACTGCTGGGAGGACTCTGCACACACCCCTCCTGTGTCTGGGCACTGCTGGGAGGACTCTGCACACACCCCTCCTGCGTCTGGGCACTGCTGGGAATGATAGGCACACACCCCTCTTGTGTCTGGGCACTGCTGGGAGTGATAGGCATCCACCCCTCCTGCGTCTGGGCACTGCTGAGAATGATAGACACACACCCATCCTGTGTCTGGGCACTGCTGGGGGGACTCGACACCCACCCCTCCTGCATCTGGGCACTGCTGGGAGGACTCTGCACACACCCCTCCTGTGTCTGGGCACTGCTGGGAGGACTCTGCACACACCCCTCCTATGTCTGGGCACTGCTGGGAATGATAGGCACACACCCCTCCTGTGTCTGGGCACTGCTGGGGGACTCTACACCCACCCCTCCTGTGTCTGGGCACTGCTGTGGGGACTCTGCACCCACCCCTCCTGTGTCTGGGCACTGCTGGGGGGACTCTGCACCCACCCCTCCTATGTCTTTGCACTGCTGGGAGTGATAGGCACCCACTCCTCCTGCGTCTGGGCACTGCTGGGAATGATAGGCACACATCCCTCCTGTGTCTGGGCACTGCTGGGGGGACTCTACACCCACCCCTCCTGTGTCTGGGCACTGCTGTGGGGACTCTGCACCCACCCCTCCTGTGTCTGGGCACTGCTGGGGTGACTCTGCACCCACCCCTCCTATGTCTGGGCACTGCTGGGAGTGATAGGCACCCACCCCTCCTGCGTCTGGGCACTGCTGGGAATGATAGGCACACACCCCTCCTGTGTCTGGGCACTGCTGGGGGGACTCTACACCCACCCCTCCTGCGTCTGGGCACTGCTGGGAGGACTCTGCACCCACCCCTCCTGTGTCTGGGCACTGCTGGGAATGATAGGCACCCACCCCTCCTGTGTCTGGGCACTGCTGGGGGGACTCTACACCCACCCCTCTTGTGTCTGGGCACTGCTGGGAGTGATAGGCACCCACCCCTCCTGCGTCTGGGCACTGCTGGGAATGATAGGCACACACCC
Organism: Triturus cristatus; assembly: GCF_964204655.1. Classification (NCBI taxonomy): domain Eukaryota; kingdom Metazoa; phylum Chordata; class Amphibia; order Caudata; family Salamandridae; genus Triturus; species Triturus cristatus. The sequence continues at coordinate 1,267,721,005 of NC_140579.1, read as the reverse complement.
CTCCTGTGTCTGGGCACTGCTGGGGGGACTCTACACCCACCCCTCCTGCGTCTGGGCACTGCTGGGAGGACTCTGCACCCACCCCTCCTGTGTCTGGGCACTGCTGGGAATGATAGGCACACACCCCTCCAGTGTCTGGGCACTGCTGGGGGGACTCTACACCCACCCCTCCTGTGTCTGGGCACTGCTGGGAGGACTCTGCACCCACCCCTCCTGTGTCTGGGCACTGCTGGGAATGATAGGCACCCACCCCTCCTGTGTGTGGGCACTGCTGGGGGGACTCTACACCCACCCCTCCTGTGTCTGGGCACTGCTGGGAGTGATAGGCACCCACCCCTCCTGCATCTGGGCACTGCTGGGAATGATAGGCACACACCCCTCCTTTGTCTGGGCACTGCTGGGGGGACTCTACACCCACCCCTCCTGCGTCTGGGCACTGCTGGGAGGACTCTGCACCCACCCCTCCTGTGTCTGGGCACTGCTGGGAATGATAGGCACCCACCCCTCCTGTGTCTGGGCACTGCTGGGGGGATTCTACACCCACCCCTTCTGTGTCTGGGCACTGCTGGGAGTGATAGGCACCCACCCCTCCTGCGTCTGGGCACTGCTGGGAATGATAGGCACACACCCCTCCTGTGTCTGGGCACTGCTGGGGGGACTCTACACCCACCCCTCCTGCGTCTGGGCACTGCTGGGAGGACTCTGCACACACCCCTCCTGTGTCTGGGTACTCGTGGGAGGACTCTGCACACACCCCTCCTGCGTCTGGGCACTGCAGGGAATGATAGGCACACACCCCTCCTGTGTCTGGGTACTGCTGGGGGGGACTCTACACCCACCCCTCCTGCGTCTGGGCACTGCTGGGAGGACTCTGCACACACCCCTCCTGTGTCTGGGCACTGCTGGGAGGACTCTGCACACACCCCTCCTGCGTCTGGGCACTGCTGGGAGGACTCTGCACACACCCCTCCTGTGTCTGGGCACTGCTGGGGGGACTCTGCACCCACCCCTCCTGCATCTGGGCACTGCTGGGGGGACTCTGCACACACCCCTCCTGTGTCTGGGCACTGCTGGGAGTGATAGGCACACACCCCTCCTGTGTCTGGGCACTGCTGGGGGGACTCCTCACACACCCCTCCTGCGTCTGGGCACTGCTGGGAGGACTCTGCACCCACCCCTCCTGCGTCTGGGCACTGCTGGGAGGATTCTGCACACACCCCTCCTGTGTCTGGGCACTGCTGGGAGTGATAGGCACCCACCCCTCCTGTGTCTGGGCACTGCTGGGGGGACTCTACACCCACCCCTCCTGTGTCTGGGCACTGCTGGGAGTGATAGGCACCCACCCCTCCTGCATCTGGGCACTGCTGGGAATGATAGGCACACACCCATCCTGTGTCTGGGCACTGCTGGGGGGACTCTACACCCAACCCTCCTGCATCTGGGCACTGCTGGGAGGACTCTGCACACACCCCTCCTGTGTCTGGGCACTGCTGGGAGGACTCTGCACACACCCCTCCTACGTCTGGGCACTGCTGGGAATGATAGGCACACACCCCTCCTGTGTCTGGGCACTGCTGGGGGACTCTACACCCACCTCTCCTGTGTCTGGGCACTGCTGTGGGGACTCTGCACCCACCCCTCCTGTGTCTGGGCACTGCTGAGGGGACTACGCACCCACCCCTCCTATGTCTGGGCACTGCTGGGAGTGATAGGCACCCACCCCTCCTGCGTCTGGGCACTGCTGGGAATGATAGGCACACACCCCTCCTGTGTCTGGGCACTGCTGGGGGGACTCTACACCCACGCCTCCTGTGTATGGGCACTGCTGGGAGGACTCTGCACACACCCCTCCTGCGTCTGGGCACTGCTGGGAGGACTCTGCACACACCCCTCCTGTGTCTGGGCACTGCTGGGGGGACTCTGCACCCACCCCTCCTGCATCTGGGCACTGCTGGGGGGACTCTGCACACACCCCTCCTGTGTCTGGGCACTGCTGGGAGTGATAGGCACACACCCCTCCTGTGTCTGGGCACTGCTGGGGGGACTCTGCACACACCCCTCCTGCGTCTGGGCACTGCTGGGAGGACTCTGCACCCACCCCTCCTGAATCTGGGCACTGCTGGGAGGATTCTGCACACACCCCTCCTGTGTCTGGGCACTGCTGGGAGTGATAGGCACCCACCCCTCCTGTGTCTGGGCACTGCTGGGGGGACTCTACACCCACCCCTCCTGTGTCTGGGCACTGCTGGGAGTGATAGGCACCCACCCCTCCTGCATCTGGGCACTGCTGGGAATGATAGGCACACACCCATGCTGTGTCTGGGCACTGCTGGGGGGACTCTACACCCAACCCTCCTGCATCTGGGCACTGCTGGGAGGACTCTGCACACACCCCTCCTGTGTCTGGGCACTGCTGGGAGGACTCTGCACACACCCCTCCTACGTCTGGGCACTGCTGGGAATGATAGGCACACACCCCTCCTGTGTCTGGGCACTGCTGGGGGACTCTACACCCACCCCTCCTGTGTCTGGGCACTGCTGTGGGGACTCTGCACCCACCCCTCCTGTGTCTGGGCACTGCTGAGGGGACTACGCACTCACCCCTCCTATGTCTGGGCACTGCTGGGAGTGATAGGCACCCACCCCTCCTGCGTCTGGGCACTGCTGGGAATGATAGGCACACACCCCTCCTGTGTCTGGGCACTGCTGGGGGGACTCTACACCCACGCCTCCTGTGTATGGGCACTGCTGTGGGGACTCTGCACCCACCCCTCCTGTGTCTGGGCACTGCTGGGGTGACTCTGCACCCAACCCTCCTATGTCTGGGCACTGCTGGGAGTGATAGGCACCCACCCCTCCTGCGTCTGGGCACTGCTGGGAATGATAGGCACACACCCCTCCTGTGTCTGGGCACTGCTGGGGGGACTCTGCACCCACCCCTCCTGCGTCTGGGCACTGCTGGGAGGACTCTGCTCCCACCCCTCCTGTGTCTGGGCACTGCTGGGAATGATAGGCACCCACCCCTCCTGTGTCTGGGCACTGCTGGGGGGACTCTACACCCACCCCTTCTGTGTCTGGGCACTGCTGGGAGTGATAGGCACCCACCCCTCCTGCGTCTGGGCACTACTGGGAATGATAGGCACACACCCCTCCTGTGTCTGGGCACTGCTGGGGGGACTCTACACCCACCCCTCCTGCGTCTGGGCACTGCTGGGAGGACTCTGCACACACCCCTCCTGTGTCTGGGCACTGCTGGGAGGACTCTGCACACAACCCTCCTGCGTCTGGGCACTGCTGGGAGGACTCTGCACCCACCCCTCCTGCGTCTGGGCACTGCTGGGAGGACTCTGCACACACCCCTCCTGTGTCTGGGCACTGCTGGGAGTGATAGGCACCCACCCCTCCTGTGTCTGGGCACTGCTGGGGGGACTCTACACCCACCCCTCCTGTGTCTGGGCACTGCTGGGAGTGATAGGCACCCACCCCTCCTGCGTCTGGGCACTGCTGGGAATGATAGGCACACACCCATCCTGTGTCTGGGCACTGCTGGGGGGACTCTACACCCACCCCTCCTGCATCTGGGCACTGCTGGGAGGACTCTGCACACACCCCTCCTGTGTCTGGGCACTGCTGGGAGGACTCTGCACACACCCCTCCTACGTCTGGGCACTGCTGGGAATGATAGGCACACACCCCTCCAGTGTCTGGGCACTGCTGGGGGGACTCTACACCCACCCCTCCTGTGTCTGGGCACTGCTGTGGGGACTCTGCACCCACCCCTCCTATATCTAGGCACTGCTGGGAGTGATAGGCACCCACCCCTCCTGCGTCTGGGCACTGCTGGGAATGATAGGCACACACCCCTCCTGTGTCTGGGCACTGCTGGGGGGACTCTACACCCACCCCTCCTGTGTCTGGGCACTGCTGTGGGGACTCTGCACCCACCCCTCCTGTGTCTGGGCACTGCTGGGGTGACTCTGCACCCACCCCTCCTATGTCTGGACACTGCTGGGAGTGATCGGCACCCACCCCTCCTGCGTCTGGGCACTGCTGGGAATGATAGGCACACACCCCTCCTGTGTCTGGGCACTGCTGGGGGGACTCTACACCCACCCCTCCTGCGTCTGGGCACTGCTGGGAGGACTCTGCACCCACCCCTCCTGTGTCTGGGCACTGCTGGGAATGATAGGCACCCACCCCTCCTGTGTCTGGGCACTGCTAGGGGGACTCTACACCCACCTCTCTTGTGTCTGGGCACTGCTGGGAGTGATAGGCACCCACCCCTCCTGCGTCTGGGCACTGCTGGGAATGATAGGCACACACCCCTCCTGTGTCTGGGCACTGCTGGGGGGACACTACACCCACCCCTCCTGCGTCTGGGCACTGCTGGGAGGACTCTGCACCCACCCCTCCTGTGTCTGGGCACTGCTGGGAATGATAGGCACACACCCCTCCAGTGTCTGGGCACTGCTGGGGGGACTCTACACCCACCCCTCCTGTGTCTGGGCACTGCTGGGAGGACTCTGCACCCACCCCTCCTGTGTCTGGGCACTGCTGGGAATGATAGGCACCCACCCCTCCTGTGTGTGGGCACTGCTGGGGGGACTCTACACCCACCCCTCCTGTGTCTGGGCACTGCTGGGAGTGATAGGCACCCACCCCTCCTGCATCTGGGCACTGCTGGGAATGATAGGCACACACCCCTCCTGTGTCTGGGCACTGCTGGGGGGACTCTACACCCACCCCTCCTGCGTCTGGGCACTGCTGGGAGGACTCTGCACCCACCCCTCCTGTGTCTGGGCACTGCTGGGAATGATAGGCACCCACCCCTCCTGTGTCTGGGCACTGCTGGGGGGACTCTACACCCACCCCTTCTGTGTCTGGGCACTGCTGGGAGTGATAGGCACCCACCCCTCCTGCGTCTGGGCACTGCTGGGAATGATAGGCACACACCCCTCCTGTGTCTGGGCACTGCTGGGGGGACTCTACACCCACCCCTCCTGCGTCTGGGCACTGCTGGGAGGACTCTGCACACACCCCTCCTGTGTCTGGGTACTGCTGGGAGGACTCTGCACACACCCCTCCTGCGTCTGGGCACTGCAGGGAATGATAGGCACACACCCCTCCTGTGTCTGGGTACTGCTGGGGGGGACTCTACACCCACCCCTCCTGCGTCTGGGCACTGCTGGGAGGACTCTGCACACACCCCTCCTGTGTCTGGGCACTGCTGGGAGGACTCTGCACCCACCCCTCCTGTGTCTGGGCACTGCTGGGAATGATAGGCACCCACCCCTCCTGTGTCTGGGCACTGCTGGGGGGACTCTACACCCACCCCTCTTGTGTCTGGGCACTGCTGGGAGTGATAGGCACCCACCCCTCCTGCGTCTGGGCACTGCTGGGAATGATAGGCACACACCCCTCCTGTGTCTGGGCACTGCTGGGGGGACTCTACACCCACCCCTCCTGCGTCTGGGCACTGCTGGGAGGACTCTGCACCCACCCCTCCTGTGTCTGGGCACTGCTGGGAATGATAGGCACACACCCCTCCAGTGTCTGGGCACTGCTGCGGGGACTCTACACCCACCCCTCCTGCGTCTGGGCACAGCTGGGAGGACTCTGCACCCACCCCTCCTGTGTCTGGGCACTGCTGGGAATGATAGGCACCCACCCCTCCTGTGTCTGGGCACTGCTGGGGGGACTCTACACCCACCCCTCCTGTGTCTGGGCACTGCTGGGAGTGATAGGCACCCACCCCTCCTGCATCTGGGCACTGCTGGGAATGATAGGCACACACCCCTCCTGTGTCTGGGCACTGCTGGGGGGACTCTACACCCACCCCTCCTGCGTCTGGGCACTGCTGGGAGGACTCTGCACCCACCCCTCCTGTGTCTGGGCACTGCTGGGAATGATAGGCACCCACCCCTCCTGTGTCTGGGCACTGCTGGGGGGACTCTACACCCACCCCTTCTGTGTCTGGGCACTGCTGTGAGTGATAGGCACCCACCCCTCCTGCGTCTGGGCACTGCTGGGAATGATAGGCACACACCCCTCCTGTGTCTGGGCACTGCTGGGGGGACTCTACACCAACCCCTCCTGCGTCTGGGCACTGCTGGGAGGACTCTGCACACACCCCTCCTGTGTCTGGGCACTGCTGGGAGGACTCTGCACACACCCCTCCTGCGTCTGGGCACTGCAGGGAATGATAGGCACACACCCCTCCTGTGTCTGGGTACTGCTGGGGGGACTCTACACCCACCCCTCCTGCGTCTGGGCACTGCTGGGAGGACTCTGCACACACCCCTCCTGTGTCTGGGCACTGCTGGGAGGACTCTGCACACACCCCTCCTGCGTCTGGGCACTGCTGGGAGGACTCTGCACACACCCCTCCTGTGTCTGGGCACTGCTGGGGGGACTCTGCACCCACCCCTCCTGCATCTGGGCACTGCTGGGGGGACTCTGCACACACCCCTCCTGTGTCTGGGCACTGCTGGGAGTGATAGGCACACACCCCTCCTGTGTCTGGGCACTGCTGGGGGGACTCTGCACACACCCCTCCTGCATCTGGGCACTGCTGGGAGGACTCTGCACCCACCCCTCCTGCGTCTGGGCACTGCTGGGTGGACTCTGCACACATCCCTCCTGTGTCTGGGCACTGCTGGGAGTGATAGGCACCCACCCCTCCTGTGTCTGGGCACTGCTGGTGGGACTCTACACCCACCCCTCCTGTGTCTGGGCACTGCTGAGAGTGATAGGCACCCACCCCTCCTGCGTCTGGGCACTGCTGGGAGGACTCTGCACACACCCCTCCTGTGTCTGGGCACTGCTGGGAGGACTCTGCACACACCCCTCCTACGTCTGGGCACTGCTGGGAATGATAGGCACACACCCCTCCTGTGTCTGGGCACTGCTGGGGGACTCTACACCCACCCCGCCTGTGTCTGGGCACTGCTGTGGGGACTCTGCACCCACCCCTCCTGTGTCTGGGCACTGCTGGGAGTGATAGGCACCCACCCCTCCTGAGTCTGGGCACTGCTGGGAATGATAGGCACACACCCCTGCTGTGTCTGGGCACTGCTGGGGGGACTCTACACCCACCCCTCCTGCGTCTGGGCACTGCTGGGAGGACTCTGCACACACCCCTCCTGTGTCTGGGCACTGCTGGGAATGATAGGCACACACCCCTCCTGTGTCTGGGCACTGCTGGGGGGACTCTACACCCACCCCTCCTGCGTCTGGGCACTGCTGGGAGGACTCTGCACCCACCCCTCCTGTGTCTGGGCACTGCTGGGAATGATAGGCACCCACCCCTCCTGTGTCTGGGCACTGCTGGGGGGACTCTACACCCTCCCCTTCTGTGTCTGGGCACTGCTGGGAGTGATAGGCACCCACCCCTCCTGCGTCTGGGCACTGCTGGGAATGATAGGCACACACCCCTCCTGTGTCTGGGCACTGCTGGGGGGACTCTACACCAAACCCTCCTGCGTCTGGGCACTGCTGGGAGGACTCTGCACACACCCCTCCTGTGTCTGGGCACTGCTGGGAGGACTCTGCACACACCCCTCCTGCGTCTGGGCACTGCAGGGAATGATAGGCACACACCCCTCCTGTGTCTGGGTACTGCTGGGGGGACTCTACACCCACCCCTCCTGCGTCTGGGCACTGCTGGGAGGACTCTGCACACACCCCTCCTGTGTCTGGGCACTGCTGGGAGGACTCTGCACACACCCCTCCTGCGTCTGGGCACTGCTGGGAGGACTCTGCACACACCCCTCCTGTGTCTGGGCACTGCTGGGGGGACTCTGCACCCACCCCTCCTGCATCTGGGCACTGCTGGGGAGACTCTGCACACACCCCTCCTGTGTCTGGGCACTGCTGGGAGTGATAGGCACACACCCCTCCTGTGTCTGGGCACTGCTGGGGGGACTCTGCACACACCCCTCCTGCGTCTGGGCACTGCTGGGAGGACTCTGCACCCACCCCTCCTGCGTCTGGGCACTGCTGGGTGGACTCTGCACACATCCCTCCTGTGTCTGGGCACTGCTGGGAGTGATAGGCACCCACCCCTCCTGTGTCTGGGCACTGCTGGTGGGACTCTACACCCACCCCTCCTGTGTCTGGGCACTGCTGGGAGTGATAGGCACCCACCCCTCCTGCGTCTGGGCACTGCTGGGAATGATAGGCACACACCCATCCTGTGTCTGGGCACTGCTGGGGGGACTCTACACCCACCCCTCCTGCGTCTGGGCACTGCTGGGAGGACTCTGCACACACCCCTCCTTTGTCTGGGCACTGCTGGGAGGACTCTGCACACACCCCTCCTACGTCTGGGCACTGCTGGGAATGATAGGCACACACCCCTCCTGTGTCTGGGCACTGCTGGGGGACTCTACACCCACCCCGCCTGTGTCTGGGCACTGCTGTGGGGACTCTGCACCCACCCCTCCTGTGTCTGGGCACTGCTGGGAGTGATAGGCACCCACCCCTCCTGAGTCTGGGCACTGCTGGGAATGATAGGCACACACCCCTCCTGTGTCTGGGCACTGCTGGGGGGACTCTACACCCACCCCTCCTGCGTCTGGGCACTGCTGGGAGGACTCTGCACACACCCCTCCTGTGTCTGGGCACTGCTGGGAGGACTCTGCACACACCCCTCCTACGTCTGGGCACTGCTGGGAATGATAGGCACACACCCCTCCTGTGTCTGGGCACTGCTGGGGGGACTCTACACCCACCCCTTCTGTGTCTGGGCACTGCTGGGAGTGATAGGCACCCACCCCTCCTGCGTCTGGGCACTGCTGGGAACGATAGGCACACACCCCTCCTGTGTCTGGGCACTGCTGGGGGGACTCTACACCCACCCCTCCTGCGTCTGGGCACTGCTGGGAGGACTCTGCACACACCCCTCCTGTGTCTGGGCACTGCTGGGAGGACTCTGCACACACCCCTCCTGCGTCTGGGCACTGCTGGGAATGATAGGCACACACCTCTCTTGTGTCTGGGCACTGCTGGGGGGACTCTACACCCACCCCTCCTGCGTCTGGGCACTGCTGGGGGACTCTGCACACACCCCTCCTGTGTCTGGGCACTGCTGGGAGTGATAGGCACACACCCCTCCTGTGTCTGGGCACTGCTGGGGGGACTCTGCACACACCCCTCCTGCGTCTGGGCACTGCTGGGAGGACTCTGCACCCACCCCTCCTGCGTCTGGGCACTGCTGGGAGGACTCTGCACACACCCCTCCTGTGTCTGGGCACTGCTGGGAGGACTCTGCACACACCCCTCCTGCGTCTGGGCACTGCTGGGAATGATAGGCACACACCCCTCTTGTGTCTGGGCACTGCTGGGAGTGATAGGCATCCACCCCTCCTGCGTCTGGGCACTGCTGAGAATGATAGACACACACCCATCCTGTGTCTGGGCACTGCTGGGGGGACTCGACACCCACCTCTCCTGCATCTGGGCACTGCTGGGAGGACTCTGCACACACCCCTCCTGTGTCTGGGCACTGCTGGGAGGACTCTGCACACACCCCTCCTATGTCTGGGCACTGCTGGGAATGATAGGCACACACCCCTCCTGTGTCTGGGCACTGCTGGGGGACTCTACACCCACCCCTCCTGTGTCTGGGCACTGCTGTGGGGACTCTGCACCCACCCCTCCTGTGTCTGGGCACTGCTGGGGGGACTCTGCACCCACCCCTCCTATGTCTTTGCACTGCTGGGAGTGATAGGCACCCACTCCTCCTGCGTCTGGGCACTGCTGGGAATGATAGGCACACATCCCTCCTGTGTCTGGGCACTGCTGGGGGGACTCTACACCCACCCCTCCTGTGTCTGGGCACTGCTGTGGGGACTCTGCACCCACCCCTCCTGTGTCTGGGCACTGCTGGGGTGACTCTGCACCCACCCCTCCTATGTCTGGGCACTGCTGGGAGTGATAGGCACCCACCCCTCCTGCGTCTGGGCACTGCTGGGAATGATAGGCACACACCCCTCCTGTGTCTGGGCACTGCTGGGGGGACTCTACACCCACCCCTCCTGCGTCTGGGCACTGCTGGGAGGACTCTGCACCCACCCCTCCTGTGTCTGGGCACTGCTGGGAATGATAGGCACCCACCCCTCCTGTGTCTGGGCACTGCTGGGGGGACTCTACACCCACCCCTCTTGTGTCTGGGCACTGCTGGGAGTGATAGGCACCCACCCCTCCTGCGTCTGGGCACTGCTGGGAATGATAGGCACACACCCCTCCTGTGTCTGGGCACTGCTGGGGGGACTCTACACCCACCCCTCCTGCGTCTGGGCACTGCTGGGAGGACTCTGCACCCACCCCTCCTGTGTCTGGGCACTGCTGGGAATGATAGGCACACACCCCTCCAGTGTCTGGGCACTGCTGGGGGGACTCTACACCCACCCCTCCTGCGTCTGGGCACTGCTGGGAGGACTTTGCACCCACCCCTCCTGTGTCTGGGCACTGCTGGGAATGATAGGCACCCACCCCTCCTGTGTCTGGGCACTGCTGGGGGACTCTACACCCTCCCCTTCTGTGTCTGGGCACTGCTGGGAGTGATAGGCACCCACCCCTCCTGCGTCTGGGCACTGCTGGGAATGATAGGCACACACCCCTCCTGTGTCTGGGCACTGCTGGGGGGACTCTACACCAAACCCTCCTGCGTCTGGGCACTGCTGGGAGGACTCTGCACACACCCCTCCTGTGTCTGGGCACTGCTGGGAGGACTCTGCACACACCCCTCCTGCGTCTGGGCACTGCAGGGAATGATAGGCACACACCCCTCCTGTGTCTGGGTACTGCTGGGGGGACTCTACACCCACCCCTCCTGCGTCTGGGCACTGCTGGGAGGACTCTGCACACACCCCTCCTGTGTCTGGGCACTGCTGGGAGGACTCTGCACACACCCCTCCTGCGTCTGGGCACTGCTGGGAGGACTCTGCACACACCCCTCCTGTGTCTGGGCACTGCTGGGGGGACTCTGCACCCACCCCTCCTGCATCTGGGCACTGCTGGGGAGACTCTGCACACACCCCTCCTGTGTCTGGGCACTGCTGGGAGTGATAGGCACACACCCCTCCTGTGTCTGGGCACTGCTGGGGGGACTCTGCACACACCCCTCCTGCGTCTGGGCACTGCTGGGAGGACTCTGCACCCACCCCTCCTGCGTCTGGGCACTGCTGGGTGGACTCTGCACACATCCCTCCTGTGTCTGGGCACTGCTGGGAGTGATAGGCACCCACCCCTCCTGTGTCTGGGCACTGCTGGTGGGACTCTACACCCACCCCTCCTGTGTCTGGGCACTGCTGGGAGTGATAGGCACCCACCCCTCCTGCGTCTGGGCACTGCTGGGAATGATAGGCACACACCCATCCTGTGTCTGGGCACTGCTGGGGGGACTCTACACCCACCCCTCCTGCGTCTGGGCACTGCTGGGAGGACTCTGCACACACCCCTCCTTTGTCTGGGCACTGCTGGGAGGACTCTGCACACACCCCTCCTACGTCTGGGCACTGCTGGGAATGATAGGCACACACCCCTCCTGTGTCTGGGCACTGCTGGGGGACTCTACACCCACCCCGCCTGTGTCTGGGCACTGCTGTGGGGACTCTGCACCCACCCCTCCTGTGTCTGGGCACTGCTGGGAGTGATAGGCACCCACCCCTCCTGAGTCTGGGCACTGCTGGGAATGATAGGCACACACCCCTCCTGTGTCTGGGCACTGCTGGGGGGACTCTACACCCACCCCTCCTGCGTCTGGGCACTGCTGGGAGGACTCTGCACACACCCCTCCTGTGTCTGGGCACTGCTGGGAGGACTCTGCACACACCCCTCCTACGTCTGGGCACTGCTGGGAATGATAGGCACACACCCCTCCTGTGTCTGGGCACTGCTGGGGGGACTCTACACCCACCCCTTCTGTGTCTGGGCACTGCTGGGAGTGATAGGCACCCACCCCTCCTGCGTCTGGGCACTGCTGGGAACGATAGGCACACACCCCTCCTGTGTCTGGGCACTGCTGGGGGGACTCTACACCCACCCCTCCTGCGTCTGGGCACTGCTGGGAGGACTCTGCACACACCCCTCCTGTGTCTGGGCACTGCTGGGAGGACTCTGCACACACCCCTCCTGCGTCTGGGCACTGCTGGGAATGATAGGCACACACCTCTCTTGTGTCTGGGCACTGCTGGGGGGACTCTACACCCACCCCTCCTGCGTCTGGGCACTGCTGGGGGACTCTGCACACACCCCTCCTGTGTCTGGGCACTGCTGGGAGTGATAGGCACACACCCCTCCTGTGTCTGGGCACTGCTGGGGGGACTCTGCACACACCCCTCCTGCGTCTGGGCACTGCTGGGAGGACTCTGCACCCACCCCTCCTGCGTCTGGGCACTGCTGGGAGGACTCTGCACACACCCCTCCTGTGTCTGGGCACTGCTGGGAGGACTCTGCACACACCCCTCCTGCGTCTGGGCACTGCTGGGAATGATAGGCACACACCCCTCTTGTGTCTGGGCACTGCTGGGAGTGATAGGCATCCACCCCTCCTGCGTCTGGGCACTGCTGAGAATGATAGACACACACCCATCCTGTGTCTGGGCACTGCTGGGGGGACTCGACACCCACCCCTCCTGCATCTGGGCACTGCTGGGAGGACTCTGCACACACCCCTCCTGTGTCTGGGCACTGCTGGGAGGACTCTGCACACACCCCTCCTATGTCTGGGCACTGCTGGGAATGATAGGCACACACCCCTCCTGTGTCTGGGCACTGCTGGGGGACTCTACACCCACCCCTCCTGTGTCTGGGCACTGCTGTGGGGACTCTGCACCCACCCCTCCTGTGTCTGGGCACTGCTGGGGGGACTCTGCACCCACCCCTCCTATGTCTTTGCACTGCTGGGAGTGATAGGCACCCACTCCTCCTGCGTCTGGGCACTGCTGGGAATGATAGGCACACATCCCTCCTGTGTCTGGGCACTGCTGGGGGGACTCTACACCCACCCCTCCTGTGTCTGGGCACTGCTGTGGGGACTCTGCACCCACCCCTCCTGTGTCTGGGCACTGCTGGGGTGACTCTGCACCCACCCCTCCTATGTCTGGGCACTGCTGGGAGTGATAGGCACCCACCCCTCCTGCGTCTGGGCACTGCTGGGAATGATAGGCACACACCCCTCCTGTGTCTGGGCACTGCTGGGGGGACTCTACACCCACCCCTCCTGCGTCTGGGCACTGCTGGGAGGACTCTGCACCCACCCCTCCTGTGTCTGGGCACTGCTGGGAATGATAGGCACCCACCCCTCCTGTGTCTGGGCACTGCTGGGGGGACTCTACACCCACCCCTCTTGTGTCTGGGCACTGCTGGGAGTGATAGGCACCCACCCCTCCTGCGTCTGGGCACTGCTGGGAATGATAGGCACACACCCCTCCTGTGTCTGGGCACTGCTGGGGGGACTCTACACCCACCCCTCCTGCGTCTGGGCACTGCTGGGAGGACTCTGCACCCACCCCTCCTGTGTCTGGGCACTGCTGGGAATGATAGGCACACACCCCTCCAGTGTCTGGGCACTGCTGGGGGGACTCTACACCCACCCCTCCTGTGTCTGGGAACTGCTGGGAGGACTCTGCACCCACCCCTCCTGTGTCTGGGCACTGCTGGGAATGATAGGCACCCACCCCTCCTGTGTGTGGGCACTGCTGGGGGGACTCTACACCCACCCCTCCTGTGTCTGGGCACTGCTGGGAGTGATAGGCACCCACCCCTCCTGCATCTGGGCACTGCTGGGAATGATAGGCACACACCCCTCCTTTGTCTGGGCACTGCTGGGGGGACTCTACACCCACCCCTCCTGCGTCTGGGCACTGCTGGGAGGACTCTGCACCCACCCCTCCTGTGTCTGGGCACTGCTGGGAATGATAGGCACCCACCCCTCCTGTGTCTGGGCACTGCTGGGGGGATTCTACACCCACCCCTTCTGTGTCTGGGCACTGCTGGGAGTGATAGGCACCCACCCCTCCTGCGTCTGGGCACTGCTGGGAATGATAGGCACACACCCCTCCTGTGTCTGGGCACTGCTGGGGGGACTCTACACCCACCCCTCCTGCGTCTGGGCACTGCTGGGAGGACTCTGCACACACCCCTCCTGTGTCTGGGTACTCGTGGGAGGACTCTGCACACACCCCTCCTGCGTCTGGGCACTGCAGGGAATGATAGGCACACACCCCTCCTGTGTCTTGGTACTGCTGGGGGGGACTCTACACCCACCCCTCCTGCGTCTGGGCACTGCTGGGAGGACTCTGCACACACCCCTCCTGTGTCTGGGCACTGCTGGGAGGACTCTGCACACACCCCTCCTGCGTCTGGGCACTGCTGGGAGGACTCTGCACACACCCCTCCTGTGTCTGGGCACTGCTGGGGGGACTCTGCACCCACCCCTCCTGCATCTGGGCACTGCTGGGGGGACTCTGCACACACCCCTCCTGTGTCTGGGCACTGCTGGGAGTGATAGGCACACACCCCTCCTGTGTCTGGGCACTGCTGGGGGGACTCCTCACACACCCCTCCTGCGTCTGGGCACTGCTGGGAGGACTCTGCACCCACCCCTCCTGCGTCTGGGCACTGCTGGGAGGATTCTGCACACACCCCTCCTGTGTCTGGGCACTGCTGGGAGTGATAGGCACCCACCCCTCCTGTGTCTGGGCACTGCTGGGGGGACTCTACACCCACCCCTCCTGTGTCTGGGCACTGCTGGGAGTGATAGGCACCCACCCCTCCTGCATCTGGGCACTGCTGGGAATGATAGGCACACACCCATCCTGTGTCTGGGCACTGCTGGGGGGACTCTACACCCAACCCTCCTGCATCTGGGCACTGCTGGGAGGACTCTGCACACACCCCTCCTGTTTCTGGGCACTGCTGGGAGGACTCTGCACACACCCCTCCTACGTCTGGGCACTGCTGGGAATGATAGGCACACACCCCTCCTGTGTCTGGGCACTGCTGGGGGACTCTACACCCACCTCTCCTGTGTCTGGGCACTGCTGTGGGGACTCTGCACCCACCCCTCCTGTGTCTGGGCACTGCTGAGGGGACTACGCACCCACCCCTCCTATGTCTGGGCACTGCTGGGAGTGATAGGCACCCACCCCTCCTGCGTCTGGGCACTGCTGGGAATGATAGGCACACACCCCTCCTGTGTCTGGGCACTGCTGGGGGGACTCTACACCCACGCCTCCTGTGTATGGGCACTGCTGGGAGGACTCTGCACACACCCCTCCTGCGTCTGGGCACTGTTGGGAGGACTCTGCACACACCCCTCCTGTGTCTGGGCACTGCTGGGGGGACTCTGCACCCACCCCTCCTGCATCTGGGCACTGCTGGGGGGACTCTGCACACACCCCTCCTGTGTCTGGGCACTGCTGGGAGTGATAGGCACACACCCCTCCTGTGTCTGGGCACTGCTGGGGGGACTCTGCACACACCCCTCCTGCGTCTGGGCACTGCTGGGAGGACTCTGCACCCACCCCTCCTGAATCTGGGCACTGCTGGGAGGATTCTGCACACACCCCTCCTGTGTCTGGGCACTGCTGGGAGTGATAGGCACCCACCCCTCCTGTGTCTGGGCACTGCTGGGGGGACTCTACACCCACCCCTCCTGTGTCTGGGCACTGCTGGGAGTGATAGGCACCCACCCCTCCTGCATCTGGGCACTGCTGGGAATGATAGGCACACACCCATGCTGTGTCTGGGCACTGCTGGGGGGACTCTACACCCAACCCTCCTGCATCTGGGCACTGCTGGGAGGACTCTGCACACACCCCTCCTGTGTCTGGGCACTGCTGGGAGGACTCTGCACACACCCCTCCTACGTCTGGGCACTGCTGGGAATGATAGGCACACACCCCTCCTGTGTCTGGGCACTGCTGGGGGACTCTACACCCACCCCTCCTGTGTCTGGGCACTGCTGTGGGGACTCTGCACCCACCCCTCCTGTGTCTGGGCACTGCTGAGGGGACTACGCACTCACCCCTCCTATGTCTGGGCACTGCTGGGAGTGATAGGCACCCACCCCTCCTGCGTCTGGGCACTGCTGGGAATGATAGGCACACACCCCTCCTGTGTCTGGGCACTGCTGGGGGGACTCTACACCCACGCCTCCTGTGTATGGGCACTGTTGTGGGGACTCTGCACCCACCCCTCCTGTGTCTGGGCACTGCTGGGGTGACTCTGCACCCAACCCTCCTATGTCTGGGCACTGCTGGGAGTGATAGGCACCCACCCCTCCTGCGTCTGGGCACTGCTGGGAATGATAGGCACACACCCCTCCTGTGTCTGGGCACTGCTGGGGGGACTCTGCAACCACCCCTCCTGCGTCTGGGCACTGCTGGGAGGACTCTGCTCCCACCCCTCCTGTGTCTGGGCACTGCTGGGAATGATAGGCACCCACCCCTCCTGTGTCTGGGCACTGCTGGGGGGACTCTACACCCACCCCTTCTGTGTCTGGGCACTGCTGGGAGTGATAGGCACCCACCCCTCCTGCGTCTGGGCACTACTGGGAATGATAGGCACACACCCCTCCTGTGTCTGGGCACTGCTGGGGGGACTCTACACCCACCCCTCCTGCGTCTGGGCACTGCTGGGAGGACTCTGCACACACCCCTCCTGTGTCTGGGCACTGCTGGGAGGACTCTGCACACAACCCTCCTGCGTCTGGGCACTGCTGGGAGGACTCTGCACCCACCCCTCCTGCGTCTGGGCACTGCTGGGAGGACTCTGCACACACCCCTCCTGTGTCTGGGCACTGCTGGGAGTGATAGGCACCCACCCCTCCTGTGTCTGGGCACTGCTGGGGGGACTCTACACCCACCCCTTCTGTGTCTGGGCACTGCTGGGAGTGATAGGCACCCACCCCTCCTGCGTCTGGGCACTGCTGGGAATGATAGGCACACACCCATCCTGTGTCTGGGCACTGCTGGGGGGACTCTACACCCACCCCTCCTGCATCTGGGCACTGCTGGGAGGACTCTGCACACACCCCTCCTGTGTCTGGGCACTGCTGGGAGGACTCTGCACACACCCCTCCTACGTCTGGGCACTGCTGGGAATGATAGGCACACACCCCTCCAGTGTCTGGGCACTGCTGGGGGGACTCTACACCCACCCCTCCTGTGTCTGGGCACTGCTGTGGGGACTCTGCACCCACCCCTCCTATATCTAGGCACTGCTGGGAGTGATAGGCACCCACCCCTCCTGCGTCTGGGCACTGCTGGGAATGATAGGCACACACCCCTCCTGTGTCTGGGCACTGCTGGGGGGACTCTACACCCACCCCTCCTGTGTCTGGGCACTGCTGGGGGGACTCTGCACCCACCCCTCCTGTGTCTGGGCACTGCTGGGGTGACTCTGCACCCACCCCTCCTATGTCTGGACACTGCTGGGAGTGATCGGCACCCACCCCTCCTGCGTCTGGGCACTGCTGGGAATGATAGGCACACACCCCTCCTGTGTCTGGGCACTGCTGGGGGGACTCTACACCCACCCCTCCTGCGTCTGGGCACTGCTGGGAGGACTCTGCACCCACCCCTCCTGTGTCTGGGCACTGCTGGGAATGATAGGCACCCACCCCTCCTGTGTCTGGGCACTGCTAGGGGGACTCTACACCCACCTCTCTTGTGTCTGGGCACTGCTGGGAGTGATAGGCACCCACCCCTCCTGCGTCTGGGCACTGCTGGGAATGATAGGCACACACCCCTCCTGTGTCTGGGCACTGCTGGGGGGACTCTACACCCACCCCTCCTGCGTCTGGGCACTGCTGGGAGGACTCTGCACCCACCCCTCCTGTGTCTGGGCACTGCTGGGAATGATAGGCACCCACCCCTCCTGTGTCTGGGCACTGCTGGGGGGACTCTACACCCACCCCTCCTGTGTCTGGGCACTGCTGGGAGTGATAGGCACCCACCCCTCCTGCGTCTGGGCACTGCTGGGAATTATAGGCACACACCCCTCCTGTGTCTGGGCACTGCTGGGGGGACTCTACACCCACTCCTCCTGCGTCTGGGCACTGCTGGGAGGACTCTGCACCCACCCCTCCGGTGTCTGGGCACTGCTGGAAATGATAGGCACCCACCCCTCCTGTGTCTCGGCACTGCTGGGGGGACTCTACACCCACCCCTTCTGTGTCTGGGCACTGCTGGGAGTGATAGGCACCCACCCCTCCTGCGTCTGGGCACTGCTGGGAATGATAGGCACACACCCCTCCTGTGTCTGGGCACTGCTGGGGGGACTCTACACCCAACCCTCCTGCATCTGGGCACTGCTGGGAGGACTCTGCACACACCCCTCCTGTGTCTGGGCACTGCTGGGAATGATAGGCACCCACCCCTCCTGTGTCTGGGCACTGCTGGGGGGACTCTACACCCACCCCTTCTGTGTCTGGGCACTGCTGGGAGTGATAGGCACCCACCCCTGCTGCGTCTGGGCACTGCTGGGAACGATAGGCACACACCCCTCCTGTGTCTGGGCACTGCTGGGGGGACTCTACACCCACCCCTCCTGCGTCTGGGCACTGCTGGGAGGACTCTGCACACACCCCTCCTGTGTCTGGGCACTGCTGGGAGTGATAGGCACCCACCCCTCCTGTGTCTGGGCACTGCTGGGGGGACTCTACACCCACCCCTCCTGTGTCTGGGCACTGCTGGGAGTGATAGGCACCCACCCCTCCTGCATCTGGGCACTGCTGGGAATGATAGGCACACACCCATGCTGTGTCTGGGCACTGCTGGGGGGACTCTACACCCAACCCTCCTGCATCTGGGCACTGCTGGGAGGACTCTGCACACACCCCTCCTGTGTCTGGGCACTGCTGGGAGGACTCTACACACACCCCTCCTACGTCTGGGCACTGCTGGGAATGATAGGCACACACCCCTCCTGTGTCTGGGCACTGCTGGGGGACTCTACACCCACCCCTCCTGTGTCTGGGCACTGCTGAGGGGACTACGCACTCACCCCTCCTATGTCTGGGCACTGCTGGGAGTGATAGGCACCCACCCCTCCTGCGTCTGGGCACTGCTGGGAATGATAGGCACACACCCCTCCTTTGTCTGGGCACTGCTGGGGGGACTCTACACCCACGCCTCCTGTGTATGGGCACTGCTGTGGGGACTCTGCACCCACCCCTCCTGTGTCTGGGCACTGCTGGGGTGACTCTGCACCCAACCCTCCTATGTCTGGGCACTGCTGGGAGTGATAGGCACCCACCCCTCCTGCGTCTGGGCACTGCTGGGAATGATAGGCACACACCCCTCCTGTGTCTGGGCACTGCTGGGGGGACTCTGCACCCACCCCTCCTGCGTCTGGGCACTGCTGGGAGGACTCTGCACCCACCCCTCCTGTGTCTGGGCACTGCTGGGAATGATAGGCACCCACCCCTCCTGTGTCTGGGCACTGCTGGGGGGACTCTACACCCACCCCTTCTGTGTCTGGGCACTGCTGGGAGTGATAGGCACCCACCCCTCCTGCGTCTGGGCACTACTGGGAATGATAGGCACACACCCCTCCTGTGTCTGGGCACTGCTGGGGGGACTCTACACCCACCCCTCCTGCGTCTGGGCACTGCTGGGAGGACTCTGCACACACCCCTCCTGTGTCTGGGCACTGCTGGGAGGACTCTGCACACACCCCTCCTGCGTCTGGGCACTGCTGGGAGGACTCTGCACCCACCCCTCCTGCGTCTGGGCACTGCTGGGAGGACTCTGCACACACCCCTCCTGTGTCTGGGCACTGCTGGGAGTGATAGGCACCCACCCCTCCTGTGTCTGGGCACTGCTGGGGGGACTCTACACCCACCCCTCCTGTGTCTGGGCACTGCTGGGAGTGATAGGCACCCACCCCTCCTGCGTCTGGGCACTGCTGGGAATGATAGGCACACACCCATCCTGTGTCTGGGCACTGCTGGGGGGACTCTACACCCACCCCTCCTGCATCTGGGCACTGCTGGGAGGACTCTGCACACACCCCTCCTGTGTCTGGGCACTGCTGGGAGGACTCTGCACACACCCCTCCTACGTCTGGGCACTGCTGGGAATGATAGGCACACACCCCTCCAGTGTCTGGGCACTGCTGGGGGGACTCTACACCCACCCCTCCTGTGTCTGGGCACTGCTGTGGGGACTCTGCACCCACCCCTCCTATATCTAGGCACTGCTGGGAGTTATAGGCACCCACCCCTCCTGCGTCTGGGCACTGCTGGGAATGATAGGCACACACCCCTCCTGTGTCTGGGCACTGCTGGGGGGACTCTACACCCACCCCTCCTGTGTCTGGGCACTGCTGTGGGGACTCTGCACCCACCCCTCCTGTGTCTGGGCACTGCTGGGGTGACTCTGCACCCACCCCTCCTATGTCTGGACACTGCTGGGAGTGATCGGCACCCACCCCTCCTGCGTCTGGGCACTGCTGGGAATGATAGGCACACACCCCTCCTGTGTCTGGGCACTGCTGGGGGGACTCTACACCCACCCCTCCTGCGTCTGGGCACTGCTGGGAGGACTCTGCACCCACCCCTCCTGTGTCTGGGCACTGCTGGGAATGATAGGCACCCACCCCTCCTGTGTCTGGGCACTGCTGGGGGGACTCTACACCCACCTCTCTTGTGTCTGGGCACTGCTGGGAGTGATAGGCACCCACCCCTCCTGCATCTGGGCACTGCTGGGAATGATAGGCACACACCCCTCCTGTGTCTGGGCACTGCTGGGGGGACTCTACACCCACCCCTCCTGCGTCTGGGCACTGCTGGGAGGACTCTGCACCCACCCCTCCTGTGTCTGGGCACTGCTGGGAATGATAGGCACCCACCCCTCCTGTGTCTGGGCACTGCTGGGGGGACTCTACACCCACCCCTCCTGTGTCTGGGCACTGCTGGGAGTGATAGGCACCCACCCCTCCTGCGTCTGGGCACTGCTGGGAATTATAGGCACACACCCCTCCTGTGTCTGGGCACTGCTGGGGGGACTCTACACCCACCCCTCCTGCGTCTGGGCACTGCTGGGAGGACTCTGCACCCACCCCTCCGGTGTCTGGGCACTGCTGGGAATGATAGGCACCCACCCCTCCTGTGTCTCGGCACTGCTGGGGGGACTCTACACCCACCCCTCCTGTGTCTGGGCACTGCTGGGGGGACTCTACACCCACCCCTCCTGCATCTGGGCACTGCTGGGAGGACTCTGCACACACCCCTCCTGTGTCTGGGCACTGCTGGGAATGATAGGCACCCACCCCTCCTGTGTCTGGGCACTGCTGGGGGGACTCTACACCCACCCCTTCTGTGTCTGGGCACTGCTGGGAGTGATAGGCACCCACCCCTGCTGCGTCTGGGCACTGCTGGGAACGATAGGCACACACCCCTCCTGTGTCTGGGCACTGCTAGGGGGACTCTACACCCACCCCTCCTGCGTCTGGGCACTGCTGGGAGGACTCTGCACACACCCCTCCTGTGTCTGGGCACTGCTGGGAGGACTCTGCACACACCCCTCCTGCGTCTGGGCACTGCTGGGAATGATAGGCACACACCCCTCCTGTGTCTGGGCACTGCTGGGGGGACTCCACACCCACCCCTCCTGCGTCTGGGCACTGCTGGGGGACTCTGCACACACCCCTCCTGTGTCTGGGCACTGCTGGGAGTGATAGGCACACACCCCTCCTGTGTCTGGGCACTGCTGGGGGGACTCTGCACACACCCCTCCTGCGTCTGGGCACTGCTGGGAGGACTCTGCACCCACCCCTCCTGCGTCTGGGCACTGCTGGGAGGACTCTGCACACACCCCTCCTGTGTCTGGGCACTGCTGGGAGTGATAGGCACCCACCCCTCCTGTGTCTGGGCACTGCTGGGGGGACTCTACACCCACCCCTCCTGTGTCTGGGCACTGCTGGGAGTGATAGGCACCCACCCCTCCTGCGTCTGGGCACTGCTGAGAATGATAGGCACACACCCATCCTGTGTCTGGGCACTGCTGGGGTACAAGATCACCCGGAAGGACCGCAACACCAACCAGGTGGGAGGAGGCATCGCCATCATCCACAAGAACACCATCCGCATCACGACCAGCACCGACAACACCCCACCCTCCGCCGAACACCTGCACTTCCAGATCCACACCGACCCGAAGACCACCCTCAGAGGCACCCTGATCTACCGACCTCCGGGACCACGCACACAATTCAGCGAGGACATCGCCGACTTCGTTAGCCCGCACGCCCTCCCCTCCGCTGACTACATCCTCCTGGGGGACTTCAATTTCCACCTGGAGAACAACAACGACTGCAACACCAGCACCCTGCTCGACAACCTCGCCAACCTTGGACTCAAGCAGCTGGTGTCCACCCCCACCCACCTCGCCGGACACACACTCGACGCCATCTTCTCATCCAGCAGAGACATCACCTTCAGCCACGCCACAGAACTCCACTGGACAGACCACAGATGCATCCACTTCACCTTCAGAAGAATGACGACCCACCACCAACAGCAACAGGTTGCCCGAAGAAGCTGGAACAAGATCACAGCCGAGCAGCTCGCCGCCTCCCTGAGCCAGCACCCTCCGGCCAGCTCAGCGAACCCCAGCCAGGCCGCCGACAACCTCACGAAGTGGATTAGCAACTGCGCAGACGAACTCGCCCCACTGAGGACCCCGCCCAGCAGACCCGGCAGTAAGAGAGCTCCATGGTTCACCGACGAACTCAAGAGCTCCAAGAAGGACTGCCGAGCCCTCGAGAAAGCCTGGAGAAGGGAACCCACGCCGGACAACAGGACCACCCTCAAGCTCGCCACCCGGAAACACCACCAACTGATCCGCATCGCCAAGAAAACAGCTTTCAAAAACCGACTAGACAACAACGCACACAACTGCAAGGAACTCTTCAACATCGTGAAAGAGCTCTCCAACCCCAACGCCGGAAACAACGACATCACCCCTTTGCAAGACCTCTGCAACTCCCTCGCTTCCTACTTCCACAACAAGATCGCGGACATACACGACAGCTTCAGCACTCAACCGACGCACGCCACGACCGCAGGACCTCCACCCACCACCACCCTCCGCGCCTGGACCCCGGTCAACACCGAAGACACCGTCCACACGATGAACTCCGTCCACTCCGGATCTCCTACCGACCCCTGCCCTCACCACGTCTTCAACAAAGCCGACGTTGTCATCGCACCCCACCTGCGGGACATCATCAACACCTCATTCGACACCGCCACCTTCCCCGAGAGCTGGAAGCACGCCGAACTCAGCGCTCTACTGAAGAAACCTACAGCAGATCCCACCGAACTCAAGAATTACCGCCCCATCTCGCTCCTCCCGTTTCCAGCCAAAGTCATCGAGAAGACCGTCAACAAACAGCTGGCCGCCTTCCTCGAGACGAATGGATCCCTCGACCCATCACAGTCCGGTTTCCGTGCCAACCACAGCACCGAGACCGCCCTCATCACCGCCACCGACGACATCCGAGCCCTGATGGACAACGGGGAAACAGCGGCCCTCATCCTCCTAGACCTCTCCGCGGCTTTCGACACGGTCTGCCACCGCACCCTAGTGCAGCGCCTCAGCAACGTCGGAATCCAGGAGAAGGCGCTGGAATGGATCGTCTCCTTTCTCGACGGAAGAACACAAAGAGTCCGCCTACCACCGTACAAGTCAGAGGCCACCAAAGTCATCTGCGGCGTCCCACAAGGATCCTCACTGAGCCCGACTCTCTTCAACGTCTACATGAGCCCCCTCAAGGCCATCGCACGCCAACACAACCTCAACATAATCTCCTACGCCGACGACACCCAGCTGATCCTCTCCCTGACCAACGACCCCGCCACCGCCAGAGCCAACCTGCACGAGGGGATGAGAGAGGTAGCCGAGTGGATGACGACGAGCCGCCTGAAACTGAACTCAGATAAGAAGGAGGTCCTCATCCTGGGCTCCTCGCCCTCCGCCTGGGACGACTCCTGGTGGCCCCCCGCCCTGGGCACCGCACCCAAACCGACAGACCACGCACGCAACCTGGGTTTCATCTTGGACTCCTCCCTCTCCATGACCAAGCAAGTCAACGCCGTCTCCTCGTCATGCTTCAACATCCTGCGCATGCTGCGGAAGATCTTCTGGTGGATCCCCACAGAGACCAGGAAGACCGTCACCCAGGCCCTCGTCACCAGGCGACTGGACTACGGCAACGCACTCTATGCCGGAACCACCGCCAAGATCCAGAAGAGGCTCCAGCGCATCCAGAACGCCTCAGCCAGACTCATCCTCGACATCCCACGACACAGCCACATCTCCGGACACCTAAGAGACCTGCACTGGCTCCCGGTCAACAAGAGAATCACCTTCCGCCTCCTTACCCACGCACACAGAGCTCTCCACGACCAAGGCCCGAGCTACCTCAACAACCGAATCAACTTCTACGCTCCCAAACGCCACCTCCGATCCGCCAGCCACGCCCTCGCCGCCATCCCACGCATCCGCAGAGCCAACACAGGAGGAAGGTCCTTCTCCTACCTGGCCGCCAAGACCTGGAACTCCCTCCCGGCAGACCTGCGCCTGACCCAAGACCACCTCTCCTTCAGGAAGAAGCTCAAGACCTGGCTGTTCGAGCAGTAGCGGCACCACCCCCCCATAGCGCCTCGAGACCCTACGGGTAGGTAGCGCGCTCTATAAATGTCTTTGATTGATTGATTGATTGACTCTACACCCACCCCTCCTGCATCTGGGCACTGCTGGGAGGACTCTGCACACACCCCTCCTGTGTCTGGGCACTGCTGGGAGGACTCTTCACACACCCCTCCTACGTCTGGGCACTGCTGGGAATGATAGGCACACACCCCTCCTGTGTCTGGGCACTGCTGGGGGACTCTACACCCACCCCTCCTGTGTCTGGGCACTGCTGTGGGGACTCTGCACCCACCCCTCCTGTGTCTGGGCACTGCTGGGGGGACTCTGCACCCACCCCTCCTATGTCTTTGCACTGCTGGGAGTGATAGGCACCCACCCCTCCTGCGTCTGAGCACTGCTGGGAATGATAGGCACACACCCCTCCTGTGTCTGGGCACTGCTGGGGGGACTCTACACCCACCCCTCCTGTGTCTGGGCACTGCTGTGGGGACTCTGCACCCACCCCTCCTGTGTCTGGGCACTGCTGGGGTGACTCTGCACCCACCCCTCCTATGTCTGGGCACTGCTGGGAGTGATAGGCACCCACCCCTCCCTCGTCTGGGCACTGCTGGGAATGATAGGCACACACCCCTCCTGTGTCTGGGCACTGCTGGGGGGACTCTACACCCACCCCTCCTGCGTCTGGGCACTGCTGGGAGGACTCTGCACCCACTCCTCCTATGTCTGGGCACTGCTGGGAATGATAGGCACCCACCCCTCCTGTGTCTGGGCACTGCTGGGGGGACTCTACACCCACCCCTCTTGTGTCTGGGCACTGCTGGGAGTGATAGGCAACCACCCCTCCTGCGTCTGGGCACTGCTGGGAATGATAGGCACACACCCCTCCTGTGTCTGGGCACTGCTGGGGGGACTCTACACCCACCCCTCCTGCGTCTGGGCACTGCTGGGAGGACTCTGCACCCACCCCTCCTGTGTCTGGGCACTGCTGGGAATGATAGGCACACACCCCTCCAGTGTCTGGGCACTGCTGGGGGGACTCTACACCCACCCCTCCTGCATCTGGGCACTGCTGGGAGGACTCTGCACCCACCCCTCCTGTGTCTGGGCACTGCTGGGAATGATAGGCACCCACCCCTCCTGTGTCTGGGCACTGCTGGGGGGACTCTACACCCACCCCTCCTGTGTCTGGGCACTGCTGGGAGTGATAGGCACCCACCCCTCCTGCATCTGGGCACTGCTGGGAATGATAGGCACACACCCCTCCTGTGTCTGGGCACTGCTGGGGGGACTCTACACCCACCCCTCCTGCGTCTGGGCACTGCTGGGAGGACTCTGCACCCACCCCTCCTGTGTCTGGGCACTGCTGGGAATGATAGGCACCCACCCCTCCTGTGTCTGGGCACTGCTGGGGGGACTCTACAACCACCCCTTCTGTGTCTGGGCACTGCTGGGAGTGATAGGCACCCACCCCTCCTGCGTCTGGGCACTGCTGGGAATGATAGGCACACACCCCTCCTGTGTCTGGGCACTGCTGGGGGGACTCTACACCAACCCCTCCTGCGTCTGGGCACTGCTGGGAGGACTCTGCACACACCCCTCCTGTGTCTGGGCACTGCTGGGAGGACTCTGCACACACCCCTCCTGCGTCTGGGCACTGCAGGGAATGATAGGCACACACCCCTCCTGTGTCTGGGTACTGCTGGGGGGACTCTACACCCACTCCTCCTGCGTCTGGGCATTGCTGGGAGGACTCTGCACACACCCCTCCAGTGTCTGGGCACTGCTGGGAGGACTCTGCACACACCCCTCCTGCATCTGGGGACTGCTGGGAGGACTCTGCACACACCCCTCCTGTGTCTGGGCACTGCTGGGGGGACTCTGCACCCACCCCTCCTGCGTCTGGGCACTGCTGGGGGGACTCTGCACACACCCCTCCTGTGTCTGGGCACTGCTGGGAGTGATAGGCACACACCCCTCCTGTGTCTGGGCACTGCTGGGGGGACTCTGCACACACCCCTCCTGCGTCTGGGCACTGCTGGGAGGACTCTGCACCCACCCCAACTGCGTCTGGGCACTGCTGGGAGGACTCTGCACACATCCATCCTGTGTCTGGGCACTGCTGGGAGTGATAGGCACCCACCCCTCCTGTGTCTGGGCACTGCTGGGGGGACTCTACACCCACCCCTCCTGTGTCTGGGCACTGCTGGGAGTGATAGGCACCCACCCCTCCTGTGTCTGGGCACTGCTGGGAATGATAGGCACACACCCATCCTGTGTCTGGGCACTGCTGGGGGGACTCTACACCCACCCCTCCTGCGTCTGGGCACTGCTGGGAGGACTCTGCACACACCCCTCCTGTGTCTGGGCACTGCTGGGAGGACTCTGCACACACCCCTCCTACGTCTGGGCACTGCTGGGAATGATAGGCACACACCCCTCCTGTGTCTGGGCACTGCTGGGGGACTCTACACCCACCCCTCCTGTGTCTGGGCACTGCTGTGGGGACTCTGCACCCACCCCTCCTGTGTCTGGGCACTGCTGAGGGGACTACGCACCCACTCCTCCTATGTCTGGGCACTGCTGGGAGTTATAGGCACCCACCCCTCCTGCGTCTGGGCACTGCTGGGAATGATAGGCACACACCCCTCCTGTGTCTGGGCACTGCTGGGGGGACTCTACACCCACCCCTCCTGTGTATGGGCACTGCTGTGGGGACTCTGCACCCACCCCTCCTGTGTCTGGGCACTGCTGGGGTGACTCTGCACCCACCCCTCCTATGTCTGGGCACTGCTGGGAGTGATAGGCACCCACCCCTCCTGCGTCTGGGCACTGCTGGGAATGATAGGCACACACCCCTCCTGTATCTGGGCACTGCTGGGGGGACTCTGCACCCACCCCTCCTGCGTCTGGGCACTGCTGGGAGGACTCTGCACCCACCCCTCCTGTGTCTGGGCACTGCTGGGAATGATAGGCACCCACCCCTCCTGTGTCTGGGCACTGCTGGGGGGACTCTACACCCACCCATCTTGTGTCTGGGCACTGCTGGGAGGACTCTGCACCCACCCCTCCTGCGTCTGGGCACTGCTGGGAATGAGAGGCACACCCCCCTCCTGTGTCTGGGCACTGCTGGGGGGACTCTACACCCACGCCTCCCGCGTCTGGGCACTGCTGGGAGGACTCTGCACTCACCCCTCCTGTGTCTGGGCACTGCTGGGAATGATAGGCACCCACCCCTCCTGTGTCTGGGCACTGCTGGGGGGACTCTACACCCACCCCTCCTGTGTCTGGGCACTGCTGGGAGTGATAGGCACCCACCCCTCCTGCGTCTGGGCACTGCTGGGAATGATAGGCACACACCCCTCCTGTGTCTGGGCACTGCTGGGGGGACTCTACACCCACCCCTCCTGCGTCTGGGCACTGCTGGGAGGACTCTGCACCCACCCCTCCTGTGTCTGGGCACTGCTGGGAATGATAGGCACCCACCCCTCCTGTGTCTGGGCACTGCTGGGGGGACTCTACACCCACCCCTTCTGTGTCTGGGCACTGCTGGGAGTGATAGGCACCCACCCCTCCTGCGTCTGGGCACTGCTGGGAATGATAGGCACACACCCCTCCTGTGTCTGGGCACTGCTGGGGGGACTCTACACCCACCCCTCCTGCGTCTGGGCACTGCTGGGAGGACTCTGCACACACCCCTCCTGTGTCTGGGCACTGCTGGGAGGACTCTGCACACACCCCTCCTGCGTCTGGGCACTGCTGGGAATGATAGGCACACACCCCTCCTGTGTCTGGGCACTGCTGGGGGGACTCTACACCCACCCCTCCTGCGTCTGGGCACTGCTGGGGGGACTCTGCACACACCCCTCCTGTGTCTGGGCACTGCTGGGAGTGATAGGCACACACCCCTCCTGTGTCTGGGCACTGCTGGGGGGACTCTGCACACACCCCTCCTGCGTCTGGGCACTGCTGGGAGGACTCTGCACCCACGCCTCCTGCGTCTGGGCACTGCTGGGAGGACTCTGCACATACCCCTCCTGTGTCTGGGCACTGCTGGGAGTGATAGGCACCCACCCCTCCTGTGTCTGGGCACTGCTGGGGGGACTCTACACCCACCCCTCCTGTGTCTGGGCACTGCTGGGAGTGATAGGCACCCACCCCTCCTGCGTCTGGGCACTGCTGGGAATGATAGGCACACACCCATCCTGTGTCTGGGCACTGCTGGGGGACTCTACACCCACCCCTCCTGCGTCTGGGCACTGCTGGGAGGACTCTGCACACACCCCTCCTGTGTCTGGGCACTGCTGGGAGGACTCTGCACACACCCCTCCTACGTCTGGGCACTGCTGGGAATGATAGGCACACACCCCTCCTGTGTCTGGGCACTGCTGGGGGACTCTACACCCACCCCTCCTGTGTCTGGGCACTGCTGTGGGGACTCTGCACCCACCCCTCCTGTGTCTGGGCACTGCTGGGGGGACTCTGCACCCACCCCTCCTATGTCTGGGCACTGCTGGGAGTGATAGGCACCCACCCCTCCTGCGTCTGGGCACTGCTGGGAATGATAGGCACACACCCCTCCTGTGTCTGGGCACTGCTGGGGGGACTCTACACCCACCCCTCCTGTGTCTGGGCACTGCTGTGGGGACTCTGCACCCACCCCTCCTGTGTCTGGGCACTGCTGGGGTGACTCTGCACCCACCCCTCCTATGTCTGGGCACTGCTGGGAGTGATAGGCACCCACCCCTCCTGCATCTGGGCACTGCTGGGAATGATAGGCACACACCCCTCCTGTGTCTGGGCACTGCTGGGGGGACTCTACACCCACCCCTCCTGCGTCTGGGCACTGCTGGGAGGACTCTGCACCCACCCCTCCTGTGTCTGGGCACTGCTGGGAATGATAGGCACCCACCCCTCCTGTGTCTGGGCACTGCTGGGGGGACTCTACACCCACCTCTCTTGTGTCTGGGCACTGCTGGGAGTGATAGGCACCCACCCCGCCTGCATCTGGGCACTGCTGGGAATGATAGGCACACACCCCTCCTGTGTCTGGGCACTGCTGGGGGGACTCTACACCCACCCCTCCTGCGTCTGGGCACTGCTGGGAGGACTCTGCACCCACCCCTCCTGTGTCTGGGCACTGCTGGGAATGATAGGCACCCACCCCTCCTGTGTCTGGGCACTGCTGGGGGGACTCTACACCCACCCCTCCTGTGTCTGGGCACTGCTGGGAGTGATGGGCACTGCTGGGAATTATAGGCACACACCCCTCCTGTGTCTGGGCACTGCTGTGGGGACTCTACACCCACCCCTCCTGCGTCTGGGCACTGCTGGGAGGACTCTGCACCCACCCCTCCGGTGTCTGGGCACTGCTGGGAATGATAGGCACCCACCCCTCCTGTGTCTGGGCACTGCTGGGGGGACTCTACACCCACCCCTTCTGTGTCTGGGCACTGCTGGGAGGACTCTGCACACACCCCTCCTGTGTCTGGGCACTGCTGGGAATGATAGGCACACACCCCTCCTGTGTCTGGGCACTGCTGGGGGACTCTACACCCACCCCTCCTGCGTCTGGGCACTGCTGGGAGGACTCTGCACACACCCCTCCTGTGTCTGGGCACTGCTGGGAATGATAGGCACCTACCCCTCCTGTGTCTGGGCACTGCTGGGGGGACTCTACACCCACCCCTTCTGTGTCTGGGCACTGCTGGGAGTGATAGGCACCCACCCCTCCTGCGTCTGGGCACTGCTGGGAACGATAGGCACACACCCCTCCTGTGTCTGGGCACTGCTGGGGGGACTCTACACCCACCCCTCCTGCGTCTGGGCACTGCTGGGAGGACTCTGCACACACCCCTCCTGTGTCTGGGCACTGCTGGGAGGACTCTGCACACACCCCTCCGGCGTCTGGGCACTGCTGGGAATGATAGGCACACACCCCTTGTTGGACCCGGCCTCGTAGAATGGCCCTCCGTGCCCCCGCACCACCGAAACCTGGTACCTACAGCCCAAGCCCCCGGCCCGGCCGAACCTCCCCACCAGTACACCCGCACCGACCCGGACATCTCCGTCCCTGGCCTCTCCCCTTTCAGCCACCCCGGGCCCGCGTGCCCCCTTCATGCACCAAGATGGCCGCCCGGCCCCAGCGCGACCCGGGCATAGAGGCGCCACTCCGGCTGGAGGACATCACGCTTCCAGGGGATGAGAGAGGGAGGAGCAGTTTCTATCGCACCTCTGAACTCCCCCGGGACGATGGGTTTCGATCGGCCCTCCGGCCTCCCTGAGGGCTGGCTCCATGCCTGCTGGGTGTCTGGGACTCCTCCCGACCCGGCCCTGAAAGGATCAAAAGACTATAGCAGGAAATCCCGACAAGCGACCCCCAGGTGACAAGACCCCTGCCTGCACAGACTCCGGACATCAAAGAGGGGTCGAACTATAACAAGGGGTGCTCTGGGGCTGTCCGGCAGATTCGACGCTGGAACAACGAGAGCCTGCTGACGTGGTCGCGGCTCCTGGAACTGGAACTCACCTGAGCCCTGCTGAGTGACTCGCGGCTCCCTGAAGATCGTAAGACCTCCGAACTTGTACCTGAGCCCGCTGAGTGACTCGCGGCTCCCTGAAGATCGTAAGACCTCCGAACTTGTACCTGAGCCCTGCTGAGTGACTCGCGGCTCCCTGAAGATCGTAAGACCTCCGAACTTGTACCTGAGCCCTGCTGAGTGACTCGCGGCTCCCCCAGACTCTCACGGTCCCGCCGGACCCCACCTCCGACCACGTATACCCCAGCTCGAGGATTGTGAGCTGTGCGCCGGGTACGTCCCTGCTTTGAACCGTTACCAGAGACAGTCCCGCTACCCCCTACCTTTCCGAGACTCTTGAGCCCGTGCTCACCTTGTACATATTTGCAGTGATACCTGTTTGATAAAGCTTGTTCTGAGAATACCCAGTGTGGTCCCTCTGTGTCGTGTGGTGCCAGAAGTACGATCCTAGTTGCGAGAATCCTCCCCCGGGGGAATCTCCCGCCAGTGCCCGGCTACGATACTTTGAGGGTGGGTCTCAGGGTAGTCAGGACCCCCTTTCCGGGCTCCTCTGAGGTCGCCGTCTAACATTGGTGGCAAGCGACGGGATTCGGGCCCATCACCTAGAGATCGTACAGTAAACGACGGACGCACGACCAACAAAGATGTCAGAAGGAAGCGCCACGAGCTCCGCAGAAACCAACGCCAACAGAGTGTTCCAGGTGGAGCATCTGGAAGAATACACACACAAAGAGCTAAAACAATTTTGCAAAGAACTTAAAATCGCTACCACTGGCCTCAACACTAAAGAGGACTTGCAGAAAGCACTGAAAACTTGGGTGGAGACTGGGGCCTCCCGCCCGGAAGGCACGGGGGAGCGCCCCGACGAAGCCGAACCCCCCCAAAATGAAAGCAGTAGCAATCAGGTGCGAGGCATCGTACCAGACGGGGGCCTATCCCCGGAAGAGCTCGCGGACAGAGAGAGAAGCCGCAGTCATGAACTCGAGTTAGCCAAACTCAAAATCGAGGGCCAATTGAAGTTAGCGGAGAAAAAGCTAGCGGTAGAGCAAATGCGCGTACAAGGCGAACTGGAAGAAAAGAAGCTCCAACGGGAGCACGAAGGAAGAAAGCTCCAACTGGAGCACGAACGGAGCTTAAAGGAACTCGAGCTCAAGGCCCGAAATGAGGACGGGAGGCCCTCGGGGAACCGAGAGACGGCCCCCCCAGCAGAACAGAAGGTCCACATCCCCAAGGATGTGGTCAAAGAATATTATAAAAACGATGACATTCAGCAATGGTTTCGGGCCTACGAGGTCGCCATGACCTCCCATCGGATTCCACAGAAGGACTGGGGGGCGGGGTTGTGGGGACGGTTTCTGAGCGAAGGAAGGGACACCCTGCTCGACCTACCCCTATCCCTGCAGACCTCCTACAGCCACATGAAAGAGGCTCTCCTCACAAGATACGGCCTCACCCCAGAAATGTACCGCCAACGGTTCCGGGACTGCAGGAAGATCCCTGGCACCACCTGGGTGGAGTATGTAAACTTTTTTAGTCGGGCCTTCGATGGGTGGGTCAAGGGCAGCAAAGTCACCACCCTTGCCGAACTCACTGACCTCATGTTATGGGAACATCTGGCTGCGAACTGCTTCGTAGAGCTACGTCAACATCTGCTGGATAGCAAGCTCACAGATCCCCGGAAGCTGGCCGTGGAGGCCGACCGCTGGACCAACACCCGGGTCTCCCGGGGCATGGTAGGAGAGTACCCCCGAACCAGTCAGGGACCACCCCGCCAGAGAGGGGGAGGGAACCAGGGAGGGCCGAGGGAATCCCAGCCTAGCCCCCCGAAGACACCACCTCCACCTTTCCCGGCACCCCCCCCACCAGTAACAGGGCCCCCTGGGAGACGGGGACACCGGGTGACCGTCACCTGTTTCCGCTGCCAGAAACCCGGGCACTACGCCAATGTCCCAGAGTGCCCCATGGCCACCCAAGTCACCCCTGCGAGACAGATAGCCAACGTAGCCCTAGGGGAGGAGGTTTAGGAAGCCGAGGAGTGGGAACCAGCCGCGATGGCCCTAGTATCCCTGGGAGATAGGGAAATGATCCCTGGTAGCCTCCTACCGTCCAACACACAGAAATATGGGCAGCTCGTCAAGATCAATGGCCACCAGGTAGAGGCCCTGCGGGACACCGGGGCCAGTATCACCGGTGTCCTCAGGCACCTAGTTCCCGAGGAGCAGATCCTCCCCAATGTCTTTTGCCCCGTAATATCTGCAGACAATAGGGAAAGTATGTGTCAGGTGGCCCTGGTGCCATTTGAGTGGGGAGGGGTGATAGGCAAACTCAAGGTGGCCGTAAGAACCTCCCAGCCGGTCGACTGCCTCTTAGGGAACGACCTGGAGAGTTCCCCCTGGAAGCAGGTAGAGCGCAAGGCCCACCTAGGAATGATGGGACTCCCCGAGTGGGTGTGTGCCACCACCCGATCTATGACAGCCCGACTCACTCCCCGGAGAGAAATCGAGAGCACCCCGGTCAAAGTAGCCAGCACCGTCCCCGCCGAGGGTCCTCCCGTTCCCCCATCGGAAGGGTCCGTCGTCAGCTACGAACCCGCACCATCCGACCCCGCCCCGGTCCCCGAGTTGGGGGATCTACCCGAGTTGGCCCATTGGCGCCACGAGGGCGGGCCCACCCGAGAAGAATTTTGCCGGGAGCAAGCCACCTGTCCTTCCCTGGTCGGGCTGCGGCGCCAGGCCGAGGGCCAAGCCGCAGGTGACCAGACCGGAACGCACCGAATCTATTGGGAGAATAACGTCCTGTATAGTGAGCAGAAATCAGTGGAGCTGGGATCCGGACGGGTACTGGTGGTACCTCTCCGCTTCCGGGATTTCCTCCTGGGCTTAGCCCACGATGTCCCCCTCGCCGGTCACCTGGGTCAGGACAAGACCTACAGCCGTCTCGTGACCCATTTTTATTGGCCTAAGATGAAAGCAGCGGTAGAAGCCCACTGCAAGTCCTGCCCCACGTGCCAAGCCAGTGGGAAGAGTGGGGGGAAGCGCAAGGCTCCCCTCCAACCCTTCCCGGTCGTCAGTACCCCCTTCGAACGAGTCGGGATCGACATCGTGGGGCCACTGGACCCCCCCACATCCCAAGGTCACCGTTTCATCTTGGTCCTAGTGGACCACGCCACCCGCTACCCAGAGGCTATTCCCCTACGCACCATTACGGCCCCCGTGGTGGGCCGGGCCCTGATGGGGATCTTCTCCAGGGTGGGTTTCCCCCGCGAGGTCGTGAGCGATCGCGGCACTAATTTTATATCCAGGTATATGACGTCCCTGTGGCAACAATGTGGGGTGTCCTATAAGTTCACCACCCCATACCATCCCCAAGGGAACGGCCTAGTAGAGAGGTTTAATAGGACTTTGAAAGGGATGATCGCTGGCCTAGAAGAGCCCCTCCGGCGTAAGTGGGACGTCCTGCTCCCCTGCCTCTTGTTCGCTTACCGGGAGGTCCCCCAGAAGTCCTTAGGGTTCAGCCCGTTTGAATTACTCTATGGGCACCCCGTCCGAGGTCCCCTCAGTTTAGTTAAGGAAGGGTGGGAGGCAGCACCCCAGGCCACCCCCCGAGATGTGTTCCAATATGTCCTGGCCCTCCGGAACCAGACCAGGAGGTTCCGAGAACTGGCCGAGGCCAACCTGGAGGCGAGTCAAGAAGAAATGAAGCGCTGGTACGACCAGAATGCTACTCTGGTCGAGTTCCAGCCGGGCCAGCAGGTGTGGGTCATGGCCCCGGTGAAGCCTGGCGCTCTCCAGGACCGATGGACTGGGCCCTACAAAGTGGTCGAGAAGAAGAGCCAAGTCACCTACTTGGTGGACGTCCAGTCGCCTCGGGATCCCCTCCGGGTCCTGCACGTGAACCGCCTCAAGCCTCACTTCCAGCGGACAGAACTGAGCCTCCTGCTGGCCACCGATGACGGGGCCGAAGATGAGTCGGATCCCCTCCCGGACCTCCTGTGTATCAAGGAGCAGGATGGCTCCGTGGAAGGAGTGAACCTCTCCCCAGCCCTCACTGCCCAGCAACAAGCGGACTGCCGCCAGCTCCTAAGACAATTTTCTGACCTCTTCTCCCTGACCCCCCGGGTCACCGACTGGTGTGTTCATGATGTGGACACCGGGGACAGCCCGCCGGTGAGACACCGAGCCTACCGGGTTCCTGACCGGGTCCGGTCCTGCATTCAAGCGGAAGTCTCGAAGATGTTGACCCTGGGGGTGATCGAGCCCTCTGACAGTCCCTGGGCCAGCCCTGTGGTCCTGGTCCCGAAGGCAGCGGCCCCCGGTGTCGCCCCCGAGCTCCGATTCTGCGTAGACTACCGGGGGCTCAATGACGTTACCCGAGCCGATGCCCACCCCATTCCACGAGCCGACGAACTCATTGACCGACTAGGGGCAGCCCGGTTCCTCAGCACATTCGACCTCACCTGCGGATACTGGCAGATTGCGCTCACCGAAGGGGCCAAAGAGCGGTCCGCTTTCTCCACCCCCGATGGGCACTACCGCTTCCGCGTAATGCCCTTCGGGATGAAAAATGCCCCGGCCACTTTCCAGCGACTGGTGAATAGAGTCCTGGCCGGGCTAGAACAGTTCAGCGCGGCATACCTGGACGACATCGCTGTCTTCAGTTCAGAGTGGAGTGAGCACCTCCAGCACCTCCGAAGGGTGCTAATCGCCCTGCGCCAGGCAGGCCTCACAGTAAAAGCCAGCAAGTGCCAGATCGGGCAAGGATCCGTGTTCTACTTGGGGCACCAGGTCGGGAGTGGCCAGGTCGCCCCGCTACAGCCAAAGATCGACGCCATCCTGGCCTGGGAACCACCCATCACCCAGACGGAGGTCCGAGCCTTTCTGGGACTCACGGGCTACTACCGAAGATTCATTCGGGGGTATGGCAGCCTTGTCGGCCCTCTCACAGAACTCACGTCTAAAAAACAGCCAAAGAAAGTGCAGTGGACGGCTGCCTGCCAGGAAGCTTTCGATGCCCTAAAAAGGGCCATGTGTACTGCCCCCGTCCTCCGGGCTCCCGACTACGCCAAGGAGTTCATAGTCCAAACCGATGCCTCCGAGCATGGCATTGGGGCCGTCCTGTCCAAAGTAAATGACCAAGGCCTAGACCAGCCCGTCGCCTTCCTCAGTCGGCGGCTGTTGCCCCGAGAACAAAGATGGAGCACCATAGAGCGCGAAGCCTTTGCCGTGGTCTGGGCACTCAAAAAGCTACGACCCTACCTGTTTGGCACCCATTTCAGAGTCCAAACTGACCATCGGCCCTTACGTTGGCTCATGCAGATGCGAGGAGAAAACCCCAAGCTACTGCGGTGGTCAATCTCCCTCCAGGGGATGGATTTCACCGTGGAACACCGCCCTGGTACGGACCACGCCAATGCTGACGGCCTCTCCCGGTTCTTCCGCCTCAGCGAAGAGAACCCCCCAAGCTGATGGGCAGTTCTCTCCGGCTTTCAGCTGGGGGGGGACGCGTGTTGGACCCGGCCTCGTAGAATGGCCCTCCGTGCCCCCGCACCACCGAAACCTGGTACCTACAGCCCAAGCCCCCGGCCCGGCCGAACCTCCCCACCAGGACACCCGCACCGACCCGGACATCTCCGTCCCTGGCCTCTCCCCTTTCGGCCACCCCGGGCCCGCGTGCCCCCTTCATGCACCAAGATGGCCGCCCGGCCCCAGCGCGACCCGGGCATAGAGGCGCCACTCCGGCTGGAGGACATCACGCTTCCAGGGGATGAGAGAGGGAGGAGCAGTTTCTATCGCACCTCTGAACTCCCCCGGGACGATGGGTTTCGATCGGCCCTCCGGCCTCCCTGAGGGCTGGCTCCACGCCTGCTGGGTGTCTGGGACTCCTCCCGACCCGGCCCTGAAAGGATCAAAAGACTATAGCAGGAAATCCCGACAAGCGACCCCCAGGTGACAAGACCCCTGCCTGCACAGACTCCGGACATCAAAGAGGGGTCGAACTATAACAAGGGGTGCTCTGGGGCTGTCCGGCAGATTCGACGCTGGAACAACGAGAGCCTGCTGACGTGGTCGCGGCTCCTGGAACTGGAACTCACCTGAGCCCTGCTGAGTGACTCGCGGCTCCCTGAAGATCGTAAGACCTCCGAACTTGTACCTGAGCCCGCTGAGTGACTCGCGGCTCCCTGAAGATCGTAAGACCTCCGAACTTGTACCTGAGCCCTGCTGAGTGACTCGCGGCTCCCTGAAGATCGTAAGACCTCCGAACTTGTACCTGAGCCCTGCTGAGTGACTCGCGGCTCCCCCAGACTCTCACGGTCCCGCCGGACCCCACCTCCGACCACGTATCCCCCAGCTCGAGGATTGTGAGCTGTGCGCCGGGTACGTCCCTGCTTTGAACCGTTACCAGAGACAGTCCCGCTACCCCCTACCTTTCCGAGACTCTTGAGCCCGTGCTCACCTTGTACATATTTGCAGTGATACCTGTTTGATAAAGCTTGTTC
Organism: Triturus cristatus; assembly: GCF_964204655.1. Taxonomy (NCBI): domain Eukaryota; kingdom Metazoa; phylum Chordata; class Amphibia; order Caudata; family Salamandridae; genus Triturus; species Triturus cristatus. Next base: position 1,267,683,305 of record NC_140579.1, on the reverse strand, counting down.
TGAGAATACCCAGTGTGGTCCCTCTGTGTCGTGTGGTGCCAGAAGTACGATCCTAGTTGCGAGAATCCTCCCCCGGGGGAATCTCCCGCCAGTGCCCGGCTACGATACTTTGAGGGTGGGTCTCAGGGTAGTCAGGACCCCCTTTCCGGGCTCCTCTGAGGTCGCCGTCTAACACCCCTCCTGTGTCTGGGCACTGCTGGGGGGACTCTACACCCACCCCTTCTGCGTCTGGGCACTGCTGGGGGGACTCTGCACACACCCCTCCTGTGTCTGGGCACTGCTGGGAGTGATAGGCACACACCCCTCCTGTGTCTGGGCACTGCTGGGGGGACTCTGCACACACCCCTCCTGCGTCTGGGCACTGCTGGGAGGACTCTGCACCCACCCCTCCTGCGTCTGGGCACTGCTGGGAGGACTCTGCACACACCCCTCCTGTGTCTGGGCACTGCTGGGAGTGATAGGCACCCACCCCTCCTGTGTCTGGGCACTGCTGGGGGGACTCTACACCCACCCCTCCTGTGTCTGGGCACTGCTGGGAGTGATAGGCACCCACCCCTCCTGCGTCTGGGCACTGCTGAGAATGATAGGCACACACCCATCCTGTGTCTGGGCACTGCTGGGGGGACTCTACACCCACCCCTCCTGCATCTTGGCACTGCTGGGAGGACTCTGCACACACCCCTCCTGTGTCTGGGCACTGCTGGGAGGACTCTGCACACACCCCTCCTACGTCTGGGCACTGCTGGGAATGATAGGCACACACCCCTCCTGTGTCTGGGCACTGCTGGGGGACTCTACACCCACCCCTCCTGTGTCTGGGCACTGCTGTGGGGACTCTGCACCCACCCCTCCTGTGTCTGGGCACTGCTGGGGGGACTCTGCACCCACCCCTCCTATGTCTTTGCACTGCTGGGAGTGATAGGCACCCACCCCTCCTGCATCTGGGCACTGCTGGGAATGATAGGCACACACCCCTCCTGTGTCTGGGCACTGCTGGGGGGACTCTACACCCACCCCTGCTGTGTCTGGGCACTGCTGTGGGGACTCTGCACCCACCACTCCTGTGTCTGGGCACTGCTGGGGTGACTCTGCACCCACCCCTTCTATGTCTGGGCACTGCTGGGAGTGATAGGCACCCACCCCTCCTGCGTCTGGGCACTGCTGGGAATGATAGGCACACACCCCTCCTGTGTCTGGGCACTGCTGGGGGGACTCTACACCCACCCCTCCTGCGTCTGGGCACTGCTGGGAGGACTCTGCACCCACCCCTCCTGTGTCTGGGCACTGCTGGGAATGATAGGCACCCACCCCTCCTGTGTCTGGGCACTGCTGGGGGGACTCTACACCCACCTCTCTTGTGTCTGGGCACTGCTGGGAGTGATAGGCACCCACCCCTCCTGCGTCTGGGCACTGCTGGGAATGATAGGCACACACCCCTCCTGTGTCTGGGCACTGCTGGGGGACTCTACACCCACCCCTCCTGCATCTGGGCACTGCTGGGAGGACTCTGCACCCACCCCTCCTGTGTCTGGGCACTGCTGGGAATGATAGGCACCCACCCCTCCTGTGTCTGGGCACTGCTGGGGGGACTCTACACCCACCCCTCCTGTGTCTGGGCACTGCTGGGAGTGATAGGCACCCACCCCTCCTGCGTCTGGGCACTGCTGGGAATTATGGGCACACACCCCTCCTGTGTCTGGGCACTGCTGTGGGGACTCTGCACCCACCCCTCCTGTGTCTGGGCACTGCTGGGGTGACTCTGCACCCACCCCTCCTATGTCTGGGCAGTGCTGGGAGTGATAGGCACCCACCCCTCCTGCGTCTGGGCACTGCTGGGAATGATAGGCACACACCCCTCCTGTGTCTGGGCACTGCTGGGGGGACTCTACACCCACCCCTCCTGCGTCTGGGCACTGCTGGGAGGACTCTGCACCCACCCCTCCGGTGTCTGGGCACTGCTGGGAATGATAGGCACCCACCCCTCCTGTGTCTGGGCACTGCTGGGGGGACTCTACACCCACCCCTTCTGTGTCTGGGCACTGCTGGGAGTGATAGGCACCCACCCCTCCTGGTCTGGGCACTGCTGGGAATGATAGGCACACACCCCTCCTGTGTCTAGGCACTGCTGGGGGGACTCTACACCCACCCCTCCTGCGTCTGGGCACTGCTGGGAGGACTCTGCACACACCCCTCCTGTGTCTGGGCACTGCTGAGAATGATAGGCACCCACCCCTCCTGTGTCTGGGCACTGCTGGGGGGACTCTAACCCCACCCCTTCTGTGTCTGGGCACTGCTGGGAGTGATAGGCACCCACCCCTCCTGCGTCTGGGCACTGCTGGGAACGATAGGCACACACCCCTCCTGTGTCTGGGCACTGCTGGGGGGACTCTACACCCACCCCTCCTGCGTCTGGGCACTGCTGGGAGGACTCTGCACACACCCCTCCTGTGTCTGGGCACTGCTGGGAGGACTCTGCACACACCCCTCCTGCGTCTGGGCACTGCTGGGAATGATAGGCACACACCCCTCCTGTGTCTGGGCACTGCTGGGGGGACTCTACACCCACCCCTCCTGCGTCTGGGCACTGCTGGGGGACTCTGCACACACCCCTCCTGTGTCTGGGCACTGCTGGGAGTGATAGGCACACACCCCTCCTGTGTCTTGGCACTGCTGGGGGGACTCTGCACACACCCCTCCTGCGTCTGGGCACTGCTGGGAGGACTCTGCACCCACCCCTCCTGCGTCTGGGCACTGCTGGGAGGACTCTGCACACACCCCTCCTGTGTCTGGGCACTGCTGGGAGTGATAGGCACCCACCCCTCCTGTGTCTGGGCACTGCTGGGGGGACTCTACACCCACCCCTCCTGTGTCTGGGCACTGCTGGGAGTGATAGGCACCCACCCCTCCTGCGTCTGGGCACTGCTGAGAATGATAGGCACACACCCATCCTGTGTCTGGGCACTGCTGGGGGGACTCTACACCCACCCCTCCTGCATCTGGGCACTGCTGGGAGGACTCTGCACACACCCCTCCTGTGTCTGGGCACTGCTGGGAGGACTCTGCACACACCCCTCCTGTGTCTGGGCACTGCTGGGAATGATAGGCACACACCCCTCCTGTGTCTGGGCACTGCTGGGGGACTCTACACCCACCCCTCCTGTGTCTGGGCACTGCTGTGGGGACTCTGCACCCACCCCTCCTGTGTCTGGGCACTGCTGGGGGGACTCTGCCCCCACCCCTCCTATGTCTTTGCACTGCTGGGAGTGATAGGCACCCACCCCTCCTGCGTCTGGGCACTGCTGGGAATGATAGGCACACATCCCTCCTGTGTCTGGGCACTGCTGGGGGGACTCTACACCCACCCCTCCTGTGTCTGGGCACTGCTGTGGGGACTCTGCACCCACCCCTCCTGTGTCTGGGCACTGCTGGGGTGACTCTGCACCCACCCCTCCTATGTCTGGGCACTGCTGGGAGTGATAGGCACCCACCCCTCCTGCATCTGGGCACTGCTGGGAATGATAGGCACACACCCCTCCTGTGTCTGGGCACTGCTGGGGGGAATCTACACCCACCCCTCCTGCGTCTGGGCACTGCTGGGAGGACTCTGCACCCACCCCTCCTGTGTCTGGGCACTGCTGGGAATGATAGGCACCCACCCCTCCTGTGTCTGGGCACTGCTGGGGGGACTCTACACCCACCCCTCTTGTGTCTGGGCACTGCTGGGAGTGATAGGCACCCACCCCTCCTGCGTCTGGGCACTGCTGGGAATGATAGGCACACACCCCTCCTGTGTCTGGGCACTGCTGGGGGGACTCTACACCCACCCCTCCTGCGTCTGGGCACTGCTGGGAGGACTCTGCACCCACCCCTCCTGTGTCTGGGCACTGCTGGGAATGATAGGCACACACCCCCCCCAGTGTCTGGGCACTGCTGGGGGGACTCTACACCCACCCCTCCTGTGTCTGGGCACTGCTGGGAGGACTCTGCACCCACCCCTCCTGTGTCTGGGCACTGCTGGGAATGATAGGCACCCACCCCTCCTGTGTCTAGGCACTGCTGGGGGGACTCTACACCCACCCCTCCTGTGTCTGGGCACTGCTGGGAGTGATAGGCACCCACCCCTCCTGCATCTGGGCACTGCTGGGAATGATAGGCACACACCCCTCCTGTGTCTGGGCACTGCTGGGGGGACTCTACACCCACCCCTCCTGCGTCTGGGCACTGCTGGGAGGACTCTGCACCCACCCCTCCTGTGTCTGGGCACTGCTGGGAATGATAGGCACCCACCCCTCCTGTGTCTGGGCACTGCTGGGGGGACTCTACACCCACCCCTTCTGTGTCTGGGCACTGCTGGGAGTGATAGGCACCCACCCCTCCTGCGTCTGGGCACTGCTGGGAATGATAGGCACACACCCCTCCTGTGTCTGGGCACTGCTGGGGGGACTCTACACCCACCCCTCCTGCGTCTGGGCACTGCTGGGAGGACTCTGCACACACCCCTCCTGTGTCTGGGCACTGCTGGGAGGACTCTGCACACACCCCTCCTGCGTCTGGGCACTGCAGGGAATGATAGGCACACACCCCTCCTGTGTCTGGGTACTGCTGGGGGGGACTCTACACCCACCCCTCCTGCGTCTGGGCACTGCTGGGAGGACTCTGCACACACCCCTCCTGTGTCTGGGCACTGCTGGGAGGACTCTGCACACACCCCTCCTGCGTCTGGGCACTGCTGGGAGGACTCTGCACACACCCCTCCTGTGTCTGGGCACTGCTGGGGGGACTCTGCACCCACCCCTCCTGCGTCTGGGCACTGCTGGGGGGACTCTGCCCACACCCCTCCTGCGTCTGGGCACGGCTGGGAGGACTCTGCACCCACCCCTCCTGCGTCTGGGCACTGCTGGGAGGACTCTGCACACACCCCTCCTGTGTCTGGGCACTGCTAGGAGTGATAGGCACCCATCCCTCCTGTGTCTGGGCACTGCTGGGGGGACTCTACACCCACCCCTCCTGTGTCTGGGCACTGCTGGGAGTGATAGGCACCCACCCCTCCTGCGTCTGGGCACTGCTGGGAATAATAGGCACACACCCATCCTGTGTCTGGGCACTGCTGGGGGGACTCTACACCCAACCCTCCTGCATCTGGGCACTGCTGGGAGGACTCTGCACACACCCCTCCTGTGTCTGGGCACTGCTGGGAGGACTCTGCACACACCCCTCCTACGTCTGGGCACTGCTGGGAATGATAGGCACACACCCCTCCTGTGTCTGGGCACTGCTGGGGGACTCTACACCCACCCCTCCTGTGTCTGGGCACTGCTATGGGGACTCTGCACCCACCCCTCCTGTGTCTGGGCACTGCTGAGGGGACTACGCACCCACCCCTCCTATGTCTGGGCACTGCTGGGAGTGATAGGCACCCACCCATCCTGCGTCTGGGCACTGCTGGGAATGATAGGCACACACCCCTCCTGTGTCTGGGCACTGCTGGGGGGACTCTACACCCACGCCTCCTGTGTATGGGCACTGCTGTGGGGACTCTGCACCCACCCCTCCTGTGTCTGGGCACTGCTGGGGTGACTCTGCACCCAACCCTCCTATGTCTGGGCACTGCTGGGAGTGATAGGCACCCACTCCTCCTGCGTCTGGGCACTGCTGGGAATGATAGGCACACACCCCTCCTGTGTCTGGGCACTGCTGGGGGGGACTCTGCACCCACCCCTCCTGCGTCTGGGCACTGCTGGGAGGACTCTGCACCCACCCCTCCTGTGTCTGGGCACTGCTGGGAATGATAGACACCCACCCCTCCTGTGTCTGGGCACTGCTGGGGGGACTCTACACCCACCCCTCTTGTGTCTGGGCACTGCTGGGAGTGATAGGCACCCACCCCTCCTGCGTCTGGGCACTGCTGGGAATGAGAGGCACACACCCCTCCTGTGTCTGGGCACTGCTGGGGGGACTCTACACCCACCCCTCCCGCGTCTGGGCACTGCTGGGAGGACTCTGCACCCACCCCTCCTGTGTCTGGGCACTGCTGGGAATGATAGGCACCCACCCCTCCTGTGTCTGGGCACTGCTGGGGGGACTCTACACCCACCCCTCCTGTGTCTGGGCACTGCTGGGAGTGATAGGCACCCACCCCTCCTGCGTCTGGGCACTGCTGGGAATGATAGGCACACACCCCTCCTGTGTCTGGGCACTGCTGGGGGGACTCTACACCCACTCCTCCTGCGTCTGGGCACTGCTGGGAGGACTCTGCACCCACCCCTCCTGTGTCTGGACACTGCTGGGAATGATAGGCACCCACCCCTCCTGTGTCTGGGCACTGCTGGGGGGACTCTACACCCACCCCTTCTGTGTCTGGGCACTGCTGGGACTGATAGGCACCCACCCCTCCTGCGTCTGGGCACTGCTGGGAATGATAGGCACACACCCCTCCTGTGTCTGGGCACTGCTGGGGGGACTCTACACCCACCCCTCCTGCGTCTGGGCACTGCTGGGAGGACTCTGCACACACCCCTCCTGTGTCTGGGCACTGCTGGGAGGACTCTGCACACACCCCTCCTGCGTCTGGGCACTGCTGGGAATGATAGGCACACACCCCTCCTGTGTCTGGGCACTGCTGGGGGGACTCTACACCCAACCCTCCTGCGTCTGGGCACTGCTGGGGGGACTCTGCACACACCCCTCCTGTGTCTGGGCACTGCTGGGAGTGATAGGCACACAGCCCTCCTGTGTCTGGGCACTGCTGGGGGGACTCTACACCCACCCCTCCTGTGTCTGGGCACTGCTGGGAGTGATAGGCACCCACCTCTCCTGCGTCTGGACACTGCTGGGAATGATAGGCACACACCCATCCTGTGTCTGGGCACTGCTGGGGGGACTCTACACCCACCCCTCCTGCGTCTGGGCACTGCTGGGAGGACTCTGCACTCATCCCTCCTGTGTCTGGGCACTGCTAGGAGGACTCTGCACACACTCCTCCTACGTCTGGGCACTGCTGGGAATGATAGGCACACACCCCTCCTGTGTCTGGGCACTGCTGGGGGACTCTACACCCACCCCTCATGTGTCTGGGCACTGCTGTGGGGACTCTGCACCCACCCCTCCTGTGTCTGGGACTGCTGGGGGGACTCTGCACCCACCCCTCCTATGTCTGGGCACTGCTGGGAGTGATAGGCACCCACCCCTCCTGCGTCTGGGCACTGCTGGGAATGATAGGCACACACCCCTCCTGTGTCTGGGCACTGCTGGGGGGACTCTACACCCACCCCTCCTGCGTCTGGGCACTGCTGGGAGGACTCTGCACACACCCCTCCTGTGTCTGGGCACTGCTGGGAGGACTCTGCACACACCCCTCCTGCGTCTGGGCACTGCAGGGAATGATAGGCACACACCCCTCCTGTGTCTGGGTACTGCTGGGGGGGACTCTACACCCACCCCTCCTGTGTCTGGGCACTGCTGGGAGGACTCTGCACACACCCCTCCTGCGTCTGGGCACTGCTGGGAGGACTCTGCACACACCCCTCCTGTGTCTGGGCACTGCTGGGGGGACTCTGCACCCACCCCTCCTGCATCTGGGCACTGCTGGGGGGACTCTGCACACACCCCTCCTGTGTCTGGGCACTGCTGGGAGTGATAGGCACACACCCCTCCTGTGTCTGGGCACTGCTGGGGGGACTCTGCACACACCCCTCCTGCGTCTGGGCACTGCTGGGAGGACTCTGCACCCACCCCTCCTGCATCTGGGCACTGCTGGGAGGACTCTGCACACACCCCTCCTGTGTCTGGGCACTGCTGGGAGTGATAGGCACCCACCCCTCCTGTGTCTGGGCACTGCTGGGGGGACTCTACACCCACCCCTCCTGTGTCTGGGCACTGCTGGGAGTGATAGGCACCCACCCCTCCTGCGTCTGGGCACTGCTGGGAATGATAGGCACACACCCATCCTGTGTCTGGGCACTGCTGGGGGGACTCTACACCCAACCCTCCTGCATCTGGGCACTGCTGGGAGGACTCTGCACACACCCCTCCTGTGTCTGGGCACTGCTGGGAGGACTCTGCACACACCCCTCCTACGTCTGGGCACTGCTGGGAATGATAGGCACACACCCCTCCTGTGTCTGGGCACTGCTGGGGGACTCTACACCCACCCCTCCTGTGTCTGGGCACTGCTATGGGGACTCTGCACCCACCCCTCCTGTGTCTGGGCACTGCTGAGGGGACTACGCACCCACCCCTCCTATGTCTGGGCACTGCTGGGAGTGATAGGCACCCACCCCTCCTGCGTCTGGGCACTGCTGGGAATGATAGGCACACACCCCTCCTGTGTCTGGGCACTGCTGGGGGGACTCTACACCCATGCCTCCTGTGTATGGGCACTGCTGTGGGGACTCTGCACCCACCCCTCCTGTGTCTGGGCACTGCTGGGGTGACTCTGCACCCAACCCTCCTATGTCTGGGCACTGCTGGGAGTGATAGGCACCCACCCCTCCTGCGTCTGGGCACTGCTGGGAATGATAGGCACACACCCCTCCTGTGTCTGGGCACTGCTGGGGGGACTCTGCACCCACCCCTCCTGCATCTGGGCACTGCTGGGAGGACTCTGCACCCACCCCTCCTGTGTCTGGGCACTGCTGGGAATGATAGGCACCCACCCCTCCTGTGTCTGGGCACTGCTGGGGGGACTCTACACCCACCCCTCTTGTGTCTGGGCACTGCTGGGAGTGATAGGCACCCACCCCTCCTGCGTCTGGGCACTGCTGGGAATGAGAGGCACACACCCCTCCTGTGTCTGGGCACTGCTGGGGGGACTCTACACCCACCCCTCCCGCGTCTGGGCACTGCTGGGAGGACTCTGCACCCACCCCTCCTGTGTCTGGGCACTGCTGGGAATGATAGGCACCCACCCCTCCTGTGTCTGGGCACTGCTGGGGGGACTCTACACCCACCCCTCCTGTGTCTGGGCACTGCTGGGAGTGATAGGCACCCACCCCTCCTGTGTCTGGGCACTGCTGGGACTGATAGGCACCCACCCCTCCTGCGTCTGGGCACTGCTGGGAATGATAGGCACACACCCCTCCTGTGTCTGGGCACTGCTGGGGGGACTCTACACCCACCCCTCCTGCGTCTGGGCACTGCTGGGAGGACTCTGCACACACCCCTCCTGTGTCTGGGCACTGCTGGGAGGACTCTGCACACACCCCTCCTGCGTCTGGGCACTGCTGGGAATGATAGGCACACACCCCTCCTGTGTCTGGGCACTGCTGGGGGGACTCTACACCCACCCCTCCTGCGTCTGGGCACTGCTGGGGGGACTCTGCACACACCCCTCCTGTGTCTGGGCACTGCTGGGAGTGATAGGCACACAGCCCTCCTGTGTCTGGGCACTGCTGGGGGACTCTGCACACACCCCTCCTGCATCTGGGCACTGCTGGGAGGACTCTGCACCCACCCCTCCTGCGTCTGGGCACTGCTGGGAGGACTCTGCACACACCCCTCCTGTGTCTGGGCACTGCTGGGAGTGATAGGCACCCACCCCTCCTGTGTCTGGGCACTGCTGGGGGGACTCTACACCCACCCCTCCTGTGTCTGGGCACTGCTGGGAGTGATAGGCACCCACCTCTCCTGCGTCTGGGCACTGCTGGGAATGATAGGCACACACCCATCCTGTGTCTGGGCACTGCTGGGGGGACTCTACACCCACCCCTCCTGCGTCTGGGCACTGCTGGGAGGACTCTGCACACACCCCTCCTGTGTCTGGGCACTGCTGGGAGGACTCTGCACACACCCCTCCTACGTCTGGGCACTGCTGGGAATGATAGGCACACACCCCTCCTGTGTCTGGGCACTGCTGGGGGACTCTACACCCACCCCTCATGTGTCTGGGCACTGCTGTGGGGACTCTGCACCCACCCCTCCTGTGTCTGGGACTGCTGGGGGGACTCTGCACCCACCCCTCCTATGTATGGGCACTGCTGGGAGTGATAGGCACCCACCCCTCCTGCGTCTGGGCACTGCTGGGAATGATAGGCACACACCCCTCCTGTGTCTGGGCACTGCTGGGGGGACTCTACACCCACCCCTCCTGTGTCTGGGCACTGCTGTGGGGACTCTGCACCCACCCCTCCTGTGTCTGGGCACTGCTGGGGTGACTCTGCACCCACCCCTCCTATGTCTGGGCACTGCTGGGAGTGATAGGCACCCACCCCTCCTGCGTCTGGGCACTGCTGGGAATGATAGGCACACACCCCTCCTGTGTCTGGGCACTGCTGGGGGGACTCTACACACACCCCTCCTGCGTCTGGGCACTGCTGGGAGGACTCTGCACCCACCCCTCCTGTGTCTGGGCACTGCTGGGAATGATAGGCACCCACCCCTCCTGTGTCTGAGCACTGCTGGGGGGACTCTACACCCACCTCTCTTGTGTCTGGGCACTGCTGGGAGTGATAGGCACCCACCCCTCCTGCGTCTGGGCACTGCTGGGAATGATAGGCACACACCCCTCCTGTGTCTGGGCACTGCTGGGGGGACTCTACACCCACCCCTCCTGCGTCTGGGCACTGCTGGGAGGACTCTGCACCCACCCCTCCTGTGTCTGGGCACTGCTGGGAATGATAGGCACCCACCCCTCCTGTGTCTGGGCACTGCTGGGGGGACTCTACACCCACCCCTCCTGTGTCTGGGCACTGCTGGGAGTGATAGGCACCCACCCCTCCTGCGTCTGGGCACTGCTGGGAATTATAGGCACACACCCCTCCTGTGTCTGGGCACTGCTGGGGGGACTCTACACCCACCCCTCCTGCGTCTGGGCACTGCTGGGAGGACTCTGCACCCACCCCTCCGGTGTCTGGGCACTGCTGGGAATGATAGGCACCCACCCCTCCTGTGTCTGGGCACTGCTGGGGGGACTCTACACCCACCCCTTCTGTGTCTGGGCACTGCTGGGAGTTATAGGCACCCACCCCTCCTGCGTCTGGGCACTGCTGGGAATGATAGGCACACACCCCTCCGGTGTCTGGGCACTGCTGGGGGGACTCTACACCCACCCCTCCTGCATCTGGGCACTGCTGGGAGGACTCTGTACACACCCCTCCTGTGTCTGGGCACTGCTGGGAATGATAGGCACCCACCCCTCCTGTGTCTGGGCACTGCTGGGGGGACTCTACACCCACCCCTTCTGTGTCTGGGCACTGCTGGGAGTGATAGGCACCCACCCCTCCTGCGTCTGGGCACTGCTGGGAACGATAGGCACACACCCCTCCTGTGTCTGGGCACTGCTGGGGGGACTCTACACCCACCCCTCCTGCGTCTGGGCACTGCTGGGAGGACTCTGCACACACCCCTCCTGTGTCTGGGCACTGCTGGGAGGACTCTGCACACACCCCTCCTGCGTCTGGGCACTGCTGGGAATGATAGGCACACACCCCTCCTGTGTCTGGGCACTGCTGGGGGGACTCTACACCCACCCCTCCTGCGTCTGGGCACTGCTGGGGGGACTCTGCACACACCCCTCCTGTGTCTGGGCACTGCTGGGAGTGATAGGCACACACCCCTCCTGTGTCTGGCACTGCTGGGGGGACTCTGCACACACCCCTCCTGCGTCTGGGCACTGCTGGGAGGACTCTGCACCCACCCCTCCTGCGTCTGGGCACTGCTGGGAGGACTCTGCACACACCCCTCCTGTGTCTGGGCACTGCTGGGAGTGATAGGCACCCACCCCTCCTGTGTCTGGGCACTGCTGGGGGGACTCTACACCCACCCCTCCTGTGTCTGGGCACTGCTGGGAGTGATAGGCACCCACGCCTCCTGAGTCTGGGCACTGCTGAGAATGATAGGCACAAACCAATCCTGTGTCTGGGCACTGCTGGGGGGACTCTACACCCACCCCTCCTGAATCTGGGCACTGCTGGGAGGACTCTGCACACACCCCTCCTGTGTCTGGGCACTGCTGGGAGGACTCTGCACACACCCCTCCTACGTCTGGGCACTGCTGGGAATGATAGGCACACACCCCTCCTGTGTCTGGGCACTGCTGGGGGACTCTACACCCACCCCTCCTGTGTCTGGGCACTGCTGTGGGGACTCTGCACCCACCCCTCCTGTGTCTGGGCACTGCTGGGGGGACTCTGCACCCACCCCTCCTATGTCTTTGCACTGCTGGGAGTGATAGGCACCCACCCCTCCTGCGTCTGGGCACTGCTGGGAATGATAGGCACACACCCCTCCTGTGTCTGGGCACTGCTGGGGGGACTCTACACCCACCCCTCCTGTGTCTGGGCACTGCTGTGGGGACTCTGCACCCACCCCTCCTGTGTCTGGGCACTGCTGGGGTGACTCTGCACCCACCCCTCCTATGTCTGGGCACTGCTGGGAGTGATAGGCACCCACCCCTCCTGCGTCTGGGCACTGCTGGGAATGATAGGCGCACTCCCCTCCTGTGTCTGGGCACTGCTGGGGGGACTCTACACCCACCCCTCCTGCGTCTGGGCACTGCTGGGAGGACTCTGCACCCACCCCTCCTGTGTCTGGGCACTGCTGGGAATGATAGGCACCCACCCCTCCTGTGTCTGGGCACTGCTGGGGGGACTCTACACCCACCCCTCTTGTGTCTGGGCACTGCTGGGAGTGATAGGCACCCACCCCTCCTGCGTCTGGGCACTGCTGGGAATGATAGGCACACACCCCTCCTGTGTCTGGGCACTGCTGGGGGGACTCTACACCCACCCCTCCTGCGTCTGGGCACTGCTGGGAGGACTCTGCACCCACCCATCCTGTGTCTGGGCACTGCTGGGAATGATAGGCACCCACCCCTCCTGTGTCTGGGCACTGCTGGGGGGACTCTACACCCACCCCTCCTGTGTCTGGGCACTGCTGGGAGTGATAGGCACCCACCCCTCCTGCGTCTGGGCACTGCTGGGAATGATAGGCACCCACCCCTCCTGTGTCTGGGCACTGCTGGGGGGACTCTACACCCACCCCTTCTGTGTCTGGGCACTGCTGGGAATGATAGGCACCCACCCCTTCTACATCTGGGCACTGCTGGGAATGATAGGCACACACCCCTCCTGTGTCTGGGCACTGCTGGGGGGACTCTACACCCACCCCTCCTGCGTCTGGGCACTGCTGGGAGGACTCTGCACACACCCCTCCTGTGTCTGGGCACTGCTGGGAGGACTCTGCACACACCCCTCCTGTGTCTGGGCACTGCTGGGAATGATAGGCACACACCCCTCCTGTGTCTGGGCACTGCTGGGGGGACTCTACACCCACCCCTCCTGCGTCTGGGCACTGCTGGGGGGACTCTGCACACACCCCTCCTGTGTCTGGGCACTGCTGGGAGTGATAGGCACACACCCCTCCTGTGTCTGGGCACTGCTGGGGGGACTCTGCACACACCCCTCCTGTGTCTGGGCACTGCTGGGAGGACTCTGCACCCACCCCTCCTGCGTCTGGGCACTGCTGGGAGGACTCTGCACACACCCCTCCTGTGTCTGGGCACTGCTGGGAGTGATAGGCACCCACCCCTCCTGTGTCTGGGCACTGCTGGGGGGACTCTGCACCCACCCCTCCTATGTCTGGGCACTGCTGGGAGTGATAGGCACCCACCCCTCCTGCGTCTGGGCACTGCTGGGAATGTTAGGCACACACCCCTCCTGTGTCTGGGCACTGCTGGGGGGACTCTACACCCACCCCTCCTGTGTCTGGGCACTGCTGGGAGGACTCTGCACACACCCCTCCTGTGTCTGGGCACTGCTGGGAGGACTCTGCACACACCCCTCCTGCGTCTGGGCACTGCTGGGAATGATAGGCACACACCCCTCCTGTGTCTGGGCACTGCTGGGGGGACTCTACACCCACCCCTCCTGCGTCTGGGCACTGCTGGGGGGACTCTGCACACACCCCTCCTGTGTCTGGGCACTGCTGGGAGTGATAGGCACACACCCCTCCTGTGTCTGGGCACTGCTGGGGGGACTCTGCACACACCCCTCCTGTGTCTGGGCACTGCTGGGAGGACTCTGCACCCACCCCTCCTGCGTCTGGGCACTGCTGGGAGGACTCTGCACACACCCCTCCTGTGTCTGGGCACTGCTGGGGGGACTCTACACCCACCCCTCCTGTGTCTGGGCACTGCTGGGAGGACTCTGCACACACCCCTCCTGCGTCTGGGCACTGCTGGGAATGATAGGTGTTGGACCTGGCCTCGTGGCGTGGTCCTTAACCCCCTGGATTGTGGCCGTTCCCCGCCCCGGCCGTCACGGGCCACCCGTCTGGACTGCACCAAGGCCCTTCACCCGGAGCTGCACGTGGTCGCATACTCCTCGTGGCTCCGCCATCTTGTTGGCATCCACGTCACACCGTGCCCCAGCCGGCGCGACCCCGCTCAACCCAGCCTCGACCCCAGCGAAGCCCCGACATCGAGGCACCACGAACTGGCCAGGGGGTGCCGCAGGAACCATTCATCGCCCCGGCGGAGGACAGTATCGATGGGACCCCCAACTGTCCTCCCCTCTTGAGGTGTGATCACCCTGCAAACTCCCATGGGCCTGGCGCCTCTCCTGCTGGGCGTCTGGCCACCTCCACCCGGCCACTCCGCCCCCTCGGGCGCATAGGTCCAGACATCAAAGGGCTCCAGACCTATATCTGGGGCGACCCCACCACAGCTCGGCAGTTGTATCCCGGAGTCGAGAGCCCTGCTGATCGAATCGCGGCTGACCCTACGGAGACGAACTCTTGCCGGAACCATCACGAGCCCTGCTGACTGCGTCGCGGCTCCCTCCTGTGAACCCTTTTCTGAACCACCTGGAACATCGGAGCCCTGCAGACGCTGTCGCGGCCCAACCTCGCTGGAACCTTCCTCGGAGCCCTGCTGACGACGTCGCGGCTCGAGCTGAGCAGAAACCATCTTGAGAGCCCTGCTGATTGAATCGCGGCTCTCCACGAACTGTACGCCAGAGCCCTGCTGACGCCGTCGCGGCTCGACCCCTCCGAGATCGGAGGTCCTCCAGCGTGAGGATAAGAACTGGGCCCCAGGTACCCTCGTACCACATTCCTGCCAAAGACTGTCCCGCTACCCCTACCCTTCCAAAGAGACATTGAGACTTTTGGTGGATCCCTCGATCCCTTCGTGTAAATATTGAACTCGTAACCTTTTATTGATGATAAAGAATTGCTTGTCTTGAGACAACCTCCTTGAGTCCGGTGTGGTGGTGTTCCTGTGCTAGTACGGGATAGGAGAAGGATCTCTCAGGAGACTTCTCGGCAGCGCTCGGCTACTTCGTGCAGTGAGAGGGCCCCCCCTTTGGTGGTCTCACCGACTCCTCGGGGTCCGCCTTCCAACATTTGGTGGCCAGCGACGGGATCCGAGCCGAACGCAGTACGTACCAGCCAGTACCCACTAGCTACCCATCCAAACGAATAGCATCATGAGCAGCCAGGAAAACAACGCGACAATGGAGTTCCAGCCCGAACGGCTGGAAGAATATACGCACAAAGAATTAAAACAGTTCTGCAGAGACAAAGGCATTGCAACCACCAGCCTCGGTACCAAGGAAGAGATGCAGAAAGCTCTGAGGGCATGGTTGGAGGCTGGGGCAGGCCCCTCCCAGGAAGAAGGGCCCTTGCCCCTGACGGAGACCACAGCAACCGCACTGACCCCGGCAACCGGAGGAAGAAAGAGCCTAGAAACCGGCCTCTCCGAGGAAGAAATACGAGAGCGGGAAAAGGTCCGGAGCCACGAACTAGAGCTCGCCCGACTGCGGCTGGACGGCGAACTCCAGCTGGCAGAAAAGAAACTGGCCCTCGAGCAGCTACGCCTTCAAGAAGAAATAGAAGAGAAGAGACGACACCGGGAGTTGGAGGAAAAAAAACTAACTCTTGAGCACGAGCGCAGTCTCAAGGAGCTCGAGATCAAGGCCAAGAACGGAGGGACCAACACCCCCAGTACTAGAGACACTCTACCGCCCCCCGAGGCCAAGGTGCATATCCCGAAGGAGGTCGTCAAGGAGTATTACAAGAATGACGATATCCAACAATGGTTCAAGGCCTACGAGGTGGCCATGACCTCCCATCGGGTGCCCCGAAAAGACTGGGGCGCAGGCCTGTGGGGGCGATTCCTGAGTGAAGGGCGGGACACGCTGCTCCAGCTACCGGAGGAGGTGATGACCTCCTACGATCACATGAAGGAGGCCCTGCTCACCCGCTACGGGCTAACAGCGGAGATGTACCGCCAGCGGTTCCGAGACTGCAAAAAAATCCCGGGTACCACATGGGTGGAATATGTGGACTTTTTCAGTCGGGCCCTAGAAGGGTGGATCAAAGGCAGCAAAGTAACCACCTACGGACAACTGGTCGACCTCATCGTCTGGGAACATCTTTCCAACAATTGCTTCGTGGAACTGAGACAGCACCTCCTCGACAGCAAAATGACCGACCCGCGAAAACTTGCCGTCGAGGCCGATCGATGGGTCAACTCCCGGGTCCCCCGGAGCTCAATGGGGGAGTACCAGAGGAACCCCAACGGACCCCCACGCCAGCGCGGTGGGGGGGGAGGGCCGAACAGGAACCGAGACCCTCCCGCTGGGGCCCCCAGGAGCCCCCCTCGAGGGCCACCGCAGCCACATCTCTCCCCGAGCCTAGCGCGAAGGGTGGGCCCGGCCCGACCCGGACCACGGCCACCAGTGACCTGCTATGGCTGCCAACAAACCGGACACTTTGCCAGCGACCCGGCCTGCCCCCTGAACCGAAGAAACAGGGCCGGCGGGCCCCCGCCCCGGCAGCTGACAGCCGCCGCCTTGGGGGGAGAGGAGGAAGAAGAGGCCCTCGACCGAGAAAACACTGAGTGGGAGCCGGCAGCCATGTCCCTGGTCTGCCTGGGTAGCCGAGAGATGGTACCCTGCACCCCCATCCCAACCAACACCCAGAAGTACCGGCAGCAGGTCACGGTCAACGGACAACGGGCCGAAGCCCTTCGCGACACCGGCGCCAGTATCACCGCTGTCCGCTGCCACCTGGTGACCTCTGAACAGATTCTACCGAATGTGCTGTGCCCTGTGCGGACGGCCGACAACAGTGAAAGCCTATGCCAGATGGCCCTGGTCCCCTTCGAGTGGGGAGGGGTGACGGGCCTGCTGAAGGTGACGGTGCGCGACGACGCCCCGGTCGACTGCCTCCTGGGGAACGACTTGGAGAGTTCCCCCTGGGCTCAAGTAGAACGACGAGAGCACCTCCGAATGTTGGGACTGGCTGATTGGGCCTGCGCCATCACCCGGTCCCTGACCGCCCAGGCCCCCCGCTCCTCCTCGACCTCCGGGACTGCCCGACCCGAGGGGCTCACACCTCCTCCCGCCAGCAGCGAGGAGGAGGCGGACACCGACCCCGGGCCCAGCGAATCCTCCCCCGAAGAGATGGCTTCTCCGAGCGCCCTACCAGAACTGACGCAATGGCAACATGAAGGGGGCCCCACCCGAGAGCAGTTCCAGCAAGAGCAACAGTCCTGTCCCTCTCTCGAAGGGGTCCGACAGCAGGCGACCGCGCAAGCCAACGGTGACCAGACCGGCACCCACTGGATCTACTGGGCCGAGGGCCTGTTGTACAGTGAACAGAAAGTGGCAGAACTCGGGGCCGGCCGCGTGTTGGTGGTCCCCCTCCGCTTCCGGGAGTTCCTTCTCAACCTGGCCCATGATGTGCCCCTCGCCGGACACTTGGGACAAGACAAAACGTACAGTCGTCTGGTGACCCATTTCTACTGGCCCCGGATGCGGAGAGATGTGGACAACCACTGCCGGTCCTGCCAGACCTGCCAAGCCAGCGGAAAGACGGGGGGTCGGGTCAAGGCCCCCCTCCAGCCCTTTCCCGCCGTCAGCACCCCGTTTGAACGAGTCGGAATCGACATTGTGGGACCCCTGGACCCCCAAACCGCCCTGGGCCACCGCTTCATCCTGGTCCTCGTGGACCACGCCACCAGGTACCCGGAGGCGGTCCCGCTCAGAACTATAACGGCCCCTGTGGTAGGCCGGGCCTTGATGGGGATCTTCTCCCGAATGGGATTCCCCAGCGAAGTGGTGAGCGACCGTGGCACGAACTTTATCTCCAGGTACATGCGGTCCCTGTGGCAACAATGCGGGGTCACATACAAGTTCACGACCCCATATCACCCTCAGGGGAACGGACTGGTTGAGCGGTTCAACCGAACATTGAAAGGGATGATCCAGGGCCTGGAAGAACCCCTCAGGCGGAAATGGGATGTCCTGCTGCCCTGCCTCCTGTTTGCCTATCGGGAGGTCCCACAGAAGTCCCTGGGGTTCAGCCCGTTTGAACTATTGTATGGGCACCCGGTCCGCGGACCACTCAGCCTGGTCAAGGAGGGCTGGGAGATGAAGCCCCGAGGCGCCCCTCCTGACGTCTACCGATACCTCCTGACCCTCCGAAACCAGACCCGCAAGTTCCGAGCCATAGCCGAAGCCAACCTCGAGGCCAGCCAGGAGGACATGAAGCGGTGGTACGATCGCAACACTTCTACGGTAGAATTCGAGCCCGGTCAGAAAGTATGGGTCATGGCCCCGGTCGAACCCGGCGCCCTCCAGGACAAGTGGACCGGGCCCTTCAAGGTGGTGGAGAAGAAAAGTCCCGTCACCTACCTGGTCGATCTGGAGTCCCCCCGGAACCCCCTCCGGGTCCTACATGCGAACAGGCTAAAACCCCACTTCGCCCGGACCGAACTGAGCCTGCTGCTGGCGACCGAGGAGGGGGGCGAGGACGACTCCGAGCCCTTGCCCGACCTCTTGCAATCCGACAGTCACGATGGATCGATCGAAGGGGTCCAACTCGCCTCGTCCCTGACCCCGGAGCAGCGCAACGACTGCCAGCGATTACTGCGGGACTACGCAGCCCTCTTCTCTCTCACCCCGGGGGTGACCCACTGGTGCGTCCACGACGTCGACACCGGGGAGAACCCCCCCATACGACACAGAGCCTACCGGGTGCCTGACCGAGTGCGGGCCTGCATCCAGGCCGAAGTAGCGAAGATGCTGGCCCTGGGGGTCATCGAGCCTTCCGACAGCCCGTGGGCCAGCCCTGTCGTCCTGGTGCCCAAGGCCGCAGCTCCCGGTCACCCCCCGGAGTTGCGATTCTGCGTGGACTACCGAGCCCTGAATGTAGTAACCAAGACGGACGCACACCCGATACCCCGGGCCGACGAACTGATCGACCGCCTAGGGGCCGCTCGCTACTTGAGCACGCTGGACCTCACCGCCGGGTACTGGCAAATCCAGCTCACCCCCGGCGCCCAAGAAAGATCCGCCTTTTCGACTCCGGAGGGGCATTACCACTTTCGGGTGATGCCCTTCGGAATGAAGAACGCCCCGGCCACCTTCCAAAGACTGGTGAACAAGGTTTTGGCCGGGCTTGAGGCCTTCAGCACGGCCTACTTAGATGACATTGCCGTGTACAGCAACCACTGGGCCGAGCACCTCCTCCACCTGGAGGCCGTCCTGGCCGCCCTCCAGCGGGCCGGGCTCACAATCAAGGCCAGCAAATGCCAAATCGGCCACGGATCCGTGACCTACCTGGGCCATCAAGTGGGGAGCGGGCAGGTGGCCCCCCTCCAAGCGAAGATAGATGCCATCCAGACCTGGGAACCCCCCACTACCCAGACCGCTGTCCGGGCCTTCCTGGGCCTCACCGGATACTACCGGCGGTTTATCCGGGACTATGGGAGCATTGTTGGCCCCCTCACAGAGTTAACGTCCAAAAAACAGCCCAAGAAGGTACACTGGACACCCCGCTGCCAAACAGCCTTCGACACCCTCAAAACGGCCATGTGTACTGCTCCGGTGCTGCAAGCCCCGGACTACCAGAAGGAGTTCGTGGTACAGACGGACGCCTCCGAGTATGGGGTCGGGGCCGTCCTCTCCCAAACTGACGAAAGGGGGCTCGACAGACCAGTGGCCTTCATCAGCCGGCGACTACTGCCCCGGGAGCAACGCTGGAGCACTATTGAGCGCGAGGCCTTCGCTGTGGTGTGGGCCCTCAAGAAGCTCCGGCCCTACCTCTTTGGCGCCCACTTCCGGGTCCAGACCGACCACCGGCCCTTGCAATGGTTAATGCGAATGCGGGGCGAGAACCCCAAGCTGCTGCGATGGTCCATCTCGCTACAAGGGATGGACTTTGACGTCGAACACCGGCCCGGCAATGACCACGCCAACGCCGACGGCCTGTCCCGCTTCTTCCGCCTTGACGAGGAGAATCCCCAAGGAGATGGGTGACTCTCCATGCCTTCGGCTGGGGGGGACGCCTGTTGGACCTGGCCTCGTGGCGTGGTCCTTAACCCCCTGGATTGTGGCCGTTCCCCGCCCCGGCCGTCACGGGCCACCCGTCTGGACTGCACCAAGGCCCTTCACCCGGAGCTGCACGTGGTCGCATACTCCTCGTGGCTCCGCCATCTTGTTGGCATCCACGTCACACCGTGCCCCAGCCGGCGCGACCCCGCTCAACCCAGCCTCGACCCCAGCGAAGCCCCGACATCGAGGCACCACGAACTGGCCAGGGGGTGCCGCAGGAACCATTCATCGCCCCGGCGGAGGACAGTATCGATGGGACCCCCAACTGTCCTCCCCTCTCGAGGTGTGATCACCCTGCAAACTCCCATGGGCCTGGCGCCTCTCCTGCTGGGCGTCTGGCCACCTCCACCCGGCCACTCCGCCCCCTCGGGCGCATAGGTCCGGACATCAAAGGGCTCCAGACCTATATCTGGGGCGACCCCACCACAGCTCGGCAGTTGTATCCCGGAGTCGAGAGCCCTGCTGATCGAATCGCGGCTGACCCTACGGAGACGAACTCTTGCCGGAACCATCACGAGCCCTGCTGACTGCGTCGCGGCTCCCTCCTGTGAACCCTTTTCTGAACCACCTGGAACATCGGAGCCCTGCAGACGCTGTCGCGGCCCAACCTCGCTGGAACCTTCCTCGGAGCCCTGCTGACGACGTCGCGGCTCGAGCTGAGCAGAAACCATCTTGAGAGCCCTGCTGATTGAATCGCGGCTCTCCACGAACTGTACGCCAGAGCCCTGCTGACGCCGTCACGGCTCGACCCCTCCGAGATCGGAGGTCCTCCAGCGTGAGGATAAGAACTGGGCCCCAGGTACCCTCGTACCACATTCCTGCCAAAGACTGTCCCGCTACCCCTACCCTTCCAAAGAGACATTGAGACTTTTGGTGGATCCCTCGATCCCTTCGTGTAAATATTGAACTCGTAACCTTTTATTGATGATAAAGAATTGCTTGTCTTGAGACAACCTCCTTGAGTCCGGTGTGGTGGTGTTACTGTGCTAGTACGGGATAGGAGAAGGATCTCTCAGGAGACTTCTCGGCAGCGCTCGGCTACTTCGTGCAGTGAGAGGGCCCCCCCCTTTGGTGGTCTCACCGAATCCTCGGGGTCCGCCTTCCAACAATAGGCACACACCCCTCCTGTGTCTGGGCACACATGGGGGGACTCTACACCCACCCCTCCTGTGTCTGGGCACTGCTGTGGGGACTCTGCACCCACCCCTCCTGTGTCTGGGCACTGCTGGGGGGACTCTGCACCCACCCCTCCTATGTCTGGGCACTGCTGGGAGTGATAGGCACCCACCCCTCCTGCGTCTGGGCACTGCTGGGAATGATAGGCACACACCCCTCCTGTGTCTGGGCACTGCTGGGGGGACTCTACACCCACCCCTCCTGTGTCTGGGCACTGCTGTGGGGACTCTGCACCCACCCCTCCTGTGTCTGGGCACTGCTGGGGTGACTCTGCACCCACCCCTCCTATGTCTGGGCACTGCTGGGAGTGATAGGCACCCACCCCTCCTGCGTCTGGGCACTGCTGGGAATGATAGGCACACACCCCTACTGTGTCTGGGCACTGCGGGGGGGACTCTACACACACCCCTCCTGCGTCTGGGCACTGCTGGGAGGACTCTGCACCCACCCCTCCTGTGTCTGGGCACTGCTGGGAATGATAGGCACCCACCCCTCCTGTGTCTGGGCACTGCTGGGGGGACTCTACACCCACCTCTCTTGTGTCTGGGCACTGCTGGGAGTGATAGGCACCCACCCCTCCTGTGTCTGGGCACTGCTGGGAATGATAGGCACACACCCCTCCTGTGTCTGGGCACTGCTGGGGGGACTCTACACCCACCCCTCCTGCGTCTGGGCACTGCTGGGAGGACTCTTCACCCACCCCTCCTGTGTCTGGGCACTGCTGGGAATGATAGGCACCCACCCCTCCTGTGTCTGGGCACTGCTGGGGGGACTCTACACCCACCCCTCCTGTGTCTGGGCACTGCTGGGAGTGATAGGCACCCACCCCTCCTGCGTCTGGGCACTGCTGGGAATTATAGGCACACACCCCTCCTGTGTCTGGGCACTGCTGGGGGGACTCTACACCCACCCCTCCTGCGTCTGGGCACTGCTGGGAGGACTCAGCACCCACCCCTCCGGTGTCTGGGCACTGCTGGGAATGATAGGCACCCACCCCTCCTGTGTCTGGGCACTGCTGGGGGGACTCTACACCCACCCCTTCTGTGTCTGGGCACTGCTGGGAGTGATAGGCACCCACCCCTCCTGCGTCTGGGCACTGCTGGGAATGATAGGCACACAACCCTCCGGTGTCTGGGCACTGCTGGGGGGACTCTACACCCACCCCTCCTGCGTCTGGGCACTGCTGGGAGGACTCTGCACCCACCCCTCCTGTGTCTGGGCACTGCTGGGAATGATAGGCACCCACCCCTCCTGTGTCTGGGCACTGCTGGGGGGACTCTACACCCACCCCTCCTGTGTCTGGGCACTGCTGGGAGTGATAGGCACCCACCCCTCCTGCGTCTGGGCACTGCTGGGAATGATAGGCACACACCCCTCCTGTGTCTGGGCACTGCTGGGGGGACTCTACACCCACCCCTCCTGCATCTGGGCACTGCTGGGAGGACTCTGCACCCACCCCTCCTGTGTCTGAGCACTGCTGGGAATGATAGGTACCCACCCCTCCTGTGTCTGGGCACTGCTGGGGGGACTCTACACCCACCCCTTCTGTGTCTGGGCACTGCTGGGAGTGATAGGCACCCACTCCTCCTGCGTCTGGGCACTGCTGGGAATGATAGGCACACACCCCTCCTGTGTCTGGGCTCTGCTGGGGGGACTCTACACCCACCCCTCCTGCATATGGGCACTGCTGGGAGGACTCTGCACACAGCCCTCCTGTGTCTGGGCACTGCTGGGAGGACTCTGCACACACCCCTCCTGCATCTGGGCACTGCTGGGAATGATAGGCACACACCCCTCCTGTGTCTGGGCACTGCTGGGGGGACTCTACACCCACCCCTCCTGCGTCTGGGCACTGCTGGGGGGACTCTGCACACACCCCTCCTGTGTCTGGGCACTGCTGGGAGTGATAGGCACACACCCCTCCTGTGTCTGGGCACTGCTGGGGGGACTCTGCACACACCCCTCCTGCATCTGGGCACTGCTGGGAGGACTCTGCACCCACCCCTCCTGCGTCTGGGCACTGCTGGGAGGACTCTGCACACACCCCTCCTGTGTCTGGGCACTGCTGGGAGTGATAGGCACCCACCCCTCCTGTGTCTGGGCACTGCTGGGGGGACTCTACACCCACCCCTCCTGTGTCTGGGCACTGTTGGGAGTGATAGGCACCCACCCCTCCTGCGTCTGGGCACTGCTGGGAATGATAGGCACACACCCATCCTGTGTCTGGGCACTGCTGGGGGGACTCTACACCCACCCCTCCTGCGTCTGGGCACTGCTGGGAGGACTCTGCACACACCCCTCCTGTGTCTGGGCACTGCTGGGAGGACTCTGCACACACCCCTCCTGCGTCTGGGCACTGCTGGGAATGATAGGCACACACCCCTCCTGTGTCTGGGCACACATGGGGGGACTCTACACCCACCCCTCCTGTGTCTGGGCACTGCTGTGGGGACTCTGCACCCACCCCTCCTGTGTCTGGGCACTGCTGGGGGGACTCTGCACCCACCCCTCCTATGTCTGGGCACTGCTGGGAGTGATAGGCACCCACCCCTCCTGCGTCTGGGCACTGCTGGGAATGATAGGCACACACCCCTCCTGTGTCTGGGCACTGCTGGGGGGACTCTACACCCACCCCTCCTGTGTCTGGGCACTGCTGTGGGGACTCTACACCCACCCCTCCTGTGTCTGGGCACTGCTGGGGTGACTCTGCACCCACCCCTCCTATGTCTGGGCACTGCTGGGAGTGATAGGCACTGTGAGAAGTTGGCCTGGTATATGCTGTTCACTAGTTCTAGTGACCACCTTGTACCATGCCAAGCAACCCTTATGGTGTGGTTGTAAGTCAACCTTTTTGGACTAGCTGCCCTAGTGGTAGCGTAGGCTAAGCAGTCTTTGAGGCTAAACTCGTGAAGCGTGTTAAGCCAGCTGTTTTACCAAATGCAACCCCCTTTTATACCAATGAAAGGACACCACACAGATATATATTCAAAATATATATGTATTTATTTATCAAAGTAACCCCTAGTCTCTTTATGAGCACAGGAGCACAAATCGTCAAACAAGATTATCACAGAATACACAGAAGTTGCACTTTATATGGATAGGCCCTGGTGGCCACTCAAACCATATACTAAAATAGTGGTATAAGTACCACGAACAGAAAAGGGAAAAGGCCTAGGGCCTCGAGAATCGCTGGGCCTACAAGGAGCTAACGTCAGTTAGTGACCAGGAGGTCCACGGGTGGCGTGTGCAGAGCAAATAGTCACACGCGTGCTCCCATAGGTTTCAATGGGTGCGTAAAAAGTACAAAGTTACTGCAAAGAGGATCTTCCGGATGGACTAGGAACTCAAGATTTGGAACACAGGCACTAGAGATGTAATACTACACTGGGGCACAGGTGTGCCAGCTTTACCTCACCCACAGGAAGCGGGTGCATAGGCCTCGAAGTGCGTCGGGTTGCTTCTATCTGTTCCGTGGAGCTTGAAGACAAAGATGCTGCAGGCGGTCGGTCCGGGAGAGATGCAGTGGATCCAAGAGTGGATCGGAGATGTTGAAGACCTGTAAGCAGAGGGGACAGTGTTCACAGTCACTAGCCAGTGACCAGCGTGGCACCAGGTGGGTACCAGGCGATGTCGGGTGCAAACAGGTGATGAGGGGTAGCTTGTCTCCGCAGCCACGTGGTCCCTGAAGGTCGACGACGTCCAGGAGTCGGCTCACGAGCTGTCCCACGCGGGCTCTCGCTGTCGGCGGTGTCGGCGACTTGATCGAAGCAAACAAGCCTTGGCAAAAGCAATTGCAGGAGGATTCGGAAATCAGCTGTTGGTTCTGACCAGCAAGGTCAGAGGGATTGCTCCTTTGGAGGGGAGCAAGGGCCAGTCTGGAGCAACCAGACCAGCGGTGTTTGTCGTAGATTTCGTCGCCAAGATGGCCACTAGCCAGCGGGCCAGCAACCGGTTAGGCGCGTCGAGTGGCAAAATGCAGAAGGGCCCCACGCAGATCGTGGAGATGCTGGAGGGCTCACCTTTGGTGCAGATGCTGCTCGAGGGTTGGGCTTCTCAGGACCCAAAGCACAACTTGGAGGGAGCCTCGGTTGTTGCACTTGTCAGCTTGTCGTAGTCGTTCCAAGATGGCTGGCTCCACGTGTCTCGGTGCCTCCACGGGTCTCCTCTTTTCAGGGACTGTGGATCGGGCGGTGAGAGGTCTGGAGGTCCAGGTCTTGTCAGTCTCTGGGCTCGGGCTCCGGCGGGAGGCGGCGGCAAAGCAGACGTTGATGCGCTGGATGGTGCTTGCGTTAGCAAGGTGGTCACTCCCTGACCACAGGGGAGATTTTCTTCAGTCTTCTGTGCAGCAGAATGTCGAAGTTCCCGTCTTCTTCTTAGTTTCAAGTTGATTCCAGGATGTCTGAAGTCTTAGGACACAGCTCCTACCTTTATTCGGATTCTAGGGGCCGGACTACCTGCTAGGTCCCTCCCTATGGGTGGGACCAGGAAGGGGGGTGGTTACACCCCCAATCCTTTGTCCAGCTCGCCCCAGGCCCGGGACTGGTGTGCCCCAGGACCGGTTTGAACTGGCATATGCACCGAGGCTCCTTGTGAGCCACAGGCATGTCTGGTTTCTTTCAAGCCCTACCTGACCAATACACAAAATCCTGTCTGGGGTGGTGCACGCACCTCCCCTGGCAGGAAACCCTTTGTCCACACCTCCCAAGCTGGAAGGACTCCCAGCAGCAGGAGGGCAGACTTGTGTCTGTGGTGGCAGCATCCATTTTGTGGAGCTGAGGCTATGTCTGATTTTACCCGGGTTTCAGGTACTGTACATGTCGTGTCCCTCTAGAAGGGTGGAATGCTAACCCCGTCGCCAGAATTGGCGAGGGGTTAGTATTCCAATTCGTATGACACCTTACTCGACATGTTTTGATAAAGCCAAACCAAAGATAGCATTTAACCGCGAGGTTCATAATGCACTTAAGAGTATATGGTATGACGATATCTGGAAACAGCAGAAGGAAGTTGTTCCGACCACTGCAGACAGGCTCAGCTCATGCCAGAGCACCATCTCACATGGAACCAAGCACTCTGCCTTCAGGATTGTTAAGGCCTGCCATAGGAGTGACTTAGAGGTTACCAGGTGTCCCATTTAAGGTTAGGTATAGGTATACTACACCTAAGTAAGAGGTGATTACACCAACTTACCCCAGCTGAGTGATCAGCCAGTTGTGTCAGATTGTTAGGCCAAGCCTGGGGTGGCATAATACATGCTGCAGCCCCTGGCAGGCCTTGGGTACACCAATGCCCTGGGTACCTAGTGTACACTGGTACAGGGGCTGACAGGGTGATCCACTTCCAATTGGTTATGCACCTAGGGTGCATAGTTTTAATTTAGTAGAGAGAACAGCAGGCTGGGGGTCTGATTGGCAGGCCCACAGCCTCAATATGTCAAAAACCAGTGAAGCAAAAAGCAAAAATTTGGGGTGACCATAGGATAGCAGACCCTACTCTCCTACACAACCCCCCCCCAAACGCTGGGACATTAAACTAGCCTTGACCAGTCTCGTCTTCATGTCCTAAGTGGAAGTACCTGGAGAGACCATCTGCATTCCCATGGTCAGTACCTGGCCGGTGCTCCACTGTAAAGTCCATCCCCTGTAGGGAAATGGACCACCTAAGCAGTTTGGGGTTTTCACCCTTCATCTGATTTAGCCACAAGAGGGGCTTATGGTCGGTCTGAATCTTGAAGTGAGTGCCAAACAAGTATGGCCTCAGCTTCTTCAGGGCCCACACCACAGCAAAGGCCTCCCTCTCAATAGCTGACCAATTCTTCTCTCTGGGGGTCAACCTTCTGCTAATAAAAGCAATGGGTTGGTCTTGACCATCTACATTAAGTTGTGACAGCACAGCTCCCACACCCAACTCAGAAGCATCTGTTTGGACAATAAACTCTTTGGAGTAGTCAGGACTTTTCAGGATAGGTGCAGAGCACATGGCCTCCTTCAGGTCATCAAATGCCTTTTGACAGCTTACTGTCCACTGAACCTTTTTGGGCATCTTCTTGGATGTCAGATCATTAAGAGGAGTCACAATGGACCCATAGTTCTTAACAAACTTCCTGTAATACCCAGTCAAGCCCAAGAAAGCTCGAACTTGAGTCTGGGTGGTTGGAGGGGACCAATCCTTGATGGACTGTATCTTACTCTCCAGTGGTTGAACTTGGCCCCCACCTACAAGGTGGCCCAAATACACAACCTTACTCTGCCCTATCTGGCACTTAGTAGCCTTGATAGTGAGGCCTGCCCTTTGCAGAGCCTCAAGAGCCTTCTTCAGGTGGATCAGGTGATCCTCCCAGGTGGAACTAAAGACAGCAATGTCATCAAGATATGCTGCGCAAAAGTCATCCAACCCAGTAAGGACTTGGTTCACCAGCCTTTGGAAGGTGGCAGGTGCATTCTTCAGACCAAAGGGCATCACCACAAACTGATAATGCCCACCTGGGGTTGAGAATGCTGTTTTGGCCTTAGACTCCTCAGCTAACCTGATTTGCCAATAGCCAGCTGTCAAGTCAAATGTGCTCAAAAACTTTGCAGAAGCTAGTTTGTCTATGAGCTCATCTGCCCTTGGAATAGGGTGTGCATCTGTCCTGGTGACAGCATTGAGTCCTCTGTAGTCCACACAGAACCTCATCTCTCTCTTGCCATCTTTGGTGTGAGGTTTGGGGACCAGAACCACTGGGCTAGCCCAGGGGCTCTCTGAGGGTTCAATGACACCTAATTCCAGCATTTTATGTACCTCAGCCTTTATACAGTCCCTGACGTGGTCAGGTTGTCTGTAAAGTTTGTTCTTTACAGGCAGACTGTCACCAGTGTCCACAACATGGGTACACCAGTCAGTTTGACTAGGTATCAAGGAAAACATATGTGAAAATGATTGTAGAACCTGTCTACATTCAGTCTGCTGATGGGCAGTGAGGTTGCCTCCAAGGGTCACTCCTTCAACTGAGCCATCTTCAGGGTTCTGAGACAACAGGTCTGGGAGAGGGTCACTCTCTTCCTCCTGTCCCTCATCTGTAGCCATGAGCAAGCCCATGTCTGCCCTGTCAACATATGCTTTAAGCCTGTTAACATGGAGTACCCTGTGGGGACTCCTGGGAGTTCCTAGGTCCACCAAGTAGGTGACCTCTCCCTTCTTTTCCAGGATTGTATGGGGTCCAGACCATTTGTCTTGGAGTGCTGCTGGGGCCACTGGCTCCAACACCCATACCTTCTGTCCTGGCTGATACTCAACCAAGACAGCCTTTTGGTCATGCCAAGCTTTCTGTAAGGCCTGGCTTGCCTCAAGGTTTTTAGATGCCTTCTCCATATACTCAGCCATCCTGGAGCGGAGACCAAGTACATAGTCCACTATGTCTAGCTTAGGCTTTTTGAGAGGTAACTCCCATCCTTCCTTCACCAAACACAGTGGGCCTCTCACAGGGTGCCCAAACAACAATTCAAAGGGGCTGTAGCCAACTCCTTTTTGTGGGACCTCTCTGTAAGCAAACAGAAGGCAGGGTAGAAGGATATCCCATCTTCGCCTGAGCTTTTCAGGTAATCCTTTGATCATACCCTTTAGGGTCTTGTTGAATCTCTCAACAAGCCCATTGCATTGTGGGTGATAAGGGGTGGTGAACTTGTAGTTGACACCACATTCCTTCCACATAGCTGTCAAGTATCCTGACATAAAGTTGGTACCTCTGTCAGATACTACCTCCTTAGGAAACCCCACTCTGGAGAATACTCCCAGCAGGGCCCTGGCCACAACAGGAGCTGTAGTGGTCCTAAGGGGAATTGCCTCTGGATACCTGGTGGCATGATCCACTACCACCAGTATAAATCTGTGCCCAGATGCAGTGGGAGGATCCATGGGACCCACTATGTCTATTCCCACTCTTTCAAAGGGGACCCCCACCACAGGTAGTGGTATTAGGGGGGCCTTTGTTGTGCCACCTGATTTGCCACTGGCTTGGCAGGTAACACAGGAGCGACAAAACTCCTTTGTATCTTCATTCATATGAGGCCAGTGAAAGTGAGGGACAAGCCTGTCCCAAGTCTTGTTCTGGCCTAAGTGTCCTGCTAAAGGAATGTCATGGGCCAAGGTAAGAAGGAAGCCCCTAAATTGCAGAGGTATGACCAACCTCCTGGTTGCACCAGGCTTGGGGTCTCTAGCCTCTGAATAAAGGAGCCCTTCATCCCAATACACTTTATGGGTACCTTGAGCATTCCCAGCAGCCTCAGCAGCAGCCAGCTGTCTGAGGGGTTCAAGAGAGGGACAGGATAACTGAGCCTGCCTCAAGTCAGCCCTTGAAGGTCCCCCTGTCCCCAGAAACTCAACCTGATCAGGTTCAAGCTCTTCAGGGACAGTTCCTTCAGGGTCCTCTAGATCAGCTTCCTGGGAAGGCTGATCATCACTCTGAGGCAGGGGGGAAGGCACAGCCTTGACCCTCCTGTTCTTCTTCTTGGTAGGTGCTTGGTCCATTGTTCCAGGATCCAAGACCTGAGGTTCAGTGAGGCACTTTTTGGCCTGTGACCTGGTCACAGCAAGGACATGTGATGATATACCTAACATCTCTGCATGAGTCCTGTACTCCACTTCTGACCATAGAGAACTCTCTAGGTCATTGCCCAACAAACATTCTACTGGGAGGTCTGCACTAACCACAACCCTTTTGAGGCCAGTTACCCCTCCCCATGAGAAGTTAACAACTGCCACACTGTGTGAAGTAGTGGCATTGCTGGCATTGGTCACCAGGTAGTTCTCACCTGGTATGTACTGTCCAGGGTCCACAAAGCCTGGTGTCACCATAGTGACACTGGCACATGTGTCCCTGTAGGCTTGAGCCACTTTGTCATTAATTAAAGGAGTCTGTCTGTACTTGCCCAGGTTACTGGGGCTCACAGTCAGGGACAAATCAATGTCCCCATCACAGATCAAGACTGCCTGTGTAAGGGTTCTGTCTAAGTCAGAATCTCCTTCAGTTCCCATAGTGATTCCCACTACACCCTTTGTCTGGGGACCAACACTGCTAACAGTAGTACTGGGAGCAGGTGCCTTAGGGGCAACAGTGTTGGGGGCTCCACCCTTTTTGCAATCACTAGTCCAGTGAGTTGTATTTTTGCAATGATTGCACCAGGGTTTCTTTTGACCTTCTTTCTTCTTTTTGGACTGTTGTTGGGACCCACCCTCCTTAGCAGTAGTTTGGGGCCCTGTTGAAGACTTCTGGTCTTTAGATTTCTGATCTCCACCCTTTTGGTCTGTTTTCTTCTGATCACCCCCTTGGCCCTGGTTCTGGTTCTTTTGCTTAACCCTGGTTCTGACCCATTTGTCTGCCTTCTTTCCCAATTCTTGGGGAGAGGTCAGATCAGAGTCAACCAAGTGTTGATGCAGTTGCTGGTTTTGACAGTTATTTAAAATCTGTTCTCTCATCATCAAATTATACAATCCTGTAAAATCAGATACCTTACTTCCCAGCAACCAACCCTCCAAAGCCTTAGTGGCACATTCAATGTATTCAGACCAGTCCTGAGTCTGTGTCTTTTGGGTGTCTCTGAACATTAACCTGTACTGTTCAGTGGTTAAGCCTAACCCATCTACTAGAACACTCTTCAGGACTCTGTAGTTTCTGACATCCTCTTCTCTAACAGTGAGGAGTCTGTCTCTGCCTCTTCCCTCAAAGGAGAGCCAGAGGATCGCTGCCCACTGATCTTCAGGAACCTGCTGTACTTTGCAGGCTCTCTCAAGAGCAGTTATCCACTTGTGGATGTCATCCCCACTTTTGTAGGGGGGCACAACCTTAGACAGGTTTCTATTGTCGAAAACCCTATCTTTGTCCTTAGGGACAATGCTGCCACCAGTGGGTATAGACCCACTCTCTTTATGCTGTCTAGCCTTGCTAAGTTTCTCTTCCATCAGGGCTACTTCTAGCTCCTGCTTCCTGATCCTCAGCTGGGCCTCTTGCATCTTGGCCTCATGTTCCCTCCTCTGAGGGGTGGTCATCCTTCTCCTGGAGTGACCTTGAGAGCCTCTAGAGCCATGGGAAGCATTGGAGTCACCTGAGCGATTCCTTTGCCTTCCCAGCCCTGTGTTAAGTCCACTGGGGAGATCCAGTGGGTTGAACCCACTGTCAGTCCCCAATAGCCTTGGTTTAGCTGGGCCAAGTATAACACTTGGCACTGGGCTAGTTCTCCCTTCATCCTCACTACTGTCAGTATCCTTTTCACTCTCATCCTCTGTGGTAGGCATCCCATCTAAGGGGTGACTATTGGGAAGGGGTACTTCAGTGGCATCTTTAGAAGGGGGGCCTCCTGTTCCTGACCCTAAGGGGGCTAACTGGGAAGCTTTCTTGAGTGCTCTCTGATTCTCATCATTCTGTAAGAGCTCTCTGAGCTCAGCAGAGTTTGGGTTCTTGGGCTGTTTAAGGCCTCTAAGAGTTGCCAAATGCCTGAGCTCATTCTGATTAAGGGTAGCAAAGCTGGATGGTGCCCTCTGGGGGTCACTCTCAACAGAGATGGGTACAGTGGACCCCTCTGCCCCGGCCATTGCTCTTAAGTGTGGGTGGATGTGTTGCAATCTACCTACACTTGGGTTTACCTACTAAACCTATCTAGTAGTTGTAGTCAGGGTGTGCTACTCCCTTTGCTCTACAACAACTAAGTTCAGTAGAACTTATGTATATCTAATCTTGTTTTATATGTACCTACAGGTACCTATGTGATCTTTCAATTGGTAACCAAGAGATTACAATGGTAAAACACAGCAAGCTCAAATCCAACCGCTGCTCACCAATGTGAGAAGTTGGCCTGGTATATGCTGTTCACTAGTTCTAGTGACCACCTTGTACCATGCCAAGCAACCCTTATGGTGTGGTTGTAAGTCAACCTTTTTGGACTAGCTGCCCTAGTGGTAGCGTAGGCTAAGCAGTCTTTGAGGCTAAACTCGTGAAGCGTGTTAAGCCAGCTGTTTTACCAAATGCAACCCCCTTTTATACCAATGAAAGGACACCACACAGATATATATTCAAAATATATATGTATTTATTTATCAAAGTAACCCCTAGTCTCTTTATGAGCACAGGAGCACAAATCGTCAAACAAGATTATCACAGAATACACAGAAGTTGCACTTTATATGGATAGGCCCTGGTGGCCACTCAAACCATATACTAAAATAGTGGTATAAGTACCACGAACAGAAAAGGGAAAAGGCCTAGGGCCTCGAGAATCGCTGGGCCTACAAGGAGCTAACGTCAGTTAGTGACCAGGAGGTCCACGGGTGGCGTGTGCAGAGCAAATAGTCACACGCGTGCTCCCATAGGTTTCAATGGGTGCGTAAAAAGTACAAAGTTACTGCAAAGAGGATCTTCCGGATGGACTAGGAACTCAAGATTTGGAACACAGGCACTAGAGATGTAATACTACACTGGGGCACAGGTGTGCCAGCTTTACCTCACCCACAGGAAGCGGGTGCATAGGCCTCGAAGTGCGTCGGGTTGCTTCTATCTGTTCCGTGGAGCTTGAAGACAAAGATGCTGCAGGCGGTCGGTCCGGGAGAGATGCAGTGGATCCAAGAGTGGATCGGAGATGTTGAAGACCTGTAAGCAGAGGGGACAGTGTTCACAGTCACTAGCCAGTGACCAGCGTGGCACCAGGTGGGTACCAGGCGATGTCGGGTGCAAACAGGTGATGAGGGGTAGCTTGTCTCCGCAGCCACGTGGTCCCTGAAGGTCGACGACGTCCAGGAGTCGGCTCACGAGCTGTCCCACGCGGGCTCTCGCTGTCGGCGGTGTCGGCGACTTGATCGAAGCAAACAAGCCTTGGCAAAAGCAATTGCAGGAGGATTCGGAAATCAGCTGTTGGTTCTGACCAGCAAGGTCAGAGGGATTGCTCCTTTGGAGGGGAGCAAGGGCCAGTCTGGAGCAACCAGACCAGCGGTGTTTGTCGTAGATTTCGTCGCCAAGATGGCCACTAGCCAGCGGGCCAGCAACCGGTTAGGCGCGTCGAGTGGCAAAATGCAGAAGGGCCCCACGCAGATCGTGGAGATGCTGGAGGGCTCACCTTTGGTGCAGATGCTGCTCGAGGGTTGGGCTTCTCAGGACCCAAAGCACAACTTGGAGGGAGCCTCGGTTGTTGCACTTGTCAGCTTGTCGTAGTCGTTCCAAGATGGCTGGCTCCACGTGTCTCGGTGCCTCCACGGGTCTCCTCTTTTCAGGGACTGTGGATCGGGCGGTGAGAGGTCTGGAGGTCCAGGTCTTGTCAGTCTCTGGGCTCGGGCTCCGGCGGGAGGTGGCGGCAAAGCAGACGTTGATGCGCTGGATGGTGCTTGCGTTAGCAAGGTGGTCACTCCCTGACCACAGGGGAGATTTTCTTCAGTCTTCTGTGCAGCAGAATGTCGAAGTTCCCGTCTTCTTCTTAGTTTCAAGTTGATTCCAGGATGTCTGAAGTCTTAGGACACAGCTCCTACCTTTATTCGGATTCTAGGGGCCGGACTACCTGCTAGGTCCCTCCCTATGGGTGGGACCAGGAAGGGGGGTGGTTACACCCCCAATCCTTTGTCCAGCTCGCCCCAGGCCCGGGACTGGTGTGCCCCAGGACCGGTTTGAACTGGCATATGCACCGAGGCTCCTTGTGAGCCACAGGCATGTCTGGTTTCTTTCAAGCCCTACCTGACCAATACACAAAATCCTGTCTGGGGTGGTGCACGCACCTCCCCTGGCAGGAAACCCTTTGTCCACACCTCCCAAGCTGGAAGGACTCCCAGCAGCAGGAGGGCAGACTTGTGTCTGTGGTGGCAGCATCCATTTTGTGGAGCTGAGGCTATGTCTGATTTTACCCGGGTTTCAGGTACTGTACATGTCGTGTCCCTCTAGAAGGGTGGAATGCTAACCCCGTCGCCAGAATTGGCGAGGGGTTAGTATTCCAATTCGTATGACACCTTACTCGACATGTTTTGATAAAGCCAAACCAAAGATAGCATTTAACCGCGAGGTTCATAATGCACTTAAGAGTATATGGTATGACGATATCTGGAAACAGCAGAAGGAAGTTGTTCCGACCACTGCAGACAGGCTCAGCTCATGCCAGAGCACCATCTCACATGGAACCAAGCACTCTGCCTTCAGGATTGTTAAGGCCTGCCATAGGAGTGACTTAGAGGTTACCAGGTGTCCCATTTAAGGTTAGGTATAGGTATACTACACCTAAGTAAGAGGTGATTACACCAACTTACCCCAGCTGAGTGATCAGCCAGTTGTGTCAGATTGTTAGGCCAAGCCTGGGGTGGCATAATACATGCTGCAGCCCCTGGCAGGCCTTGGGTACACCAATGCCCTGGGTACCTAGTGTACACTGGTACAGGGGCTGACAGGGTGATCCACTTCCAATTGGTTATGCACCTAGGGTGCATAGTTTTAATTTAGTAGAGAGAACAGCAGGCTGGGGGTCTGATTGGCAGGCCCACAGCCTCAATATGTCAAAAACCAGTGAAGCAAAAAGCAAAAATTTGGGGTGACCATAGGATAGCAGACCCTACTCTCCTACAGGCACCCACCCCTCCTGCGTCTGGGCACTGCTGGGAATGATAGGCACACACCCCTCCTGTGTCTGGGCACTGCTGGGGGGACTCTACACACACCCCTCCTGCGTCTGGGCACTGCTGGGAGGACTCTGCACCCACCCCTCCTGTGTCTGGGCACTGCTGGGAATGATAGGCACCCACCCCTCCTGTGTCTGGGCACTGCTGGGGGGACTCTACACCCACCTCTCTTGTGTCTGGGCACTGCTGGGAGTGATAGGCACCCACCCCTCCTGCGTCTGGGCACTGCTGGGAATGATAGGCACACACCCCTCCTGTGTCTGGGCACTGCTGGGGGGACTCTACACCCACCCCTCCTGCGTCTGGGCACTGCTGGGAGGACTCTGCACCCACCCCTCCGGTGTCTGGGCACTGCTGGGAATGATAGGCACCCACCCCTCCTGTGTCTGGGCACTGCTGGGGGGACTCTACACCCACCCCTTCTGTGTCTGGGCACTGCTGGGAGTGATAGGCACCCACCCCTCCTGCGTCTGGGCACTGCTGGGAATGATAGGCACACACCCCTCCGGTGTCTGGGCACTTGTTAGAAAGGATAGACGGACCGGGAGGGTCGGCCGGGGTCAGGGGGAGAGGTCTCCGGGGAGAGCCGTCTCCAGCGATCGTACAGACAAGTAACTTTCCCCCCCACAGACGGATACCACACACGGATAAGGTTCAGGGTTCTTTATAAGCACTTCTTAGGGTACGGTTGAATGGTACAAGGAGGTCTGGACTCAGGGGTCCCCTCGATTCAAGTCTCTCAAAGCAGGGTAAGGGGTAGCGGGACAGTCTGTCTACCAGTCAGGTAGCTTGGATGAGATGATGATTAGCTCACAATCCTCAAGCTTAGTTGGTACGGGCCGCGGCAGCGCCAGCAGGTCCCGGTGGAGATGGTCGGTACACGGTCCGCGGTAGCACCAGCAGGTCCCGGAAAGATGGTCGATGTACGGTCCGCGGCAGCGCCAGCAGGTCCCGGTGAGGATGGTCGTTACAACGGGCCGCGGCAGCGCCAGCAGGTCCCGACGAGGATGGATGTTGTAGAAGGCCGCGGCAGCGCCAGCAGGCAGGACGATGGTTCACAAGAGCGGGCTACGGCAGCGCCAGTAGTCCGTCAAGGCTGAGTTCTCTCGGTGTCTCTCGACTCCAGGATACAACTGCCTTCCTGCTCCGGAGCTGCCCCAGTTATAGGGCAGGCGCTCTTTGATGTCCGGACCCTCGCACTTTGAGGTCGGAGGGCCCGGGATGAAGGTGTCCAGACACCCAGCAGGGGGTGGAGCCAGCGCCTGGGGGAGCTGGAGGCGATCGGCACCTGGCGGGGGAAGAGCTCTTGACACTTCGTCCTCCCATTGACCTGCCAAGTGGTCCGCTCACCTCCCGGGTGGATGGTGGTGCCGGGATGTCGGGGCCGATCAGGCCCGGGGTTAGGGTCGGGGCGAGGCCACGCGGCCTCGTGGTGCAGGGCCCAAGATGGCGGCTTGAACCGGCCGGGGGAGCCGGTGGGGCTGGGCCCCGTGATGAGTAGAGGTCCGAGGGCAGAAGATCCGTCGGGAGACGGGGTACAGGTGCTTTTCGTGGGTTATGCCTGGCGGGCCGGAGCTCGGGCCCTGTCGTGCGGGGAGGGAGCAAGCCCTTCGTGTGGCCTGTCCAACATGCGTCCCCCCCAGCTGAAGGCGGGGAGAGTCACCCATCTCCTTGGGGACTCTCTTCGTCGAGGCGGAAAAAGCGGGACAGGCCATCCGCGTTGGCGTGGTCTTGGCCTGGCCGGTGCTCCACAGTGAAGTCCATTCCCTGCAGGGAAATGGACCAGCGCAAGAGTTTTGGGTTCTCTCCCCGCATCTGCATCAGCCACTGCAGGGGTCGATGGTCGGTTTGTACCCGGAAGTGGGTACCGAAGAGATAAGGCCGGAGCTTTTTGAGGGCCCACACCACTGCGAAGGCCTCCCTCTCAATGGTGCTCCAGCGCTGTTCTCGGGCCAGGAGACGTCGACTGATGAAGGCCACCGGCTGGTTATGACCCTCGGGGTTTAACTGAGAAAGGACGGCTCCGATGCCGTGGTCGGAGGCGTCGGTCTGTACTACGAATTCCCGACTGTAATCGGGGGCCTGGAGCACAGGGGCGGTGCACAGGGCGGCCTTCAGTTTCTCGAAGGCCGCTTGACAATCGGGGGTCCAGTTAATCCGCTTCGGCTGGTTCTTGGACGTGAGACCCGTGAGGGGCCCCACGATGCTGCCATAGTCTTTCACGAACCGCCGGTAGTAGCCGGTGAGCCCCAAGAAGGCTCGGACCTCGGTCTGGGTGACGGGGGGCTGCCAGGACTGGATGGCAGCAATCTTAAGTTGTAGCGGGGCCACCAGCCCGCTTCCCACTTGGTGCCCAAGGTAGGTCACACACCCTTGGCCAATTTGGCACTTGCCGGCCTTAATTGTGAGGCCGGCCCGCTGTAGGGCCTGTAGGACCTCGTGGAGGTGACGGAGGTGGTCGGGCCAGTGGCGGCTGTATACAGCGATATCGTCCAGATAGGCAGCGCTGAACTCTTCGAGCCCCGCCAAGACCTGGTTCACGAGGCGTTGAAACGTGGCGGGGGCATTTTTCATGCCGAAGGGCATGACCTTGAATTGGTAGTGGCCATCGGGGGTAGAGAAGGCTGACCGTTCCTGAGCCCTGGGTGTGAGGCCGATCTGCCAGTAGCCCGCTGTTAGGTCGAAGATACTAAGGTAGCGGGCGGCCCCCAGCCGGTCGATCAGCTCGTCTGCTCGGGGAATCGGATGAGCGTCGGTCCGGGTGACAGCGTTCAAGCCCCGGTAGTCGACGCAGAATCTCAGTTCAGGTGCGGTGCCGGGGGCAGCGGCTTTGGGAACCAATACCACCGGACTGGCCCAGGGACTGTCCGAGGGCTCGATGACCCCGATTGTGAGCATCTTGGCCACTTCCTCCTGTATGCAGGCCCGTACCCGATCTGGTACGCGGTAGGCCCGGTGTCGGACAGGGGGGCTGTCCCCGGTGTCCACGTCGTGCAAACACCAAGGGGTGACCCCGGGGGTGAGGGAGAACAGTGTAGCGAACCGCAGCAGGAGGGTTCGGCAGCCCTGGCGTTGCTCCGAAGTGAGGGCGTCAGATAGCCGGACCCCGTCCACGGAGCCGTCATTCTCCTGAGTCTTCAGAAGATCCGGAAGGGGTTCGGAGTCTTCCTCTGCCCCACTGTCCGTAGCCATCAGGAGGCTGAGTTCTGAGCGCACAAAGTGTGGTTTGAGTCGGTTGGAGTGGAGGACCCGGAGGGGGTTCCGGGAGGTCCCCAGGTCGATGAGGTAAGTGACGGGGCTTTTGCGCTCGACCACTTTGAAGGGCCCCGTCCACTTATTCTGCAAGGCACATGGTTCGGTGGGGGACATCACCCATACTTGTTGCCCAGGCTCGAACTCAACGGAGGAGGCATTGTGATCATACCACCTCTTCATGTCCTCCTGGCTGGCCTCGAGGTTCGCCTTGGCCATCCCTCTGAAGCGCCGGGTCTGATTGTGTAGGGCCAGGATGTAGTTGAAGACGTCTGGAGGGGTCTTCAGGGGGGCCATCTCCCAACCTTCTTTTACTAGGCTGAGGGGCCCTCGCACAGGGTGCCCGTACAGGAGTTCGAAAGGGCTAAAACCGAGGGACTTCTGGGGAACTTCTCGGTAGGCGAAGAGGAGGCACGGGAGTAGTACATCCCACTGGCGACGGAGGGGCTCTTCCAATCCCCCAATCATCCCCTTGAGGGTGCTGTTAAAACGCTCCACTAGTCCGTTCCCTTGGGGGTGATAGGGGGTCGTGAATCTGTAGGTGACCCCGCATTGTTGCCAGAGGGACTTCATGTATTTGGATATAAAGTTCGTGCCTCGGTCGCTGACGACTTCTCGGGGGAAGCCTACCCGGGAGAAGATCCCCATTAGGGCCCGGCCAACCACCGGAGCTGTCACGGTCCGTAGGGGCACCGCCTCGGGGTAGCGGGTGGCATGGTCCACCAGTACTAAGATGAACCTGTGTCCTTGTGCCGTGCGGGGGTCCAGAGGCCCCACGATGTCTATCCCCACCCTCTCGAACGGGGTGGTGACCACAGGGAAGGGTTGCAGAGGGGCTTTCAGCTTCCGACCACTCTTCCCGCTGGCTTGGCATGTGGGGCAAGATCAGCAGTGGTTCAGGACGTCGTTCCTCATTTTCGGCCAGAAAAAGTGGGTCACTAGGCGGCTGTACGTTTTATCCTGGCCCAGGTGTCCAGCCAGGGGGAC
Organism: Triturus cristatus; assembly: GCF_964204655.1. Lineage (NCBI taxonomy): Eukaryota > Metazoa > Chordata > Amphibia > Caudata > Salamandridae > Triturus > Triturus cristatus. Next base: position 1,267,643,934 of record NC_140579.1, on the reverse strand, counting down.
ATCGTGGGCCAGGTTGAGCAGAAAGTCTCTGAAGCGGAGAGGTACCACCAGTACTCGACCGGCCCCCAGCTCGGCGATTCTTTGCTCGCTGTATAGCAGGTCGTTATCCCAGTAGACCCAGTGAGTTCCGGTGGAGTCCCCTGCGTTCTGGGCGCTGGCTTGTTGGCGGAGTCCCTCGAGGGAGGGACAGGTCTTTTGTTCCTGGCGGAACTGTTCTTGGGTGGGCCCCCCTTCTTGACGCCACTGAGCCAGGTCAGGAAGGTCCTGGGGTTGCGCGTCCCCTTCGGTCGTCGGGTCTGGGAGGCTGGCCTCGTCGTTGTCTTCTACTGGGGCGACCGGGGGCGGAGGTGCTGGCCATTCTGGTTCTTCTGATCGAGGGACGGCACGGGCGGCCATGGACCGGGTGGTTATGCAGGCCCAGTCCGGGAGGCCCAGCATCCCCAGGTGCTCTCTTCTCTCAACGGTGGCCCACGGGGAACTCTCGAGGTCATTCCCCAGTAGGCAGTCCACGGGGGCATCGTCCCGGACCGTCACCTTCAACAGGCCGGAGACCCCTCCCCATTCGAATGGGACGCAGGCCATTTGACACATACTTTCAGAGTTGTCTGCCGAGCGGACGGGGCAGAGAATGTTCGGCAGGATCTGCTCGGGCTTCACCAGGTGACAGCGGACGGCCGTCACACTGGCGCCTGTGTCACGCAAGGCCTCGGCTCGCTGTCCATTAATGGTCACCCACTGACCGTATTTCCTGGTGTTAGCGGGTAGGGGAGCCCGCGGGACCATGTCTCTTCCCCCTAAGCACGCCAGGACCATGGCGGCCGGTTCCCACTCTTGCTGGGCCGGCTCATACTCCTCTGGTTCCTCCAATGATCGCTCTTCCCCCAGGGCGGCGGCAGCTACCTGGCGGGGCTTGGGTGTTTGGTTCTGCGGGCAGCTCAGGTCATTGGCATAGTGGCCGACTCGCTGGCATCGGTGGCACGTGACGTTGGCTCGGACCCCAGGACGCCACGGGGGGTTGCCCCGACCGGCCGGAGCCGGGGTGCTGGCCACGGGTGTTGCGGGCAAGGCGTCTCTCCCTCGCCCCTGGCCCCCTCCTCCTCCCCGAGGACGGTGCTGGCCTTGGTTGTTTCTGTTCTGTTCGAGTGGCCCCCTCCGGCCCACTCGGGTGCTTTCCCATCGGTCAGCTTCGGCGGCGAGCTGCCGGGGGTCAGTCAGCTTACTGTCGAGGAGGTGCTGCCTGAGCTCGACGAAGCAGTTATTCGACAGGTGCTCCCATACCATCAGGTTAAAGAGTTGTTCGTAGGTGGTGACCTGGCTCCCCTTTATCCAACCCTCGAAGGCACGGCTGAAATAGTTCACGTATTCTACCCAAGTTGTACCTGGGATCCGGGTGCAATCTCTGAACCTCTGGCGGTACATCTCGGGTGTGAGGCCGTAGCGGGTGAGGAGGGCAGCCTTCATGTGGTCGTAGGACGACATTTGGTGATCTGGGAGCTGCAGTAGGGCATCGCGACCCTCGTTGATAAACCTCCCCCAAAGTCCGGCTCCCCAATCACTCCGGTCGATCCGGTGGGAGGTCATGGCGATCTCGTAGGCTTTAAACCACTGTTGTATGTCGTCTTCTCGGACATACTCGCGGACAACATCCTTGGGGATGTGGACTTTTTTCTCGATTGGCCCCGGGGTGTGTGGTCGCTCAGGCACCCCCAGTTCCTTATTCTGTTTCCGAAGTTCTATTTCCGCCAGTTTGCGCTCGTGCTCGAGCGTTATTTTTTTCTCCTCCAGCTCTCTCTGTCTCTGCTTCTCTTCTCGTTCATCTCGGAGCCGCATGTGCTCGAGGTTGAGTTTCTGTTCAGCTAACTTGAGTTCCCCATCCATCTTGAGTCGTGCCATTTCCAACTCGTGCAATCTGGTTCTTTCTCTTTCTCGGATCTCCTCCTGCGAGAGGCCCGTTCCCCGCTCCTCGGGAGCCGTGGCGTTCCCCTCTGGTGTGATGCTGCTTTGGTCGGAGGGTCCGGCGACCCCAGTTTCTGTCCACGACTCTAGGGCGTGCTTTAGATCATCTTTGGTACTCAGGCCGGTGGTAGCAATGCCAAGTTCTATGCAGAATTGTCTCAGTTCGCGGTGGTTGTATTCTTCTAATTTATCCATTTGGAATTTCTCGGTGGAGTTGCTATCTTTGGCTGACATCGTGTTTTTGTCGTGGGGTGAGCTACTCTCTGTACGATTACGCGTTGATTCGGATCGCGCCGCTGGCCACCAATGTTAGAAAGGATAGACGGACCGGGAGGGTCGGCCGGGGTCAGGGGGAGAGGTCTCCGGGGAGAGCCGTCTCCAGCGATCGTACAGACAAGTAACTTTCCCCCCCACAGACGGATACCACACACGGATAAGGTTCAGGGTTCTTTATAAGCACTTCTGAGGGTACGGTTGAATGGTACAAGGAGGTCTGGACTCAGGGGTCCCCTCGATTCAAGTCTCTCAAAGCAGGGTAAGGGGTAGCGGGACAGTCTGTCTACCAGTCAGGTAGCTTGGATGAGATGATGATTAGCTCACAATCCTCGAGCTTAGTTGGTACGGGCCGCGGCAGCGCCAGCAGGTCCCAGTGGAGATGGTCGGTACACGGTCCGCGGTAGCACCAGCAGGTCCCGGAAAGATGGTCGATGTACGGTCCGCGGCAGCGCCAGCAGGTCCCGGTGAGGATGGTCGTTACAACGGGCCGCGGCAGCGCCAGCAGGTCCCGACGAGGATGGATGTTGTAGAAGGCCGCGGCAGCGCCAGCAGGCAGGACGATGGTTCACAAGAGCGGGCTACGGCAGCGCCAGTAGTCCGTCAAGGCTGAGTTCTCTCGGTGTCTCTCGACTCCAGGATACAACTGCCTTCCTGCTCCGGAGCTGCCCCAGTTATAGGGCAGGCGCTCTTTGATGTCCGGACCCTCGCACTTGGAGGTCGGAGGGCCCGGGATGAAGGTGTCCAGACACCCAGCAGGGGGTGGAGCCAGCACCTGGGGGAGCTGGAGGCGATCGGCACCTGGCGGGGGAAGAGCTCTTGACACTTCGTCCTCCCATTGACCTGCCAAGTGGTCCGCTCACCTCCCGGGTGGATGGTGGTGCCGGGATGTCGGGGCCGGTCAGGCCCGGGGTTAGGGTCGGGGCGAGGCCACGCGGCCTCGTGGTGCAGGGCCCAAGATGGCGGCTTGAACCGGCCGGGGGAGCCGGTGGGGCTGGGCCCCGTGATGAGTAGAGGTCCGAGGGCAGAAGATCCGTCGGGAGACGGGGTACAGGTGCTTTTCGTGGGTTATGCCTGGCGGGCCGGAGCTCGGGCCCTGTCGTGCGGGGAGGGAGCAAGCCCTTCGTGTGGCCTGTCCAACAGCACTGCTGGGGGGACTCTACACCCACCCCTCCTGCATCTGGGCACTGCTGGGAGGACTCTGCACACACCCCTCCTGTGTCTGGGCACTGCTGGGAATGATAGGCACCCACCCCTCCTGTGTCTGGGCACTGCTGGGGGGACTCTACACCCACCCCTTCTGTGTCTGGGCACTGCTGGGAGTGATAGGCACCCACCCCTCCTGCGTCTGGGCACTGCTGGGAACGATAGGCACACACCCCTCCTGTGTCTGGGCACTGCTGGGGGGACTCTACACCCACCCCTCCTGCGTCTGGGCACTGCTGGGAGGACTCTGCACACACCCCTCCTGTGTCTGGGCACTGCTGGGAGGACTCTGCACACACCCCTCCTGCGTCTGGGCACTGCTGGGAATGATAGGCACACACCCCTCCTGTGTCTGGGCACACATGGGGGGACTCTACACCCACCCCTCCTGTGTCTGGGCACTGCTGTGGGGACTCTGCACCCACCCCTCCTGTGTCTGGGCACTGCTGGGGGGACTCTGCACCCACCCCTCCTATGTCTGGGCACTGCTGGGAGTGATAGGCACCCACCCCTCCTGCGTCTGGGCACTGCTGGGAATGATAGGCACACACCCCTCCTGTGTCTGGGCACTGCTGGGGGGACTCTACACCCACCCCTTCTGTGTCTGGGCACTGCTGTGGGGACTCTGCACCCACCCCTCCTGTGTCTGGGCACTGCTGGGGTGACTCTGCACCCACCCCTCCTATGTCTGGGCACTGCTGGGAGTGATAGGCACCCACCCCTCCTGCGTCTGGGCACTGCTGGGAATGATAGGCACACACCCCTCCTGTGTCTGGGCACTGCTGGGGGGACTCTACACACACCCCTCCTGCGTCTGGGCACTGCTGGGAGGACTCTGCACCCACCCCTGCTGTGTCTGGGCACTGCTGGGAATGATAGGCACCCACCCCTCCTGCGTCTGGGCACTGCTGGGAGGACTCTGCACCCACCCCTCCTGTGTCTGGGCACTGCTGGGAATGATAGGCACCCACCCCTCCTGTGTCTGGGCACTGCTGGGGGGACTCTACACCCACCCCTCCTCTGTCTGGGCACTGCTGGGAGTGATAGGCACCCACCCCTCCTGCGTCTGGGCACTGCTGGGAATAATAGGCACACACCCCTCCTGTGTCTGGGCACTGCTGGGGGGACTCTACACCCACCCCTCCTGCGTCTGGGCACTGCTGGGAGGACTCTGCACCCACCCCTCCTGTGTCTGAGCACTGCTGGGAATGATAGGCACCCACCCCTCCTGTGTCTGGGCACTGCTGGGGGGACTCTACACCCACCCCTTCTGTGTCTGGGCACTGCTGGGAGTGATAGGCACCCACTCCTCCTGCGTCTGGGCACTGCTGGGAATGATAGGCACACAACCCTCCTGTGTCTGGGCTCTGCTGGGGGGACTCTACACCCACCCCTCCTGCATCTGGGCACTGCTGGGAGGACTCTGCACACAGCCCTCCTGTGTCTGGGCACTGCTGGGAGGACTCTGCACACACCCCTCCTGCGTCTGGGCACTGCTGGGAATGATAGGCACACACCCCTCCTGTGTCTGGGCACTGCTGGGGGGACTCTACACCCACCCCTCCTGCGTCTGGGCACTGCTGGGGGGACTCTGCACACACCCCTCCTGTGTCTGGGCACTGCTGGGAGTGATAGGCACACACCCCTCCTGTGTCTGGGCACTGCTGGGGGGACTCTGCACACACCCCTCCTGCGTCTGGGCACTGCTGGGAGGACTCTGCACCCACCCCTCCTGCGTCTGGGCACTGCTGGGAGCACTCTGCACACACCCCTCCTGTGTCTGGGCACTGCTGGGAGTGATAGGCACCCACCCCTCCTGTGTCTGGGCACTGCTGGGGGGACTCTACACCCACCCCTCCTGTGTCTGGGCACTGTTGGGAGTGATAGGCACCCACCCCTCCTGCGTCTGGGCACTGCTGGGAATGATAGGCACACACCCATCCTGTGTGTGGGCACTGCTGGGGGGACTCTACACCCACCCCTCCTGCGTCTGGGCACTGCTGGGAGGACTCTGCACACACCCCTCCTGTGTCTGGGCACTGCTGGGAGGACTCTGCACACACCCCTCCTGCGTCTGGGCACTGCTGGGAATGATAGGCACACACCCCTCCTGTGTCTGGGCACACATGGGGGGGACTCTACACCCACCCCTCCTGTGTCTGGGCACTGCTGTGGGGACTCTGCACCCACCCCTCCTGTGTCTGGGCACTGCTGGGGGGACTCTGCACCCACCTCTCCTATGTCTGGGCACTGCTGGGAGTGATAGGCACCCACCCCTCCTGCGTCTGGGCACTGCTGGGAATGATAGGCACACACCCCTCCTGTGTCTGGGCACTGCTGGGGGGACTCTACACCCACCCCTCCTGTGTCTGGGCACTGCTGTGGGGACTCTGCACCCACCCCTCCTGTGTCTGGGCACTGCTGGGGTGACTCTGCACCCACCCCTCCTATGTCTGGGCACTGCTGGGAGTGATAGGCACCCACCCCTCCTGCGTCTGGGCACTGCTGGGAATGATAGGCACACACCCCTCCTGTGTCTGGGCACTGCTGGGGGGACTCTACACACACCCCTCCTGCGTCTGGGCACTGCTGGGAGGACTCTGCACCCACCCCTCCTGTGTCTGGGCACTGCTGGGAATGATAGGCACCCACCCCTCCTGTGTCTGGGCACTGCCGGGGGGACTCTACACCCACCTCTCTTGTGTCTGGGCACTGCTGGGAGTGATAGGCACCCACCCCTCCTGCGTCTGGGCACTGCTGGGAATGATAGGCACACACCCCTCCTGTGTCTGGGCACTGCTGGGGGGACTCTACACCCACCCCTCCTGCGTCTGGGCACTGCTGGGAGGACTCTGCACCCACCCCTCCTGTGTCTGGGCACTGCTGGGAATGATAGGCACCCACCCCTCCTGTGTCTGGGCACTGCTGGGGGGACTCTACACCCACCCCTCCTGTGTCTGGGCACTGCTGGGAGTGATAGGCACCCACCCCTCCTGCGTCTGGGCACTGCTGGGAATTATAGGCACACACCCCTCCTGTGTCTGGGCACTGCTGGGGGGACTCTACACCCACCCCTCCTGCGTCTGGGCACTGCTGGGAGGACTCTGCACCCACCCCTCCGGTGTCTGGGCACTGCTGGGAATGATAGGCACCCACCCCTCCTGTGTCTGGGCACTGCTGGGGGGACTCTACACCCACCCCTTCTGTGTCTGGGCACTGCTGGAAGTGATAGGCACCCACCCCTCCTGCGTCTGGGCACTGCTGGGAATGATAGGCACACACCCCTCCGGTGTCTGGGCACTGCTGGGGGGACTCCACACCCACCCCTCCTGCGTCTGGGCACTGCTGGGAGGACTCTGCACACACCCCTCCTGTGTCTGGGCACTGCTGGGAATGATAGGCACCCACCCCTCCTGTGTCTGGGCACTGCTGGGGGGACTCTACACCCACCCCTTCTGTGTCTGGGCACTGCTGGGAGTGATAGGCACCCACCCCTCCTGCGTCTGGGCACTGCTGGGAACGATAGGCACACACCCCTCCTGTGTCTGGGTACTGCTGGGGGGACTCTACACCCACCCCTCCTGCGTCTGGGCACTGCTGGGAGGACTCTGCACACACCCCTCCTCTGTCTGGGCACTGCTGGGAGGACTCTGCACACACCCCTCCTGCGTCTGGGCACTGCTGGGAATGATAGGTACACACCCCTCCTGTGTCTGGGCACACATAGGGGGACTCTACACCCACCCCTCCTGTGTCTGGGCACTGCTGTGGGGACTCTGCACCCACCCCTCGTGTGTCTGGGCACTGCTGGGGGGACTCTGCACCCACCCCTCCTATGTCTGGGCACTGCTGGGAGTGATAGGCACCCACCCCTCCTGCGTCTGGGCACTGCTGGGAATGATAGGCACACACCCCTCCTGTGTCTGGGCACTGCTGGGGGGACTCTACACCCACCCCTCCTGTGTCTGGGCACTGCTGTGGGGACTCTGCACCCACCCCTCCCGTCTCTGGGCACTGCTGGGGTGACTCTGCACCCACCCCTCCTATGTCTGGGCACTGCTGGGAGTGATAGGCACCCACCCCTCCTGCGTCTGGGCACTGCTGGGAATGATAGGCACACACCCCTCCTGTGTCTGGGCACTGCTGGGGGGACTCTACACACACCCCTCCTGCGTCTGGGCACTGCTGGGAGGACTCTGCACCCACCCCTCCTGTGTCTGGGCACTGCTGGGAATGATAGGCACCCACCCCTCCTGTGTCTGGGCACTGCTGGGGGGACTCTACACCCACCTCTCTTGTGTCTGGGCACTGCTGGGAGTGATAGGCACCCACCCCTCCTGCGTCTGGGCACTGCTGGGAATGATAGGCACACACCCCTCCTGTGTCTGGGCACTGCTGGGGGGACTCTACACCCACCCCTCCTGCGTCTGGGCACTGCTGGGAGGACTCTGCACCCACCCCTCCTGTGTCTGGGCACTGCTGGGAATGATAGGCACCCACCCCTCCTGTGTCTGGGCACTGCTGGGGGGACTCTACACCCACCCCTCCTGTGTCTGGGTACTGCTGGGAGTGATAGGCACCCACCCCTCCTGCGTCTGGGCACTGCTGGGAATTATAGGCACACACCCCTCCTGTGTCTGGGCACTGCTGGGGGGACTCTACACCCACCCCTCCTGCATCTGGGCACTGCTGGGAGGACTCTGCACCCACCCCTCCGGTGTCTGGGCACTGCTGGGAATGATAGGCACCCACCCCTCCTGTGTCTGGGCACTGCTGGGGGGACTCTACACCCACCCCTTCTGTGTCTGGGCACTGCTGGGAGTGATAGGCACCCACCCCTCCTGCGTCTGGGCACTGCTGGGAATGATAGGCACACACCCCTCCGGTGTCTGGGCACTGCTGGGGGGGACTCAACACCCACCCCTCCTGCGTCTGGGCACTGCTGGGAGGACTCTGCACACACCCCTCCTGTGTCTGGGCACTGCTGGGAATGATAGGCACCCACCCCTCCTGTGTCTGGGCACTGCTGGGGGGACTCTACACCCACCCCTCCTGCGTCTGGGCACTGCTGGGAGGACTCTGCACCCACCCCTCCTGTGTCTGGGCACTGCTGGAAATGATAGGCACCCACCCCTCCTGTGTCTGGGCACTGCTGGGGGGACTCTACACCCACCCCTCCTGTGTCTGGGCACTGCTGGGAGTGATAGGCACCCACCCCTCCTGCGTCTGGGCACTGCTGGAAATGATAGGCACACACCCCTCCGGTGTCTGGGCACTGCTGGGGGGACTCTACACCCACCCCTCCTGCGTCTGGGCACTGCTGGGAGGACTCTGCACACACCCCTCCTGTGTCTGGGCACTGCTGGGAATGATAGGCACCCACCCCTCCTGTGTCTGGGCACTGCTGGGGGGACTCTACACCCACCCCTTCTGTGTCTGGGCACTGCTGGGAGTGATAGGCACCCACCCCTCCTGCGTCTGGGCACTGCTGGGAACGATAGGCACACACCCCTCCTGTGTCTGGGCACTGCTGGGGGGACTCTATACCCACCCCTCCTGCGTCTGGGCACTGCTGGGAGGACTCTGCACACACCCCTCCTGTGTCTGGGCACTGCTGGGAGGACTCTGCACACACCCCTCCTGCGTCTGGGCACTGCTGGGAATGATAGGTACACACCCCTCCTGTGTCTGGGCACACATGGGGGGACTCTACACCCACCCCTCCTGTGTCTGGGCACTGCTGTGGGGACTCTGCACCCACCCCTCGTGTGTCTGGGCACTGCTGGGGGGACTCTGCACCCACCCCTCCTATGTCTGGGCACTGCTGGGAGTGATAGGCACCCACCCCTCCTGCGTCTGGGCACTGCTGGGAATGATAGGCACACACCCCTCCTGTGTCTGGGCACTGCTGGGGGGACTCTACACCCACCCCTCCTGTGTCTGGGCACTGCTGTGGGGACTCTGCACCCACCCCTCCTGTCTCTGGGCACTGCTGGGGTGACTCTGCACCCACCCCTCCTATGTCTGGGCACTGCTGGGAGTGATAGGCACCCACCCCTCCTGCGTCTGGGCACTGCTGGGAATGATAGGCACACACCCCTCCTGTGTCTGGGCACTGCTGGGGGGACTCTACACACACCCCTCCTGCGTCTGGGCACTGCTGGGAGGACTCTGCACCCACCCCTCCTGTGTCTGGGCACTGCTGGGAATGATAGGCACCCACCCCTCCTGTGTCTGGGCACTGCTGGGGGGACTCTACACCCACCTCTCTTGTGTCTGGGCACTGCTGGGAGTGATAGGCACCCACCCCTCCTGCGTCTGGGCACTGCTGGGAATGATAGGCACACACCCCTCCTGTGTCTGGGCACTGCTGGGGGGACTCTACACCCACCCCTCCTGCGTCTGGGCACTGCTGGGAGGACTCTGCACCCACCCCTCCTGTGTCTGGGCACTGCTGGGAATGATAGGCACCCACCCCTCCTGTGTCTGGGCACTGCTGGGGGGACTCTACACCCACCCCTCCTGTGTCTGGGCACTGCTGGGAGTGATAGGCACCCACCCCTCCTGCGTCTGGGCACTGCTGGGAATTATAGGCACACACCCCTCCTGTGTCTGGGCACTGCTGGGGGGACTCTACACCCACCCCTCCTGCATCTGGGCACTGCTGGGAGGACTCTGCACCCACCCCTCCGGTGTCTGGGTACTGCTGGGAATGATAGGCACCCACCCCTCCTGTGTCTGGGCACTGCTGGGGGGACTCTACACCCACCCCTTCTGTGTCTGGGCACTGCTGGGAGTGATAGGCACCCACCCCTCCTGCGTCTGGGCACTGCTGGGAATGATAGGCACACACCCCTCCGGTGTCTGGGCACTGCTGGGGGGACTCGACACCCACCCCTCCTGCGTCTGGGCACTGCTGGGAGGACTCTGCACACACCCCTCCTGTGTCTGGGCACTGCTGGGAATGATAGGCACCCACCCCTCCTGTGTCTGGGCACTGCTGGGGGGACTCTACACCCACCCCTTCTGTGTCTGGGCACTGCTGGGAGTGATAGGCACCCACCCCTCCTGCGTCTGGGCACTGCTGGGAACGATAGGCACACCCCCTCCTGTGTCTGGGCACTGCTGGGGGGACTCTACACCCACCCCTCCTGCGTCTGGGCACTGCTGGGAGGACTCTGCACACACCCCTCCTGTGTCTGGGCACTGCTGGGAGGACTCTGCACACACCCCTCCTGCGTCTGGGCACTGCTGGGAATGATAGGCACACACCCCTCCTGTGTCTGGGCACTGCTGGGGGATCTCTACACCCACCCCTCCTGCGTCTGGGCACTGCTGGGGGGACTCTGCACACACCCCTCCTGTGTCTGGGCACTGCTGGGAGTGATAGGCACACACCCCTCCTGTGTCTGGGCACTGCTGGGGGGACTCTGCACACACCCCTCCTGCGTCTGGGCACTGCTGGGAGGACTCTGCACCCACCCCTCCTGCGTCTGGGCACTGCTGGGAGGACTCTGCACACACCCCTCCTGTGTCTGGGCACTGCTGGGAGTGATAGGCACCCACCCCTCCTGTGTCTGGGCACTGCTGGGGGGACTCTACACCCACCCCTCCTGTGTCTGGGCACTGCTGGGAGTGATAGGCACCCACCCCTCGTGCGTCTGGGCACTGCTGAGAATGATAGGCACAAACCAATCCTGTGTCTGGGCACTGCTGCGGGGACTCTACACCCACCCCTCCTGCATCTGGGCACTGCTGGGAGGACTCTGCACACACCCCTCCTGTGTCTGGGCACTGCTGGGAGGACTCTGCACACACCCCTCCTACGTCTGGGCACTGCTGGGAATGATAGGCACACACCCCTCCTGTGTCTGGGCACTGCTGGGGGACTCTACACCCACCCCTCCTGTGTCTGGGCACTGCTGTGGGGACTCTGCACCCACCCCTCCTGTGTCTGGGCACTGCTGGGGGGACTCTGCACCCACCCCTCCTATGTCTTTGCACTGCTGGGAGTGATAGGCACCCACCCCTCCTGCGTCTGGGCACTGCTGGGAATGATAGGCACACACCCCTCCTGTGTCTGGGCACTGCTGGGGGGACTCTACACCCACGCCTCCTGTGTCTGGGCACTGCTGTGGGGACTCTGCACCCACCCCTCCTGTGTCTGGGCACTGCTGGGGTGACTCTGCACCCACCCCTCCTATGTCTGGGCACTGCTGGGAGTGATAGGCACCCACCCCTCCTGCGTCTGGGCACTGCTGGGAATGATGGGCACACACCCCTCCTGTGTCTGGGCACTGCTGGGGGGACTCTACACCCACCCCTCCTGCGTCTGGGCACTGCTAGGAGGACTCTGCACCCACCCCTCCTGTGTCTGGGCACTGCTGGGAATGATAGGCACCCACCCCTCCTGTGTCTGGGCACTGCTGGGGGGACTCTACACCCACCCCTCTTGTGTCTGAGCACTGCTGGGAGTGATAGGCACCCACCCCTCCTGCGTCTGGGCACTGCTGGGAATGATAGGCACACACCCCTCCTGTGTCTGGGCACTGCTGGGGGGACTCTACACCCACCCCCCCTTTGTCTGGGCACTGCTGGGAGGACTCTGCACCCACCCCTCCTGTGTCTGGGCACTGCTGGGAATGATAGGCACCCACCCCTCCTGTGTCTGGGCACTGCTGGGGGGACTCTACACCCACCCCTCCTGTGTCTGGGCACTGCTGGGAGTGATAGGCACCCACCCCTCCTGCGTCTGGGCACTGCTGGGAATGATGGGCACACACCCCTCCTGTGTCTGGGCACTGCTGGGGGATTCTACACCCACCCCTCCTGCGTCTGGGCACTGCTGGGAGGACTCTGCACCCACCCCTCCTGTGTCTGGGCACTGCTGGGAATGATAGGCACCCACCTCTCCTGTGTCTGGGCACTGCTGGGGGGACTCTACACCCACCCCTTCTGTGTCTGGGCACTGCTGGGAGTGATAGGCACCCACCCCTCCTGCGTCTGGGCACTGCTGGGAATGATAGGCACACACCCCTCCTGTGTCTGGGCACTGCTGGGGGGACTCTACACCCACCCCTCCTGCGTCTGGGCACTGCTGGGAGGACTCTGCACCCATCCCTCCTGTGTCTGGGCACTGCTGGGAATGATAGGCACCCACCCCTCCTGTGTCTGGGCACTGCTGGGGGGACTCTACACCCACCCCTCCTGTGTCTGGGCACTGCTGGGAGTGATAGGCACCCACCCCTCCTGCATCTGGGCACTGCTGGGAATTATAGGCATACACCCCTCCTGTGTCTGGGCACTGCTGGGGGGACTCTGCACCCACCCCTCCTGTGTCTGGGCACTGCTGGGGTGACTCTGCACCCACCCCTCCTATGTCTGGGCACTGCTGGGAGTGATAGGCACCCACCCCTCCTGCGTCTGGGCACTGCTGGGAATGATAGGCACACACCCCTCCTGTGTCTGGGCACTGCTGGGGGGACTCTACACCCACCCCTCCTGCGTCTGGGCACTGCTGGGAGGACTCTGCACCCACCCCTCCGGTGCCTGGGCACTGCTGGGAATGATAGGCACCCACCCCTCCTGTGTCTGGGCACTGCTGGGGGGACTCTACACCCACCCCTTCTGTGTCTGGGCACTGCTGGGAGTGATAGGCACCCACCCCTCCTGCGTCTGGGCACTGCTGGGAATGATAGGCACACACCCCTCCTGTGTCTAGGCACTGCTGGGGGGACTCTACACCCACCCCTCCTGCGTCTGGGCACTGCTGGGAGGACTCTGCACACACCCCTCCTGTGTCTGGGCACTGCTGGGAATGATAGGCACCCACCCCTCCTGTGTCTGGGCACTGCTGGGGGGACTCTACACCCACCCCTTCTGTGTCTGGGCACTGCTGGGAGTGATAGGCACCCACCCCTCCTGCGTCTGGGCACTGCTGGGAACGATAGGCACACACCCCTCCTGTGTCTGGGCACTGCTGGGGGGACTCTACACCCAGCCCTCCTGCGTCTGGGCACTGCTGGGAGGACTCTGCACACACCCCTCCTGTGTCTGGGCACTGCTGGGAGGACTCTGCACACACCCCTCCTGCGTCTGGGCACTGCTGGGAATGATAGGCACACACCCCTCCTGTGTCTGGGCACTGCTGGGGGGACTCTACACCCACCCCTCCTGCGTCTGGGCACTGCTGGGGGACTCTGCACACACCCCTCCTGTGTCTGGGCACTGCTGGGAGTGATAGGCACACACCGCTCCTGTGTCTGGGCACTGCTGGGGGGACTCTGCACACACCCCTCCTGCGTCTGGGCACTGCTGGGAGGACTCTGCACCCACCCCTCCTGCGTCTGGGCACTGCTGGGAGGACTCTGCACACACCCCTCCTGTGTCTGGGCACTGCTGGGAGTGATAGGCACCCACCCCTCCTGTGTCTGGGCACTGCTGGGGGGACTCTACACCCACCCCTCCTGTGTCTGGGCACTGCTGGGAGTGATAGGCACCCACCCCTCCTGCTTCTGGGCACTGCTGAGAATGTTAGGCACACACCCATCCTGTGTCTGTGCACTGCTGGGGGGACTCTACACCAACCCCTCCTGCATCTGGGCACTGCTGGGAGGACTCTGCACACACCCCTCCTGTGTATGGGCACTGCTGGGAGGACTCTGCACACACCCCTCCTACGTTTGGGCACTGCTGGGAATGATAGGCACACACCCCTCCTGTGTCTGGGCACTGCTGGGGGACTCTACACCCACCCCTCCTGTGTCTGGGCACTGCTGTGGGGACTCTGCACCCACCCCTCCTGTGTCTGGGCACTGCTGGGGGGACTCTGCACCCACCCCTCCTATGTCTTTGCACTGCTGGGAGTGATAGGCACCCACCCCTCCTGCGTCTGGGCACTGCTGGGAATGATAGGCACACATCCCTCCTGTGTCTGGGCACTGCTGGGGGGACTCTACACCCACCCCTCCTGTCTGGGCACTGCTGTGGGGACTCTGCACCCACCCCTCCTGTGTCTGGGCACTGCTGGGGTGACTCTGCACCCACCCCTCCTATGTCTGGGCACTTCTGGGAGTGATAGGCACCCACCCCTCCTGCGTCTGGGCACTGCTGGGAATGATAGGCACACACCCCTCCTGTGTCTGGGCACTGCTGGGGGGACTCTACACCCACCCCTCCTGCGTCTGGGCACTGCTGGGAGGACTCTGCACCCACCCCTCCTGTGTCTGGGCACTGCTGGGAATGATAGGCACCCACCCCTCCTGTGTCTGGGCACTGCTGGGGGGACTCTACACCCACCCCTCTTGTGTCTGGGCACTGCTGGGAGTGATAGGCACCCACCCCTCCTGCGTCTGGGCACTGCTGGGAATGATAGGCACACACCCCTCCTGTGTCTGGGCACTGCTGGGGGGACTCTACACCCACCCCTCCTGCGTCTGGGCACTGCTGGGAGGACTCTGCACCCACCCCTCCTGTGTCTGGGCACTGCTGGGAATGATAGGCACACACCCCTCCAGTGTCTGGGCACTGCTGGGGGGACTCTACACCCACCCCTCCTGTGTCTGGGCACTGCTGGGAGGACTCTGCACCCACCCCTCCTGTGTCTGGGCACTGCTGGGAATGATAGGCACCCACCCCTCCTGTGTCTGGGCACTGCTGGGGGGACTCTACACCCACCCCTCCTGTGTCTGGGCACTGCTGGGAGTGATAGGCACCCACCCCTCCTGCATCTGGGCACTGCTGGGAATGATAGGCACACACCCCTCCTGTGTCTGGGCACTGCTGGGGGGACTCTACACCCACCCCTCCTGCGTCTGGGCACTGCTGGGAGGACTCTGCACCCACCCCTCCTGTGTCTGGGCACTGCTGGGAATGATAGGCACCCACCCCTCCTGTGTCTGGGCACTGCTGGGGGGACTCTACACCCACCCCTTCTGTGTCTGGGCACTGCTGGGAGTGATAGGCACCCACCCCTCCTGCGTCTGGGCACTGCTGGGAATGATAGGCACACACCCCTCCTGTGTCTGGGCACTGCTGGGGGGACTCTACACCCACCCCTCCTGCGTCTGGGCACTGCTGGGAGGACTCTGCACACACCCCTCCTGTGTCTGGGCACTGCTGGGAGGACTCTGCACACACCCCTCCTGCGTCTGGGCACTGCAGGGAATGATAGGCACACACCCATCCTGTGTCTGGGTACTGCTGGGGGGGACTCTACACCCACCCCTCCTGCGTCTGGGCACTGCTGGGAGGACTCTGCACACACCCCTCCTGTGTCCGGGCACTGCTGGGAGGACTCTGCACACACCCCTCCTGCATCTGGGCACTGCTGGGAGGACTCTGCACACACCCCTCCTGTGTCTGGGCACTGCTGGGGGGACTCTGCACCCACCCCTCCTGCGTCTGGGCACTGCTGGGGGGACTCTGCACACACCCCTCCTGTGTCTGGGCACTGCTGGGAGTGATAGGCACACACCCCTCCTGTGTCTGGGCACTGCTGGGGGGACTCTGCACACACCCCTCCTGCGTCTGGGCACTGCTGGGAGGACTCTGCACCCACCCCTCCTGCGTCTGGGCACTGCTGGGAGGACTCTGCACACACCCCTCCTGTGTCTGGGCACTGCTGGGAGTGATAGGCACCC
Source organism: Triturus cristatus (assembly GCF_964204655.1). Classification (NCBI taxonomy): domain Eukaryota; kingdom Metazoa; phylum Chordata; class Amphibia; order Caudata; family Salamandridae; genus Triturus; species Triturus cristatus. The sequence continues at coordinate 1,267,627,858 of NC_140579.1, read as the reverse complement.
ACCCCTCCTGTGTCTGGGCACTGCTGGGGGGACTCTACACCCACCCCTCCTGTGTCTGGGCACTGCTGGGAGTGATAGGCACCCACCCCTCCTGCGTCTGGGCACTGCTGGGAATGATAGGCACACACCCATCCTGTGTCTGGGCACTGCTGGGGGGACTCTACACCCAACCCTCCTGCATCTGGGCACTGCTGGGAGGACTCTGCACACACCCCTCCTGTGTCTGGGCACTGCTGGGAGGACTCTGCACACACCCCTCCTACGTCTGGGCACTGCTGGGAATGATAGGCACACACCCCTCCTGTGTCTGGGCACTGCTGGGTTACTCTACACCCACCCCTCCTGTGTCTGGGCACTGCTGTGGGGACTCTGCACCCACCCCTCCTGTGTCTGGGCACTGCTGAGGGGACTACGCACCCACCCCTCCTATGTCTGGGCACTGCTGGGAGTGATAGGCACCCACCCCTCCTGCGTCTGGGCACTGCTGGGAGGACTCTGCACACACCCCTCCTGTGTCTGGGCACTGCTGGGAGGACTCTGCACACACCCCTCCTGCGTCTGGGCACTGCTGGGAATGATAGGCACACACCCCTCCTGTGTCTGGGCACACATGGGGGGACTCTACACCCACCCCTCCTGTGTCTGGGCACTGCTGTGGGGACTCTGCACCCACCCCTCCTGTGTCTGGGCACTGCTGGGGGGACTCTGCACCCACCCCTCCTATGTCTGGGCACTGCTGGGAGTGATAGGCACCCACCCCTCCTGCGTCTGGGCACTGCTGGGAATGATAGGCACACACCCCTCCTGTGTCTGGGCACTGCTGGGGGGACTCTACACCCACCCCTCCTGTGTCTGGGCACTGCTGTGGGAACTCTTCACCCACCCCTCCTGTGTCTGGGCACTGCTGGGGTGACTCTGTGTTAGACGGCGACCTCAGAGGGGCCCGGAAAGGGGTCCTGATTTCCCTGAGTCCCACCCGTATTGTATTGTAGCCGGGCACTGGCGAGAGATTCCCCAGGGGGAGGAATCTCGCAGCTAGGATCGTACTTCTGGCACCACACGACACTGAGAGACCACACTGGGTATTCTCAGAAACAAGCTTTTATCACAAGGGGTATCACTGCAAATATGTACAAGATGAGCACGGGCTCAAGAGTCTCGGAAAGGTAGGGGGTAGCGGGACTGTCTCTGGTAACGGTTCAAAGCAGGGACGTATCCGGCGCACAGCTCACAATCCTCGAGCTGGGAGATACGTGGTCGGAGTCGGGGTCCGGCGGGACCGTGAGAGTCTGGGGGAGCCGCGAGTCACTCAGCAGGGCTCAGGTACAAGTTCGGAGGTCTTACGATCTTCAGGGAGCCGCGAGTCACTCAGCAGGGCTCAGGTACAAGTTCGGAGGTCTTACGATCTTCAGGGAGCCGCGAGTCACTCAGCAGGGCTCAGGTACAAGTTCGAAGGTCTTACGATCTTCAGGGAGCCGCGAGTCACTCAGCAGGGCTCAGGTAGGTTCCAGTTCCAGGAGCCGCGACCACGTCAGCAGGCTCTCGTTGTTCCAGCGTCGAATCTGCCGGACAGTCTCAGAGCACCCCTTGTTATAGGTCGACCCCGCTTTGATGTCCGGAGTCTGCGCAGGCAGGGGTCTTGTCACCTGGGGGCCGCTTGTCGGGGTTTCCTGCTATTGTCTTTTGATCCTTTCAGGGCCGGGTCGGGAGGAGTCCCAGACACCCAGCAGGCACGGAGCCAGCTCGCAGGGAGGCCGGAGGGCCGATCGAAACCCATCGTCCCAGGGGAGTTCAGAGGTGCGATAGAAACTGCTCCTCCCTCTCTCATCCCCTGGAAGCGGGATGTCCTCCAGCCGGAGTGGCGCCTCGAGGCCCGGGTCGCTCTGGAGCCGGGCGGCCATCTTGTTGCAGGGAGTGGGCACGCGGGCCCGGGGTGGCCGAAAGGAGAGAGGCCATGGACGGGGATGTCCGGGGTTGGTGCAGGGGTCCTAGTGGGAAAGGTCGGCTGGGCCGCGGCTGGGGCTGCAGGCACTAGGTTTCGGTGGTGCGGGGGCACGGAGGGCCATTCTACGAGGCCGGGTCCAACACGCGTCCCCCCCAGCTGAAAGCCGGAGAGAACTGCCCATCACCTTGGGGGGTTCTCTTCGCTGAGGCGGAAGAACCGGGAGAGGCCGTCAGCGTTGGCGTGGTCCGTACCAGGGCGGTGTTCTACGGTGAAGTCCATTCCCTGGAGGGAGATTGACCACCGCAGTAGCTTGGGGTTTTCTCCTCGCATCTGCATGAGCCATCGCAAGGGCCGATGGTCAGTTTGGACCCTGAAATGAGTGCCGAACAGGTAGGGTCGTAGTTTTTTGAGTGCCCAGACCACGGCAAAGGCTTCGCGCTCTATGGTGCTCCACTTCTGTTCTCGGGGTAGCAGCCGCCGACTGAGGAAGGCGACGGGCTGGTCGAGGCCTTGATCATTCACTTGGGACAGGACGGCCCCAATGCCATGCTCGGAGGCATCGGTCTGGACTATGAACTCCTTGGTGTAGTCGGGAGCCTGGAGGACGGGGGCCGTGCACATGGCCTTTTTTAGAGCATCGAAAGCTTCCTGGCAGGCAGCCGTCCATTGCACCTTCTTTGGCTGTTTTTTAGACGTGAGTTCCGTGAGAGGGCCGACCAGGCTGCCATACCCCTGAATGAATCGGCGGTAGTAGCCCGTGAGTCCCAGAAAGGCTCGGACTTCCGTTTGGGTGATGGGTGGGTCCCAGGCCAGGATGGCGTCGATTTTTGGCTGTAGAGGGGCGACCTGGCCACTCCCGACTTGGTGCCCCAGGTAGGCTACGGATCCTTGCCCGATCTGGCACTTGCTGGCTTTTATGGTGAGGCCTGCCTGGCGCAGGGCGGTTAGCACTCTCCGGAGGTGCTGGAGGTGCTGGAGGTGCTCACTCCACTCTGAACTGAAGACAGCGATGTCGTCCAGATAGGCCGCGCTGAACTGTTCTAGCCCGGCCAGGACCCTATTTACCAGTCTCTGGAAAGTGGCCGGGGCATTTTTCATCCCGAAGGGCATCACGCGGAAGCGGTAGTGCCCATCGGGGGTGGAGAAAGCAGACCTCTCCTTGGCCCCTTCGGTGAGCGCAATCTGCCAGTAGCCGCAGGTGAGGTCGAAAGTGCTGAGGAACCGGGCGGCCCCTAGTCGGTCAATGAGCTCGTCGGCTCGTGGAATAGGGTGGGCATCGGCTCGGGTAACTTCATTGAGCCCCCGGTAATCCACGCAGAACCGGAGCTCGGGGGCGACACCGGGGGCTGCTGCCTTCGGAACCAGGACCTCTGGGCTGGCCCAGGGACTGTCAGAGGGCTCGATCACCCCCAGGGTCAACATTTTCGAGACTTCGGCTTGAATACAGGACCGGACCCGGTCAGGAACCCGGTAGGCTCGGTGTCTCACCGGCGGGCTGTCCCCGGTGTCCACATCGTGAACACACCAGTTGGTGACCCGGGGGGTCAGGGAGAAGAGGTCAGAAAATTGTCTGAGGAGCTGGCGGCAGTCCGCTTGTTGCTGGGCAGTGAGGGCTGGGGAGAGGTTCACTCCCTCCACGGAGCCATCCTGCTCCTTGACACACAGGAGGTCCGGGAGGGGATCCGACTCATCTTCGGCCCCGTCATCGGTGGCCAGCAGGAGGCTCAGTTCTGTCCGCACGAAGTGAGGCTTGAGGCGGTTCACGTGCAGGACCCGGAGTGGATCCCGAGGCGACTGGACGTCCACCAAGTAGGTGACTTGGCTCTTCCTCTCAACCACTTTGTAGGGCCCAGTCCATCGGTCCTGGAGAGCGCCAGGCTTCACAGGGGCCATGACCCACACCTGCTGGCCCGGCTGGAACTCGACCAGAGTAGCATTCTGGTCGTACCAGCGCTTCACTTCTTCTTGACTCGCCTCCAAGTTGGCCTCGGCCAGTTCTCGGAACCTCCTGGTCTGGTTCCGGAGGGCCAGGACATATTGGAACACATCTCGGGGGGTGGTCTGGGGTGCTGCCTCCCACCCTTCCTTAACCAAACTGAGGGGACCTCGGACGGGGTGCCCATAGAGTAATTCAAACGGGCTGAACCCTAAGGACTTCTGGGGGACCTCCCGGTAAGCGAACAAGAGGCAGGGGAGCAGGACGTCCCACTTACGCCGGAGGGGCTCTTCTAGGCCAGCGATCATCCCTTTCAAAGTCCTATTAAACCTCTCTACTAGGCCGTTCCCTTGGGGATGGTACGGGGTGGTGAACTTATAGGACACCCCACATTGTTGCCACAGGGACGTCATATACCTTGATATAAAATTAGTTCCGCGATCGCTCACGACCTCGCGGGGGAAACCCACCCTGGAAAAGATCCCCATCAGGGCCCGGCCCACCACGGGGGCTGTAATGGTGCGCAGGGGAATAGCCTCTGGATAGCGGGTGGCGTGGTCTACTAGGACCAAGATGAAACGGTGACCTTGGGAGGTGGGGGGGTCCAGTGGCCCCACGATGTCGATTCCGACTCGTTCGAAGGGGGTACTGACGACCGGGAAGGGTTGGAGGGGAGCCTTGCGCTTCCCCCCACTCTTCCCACTGGCTTGGCACGTGGGGCAGGACTTGCAGTGTGCCTCTACCGCTGCTTTCATCTTAGGCCAATAAAAATGGGTCACGAGACGGCTGTAGGTCTTGTCCTGACCCAGGTGGCCGGCGAGGGGGACATCGTGGGCTAAGCCCAGGAGGAAATCCCGGAAGCGGAGGGGTACCACCAGTACCCGTCCGGATACCAGCTCCACTGATTTCTGCTCACTATACAGGATGTTATTTTCCCAATAGATTCGGTGCGTTCCGGTCTGGTCACCTGCGGCTTGGCCCTCGGCCTGGCGCCGCAGCCCGACCAGGGAAGGACAGGTGGCTTGCTCCTGGCAAAATTCATCCCGGGTGGGCCCGCCCTCGTGGCGCCAATGGGCCAACTCGGGTAGATCCCCCAACTCGGGGACCGGGGCGGGGTCGGATGGTGCGGGTTCGTCGCTGGCGACGGACCCTTCCGATGGGGGAACGGGAGGACCTTCGGCGGGGACGGTACGGGCTTCTTCGACCGGGGTGCTCTCGACTTCTCTCCGGGGAGCGAGTCGGGCTGTCATAGATCGGGTGGTGGCACACACCCACTCGGGGAGTCCCATCATTCCTAGGTGGGCCTTGCGCTCTACGTGCTTCCAGGGAGAACTCTCCAGGTCGTTCCCTAAGAGGCAGTCGACCGGCTGGGATGTTCTTACGGCCACCTTGAGTTTACCTATCACCCCTCCCCACTCAAATGGCACCAGGGCTACCTGACACAAACTTTCCCTATTGTCTGCAGAGATTACGGGGCAAAAGACATTGGGGAGGATCTGCTCCTCGGGAACTAGGTGCCTGAGGACACCGGTGATACTAGCCCCGGTGTCCCGCAGGGCCTCTACCTGGTGGCCATTGATCTTGACGAGCTGCCCATATTTCTGTGTGTTGGACGGTAGGAGGCTACCAGGGATCATTTCCCTATCTCCCAGGGATACTAGGGCCATAGCGGCGGGTTCCCACTCCTCGGCTTCCTCAACCTCCTCCCCTAGGGCTACGTTGGCTATCTGTCTCGCAGGGGTGACTTGGGTGGCCATGGGGCACTCTGGGTCATTGGCGTAGTGCCCGGGTTTCTGGCAACGAAAACAGGTGACGGTCACCCGGTGTCCTCGCCTCCCAGGGGGCCCTGTTACTGGTGGGGGGGGCGCCGGGAAAGGTGGAGGTGGTGTCTTCGGGGGGCTAGGCTGGGACTCTCTCGGCCCTCCCTGGTTCCCTCCCCCTCTCTGGCGGGGTGGTCCCTGACTGGTTCGGGGGTACTCTCCTACCATCCCCCGGGAGACCCGGGTGTTGGTCCAGCGGTCGGCCTCCACAGCCAGCTTCCGGGGATCTGTGAGCTTGCTATCCAGCAGATGTTGACGTAGTTCTACGAAGCAGTTCGCAGCCAGATGTTCCCATAACATGAGGTCAGTGAGTTCGGCAAGGGTGGTGACCTTGCTGCCCTTGACCCACCCATCGAAGGCCCGACTAAAAAAGTTTACATACTCCACCCAGGTGGTGCCCGGGATCTTCCTGCAGTCCCGGAACCGTTGGCGGTACATTTCTGGGGTGAGGCCGTATCTTGTGAGGAGAGCCTCTTTCATGTGGCTGTAGGAGGTCTGCAGGGAGAGGGGTAGGTCGAGCAGGGTGTCCCTTCCTTCGCTCAGAAACCGCCCCCACAATCCCGCCCCCCAATCCTTCTGTGGGATCCGATGGGAGGTCATGGCGACCTCGTAGGCCCGAAACCATTGCTGAATGTCATCGTTTTTATAATATTCTTTGACCACATCCTTGGGGATGTGGACCTTCTGTTCCGCTGGGGGGGCCGTCTCTCGGTTCCCCGAGGGCCTCCCGTCCTCATTTCGGGCCTTGAGCTCGAGTTCTTTTAAGCTGCGTTCGTGCTCTAGTTGGAGCTTCCTTCCTTCGTGCTCCCGTTGGAGCTTCTTTTCTTCCAGTTCGCCTTGTACGCGCATTTGCTCTACCGCTAGCTTTTTCTCCGCTAACTTCAATTCGCCCTCGATTTTGAGTTTGGCTAACTCGAGTTCATGACTGCGGCTTCTCTCTCTGTCCGCGAGTTCTCCCGGGGATAGGCCCCCGTCTGGTACAATGCCTTGCACCTGATTGTCGCTGCTTTCACTTGGAGGGGGTTCGGCTTCGTCGGGGCGCTCCCCCGTGCCTTCCGGGCGGGATGCCCCGGTCTCCACCCAAGTTTTCAGTGCTTTCTGCAAGTCTTCCTTAGTGTTGAGGCCAGTGGTAGCTATTTTAAGTTCTTTGCAAAATTGTATTAGCTCTTTGTGTGTGTATTCTTCCAGATGCTCCACCTGGAACACTCTGTTAGCGTTGGTTTCTGCGGAGCTCATGGTGCTTCCTTCTGCCATCTTTGTTGGTCGTGCGTCCGTTGTTCACTGTACGATCTCTAGGTGATGGGCCCGAATCCCGTCGCTTGCCACCAATGTTAGACGGCGACCTCAGAGGGGCCCGGAAAGGGGTCCTGATTTCCCTGAGTCCCACCCGTATTGTATTGTAGCCGGGCACTGGCGAGAGATTCCCCAGGGGGAGGAATCTCGCAGCTAGGATCGTACTTCTGGCACCACACGACACAGAGAGACCACACTGGGTATTCTCAGAAACAAGCTTTTATCACAAGGGGTATCACTGCAAATATGTACAAGATGAGCACGGGCTCAAGAGTCTCGGAAAGGTAGGGGGTAGCGGGACTGTCTCTGGTAACGGTTCAAAGCAGGGACGTATCCGGCGCACAGCTCACAATCCTCGAGCTGGGAGATACGTGGTCAGAGTCGGGGTCCGGCGGGACCGTGAGAGTCTGGGGGAGCCGCGAGTCACTCAGCAGGGCTCAGGTACAAGTTCGGAGGTCTTACGATCTTCAGGGAGCCGCGAGTCACTCAGCAGGGCTCAGGTACAAGTTCGGAGGTCTTACGATCTTCAGGGAGCCGCGAGTCACTCAGCAGGGCTCAGGTACAAGTTCGGAGGTCTTACGATCTTCAGGGAGCCGCGAGTCACTCAGCAGGGCTCAGGTAGGTTCCAGTTCCAGGAGCCGCGACCATGTCAGCAGGCTCTCGTTGTTCCAGCGTCGAATCTGCCGGACAGTCTCAGAGCACCCCTTGTTATAGGTCGACCCCGCTTTGATGTCCGGAGTCTGCACAGGCAGGGGTCTTGTCACCTGGGGGCCGCTTGTCGGGGTTTCCTGCTATTGTCTTTTGATCCTTTCAGGGCCGGGTCGGGAGGAGTCCCAGACACCCAGCAGGCACGGAGCCAGCTCGCAGGGAGGCCGGAGGGCCGATCGAAACCCATCGTCCCAGGGGAGTTCAGAGGTGCGATAGAAACTGCTCCTCCCTCTCTCATCCCCTGGAAGCGGGATGTCCTCCAGCCGGAGTGGCGCCTCGAGGCCCGGGTCGCACTGGAGCCGGGCGGCCATCTTGTTGCAGGGAGTGGGCACGCGGGCCCGGGGTGGCCGAAAGGAGAGAGGCCATGGACGGGGATGTCCGGGGTTGGTGCAGGGGTCCTAGTGGGAAAGGTCGGCTGGGCCGCGGCTGGGGCTGCAGGCACTAGGTTTCGGTGGTGCGGGGGCACGGAGGGCCATTCTACGAGGCCGGGTCCAACACTCTGCACCCACCCCTCCTATGTCTGGGCACTGCTGGGAGTGATAGGCACCCACCCCTCCTGCGTCTGGGCACTGCTGGGAATGATAGGCACCCACCCCTCCTGTGTCTGGGCACTGCTGGGGGGACTCTACACACACCCCTCCTGCGTCTGGGCACTGCTGGGAGTGATAGGCACCCACCCCTCCTGCGTCTGGGCACTGCTGGGAATGATAGGCACACACCCCTCCTGTGTCTGGGCACTGCTGGGGGGACTCTACACCCACCCCTCCTGCGTCTGGGCACTGCTGGGAGGACTCTGCACCCACCCCTCCTGTGTCTGGGCACTGCTGGGAATGATAGGCACCCACCCCTCCTGTGTCTGGGCACTGCTGGGGGGACTCTGCACACACCCCTCCTGTGTCTGGGCACTGCTGGGAGGTGTTGGACCCGGCCTCGTAGAATGGCCCTCCGTGCCCCCGCACCCCCGAAACCTGGTGCCTGCAGCCCAAGCACGCGGCCCAGCCGACCTTTCCCACCAGGACACCTGCACCAACCCCGGACATCCCCGTCCATGGCCTCTCTCCTTTCGGCCACCCCGGGCCCGCGTGCCCACTCCCTGCAACAAGATGGCCGCCCGGCCCCAGCGCGACCCGGGCCTCGAGGCGCCACTCCGGCTGGAGGACATCACGCTTCCAGGGGATGAGAGAGGGAGGAGCAGTTTCTATCGCACCTCTGAACTCCCCTGGGACGATGGGTTTCGATCGGCCCTCCGGCCTCCCTGCGGGCTGGCTCCGTGCCTGCTGGGTGTCTGGGACTCCTCCCGACCCGGCCCTGAAAGGATCAAAAAGACAATAGCAGGAAACCCCGACAAGCGGCCCCCAGGGGACAAGACCCCTGCCTGCGCAGACTCCGGACATCAAAGCGGGGTCGACCTATAACAAGGGGTGCTCTGAGACTGTCCGGCAGATTCGACGCTGGAACCACGAGAGCCTGCTGACGTGGTCGCGGCCCCTGGACCTTGAACCCACCTGAGCCCTGCTGAGTGACTCGCGGCTCCCTGAAGATCGTAAGACCTCCGAACTTGTACCTGAGCCCTGCTGAGTGACTCGCGGCTCCCTGAAGATCGTAAGACCTCCGAACTTGTACCTGAGCCCTGCTGAGTGACTCGCGGCTCCCTGAAGATCGTAAGACCTCCAAACTTGTACCTGGGCCCTGCTGAGTGACTCGCGGCTCCCTGAAGATCGTAAGACCTCCGAACTTGTACCTGAGCCCTGCTGAGTGACTCGCGGCTCCCCCAGACTCTCACGGTCCCGCCGGACCCCGACTCCGACCACGTATCCCCCAGCTCGAGGATTGTGAGCTGTGCGCCGGATACGTCCCTGCTTTGAACCGTTACCAGAGACAGTCCCGCTACCCCCTACCTTTCCGAGACTCTTGAGCCCGTGCTCACCTTGTACATATTTGCAGTGATACCTATTTGATAAAACTTGTTTCTGAGAATACCCAGTGTGGTCTCTCTGTGTCGTGGGGTGCCAGAAGTACGATCCTAGTTGCGAGATTCCACCCCCCGGGGGAATCTCTCGCCAGTGCCCGGCTACAATACTACATGGGTGGGACTCAGGGAAGTCAGGACCCCTTTCCGGGCTCCTCTGGGGTCGCCGTCTAACATTGGTGGCAAGCGACGGGATTCGGGCCCATCACCTAGAGATCGTACAGTGAACAACGGACGCACGACCAACAAAGATGGCAGAAGGAAGCGCCATGAGCTCCGCAGAAACCAACGCCAACAGAGTGTTCCAGGTGGAGCACCTGGAAGAATACACACACAAAGAGCTAAAACAATTTTGCAAAGAACTTAAAATCGCTACCACTGGCCTCAACACTAAGGAAGACTTGCAGAAAGCACTGAAAACTTGGGTGGAGACCGGGGCATCCCGCCCGGAAGGCACGGGGGAGCGCCCCGACGAAGCCGAACCCCCTCCAAGTGAAAGCAGCGACAATCAGGTGCGAGGCATTGTACCAGACGGGGGCCTATCCCCGGGAGAACTCGCGGACAGAGAGAGAAGCCGCAGTCATGAACTCGAGTTAGCCAAACTCAAAATCGAGGGCGAATTGAAGTTAGCGGAGAAAAAGCTAGCGGTAGAGCAAATGCGCGTACAAGGCGAACTGGAAGAAAAGAAGCTCCAACGGGAGCACGAAGGAAGAAAGCTCCAACTAGAGCACGAACGCAGCTTAAAAGAACTCGAGCTCAAGGCCCGAAATGAGGACGGGAGGCCCTCGGGGAACCGAGAGACGGCCCCCCCAGCGGAACAAAAGGTCCACATCCCCAAGGATGTGGTCAAAGAATATTATAAAAACGATGACATTCAGCAATGGTTTCGGGCCTACGAGGTCGCCATGACCTCCCATCGGATTCCGCAGAAGGACTGGGGGGCGGGGTTGTGGGGGCGGTTTCTGAGCGAAGGAAGGGACACCCTGCTCGACCTACCCCTCTCCCTGCAGACCTCCTACAGCCACATGAAAGAGGCTCTCCTCACAAGATACGGCCTCACCCCAGAAATGTACCGCCAACGGTTCCGGGACTGCAGGAAGATCCCGGGCACCACCTGGGTGGAGTATGTAAACTTTTTTAGTCGGGCCTTCGATGGGTGGGTCAAGGGCAGCAAGGTCACCACCCTTGCCGAACTCACTGACCTCATGTTATGGGAACATCTGGCTGCGAACTGCTTCGTAGAGCTACGTCAACATCTGCTAGATAGCAAGCTCACGGATCCCCGGAAGCTGGCTGTGGAGGCCGACCGCTGGACCAACACCCGGGTCTCCCGGGGCATGGTAGGAGAGTACCCCCGAACCAGTCAGGGACCACCCCGCCAGAGAGGGGGAGGGAACCAGGGAGGGCCGAGAGAGTCCCAGCCTAGCCCCCCGAAGACACCACCTCCACCTTTTCCAGCGCCCCCCCCACCAGTAACAGGGCCCCCTGGGAGACGAGGACACCGGGTGACCGTCACATGTTTTCGTTGCCAGAAACCCGGGCACTACGCCAATGACCCAGAGTGCCCCATGGCCACCCAAGTCACCCCTGCGAGACAGATAGTCAACGTAGCCCTGGGGGAGGAGGTTGAAGAAGCCGCGGAGTGGGAACCCGCCGCTATGGCCCTAGTATCCCTGGGAGATAGGGAAATGATCCCTGGTAGCCTCCTACCGTCCAACACACAGAAATATGGGCAGCTCGTCAAGATCAATGGCCACCAGGTAGAGGCCCTGCGGGACACCGGGGCCAGTATCACCGGTGTCCTCAGGCACCTAGTTCCCGAGGAGCAGATCCTCCCCAATGTCTTTTGCCCCGTAATATCTGCAGACAATAGGGAAAGTATGTGTCAGGTAGCCCTGGTGCCATTTGAGTGGGGAGGGGTGATAGGTAAACTCAAGGTGGCCGTAAGAACCTCCCAGCCGGTCGACTGCCTCTTAGGGAACGACCTGGAGAGTTCTCCCTGGAAGCACGCAGAGCGCAAGGCCCACCTAGGAATGATGGGACTCCCCGAGTGGGTGTGTGCCACCACCCGATCTATGACAGCCCGACTCACTCCCCGGAGAGAAGTCGAGGGCACCCCGGTCGAAGAAGCCCGTACCGTCCCCGCCGAGGGTCCTCCCGTTCCCCCATCAGAAGGGTCCGTCGCCAGCGACGAACCCGCACCATCCGACCCCACCCCGGTCCCCGAGTTGGGGGATCTACCCGAGTTGGCCCATTGGCGCCACGAGGGCGGGCCCACCCGGGAAGAATTTTGCCGGGAGCAAGCCACCTGTCCTTCCCTGGTCGGGCTGCGGCGCCAGGCCGAGCGCCAAGCCGCAGGTGACCAGACCGGAACGCACCGAATCTATTGGGAGAATAACATCCTGTATAGTGAGCAGAAATCAGTGGAGCTGGGATCCGGACGGGTACTGGTGGTACCCCTCCGCTTCCGGGACTTCCTCCTGGGCTTAGCCCACGATGTCCCCCTCGCCGGTCACCTGGGTCAGGACAAGACCTACAGCCGTCTCGTGACCCATTTTTATTGGCCTAAGATGAAGGCAGCGGTAGAGGCACACTGCAAGTCCTGCCCCACGTGCCAAGCCAGTGGGAAGAGTGGGGGAAAGCGCAAGGCTCCCCTCCAACCCTTCCCGGTCGTCAGTACCCCCTTCGAACGAGTCGGAATCGACATCGTGGGGCCACTGGACCCCCCCACCTCCCAAGGTCACCGTTTCATCTTGGTCCTAGTAGACCACGCCACCCGCTATCCAGAGGCTATTCCCCTGCGCACCATTACGGCCCCCGTGGTGGGCCGGGCCCTGATGGGGATCTTTTCCAGGGTGGGTTTCCCCCGCGAGGTCGTGAGCGATCGCGGAACTAATTTTATATCAAGGTATATGACGTCCCTGTGGCAACAATGTGGGGTGTCCTATAAGTTCACCACCCCGTACCATCCCCAAGGGAATGGCCTAGTAGAGAGGTTTAATAGGACTTTGAAAGGGATGATCGCTGGCCTAGAAGAGCCCCTCCGGCGTAAGTGGGACGTCCTGCTCCCCTGCCTCTTGTTCGCTTACCGGGAGGTCCCCCAGAAGTCCTTAGGGTTCAGCCCGTTTGAATTACTCTATGGGCACCCCGTCCGAGGTCCCCTCAGTTTGGTTAAGGAAGGGTGGAAGGCAGCACCCCAGACCACCCCCCGAGATGTGTTCCAATATGTCCTGGCCCTCCGGAACCAGACCAGGAGGTTCCGAGAACTGGCCGAGGCCAACCTGGAGGCGAGTCAAGAAGAAATGAAGCGCTGGTACGACCAGAATGCCACTCTGGTCGAGTTCCAGCCGGGCCAGCAGGTGTGGGTCATGGCCCCCGTGAAGCCTGGCGCTCTCCAGGACCGATGGACTGGGCCCTACAAAGTGGTTGAGAGGAAGAGCCAAGTCACCTACTTGGTGGACGTCCAGTCGCCTCGGGATCCCCTCCGGGTCCTGCACGTGAACCGCCTCAAGCCTCACTTCGTGCGGACAGAACTGAGCCTCCTGCTGGCCACCGATGACGGGGCCGAAGATGAGTCGGACCCCCTCCCGGACCTCCTGTGTGTCAAGGAGCAGGATGGCTCCGTGGAGGGAGTGAACCTCTCCCCAGCCCTCACTGCCCAGCAACAAGCGGACTGCCACCAGCTCCTCAGACAATTTTCCGACCTCTTCTCCCTGACCCCCCGGGTCACCAACTGGTGTGTTCACGATGTGGACACCGGGGACAGCCCGCCGGTGAGGCACCGAGCCTACCGGGTTCCTGACCGGGTCCGGTCCTGCATTCAAGCTGAAGTCTCGAAGATGTTGACCCTGGGGGTGATCGAGCCCTCTGACAGTCCCTGGGCCAGCCCCGTGGTCCTGGTTCCGAAGGCAGCAGCTCCCGGTGTCGCCCCCGAGCTCCGGTTCTGCGTGGATTACCGGGGGCTCAATGACGTTACCCGAGCCGATGCCCACCCCATTCCACGAGCCGACGAGCTCATTGACCGACTAGGGGCCGCCCGGTTCCTCAGCACTTTCGACCTCACCTGCGGCTACTGGCAGATTGCGCTCACCGAAGGGGCCAAGGAGAGGTCTGCTTTCTCCACCCCCGATGGGCACTACCGCTTCCGCGTGATGCCCTTCGGGATGAAAAATGCCCCGGCCACTTTCCAGAGACTGGTAAATAGGGTCCTGGCCGGGCTAGAACGGTTCAGCGCGGCCTATCTGGACGACATCGCTGTCTTCAGTTCAGAGTGGAGTGAGCACCTCCAGCACCTCCGGAGAGTGCTAACCGCCCTGCGCCAGGCAGGCCTCACCGTAAAAGCCAGCAAGTGCCAGATCGGGCAAGGATACGTAGTCTACCTGGGGCACCAAGTCGGGAGTGGCCAGGTCGCTCCTCTACAGCCAAAGATCGACGCCATCCTGGCCTGGGACCCACCCATCACCCAAACGGAAGTCCGAGCCTTTCTGGGACTCACGGGCTACTACCGCCGATTCATTCGGGGGTATGGCAGCCTGGTCGGCCCTCTCACTGAACTCACGTCTAAAAAACAGCCAAAGAAGGTGCAATGGACGGCTGCCTGCCAGGAAGCTTTCGATGCTCTAAAAAAGGCCATGTGCACGGCCCCCGTCCTCCAGGCTCCCGACTACACCAAGGAGTTCATAGTCCAGACCGATGCCTCCGAGCATGGCATTGGGGCCGTCCTGTCCCAAGTGAATGATCAAGGCCGGGACCAGCCCGTCGCCTTCCTCAGTCGGCGGCTGCTACCCCGAGAACAGAAGTGGAGCACCATAGAGCGCGAAGCCTTTGCCGTGGTCTGGGCACTCAAAAAACTACGACCCTACCTGTTCGGCACTCATTTCAGGGTCCAAACTGACCATCGGCCCTTGCGATGGCTCATGCAGATGCGAGGAGAAAACCCCAAGCTACTGCGGTGGTCAATCTACCTCCAGGGAATGGACTTCACCGTAGAACACCGCCCTGGTACGGACCACGCCAACGCTGACGGCCTCTCCCGGTTCTTCCGCCTCAGCGAAGAGAACCCCCCAAGGTGATGGGCAGTTCTCTCCGGCTTTCAGCTGGGGGGGACGCGTGTTGGACCCGGCCTCGTAGAATGGCCCTCCGTGCCCCCGCACCCCCGAAACCTGGTGCCTGCAGCCCAAGCACGCGGCCCAGCCGACCTTTCCCACCAGGACACCTGCACCAACCCCGGACATCCCCGTCCATGGCCTCTCTCCTTTCGGCCACCCCGGGCCCGCGTGCCCACTCCCTGCAACAAGATGGCCGCCCGGCCCCAGCGCGACCCGGGCCTCGAGGCGCCACTCCGGCTGGAGGACATCACGCTTCCAGGGGATGAGAGAGGGAGGAGCAGTTTCTATCGCACCTCTGAACTCCCCTGGGACGATGGGTTTCGATCGGCCCTCCGGCCTCCCTGCGGGCTGGCTCCGTGCCTGCTGGGTGTCTGGGACTCCTCCCGACCCGGCCCTGAAAGGATCAAAAAGACAATAGCAGGAAACCCCGACAAGCAGCCCCCAGGGGACAAGACCCCTGCCTGCGCAGACTCCGGACATCAAAGCGGGGTCGACCTATAACAAGGGGTGCTCTGAGACTGTCCGGCAGATTCGACGCTGGAACCACGAGAGCCTGCTGACGTGGTCGCGGCCCCTGGACCTTGAACCCACCTGAGCCCTGCTGAGTGACTCGCGGCTCCCTGAAGATCGTAAGACCTCCGAACTTGTACCTGAGCCCTGCTGAGTGACTCGCGGCTCCCTGAAGATCGTAAGACCTCCGAACTTGTACCTGAGCCCTGCTGAGTGACTCGCAGCTCCCTGAAGATCGTAAGACCTCCGAACTTGTACCTGGGCCCTGCTGAGTGACTCGCGGCTCCCTGAAGATCGTAAGACCTCCGAACTTGTACCTGAGCCCTGCTGAGTGACTCGCGGCTCCCCCAGACTCTCACGGTCCCGCCGGACCCCGACTCCGACAACGTATCCCCCAGCTCGAGGATTGTGAGCTGTGCGCCGGATACGTCCCTGCTTTGAACCGTTACCAGAGACAGTCCCGCTACCCCCTACCTTTCCGAGACTCTTGAGCCCGTGCTCACCTTGTACATATTTGCAGTGATACCTATTTGATAAAACTTGTTTCTGAGAATACCCAGTGTGGTCTCTCTGTGTCGTGGGGTGCCAGAAGTACGATCCTAGTTGCGAGATTCCACCCCCGGGGGAATCTCTCGCCAGTGCCCGGCTACAATACTACACGGGTGGGACTCAGGGAAGTCAGGACCCCTTTCCGGGCTCCTCTGGGGTCGCCGTCTAACAGGAGGACTCTGCACACACCCCTCCTACGTCTGGGCACTGCTGGGAATGATAGGCACACACCCCTCCTGTGTCTGGGCACTGCTGGGTTACTCTACACCCACCCCTCCTGTGTCTGGGCACTGCTGTGGGGACTCTGCACCCACCCCTCCTGTGTCTGGGCACTGCTGAGGGGACTACGCACCCACCCCTCCTATGTCTGGGCACTGCTGGGAGTGATAGGCACCCACCCCTCCTGCGTCTGGGCACTGCTGGGAATTATAGGCACACACCCCTCCTGTGTCTGGGCACTGCTGGGGGGACTCTACACCCACGCCTCCTGTGTATGGGCACTGCTGTGGGGACTCTGCACCCACCCCTCCTGTGTCTGGGCACTGCTGGGGTGACTCTGCACCCAACCCTCCTATGTCTGGGCACTGCTGGGAGTGATAGGCACCCACCCCTCCTGCGTCTGGGCACTGCTGGGAATGATAGGCACACACCCCTCCTGTGTCTGGGCACTGCTGGGGGGACTCTGCACCCACCCCTCCTGCGTCTGGGCACTGCTGGGAGGACTCTGCACCCACCCCTCCTGTGTCTGGGCACTGCTGGGAATGATAGGCACCCACCCCTCCTGTGTCTGGGCACTGCTGGGGGGACTCTACACCCACCCCTCTTGTGTCTGGGCACTGCTGGGAGTGATAGGCACCCACCCCTCCTGCGTCTGGGCACTGCTGAGAATGAGAGGCACACACCCCTCCTGTGTCTGGGCACTGCTGGGGGGACTCTACACCCACCCCTCCCGCGTCTGGGCACTGCTGGGAGGACTCTGCACCCACCCCTCCTGTGTCTGGGCACTGCTGGGAATGATAGGCACCCACCCCTCCTGTGTCTGGGCACTGCTGGGGGGACTCTACACCCACCCCTCCTGTGTCTGGGCACTGCTGGGAGTGATAGGCACCCACCCCTCCTGCGTCTGGGCACTGCTGGGAATGATAGGCACACACCCCTCCTGTGTCTGGGCACTGCTGGGGGGACTCTACACCCACTCCTCCTGCGTCTGGGCACTGCTGGGAGGACTCTGCACCCACCCCTCCTGTGTCTGGGCACTGCTGGGAATGATAGGCACCCACCCCTCCTGTGTCTGGGCACGGCTGGGGGGACTCTACACCCACCCCTTCTGTGTCTGGGCACTGCTGGGTGTGATAGGCACCCACCCCTCCTGCGTCTGGGCACTGCTGGGAATGATAGGCACACACCCCTCCTGTGTCTGGGCACTGCTGGGGGGACTCTACACCCACCCCTCCTGCGTCTGGGCACTGCTGGGAGGACTCTGCACACACCCCTCCTGTGTCTGGGCACTGCTGGGAGGACTCTGCACACACCCCTCCTGCGTCTGGGCACTGCTGGGAATGATAGGCACACACCCCTCCTGTGTCTGGGCACTGCTGGGGGACTCTACACCCACCCCTCCTGCGTCTGGGCACTGCTGGGGGGACTCTGCACACACCCCTCCTGTGTCTGGGCACTGCTGGGAGTGATAGGCACACACCCCTCCTGTGTCTGGGCACTGCTGGGGGGACTCTGCACACACCCCTCCTGCGTCTGGGCACTGCTTTTGAGGACTCTGCACCCACCCGTCCTGCGTCTGGGCACTGCTGGGAGGACTCTGCACACACCCCTCCTGTGTCTGGGCACTGCTGGGAGTGATAGGCACCCACCCCTCCTGTGTCTGGGCACTGCTGGGGGGACTCTACACCCACCCCTCCTGTGTCTTGGCACTGCTGGGAGTGATAGGCACCCACCTCTCCTGCGTCTGGGCACTGCTGGGAATGATAGGCACACACCCATCCTGTGTCTGGGCACTGCTGGGGGGACTCTACACCCACCCCTCCTGCGTCTGGGCACTGCTGGGAGGACTCTGCACACACCCCTCCTGTGTCTGGGCACTGCTGGGAGGACAATGCACACACCCCTCCTACGTCTGGGCACTGCTGGGAATGATAGGCACACACCCCTCCTGTGTCTGGGCACTGCTGGGGGACTCTACACCCACCCCTCATGTGTCTGGGCACTGCTGTGGGGACTCTGCACCCACCCCTCCTGTGTCTGGGCACTGCTGGGGGACTCTGCACCCACCCCTACTATGTCTGGGCACTGCTGGGAGTGATAGGCACCCACCCCTCCTACGTCTGGGCACTGCTGGGAATGATAGGCACACACCCCTCCTGTGTCTGGGCACTGCTGGGGGGACTCTACACCCACCCCTCCTGTGTCTGGGCACTGCTGTGGGGACTCTGCACCCACCCCTCCTGTGTCTGGGCACTGCTGGGGTGACTCTGCCCCCACCCCTCCTATGTCTGGGCACTGCTGGGAGTGATAGGCACCCACCCCTCCTGCGTCTGGGCACTGCTGGGAATGATAGGCACACACCCCTCCTGTGTCTGGGCACTGCTGGGGGGACTCTACACACACCCCTCCTGCGTCTGGGCACTGCTGGGAGGACTCTGCACCCACCCCTCCTGTGTCTGGGCACTGCTGGGAATGATAGGCACCCACCCCTCCTGTGTCTGGGCACTGCTGGGGGGACTCTACACCCACCTCTCTTGTGTCTGGGCACTGCTGGGAGGGATAGGCACCCACCCCTCCTGCGTCTGGGCACTGCTGGGAATGATAGGCACACACCCCTCCTGTGTCTGGGCACTGCTGGGGGGACTCTACACCCACCCCTCCTGCGTCTGGGCACTGCTGGGAGGACTCTGCACCCACCCCTCCTGTGTCTGGGCACTGCTGGGAATGATAGGCACCCACCCCTCCTGTGTCTGGGCACTGCTGGGGGGACTCTACACCCACCCCTCCTGTGTCTGGGCACTGCTGGGAGTGATAGGCACCCACCCCTCCTGCGTCTGGGCACTGCTGGGAATTATAGGCACACACCTCTCCTGTGTCTGGGCACTGCTGGGGGGACTCTACACCCACCCCTCCTGCGTCTGGGCACTGCTGGGAGGACTCTGCACCCACCCCTCCGGTGTCTGGGCACTGCTGGGAATGATAGGCACCCACCCCTCCTGTGCCTGGGCACTGCTGGGGGGACTCTACACCCACCCCTTCTGTGTCTGGGCACTGCTGGGAGTGATAGGCACCCACCCCTCCTGCGTCTGGGCACTGCTGGGAATGATAGGCACACACCCCTCCGGTGTCTGGGCACTGCTGGGGGGACTCTACACCCACCCCTCCTGCGTCTGGGCACTGCTGGGAGGACTCTGCACACACCCCTCCTGTGTCTGGGCACTGCTGGGAATGATAGGCACCCACCCCTCCTGTGTCTGGGCACTGCTGGGGGGACTCTACACCCACCCCTTCTGTGTCTGGGCACTGCTGGGAGTGATAGGCACCCACCCCTCCTGCGTCTGGGCACTGCTGGGAACGATAGGCACACACCCCTCCTGTGTCTGGGCACTGCTGGGGGGACTCTACACCCACCCCTCCTGCGTCTGGGCACTGCTGGGAGGACTCTGCACACACCCCTCCTGTGTCTGGGCACTGCTGGGAGGACTCTGCACACACCCCTCCTGCGTCTGGGCACTTCTGGGAATGATAGGCACACACCCCTCCTGTGTCTGGGCACTGCTGGGGGGACTCTACACCCACCCCTCCTGCGTCTGGGCACTGCTGGGGGGACTCTGCACACACCCCTCCTGTGTCTGGGCACTGCTGGGAGTGATAGGCACACACCCCTCCTGTGTCTGGGCACTGCTGGGGGTACTCTGCACACACCCCTCCTGTGTCTGGGCACTGCTGGGAGGACTCTGCACCCACCCCTCCTGCGTCTGGGCACTGCTGGGAGGACTCTGCACACACCCCTCCTGTGTCTGGGCACTGCTGGGAGTGATAGGCACCCACCCCTCCTGTGTCTGGGCACTGCTGGGGGGACTCTACACCCACCCCTCCTGTGTCTGGGCACTGCTGGGAGTGATAGGCACCCACGCCTCCTGCGTCTGGGCACTGCTGAGAATGATAGGCACAAACCAATCCTGTGTCTGGGCACTGCTGGGGGGACTCTACACCCACCCCTCCTGCATCTGGGCACTGCTGGGAGGACTCTGCACACACCCCTCCTGTGTCTGGGCACTGCTGGGAGGACTCTGCACACACCCCTCCTACGTCTGGGCACTGCTGGGAATGATAGGCACACACCCCTCCTGTGTCTGGGCACTGCTGGGGGACTCTACACCCACCCCTCCTGTGTCTGGGCACTGCTGTGGGGACTCTGCACCCACCCCTCCTGTGTCTGGGCACTGCTGGGGGACTCTGCACCCACCCCTCCTATGTCTTTGCACTACTGGGAGTGATAGGCACCCACCCCTCCTGCGTCTGGGCACTGCTGGGAATGATAGGCACACACCCCTCCTGTGTCTGGGCACTGCTGGGGGCACTCTACACCCACCCCTCCTGTGTCTGGGCACTGCTGTGGGGACTCTGCACCCACCCCTCCTGTGTCTGGGCACTGCTGGGGTGACTCTGCACCCACCCCTCCTATGTCTGGGCACTGCTGGGAGTGATAGGCACCCACCCCTCCTGCATCTGGGCACTGCTGGGAATGATAGGCACACACCCCTCCTGTGTCTGGGCACTGCTGGGGGGACTCTACACCCACCCCTCCTGCGTCTGGGCACTGCTGGGAGGACTCTGCACCCACCCCTCCTGTGTCTGGGCACTGCTGGGAATGATAGGCACCCACCCCTCCTGTGTCTGGGCACTGCTGGGGGGACTCTACACCCACCCCTCCTGTGTCTGGGCACTGCTGGGAGTGATAGGCACCCACCCCTCCTGCGTCTGGGCACTGCTGGGAATGATAGGCACACACCCCTCCTGTGTCTGGGCACTGCTGGGGGGACTCTACACCCACCCCTCCTGCGTCTGGGCACTGCTGGGAATGATAGGCACACACCCCTCCTGTGTCTGGGCAATGCTGGGGGGACTCTACACACACCCCTCCTGTGTCTGGGCACTGCTGGGAGGACTCTGCACCCACCCCTCCTGTGTCTGGGCACTGCTGGGAATGATAGGCACCCACCCCTCCTGTGTCTGGGCACTGCTGGGGGGACTCTACACCCACCTCTCTTGTGTCTGGGCACTGCTGGGAGTGATAGGCACCCACCCCTCCTGCGTCTGGGCACTGCTGGGAATGATAGGCACACACCCCTCCTGTGTCTGGGCACTGCTGGGGGGACTCTACACCCACCCCTCCTGCGTCTGGGCACTGCTGGGAGGACTCTGCACCCACCCCTCCTGTGTCTGGGCACTGCTGGGAATGATAGGCACCCACCCCTCCTGTGTCTGGGCACTGCTGGGGGGACTCTACACCCACCCCTCCTGTGTCTGGGCACTGCTGGGAGTGATAGGCACCCACCCCTCCTGCGTCTGGGCACTGCTGGGAATTATAGGCACACACCCCTCCTGTGTCTGG
This sequence comes from Triturus cristatus, assembly GCF_964204655.1. Classification (NCBI taxonomy): domain Eukaryota; kingdom Metazoa; phylum Chordata; class Amphibia; order Caudata; family Salamandridae; genus Triturus; species Triturus cristatus. Next base: position 1,267,606,403 of record NC_140579.1, on the reverse strand, counting down.
GCACTGCTGGGGGGACTCTACACCCACCCCTCCTGCGTCTGGGCACTGCTGGGAGGACTCTGCACCCACCCCTCCGGTGTCTGGGCACTGCTGGGAATGATAGGCACCCACCCCTCCTGTGTCTGGGCACTGCTGGGGGGACTCTACACCCACCCCTTCTGTGTCTGGGCACTGCTGGGAGTGATAGGCACCCACCCCTCCTGCGTCTGGGCACTGCTGGGAATGATAGGCACACACCCCTCCGGTGTCTGGGCACTGCTGGGGGGACTCTACACCCACCCCTCCTGCGTCTGGGCACTGCTGGGAGGACTCTGCACACACCCCTCCTGTGTCTGGGCACTGCTGGGAATGATAGGCACCCACCCCTCCTGTGTCTGGGCACTGCTTGGGGGACTCTACACCCACCCCTTCTGTGTCTGGGCACTGCTGGGAGTGATAGGCACCCACCCCTCCTGCGTCTGGGCACTGCTGGGAACGATAGGCACACACCCCTCCTGTGTCTGGGCACTGCTGGGGGGACTCTACACCCACCCCTCCTGCGTCTGGGCACTGCTGGGAGGACTCTGCACACACCCCTCCTGTGTCTGGGCACTGCTGGGAGGACTCTGCACACACCCCTCCTGCGTCTGGGCACTGCTGGGAATGATAGGCACACACCCCTCCTGTGTCTGGGCACTGCTGGGGGGACTCTACACCCACCCCTCCTGCGTCTGGGCACTGCTGGGGGGACTCTGCACACACCCCTCCTGTGTCTGGGCACTGCTGGGAGTGATAGGCACACACCCCTCCTGTGTCTGGGCACTGCTGGGGGGACTCTGCACACACCCCTCCTGCGTCTGGGCACTGCTGGGAGGACTCTGCACCCACTCCTCCTGCGTCTGGGCACTGTTGGGAGGACTCTGCACACACCCCTCCTGTGTCTGGGCACTGCTGGGAGTGATAGGCACCCACCCCTCCTGTGTCTGGGCACTGCTGGGGGGACTCTACACCCACCCCTCCTGTGTCTGGGCACTGCTGGGAGTGATAGGCACCCACGCCTCCTGCGTCTGGGCACTGCTGAGAATGATAGGCACAAACCAAATCTGTGTCTGGGCACTGCTGGGGGGACTCTACACCCACCCCTCCTGCATCTGGGCACTGCTGGGAGGACTCTGCACACACCCCTCCTGTGTCTGGGCACTGCTGTGGGGACTCTGCACCCACCCCTCCTGTGTCTGGGCACTGCTGGGGGGACTCTGCACCCACCCCTCCTATGTCTTTGCACTACTGGGAGTGATAGGCACCCACCCCTCCTGCGTCTGGGCACTGCTGGGAATGATAGGCACACACCCCTCCTGTGTCTGGGCACTGCTGGGCTGACTCTACACCCACCCCTCCTGTGTCTGGGCACTGCTGTGGGGACTCTGCACCCACCCCTCCTGTGTCTGGGCACTGCTGGGGTGACTCTGCACCCACCCCTCCTATGTCTGGGCACTGCTGGGAGTGATAGGCACCCACCCCTCCTGCGTCTGGGCACTGCTGGGAATGATAGGCACACACCCCTCCTGTGTCTGGGCACTGCTGGTGGGACTCTACACCCACCCCTCCTGCGTCTGGGCACTGCTGGGAGGACTCTGCACCCACCCCTCCTGTGTCTGGGCACTGCTGGGAATGATAGGCACCCACCCCTCCTGTGTCTGGGCACTGCTGGGGGGACTCTACACCCACCCCTCCTGTGTCTGGGCACTGCTGGGAGTGATAGGCACCCACCCCTCCTGCGTCTGGGCACTGCTGGGAATGATAGGCACACACCCCTCCTGTGTCTGGGCACTGCTGGGGGGACTCTACACCCACCCCTCCTGCGTCTGGGCACTGCTGGGAGGACTCTGCACCCACCCCTCCTGTGTCTGGGCACTGCTGGGAATGATAGGCACCCACCCCTCCTGTGTCTGGGCACTGCTGGGGGGACTCTACACCCACCCCTTCTGTGTCTGGGCACTGCTGGGAGTGATAGGCACCCACCCCTCCTGTGTCTGGGCACTGCTGGGAATGATAGGCACACACCCCTCCTGTGTCTGGGCACTGCTGGGGGGACTCTACACCCACCCCTCCTGCGTCTGGGCACTGCTGGGAGGACTCTGCACACACCCCTCCTGTGTCTGGGCACTGCTGGGAGGACTCTGCACACACCCCTCCTGCGTCTGGGCACTGCTGGGAATGATAGGCACACACCCCTCCTGTGTCTGGGCACTGCTGGGAGGACTCTGCACACACCCCTCCTGCGTCTGGGCACTGCTGGGAATGATAGGCACACACCCCTCCTGTGTCTGGGCACTGCTGGGGGGACTCTACACCCACCCCTCCTGCGTCTGGGCACTGCTGGGGGGACTCTGCACACACCCCTCCTGTGTCTGGGCACTGCTGGGAGTGATAGGCACACACCCCTCCTGTGTCTGGGCACTGCTGGGGGGACTCTGCACACACCCCTCCTGCGTCTGGGCACTGCTGGGAGGACTCTGCACCCACTCCTCCTGCGTCTGGGCACTGTTGGGAGGACTCTGCACACACCCCTCCTGTGTCTGGGCACTGCTGGGAGTGATAGGCACCCACCCCTCCTGTGTCTGGGCACTGCTGGGGGGACTCTACACCCACCCCTCCTGTGTCTGGGCACTGCTGGGAGTGATAGGCACCCACGCCTCCTGCGTCTGGGCACTGCTGAGAATGATAGGCACAAACCAAATCTGTGTCTGGGCACTGCTGGGGGGACTCTACACCCACCCCTCCTGCATCTGGGCACTGCTGGGAGGACTCTGCACACACCCCTCCTGTGTCTGGGCACTGCTGTGGGGACTCTGCACCCACCCCTCCTGTGTCTGGGCACTGCTGGGGGGACTCTGCACCCACCCCTCCTATGTCTTTGCACTACTGGGAGTGATAGGCACCCACCCCTCCTGCGTCTGGGCACTGCTGGGAATGATAGGCACACACCCCTCCTGTGTCTGGGCACTGCTGGGGGGACTCTACACCCACCCCTCCTGTGTCTGGGCACTGCTGTGGGGACTCTGCACCCACCCCTCCTGTGTCTGGGCACTGCTGGGGTGACTCTGCACCCACCCCTCCTATGTCTGGGCACTGCTGGGAGTGATAGGCACCCACCCCTCCTGCGTCTGGGCACTGCTGGGAATGATAGGCACACACCCCTCCTGTGTCTGGGCACTGCTGGTGGGACTCTACACCCACCCCTCCTGCGTCTGGGCACTGCTGGGAGGACTCTGCACCCACCCCTCCTGTGTCTGGGCACTGCTGGGAATGATAGGCACCCACCCCTCCTGTGTCTGGGCACTGCTGGGGGGACTCTACACCCACCCCTCCTGTGTCTGGGCACTGCTGGGAGTGATAGGCACCCACCCCTCCTGCGTCTGGGCACTGCTGGGAATGATAGGCACACACCCCTCCTGTGTCTGGGCACTGCTGGGGGGACTCTACACCCACCCCTCCTGCGTCTGGGCACTGCTGGGAGGACTCTGCACCCACCTCTCCTGTGTCTGGGCACTGCTGGGAATGATAGGCACCCACCCCTCCTGTGTCTGGGCACTGCTGGGGGGACTCTACACCCACCCCTTCTGTGTCTGGGCACTGCTGGGAGTGATAGGCACCCACCCCTCCTGTGTCTGGGCACTGCTGGGAATGATAGGCACACACCCCTCCTGTGTCTGGGCACTGCTGGGGGGACTCTACACCCACCCCTCCTGCGTCTGGGCACTGCTGGGAGGACTCTGCACACACCCCTCCTGTGTCTGGGCACTGCTGGGAGGACTCTGCACACACCCCTCCTGCGTCTGGGCACTGCTGGGAATGATAGGCACACACCCCTCCTGTGTCTGGGCACTGCTGGGGGGACTCTACACCCACCCCTCCTGCGTCTGGGCACTGCTGGGGGGACTCTGCACACACCCCTCCTGTGTCTGGGCACTGCTGGGAGTGATAGGCACACACCCCTCCTGTGTCTGGGCACTGCTGGGGGGACTCTGCACACACCCCTCCTGCATCTGGGCACTGCTGGGAGGACTCTGCACCCACCCCTCCTGCGTCTGGGCACTGCTGGGAGGACTCTGCACACACCCCTCCTGTGTCTGGGCACTGCTGGGAGTGATAGGCACCCACCCCTCCTGTGTCTGGGCACTGCTGGGGGGACTCTGCACCCACCCCTCCTATGTCTGGGCACTGCTGGGAGTGATAGGCACCCACCCCTCCTGCGTCTGGGCACTGCTGGGAATGTTAGGCACACACCCCTCCTGTGTCTGGGCACTGCTGGGGGGACTCTACACCCACCCCTCCTGCGTCTGGGCACTGCTGGGAGGACTCTGCACCCACCCCTCCTGTGTCTGGGCACTGCTGGGAATGATAGGCACCCACCCCTCCTGTGTCTGGGCACTGCTGGGGGGACTCTACACCCACCCCTCTTGTGTCTGGGCACTGCTGGGAGTGATAGGCACCCACCCCTCCTGCGTCTGGGCACTGCTGGGAATGATAGGCACACACCCCTCCTGTGTCTGGACACTGCTGGGGGGACTCTACACCCACCCCTCCTGCATCTGGGCACTGCTGGGAGGACTCTGCACCCACCCCTTCTGTGTCTGGGCACTGCTGGGAATGATAGGCACCCACCCCTCCTGTGTCTGAGCACTGCTGGGGGGACTCTACACCCACCCCTCCTGTGTCTGGGCACTGCTGGGAGTGATAGGCACCCACCCCTCCTGCGTCTGGGCACTGCTGGGAATGATAGGCACACACCCCTCCTGTGTCTGGGCACTGCTGGGGGGACTCTACACCCACCCCTCCTGCGTCTGGGCACTACTGGGAGGACTCTGCACCCACCCCTCCTGTGTCTGAGCACTGCTGGGAATGATAGGCACCCACCCCTCCTGTGTCTGGGCACTGCTGGGGGGACTCTACACCCACCCCTTCTGTGTCTGGGCACTGCTGGGAGTGATAGGCACCCACCCCTCCTGCGTCTGGGCACTGCTGGGAATGATAGGCACACACCCCTCCTGTGTCTGGGCTCTGCTGGGGGGACTCCACACCCACCCCTCCTGCATCTGGGCACTGCTGGGAGGACTCTGCACACACCCCTCCTGTGTCTGGGCACTGCTGGGAGGACTCTGCACACACCCCTCCTGCGTCTGGGCACTGCTGGGAATGATAGGCACACACCCCTCCTGTGTCTGGGCACTGCTGGGGGGACTCTACACCCACCCCTCCTGCGTCTGGGCACTGCTGGGGGACTCTGCACACACCCCTCCTGTGTCTGGGCACTGCTGGGAGTGATAGACACACACCCCTCCTGTGTCTGGGCACTGCTGGGGGGACTCTGCACACACCCCTCCTGCGTCTGGGCACTGCTGGGAGGACTCTGCACCCACCCCTCCTGCGTCTGGGCACTGCTGGGAGGACTCTGCACACACCCCTCCTGTGTCTGGGCACTGCTGGGAGTGATAGGCACCCACCCCTCCTGTGTCTGGGCACTGCTGGGGGGACTCTACACCCACCCCTCCTGTGTCTGGGCACTGCTGGGAGTGATAGGCACCCACGCCTCCTGCGTCTGGGCACTGCTGAGAATGATAGGCACAAACCAATCCTGTGTCTGGGCACTGCTGGGGGGACTCTACACCCACCCCTCCTGCATCTGGGCACTGCTGGGAGGACTCTGCACACACCCCTCCTGTGTCTGGGCACTGCTGGGAGGACTCTGCACACACCCCTCCTACGTCTGGGCACTGCTGGGAATGATAGGCACACACCCCTCCTGTGTCTGGGCACTGCTGGGGGACTCTACACCCACCCCTCCTGTGTCTGGGCACTGCTGTGGGGACTCTGCACCCACCCCTCCTGTGTCTGGGCACTGCTGGGGGACTCTGCACCCACCCCTCCTATGTCTTTGCACTACTGGGAGTGATAGGCACCCACCCCTCCTGCGTCTGGGCACTGCTGGGAATGATAGGCACAAACCCCTCCTGTGTCTGGGCACTGCTGGGGGGACTCTACACCCACCCCTCCTGTGTCTGGGCACTGCTGTGGGGACTCTGCACCCACCCCTCTTGTGTCTGGGCACTGCTGGGGTGACTCTGCACCCACCCCTCCTATGTCTGGGCACTGCTGGGAGTGATAGGCACCCACCCCTCCTGCGTCTGGGCACTGCTGGGAATGATAGGCACACACCCCTCCTGTGTCTGGGCACTGCTGGGGGGACTCTACACCCACCCCTCCTGCGTCTGGGCACTGCTGGGAGGACTCTGCACCCACCCCTCCTGTGTCTGGGCACTGCTGGGAATGATAGGCACCCACCCCTCCTGTGTCTGGGCACTGCTTGGGGGACTCTACACCCACCCCTCCTGTGTCTGGGCACTGCTGGGAGTGATAGGCACCCACCCCTCCTGCGTCTGGGCACTGCTGGGAATGATAGGCACACACCCCTCCTGTGTCTGGGCACTGCTGGGGGGACTCTACACCCACCCCTCCTGTGTCTGGGCACTGCTGGGAGTGATAGGCACCCACCCCTCCTGCGTCTGGGCACTGCTGGGAATGATAGGCACACACCCCTCCTGTGTCTGGGCACCGCTGGGGGGACTCTACACACACCCCTCCTGTGTCTGGGCACTGCTGGGAGGACTCTGCACCCACCCCTCCTGTGTCTGGGCACTGCTGGGAATGATAGCACCCACCCCTCCTGTGTCTGGGCACTGCTGGGGGGACTCTACACCCACCTCTCTTGTGTCTGGGCACTGCTGGGAGTGATAGGCACCCACCCCTCCTGCGTCTGGGCACTGCTGGGAATGATAGGCACACACCCCTCCTGTGTCTGGGCACTGCTGGGGGGACTCTACACCCACCCCTCCTGCGTCTGGGCACTGCTGGGAGGACTCTGCACCCACCCCTCCTGTGTCTGGGCACTGCTGGGAATGATAGGCACCCACCCCTCCTGTGTCTGGGCACTGCTGGGGGGACTCTACGCCCACCCCTCCTGTGTCTGGGCACTGCTGGGAGTGATAGGCACCCACCCCTCCTGCGTCTGGGCACTGCTGGGAATTATAGGCACACACCCCTCCTGTGTCTGGGCACTGCTGGGGGGACTCTACACCCACCCCTCCTGCGTCTGGGCACTGCTGGGAGGACTCTGCACCCACCCCTCCGGTGTCTGGGCACTGCTGGGAATGATAGGCACCCACCCCTCCTGTGTCTGGGCACTGCTGGGGGGACTCTACACCCACCCCTTCTGTGTCTGGGCACTGCTGGGAGTGATAGGCACCCACCCCTCCTGCGTCTGGGCACTGCTGGGAATGATAGGCACACACCCCTCCGGTGTCTGGGCACTGCTGGGGGGACTCTACACCCACCCCTCCTGCGTCTGGGCACTGCTGGGAGGACTCTGCACACACCCCTCCTGTGTCTGGGCACTGCTGGGAATGATAGGCACCCACCCCTCCTGTGTCTGGGCACTGCTGGGGGGACTCTACACCCACCCCTTCTGTGTCTGGGCACTGCTGGGAGTGATAGGCACCCACCCCTCCTGCGTCTGGGCACTGCTGGGAACGATAGGCACACACCCCTCCTGTGTCTGGGCACTGCTGGGGGGACTCTACACCCACCCCTCCTGCATCTGGGCACTGCTGGGAGGACTCTGCACACACCCCTCCTGTGTCTGGGCACTGCTGGGAGGACTCTGCACACACCCCTCCTGCGTCTGGGCACTGCTGGGAATGATAGGCACACACCCCTCCTGTGTCTGGGCACTGCTGGGGGGACTCTACACCCACCCCTCCTGCGTCTGGGCACTGCTGGGGGGACTCTGCACACACCCCTCCTGTGTCTGGGCACTGCTGGGAGTGATAGGCACACACCCCTCCTGTGTCTGGGCACTGCCGGGGGGACTCTGCACACACCCCTCCTGCGTCTGGGCACTGCTGGGAGGACTCTGCACCCACTCCTACTGCGTCTGGGCACTGTTGGGAGGACTCTGCACACACCCCTCCTGTGTCTGGGCACTGCTGGGAGTGATAGGCACCCACCCCTCCTGTGTCTGGGCACTGCTGGGGGGACTCTACACCCACCCCTCCTGTGTCTGGGCACTGCTGGGAGTGATAGGCACCCACGCCTCCTGCGTCTGGGCACTGCTGAGAATGATAGGCACAAACCAAATCTGTGTCTGGGCACTGCTGGGGGGACTCTACACCCACCCCTCCTGCATCTGGGCACTGCTGGGAGGACTCTGCACCCACCCCTCCTGTGTCTGGGCACTGCTGGGGGGACTCTGCACCCACCCCTCCTATGTCTTTGCACTACTGGGAGTGATAGGCACCCACCCCTCCTGCGTCTGGGCACTGCTGGGAATGATAGGCACACACCCCTCCTGTGTCTGGACACTGCTGGGGGGACTCTACACCCACCCCTCCTGCGTCTGGGCACTGCTGGGAGGACACTGCACCCACCCCTTCTGTGTCTGGGCACTGCTGGGAATGATAGGCACCCACCCCTCCTGTGTCTGAGCACTGCTGGGGGGACTCTACACCCACCCCTCCTGTGTCTGGGCACTGCTGGGAGTGATAGGCACCCACCCCTCCTGCGTCTGGGCACTGCTGGGAGTGATAGGCTCCTGTGTCTGGGCACTGCTGGGAGGACTCTGCACACACCCCTCCTGCGTCTGGGCACTGCTGGGAATGATAGGCACACACCCCTCCTGTGTCTGGGCACTGCTGGGGGGACTCTACACCCACCCCTCCTGCGTCTGGGCACTGCTGGGAGGACTCTGCACACACCCCTCCTGCGTCTGGGCACTGCTGGGAATGATAGGCACACACCCCTCCTGTGTCTGGGCACTGCTGGGGGGACTCTACACCCACCCCTCCTGCGTCTGGGCACTGCTGGGGGGACTCTGCACACACCCCTCCTGTGTCTGGGCACTGCTGGGAGTGATAGGCACACACCCCTCCTGTGTCTGGGCACTGCTGGGGGGACTCTGCACACACCCCTCCTGCGTCTGGGCACTGCTGGGAGGACTCTGCACCCACTCCTACTGCGTCTGGGCACTGTTGGGAGGACTCTGCACACACCCCTCCTGTGTCTGGGCACTGCTGGGAGTGATAGGCACCCACCCCTCCTGTGTCTGGGCACTGCTGGGGGGACTCTACACCCACCCCTCCTGTGTCTGGGCACTGCTGGGAGTGATAGGCACCCACGCCTCCTGCGTCTGGGCACTGCTGAGAATGATAGGCACAAACCAAATCTGTGTCTGGGCACTGCTGGGGGGACTCTACACCCACCCCTCCTGCATCTGGGCACTGCTGGGAGGACTCTGCACCCACCCCTCCTGTGTCTGGGCACTGCTGGGGGGACTCTGCACCCACCCCTCCTATGTCTTTGCACTACTGGGAGTGATAGGCACCCACCCCTCCTGCGTCTGGGCACTGCTGGGAATGATAGGCACACACCCCTCCTGTGTCTGGGCACTGCTGGGGGGACTCTACACCCACCCCTCCTGTGTCTGGGCACTGCTGTGGGGACTCTGCACCCACCCCTCCTGTGTCTGGGCACTGCTGCGGTGACTCTGCACCCACCCCTCCTATGTCTGGGCACTGCTGGGAGTGATAGGCACCCACCCCTCCTGCGTCTGGGCACTGCTGGGAATGATAGGCACACACCCCTCCTGTGTCTGGGCACTGCTGGGGGGACTCTACACCCACCCCTCCTGCGTCTGGGCACTGCTGGGAGGACTCTGCACCCACCCCTCCTGTGTCTGGGCACTGCTGGGAATGATAGGCACCCACCCCTCCTGTGTCTGGGCACTGCTGGGGGGACTCTACACCCACCCCTCCTGTGTCTGGGCACTGCTGGGAGTGATAGGCACCCACCCCTCCTGCGTCTGGGCACTGCTGGGAATGATAGGCACACACCCCTCCTGTGTCTGGGCACTGCTGGGGGGACTCTACACCCACCCCTCCTGCGTCTGGGCACTGCTGGGAGGACTCTGCACCCACCCCTCCTGTGTCTGGGCACTGCTGGGAATGATAGGCACCCACCCCTCCTGTGTCTGGGCACTGCTGGGGGGACTCTACACCCACCCCTTCTGTGTCTGGGCACTGCTGGGAGTGATAGGCACCCACCCCTCCTGCGTCTGGGCACTGCTGGGAATGATAGGCACACACCCCTCCTGTGTCTGGGCACTGCTGGGGGGACTCTACACCCACCCCTCCTGCGTCTGGGCACTGCTGGGAGGACTCTGCACACACCCCTCCTGTGTCTGGGCACTGCTGGGAGGACTCTGCACACACCCCTCCTGCGTCTGGGCACTGCTGGGAATGATAGGCACACACCCCTCCTGTGTCTGGGCACTGCTGGGGGGACTCTACACCCACCCCTCCTGCGTCTGGGCACTGCTGGGGGGACTCTGCACACACCCCTCCTGTGTCTGGGCACTGCTGGGAGTGATAGGCACACACCCCTCCTGTGTCTGGGCACTGCTGGGGGGACTCTGCACACAACCCTCCTGCATCTGGGCACTGCTGGGAGGACTCTGCACCCACCCCTCCTGCGTCTGGGCACTGCTGGGAGGACTCTGCACACACCCCTCCTGTGTCTGGGCACTGCTGGGAGTGATAGGCACCCACCCCTCCTGTGTCTGGGCACTGCTGGGGGGACTCTGCACCCACCCCTCCTATGTCTGGGCACTGCTGGGAGTGATATGCACCCACCCCTCCTGCGTCTGGGCACTGCTGGGAATGTTAGGCACACACCCCTCCTGTGTCTGGGCACTGCTGGGGGGACTCTACACCCACCCCTCCTGCGTCTGGGCACTGCTGGGAGGACTCTGCACCCACCCCTCCTGTGTCTGGGCACTGCTGGGAATGATAGGCACCCACCCCTCCTGTGTCTGGGCACTGCTGGGGGGACTCTACACCCACCCCTCTTGTGTCTGGGCACTGCTGGGAGTGATAGGCACCCACCCCTCCTGCGTCTGGGCACTGCTGGGAATGATAGGCACACACCCCTCCTGTGTCTGGACACTGCTGGGGGGACTCTACACCCACCCCTCCTGCGTCTGGGCACTGCTGGGAGGACTCTGCACCCACCCCTTCTGTGTCTGGGCACTGCTGGGAATGATAGGCACCCACCCCTCCTGTGTCTGAGCACTGCTGGGGGGACTCTACACCCACCCCTCCTGTGTCTGGGCACTGCTGGGAGTGATAGGCACCCACCCCTCCTGCGTCTGGGCACTGCTGGGAATGATAGGCACACACCCCTCCTGTGTCTGGGCACTGCTGGGGGGACTCTACACCCACCCCTCCTGCGTCTGGGCACTGCTGGGAGGACTCTGCACCCACCCCTCCTGTGTCTGAGCACTGCTGGGAATGATAGGCACCCACCCCTCCTGTGTCTGGGCACTGCTGGGGGGACTCTACACCCACCCCTTCTGTGTCTGGGCACTGCTGGGAGTGATAGGCACCCACCCCTCCTGCGTCTGGGCACTGCTGGGAATGATAGGCACACACCCCTCCTGTGTCTGGGCTCTGCTGGGGGGACTCCACACCCACCCCTCCTGCATCTGGGCACTGCTGGGAGGACTCTGCACACACCCCTCCTGTGTCTGGGCACTGCTGGGAGGACTCTGCACACACCCCTCCTGCGTCTGGGCACTGCTGGGAATGATAGGCACACACCCCTCCTGTGTCTGGGCACTGCTGGGGGGACTCTACACCCACCCCTCCTGCGTCTGGGCACTGCTGGGGGACTCTGCACACACCCCTCCTGTGTCTGGGCACTGCTGGGAGTGATAGACACACACCCCTCCTGTGTCTGGGCACTGCTGGGGGGACTCTGCACACACCCCTCCTGCGTCTGGGCACTGCTGGGAGGACTCTGCACCCACCCCTCCTGCGTCTGGGCACTGCTGGGAGGACTCTGCACACACCCCTCCTGTGTCTGGGCACTGCTGGGAGTGATAGGCACCCACCCCTCCTGTGTCTGGGCACTGCTGGGGGGACTCTACACCTACCCCTCCAGTGTCTGGGCACTGTTGGGAGTGATAGGCACCCACCCCTCCTGCGTCTGGGCACTGCTGGGAATGATAGGCACACACCCATCCTGTGTCTGGGCACTGCTGGGGGGACTCTACACCCACCCCTCCTGCGTCTGGGCACTGCTGGGAGGACTCTGCACACACCCCTCCTGTGTCTGGGCACTGCTGGGAGGACTCTGCACACACCCCTCCTGCGTCTGGGCACTGCTGGGAATGATAGGCACACACCCCTCCTGTGTCTGGGCACACATGGGGGGACTCTACACCCACCCCTCCTGTGTCTGGGCACTGCTGTGGGGACTCTGCACCCACCCCTCCTGTGTCTGGGCACTGCTGGGGGGACTCTGCACCCACCCCTCCTATGTCTGGGCACTGCTGGGAGTGATAGGCATTCACCCCTCCTGCGTCTGGGCACTGCTGGGAATGATAGGCACACACCCCTCCTGTGTCTGGGCACTGCTGGGGGGACTCTACACCCACCCCTCCTATGTCTGGGCACTGCTGTGGGGACTCTGCACCCACCCCTCCTGTGTCTGGGCACTGCTGGGGTGACTCTGCACCCACCCCTCCTATGTCTGGGCACTGCTGGGAATGATAGGCACACACCCCTCCTGTGTCCGGGCACTGCTGGGGGGACTCTACACACACCCCTCCTGCGTCTGGGCACTGCTGAGAGGACTCTGCACCCACCCCTCCGGTGTCTGGGCACTGCTGGGAATGATAGGCACCCACCCCTCCTGTGTCTGGGCACTGCTGGGGGGACTCTACACCCACCCCTTCTGTGTCTGGGCACTGCTGGGAGTGATAGGCACCCACCCCTCCTGCGTCTGGGCACTGCTGGGAATGATAGGCACACACCCCTCCGGTGTCTGGGCACTGCTGGGGGGACTCTACACCCACCCCTCCTGCGTCTGGGCACTGCTGGGAGGACTCTGCACCCACCCCTCCTGTGTCTGGGCACTGCTGGGAATGATAGGCACCCACCCCTCCTGTGTCTGGGCACTGCTGGGGGGACTCTACACCCACCCCTCCTGTGTCTGGGCACTGCTGGGAGTGATAGGCACCCACCCCTCCTGCATCTGGGCACTGCTGGGAATGATAGGCACATACCCCTCCTGTGTCTGGGCACTGCTGGGAGGACTCTACACCCACCCCTCCTGCGTCTGGGCACTGCTGGGAGGACTCTGCACCCACCCCTCCGGTGTCTGAGCACTGCTGGTAATGATAGGCACCCACCCCTCCTGTGTCTGGGCACTGCTGGGGGGACTCTACACCCACCCCTTCTGTGTCTGGGCACTGCTGGGAGTGATAGGCACCCACCCCTCCTGCGTCTGGGCACTGCTTGGAATGATAGGCACACACCCCTCCTGTGTCTGGGCTCTGCTGGGGGTCTCTACACCCACCCCTCCTGCATCTTTGCACTGCTGGGAGGACTCTGCACACACCCCTCCTGTGTCTGGGCACTGCTGGGAGGACTCTGCACACACCCCTCCTGCGTCTGGGCACTGCTGGGAATGATAGGCACACACCCCTCCTGTGTCTGGGCACTGCTGGGGGGACTCTACACCCACCCCTCCTGCGTCTGGGCACTGCTGGGGGGACTCTGCACACACCCCTCCTGTGTCTGGGCACTGCTGGGAGTGATAGGCACACACCCCTCCTGTGTCTGGGCACTGCTGGGGGATTCTGCACACACCCCTCCTGCATCTGGGCACTGCTGGGAGGACTCTGCACCCACCCCTCCTGCGTCTGGGCACTGCTGGGAGGACTCTGCACACACCCCTCCTGTGTCTGGGCACTGCTGGGAGTGATAGGCACCCACCCCTCCTGTGTCTGGGCACTGCTGGGGGGACTCTACACCCACCCCTCCTGTGTCTGGGCACTGTTGGGAGTGATAGGCACCCACCCCTCCTGCGTCTGGGCACTGCTGGGAATGATAGGCACACACCCATCCTGTGTCTGGGCACTGCTGGGGGGACTCTACACCCACCCCTCCTGCGTCTGGGCACTGCTGGGAGGACTCTGCACACACCCCTCCTGTGTCTGGGCACTGCTGGGAGGACTCTGCACACACCCCTCCTGCGTCTGGGCACTGCTGGGAATGATAGGCACACACCCCTCCTGTGTCCGGGCACACATGGGGGGACTCTACACCCACCCCTCCTGTGTCTGGGCACTGCTGTGGGGACTCTGCACCCACCCCTCCTGTGTCTGGGCACTGCTGGGGGGACTCTGCACCCACCCCTCCTATGTCTGGACACTGCTGGGAGTGATAGGCACCCACCCCTCCTGCGTCTGGGCACTGCTGGGAATGATAGGCACACACCCCTCCTGTGTCTGGGAACTGCTGGGGGGACTCTACACCCACCCCTCCTGTGTCTGGGCACTGCTGTGGGGACTCTGCACCCACCCCTCCTGTGTCTGGGCACTGCTGGGGTGACTCTGCACCCACCCCTTCTATGTCTGGGCACTGCTGGGAGTGATAGGCACCCACCCCTCCTGCGTCTGGGCACTGCTGGGAATGATAGGCACTCACCCCTCCTGTGTCTGGGCACTGCTGGGGGGACTCTACACACACCCCTCCTGCGTCTGGGCACTGCTGGGAGGACTCTGCACCCACCCCTCCTGTGTCTGGGCACTGCTGGGAATGATAGGCACCCACCCCTCCTGTGTCTGGGCACTGCTGGGGGGACTCTACACCCACCTCTCTTGTGTCTGGGCACTGCTGGGAGTGATAGGCACCCACCCCTCCTGCGTCTGGGCACTGCTGGGAATGATAGGCACACACCCCTCCTGTGTGTGGGCACTGCTGGGGGGACTCTACACCCACCCCTCCTGCGTCTGGGCACTGCTGGGAGGACTCTGCACCCACCCCTCCTGTGTCTGGGCACTGCTGGGAATGATAGGCACCCACCCCTCCTGTGTCTGGGCACTGCTGGGGGGACTCTACACCCACCCCTCCTGTGTCTGGGCACTGCTGGGAGTGATAGGCACCCACCCCTCCTGCGTCTGGGCACTGCTGGGAATTATAGGCACACACCCCTCCTGTGTCTGGGCACTGCTGGGGGGACTCTACACCCACCCCTCCTGCGTCTGGGCACTGCTGGGAGGACTCTGCACCCACCCCTCCGGTGTCTGGGCACTGCTGGGAATGATAGGCACCCACCCCTCCTGTGTCTGGGCACTGCTGGGGGGACTCTACACCCACCCCTTCTGTGTCTGGGCACTGCTGGGAGTGATAGGCACCCACCCCTCCTGCGTCTGGGCACTGCTGGGAATGATAGGCACACACCCCTCCGGTGTCTGGGCACTGCTGGGGGGACTCTACACCCACCCCTCCTGCGTCTGGGCACTGCTGGGAGGACTCTGCACACACCCCTCCTGTGTCTGGGCACTGCTGGGAATGATAGGCACCCACCCCTCCTGTGTCTGGGCACTGCTGGGGGGACTCTACACCCACCCCTTCTGTGTCTGGGCACTGCTGGGAGTGATAGGCACCCACCCCTCCTGCGTCTGGGCACTGCTGGGAACGATAGGCACACACCCCTCCTGTGTCTGGGCACTGCTGGGGGGACTCTACACCCACCCCTCCTGCGTCTGGGCACTGCTGGGAGGACTCTGCACACACCCCTCCTGTGTCTGGGCACTGCTGGGAGGACTCTGCACACACCCCTCCTGCGTCTGGGCACTGCTGGGAATGATAGGCACACACCCCTCCTGTGTCTGGGCACTGCTGGGGGGACTCTACACCCACCCCTCCTGCGTCTGGGCACTGCTGGGGGGACTCTGCACACACCCCTCCTGTGTCTGGGCACTGCTGGGAGTGATAGGCACACACCCCTCCTGTGTCTGGGCACTGCTGGGGGGACTCTGCACACACCCCTCCTGCGTCTGGGCACTGCTGGGAGGACTCTGCACCCACCCCTCCTGCGTCTGGGCACTGCTGGGAGGACTCTGCACACACCCCTCCTGTGTCTGGGCACTGCTGGGAGTGATAGGCACCCACCCCTCCAGTGTCTGGGCACTGCTGGGGGGACTCTACACCCACCCCTCCAGTGTCTGGGCACTGCTGGGAGTGATAGGCACCCACCCCTCCTGCGTCTGGGCACTGCTGGGAATGTTAGGCACACACCCCTCCTGTGTCTGGGCACTGCTGGGGGGACTCTACACCCACCCCTCCTGCATCTGGGCACTGCTGGGAGGACTCTGCACCCACCCCTCCTGTGTCTGGGCACTGCTGGGAATGATAGGCACCCACCCCTCCTGTGTCTGGGCACTGCTGGGGGGACTCTACACCCACCCCTCTTGTGTCTGGGCACTGCTGGGAGTGATAGGCACCCACCCCTCCTGCGTCTGGGCACTGCTGGGAATGATAGGCACACACCCCTCCTGTGTCTGGACACTGCTGGGGGGACTCTACACCCACCCCTCCTGCGTCTGGGCACTGCTGGGAGGACTCTGCACCCACCCCTTCTGTGTCTGGGCACTGCTGGGAATGATAGGCACCCACCCCTCCTGTGTCTGAGCACTGCTGGGGGGACTCTACACCCACCCCTCCTGTGTCTGGGCACTGCTGGGAGTGATAGGCACCCACCCCTCCTGCGTCTGGGCACTGCTGGGAATGATAGGCACACACCCCTCCTGTGTCTGGGCACTGCTGGGGGGACTCTACACCCACCCCTCCTGCGTCTGGGCACTGCTGGGAGGACTCTGCACCCACCCCTCCTGTGTCTGAGCACTGCTGGGAATGATAGGCACCCACCCCTCCTGTGTCTCGGCACTGCTGGGGGGACTCTACACCCACCCCTTCTGTGTCTGGGCACTGCTGGGAGTGATAGGCACCCACCCCTCCTGCGTCTGGGCACTGCTGGGAATGATAGGCACACACCCCTCCTGTGTCTGGGCTCTGCTGGGGGGACTCTACACCCACCCCTCCTGCATCTGGGCACTGCTGGGAGGACTCTGCACACACCCCTCCTGTGTCTGGGCACTGCTGGGAGGACTCTGCACACACCCCTCCTGCGTCTGGGCACTGCTGGGAATGATAGGCACACACCCCTCCTGTGTCTGGGCACTGCTGGGGGGACTCTACACCCACCCCTCCTGCGTCTGGGCACTGCTGGGGGACTCTGCACACACCCCTCCTGTGTCTGGGCACTGCTGGGAGTGATAGACACACACCCCTCCTGTGTCTGGGCACTGCTGGGGGGACTCTGCACACACCCCTCCTGCGTCTGGGCACTGCTGGGAGGACTCTGCACCCACCCCTCCTGCGTCTGGGCACTGCTGGGAGGACTCTGCACACACCCCTCCTGTGTCTGGGCACTGCTGGGAGTGATAGGCACCCACCCCTCCTGTGTCTGGGCACTGCTGGGGGGACTCTACACCTACCCCTCCAGTGTCTGGGCACTGTTGGGAGTGATAGGCACCCACCCCTCCTGCGTCTGGGCACTGCTGGGAATGATAGGCACACACCCATCCTGTGTCTGGGCACTGCTGGGGGGACTCTACACCCACCCCTCCTGCGTCTGGGCACTGCTGGGAGGACTCTGCACACACCCCTCCTGTGTCTGGGCACTGCTGGGAGGACTCTGCACACACCCCTCCTGCGTCTGGGCACTGCTGGGAATGATAGGCACACACCCCTCCTGTGTCTGGGCACACATGGGGGGACTCTACACCCACCCCTCCTGTGTCTGGGCACTGCTGTGGGGACTCTGCACCCACCCCTCCTGTGTCTGGGCACTGCTGGGGGGACTCTGCACCCACCCCTCCTATGTCTGGGCACTGCTGGGAGTGATAGGCATTCACCCCTCCTGCGTCTGGGCACTGCTGGGAATGATATGCACACACCCCTCCTGTGTCTGGGCACTGCTGGGGGGACTCTACACTCACCCCTCCTATGTCTGGGCACTGCTGTGGGGACTCTGCACCCACCCCTCCTGTGTCTGGGCACTGCTGGGGTGACTCTGCACCCACCCCTCCTATGTCTGGGCACTGCTGGGAGTGATAGGCACCCACCCCTCCTGTGTCTGGGCACTGCTGGGAATGATAGGCACACACCCCTCCTGTGTCCGGGCACTGCTGGGGGGACTCTACACACACCCCTCCTGCGTCTGGGCACTGCTGGGAGGACTCTGCACCCACCCCTCCGGTGTCTGGGCATTGCTGGGAATGATAGGCACCCACCCCTCCTGTGTCTGGGCACTGCTGGGGGGACTCTACACCCACCCCTTCTGTGTCTGGGCACTGCTGGGAGTGATAGGCACCCACCCCTCCTGCGTCTGGGCACTGCTGGGAATGATAGGCACACACCCCTCCGGTGTCTGGGCACTGCTGGGGGGACTCTACACCCACCCCTCCTGCGTCTGGGCACTGCTGGGAGGACTCTGCACCCACCCCTCCTGTGTCTGGGCACTGCTGGGAATGATAGGCACCCACCCCTCCTGTGTCTGGGCACTGCTGGGGGGACTCTACACCCACCCCTCCTGTGTCTGGGCACTGCTGGGAGTGATAGGCACCCACCCCTCCTGCATCTGGGCACTGCTGGGAATGATAGGCACATACCCCTCCTGTGTCTGGGCACTGCTGGGAGGACTCTACACCCACCCCTCCTGCGTCTGGTCACTGCTGGGAGGACTCTGCACCCACCCCTCCGGTGTCTGAGCACTGCTGGTAATGATAGGCACCCACCCCTCCTGTGTCTGGGCACTGCTGGGAGGACTCTACACCCACCCCTCCTGCGTCTGGGCACTGCTGGGAGGACTCTGCACCCACCCCTCCGGTGTCTGGGCACTGCTGGGAATGATAGGCACCCACCCCTCCTGTGTCTGGGCACTGCTGGGGGGACTCTACACCCACCCCTTCTGTGTCTGGGCACTGCTGGGAGTGATAGGCACCCACCCCTCCTGCGTCTGGGCACTGCTGGGAATGATAGGCACACACCCCTCCGGTGTCTGGGCACTGCTGGGGGGACTCTGCACACACCCCTCCTGTGTCTGGGCACTGCTGGGAATGATAGGCACCCACCCCTCCTGTGTCTGGGCACTGCTGGGGGGACTCTACACCCACCCCTTCTGTGTCTGGGCACTGCTGGGAGTGATAGGCACCCACCCCTCCTGCGTCTGGGCACTGCTGGGAACGATAGGCACACACCCCTCCTGTGTCTGGGCACTGCTGGGGGGACTCTACACCCACCCCTCCTGCGTCTGGGCACTGCTGGGAGGACTCTGCACACACCCCTCCTGTGTCTGGGCACTGCTGGGAGGACTCTGCACACACCCCTCCTGCGTCTGGGCACTGCTGGGAATGATAGGCACACACCCCTCCTGTGTCTGGGCACTGCTGGGGGGACTCTACACCCACCCCTCCTGCGTCTGGGCACTGCTAGGGGGACTCTGCACACACCCCTCCTGTGTCTGGGCACTGCTGGGAGTGATAGGCACACACCCCTCCTGTGTCTGGGCACTGCTGGGGGGACTCTGCACACACCCCTCCTGCGTCTGGGCACTGCTGGGAGGACTCTGCACCCACCCCTCCTGCGTCTGGGCACTGCTGGGAGGACTCTGCACACACCCCTCCTGTGTCTGGGCACTGCTGGGAGTGATAGGCACCCACCCCTCCAGTGTCTGGGCACTGCTGGGGGGACTCTACACCCACCCCTCCAGTGTCTGGGCACTGCTGGGAGTGATGGGCACCCACCCCTCCTGCGTCTGGGCACTGCTGAGAATGATAGGCACAAACCAATCCTGTGTCTGGGCACTGCTGGGGGGACTCTACACCCACCCCTCCTGCATCTGGGCACTGCTGGGAGGACTCTGCACACACCCCTCCTGTGTCTGGGCACTGCTGGGAGGACTCTGCACACACCCCTCCTACGTCGGGCACTGCTGGGAATGATAGGCACACACCCCTCCTGTGTCTGGGCACTGCTGGGGGACTCTATACCCACCCCTCCTGTGTCTGGGCACTGCTGTGGGGACTCTGCACCCACCCCTCCTGTGTCTGGGCACTGCTGGGGGGACTCTGCACCCACCTCTCCTATGTCTTTGCACTGCTGGGAGTGATAGGCACCCACCCCTCCTGCGTCTGGGCACTGCTGGGAATGATAGGCACACACACCTCCTGTGTCTGGGCACTGCTGGGGGGATTCTACACCCACCCCTCCTGTGTCTGGGCACTGCTGTGGGGACTCTGCACCCACCCCTCCTGTGTCTGGGCACTGCTGGGGTGACTCTGCACCCACCCCTCCTATGTCTGGGCACTGCTGGGAGTGATAGGCACCCACCCCTCCTGCGTCTGGGCACTGCTGGGAATGATAGGCACACACCCCTCCTGTGTCTGGGCACTGCTGGGGGGACTCTACACCCACCCCTCCTGCGTCTGGGCACTGCTGGGAGGACTCTGCACCCACCCCTTGTGTCTGGGCACTGCTGGGAATGATAGGCACCCACCCCTCCTGTGTCTGGGCACTGCTGGGGGGACTCTACACCCACCCCTCTTGTGTCTGGGCACTGCTGGGAGTGATAGGCACCCACCCCTCCTGCGTCTGGGCACTGCTGGGAATGATAGGCACATACCCCTCCTGTGTCTGGGCACTGCTAGGGGGACTCTACACCCACCCCTCCTGCGTCTGGGCACTGCTGGGAGGACTCTGCACCCACCCCTCCTGTGTCTGGGCACTGCTGGGGTGACTCTGCACCCACCCCTCCTGCGTCTGGGCACTGCTGGGAATGATAGGCACACACCCCTCCTGTGTCTGGGCACTGCTGGGGGGACTCTACACCCACCCCTCCTGTGTCTGGGCACTGCTGGGAGTGATAGGCACCCACCCCTCCTGCGTCTGGGCACTGCTGGGAATGATAGGCACACACCCCTCCTGTGTCTGGGCACTGCTGGGGGACTCTACACCCACCCCTCCTGCGTCTGGGCACTGCTGGGAGGACTCTGCACCCACCCCTCCTGTGTCTGGGCACTGCTGGGAATGATAGGCACCCACCCCTCCTGTGTCTGGGCACTGCTGGGGGGACTCTACACCCACCCCTTCTGTGTCTGGGCACTGCTGGGAGTGATAGGCACCCACCCCTCCTGCGTCTGGGCACTGCTGGGAATGATAGGCACACACCCCTCCTGTGTCTGGGCACTGCTGGGGGGACTCTACACCCACCCCTCCTGCGTCTGCGCACTGCTGGGAGGACTCTGCACACACCCCTCCTGTGTCTGGGCACTGCTGGGAGGACTCTGCACACACCCCTCCTGCGTCTGGGCACTGCTGGGAATGATAGGCACACACCCCTCCTGTGTCTGGGCACTGCTGGGGGGACTATACACCCACCCCTCCTGCGTCTGGGCACTGCTGGGGGGTCTCTGCACACACCCCTCCTGTGTCTGGGCACTGCTGGGAGTGATAGGCACACACCCCTCCTGTGTCTGGGCACTGCTGGGGGGACTCTGCACACACCCCTCCTGCGTCTGGGCACTGCTGGGAGGACTCTGCACCCACCCCTCCTGCGTCTGGGCACTGCTGGGAGGACTCTGCACACACCCCTCCTGTGTCTGGGCACTGCTGGGAGTGATAGGCACCCACCCCTCCTGTGTCTGGGCACTGCTGGGGGGACTCTGCACCCACCCCTCCTATGTCTGGGCACTGCTGGGAGTGATAGGCACCCACCCCTCCTGTGTCTGGGCACTGCTGGGAATGTTAGGCACACACCCCTCCTGTGTCTGGGCACTGCTGGGGGGACTCTACACCCACCCCTCCTGCGTCTGGGCACTGCTGGGAGGACTCTGCACACACCCCTCCTGCGTCTGGGCACTGCTGGGAATGATAGGCACACACCCCTCCTGTGTCTGGGCACACATGGGGGGACTCTACACCCACCCCTCCTGTGTCTGGGCACTGCTGTGGGGACTCTGCACCCACCCCTCCTGTGTCTGGGCACTGCTGGGGGGACTCTGCACCCACCCCTCCTATGTCTGGGCACTGCTGGGAGTGATAGGCATTCACCCCTCCTGCGTCTGGGCACTGCTGGGAATGATAGGCACACACCCCTCCTGTGTCTGGGCACTGCTGGGGGGACTCTACACCCACCCCTCCTATGTCTGGGCACTGCTGTGGGGACTCTGCACCCACCCCTCCTGTGTCTGGGCACTGCTGGGGTGACTCTGCACCCACCCCTCCTATGTCTGGGCACTGCTGGGAATGATAGGCACACACCCCTCCTGTGTCCGGGCACTGCTGGGGGGACTCTACACACACCCCTCCTGCGTCTGGGCACTGCTGGGAGGACTCTGCACCCACCCCTCCGGTGTCTGGGCACTGCTGGGAATGATAGGCACCCACCCCTCCTGTGTCTGGGCACTGCTGGGGGGACTCTACACCCACCCCTTCTGTGTCTGGGCACTGCTGGGAGTGATAGGCACCCACCCCTCCTGCGTCTGGGCACTGCTGGGAATGATAGGCACACACCCCTCCGGTGTCTGGGCACTGCTGGGGGGACTCTACACCCACCCCTCCTGCGTCTGGGCACTGCTGGGAGGACTCTGCACCCACCCCTCCTGTGTCTGGGCACTGCTGGGAATGATAGGCACCCACCCCTCCTGTGTCTGGGCACTGCTGGGGGGACTCTACACCCACCCCTCCTGTGTCTGGGCACTGCTGGGAGTGATAGGCACCCACCCCTCCTGCATCTGGGCACTGCTGGGAATGATAGGCACATACCCCTCCTGTGTCTGGGCACTGCTGGGAGGACTCTACACCCACCCCTCCTGCGTCTGGGCACTGCTGGGAGGACTCTGCACCCACCCCTCCGGTGTCTGAGCACTGCTGGTAATGATAGGCACCCACCCCTCCTGTGTCTGGGCACTGCTGGGGGGACTCTACACCCACCCCTTCTGTGTCTGGGCACTGCTGGGAGTGATAGGCACCCACCCCTCCTGCGTCTGGGCACTGCTTGGAATGATAGGCACACACCCCTCCTGTGTCTGGGCTCTGCTGGGGGTCTCTACACCCACCCCTCCTGCATCTTTGCACTGCTGGGAGGACTCTGCACACACCCCTCCTGCGTCTGGGCACTGCTTGGAATGATAGGCACACACCCCTCCTGTGTCTGGGCTCTGCTGGGGGTCTCTACACCCACCCCTCCTGCATCTTTGCACTGCTGGGAGGACTCTGCACACACCCCTCCTGTGTCTGGGCACTGCTGGGAGGACTCTGCACACACCCCTCCTGCGTCTGGGCACTGCTGGGAATGATAGGCACACACCCCTCCTGTGTCTGGGCACTGCTGGGGGGACTCTACACCCACCCCTCCTGCGTCTGGGCACTGCTGGGGGGACTCTGCACACACCCCTCCTGTGTCTGGGCACTGCTGGGAGTGATAGGCACACACCCCTCCTGTGTCTGGGCACTGCTGGGGGATTCTGCACACACCCCTCCTGCGTCTGGGCACTGCTGGGAGGACTCTGCACCCACCCCTCCTGCATCTGGGCACTGCTGGGAGGACTCTGCACACACCCCTCCTGTGTCTGGGCACTGCTGGGAGTGATAGGCACCCACCCCTCCTGTGTCTGGGCACTGCTGGGGGGACTCTACACCCACCCCTCCTGTGTCTGGGCACTGTTGGGAGTGATAGGCACCCACCCCTCCTGCGTCTGGGCACTGCTGGGAATGATAGGCACACACCCATCCTGTGTCTGGGCACTGCTGGGGGGACTCTACACCCACCCCTCCTGCGTCTGGGCACTGCTGGGAGGACTCTGCACACACCCCTCCTGTGTCTGGGCACTGCTGGGAGGACTCTGCACACACCCCTCCTGCGTCTGGGCACTGCTGGGAATGATAGGCACACACCCCTCCTGTGTCTGGGCACACATGGGGGGACTCTACACCCACCCCTCCTGTGTCTGGGCACTGCTGTGGGGACTCTGCACCCACCCCTCCTGTGTCTGGGCACTGCTGGGGGGACTCTGCACCCACCCCTCCTATGTCTGGACACTGCTGGGAGTGATAGGCACCCACCCCTCCTGCGTCTGGGCACTGCTGGGAATGATAGGCACACACCCCTCCTGTGTCTGGGAACTGCTGGGGGGACTCTACACCCACCCCTCCTGTGTCTGGGCACTGCTGTGGGGACTCTGCACCCACCCCTCCTGTGTCTGGGCACTGCTGGGGTGACTCTGCACCCACCCCTTCTATGTCTGGGCACTGCTGGGAGTGATAGGCACCCACCCCTCCTGCGTCTGGGCACTGCTGGGAATGATAGGCACTCACCCCTCCTGTGTCTGGGCACTGCTGGGGGGACTCTACACACACCCCTCCTGCGTCTGGGCACTGCTGGGAGGACTCTGCACCCACCCCTCCTGTGTCTGGGCACTGCTGGGAATGATAGGCACCCACCCCTCCTGTGTCTGGGCACTGCTGGGGGGACTCTACACCCACCTCTCTTGTGTCTGGGCACTGCTGGGAGTGATAGGCACCCACCCCTCCTGCGTCTGGGCACTGCTGGGAATGATAGGCACACACCCCTCCTGTGTCTGGGCACTGCTGGGGGGACTCTACACCCACCCCTCCTGCGTCTGGGCACTGCTGGGAGGACTCTGCACCCACCCCTCCTGTGTCTGGGCACTGCTGGGAATGATAGGCACCCACCCCTCCTGTGTCTGGGCACTGCTGGGGGGACTCTACACCCACCCCTCCTGTGTCTGGGCACTGCTGGGAGTGATAGGCACCCACCCCTCCTGCGTCTGGGCACTGCTGGGAATTATAGGCACACACCCCTCCTGTGTCTGGGCACTGCTGGGGGGACTCTACACCCACCCCTCCTGCGTCTGGGCACTGCTGGGAATGATAGGCACCCACCCCTCCTGTGTCTGGGCACTGCTGGGGGGACTCTACACCCACCCCTTCTGTGTCTGGGCACTGCTGGGAGTGATAGGCACCCACCCCTCCTGCGTCTGGGCACTGCTGGGAATGATAGGCACACACCCCTCCGGTGTCTGGGCACTGCTGGGGGGACTCTACACCCACCCCTCCTGCGTCTGGGCACTGCTGGGAGGACTCTGCACACACCCCTCCTGTGTCTGGGCACTGCTGGGAATGATAGGCACCCACCCCTCCTGTGTCTGGGCACTGCTGGGGGGACTCTACACCCACCCCTTCTGTGTCTGGGCACTGCTGGGAGTGATAGGCACCCACCCCTCCTGCGTCTGGGCACTGCTGGGAACGATAGGCACACACCCCTCCTGTGTCTGGGCACTGCTGGGGGGACTCTACACCCACCCCTCCTGCGTATGGGCACTGCTGGGAGGACTCTGCACACACCCCTCCTGTGTCTGGGCACTGCTGGGAGGACTCTGCACACACCCCTCCTGCGTCTGGGCACTGCTGGGAATGATAGGCACACACCCCTCCTGTGTCTGGGCACTGCTGGGGGGACTCTACACCCACCCCTCCTGCGTCTGGGCACTGCTGGGGGGACTCTGCACACACCCCTCCTGTGTCTGGGCACTGCTGGGAGTGATAGGCACACACCCCTCCTGTGTCTGGGCACTGCTGGGGGGACTCTGCACACACCCCTCCTGCGTCTGGGCACTGCTGGGAGGACTCTGCACCCACCCCTCCTGCGTCTGGGCACTGCTGGGAAGACTCTGCACACACCCCTCCTGTGTCTGGGCACTGCTGGGAGTGATAGGCACCCACCCCTCCAGTGTCTGGGCACTGCTGGGGGGACTCTACACCCACCCCTCCAGTGTCTGGGCACTGCTGGGAGTGATAGGCACCCACCCCTCCTGTGTCTGGGCACTGCTGGGAATGTTAGGCACACACCCCTCCTGTGTCTGGGCACTGCTGGGGGGACTCTACACCCACCCCTCCTGCGTCTGGGCACTGCTGGGAGGACTCTGCACCCACCCCTCCTGTGTCTGGGCACTGCTGGGAATGATAGGCACCCACCCCTCCTGTGTCTGGGCACTGCTGGGGGGACTCTACACCCACCCCTCTTGTGTCTGGGCACTGCTGGGAGTGATAGGCACCCACCCCTCCTGCGTCTGGGCACTGCTGGGAATGATAGGCACACACCCCTCCTGTGTCTGGACACTGCTGGGGGGACTCTACACCCACCCCTCCTGCGTCTGGGCACTGCTGGGAGGACTCTGCACCCACCCCTTCTGTGTCTGGGCACTGCTGGGAATGATAGGCACCCACCCCTCCTGTGTCTGAGCACTGCTGGGGGGACTCTACACCCACCCCTCCTGTGTCTGGGCACTGCTGGGAGTGATAGGCACCCACCCCTCCTGCGTCTGGGCACTGCTGGGAATGATAGGCACACACCCCTCCTGTGTCTGGGCACTGCTGGGGGGACTCTACACCCACCCCTCCTGCGTCTGGGCACTGCTGGGAGGACTCTACACCCACCCCTCCTGTGTCTGAGCACTGCTGGGAATGATAGGCACCCACCCCTCCTGTGTCTCGGCACTGCTGGGGGGACTCTACACCCACCCCTTCTGTGTCTGGGCACTGCTGGGAGTGATAGGCACCCACCCCTCCTGCGTCTGGGCACTGCTGGGAATGATAGGCACACACCCCTCCTGTGTCTGGGCTCTGCTGGGGGGACTCTACACCCACCCCTCCTGCATCTGGGCACTGCTGGGAGGACTCTGCACACACCCCTCCTGTGTCTGGGCACTGCTGGGAGGACTCTGCACACACCCCTCCTGCGTCTGGGCACTGCTGGGAATGATAGGCACACACCCCTCCTGTGTCTGGGCACTGCTGGGGGGACTCTACACCCACCCCTCCTGCGTCTGGGCACTGCTGGGGGACTCTGCACACACCCCTCCTGTGTCTGGGCACTGCTGGGAGTGATAGACACACACCCCTCCTGTGTCTGGGCACTGCTGGGGGGACTCTGCACACACCCCTCCTGTGTCTGGGCACTGCTGGGAGGACTCTGCACCCACCCCTCCTGCGTCTGGGCACTGCTGGGAGGACTCTGCACACACCCCTCCTGTGTCTGGGCACTGCTGGGAGTGATAGGCACCCACCCCTCCTGTGTCTGGGCACTGCTGGGGGGACTCTACACCTACCCCTCCAGTGTCTGGGCACTGTTGGGAGTGATAGGCACCCACCCCTCCTGCGTCTGGGCACTGCTGGGAATGATAGGCACACACCCATCCTGTGTCTGGGCACTGCTGGGGGGACTCTACACCCACCCCTCCTGCGTCTGGGCACTGCTGGGAGGACTCTGCACACACCCCTCCTGTGTCTGGGCACTGCTGGGAGGACTCTGCACACACCCCTCCTGCGTCTGGGCACTGCTGGGAATGATAGGCACACACCCCTCCTGTGTCTGGGCACACATGGGGGGACTCTACACCCACCCCTCCTGTGTCTGGGCACTGCTGTGGGGACTCTGCACCCACCCCTCCTGTGTCTGGGCACTGCTGGGGGGACTCTGCACCCACCCCTCCTATGTCTGGGCACTGCTGGGAGTGATAGGCATTCACCCCTCCTGCGTCTGGGCACTGCTGGGAATGATAGGCACACACCCCTCCTGTGTCTGGGCACTGCTGGGGGGACTCTACACTCACCCCTCCTATGTCTGGGCACTGCTGTGGGGACTCTGCACCCACCCCTCCTGTGTCTGGGCACTGCTGGGGTGACTCTGCACCCACCCCTCCTATGTCTGGGCACTGCTGGGAGTGATAGGCACCCACCCCTCCTGTGTCTGGGCACTGCTGGGAATGATAGGCACACACCCCTCCTGTGTCCGGGCACTGCTGGGGGGACTCTACACACACCCCTCATGCGTCTGGGCACTGCTGGGAGGACTCTGCACCCACCCCTCCGGTGTCTGGGCATTGCTGGGAATGATAGGCACCCACCCCTCCTGTGTCTGGGCACTGCTGGGGGGACTCTACACCCACCCCTTCTGTGTCTGGGCACTGCTGGGAGTGATAGGCACCCACCCCTCATGCGTCTGGGCACTGCTGGGAATGATAGGCACACACCCCTCCGGTGTCTGGGCACTGCTGGGGGGACTCTACACCCACCCCTCCTGCGTCTGGGCACTGCTGGGAGGACTCTGCACCCACCCCTCCTGTGTCTGGGCACTGCTGGGAATGATAGGCACCCACCCCTCCTGTGTCTGGGCACTGCTGGGGGGACTCTACACCCACCCCTCCTGTGTCTGGGCACTGCTGGGAGTGATAGGCACCCACCCCTCCTGCATCTGGGCACTGCTGGGAATGATAGGCACATACCCCTCCTGTGTCTGGGCACTGCTGGGAGGACTCTACACCCACCCCTCCTGCGTCTGGTCACTGCTGGGAGGACCCTGCACCCACCCCTCCGGTGTCTGAGCACTGCTGGTAATGATAGGCACCCACCCCTCCTGTGTCTGGGCACTGCTGGGGGGACTCTACACCCACCCCTTCTGTGTCTGGGCACTGCTGGGAGTGATAGGCACCCACCCCTCCTGCGTCTGGGCACTGCTTGGAATGATAGGCACACACCCCTCCTGTGTCTGGGCTCTGCTGGGGGTCTCTACACCCACCCCTCCTGCATCTTGGCACTGCTGGGAGGACTCTGCACACACCCCTCCTGTGTCTGGGCACTGCTGGGAGGACTCTGCACACACCCCTCCTGCTTCTGGGCACTGCTGGGAATGATAGGCACACACCCCTCCTGTGTCTGGGCACTGCTGGGGGGACTCTACACCCACCCCTCCTGCGTCTGGGCACTGCTGGGGGGACTCTGCACACACCCCTCCTGTGTCTGGGCACTGCTGGGAGTGATAGGCACACACCCCTCCTGTGTCTGGGCACTGCTGGGGGATTCTGCACACACCCCTCCTGCGTCTGGGCACTGCTGGGAGGACTCTGCACCCACCCCTCCTGCGTCTGGGCACTGCTGGGAGGACTCTGCACACACCCCTCCTGTGTCTGGGCACTGCTGGGAGTGATAGGCACCCACCCCTCCTGTGTCTGGGCACTGCTGGGGGGACTCTACACCCACCCCTCCTGTGTCTGGGCACTGTTGGGAGTGATAGGCACCCACCCTCCTGCGTCTGGGCACTGCTGGGAATGATAGGCACACACCCATCCTGTGTCTGGGCACTGCTGGGGGGACTCTACACCCACCCCTCCTGCGTCTGGGCACTGCTGGGAGGACTCTGCACACACCCCTCCTGTGTCTGGGCACTGCTGGGAGGACTCTGCACACACCCCTCCTGCGTCTGGGCACTGCTGGGAATGATAGGCACACACCCCTCCTGTGTCTGGGCACACATGGGGGGACTCTACACCCACCCCTCCTGTGTCTGGGCACTGCTGTGGGGACTCTGCACCCACCCCTCCTGTGTCTGGGCACTGCTGGGGGGACTCTGCACCCACCCCTCCTATGTCTGGACACTGCTGGGAGTGATAGGCACCCACCCCTCCTGCGTCTGGGCACTGCTGGAAATGATAGGCACACACCCCTCCTGTGTCTGGGAACTGCTGGGGGGACTCTACACCCACCCCTCCTGTGTCTGGGCACTGCTGTGGGGACTCTGCACCCACCCCTCCTGTGTCTGGGCACTGCTGGGGTGACTCTGCACCCACCCCTCCTATGTCTGGGCACTGCTGGGAGTGATAGGCACCCACCCCTCCTGCGTCTGGGCACTGCTGGGAATGATAGGCACACACCCCTCCTGTGTCTGGGCACTGCTGGGGGGACTCTACACACACTCCTCCTGCGTCTGGGCACTGCTGGGAGGACTCTGCACCCACCCCTCCTGTGTCTGGGCACTGCTGGGAATGATAGGCACCCACCCCTCCTGTGTCTGGGCACTGCTGGGGGGACTCTACACCCACCTCTCTTGTGTCTGGGCACTGCTGGGAGTGATAGGCACCCACCCCTCCTGCGTCTGGGCACTGCTGGGAATGATAGGCACACACCCCTCCTGTGTCTGGGCACTGCTGGGGGGACTCTACACCCACCCCTCCTGCGTCTGGGCACTGCTGGGAGGACTCTGCACCCACCCCTCCTGTGTCTGGGCACTGCTGGGAATGATAGGCACCCACCCCTCCTGTGTCTGGGCACTGCTGGGGGGACTCTACACCCACCCCTCCTGTGTCTGGGCACTGCTGGGAGTGATAGGCACCCACCCCTCCTGCGTCTGGGCACTGCTGGGAATTATAGGCACACACCCCTCCTGTGTCTGGGCACTGCTGGGGGGACTCTACACCCACCCCTCCTGCGTCTGGGCACTGCTGGGAGGACTCTGCACCCACCCCTCCGGTGTCTGGGCACTGCTGGGAATGATAGGCACCCACCCCTCCTGTGTCTGGGCACTGCTGGGGGGACTCTACACCCACCCCTTCTGTGTCTGGGCACTGCTGGGAGTGATAGGCACCCACCCCTCCTGCGTCTGGGCACTGCTGGGAATGATAGGCACACACCCCTCCGGTGTCTGGGCACTGCTGGGGGGACTCTACACCCACCCCTCCTGCGTCTGGGCACTGCTGGGAGGACTCTGCACACACCCCTCCTGTGTCTGGGCACTGCTGGGAATGATAGGCACCCACCCCTCCTGTGTCTGGGCACTGCTGGGGGGACTCTACACCCACCCCTTCTGTGTCTGGGCACTGCTGGGAGTGATAGGCACCCACCCCTCCTGCGTCTGGGCACTGCTGGGAACGATAGGCACACACCCCTCCTGTGTCTGGGCACTGCTGGGGGGACTCTACACCCACCCCTCCTGCGTCTGGGCACTGCTGGGAGGACTCTGCACACACCCCTCCTGTGTCTGGGCACTGCTGGGAGGACTCTGCACACACCCCTCCTGCGTCTGGGCACTGCTGGGAATGATAGGCACACACCCCTCCTGTGTCTGGGCACTGCTGGGGGTACTCTACACCCACCCCTCCTGCGTCTGGGCACTGCTAGGGGGACTCTGCACACACCCCTCCTGTGTCTGGGCACTGCTGGGAGTGATAGGCACACACCCCTCCTGTGTCTGGGCACTGCTGGGGGGACTCTGCACACACCCCTCCTGCGTCTGGGCACTGCTGGGAGGACTCTGCACCCACCCCTCCTGCGTCTGGGCACTGCTGGGAGGACTCTGCACACACCCCTCCTGTGTCTGGGCACTGCTGGGAGTGATAGGCACCCACCCCTCCAGTGTCTGGGCACTGCTGGGGGGACTCTACACCCACCCCTCCAGTGTCTGGGCACTGCTGGGAGTGATGGGCACCCACCCCTCCTGCGTCTGGGCACTGCTGAGAATGATAGGCACAAACCAATCCTGTGTCTGGGCACTGCTGGGGGGACTCTACACCCACCCCTCCTGCATCTGGGCACTGCTGGGAGGACTCTGCACACACCCCTCCTGTGTCTGGGCACTGCTGGGAGGACTCTGCACACACCCCTCCTATGTCGGGCACTGCTGGGAATGATAGGCACACACCCCTCCTGTGTCTGGGCACTGCTGGGGGACTCTACACCCACCCCTCCTGTGTCTGGGCACTGCTGTGGGGACTCTGCACCCACCCCTCCTGTGTCTGGGCACTGCTGGGGGGACTCTGCACCCACCTCTCCTATGTCTTTGCACTGCTGGGAGTGATAGGCACCCACCCCTCCTGCGTCTGGGCACTGCTGGGAATGATAGGCACACACCCCTCCTGTGTCTGGGCACTGCTGGGGGGATTCTACACCCACCCCTCCTGTGTCTGGGCACTGCTGTGGGGACTCTGCACCCACCCCTCCTGTGTCTGGGCACTGCTGGGGTGACTCTGCACCCACCCCTCCTATGTCTGGGCACTGCTGGGAGTGATAGGCACAAACCAATCCTGTGTCTGGGCACTGCTGGGGGGACTCTACACCCACCCCTCCTGCATCTGGGCACTGCTGGGAGGACTCTGCACACACCCCTCCTGTGTCTGGGCACTGCTGGGAGGACTCTGCACACACCCCTCCTACGTCGGGCACTGCTGGGAATGATAGGCACACACCCCTCCTGTGTCTGGGCACTGCTGGGGGACTCTACACCCACCCCTCCTGTGTCTGGGCACTGCTGTGGGGACTCTGCACCCACCCCTCCTGTGTCTGGGCACTGCTGGGGGGACTCTGCACCCACCTCTCCTATGTCTTTGCACTGCTGGGAGTGATAGGCACCCACCCCTCCTGCGTCTGGGCACTGCTGGGAATGATAGGCACACACCCCTCCTGTGTCTGGGCACTGCTGGGGGGATTCTACACCCACCCCTCCTGTGTCTGGGCACTGCTGTGGGGACTCTGCACCCACCCCTCCTGTGTCTGGGCACTGCTGGGGTGACTCTGCACCCACCCCTCCTATGTCTGGGCACTGCTGGGAGTGATAGGCACCCACCCCTCCTGCGTCTGGGCACTGCTGGGAATGATAGGCACACACCCCTCCTGTGTCTGGGCACTGCTGGGGGGACTCTACACCCACCCCTCCTGCGTCTGGGCACTGCTGGGAGGACTCTGCACCCACCCCTCCTGTGTCTGGGCACTGCTGGGAATGATAGGCACCCACCCCTCCTGTGTCTGGGCACTGCTGGGGGGACTCTACACCCACCCCTCTTGTGTCTGGGCACTGCTGGGAGTGATAGGCACCCACCCCTCCTGCGTCTGGGCACTGCTGGGAATGATAGGCACATACCCCTCCTGTGTCTGGGCACTGCTAGGGGGACTCTACACCCACCCCTCCTGCGTCTGGGCACTGCTGGGAGGACTCTGCACCCACCCCTCCTGTGTCTGGGCACTGCTATGGTGACTCTGCACCCTCCCCTCCTGCGTCTGGGCACTGCTGGGAATGATAGGCACACACCCCTCCTGTGTCTGGGCACTGCTGGGGGGACTCTACACCCACCCCTCCTGTGTCTGGGCACTGCTGGGAGTGATAGGCACCCACCCCTCCTGCGTCTGGGCACTG
Organism: Triturus cristatus; assembly: GCF_964204655.1. NCBI lineage: Eukaryota > Metazoa > Chordata > Amphibia > Caudata > Salamandridae > Triturus > Triturus cristatus. The sequence continues at coordinate 1,267,573,418 of NC_140579.1, read as the reverse complement.
CTGGGAATGATAGGCACACACCCCTCCTGTGTCTGGGCACTGCTGGGGGACTCTACACCCACCCCTCCTGCGTCTGGGCACTGCTGGGAGGACTCTGCACCCACCCCTCCTGTGTCTGGGCACTGCTGGGAATGATAGGCACCCACCCCTCCTGTGTCTGGGCACTGCTGGGGGGACTCTACACCCACCCCTTCTGTGTCTGGGCACTGCTGGGAGTGATAGGCACCCACCCCTCCTGCGTCTGGGCACTGCTGGGAATGATAGGCACACACCCCTCCTGTGTCTGGGCACTGCTGGGGGGACTCTACACCCACCCCTCCTGCGTCTGCGCACTGCTGGGAGGACTCTGCACACACCCCTCCTGTGTCTGGGCACTGCTGGGAATGATAGGCACCCACCCCTCCTGTGTCTGGGCACTGCTGGGGGGACTCTACACCCACCCCTCTTGTGTCTGGGCACTGCTGGGAGTGATAGGCACCCACCCCTCCTGCGTCTGGGCACTGCTGGGAATGATAGGCACATACCCCTCCTGTGTCTGGGCACTGCTAGGGGGACTCTACACCCACCCCTTCTGCGTCTGGGCACTGCTGGGAGGACTCTGCACCCACCCCTCCTGTGTCTGGGCACTGCTGGGGTGACTCTGCACCCACCCCTCCTGCGTCTGGGCACTGCTGGGAATGATAGGCACACACCCCTCCTGTGTCTGGGCACTGCTGGGGGGACTCTACACCCACCCCTCCTGTGTCTGGGCACTGCTGGGAGTGATAGGCACCCACCCCTCCTGCGTCTGGGCACTGCTGGGAATGATAGGCACACACCCCTCCTGTGTCTGGGCACTGCTGGGGGACTCTACACCCACACCTCCTGCGTCTGGGCACTGCTGGGAGGACTCTGCACCCACCCCTCCTGTGTCTGGGCACTGCTGGGAATGATAGGCACCCACCCCTCCTGTGTCTGGGCACTGCTGGGGGGACTCTACACCCACCCCTTCTGTGTCTGGGCACTGCTGGGAGTGATAGGCACCCACCCCTCCTGCGTCTGGGCACTGCTAGGAATGATAGGCACACACCCCTCCTGTGTCTGGGCACTGCTGGGGGGACTCTACACCCACCCCTCCTGCGTCTGCGCACTGCTGGGAGGACTCTGCACACACCCCTCCTGTGTCTGGGCACTGCTGGGAGGACTCTGCACACACCCCTCCTGCGTCTGGGCACTGCTGGGAATGATAGGCACACACCCCTCCTGTGTCTGGGCACTGCTGGGGGGACTCTACACCCACCCCTCCTGCGTCTGGGCACTGCTGGGGGGTCTCTGCACACACCCCTCCTGTGTCTGGGCACTGCTGGGAGTGATAGGCACACCCCTCCTGTGTCTGGGCACTGCTGGGGGGACTCTGCACACACCCCTCCTGCGTCTGGGCACTGCTGGGAGGACTCTGCACCCACCCCTCCTGCGTCTGGGCACTGCTGGGAGGACTCTGCACACACCCCTCCTGTGTCTGGGCACTGCTGGGAGTGATAGGCACCCACCCCTCCTGTGTCTGGGCACTGCTGGGGGGACTCTGCACCCACCCCTCCTATGTCTGGGCACTGCTGGGAGTGATAGGCACCCACCCCTCCTGCGTCTGGGCACTGCTGGGAATGTTAGGCACACACCCCTCCTGTGTCTGGGCACTGCTGGGGGGACTCTACACCCACCCCTCCTGCGTCTGGGCACTGCTGGGAGGACTCTGCACCCACCCCTCCTGTGTCTGGGCACTGCTGGGAATGATAGGCACCCACCCCTCCTGTGTCTGGGCACTGCTGGGGGGACTCTACACCCACCCCTCTTGTGTCTGGGCACTGCTGGGAGTGATAGGCACCCACCCCTCCTGCGTCTGGGCACTGCTGGGAATGATAGGCACACACCCCTCCTGTGTCTGGACACTGCTGGGGGGACTCTACACCCACCCCTCCTGCGTCTGGGCACTGCTGGGAGGACTCTGCACCCACCCCTTCTGTGTCTGGGCACTGCTGGGAATGATAGGCACCCACCCCTCCTGTGTCTGAGCACTGCTGGGGGGACTCTACACCCACCCCTCCTGTGTCTGGGCACTGCTGGGAGTGATAGGCACCCACCCCTCCTGCGTCTGGGCACTGCTGGGAATGATAGGCACACACCCCTCCTGTGTCTGAGCACTGCTGGGGGGACTCTACACCCACCCCTCCTGCGTCTGGGCACTGCTGGGAGGACTCTGCACCCACCCCTCCTGTGTCTGGGCACTGCTGGGAATGATAGGCACTGTTAGACGGACCGGGAGGGTCGGCCGAGGACAAGGGGAGAGGTCTCCGGGGAGAGCCGTCTCCAGCGATCGTACAGATGAATAACTTCCCCCCCACAGATATACACCACACAAGGATAAGATTTAGCGTTCTTTATAGGTGATTTCTTAAGGTACGATGAAATGGTACAAGGAGGTCTGGACTCAGGGGTCCCCTCGATTCGAGTCTCTTGGTTTGGGGAAAGGGGGTAGCGGGACAGTCTGGTTACCAGTCTGGTAGCTGAGATGGTATGGTGGATAGCTCACAATCCTCGAGCTCGGTGTTCTAGCTTGGACGGGCCGCGGCAGCGCCAGCAGGTCCCGGTGAAGATGGTCGTTACACGGTCCGCGGCAGCGCCAGCAGGTCCCGGTGAAGATGGTCGTTACACGGTCCGCGGCAGCGCCAGCAGGTCCCGACGAGGATGGATGTTGCAGAAGGCCGCGGCAGCGCCAGCAGGCAGGACGATGGTTCACAAGGCAGGGCTACGGCAGCGCCAGTAGTCCGTCAAGGATGAGTTCTCTCGGTGTCTCTCGACTCCAGGATACAACTGCCTTCCTGCTCTGGAGCTGCCCTAGTTATAGGTCTGGCGCCCTTTGATGTCCGGACCCTCGCACTTGGAGGTCGGGGGGTCCGGGATGAGGGAGTCCAGACACCCAGCAGGGGGTGGAGCCAGCGCCTGGGGGAGCTGGAGGGTGATCGGCACCTGGCGGGAGAGAGCCCTCGACGCTTCTTTCTCCCATTGACCTGCCAAGTGGTCCGTTCACCTCCTGGGTGGATGGTGGTGCCGGGATGTCGGGGCCGGCCAGGCCCAGGGTTAGGGTCGGGCTGAGGCCGCGCGGCCTCGTGGCGCAGTGTCCAAGATGGCGGCTGATCCGGCCGGGGGATCCGGTAGTGGTTCGGCCCCATGATACATGGATGTCCGGGGGCAGGAGTTCCGTTGGGAGACGGGGTGCGGGTTGCCCTTGGGGGTAACACCTGGGAGTCCGGGGTTTGGGCCCTGTCGTGCGGGGAGGGAGCAAGCCCTTCATGTGGCCTGTCCAACATGCGTCCCCCCAGCTGAAGGCGGGGAGAGTCACCCATCCTCTTGGGGACTCTCCTCGTCGAGGCGGAAAAAGCGTGACAGGCCATCTGCGTTGGCGTAGTCTTGGCCCGGTCGATGTTCCACAGTGAAGTCCATTCCCTGCAGGGAGATGGACCAGCGCAATAGTTTTGGGTTTTCCCCCCGCATCTGCATTAGCCACTGCAGGGGTCGATGATCGGTTTGCACCCGGAAGTGGGTACCGAAGAGATAGGGCCGGAGCTTTTTGAGGGCCCACACCACTGCGAAGGCCTCCCTCTCGATTGTGCTCCAGCGCTGTTCTCGGGCCAGGAGGCGTCTGCTGATGAAGGCCACCGGCTGGTCAAGACCCTCGGGGTTCAGCTGGGAAAGAACCGCCCCGATGCCGTGGTCGGAGGCGTCCGTTTGTACAATGAATTCCCGACTGTAATCGGGGGCCTGGAGCACAGGGGCGGTGCACAGGGCGGCTTTCAGCTTCTCGAAGGCCGCTTGACAGTCGGGGGTCCAGTTAATCTTCTTCGGGTGGTTTTTGGACGTGAGACCCGTGAGGGGCCCCACAATGCTGCCATAGTCCCTCACGAACCGCCGGTAGTAGCCGGTGAGTCCCAAGAAGGCTCGGACCTCGGTCTGCGTGACGGGGGGTTGCCAGGACTGGATGGCAGCAATTTTGAGTTGCAGAGGGGCCACCAGACCGCTTCCCACCTGGTGTCCGAGGTAGGTCACGGACCCTTGACCAATTTGGCACTTGCCGGCCTTAATCGTGAGGCCGGCCCGCTGGAGGGCCTGCAGGACCTCTTGGAGGTGGTGGAGGTGGTCGGACCAGTGGCGGCTGTACACAGCGATATCGTCCAGGTAGGCGGCGCTGAACTCTTCGAGCCCCGCCAAGACCTGGTTCACTAGTCGTTGAAAAGTAGCTGGGGCATTCTTCATGCCGAAGGGCATGACCTTGAAGTGGTAGTGGCCATCGGGGGTAGAAAAGGCGGACCGATCCTGGGCCCGGGGTGTGAGACCGATCTGCCAGTAGCCCGCTGTGAGGTCGAAGATGCTGAGGTAGCGGGCGGCCCCCAGGCGGTCGATCAATTCATCCGCTCGGGGGATAGGATGAGCGTCGGTCCGGGTGACAGCGTTCAAGCCCCGATAGTCGACGCAGAATCGGAGTTCAGGAGTGGTGCCGGGGGCAGCGGCTTTGGGGACCAGCACGACCGGGCTGGCCCAGGGGCTGTCCGAGGGTTCGATGACCCCGAGCGTGAGCATCTTGGATACTTCCTCTTGGATGCAGGCCCGCACCCGATCTGGTACGCGGTAGGCCCGGTGCCGGATAGGGGGACTGTCCCCGGTGTCCACGTCGTGCAAGCACCAAGGGGTGATCCCTGGGGTGAGGGAAAACAGTGTAGCAAACTGCAGCAGGAGGTCCCGGCAGCCCTGGCGTTGCTCTGGGGTGAGGGCATCGGAGAGCCGGACCCCGTCCACGGAACCGTCGTTCTCCTGGGTCTTCAGGAGATCAGGGAGGGGCTCGGAGTCCTCTTCCGCCCCACTGTCTGTAGCCATCAGGAGGCTGAGTTCCGAGCGCACAAAGTGGGGTTTGAGTCTGTTGGTGTGGAGGACCCGGAGGGGGTTCCGGGGGGACTCCATGTCGATGAGGTAGGTGACGGGGCTCTTGCGTTCGACCACTTTGAAGGGCCCCGTCCACTTATCTTGCAAGGCACATGGTTCGGTGGGGGACATCACCCACACTTGTTGACCAGGTTCGAATTCGACGGAGGAGGCATTCTGATCGTACCATTTGTTCATGTCCTCCTGACTGGCCTCGAGGTTCGCTTTTGCCATTTCCCTGAAGCGCCGGGTCTGATTGCGTAGTGCCAGGAGGTGCTTGAAGACGTCTGGGGGGGTCTTTAGGGGGGCCATCTCCCAACCTTCTTTGACTAGGCTGAGGGGCCCTCGCACAGGGTGCCCGTACAGGAGTTCGAAAGGGCTAAAGCCGAGGGACTTCTGGGGAACTTCTCGATAGGCGAAGAGGAGGCACGGGAGTAGTACATCCCACTGGCGACGGAGGGGCTCTTCCAATCCCCCAATCATTCCCTTGAGGGTGCGGTTGAATCGCTCAACTAGTCCGTTCCCTTGAGGGTGATAGGGGGTCGTGAATCGGTAGGTGACCCCGCACTGTTGCCAGAGGGACTTCATATATTTCGAGATAAAGTTTGTGCCTCGGTCGCTGACGACTTCTCGGGGGAAGCCCACCCGGGAGAAGATCCCCATTAGGGCCCGGCCGACCACCGGAGCTGTTACAGTTCGCAGGGGCACAGCCTCGGGGTAGCGGGTGGCATGGTCCACCAGTACCAGGATGAACCGATGTCCTTGTGCTGTGCGGGGGTCCAGGGGCCCCACAATGTCTATTCCTACCCTCTCGAACGGGGTGGTGACCACTGGGAAGGGTTGCAGAGGGGCTTTGAGCTTACGGCCGCTCTTCCCGCTGGCCTGGCACGTGGGGCAGGACCGGCAGTGGTTGAGGACGTCGTTCCGCATCTTCGGCCAGAAAAAGTGGGTCACCAGGCGACTGTAGGTTTTGTCCTGGCCCAGGTGTCCAGCCAGGGGAACATCGTGGGCCAAAGTTAGTAGGAAGTCTCTGAAACGGAGGGGCACCACCAGCACTCGACTGGCCCCTAACTCCGCGATTCTTTGTTCACTGTATAGCAGGTCGTTATCCCAATAGACCCAATGGGTTCCGGTGGAGTCCCCTGCGCTCTGGGCGCTGGCTTGCTGGCGGAGTCCCTCGAGGGAGGGGCAGGTCTTCTGTTCCTGGCGGAACTGTCCCTGGGTGGGCCCCCCTTCTTGACGCCACTGAGCCAGGCCGGGAAGGTCCTGGGGCTGGGCGACCCCTTCGGGCGTTGGCTCTGGGGGGTCGGTATAGCCGTTGTCCTCTACTGGAGCGACCGGGGAAGGAGGTGCTGGCCATTCTGGTTCTTCTGGTCGGGGGACGGCACGGGCGGCCATGGACCGGGTGGTTACGCAGGCCCAGTCCGGGAGGCCCAGCATCCCCAGGTGCTCTCTTCTTTCGACGGCAGCCCACGGGGAACTCTCAAGGTCATTCCCCAGGAGACAGTCCACGGGGGCATCATCCCGGACTGTCACCTTCAACATGCCGGAGACCCCTCCCCATTCGAAGGGGACGCAGGCCATCCGACACAGACTTTCGGAATTGTCGGCTGAGCGGACGGGGCAGAGAATGTTCGGCAGGATCTGCTCTGGTTTCACCAGGTGACAGCGGACGGCCGTCACACTGGCCCCTGTGTCACGTAGGGCTTCGGCCCGGCGCCCATTAATGTTCACCCACTGGCCATTTTTCCGGGTGTTGGTGGGTAGGGGAGCCCGCGGGACCATGTCTTTTCCCCCTAGGCACGCTAGAACCATGGCGGCCGGTTCCCACTCTTGTTGTGCCTGCTCATATTCTTCCTGTTCCTCGGAGATTTGTTCTCCCCCCAGGGCGGCGGCAGCTACCTGGTGGGGCTTTGGCATTTGGTTCTGCGGGCAGCTCGGGTCATTGGCGTAGTGGCCGACTCGCTGGCATCGGTGACACGTGACGTTGGCTCGGAACCCCGGGCGCATCGGGGGGTTGCCCCGGCCGGCCGGGGGCGGGGTGCTGGCCACGGGAGTGGCCGGGATGGTGTCTCTCCCTCGCCCCTGGCCTCCTCCTCCTCCTCGGGGACGGTGCTGACCTTGGTGGTTTCGGTTTTGCTCGTGTGGCCCTCTCCGGCCCACTCGGGTGCTTTCCCACCGGTCAGCTTCGGCGGCAAGTTGCCGTGGGTCAGTCAATTTACTGTCGAGGAGGTGCTGCCTGAGCTCGACGAAGCAGTTGTTAGACAGGTGCTCCCACACCATAAGATTAAAGAGTTGCTCGTAGGTCGTTACGTGGCTTCCCTTGATCCAACCCTCGAAGGCTCGGCTGAAATAGTTGACGTATTCCACCCAAGTTGTACCCGGGATCCGGGTGCAGTCTCGGAACCTCTGGCGGTACATTTCGGGTGTGAGCCCATATCGGGTGAGGAGGGCAGCCTTCATGTGGTCATAGGATGACATCTGATGATCTGGGAGCTGTAGTAGGGCATCGCGGCCTTCGTTGACGAACCTCCCCCATAGGCCGGCTCCCCAGTCACTCCGATCGATCCGGTGGGAGGTCATGGTGATCTCATAGGCTTTGAACCACTGTTGTATGTCGTCCTCTCGGACATACTCTTGGACAACATCCTTGGGGATGTGGACTTTCTTCTCGGTTGCTCCCGGGGTGTGCGGTCGCTCAGGCACCCCCGGTTCTTTATTCTGTTTCCGAAGTTCTATTTCCGCCAGTTTGCGCTCGTGTTCGAATGTTAGTCTTTTTTCTTCGAGCTCTCTCTGCCTCTGTTTTTCTTCCCGTTCTTCTCGGAGCCGCAGATGTTCTAGATTTAGTTTTTGCTCGGCTAACTTTAGTTCACCGTCCATCTTGAGTCGTGCCATTTCCAACTCATGTAATCTGGTTCTTTCTCTTTCTTGGATCTCTCCCTGCGAGAGGCCCGTTCCTCGCTCCTCGGGAGCTGTGGCGTTCCCCTCTGGTGCTACACCGTTTTGGTCGGGGGATCCGGCGACCCCGGTTTCCGCCCACGACTCAAGGGCGTGCTTCAAATCGTCTTTGGTACTCAGGCCGGTGGTAGCAATGCCTAGTTCCATGCAGAATTGTTTAAGTTCGCGATGGCTATACTCTTCCAATTTATCCATCTGGAATTTCTCGGTGGAACCGCTCTCTTTGGTTGACATCGTGGTTTTGTCGTGGGGTGAGCTACTCTCTGTACGATTACGCGTTGATTCGGATCCCACCGCTGCCATCAATGTTAGACGGACCGGGAGGGTCGGCCGAGGACAAGGGGAGAGGTCTCCGGGGAGAGCCGTCTCCAGCGATCGTACAGATGAATAACTTCCCCCCCACAGATATACACCACACAAGGATAAGATTTAGCGTTCTTTATAGGTGATTTTTTAAGTGTTGGACCCGGCCTCGTAGAATGGCCCTCCATGCCCCCGCACCACCGAAACCTGGCACCTACAGCCCAAGCCCCCGGCCCGGCCGAACCTCCCCACCAGGACACCCGCACCGACCCGGACATCTCCGTCCCTGGCCTCTCCCCTTTCGGCCACCCCGGGCCCGCGTGCCCACTTCATGCACCAAGATGGCCGCCCGGCCCCAGCGCGACCCGGGCATAGAGGCGCCACTCCGGCTGGAGGACATCACGCTCCCAGGGGATGAGAGAGGGAGGAGCAGTTTCTATCGCACCTCTGAACTCCCCCGGGACGATGGGTTTCGATCGGCCCTCCGGCCTCCCTGAGGGCTGGCTCCACGCCTGCTGGGTGTCTGGGACTCCTCCCGACCCGGCCCTGAAAGGATCAAAAGACTATAGCAGGAAATCCCGACAAGCGACCCCCAGGTGACAAGACCCCTGCCTGCACAGACTCCGGACATCAAAGAGGGGTCGAACTATAACAAGGGGTGCTCTGGGGCTGTCCGGCAGATTCGACGCTGGAACAACGAGAGCCTGCTGACGTGGTCGCGGCTCCTGGAACTGGAACTCACCTGAGCCCTGCTGAGTGACTCGCGGCTCCCTGAAGATCGTAAGACCTCCGAACTTGTACCTGAGCCCTGCTGAGTGACTCGCGGCTCCCTGAAGATCGTAAGACCTCCGAACTTGTACCTGAGCCCTGCTGAGTGACTCGCGGCTCCCTGAAGATCGTAAAGACCTCCGAACTTGTACCTGAGCCCTGCTGAGTGACTCGCGGCTCCCCCAGACTCTCACGGTCCCGCCGGACCCCACCTCCGACCACGTATCCCCCAGCTCGAGGATTGTGAGCTGTGCGCCGGGTACGTCCCTGCTTTGAACCGTTACCAGAGACAGTCCCGCTACCCCCTACCTTTCCGAGACTCTTGAGCCCGTGCTCACCTTGTACATATTTGCAGTGATACCTGTTTGATAAAGCTTGTTCTGAGAATACCCAGTGTGGTCCCTCTGTGTCGTGTGGTGCCAGAAGTACGATCCTAGTTGCGAGAATCCTCCCCCTGGGGAATCTCCCGCCAGTGCCCGGCTACGATACTTTGAGGGTGGGTCTCAGGGTAGTCAGGACCCCCTTTCCGGGCTCCTCTGAGGTCGCCGTCTAACATTAAGGTACGATGAAATGGTACAAGGAGGTCTGGACTCAGGGGTCCCCTCGATTCGAGTCTCTTGGTTTGGGGAAAGGGGGTAGCGGGACAGTCTGGTTACCAGTCTGGTAGCTGAGATGGTATGGTGGATAGCTCACAATCCTCGAGCTCGGTGTTCTAGCTTGGACGGGCCGCGGCAGCGCCAGCAGGTCCGGGTGAAGATGGTCGTTACACGGTCCGCGGCAGCGCCAGCAGGTCCCGGTGAAGATGGTCGTTACACGGTCCGCGGCAGCGCCAGCAGGTCCCGGTGAAGGTGGTCGTTACAACGGTCCGCGGCAGCGCCAGCAGGTCCCGACGAGGATGGATGTTGCAGAAGGCCGCGGCAGCGCCAGCAGGCAGGACGATGGTTCACAAGGCAGGGCTACGGCAGCGCCAGTAGTCCGTCAAGGATGAGTTCTCTCGGTGTCTCTCGACTCCAGGATACAACTGCCTTCCTGCTCTGGAGCTGCCCTAGTTATAGGTCTGGCGCCCTTTGATGTCCGGACCCTCGCACTTGGAGGTCGGGGGGTCCGGGATGAGGGAGTCCAGACACCCAGCAGGGGGTGGAGCCAGCGCCTGGGGGAGCTGGAGGGTGATCGGCACCTGGCAGGGGAGAGCCCTCGACGCTTCTTTCTCCCATTGACCTGCCAAGTGGTCCGTTCACCTCCTGGGTGGATGGTGGTGCCGGGATGTCGGGGCCGGCCAGGCCCAGGGTTAGGGTCGGGCTGAGGCCGCGCGGCCTCGTGGCGCAGTGTCCAAGATGGCGGCTGATCCGGCCGGGGGAGCCGGTAGTGGTTCGGCCCCATGATACATGGATGTCCGGGGGCAGGAGTTCCGTTGGGAGACGGGGTGCGGGTTGCCCTTGGGGGTAACACCTGGGAGTCCGGGGTTTGGGCCCTGTCGTGCGGGGAGGGAGCAAGCCCTTCATGTGGCCTGTCCAACAGGCACCCACCCCTACTGTGTCTGGGCACTGCTGGGGGGACTCTACACCCACCCCTTCTGTGTCTGGGCACTGCTGGGAGTGATAGGCACCCACCCCTCCTGCGTCTGGGCACTGCTGGGAATGATAGGCACACACCCCTCCTGTGTGTGGGCTCTGCTGGGGGGACTCTACACCCACCCCTCCTGCGTCTGGGCACTGCTGGGAGGACTCTGCACACACCCCTCCTGTGGCTGGGCACTGCTGGGAGGACTCTGCACACACCCCTCCTGCGTCTGGGCACTGCTGGGAATGATAGGCACACACCCCTCCTGTGTCTGGGCACTGCTGGGGGGACTCTACACCCACCCCTCCTGCGTCTGGGCACTGCTGGGGGGACTCTGCACACACCCCTCCTGTGTCTGGGCACTGCTGGGATTGATAGGCACACACCCCTCCTGTGTCTGGGCACTGCTGGGGGGACTCTGCACACACCCCTCCTGCGTCTGGGCACTGCTGGGAGGACTCTGCACACACCCCTCCTGCGTCTGGGCACTGCTGGGAGGACTCTGCACACACCCCTCCTGTGTCTGGGCACTGCTGGGAGTGATAGGCACCCACCCCTCCTGTGTCTGGGCACTGCTGGGGGGACTCTACACCCACCCCTCCTGTGTCTGGGCACTGTTGGGAGTGATAGGCACCCACTCCTCCTGCGTCTGGGCACTGCTGGGAATGATAGGCTGTTGGACTTGGCCCTTCTGGCAGGTTCACCCCTGAACTTTTTTTTTTGCTTTTTACTGATGACTTGGTGTGGTAATTGTTTGGTCTCTGCGCACTTTCCCTGTGTCCCAGGGTAAAGTGCGTGCGTGCTCTGAGTGCATGTGGTGAGATAGGCCTGCCCTCCCATAGGAATGCATGGGGAGTGTATGTGTCCCTAGTAGTTCCTGATGCGTGGGGTGTGCAGGCCCGAGTTTGGTATGTGCGGACTCGTGGGAGTGAATGCTGCGCGATGATGTGTGCGGCGTGCATGTACCTAGTGTGGAAGTGCCACTTCTAGAAGTGGGCACTTCTGTGTGCAGTGTGTCTGTCGCGTGATTGGCTGGTCGTGTCATGTGACGGGCTAGGGATTCCCCAGAGTCAGGATGAGTCACCCAGTGGTGAATGGGGAGATCAGCAGCTAGATGGGTGGGAGGAGTACACCTGGGTCCTGAATAGGACAGGGTTTTCCACACACAATGCTGGCCCCGCCCCCTGTGGTGCGACTGACGACCCTAGCCCTGCCAGTGAATAGAGTGAGGGGCTGAGCACATCAAGGGTGCTCCCCAACCAGCTGCGACTGGTTTTCCCCCCTCACCCTGAACCCAGAACAAAGGGGTTGACTGTATAAAAATGGGGCTGTGTCCCCACAGAATCTGTTCTCTGCCAGGATCTTACCTGAGGGGGGCTGCTGCTGCTGCTGGACCAGAGGACCGCCACTTGGACTACCTCCCTGCCTGGAGGCCCAGTGAGCTGGCTCTGGGTCCAGCCTTGCCCCCCACCCCTGCCCTGCTGCATGCAGGGAAGAACTTTGCTGGACTTTGTGGTGCTTTTCATCCTACAGCGCTGGAAGCGCTTTATTTGTGTCCCCAAAGCGCCTGGAAGCGCTTCTTATTTACCTTAGCGCTAGGAGCGCTTTATTTGGTGCCCCCAGCGCTTCTAGAGCGCTTTTACGTTGGCCGTAGCGCTAGGAGCGCTTTATTCTGGAGGCCGGTGCCCACCCGGCATTGTGGTGCGCTTGCGGGTGCCTACCCCGCTTATTTAATTATTTTCTTACGGCGGGTGCCCACCCCACCGTATATTACTTATTACGAGGGAGCCCACCCCTCTTGTGACGGGAAAAATCACCGCTGCAGCCCGGTTCGGGACGCACAGGAAGTCAGGCAAATCTGTGAGGGACGTGGGCGGGGCCTCGCCTCAAACAGGAAGCGGACGGGAGCCTACCCCGCGCTCCTGTGACGGAGGCCCAGAAGACGAGGGCGGGAGCCTACCCCGCCTCCGCCTGAAAAGGAGAGTCCCGCGTCGCCGGAGGAAGCCAGCGGATCCGGGGATCGGTGCTGGCGAAGGATTCCCGAGTCCCTGAGCGGGACTCCACGAAGCGCTGCCGTCGCCCGGGACCTGCGCGTTCACCCGGTGAGTGTCAGCTACTGGGGGTGAGACGGGGCCCTGGGTTCGGTCCTCCCCGGCAGCGCCCAGCGCTGGTCCTGTTGCTCGGCCCCTCCCACAACGGGGGCATTATTCCTGGGGTCACTAGAGCCCCGAGGCTCCACCGACTGTGGCAGCGATTGTCTTTGAGCGCGAGGCGCTCCAACGTGGGGATTGTGTTTGGTCAAGCCCACGAGGCTCCAACGCAGAGGGCATATTTATGTTCAGAGTCCAGAGGGACTCCAACGGCAGCGCATTGTTTGTGGAGAGCGCAGTGCACGCTCCAAACGCATACGGGGGCATTTCCTTGGCGATTGAGTGGCCCCAGATGGCAGCGGGCCACTCCCACCTTGCCCCACAATATTGATCAGAGCCTGCGAGGCTCAGGGGGCCACAAGTGTTTTCTTAGAGCCCAGGAGAGGCTCCAACCCCTGCCATATTTATTTAGGAAGGCACAGTGGTGCCCCAGCATCTCTCCAGTTGCCCAGCACTTAGTGGGCAACTGCTACGTGTAGGTTGTGCTTTGTGCACCTTGGTTTGCGCAGCCTGCGCAGGCGCACCCTGACTTGGCTGGACACAGGGCGCCTTTGCCCCTTCACGGCCAGTTGGCCTAGGGACTGCCACAGATAGTGGCTAATGCGAGTTTTTGCGCCATTGTTCCTTTCCTGCACCTCTGAATGTGTTTATGCGTCATGTGCTTTGCTTTACACCTCTGAATGTTATGCATCATGTGTTTATGTGCTTAGACCCCTACAGGTATTGTGATACTTAGGTGGTTGTTTTCTCCCTAGTACAGGTGGTGCTAGTGAGGTCCTGATTCCCTGCGCAATATTTTCCTAAGGTGGTTAGGGTTGCGTAGGTGGTACTTACCTGATACCAGTAATTACTGGTTGTGTGCTACATATGTTATTTTGTACTACAGTATTATTCCTATGTTCTAAAAAGTGCTACTTCCTGACAGTGGTCCAGGTGGCCCTGTCCACTGTATATATAATCCCTTGTAAATTCTGCCCGTGCCTGTTGGCACATTGTAGAGTGTGTGTTTTTATCTAATGTGTTGTGTATAATACAAAGGCTATTTTTATAGAATACCTTGTGTGGAGTTTCCTTTGTGGTGGGCCTTGGGTGTTGTTGCTGGGTGCGCGCGCAAACGCTTTACACATCGCCTCAGAGATAAGCCTGACTGCTCGTGCCAAGCTACCAAGGGGGTGAGCAGGGGTTATCTTTGGCGTGTAACTCCCCAGCCCTGACTAGAGTGGTGGTTTCTGCCTGACTTTGGCGCAAGCCTTAGCCAACCAGAAATCCCATTTCTAACATTGGTGATCAGCGGTGGGATTTGGACTTGCGTTTGCGCTGTACCGCAGCGGCAACTGGCCGCACTACAAAACTCTGCATTTAGATAAATCACATGGTATAGGGATTATTGTAGGAGAGTAGGGTCTGCTATCCTATGGTCACCCCAAATTTTTGCTTTTTGCTTCACTGGTTTTTGACATATTGAGGCTGTGGGCCTGCCAATCAGACCCCCAGCCTGCTGTTCTCTCTACTAAATTAAAACTATGCACCCTAGGTGCATAACCAATTGGAAGTGGATCACCCTGTCAGCCCCTGTACCAGTGTACACTAGGTACCCAGGGCATTGGTGTACCCAAGGCCTGCCAAGGGCTGCAGCATGTATTATTCCACCCCAGGCTTGGCCTAACAATCTGACACAACTGGCTGATCACTCAGCTGGGGTAAGTTGGTGTAATCACCTCTTACTTAGGTGTAGTATACCTATACCTAACCTTAAATGGGACACCTGGTAACCTATAAGTCACTCCTATGGCAGGCCTTAACAATCCTGAAGGCAGAGTGCTTGGTTCCATGTGAGATGGTGCTCTGGCATGAGCTGAGCCTGTCTGCAGTGGTCGGAACAACTTCCTTCTACTGTTTCCAGATATCGTCATACCATATACTCTTAAGTGCATTGTGAGAAGTTGGCCTGGTGTATGATGCTCACTAGTTAAAGTGATCACCTTGTACCATGCCAAGCAACCCTTATGGTGTGGTTGTAAGTCAACCTTTTCGGACTAGCTGCCCTAGTGGTAGCGTAGGCTAAGCAGTCTTTGAGGCTAAACTCGTGAAGCGTGTTAAGCAAGCTGTTTTACCAATAGCAACCCCCTTTTATACCAATGAAAGGACACCACACAGATATATATTCAAAATATATATGTATTTATTTCTCAAAGTAACCCCTAGTCTCTTTATGAGCACAGGAGCACAAATCGTCAAACAAGATTATCACAGAATACACAGAAGTTGCACGTTATATGGATAGGCCCTGGTGGCCACTCAAACCATATACTAAAATAGTGGTATAAGTACCACGAACAGAAAAGGGAAAAGGCCTAGGGCCTCTAGAATCGCTGGGCCTACAAGGAGCTAACGTCAGTTAGTGACCAGGAGGTCCACGGGTGGCGTGTGCAGAGCAAATAGTCACACGCGTGCTCCCATAGGTTTCAATGGGTGCGTAAAAAGTACAAAGTTACTGCAAAAGGAATCTTCCGGATGACCTAGGAACTTAAGATTTGGAACACAGGCACTAGAGATGTATTACTACACATGGGCACCGGAGTACCAGCTTTACCTCACCCACAGGAAGCGGGTGCATAGGCCTCAAAGTGCGTCGGGTTTCTTCTATCTGTTCCGTTGAGCCTGGGACAAAGATGCTGCAGGCGGTCGGTCGGGAAGAGATGCAGTGGATCCAAGAGTGGATCGGAGATGTTGAAGACCTGTAAGCAGAGGGGACAGTGTTCACAGTCACTAGCCAGTGACCAGCGTGGCACCAGGTGGGTACCAGGCGATGTCGGGTGCAAACAGGAAGGAAGGTGTAGCTTGACTCTGCAGCCACGTGGTCCCTGAAGGTCGACGACGTCCAGGAGTCAAGTCACGAGCTGTCCCACGCAGGCTCTCGCTGTCGGCGGTGTCGGCGACTTGATCGAAGCAAACAAGCCTTGGCAAAAGCAATTGTTGTAGGCAAGGAGTTTAAGCTGATGGTTCTGACCAGCAAGGTCAGAGGAACTGCTCCTTTGGAGGGGAGCAAGGGCCAGTCTGGAGCAACCAGACCAGTGGTGTTTGTCGTAGATTTCGTCGCCAAGATGGCCACTAGCCAGCGGGCCAGCAACCGGTTAGGCGCGTCGAGTGGCAAAATGCAGAAGGGCCCCACGCAGATCGTGGAGATGCTGGAGGGCTCACCTTTGGTGCAGATGCTGCTCGAGGGTTGGGCTTCTCAGGACCCAAAGCACAACTTGGAGGGAGCCTCGGTTGTTGCACTGGTCAGCTTGTCGTAGTCGTTCCAAGATGGCTGGCTCCACGTGTCTCGGTGCCTCCACGGGTCTCCTCTTTTCAGGGACTGTGGATCGGGCGGTGAGAGGTCTGGAGGTCCAGGTCTTGTCAGTCTCTGGGCTCGGGCTCCGGCGGGAGGCGGCGGCAAAGCAGACGGTGATTCGCTGGATGGTGCTTGCGTTAGCAAGGTGGTCACTCCCTGACCACAGGGGAGATTTTCTTCAGTCTTCTGTGCAGCAGAATGTCGAAGTTCCCGTCTTCTTCTTAGTTTCAAGTTGATTCCAGGATGTCTGAAGTCTTAGGACACAGCTCCTACCTTTATTCGGATTCTAGGGGCCGGACTACCTGCTAGGTCCCTCCCTATGGGTGGGACCAGGAAGGGGGGTGGTTACACCCCCAATCCTTTGTCCAGCTCGCCCCAGGCCCGGGACTGGTGTGCCCCAGGACCGGTTTGAACTGGCATATGCACCGAGGCTCCTTGTGAGCCACAGGCATGTCTGGTTTCTTTCAAGCCCTACCTGACCAATACACAAAATCCTGTCTGGGGTGGTGCATGCACCTCCCCTGGCAGGAAACCCTTTGTCCACACCTCCCAAGCTGGAAGGACTCCCAGCAGCAGGAGGGCAGACTTGTGTCTGTGGTGGCAGCATCCATTTTGTGGAGCTGAGGCTATGTCTGATTTTACCCGGGTTTCAGGTACTGTACATGTCGTGTCCCTCTAGAAGGGTGGAATGCTAACCCCGTCGCCAGAATTGGCGAGGGGTTAGTATTCCAATTCGTATGACACCTTACTCGACATGTTTTGATAAAGCCAAACCAAAGATAGCATTTAACCGCGAGGTTCATAATGCACTTAAGAGTATATGGTATGACGATATCTGGAAACAGTAGAAGGAAGTTGTTCCGACCACTGCAGACAGGCTCAGCTCATGCCAGAGCACCATCTCACATGGAACCAAGCACTCTGCCTTCAGGATTGTTAAGGCCTGCCATAGGAGTGACTTATAGGTTACCAGGTGTCCCATTTAAGGTTAGGTATAGGTATACTACACCTAAGTAAGAGGTGATTACACCAACTTACCCCAGCTGAGTGATCAGCCAGTTGTGTCAGATTGTTAGGCCAAGCCTGGGGTGGCATAATACATGCTGCAGCCCCTGGCAGGCCTTGGGTACGCCAATGCCCTGGGTACCTAGTGTACACTGGTACAGGGGCTGACAGGGTGATCCACTTCCAATTGGTTATGCACCTAGGGTGCATAGTTTTAATTTAGTAGAGAGAACAGCAGGCTGGGGGTCTGATTGGCAGGCCCACAGCCTCAATATGTCAAAAACCAGTGAAGCAAAAAGCAAAAATTTGGGGTGACCATAGGATAGCAGACCCTACTCTCCTACACAACCCCCCCCCAAACGCTGGGACATTAAACTAGCCTTGACCAGTCTCGTCTTCATGTCCTAAGTGGAAGTACCTGGAGAGACCATCTGCATTCCCATGGTCAGTACCTGGCCGGTGCTCCACTGTAAAGTCCATCCCCTGTAGGGAAATGGACCACCTAAGCAGTTTGGGGTTTTCACCCTTCATCTGATTTAGCCACAAGAGGGGCTTATGGTCGGTCTGAATCTTGAAGTGAGTGCCAAACAAGTATGGCCTCAGCTTCTTCAGGGCCCACACCACAGCAAAGGCCTCCCTCTCAATAGCTGACCAATTCTTCTCTCTGGGGGTCAACCTTCTGCTAATAAAAGCAATGGGTTGGTCTTGACCATCTACATTAAGTTGTGACAGCACAGCTCCCACACCCAACTCAGAAGCATCTGTTTGGACAATAAACTCTTTGGAGTAGTCAGGACTTTTCAGGATAGGTGCAGAGCACATGGCCTCCTTCAGGTCATCAAATGCCTTTTGACAGCTTACTGTCCACTGAACCTTTTTGGGCATCTTCTTGGATGTCAGATCATTAAGAGGAGTCACAATGGACCCATAGTTCTTAACAAACTTCCTGTAATACCCAGTCAAGCCCAAGAAAGCTCGAACTTGAGTCTGGGTGGTTGGAGGGGACCAATCCTTGATGGACTGTATCTTACTCTCCAGTGGTTGAACTTGGCCCCCACCTACAAGGTGGCCCAAATACACAACCTTACTCTGCCCTATCTGGCACTTAGTAGCCTTGATAGTGAGGCCTGCCCTTTGCAGAGCCTCAAGAGCCTTCTTCAGGTGGATCAGGTGATCCTCCCAGGTGGAACTAAAGACAGCAATGTCATCAAGATATGCTGCGCAAAAGTCATCCAACCCAGTAAGGACTTGGTTCACCAGCCTTTGGAAGGTGGCAGGTGCATTCTTCAGACCAAAGGGCATCACCACAAACTGATAATGCCCACCTGGGGTTGAGAATGCTGTTTTGGCCTTAGACTCCTCAGCTAACCTGATTTGCCAATAGCCAGCTGTCAAGTCAAATGTGCTCAAAAACTTTGCAGAAGCTAGTTTGTCTATGAGCTCATCTGCCCTTGGAATAGGGTGGGCATCTGTCCTGGTGACAGCATTGAGTCCTCTGTAGTCCACACAGAACCTCATCTCTCTCTTGCCATCTTTGGTGTGAGGTTTGGGGACCAGAACCACTGGGCTAGCCCAGGGGCTCTCTGAGGGTTCAATGACACCTAATTCCAGCATTTTATGTACCTCAGCCTTTATACAGTCCCTGACGTGGTCGGGTTGTCTGTAAAGTTTGTTCTTTACAGGCAGACTGTCACCAGTGTCCACAACATGGGTACACCAGTCAGTTTGACTAGGTATCAAGGAAAACATATGTGAAAATGATTGTAGAACCTGTCTACATTCAGTCTGCTGATGGGCAGTGAGGTTGCCTCCAAGGGTCACTCCTTCAACTGAGCCATCTTCAGGGTTCTGAGACAACAGGTCTGGGAGAGGGTCACTCTCTTCCTCCTGTCCCTCATCTGTAGCCATGAGCAAGCCCATGTCTGCCCTGTCAACATATGCTTTAAGCCTGTTAACATGGAGTACCCTGTGGGGACTCCTGGGAGTTCCTAGGTCCACCAAGTAGGTGACCTCTCCCTTCTTTTCCAGGATTGTATGGGGTCCAGACCATTTGTCTTGGAGTGCTGCTGGGGCCACTGGCTCCAACACCCATACCTTCTGTCCTGGCTGATACTCAACCAAGACAGCCTTTTGGTCATGCCAAGCTTTCTGTAAGGCCTGGCTTGCCTCAAGGTTTTTGGATGCCTTCTCCATATACTCAGCCATCCTGGAGCGGAGACCAAGTACATAGTCCACTATGTCTAGCTTAGGCTTTTTGAGAGGTAACTCCCATCCTTCCTTCACCAAACACAGTGGGCCTCTCACAGGGTGCCCAAACAACAATTCAAAGGGGCTGTAGCCAACTCCTTTTTGTGGGACCTCTCTGTAAGCAAACAGAAGGCAGGGTAGAAGGATATCCCATCTTCGCCTGAGCTTTTCAGGTAATCCTTTGATCATACCCTTTAGGGTCTTGTTGAATCTCTCAACAAGCCCATTGCATTGTGGGTGATAAGGGGTGGTGAACTTGTAGTTGACACCACATTCCTTCCACATAGCTGTCAAGTATCCTGACATAAAGTTGGTACCTCTGTCAGATACTACCTCCTTAGGAAACCCCACTCTGGAGAATACTCCCAGCAGGGCCCTGGCCACAACAGGAGCTGTAGTGGTCCTAAGGGGAATTGCCTCTGGATACCTGGTGGCATGATCCACTACCACCAGTATAAATCTGTGCCCAGATGCAGTGGGAGGATCCATGGGACCCACTATGTCTATTCCCACTCTTTCAAAGGGAACCCCCACCACAGGTAGTGGTATCAGGGGGGCCTTTGTTGTGCCACCTGATTTGCCACTGGCTTGGCAGGTAACACAGGAGCGACAAAACTCCTTTGTATCTTCATTCATATGGGGCCAGTGAAAGTGAGGGACAAGTCTGTCCCAGGTCTTGTTCTGGCCTAGGTGTCCTGCTAAAGGAATATCATGGGCCAAGGTAAGGAGGAAGCCCCTAAATTGCAGAGGTATGACCAACCTCCTGGTTGCACCAGGCTTGGGGTCTCTAGCCTCTGAATAAAGGAGCCCTTCATCCCAATACACTTTATGGGTACCTTGAGCATTCCCAGCAGCCTCAGCAGCAGCCAGCTGTCTGAGGGGTTCAAGAGAGGGACAGGATAACTGAGCCTGCCTCAAGTCAGCCCTTGAAGGTCCCCCTGTCCCCAGAAACTCAACCTGATCAGGTTCAAGCTCTTCAGGGACAGTTCCTTCAGGGTCCTCTAGATCAGCTTCCTGGGAAGGCTGATCATCACTCTGAGGCAGGGGGGAAGGCACAGCCTTGACCCTCCTGTTCTTCTTCTTGGTAGGTGCTTGGTCCATTGTTCCAGGATCCAAGACCTGAGGTTCAGTGAGGCACTTTTTGGCCTGTGACCTGGTCACAGCAAGGACATGTGATGATATACCTAACATCTCTGCATGAGTCCTGTACTCCACTTCTGACCATAGAGAACTCTCTAGGTCATTGCCCAACAAACATTCTACTGGGAGGTCTGCACTAACCACAACCCTTTTGAGGCCAGTTACCCCTCCCCATGAGAAGTTAACAACTGCCACACTATGTGAAGTAGTGGCATTGCTGGCAATGGTCACCAGGTAGTTCTCACCTGGTATGTACTGTCCAGGATCCACAAAGCCTGGTGTCACCATAGTGACACTGGCACATGTGTCCCTGTAGGCTTGAGCTACTTTGTCATTAATTAAAGGAGTCTGTCTGTACTTGCCCAGGTTACTGGGGCTCACAGTCAGGGACAAATCAATGTCCCCATCACAGATCAAGACTGCCTGTGTAAGGGTTCTGTCTAAGTCAGAATCTCCTTCAGTTCCCATAGTGATTCCCACTACACCCTTTGTCTGGGGACCAACACTGCTAACAGTAGTACTGGGAGCAGGTGCCTTAGGGGCAACAGTGTTGGGGGCTCCACCCTTTTTGCAATCACTAGTCCAGTGAGTTGTATTTTTACAATGATTGCACCAGGGTTTCTTCTGACCTTCTTTCTTCTTCTTGGACTGTTGGGACCCACCCTCCTTAGCAGTAGTTTGGGGCCCTGTTGAAGACTTCTGGTCTTTAGGTTTCTGATCTCCACCCTTTTGGTCTGTTTTCTTCTGATCACCCCCTTGGCCCTGGTTCTGGTTCTTTTGCTTAACCCTGGTTCTGACCCATTTGTCTGCCTTCTTTCCCAATTCTTGGG
The DNA here is from genome assembly GCF_964204655.1 of Triturus cristatus. Classification (NCBI taxonomy): domain Eukaryota; kingdom Metazoa; phylum Chordata; class Amphibia; order Caudata; family Salamandridae; genus Triturus; species Triturus cristatus. The sequence goes on along the minus strand of NC_140579.1, from coordinate 1,267,552,173 downwards.
GAGAGGTCAGATCAGAGTCAACCAAGTGTTGATGCAGTTGCTGGTTTTGACAGTTATTTAAAATCTGTTCTCTCATCATCAAATTATACAATCCTGTAAAATCAGATACCTTACTTCCCAGCAACCAACCCTCCAAAGCCTTAGTGGCACATTCAATGTATTCAGACCAGTCCTGAGTCTGTGTCTTTTGGGTGTCTCTGAACATTAACCTGTACTGTTCAGTGGTTAAGCCTAACCCATCTACCAGAACACTCTTCAGGACTCTGTAGTTTCTGACATCCTCTTCTCTAACAGTGAGGAGTCTGTCTCTGCCTCTTCCTTCAAAGGAGAGCCAGAGGATTGCTGCCCACTGGTCTTCAGGAACCTGCTGTACTTTGCAGGCTCTCTCAAGAGCAGTTATCCATTTGTGGATGTCATCCCCACTTTTGTAGGGGGGCACAACCTTAGACAGGTTCCTATTGTCAAAGACCCTATCTTTGTCCTTAGGGACAATGCTGCCACCAGTGGGTATAGACCCACTCTCTTTATGCTGTCTAGCCTTGCTAAGTTTCTCTTCCATCAGGGCTACTTCTAGCTCCTGCTTCCTGGTCCTCAGCTGGGCCTCTTGCATCTTGGCCTCATGTTCCCTCCTCTGAGGGGTGGTCATCCTTCTCCTGGAGTGACCTTGAGAGCCTCTAGAGCCATGGGAAGCATTGGAGTCACCTGAGCGATTCCTTTGCCTTCCCAGCCCTGTGTTAAGTCCACTGGGGAGATCCAGTGGGTTGAACCCACTGTCAGTCCCCAATAGCCTTGGTTTAGCTGGGCCAAGTATAACACTTGGCACTGGGCTAGTTCTCCCTTCATCCTCACTACTGTCAGTATCCTTTTCACTCTCATCCTCTGTGGTAGGCATCCCATCTAAGGGGTGACTATTGGGAAGGGGTACTTCAGTGGCATCTTTAGAAGGGGGGCCTCCTGTTCCTGTCCCTAAGGGGGCTAACTGGGAAGCTTTCTTGAGTGCTCTCTGATTCTCATCATTCTGTAAGAGCTCTCTGAGCTCAGCAGAGTTTGGGTTCTTGGGCTGTTTAAGGCCTCTAAGAGTTGCCAAATGCCTGAGCTCATTCTGATTAAGGGTAGCAAAGCTGGATGGTGCCCTCTGGGGGTCACTCTCAACAGAGATGGGTACAGTGGACCCCTCTGCCCCGGCCATTGCTCTTAAGTGTGGGTGGATGTGTTGCAATCTACCTACACTTGGGTTTACCTACTAAACCTATCTAGTAGTTGTAGTCAGGGTGTGCTACTCCCTTTGCTCTACAACAACTAAGTTCAGTAGAACTTAAGTATATCTAATCTTGTTTTATATGTACCTACAGGCACCTATGTGATCTTTCAATTGGTAACCAAGAGATTACAATGGTAAAACACAGCAAGCTCAAATCCCACCGCTGCTCACCAATGTGAGAAGTTGGCCTGGTGTATGATGCTCACTAGTTAAAGTGATCACCTTGTACCATGCCAAGCAACCCTTATGGTGTGGTTGTAAGTCAACCTTTTCGGACTAGCTGCCCTAGTGGTAGCGTAGGCTAAGCAGTCTTTGAGGCTAAACTCGTGAAGCGTGTTAAGCAAGCTGTTTTACCAATAGCAACCCCCTTTTATACCAATGAAAGGACACCACACAGATATATATTCAAAATATATATGTATTTATTTCTCAAAGTAACCCCTAGTCTCTTTATGAGCACAGGAGCACAAATCGTCAAACAAGATTATCACAGAATACACAGAAGTTGCACGTTATATGGATAGGCCCTGGTGGCCACTCAAACCATATACTAAAATAGTGGTATAAGTACCACGAACAGAAAAGGGAAAAGGCCTAGGGCCTCTAGAATCGCTGGGCCTACAAGGAGCTAACGTCAGTTAGTGACCAGGAGGTCCACGGGTGGCGTGTGCAGAGCAAATAGTCACACGCGTGCTCCCATAGGTTTCAATGGGTGCGTAAAAAGTACAAAGTTACTGCAAAAGGAATCTTCCGGATGACCTAGGAACTTAAGATTTGGAACACAGGCACTAGAGATGTATTACTACACATGGGCACCGGAGTACCAGCTTTACCTCACCCACAGGAAGCGGGTGCATAGGCCTCAAAGTGCGTCGGGTTTCTTCTATCTGTTCCGTTGAGCCTGGGACAAAGATGCTGCAGGCGGTCGGTCGGGAAGAGATGCAGTGGATCCAAGAGTGGATCGGAGATGTTGAAGACCTGTAAGCAGAGGGGACAGTGTTCACAGTCACTAGCCAGTGACCAGCGTGGCACCAGGTGGGTACCAGGCGATGTCGGGTGCAAACAGGAAGGAAGGTGTAGCTTGACTCTGCAGCCACGTGGTCCCTGAAGGTCGACGACGTCCAGGAGTCGAGTCACGAGCTGTCCCACGCAGGCTCTCGCTGTCGGCGGTGTCGGCGACTTGATCGAAGCAAACAAGCCTTGGCAAAAGCAATTGTTGTAGGCAAGGAGTTTAAGCTGATGGTTCTGACCAGCAAGGTCAGAGGAACTGCTCCTTTGGAGGGGAGCAAGGGCCAGTCTGGAGCAACCAGACCAGCGGTGTTTGTCGTAGATTTCGTCGCCAAGATGGCCACTAGCCAGCGGGCCAGCAACCGGTTAGGCGCGTCGAGTGGCAAAATGCAGAAGGGCCCCACGCAGATCGTGGAGATGCTGGAGGGCTCACCTTTGGTGCAGATGCTGCTCGAGGGTTGGGCTTCTCAGGACCCAAAGCACAACTTGGAGGGAGCCTCGGTTGTTGCACTGGTCAGCTTGTCGTAGTCGTTCCAAGATGGCTGGCTCCACGTGTCTCGGTGCCTCCACGGGTCTCCTCTTTTCAGGGACTGTGGATCGGGCGGTGAGAGGTCTGGAGGTCCAGGTCTTGTCAGTCTCTGGGCTCGGGCTCCGGCGGGAGGCGGCGGCAAAGCAGACGGTGATTCGCTGGATGGTGCTTGCGTTAGCAAGGTGGTCACTCCCTGACCACAGGGGAGATTTTCTTCAGTCTTCTGTGCAGCAGAATGTCGAAGTTCCCGTCTTCTTCTTAGTTTCAAGTTGATTCCAGGATGTCTGAAGTCTTAGGACACAGCTCCTACCTTTATTCGGATTCTAGGGGCCGGACTACCTGCTAGGTCCCTCCCTATGGGTGGGACCAGGAAGGGGGGTGGTTACACCCCCAATCCTTTGTCCAGCTCGCCCCAGGCCCGGGACTGGTGTGCCCCAGGACCGGTTTGAACTGGCATATGCACCGAGGCTCCTTGTGAGCCACAGGCATGTCTGGTTTCTTTCAAGCCCTACCTGACCAATACACAAAATCCTGTCTGGGGTGGTGCATGCACCTCCCCTGGCAGGAAACCCTTTGTCCACACCTCCCAAGCTGGAAGGACTCCCAGCAGCAGGAGGGCAGACTTGTGTCTGTGGTGGCAGCATCCATTTTGTGGAGCTGAGGCTATGTCTGATTTTACCCGGGTTTCAGGTACTGTACATGTCGTGTCCCTCTAGAAGGGTGGAATGCTAACCCCGTCGCCAGAATTGGCGAGGGGTTAGTATTCCAATTCGTATGACACCTTACTCGACATGTTTTGATAAAGCCAAACCAAAGATAGCATTTAACCGCGAGGTTCATAATGCACTTAAGAGTATATGGTATGACGATATCTGGAAACAGTAGAAGGAAGTTGTTCCGACCACTGCAGACAGGCTCAGCTCATGCCAGAGCACCATCTCACATGGAACCAAGCACTCTGCCTTCAGGATTGTTAAGGCCTGCCATAGGAGTGACTTATAGGTTACCAGGTGTCCCATTTAAGGTTAGGTATAGGTATACTACACCTAAGTAAGAGGTGATTACACCAACTTACCCCAGCTGAGTGATCAGCCAGTTGTGTCAGATTGTTAGGCCAAGCCTGGGGTGGCATAATACATGCTGCAGCCCCTGGCAGGCCTTGGGTACGCCAATGCCCTGGGTACCTAGTGTACACTGGTACAGGGGCTGACAGGGTGATCCACTTCCAATTGGTTATGCACCTAGGGTGCATAGTTTTAATTTAGTAGAGAGAACAGCAGGCTGGGGGTCTGATTGGCAGGCCCACAGCCTCAATATGTCAAAAACCAGTGAAGCAAAAAGCAAAAATTTGGGGTGACCATAGGATAGCAGACCCTACTCTCCTACATGCATTATGAACCTCGCGGTTAAATGCTATCTTTGGTTTGGCTTTATCAAAACATGTCGAGTAAGGTGTCATACGAATTGGAATACTAACCCCTCGCCAATTCTGGCGACGGGGTTAGCATTCCACCCTTCTAGAGGGACACGACATGTACAGTGCCTGAAACCCGGGTAAAATCAGACATAGCCTCAGCTCCACAAAATGGATGCTGCCACCACAGACACAAGTCTGCCCTCCTGCTGCTGGGAGTCCTTCCAGCTTGGGAGGTGTGGACAAAGGGTTTCCTGCCAGGGGAGGTGCGTGTACCACCCCAGACAGGATTTTGTGTATTGGTCAGGTAGGGCTTGAAAGAAACCAGACATGCCTGTGGCTCACAAGGAGCCTCGGTGCATATGCCAGTTCAAACCGGTCCTGGGGCACACCAGTCCCGGGCCTGGGGCGAGCTGGACAAAGGATTGGGGGTGTAACCACCCCCCTTCCTGGTCCCACCCATAGGGAGGGACCTAGCAGGTAGTCCGGCCCCTAGAATCCGCTTAAAGGTAGGAGCTATGTCCTAAGACTTCAGACATCCTGAAATCAACTTAACACTAAGAAGAAGACGGGAACTTCGACGCTCTGCTGCACAGAGGACTGAAGCCAATCTCCCCTGTGGTCAGGGAGTGACCACCTTGCTAACGCAAGCACCATCCAGCGCATCAACGTCTGCTTTGCCGCCGCCTCCCGCCGGAGCCCGAGCCCAGAGACTGACAAGACCTGGACCTCCAGACCTCTCACCGCCCGATCCACAGTCCCTGAGAAGAGGAGACCCGTGGAGGCACCGAGACACGTGGAGCCAGCCATCTTGGAACGACTACGACAAGCTGACAAGTGCAACAACCGAGGCTCCCTCCAAGTTGTGCTTTGGGATCTGAGAAGCCCAACCCCCGAGCAGCATCTGCACCAAAGGTGAGCCCTCCAGCATCTCCACGATCTGCGTGGGGCCCTTCTGCATTTTGCCACTCGACGCGCCTAACCGGTTGCTGGCCCGCTGGCTAGTAGCCATCTTGGCGACGAACTCTACGAAATACACTGCTGGTTTGGTTGCTCCAGACTGGCCCTTGCTCCTCTCCAAAGGAGCAATCCCTCTGACCTTGCTGGTCAGAACCAACAGCTGATTTCCGAATCCTCCTACAATTGCTTTTGCCAAGGCTTGTTTGCTTCGACCAAGTCGCCGACACCGCCGACAGCGAGAGCCTGCGTGGGACAGCTCGTGAGCCGACTCCTGGACGTCGTCGACCTTCAGGGACCACGTGGCTGCGGAGACAAGCTACCCCTCATCACCTGTTTGCACCCGACATCGCCTGGTACCCACCTGGTGCCACGCTGGTCACTGGCTAGTGACTGTGAACACTGTCCCCTCTGCTTACAGGTCTTCAACATCTCCGATCCACTCTTGGATCCACTGCATCTCTCCCGGACCGACCGCCTGCAGCATCTTTGTCTTCAAGCTCCACGGAACAGATAGAAGAAACCCGACGCACTTCGAGGCCTATGCACCCGCTTCCTGTGGGTGAGGTAAAGCTGGCACACCTGTGCCCAAGTGTAGTATTACATCTCTAGTGCCTGTGTTCCAAATCTTGAGTTCCTAGTCCATCCGGAAGATCCTCTTTGCAGTAACTTTGTACTTTTTACGCACCCATTGAAACCTATGGGAGCACGCGTGTGACTATTTGCTCTGCACACGCCACCCGTGGACCTCCTGGTCACTAACTGACGTTAGCTCCTTGTAGGCCCAGCGATTCTAGAGGCCCTAGGCCTTTTCCCTTTTCTGTTCGTGGTACTTATACCACTATTTTAGTATATGGTTTGAGTGGCCACCAGGGCCTATCCATATAACGTGCAACTTCTGTGTATTCTGTGATAATCTTGTTTGACGATTTGTGCTCCTGTGCTCATAAAGAGACTAGGGGTTACTTTGAGAAATAAATACATATATATTTTGAATATATATCTGTGTGGTGTCCTTTCATTGGTATAAAAGGGGGTTGCATTTGGTAAAACAGCTGGCTTAACACGCTTCACGAGTTTAGCCTCAAAGACTGCTTAGCCTACGCTACCACTAGGGCAGCTAGTCCGAAAAGGTTGACTTACAACCACACCATAAGGGTTGCTTGGCATGGTACAAGGTGATCACTTTAACTAGTGAGCATCATATACCAGGCCAACTTCTCACATTGGTGGCAGCGGTGGGATTTGAGCTTGCTGTGTTTTACCATTGTAATCTCTTGGTTACCAATTGAAAGATCACATAGGTACCTGTAGGTACATATAAAACAAGATTAGATATACATAAGTTCTACTGAACTTAGTTGTTGTAGAGGAAAGGGAGTAGCACACCCTGACTACAACTACTAGATAGGTTTAGTAGGTAAACACAAGTGTAGGTAGATTGCAACACATCTACCCACACTTAAGAGCAATGGCCGGGGCAGAGGGGTCCACTGTACCCATCTCTGTTGAGAGTGACCCCCAGAGGGCAACATCCAGCTTTGCTACCCTTAATCAGAATGAGCTCAGGCATTTGGCAACTCTTAGAGGCCTTAAACAGCCCAAGAACCCAAACTCTGCTGAGCTCAGAGAGCTCTTACAGAATGATGAGAATCAGAGAGCACTCAAGAAAGCTTCCCAGTTAGCCCCCTTAGGGTCAGGAACAGGAGGCCCCCCTTCTGAAGATACTACAGAGGTACCCAGTTCCAATAGCCATCCCTTAGATGAGAACCATACTACAGGGGAGGAAAGTGGTGAGGATACAGAAAGTAGTGATGATGAAGGGAGAACTAGCCCAGTGCCAAGCATTATACTTGGCCCAGCTAAACTAAGGCTATTGGGGACTGACAATGGGTTCACCCCATTGGATCTCCCCAGTGGACTTAACACAGGGCTTGGGAGGCAAAGGAATCGCTCAGGTGACTCCAATGCTTCTCATGGCTCTAGAGGCTCTCAAGGTCACTCCAGGAAAAGGATGACCACCCCTCAGAGGAGGGAACATGAGGCCAGAATGCAGGAAGCCCAGCTGAGGATCAGGAAGCAGGAGCTAGAAGTAGCCCTGATGGAAGAAAAACTGAACAAGGCTAGGCAACCTAGAGAGAGTGGGTCTATACCCACTGGTGGCAGCATTGTCCCTAAGGACAAAGATAGGGTCTTTGATAATAGGAACCTGTCTAAGGTTGTGCCCCCCTACAAAAGTGGGGATGACATCCACAAATGGATAACTGCTCTTGAGAGAGCCTGCAAAGTACAGCAGGTTCCTGAAGACCAGTGGGCAGCAATCCTCTGGCTCTCCTTTGAAGGAAGAGGCAGAGACAGACTCCTCACTGTTAGAGAAGAGGATGTCAGAAACTACAGAGTCCTGAAGAGTGTTCTGGTAGATGGGTTAGGCTTAACCACTGAACAGTACAGGTTAATGTTCAGAGACACCCAAAAGACACAGACTCAGGACTGGTCTGAATATGTTGAATGTGCCACTAAGGCTTTGGAGGGTTGGTTGCTGGGAAGTAAGGTATCTGATTTTACAGGATTGTATAATTTGATGATGAGAGAACAGATTTTAAATAACTGTCAAAACCAGCAACTGCATCAACACTTGGTTGACTCTGATCTGACCTCTCCCCAAGAATTGGGAAAGAAGGCAGACAAATGGGTCAGAACCAGGGTTAAGCAAAAGAACCAGAACCAGGGCCAAGGGGGTGATCAGAAGAAAACAGACCAAAAGGGTGGAGATCAGAAACCTAAAGACCAGAAGTCTTCAACAGGGCCCCAAACTACTGCTAAGGAGGGTGGGTCCCAACAGTCCAAGAAGAAGAAAGAAGGTCAGAAGAAACCCTGGTGCAATCATTGTAAAAATACAACTCACTGGACTAGTGATTGCAAAAAGGGTGGAGCCCCCAACACTGTTGCCCCTAAGGCACCTGCTCCCAGTACTACTGTTAGCAGTGTTGGTCCCCAGACAAAGGGTGTAGTGGGAATCACTATGGGAACTGAAGGAGATTCTGACTTAGACAGAACCCTTACACAGGCAGTCTTGATCTGTGATGGGGACATTGATTTGTCCCTGACTGTGAGCCCCAGTAACCTGGGCAAGTACAGACAGACTCCTTTAATTAATGACAAAGTGGCTCAAGCCTACAGGGACACATGTGCCAGTGTCACTATGGTGACACCAGGCTTTGTGGACCCTGGACAGTACATACCAGGTGAGAACTACCTGGTGACCAATGCCAGCAATGCCACTACTTCACATAGTGTGGCAGTTGTTAACTTCTCATGGGGAGGGGTAACTGGCCTCAAAAGGGTTGTGGTTAGTGCAGACCTCCCAGTAGAATGTTTGTTGGGCAATGACCTAGAGAGTTCTCTATGGTCAGAAGTGGAGTACAGGACTCATGCAGAGATGTTAGGTATATCATCACATGTCCTTGCTGTGACCAGGTCACAGGCCAAAAAGTGCCTCACTGAACCTCAGGTCTTGGATCCTGGAACAATGGACCAAGCACCTACCAAGAAGAAGAACAGGAGGGTCAAGGCTGTGCCTTCCCCCCTGCCTCAGAGTGATGATCAGCCTTCCCAGGAAGCTGATCTAGAGGACCCTGAAGGAACTGTCCCTGAAGAGCTTGAACCTGATCAGGTTGAGTTTCTGGGGACAGGGGGACCTTCAAGGGCTGACTTGAGGCAGGCTCAGTTATCCTGTCCCTCTCTTGAACCCCTCAGACAGCTGGCTGCTGCTGAGGCTGCTGGGAATGCTCAAGGTACCCATAAAGTGTATTGGGATGAAGGGCTCCTTTATTCAGAGGCTAGAGACCCCAAGCCTGGTGCTACCAGGAGGTTGGTCATACCTCTGCAATTTAGGGGCTTCCTTCTTACCTTGGCCCATGACATTCCTTTAGCAGGACACTTAGGCCAGAACAAGACTTGGGACAGGCTTGTCCCTCACTTTCACTGGCCTCATATGAATGAAGATACAAAGGAGTTTTGTCGCTCCTGTGTCACCTGCCAAGCCAGTGGCAAATCAGGTGGCACAACAAAGGCCCCCCTAATCCCACTACCTGTGGTGGGGGTCCCCTTTGAAAGAGTGGGAATAGACATAGTGGGTCCCATGGATCCTCCCACTGCATCTGGGCACAGATTTATACTGGTGGTAGTGGATCATGCCACCAGGTACCCAGAGGCAATTCCCCTTAGGACCACTACAGCACCTGTTGTGGCCAGGGCCCTGCTGGGAGTATTCTCCAGAGTGGGGTTTCCTAAGGAGGTAGTATCTGACAGAGGTACCAACTTTATGTCAGGATACTTGACAGCTATGTGGAAGGAATGTGGTGTCAACTACAAGTTCACCACCCCTTATCACCCACAATGCAATGGGCTTGTTGAGAGATTCAACAAGACCCTAAAGGGTATGATCAAAGGATTACCTGAAAAGCTCAGGCGAAGATGGGACATCCTTCTACCCTGCCTTCTGTTTGCTTACAGAGAGGTCCCACAAAAAGGAGTTGGCTACAGCCCCTTTGAATTGTTGTTTGGGCACCCTGTGAGAGGCCCACTGTGTTTGGTGAAGGAAGGATGGGAGTTACCTCTCAAAAAGCCTAAGCTAGACATAGTGGACTATGTACTTGGTCTCCGCTCCAGGATGGCTGAGTATATGGAGAAGGCATCCAAAAACCTTGAGGCAAGCCAGGCCTTACAGAAAGCTTGGCATGACCAAAAGGCTGTCTTGGTTGAGTATCAGCCAGGACAGAAGGTATGGGTGTTGGAGCCAGTGGCCCCAGCAGCACTCCAAGACAAATGGTCTGGACCCCATACAATCCTGGAAAAGAAGGGGGAGGTCACCTACTTGGTGGACCTAGGAACTCCCAGGAGTCCCCACCGGGTACTCCATGTTAACAGGCTTAAAGCATATGTTGACAGGGCAGACATGGGCTTGCTCATGGCTACAGATGAGGGACAGGAGGAAGAGAGTGACCCTCTCCCAGACCTGTTGTCTCAGAACCCTGAAGATGGCTCAGTTGAAGGAGTGACCCTTGGAGGCAACCTCACTGCCCATCAGCAGACTGAATGTAGACAGGTTCTACAATCATTTTCACATATGTTTTCCTTGATACCTAGTCAAACTGACTGGTGTACCCATGTGGTGGACACTGGTGACAGTCTGCCTGTAAAGAACAAGCTTTACAGACAACCTGACCACGTCAGGGACTGTATAAAGGCTGAGGTACATAAAATGCTGGAATTAGGTGTCATTGAACCCTCAGAGAGCCCCTGGGCTAGCCCAGTGGTTCTGGTCCCCAAACCTCACACCAAAGATGGCAAGAGAGAGATGAGGTTCTGTGTGGATTACAGAGGACTCAATGCTGTCACCAGGACAGATGCACACCCTATTCCAAGGGCAGATGAGCTCATAGACAAACTAGCTTCTGCAAAGTTTTTGAGCACATTTGACTTAACAGCTGGCTATTGGCAAATCAGATTAGCTGAGGAGTCTAAGGCCAAAACAGCATTCTCAACCCCAGGTGGGCATTATCAGTTTGTGGTGATGCCCTTTGGTCTGAAGAATGCACCTGCCACCTTCCAAAGGCTGGTGAACCAAGTCCTTACTGGGTTGGATGACTTTTGCGCAGCATATCTTGATGACATTGCTGTCTTTAGCTCCACCTGGGAGGATCACCTGATCCACCTGAAGAAGGCTCTTGAGGCCCTGCAGAGGGCAGGCCTCACTATCAAGGCTACTAAGTGCCAGATAGGGCAGAGTAAGGTTGTGTATTTGGGCCACCTTGTAGGTGGGGGCCAAGTTCAACCACTGGAGAGTAAGATACAGTCCATCAAGGATTGGTCCCCTCCAACCACCCAGACTCAAGTTCGAGCTTTCTTGGGCTTGACTGGGTATTACAGGAAGTTTGTTAAGAACTATGGGTCCATTGTGACTCCTCTTAATGATCTGACATCCAAGAAGATGCCCAAAAAGGTTCAGTGGACAGTAAGCTGTCAAAAGGCATTTGATGACCTGAAGGAGGCCATGTGCTCTGCACCTATCCTGAAAAGTCCTGACTACTCCAAAGAGTTTATTGTCCAAACAGATGCTTCTGAGTTGGGTGTGGGAGCTGTGCTGTCACAACTTAATGTAGATGGTCAAGACCAACCCATTGCTTTTATTAGCAGAAGGTTGACCCCCAGAGAGAAGAATTGGTCAGCTATTGAGAGGGAGGCCTTTGCTGTGGTGTGGGCCCTGAAGAAGCTGAGGCCATACTTGTTTGGCACTCACTTCAAGATTCAGACCGACCATAAGCCCCTCTTGTGGCTAAATCAGATGAAGGGTGAAAACCCCAAACTGCTTAGGTGGTCCATTTCCCTACAGGGGATGGACTTTACAGTGGAGCACCGGCCAGGTACTGACCATGGGAATGCAGATGGTCTCTCCAGGTACTTCCACTTAGGACATGAAGACGAGACTGGTCAAGGCTAGTTTAATGTCCCAGCGTTTGGGGGGGGGGTTGTGTAGGAGAGTAGGGTCTGCTATCCTATGGTCACCCCAAATTTTTGCTTTTTGCTTCACTGGTTTTTGACATATTGAGGCTGTGGGCCTGCCAATCAGACCCCCAGCCTGCTGTTCTCTCTACTAAATTAAAACTATGCACCCTAGGTGCATAACCAATTGGAAGTGGATCACCCTGTCAGCCCCTGTACCAGTGTACACTAGGTACCCAGGGCATTGGTGTACCCAAGGCCTGCCAGGGGCTGCAGCATGTATTATGCCACCCCAGGCTTGGCCTAACAATCTGACACAACTGGCTGATCACTCAGCTGGGGTAAGTTGGTGTAATCACCTCTTACTTAGGTGTAGTATACCTATACCTAACCTTAAATGGGACACCTGGTAACCTATAAGTCACTCCTATGGCAGGCCTTAACAATCCTGAAGGCAGAGTGCTTGGTTCCATGTGAGATGGTGCTCTGGCATGAGCTGAGCCTGTCTGCAGTGGTCGGAACAACTTCCTTCTACTGTTTCCAGATATCGTCATACCATATACTCTTAAGTGCATTATGAACCTCGCGGTTAAATGCTATCTTTGGTTTGGCTTTATCAAAACATGTCGAGTAAGGTGTCATACGAATTGGAATACTAACCCCTCGCCAATTCTGGCGACGGGGTTAGCATTCCACCCTTCTAGAGGGACACGACATGTACAGTGCCTGAAACCCGGGTAAAATCAGACATAGCCTCAGCTCCACAAAATGGATGCTGCCACCACAGACACAAGTCTGCCCTCCTGCTGCTGGGAGTCCTTCCAGCTTGGGAGGTGTGGACAAAGGGTTTCCTGCCAGGGGAGGTGCGTGCACCACCCCAGACAGGATTTTGTGTATTGGTCAGGTAGGGCTTGAAAGAAACCAGACATGCCTGTGGCTCACAAGGAGCCTCGGGGCATATGCCAGTTCAAACCGGTCCTGGGGCACACCAGTCCCGGGCCTGGGGCGAGCTGGACAAAGGATTGGGGGTGTAACCACCCCCCTTCCTGGTCCCACCCATAGGGAGGGACCTAGCAGGTAGTCCGGCCCCTAGAATCCGAATAAAGGTAGGAGCTGTGTCCTAAGACTTCAGACATCCTGGAATCAACTTGAAACTAAGAAGAAGACGGGAACTTCGACATTCTGCTGCACAGAAGACTGAAGAAAATCTCCCCTGTGGTCAGGGAGTGACCACCTTGCTAACGCAAGCACCATCCAGCGAATCACCGTCTGCTTTGCCGCCGCCTCCCGCCGGAGCCCGAGCCCAGAGACTGACAAGACCTGGACCTCCAGACCTCTCACCGCCCGATCCACAGTCCCTGAAAAGAGGAGACCCGTGGAGGCACCGAGACACGTGGAGCCAGCCATCTTGGAACGACTACGACAAGCTGACCAGTGCAACAACCGAGGCTCCCTCCAAGTTGTGCTTTGGGTCCTGAGAAGCCCAACCCTCGAGCAGCATCTGCACCAAAGGTGAGCCCTCCAGCATCTCCACGATCTGCGTGGGGCCCTTCTGCATTTTGCCACTCGACGCGCCTAACCGGTTGCTGGCCCGCTGGCTAGTGGCCATCTTGGCGACGAAATCTACGACAAACACCGCTGGTCTGGTTGCTCCAGACTGGCCCTTGCTCCACACCAAAGGAGCAATCCCTCTGACCTTGCTGGTCAGAACCAACAGCTGATTTCCGAATCCTCCTGCAATTGCTTTTGCCAAGGCTTGTTTGCTTCGATCAAGTCGCCGACACCGCCGACAGCGAGAGCCTGCGTGGGACAGCTCGTGAGCCGACTCCTGGACGTCGTCGACCTTCAGGGACCACGTGGCTGCGGAGACAAGCTACCCCTCATCACCTGTTTGCACCCGACATCGCCTGGTACCCACCTGGTGCCACGCTGGTCACTGGCTAGTGACTGTGAACACTGTCCCCTCTGCTTACAGGTCTTCAACATCTCCGATCCACTCTTGGATCCACTGCATCTCTTCCCGACCGACCGCCTGCAGCATCTTTGTCCCAGGCTCAACGGAACAGATAGAAGAAACCCGACGCACTTTGAGGCCTATGCACCCGCTTCCTGTGGGTGAGGTAAAGCTGGTACTCCGGTGCCCATGTGTAGTAATACATCTCTAGTGCCTGTGTTCCAAATCTTAAGTTCCTAGGTCATCCGGAAGATTCCTTTTGCAGTAACTTTGTACTTTTTACGCACCCATTGAAACCTATGGGAGCCCGCGTGTGACTATTTGCTCTGCACACGCCACCCGTGGACCTCCTGGTCACTAACTGACGTTAGCTCCTTGTAGGCCCAGCGATTCTAGAGGCCCTAGGCTTTTTCCCTTTTCTGTTCGTGGTACTTATACCACTATTTTAGTATATGGTTCGAGTGGCCACCAGGGCCTATCCATATAAAGTGCAACTTCTGTGTATTCTGTGATAATCTTGTTTGACGATTTGTGCTCCTGTGCTCATAAAGAGACTAGGGGTTACTTTGAGAAATAAATACATATATATTTTGAATATATATCTGTGTGGTGTCCTTTCATTGGTATAAAAGGGGGTTACTATTGGTAAAACAGCTTGCTTAACACGCATCACGAGTTTAGCCTCAAAGACTGCTTAGCCTACGCTACCACTAGGGCAGCTAGTCCAAAAAGGTTGACTTACAACCACACCATAAGGGTTGCTTGGCATGGTACAAGGTGGTCACTAGAACTAGTGAACAGCATATACCAGGCCAACTTCTCACATCACCCCAAATTTTTGCTTTTTGCTTCACTGGTTTTTGACATATTGAGGCTGTGGGCCTGCCAATCAGACCCCCAGCCTGCTGTTCTCTCTACTAAATTACAACTATGCACCCTAGGTGCATAACCAATTGGAAGTGGATCACCCTGTCAGCCCCTGTACCAGTGTACACTAGGTACCCAGGGCATTGGTGTACCCAAGGCCTGCCAAGGGCTGCAGCATGTATTATGCCACCCCAGGCTTGGCCTAACAATCTGACACAACTGGCTGATCACTCAGCTGGGGTAAGTTGGTGTAATCACCTCTTACTTAGGTGTAGTATACCTATACCTAACCTTAAATGGGACACCTGGTAACCTATAAGTCACTCCTATGGCAGGCCTTAACAATCCTGAAGGCAGAGTGCTTGGTTCCATGTGAGATGGTGCTCTGGCATGAGCTGAGCCTGTCTGCAGTGGTCGGAACAACTTCCTTCTACTGTTTCCAGATATCGTCATACCATATACTCTTAAGTGCATTATGAACCTCGCGGTTAAATGCTATCTTTGGTTTGGCTTTATCAAAACATGTCGAGTAAGTTGTCATACGAATTGGAATACTAACCCCTCGCCAATTCTGGCGACGGGGTTAGCATTCCACCCTTCTAGAGGGACACGACATGTACAGTGCCTGAAACCCGGGTAAAATCAGACATAGCCTCAGCTCCACAAAATGGATGCTGCCACCACAGACACAAGTCTGCCCTCCTGCTGCTGGGAGTCCTTCCAGCTTGGGAGGTGTGGACAAAGGGTTTCCTGCCAGGGGAGGTGCGTGCACCACCCCAGACAGGATTTTGTGTATTGGTCAGGTAGGGCTTGAAAGAAACCAGACATGCCTGTGGCTCACAAGGAGCCTCGGTGCATATGCCAGTTCAAACCGGTCCTGGGGCACACCAGTCCCGGGCCTGGGGCGAGCTGGACAAAGGATTGGGGGTGTAACCACCCCCCTTCCTGGTCCCACCCATAGGGAGGGACCTAGCAGGTAGTCCGGCCCCTAGAATCCGCTTAAAGGTAGGAGCTATGTCCTAAGACTTCAGACATCCTGAAATCAACTTAACACTAAGAAGAAGACGGGAACTTCGACGCTCTGCTGCACAGAGGACTGAAGCCAATCTCCCCTGTGGTCAGGGAGTGACCACCTTGCTAACGCAAGCACCATCCAGCGCATCAACGTCTGCTTTGCCGCCGCCTCCCGCCGGAGCCCGAGCCCAGAGACTGACAAGACCTGGACCTCCAGACCTCTCACCGCCCGATCCACAGTCCCTGAGAAGAGGAGACCCGTGGAGGCACCGAGACACGTGGAGCCAGCCATCTTGGAACGACTACGACAAGCTGACAAGTGCAACAACCGAGGCTCCCTCCAAGTTGTGCTTTGGGATCTGAGAAGCCCAACCCCCAAACAGCATCTGCACCAAAGGTGAGCCCTCCAGCATCTCCACGATCTGCGTGTGGCCCTTCTGCATTTTGCCACTCGACGCGCCTAACCGGTTGCTGGCCCGCTGGCTAGTAGCCATCTTGGCGACGAACTCTACGAAATACACTGCTGGTCTGGTTGCTCCAGACTGGCCCTTGCTCCTCTCCAAAGGAGCAATCCCTCTGACCTTGCTGGTCAGAACCAACAGCTGATTTCCGAATCCTCCTACAATTGCTTTTGCCAAGGCTTGTTTGCTTCGACCAAGTCGCCGACACCGCCGACAGCGAGAGCCTGCGTGGGACAGCTCGTGAGCCGACTCCTGGACGTCGTCGACCTTCAGGGACCACGTGGCTGCGGAGACAAGCTACCCCTCATCACCTGTTTGCACCGACATCGCCTGGTACCCACCTGGTGCCACGCTGGTCACTGGCTAGTGACTGTGAACACTGTCCCCTCTGCTTACAGGTCTTCAACATCTCCGATCCACTCTTGGATCCACTGCATCTCTCCCGGACCGACCGCCTGCAGCATCTTTGTCTTCAAGCTCCACAGAACAGATAGAAGAAACCCGACGCACTTCGAGGCCTATGCACCCGCTTCCTGTGGGTGAGGTAAAGCTGGCACACCTGTGCCCAAGTGTAGTATTACATCTCTAGTGCCTGTGTTCCAAATCTTGAGTTCCTAGTCCATCCGGAAGATCCTCTTTGCAGTAACTTTGTACTTTTTACGCACCCATTGAAACCTATGGGAGCACGCGTGTGACTATTTGCTCTGCACACGCCACCCGTGGACCTCCTGGTCACTAACTGACGTTAGCTCCTTGTAGGCCCAGCGATTCTAGAGGCCCTAGGCCTTTTCCCTTTTCTGTTCGTGGTACTTATACCACTATTTTAGTATATGGTTTGAGTGGCCACCAGGGCCTATCCATATAACGTGCAACTTCTGTGTATTCTGTGATAATCTTGTTTGACGATTTGTGCTCCTGTGCTCATAAAGAGACTAGGGGTTACTTTGAGAAATAAATACATATATATTTTGAATATATATCTGTGTGGTGTCCTTTCATTGGTATAAAAGGGGGTTGCATTTGGTAAAACAGCTGGCTTAACACGCTTCACGAGTTTAGCCTCAAAGACTGCTTAGCCTACGCTACCACTAGGGCAGCTAGTCCGAAAAGGTTGACTTACAACCACACCATAAGGGTTGCTTGGCATGGTACAAGGTGATCACTTTAACTAGTGAGCATCATATACCAGGCCAACTTCTCACAATTATTGTTCTAAGTTTGTTTTTAATTGTCATTTCTTTGGAAATGTGGTTTTGTGCACTGTGAGTTAGGTCTCCCTAGCTCGGGAGGGTAGATCATCCCCCTTAGTGCATTGTGTTTCTGGATTCACCAGAGGGTGGGATCCAGTGGTGGCAGCGTAATAGTGTCCAGTACATTTGTCCCCCGCCCTGCGCCCAGAGTTGGTACCTGTGTCACGTGGTGGTCAGGTTGAGGAATCAGGGGTGATAGAAACTGCCTTACCAGTCCGAGGGGAGGGTTGGGTGTGGATGAGTGGTGTGTGGCACTAGGCAAGTGAGTGTGAGTTCTCTGGGATAGAGAGCTTGCTGAATCTTTTTGTGAATTGTGTGCTCCTGTTAAACGCAGACCCCTAGGTTCCCTGTGTGATCTTTTCTCTAGAACGTCTGCCAGAATGGAGCCTGCTTTTGATCTCAGTGATCTAATTTATTACAGTATGCAGGAGTTGGAAAGGTTCTGTAGAGAGAGAGGCATAGGGGTGAGAGAGTCAGACACTATGTGTGAACTTAGGGGCCACATGATCCAGTGGGTTAAGAGGCAAAGGGATCTTGAGCGCAGTACGGAAAGGGCCCAGGCCTCACACCTGGAGGGTGGTGGGTCTGTGGGGAGCCCTGAAGACTCAGAAGAGGAGGTAGAGGATGACAATACCTGGACGCCAGTAGAGAGTGAGGACCCCATAGGTAGGGCGTCCCTTGCTGGGTCCAGCGTAGGAGGCAGCGCCTCATCCCTGTCCCTGTCCCCAGAGGAGTGGGAAGATAGGAGGAAAGAAAGGGAGCACCAGCTGGCGTTAGAGAAGCTCAGGTTAGAGCATGCTCAGGCTATGGCGCAGCTGGAGGCCAGGAAGCAACAGCGAGAGACTGAGTGGGTCTTGGCGCGGGAGAGGGTAGAGGAGGCTGAGAGGGCCTCCACCAGAGGCAAAGTAGCTCTGGAGGGTAGACTATCCCCTGCGCGCAGTTTTAATTTTCTGGACTCCCCAGGGAGGGTGGAGTCCAGTGGTAGTAGCGATGTAGATTCCAGTGTAGGAAATCCCAGTCCCCCCAGTCTGGTACCTGTTCCCCAGGAGGAGGAGTTAAGGTTGAAATTCAGGGGCAGTAGGAAACTGTCTCACCAGTCTTGGGAGGAGTTTGTGGATGAATGTGAGGATGCACTGTTTGATTGGATAAGAGTTCCCGCAGAATCTGATTATGATAAACTGTGTGATCTGATTCTCAGAGAACACCTGCTCAATTGTTGTGCACCGGGGTTGCGCCAACACCTGTTGGGGTGTGGGGTGTCTGCCCCATTTGAGCTTGGAGATGAAGCAGAGCGCTGGGAAAGGGCTAGAGGTTCTCTAGAGCAGGGGTCTCCAACCGGTCGATCGCGAGCTACCGGTAGCTCGCCAAACCCCCATGAGTAGCTCGCGACTTGCATCTCAATTGTGTAGCCTGTTCTCATCATTTAGTGTTCTTAGGCCTTTTTTCATTGCCGTTGCCTGCCATCACCAAAACCAGCTGCTCAGATTGGCCTATTTGAGCTTAGCTGGGGTGGGCAGGGCAAAGATGATGACGCTATTGCTCCACGCCACCTGCCTTTCACAGACTGGCACCGCAGTCTTGATTGTGCAAGTCAAGACATGTGCCGGAGCAAGCACCAGGTGGGTCGGAGTGGAGCAGCAAGTCCCGGAAAGCCTGCTAGCATGCAGGTGGCGCAAGCAGTATTGAACTGCTACGGACCCCACCACCCGCCTTTTTCTGCCTGGAATAATTTTCATTAGCAGATCAAATGGTAAGCACTGGCCTGGCCAGTAAACAGCATAATAATGCATTTTTCTGCGATGTGCGTTTTCTAACCTTAGCTGCTGATATGCCACGGGCTCTTGAAAGACTCGAAATATCTTTTTCTCCCGCTTTCCAGTTCTTGGTTATAAACAGGACAGCAGTGTGTTGCCAAGTTTCAGTTTCCTTTACTGAAGGCACACGTTAAATCTGCACTCCTGGAAACGACGTAATTGTTCCTCTCTTCAGAAAGCTACGATTTTATGATCCAATTTTAACTCTTTCATACCCTCTGTGGCCAGGTCATTGACAGAGCACATGCACGCTCGTCCAAATTATGCATGTGTTTATATCCAATATTCAGGGATAGGGATGTGTGTTTTCAATATTTGACACAGCAGCAGCTCACTTACTGCAAATAGTCTCTGTAATGCTGTCGCATTTATAATATGTGATTGTGATGTGTTTCGATCAAAGGAAACTTTTTTATGGATATTGCATGAATATTAACACAACATTTCTCTGCAAAAGGTCTGTACTCTGTAGCACACCGTCACACGTCATCCACGTTCATAATAAATTAAAGGAAAATTATATTTAAAATGATTTAAGCATCCACAGTGAGCTGTGATATTTTCATTATAGATTCCCAGAATTAATTTGTAATAGCAAGCTTACTGTTTCTATCATCCAATAGGGGCTTTTGCAACAATTGGGCAGGATGGTACAATGTTGTCCGAACTTTGCACAGGGTTTTTGCAGATTGTATTTGATTCAGGGTAGACTGCTCGGGTAAGAGATCTGTAAATGTAAGACTTTGTGCCACATCCGAGAGTGTTCCAGAGCTCAGAAAGCAAACTACTTCACCCCTGAGTTGAGAAATATTTTGATTACATTCATTTACTACCATAGTCTCTGACACTGGAAAAAGGCTCATACTTTTCTTGTGGTATATCTGCAACCTTGTGTACCTTTAGTTATGAGTGCCAGTAACAACTTGGTCTAGTCTAGTCCATTTTGTGTGCAGAGCCCAGATTCCAAGTCTCTCTCAGTTTTGTGTTACCTGTATTGCCTGTATTTTTGAACGCACACCTGGTGAATATGGCCTCTTTTTGAGCTATTTGCCCAGAGTCAAGGTAAAGACTTTCTTGAGGACTTGGGGAGGCACAAGTGTTCACCAGCTGCTGAGCAAATTCAAGACGCTGTTGTTGTTTACCCGAGGTGTAGGGGCCTTAAAGACCTCAACTGGTGGAGGAACTGACATGTTGAGTTTGCTAGGGGAAAGGGAAGATGGGGACGTGGGAGAAAACAGAGGGATGTGATTAGTTAATTCACAATTGGCTGCTGTCCTCAAACAGTTCTGGACTCAATTGCATGGTCTCCATGCCCAAGTTATTTAGCACCCGGGCTTCTCGCCATCACTTCTGATATGATGAGTGTTGGTAAGCCCTCACAGCCTTCTGTTGAAGAAAACCAGCATCACAAGTGTCTTTTAGAAAATTGAATTTTATCAGTGCTCTTTTAAACTTTACAAACTTCCAGGTGCCATTCAGACTATGTCCGCTGTGTGCTGCTTTGGATTTTATACCTTTTAATGTAGGTAATGATTGTCGTTTCTTCCTCCTGATGGCCACCGGTGGGGGAGGGGCTCTTACCCGCCCAGATCTCAGGTTCCAAAACTTTACAAAACAAAGAGTATGTGGTGAAGGGGAAATAATTGAGGTTCTTACTAAATGAGTCTCTCTTTTGAAAACTAGTGACTGCACATCTAAGCTAGACTTCAATAAATCACATTTGGTAAGGAATATATATGTTGAGGTTTAACTTTTGCAGTGTGTGAACAAGTTGATCAAGGATTACAAAAGGAGATCTTAGGCTTGTATCCCACATAGCTTGTTATACTTTCCAGGAATGCTTCCAAGCAAGACAAGCTTTTGCTTCAGGTAGCACAACCTACGGCTGTCTGTCACTTCAAAAGAGGGAGTGTGGCCCCTTTTGTTCAAACAACAGTAAAGGTTGCTAAGAAATTAGGCTTAAAGTCAATGAAACTGGGCGTGCGGAGTCTCTCAAAAAAATGCGCGAGTTGTTTGGCCTTAAGTAGCTCACGACGATTTTCACTGACCAGAAGTAGCTCTCACTACAGAAAAGGTTGGAGACCCCTGCTCTAGAGTCATTAGGGAGTGACTCCAAAAGTAGTGGGTCAGGTATCTTCCAGCCCAGCGTGGTGGAAGAGGCTCAGTGTAGCCCAGCTAGGTCCCAGGATAGCGAGGAGGGTGTAGGGGCTCACTGCCTGGCTCAGTGGAGCAGGAGTGAGAGGGTGACCGAGGGTCCCCGGACGTACGAAACCCTGCCTCAGGACTTGGATGGTTCCATGAGGGAACACCAAGTTGGGGACCTAGGCTGTCCTGTTAGCCCATTTGAGGAAGATCTCCTGGTGAGTAGAGGACCTGGAGCACCTGTAACCAGGGCTCCTGTGGTTCTAGAGTCTGGCAGTACCGCTCCGGTAGGGAGGGTACAGGAGTCCAGTGTGAGGAGTGATTGGGGGATGAGTTTCCCAGTGGAAGAGCCTGTGGGTCAGGGACTACCCAGTTGGGCTAGGATCCCGTGTAGTGACCAGGGTGGCACCACTTCTGTTCTGGGGGATCTCCGCGCACTGTCAGGTGGACAGGGGACGGGAGATCAGCGCCAGACAGACAGTCGCTCGACATATGTGTCCTTTGATAGCCTCAGGGGGATGGAGTGGAAATCCCCAGAAGTCCTGGCGTGCCAGGCAATTATTCCACCAAAGGTTCTAGGCCGGAGGTTGGGAGGCCAGGTTCAGGATCAGCCTGACCTGAAGGGTGGGACGTCTGTAATCAGCGTCCCGACCAGTTCTTCTTCCAGAGGTACCGCCCCAGTTGGTAGGGAGCAGGGTTCTGGAAGGGGGTGCAGAGGGTGGGAGAGCCCACCTCTGCCCCCGGTACAACCTGAGGGGTTAAACCCTGGGTTGGAATGGCGTTCTAGGTGTACCCCTCGCCAGAGGAGGAGGAACCCTAGGAGAAGAGGTAGGGGGAGGAGAGCTTTCCCTGAGACTCCTGGTCCGCCTGAGGGTGTAGACCCTAGGCTGGAGAACCAGTGGCAGTCTAGTCCTGTCTTTCAGAGAGGAAGAGTGGAGAATGGCCGCTATGTGCCAGGGGTTACTACCCCCCACTCTGTGGTTAGGCAAGGACCGGTGGCACCTGGGTGGCCTAGGGCCTGGTCTTGGCCGCGGACAGCTTGGGAGTACCAGTGGGATAGCCCAGTTGGTCCAGACAGTGGTGTTAGAAAGAATTCCATAGGTTCACCGTGGCGTAGAACCGGAGGGTGTCCCTGCAGTTGCGGGCCCGCGTCCGTGTTCTATCGCCCCAAGCAGGGAAGTCCATCACGGTGGTGATTGGTCTGCCCTGCGTTTTGGCTGGAAGGGGGTTGTGTTGGACTTGGCCCTTCTGGCAGGTTCACCCCTGAACTTTTTTTTTTGCTTTTTACTGATGACTTGGTGTGGTAATTGTTTGGTCTCTGCGCACTTTCCCTGTGTCCCAGGGTAAAGTGCGTGCGTGCTCTGAGTGCATGTGGTGAGATAGGCCTGCCCTCCCATAGGAATGCATGGGGAGTGTATGTGTCCCTAGTAGTTCCTGATGCGTGGGGTGTGCAGGCCCGAGTTTGGTATGTGCGGACTCGTGGGAGTGAATGCTGCGCGATGATGTGTGCGGCGTGCATGTACCTAGTGTGGAAGTGCCACTTCTAGAAGTGGGCACTTCTGTGTGCAGTGTGTCTGTCGCGTGATTGGCTGGTCGTGTCATGTGACGGGCTAGGGATTCCCCAGAGTCAGGATGAGTCACCCAGTGGTGAATGGGGAGATCAGCAGCTAGATGGGTGGGAGGAGTACACCTGGGTCCTGAATAGGACAGGGTTTTCCACACACAATGCTGGCCCCGCCCCCTGTGGTGCGACTGACGACCCTAGCCCTGCCAGTGAATAGAGTGAGGGGCTGAGCACATCAAGGGTGCTCCCCAACCAGCTGCGACTGGTTTTCCCCCCTCACCCTGAACCCAGAACAAAGGGTTTGACTGTATAAAAATGGGGCTGTGTCCCCACAGAATCTGTTCTCTGCCAGGATCTTACCTGAGGGGGGCTGCTGCTGCTGCTGGACCAGAGGACCGCCACTTGGACTACCTCCCTGCCTGGAGGCCCAGTGAGCTGGCTCTGGGTCCAGCCTTGCCCCCCACCCCTGCCCTGCTGCATGCAGGGAAGAACTTTGCTGGACTTTGTGGTGCTTTTCATCCTACAGCGCTGGAAGCGCTTTATTTGTGTCCCCAAAGCGCCTGGAAGCGCTTCTTATTTGCCTTAGCGCTAGGAGCGCTTTATTTGGTGCCCCCAGCGCTTCTAGAGCGCTTTTACGTTGGCCGTAGCGCTAGGAGCGCTTTATTCTGGAGGCCGGTGCCCACCCGGCATTGTGGTGCGCTTGCGGGTGCCTACCCCGCTTATTTAATTATTTTCTTACGGCGGGTGCCCACCCCACCGTATATTACTTATTACGAGGGAGCCCACCCCTCTTGTGACGGGAAAAATCACCGCTGCAGCCCGGTTCGGGACGCACAGGAAGTCAGGCAAATCTGTGAGGGACGTGGGCGGGGCCTAGCCTCAAACAGGAAGCGGACGGGAGCCTACCCCGCGCTCCTGTGACGGAGGCCCAGAAGACGAGGGCGGGAGCCTACCCCGCCTCCGCCTGAAAAGGAGAGTCCCGCGTCGCCGGAGGAAGCCAGCGGATCCGGGGATCGGTGCTGGCGAAGGATTCCCGAGTCCCTGAGCGGGACTCCACGAAGCGCTGCCGTCGCCCGGGACCTGCGCGTTCACCCGGTGAGTATCAGCTACTGGGGGTGAGACGGGGCCCTGGGTTCGGTCCTCCCCGGCAGCGCCCAGCGCTGGTCCTGTTGCTCGGCCCCTCCCACAACGGGGGCATTATTCCTGGGGTCACTAGAGCCCCGAGGCTCCACCGACTGTGGCAGCGATTGTCTTTGAGCGCGAGGCGCTCCAACGTGGGGATTGTGTTTGGTCAAGCCCACGAGGCTCCAACGCAGAGGGCATATTTATGTTCAGAGTCCAGAGGGACTCCAACGGCAGCGCATTGTTTGTGGAGAGCGCAGTGCACGCTCCAAACGCATACGGGGGCATTTCCTTGGCGATTGAGTGGCCCCAGATGGCAGCGGGCCACTCCCACCTTGCCCCACAATATTGATCAGAGCCTGCGAGGCTCAGGGGGCCACAAGTGTTTTCTTAGAGCCCAGGAGAGGCTCCAACCCCTGCCATATTTATTTAGGAAGGCACAGTGGTGCCCCAGCATCTCTCCAGTTGCCCAGCACTTAGTGGGCAACTGCTACGTGTAGGTTGTGCTTTGTGCACCTTGGTTTGCGCAGCCTGCGCAGGCGCACCCTGACTTGGCTGGACACAGGGCGCCTTTGCCCCTTCACGGCCAGTTGGCCTAGGGACTGCCACAGATAGTGGCTAATGTGAGTTTTTGCGCCATTGTTCCTTTCCTGCACCTCTGAATGTGTTTATGCGTCATGTGCTTTGCTTTACACCTCTGAATGTTATGCATCATGTGTTTATGTGCTTAGACCCCTACAGGTATTGTGATACTTAGGTGGTTGTTTTCTCCCTAGTACAGGTGGTGCTAGTGAGGTCCTGATTCCCTGCGCAATATTTTCCTAAGGTGGTTAGGGTTGCGTAGGTGGTACTTACCTGATACCAGTAATTACTGGTTGTGTGCTACATATGTTATTTTGTACTACAGTATTATTCCTATGTTCTAAAAAGTGCTACTTCCTGACAGTGGTCCAGGTGGCCCTGTCCACTGTATATATAATCCCTTGTAAATTCTGTCCGTGCCTGTTGGCACATTGTAGAGTGTGTGTTTTTATCTAATGTGTTGTGTATAATACAAAGGCTATTTTTATAGAATACCTTGTGTGGAGTTTCCTTTGTGGTGGGCCTTGGGTGTTGTTGCTGGGTGCGCGCGCAAACGCTTTACACATCGCCTCAGAGATAAGCCTGACTGCTCGTGCCAAGCTACCAAGGGGGTGAGCAGGGGTTATCTTTGGCGTGTAACTCCCCAGCCCTGACTAGAGTGGTGGTTTCTGCCTGACTTTGGCGCAAGCCTTAGCCAACCAGAAATCCCATTTCTAACATAGGCACACACCCATCCTGTGTCTGGGCACTGCTGGGGGGACTCTACACCCACCCCTCCTGCGTCTGGGCACTGCTGGGAGGACTCTGCACACACCCCTCCTGTGTCTGGGCACTGCTGGGAGGACTCTGCACACACCCCTCCTGCGTCTGGGCACTGCTGGGAATGATAGGCACACACCCCTCCTGTGTCTGGGCACACATGGGGGGACTCTACACCCACCCCTCCTGTGTCTGGGCACTGCTGTGGGGACTCTGCACCCACCCCTCCTGTGTCTGGGCACTGCTGGGGGGACTCTGCACCCACCCCTCCTATGTCTGGGCACTGCTGGGAGTGAAAGGCACCCACCCCTCCTGCGTCTGGGCACTGCTGGGAATGATAGGCACACACCCCTCCTGTGTCTGGGCACTGCTGGGGGGACTCTACACCCACCCCTCCTGTGTCTGGGCACTGCTGTGGGGACTCTGCACCCACCCCTCCTGTGTCTGGGCACTGCTGGGGTGACTCTGCACCCACCCCTCCTATGTCTGGGCACTTCTGGGAGTGATAGGCACCCACCCCTCCTGCGTCTGGGCACTGCTGGGAATGATAGGCACACACCCCTCCTGTGTCTGGGCACTGCTGGGGGACTCTACACCCACCCCACCTGTGTCTGGGCACTGCTGGGAGGACTCTGCACCCACCCCTCCTGTGTCTGGGCACTGCTGGGAATGATAGGCACCCACCCCTCCTGTGTCTGGGCACTGCTGGGGGGACTCTACACCCACCCCTCTTGTGTCTGGGCACTGCTGGGAGTGATAGGCACCCACCCCTCCTGCGTCTGGGCACTGCTGGGAATGATAGGCACACACCCCTCCTGTGTCTGGGCACTGCTGGGGGGACTCTACACCCACCCCTCCTGCGTCTGGGCACTGCTGGGAGGACTCTGCACCCACCCCTCCTGTGTCTGGGCACTGCTGGAAATGATAGGCACCCACCCCTCCTGTGTCTGGGCACTGCTGGGGGGACTCTACACCCACCCCTCCTGTGTCTGGGCACTGCTGGGAGTGATAGGCACCCACCCCTCCTGCGTCTGGGCACTGCTGGGAATTATAGGCACACACCCCTCCTGTGTCTGGGCACTGCTGGGGGCACTCTACACCCACCCCTCCTGCGTCTGGGCACTGCTGGGAGGACTCTGCACCCACCCCTCCGGTGTCTGGGCACTGCTGGGAATGATAGGCACCCACCCCTCCTGTGTCTGGGCACTGCTGGGGGGACTCTACACCCACCCCTCTTGTGTCTGGGCACTGCTGGGAGTGATAGGCACCCACCCCTCCTGCGTCTGGGCACTGCTGGGACTGATAGGCACACACCCCTCCTGTGTCTGGGCACTGCTGGGGGGACTCTACACCCACCCCTCCTGCGTCTGGGCACTGCTGGGAGGACTCTGCACCCACCCCTCCTGTGTCTGGGCACTGCTGGAAATGATAGGCACCCACCCCTCCTGTGTCTGGGCACTGCTGGGGGGACTCTACACCCACCCCTCCTGTGTCTGGGCACTGCTGGGAGTGATAGGCACCCACCCCTCCTGCGTCTGGGCACTGCTGGGAATTACAGGCACACACCCCTCCTGTGTCTGGGCACTGCTGGGGGACTCTACACCCACCCCTCCTGCGTCTGGGCACTGCTGGGAGGACTCTGCACCCACCCCTCCGGTGTCTGGGCACTGCTGGGAATGATAGGCACCCACCCCTCCTGTGTCTGAGCACTGCTGGGGGGACTCTACACCCACCCCTTCTGTGTCTGGGCACTGCTGGGAGTGATAGGCACCCACCCCTCCTGCGTCTGGGCACTGCTGGGAATGATAGGCACACACCCCTCCTGTGTCTGGGCACTGCTGGGGGGACTCTACACCCACCCCTCCTGCGTCTGGGCACTGCTGGGAGGACTTTGCACACACCCCTCCTGTGTCTGGGCACTGCTGGGAGGACTCTGGACACACCCCTCCTGCATCTGGGCACTGCTGGGAATGATAGGCACACAGCCCTCCTGTGTCTGGGCACTGCTGGGGGGACTCTACACCCACCCCTCCTGCATCTGGGCACTGCTGGGGGGACTCTGCACACACCCCTCCTGTGTCTGGGCACTGCTGGGAGGACTCTGCACACACCCCTCCTGCGTCTGGGCACTGCTGGGAGGACTCTGCACACACCCCTCCTGTGTCTGGGCACTGCTGGGGGGACTCTGCACCCACCCCTCCTGTTTCTGGGCACTGCTGGGGGGACTCTGCACCCACCCCTCCTATGTCTGGGCACTGCTGGGAGTGATAGGCACCCACCCCTCCTGCGTCTGGGCACTGCTGGGGGGACTCTACACCCACCCCTCCTGCATCTGGGCACTGCTGGGAATGATAGGCACCCACCCCTCCTGCGTCTGGTCACTGCTGGGGGGACTCTGCACCCAGCCCTCCTGTGTCTGGGCACTGCTGGGAGGACTCTGCACCCACCCCTCCTGTGTCTGGGCACTGCTGGGAATGATAGGCACCCACCCCTCCTGTGTCTGGGCACTGCTGGGGGGACTCTACACCCACCCCTCCTGTGTCTGGGCACTGCTGGGAGGACTCTGCACACACCCCTCCTGTGTCTGGGCACTGCTGGGGGGACTCTGCACCCACCCCTCCTGCGTCTGGGCACTGCTGGGAATGATAGGCACCCACCCCTCCTGCGTCTGGTCACTGCTGGGGGGACTCTGCACCCAGCCCTCCTGTGTCTGGGCACTGCTGGGAGGACTCTGCACCCACCCCTCCTGTGTCTGGGCACTGCTGGGAATGATAGGCACCCACCCCTCCTGTGTCTGGGCACTGCTGGGGGGACTCTACACCCACCCCTCCTGTGTCTGGGCACTGCTGGGAGTGATAGGCACCCACCCCTCCTGCGTCTGGGCACTGCTGGGAATGATAGGCACACACCCCTCCTGTGTCTGGGCACTGCTGGGGGGACTCTACACCCACCCCTCCTGCGTCTGGGCACTGCTGGGAGGACTCTGCACCCACCCCTCCTGTGTCTGGGCACTGCTGGGGGGACTCTACAACCACCCCTCCTGTGTCTGGGCACTGCTGGGAGTGATAGGCACCCACCCCTCCTGCGTCTGGGCACTGCTGGGAATGATAGGCACACACCCCTCCTGTGTCTGGGCACTGCTGGGGGGACTCTACACTCACCCCTCCTGCGTCTGGGCACTGCTGGGAATGATAGGCACCCACCCCTCCTGCGTCTGGGCACTGCTGGGGGGACTCTGCACCCAGCCCTCCTGTGTCTGGCCATGTACGCTCCATACATACTTGGGTGGGGGTACGGTCCGTACATACACTGTTGGGGTGGTGGTACGCTCCATACATACACTGTTGGGGTGGGGGTACGCTCCATATGTACGCGGGTGTGGGTACGGTCCGTACTTACACGGGTGGGGGTACACTCCATACATACACTGTTGGGGTGGGGGTACGCTCCATACATACACTGTTGGGGTGGGGGTACGCTCCATACAGACTAGGGTGTGGGTACGGTCCGTACATACACGGATGGGGGTACGCTCCATACATACACTGTTGGGGTGGGTGTACGCTCCATACATACACTGTTGGGGTGGGGGTACGCTCCATACGTACGCGGGTGTGGGTACGCTCCATGCATACATGGGTGGGGGTACGGTCCGTACATACACTGTTGGGGTGGGGGTACGCTCCATACGTACGCGGGTGTGGGTACGGTCCGTACATACACAGGTGGGGGTACGCTCCGAACATACGCGGGTCTGGGTATGCTCCATGCATACACGGATGGGGGTACGGTCCGTACATACACTGTTGGGGTGAGGGTACGCTCCATACGTACGCGGGTGTGGGTACGGTCCGTACATACACGGGTGGGGGTACGCTCCGAACATACGCGGGTCTGGGTACGCTCCATGCTTACACGGTGGGGGTACGGTCCGTACATACACTGTTGGGGTGGGGGTACGCTCCATACATACACTGTTGGGGTGGGGGTACGCTCCATACATACACTGTTGGGGTGGGGGTACGCTCCATACGTACGCGGGTGTTGGTACGGTCCGTACATCCACGGGTGGGGTGTTGGTACGCGCCGTACATACACGGGTGGGGGTACGGCCCGTACCCAGGCCTTTGGAACATGGGTACGGGCCGTACCGCCATTATTGGGGTGACGTAGGGGTGTGCGTGGTACGTACCGGACTTGTTGTGTTGCCGGTTCGCGTGTACATCCACTTCCGTTGCTGGACACGCCCCCACCCCTCGAAGTGACCAGGCCCTGAAGGTCATGTATGTCCAGGGCATGTATGATTTGTGACTTGGGTGGGGGTTTTGGGTCCTGCCCCTGCCCCCCCTTTGCCCCTGGGTGTTGTTCTGACCTTCTGCGGCATCTGCGTCGGTTCCTGTAGAGCAGGTGGACTGCTATGAGGGCTGGGATGACACGTAGGTTCGGGTCCATGGCTGTCCGTCGCGTACAGGTGCTCCTTGCGTGCGTCGTCCTGATTTCCCGGCAGTTTTTGGCAGGCGGAGAATTTTATCCGTGCGGGGTGACGTCGGTGCGGATCGTACTTACTGGTTTGTGAAACGTAGCCTGCATGCGTCCCGACGTCACGTCGGCGCTTTCCCGGATCACATTTGTATGTATATTTTCGTCGGTCGGTGATTTTTACGATTCGTACGGAAATGCTGTTTCCGTGCGAATCGTACTTGCATGTTTGTAATGTTTTTTTCCTGGGTACGAGTCGGACGGAGAAAATGCTCCGACCGACGGTTCGTACCCGATTTTTCCAGGATCCGAATTGGCACCTATGTGTGTGTAAACTGTCGGGTAATTTTAAGGCGTAATTTGGATGTAGAGAAAGGTTTAGTTAATGGTGCAATGGGAAAAGTGGTGGATTTTGTGAATTATCAGAAAAAAGAAGGAATTGAATTTTTAAAAATTAAATTTGATCAGATTGATGAAGTTAAAGAAATTGGTCGTTGTTCAGTTCGTTTTTTGCTTGTTAAAGATTTATATATCCGTAGGAAACAATTTCCATTTTCTCTGGCATATGCAGTGACTATTCATAAATCTCAAGGATTAAGTGTAGACAGTGCATTGGTGAACATTGGATCTACTGTATTTAAAGAGGGTATGGCATATGTTGCTTTGTCGTGAGTCAGAACATTATCTGGTTTGTTTTTGATTGATTTGGATGAGACAAAGGTTACTGCAGATGCAAACTGTGTAAAAGAGTATAATAGGTTAAGAAGGGTGTATGCTCCAAATTTAGGTCAATATCCTGTATTTGAAAAGCGTATGGTTAGTCGAAAAAGAAGGTTAGAGAATATCTGTACAGAAGATGTCAAGAAGGGAAAAGAACAAGATAATGTTGCGATTGCAGGTAAAAAGAAAATGGACACTGTTGAAGAGATTGTTGGTTATCAGTTTGAAAATAGTTCTAGTGTCAACTGCTATGCTAATGTAGTGGTCAATGTTGTTTTTTATCTTGAAGGTTTGCAAGAACAAATTATGGAGAATCGGCAAAAAAGATTTTGTTCTCTGTTGCATTCTGTTTATGAAAAATTGACAACAGATAGAAGTAAAATACAATCTGTTTCAGATGTTCGTAGTCTTTTGGATGTGTGTTCTGGTTCTACACAATTTACACAAAATATCCAACAAGATGCTCAGGAATTTTTAATGTATATGCTTACCATTTTTGAAAATGAAGGTGTAGAATTAGAAAATATTTTTGGCCTTTCTTACAAATGGGAACATCATTGTGAAAATTGCATGTATACATGTAGCACCAATGTAGACACTGAGAGATTTCTGTATTTAACATTACCAGACTGTAAATCAGTGTGTTTCACTAAATTAGTGAAAGGTGCAATTCAAAACATGGAGTGTAGCCAATGTAAATCAGAAATGTTATCCACATTATTCTTAACAAAATATGGAAAATACATAATTTTAATGATGCAACGTTGTACAGCTGATGGAAGAAAATTGGATACTTTAATAAAGCAGTTTGAAGTAACACAAGAATCAATATCAGGAAGGACTTTTGTAGCAATTGCAATAATTTTCCATGATGGTCCTTCCACCACATCTGGACATTATACTGCCTATCTAAAATGTGACAAAGGCTGGACACTTTGTAATGATGCCCAGTTGGTTTTCAAACAACGTTTGCCTAGGGAATTACAAAATTCCAACCTAATATTTTTAAAGCCAAAGTTTTAGGAAGATAATTCAGTATCTGAGGAATTTATTATTATAATTTAATAGGACTACCATTGGACAATTTACATAAAGAAGAAGTGCAAAAATGCCATTTGGCCTCAAGGAAAGGCATATTTTTGAATTATGGACTTTTTGGTGGTCATTTATTCAGTGATTATTTTAATGCGGCAACATTTACAGTTTTTATAAGTTAAAGTTATAAAATGTTGTAATCTGTAAGCATTTCATATATGTATGATTTGTATTTTCTGGTATTTTACTGAAATGTTTTTTTTTTAACAATCTTTCTGATTGTTTTTTTTTTGCCCGCTGTTAAGTGATGAGTACTGTTAGAGGGCGACCTCAGAGGAGCCTGGAAGGGGTTCTGACTACCCTGAGACCCACCCTCGAAGTATCGTAGCCGGGCACTGGCGGGAGACTCCCCAGGGGGAAGAATCTCGTATCTAGGATCGTACTTCTGGCACCACACGACACAGAGTGACCACACCGGGTATTCTTAGAAATCAATCTTTATCAAGTAGGTTATCACTGCAAATATGTACAAGGTGAGCACGGGCTCAATGAGTCTCGGAAGGGGTAGGGGGTAGCGGGACAGTCTCTGGTAAAGGTTCAAGGCAGGGACGTATCCGGCGCACAGCTCACAATCCTCGAGCTGGGGGATACGTTGTTGTAGTCGGGGTCCGGCGGGACCATGAGAGTCTGTTGGAGCCGCGAGTCACTCAGCGGGCTCAGGTACAGGTTCGGAGGTCTTACGAGCTTCAAGGAGCCGCGAGTCACTCAGCAGGCTCAGGCACAAGTTCGGAGGTCTTACGATCTTCAGGGAGCCGCGAGTCACTCAGCAGGCTCAGGTACAAGTTCGGAGGTCTTATGATCTTCAGGGAGCCGCGAGTCACTCAGCAGGCTCAGGTACAAGTTCGGAGGTCTTATGATCTTCAGGGAGCCGCGAGTCACTCAGCAGGCTCAGGTACAAGTTCGGAGGTCTTACGATCTTCAGGGAGCCGCGAGTCACTCAGCAGGGCTCAGGAGGGTCCAAGTTTCAGGAGCCGCGACCACGTCGGCAGGCTCTTGTTGTTCCAGCGTCGAATCTGCGGACAGACCCAGAGCCCCCCTTGTTATAGGTCGACCCCTCTTTGATGTCCGGAGTCTGTGCAGGCAGGGGTCTTGTCACCTGGGGGTCGCTTGTCGGGATTTCCTGCTATTGTCTTTTGATCCTTTCAGGGCCGGGTCGGGAGGAGTCCCAGACACCCAGCAGGCACGGAGCCAGCCCTCAGGGAGGCCGGAGGGCCGATCGAAACCCATTGTCCCAGGGGAGTTCAGAGGTGCGATAGAAACTGCTCCTCCCTCTCTCATCCCCTGGAAGCGTGATGTCCTCCAGCCGGAGTGGCGCCTCTAGGCCCGGGTCGGGCTGGGGCCGGGCGGCCATCTTGGTGCATGAAGTGGGCACGCGGGCCCGGGGTGGCCGAAAGGGGAGAGGCCATGGACGGGGATGTCCGGGTCGGTGCGTGTGTCCTGGTGGGGAGGGTCGGCTGGGCCTTGTGCTTGGGGCTGCAGGTACCAGGTTTCGGTGGTGCGGGGGCACGTCGGGCCATTCTACGAGGCCGGGTCCAACACGCGTCCCCCCCAGCTGAAAGTCGGAGAGAACTGCCCATCATCTTGGGGGGTTCTCTTCGCTGAGGCGGAAGAACCGGGAGAGGCCGTCAGCGTTGGCGTGGTCCGTACCAGGGCGGTGTTCTACGGTGAAATCCATCCCCTGGAGGGAGATTGACCACCGCAGTAGCTTGGGGTTTTCTCCTCGCATCTGCATGAGCCATCGCAAGGGCCGATGGTCAGTTTGGACTCTGAAATGGGTGCCGAACAGGTAGGGTCGTAGCTTTTTGAGTGCCCAGACCACGGCAAAGGCTTCGCGCTCTATGGTGCTCCATCTCTGTTCTCGGGGCAACAGCCGCCGACTGAGGAAGGCGACGGGCTGGTCTAGGCCTTGGTCATTCACTTGGGACAGGACGGCCCCAATGCCATGCTCGGAGGCATCGGTCTGGACTATGAACTCCTTGGCGTAGTCGGGGGCCTGGAGGACGGGGGCAGTACACATGGCCTTTTTTAGGGCATCGAAAGCTTCCTGGCAGGCAGCCGTCCACTGCACTTTCTTTGGCTGTCTCTTCGACGTGAGTTCTGTGAGAGGGCCGACAAGGCTGCCATACCCCCGAATGAATCTTCGGTAGTAGACAGTGAGTCCCAGAAAGGCTCGGACCTCCGTTTGGGTGATGGGTGGTTCCCAGGCCAGGATGGCGTCGATCTTTGGCTGTAGAGGGGCGACCTGGCCGCTCCCGACCGGGTGCCCCAGATAGACTACGGATCCTTGCCCGATCTGGCACTTGCTGGCTTTTACTGTGAGGCCTGCCTGGCGCAGGGCGGTTAGCACCCTCCGGAGGTGCTGGAGGTGCTCACTCCATTCTGAACTGAAAACAGCGATGTCGTCCAGATATGCCGCGCTGAACGGCTCTAGCCCGGCCAGGACCCTATTCACCAGTCGCTGGAAAGTGGCCGGGGCATTTTTCATCCCGAAGGGCATTACGCGGAAGCGGTAGTGCCCATCGGGGGTGGAGAAAGCGGACCGCTCCTTGGCCCCTTCGGTGAGTGCAATCTGCCAGTATCCGCAGGTGAGAACGAATGTGCTGAGGAACCGGGCTGCCCCTAGTCGGTCAATGAGTTCGTCGGCTCGTGGAATGGGGTGGGCATCGGCTCGGGTAACGTCATTGAGCCCCCGGTAGTCTACGCAGAATCGGAGCTCGGGGGCGACACCGGGGGCTGCTGCCTTCGGGACCAGGACCACGGGGCTGGCCCAGGGACTGTCAGAGGGCTCGATCACCCGCAGGGTCAACATCTTCGAGACTTCAGCTTGAATGCAGGACCGGACCCGGTCAGGAACACGGTAGGCTCGGTGTCTCACCGGCGGGCTGTCCCCGGTGTCCACGTCATGAACACACCAGTTGGTGACCCGGGGGGTCAGGGAGAAGAGGTCGGAAAATTGTCTTAGGAGCTGGCGGCAGTCCGCTTGTTGCTGGGCAGTGAGGGCTGGGGAGAGGTTCACTCCTTCCACGGAGCCATCCTGCTCCTTGACACACAGGAGGTCCGGGAGGGGATCCGACTCATCTTCGGCCCCGTCATCGGTGGCCAGCAGGAGGCTCAGTTCTGTCCGCACGAAGTGAGGCTTGAGGCGGTTCACGTGCAGGACCCGGAGGGGATCCCGAGGCGACTGGACGTCCACCAAGTATGTGACTTGACTCTTCCGCTCAACCACTTTGTAGGGCCCAGTCCATCGGTCCTGGAGGGCGCCAGGCTTCACGGGGGCCATGACCCACACCTGCTGGCCCGGCTGGAACTCGACCAGAGTGGCATTCTGGTCGTACCAGCGCTTCATCTCTTCTTGACTTGCCTCCAGGTTGGCCTCGGCCAGTTCTCGGAACTTCCTGGTCTGGTTCCGGAGGGCCAGGACGTACTGGAACACATCTCGGGGGGTGGTCTGGGGTGCTGCCTCCCACCCTTCCTTAACCAAACTGAGGGGACCTCGGACGGGGTGCCCATAGAGTAATTCAAACGGGCTAAACCCTAAGGACTTCTGGGGGACCTCCCGGTAAGCGAACAAGAGGCAGGGGAGCAGGACGTCCCACTTACGCCGGAGGGGCTCTTCTAGGCCAGCGATCATCCCTTTCAAAGTCCTATTAAACCTTTCTACTAGGCCGTTCCCTTGGGGATGGTACAGGGTGGTGAACTTATAGGACACCCCACATTGTTGCCACAGGGACGTCATATATTTCGAGATAAAATTAGTGCCGCGATCGCTCACGACCTCGCGGGGAAAACCCACCCTGGAAAAGATCCCCATCAGGGCCCAGCCCACCACGGGGGCCGTAATGGTGCGTAGGGGAATAGCCTCAGGATAGCGGGTGGCGTGGTCCACTAGGACCAAGATGAAACGGTGACCTTGGGAGGTGGGGGGGTCCAGTGGTCCCACGACGTCGATTCCGACTCGTTCAAAAGGGGTACTGACGACCGGGAAGGGTTGGAGGGGAGCCTTGCGCTTCCCCCCACTCTTCCCACTAGCCTGGCACGTGGGGCAGGACTTGCAGTGGGCTTCTACCGCTGCTCTCATTCTAGGCCAGTAAAAATGGGTCACAAGACGGCTGTAGGTCTTGTCCTGACCCAGGTGGCCGGCGAGGGGGACGTCATGGGCTAAGCCCCGGAGGAAGTCTCGGAAGCGGAGGGGTACCACCAGTACCCGTCCGGATCCCAGCTCCACCGACTTCTGCTCACTGTACAAGATGTTATTTTCCCAATAGATTCGGTGCGTCCCGGTCTGGTCACCTGCGGCTTGGCCCTCGGCCTGGCGCCGCAGCCCGACCAGGGAAGGACAAGTGGCTTGCTCCCGGCAAAATTCTTCCCGGGTGGGCCCGCCCTCGTGGCGCCAATGGGCCAACTCGGGTAGATCTCCCAACTCGGGGACCGGGGCGGGGTCGGATGGTACGGGTTCGTCGCGGGCGACGGACCCTTCTGATGGGGGGATGGGAGGACCCTCGGCGGGGACTGTTCTGATCTCTTCAATCGGGGTGCTTTCGACTTCTCTCCGGGGAGTGAGTCGGGCCGACATAGATCGGGTGGTGGCGCACACCCACTCGGGGAGTCCCATCATTCCTAGGTGGGCCTTGCGCTCGACGTGCTTCCAGGGAGAACTCTCCAGGTCGTTCCCCAAGAGGCAGTCGACCGACTGGGAGGTTCTTACGGCCACCTTGAGTTTACCTATCACCCCTCCCCACTCAAACGGCACCAGGGCTACCTGACACATACTTTCTCTATTGTCTGCGGATATTACGGGGCAAAAGACGTTGGGGAGGATCTGCTCCTCGGGTACTAGGTGCCTGAGGACACCGGTGATACTGGCCCCGGTGTCCCGCAGGGCCCCTACTTGGTGGCCATTGATTTTGACGAGCTGCCCGTATTTCTGTGTGTTGGAGGGTAGGAGGCTACCAGGGATCATCTCCCTATCTCCCAGGGATACTAGGGCCATCGCTGCGGGTTCCCACTCCTCGGCTTCCTCAACCTCCTCCCCCAGGGCTACGTTGGCTATCTGTCTCGCAGGGGTGGTAGGGGAGACTTGGGTGGCCATGGGGCACTCTGGGTCATTGGCGTAGTGCCCGGGTTTCTGGCAGCGGAAACATGTGACGGTCACCCGGTGTCCCCGTCTCCCAGGGGGCCCTGTCACTGGTGGGGGGGCGCCGGGAAAGGTGGAGGTTGTGTCTTCGGAGGGCTAGGCTGGGACTCTCTCGGCCCTCCCTGGTTCCCTCCCCCTCTCTGGCGGGGTGGTCCCTGACTGGCTCGGGGGTACTCTCCTACCATGCCCCGGGAGACCCGGGTGTTGGTCCAGCGGTCGGCCTCCACAGCTAGCTTCCGGGGATCTGTGAGCTTGCTGTCAAGCAGATGCTGACGTAGTTCTATGAAGCAGTTCGCAGCCAGGTGTTCCCACAACATGAGGTCAGTGAGTTCGGCAAGGGTGGTGACTTTGCTGCCCTTGATCCACCCATCGAAGGCCCGACTGAAGAAGTTTACATACTCCACCCAGGTGGTGCCCGGGATCTTCCTGCAGTCCCGGAATCGCTGACGGTACATTTCTGGGGTGAGGCCGTATCTTGTGAGTAGAGCCTCTTTCATGTGGCTGTAGGAGGTCTGCAGGGAGAGGGGTAGGTCGAGCAGGGTGTCCCTTCCTTCGCTCAGAAACCGCCCCCACAACCCCGCCCCCCAGTCCTTCTGCGGGATCCGATGGGAGGTCATGGCGACCTCGTAGGCCCTGAACCATTGCTGAATGTCATCGTTTTTATAATATTCCTTGACCACATCCTTAGGGATGTGGACCTTCTGTTCCGCTGGGGAGGCCGTCTCTCGGTTTCCCGGGGGCCTCCCTTCCTCGTTTCTGGCCTTGAGCTCGAGTTCCTTCAAGCTGCGTTCGTGCTCCAGTTGGAGCTTCCTTCCTTCGTGCTCCCGTTGGAGCTTCTTTTCTTCTAGTTCGCCTTGTACACGCATTTGCTCTACTGCTAGCTTTTTTTCCGCTAACTTCAATTCGCCCTCGATTTTGAGTTTGGCTAACTCGAGTTCATGATTGCGACTTCTCTCTCTGTCCGCGAGCTCTTCCGGGGATAGGCCCCCGTCTGGTACGATGCCTCGCACCTGATTGCTGCTGCTTTCACTTTGGGGGGGTTCGGCTTCGTCGGGGCGCTCCCCCGTGCCTTCTGGGCGGGAGGCCCCGGTCTCCACCCAAGTTTTCAGTGCTTTCTGCAAATCTTCTTTAGTGTTGAGACCAGTGGTAGCGATTTTAAGTTCTTTGCAAAATTGCTTTAGCTCTTTGTGTGTGTATTCTTCTAGATGCTCCACCTGGAACACCCTGTTGGCGTTGGTTTCTGCGGGGCTCACGGCGCTTCCTTCTGCCATGTTTGTCGGTAGTGCTTCCGTCGTCACGGTACGATCTCTAGGTGATGGGCCCGAATCCCGTCGCTTGCCACAAATGTTAGAGGGCGACCTCAGAGGAGCCTGGAAGGGGTTCTGACTACCCTGAGACCCACCCTCGAAGTATCGTAGCCGGGCACTGGCGGGAGACTCCCCAGGGGGAAGAATCTCGTATCTAGGATCGTACTTCTGGCACCACACGACACAGAGTGACCACACCGGGTATTCTTAGAAATCAATCTTTATCAAGTAGGTTATCACTGCAAATATGTACAAGGTGAGCACGGGCTCAATGAGTCTCGGAAGGGGTAGGGGGTAGCGGGACAGTCTCTGGTAAAGGTTCAAGGCAGGGACGTATCCGGCGCACAGCTCACAATCCTCGAGCTGGGGGATACGTTGTTGTAGTCGGGGTCCGGCGGGACCATGAGAGTCTGTTGGAGCCGCGAGTCACTCAGCGGGCTCAGGTACAGGTTCGGAGGTCTTACGAGCTTCAAGGAGCCCGAGTCACTCAGCAGGCTCAGGCACAAGTTTGGAGGTCTTACGATCTTCAGGGAGCCGCGAGTCACTCAGCAGGCTCAGGTACAAGTTCAGAGGTCTTATGATCTTCAGGGAGCCGCGAGTCACTCAGCAGGCTCAGGTACAAGTTCGGAGGTCTTATGATCTTCAGGGAGCCGCGAGTCACTCAGCAGGCTCAGGTACAAGTTCGGAGGTCTTACGATCTTCAGGGAGCCGCGAGTCACTCAGCAGGGCTCAGGAGGGTCCAAGTTTCAGGAGCCGCGACCACGTCGGCAGGCTCTTGTTGTTCCAGCGTCGAATCTGCGGACAGACCCAGAGCCCCCCTTGTTATAGGTCGACCCCTCTTTGATGTCCGGAGTCTGTGCAGGCAGGGGTCTTGTCACCTGGGGGTCGCTTGTCGGGATTTCCTGCTATTGTCTTTTGATCCTTTCAGGGCCGGGTCGGGAGGAGTCCCAGACACCCAGCAGGCACGGAGCCAGCCCTCAGGGAGGCCGGAGGGCCGATCGAAACCCATCGTCCCAGGGGAGTTCAGAGGTGCGATAGAAACTGCTCCTCCCTCTCTCATCCCCTGGAAGCGTGATGTCCTCCAGCCGGAGTGGCGCCTCTAGGCCCGGGTCGCGCTGGGGCCGGGCGGCCATCTTGGTGCATGAAGTGGGCACGCGGGCCCGGGGTGGCCGAAAGGGGAGAGGCCATGGACGGGGATGTCCGGGTCGGTGCGTGTGTCCTGGTGGGGAGGGTCGGCTGGGCCTTGTGCTTGGGGCTGCAGGTACCAGGTTTCGGTGGTGCGGGGGCACGTCGGGCCATTCTACGAGGCCGGGTCCAACAAGTACCATTGAAATCACTATTTCTAGTGAAATTCAATATATTTTGAGAACAGCAAAAAAGGCAAACAAATTACTTTGTGGAAATTATGCTGTGTTGTAAAAAAATTATTATTATATGTTATAAAAAAAAAATTTCTTTCACAGATCCAAATTTTAAAATAAGCAATTTTTAACAATTTTTATTTGAATCAAAAACAGCAAAAAATGAATACCATTTTTTAATCCTATTACTGTGAAGGTAAGTTTAACTAAGTCTCAATATGCATAATGAAGAGGCCTGCAAGAAGCTACAAAGTTGAAACACGTTTCTAAAAACACTCTGTTTATGTAGTTTTGAAATCTTACCATAATCAGATATCATGTGACCTGCAAAAAAGAGATTTGAGGGGTTCATAATATTTCACGTTTTTAGCTGTTGAAGGACTGCAATCATTTCAATCATTCTTCTTTGAACATCTTTGCAGACAAAACTCTGTGCTTACTTTTATCATTCGCAAGGAAATTTAAAAACGGAAATATGTCACTTTTTGGAACATAGTTATTGTGCAAGACACTCTTTTATATTTACAAAGAGAGGAAAAGGCACTCTGTGCACTTTTTATACTCCATGTAAATACAACCTCATCATTTAGACCACTTTGTGTTGAAAGGGTGTTCTATAAGTGTTGTTGTGCATGATTGCACTTAATTCTCATAGAACAAGACACATGTCTACATTTATCAGAAATCATAAATCTCGATATGTGTGTGAATGGTGCATCATTCTACAATTGGTGTAGGAAAGCACAACAAAGAGAATTGTTTTAATTTCTCCACATTTTTATATCTTCAATGCATGCTGAAATGTTCAGCATACATTGAAGGACAAAAATGCATTTTCTCTGTACAGGAAGGTGTGTCTTCCTGTAGAAAAACAAACAGCACATGACACAGATATCCTTGCACTATTGTGCAAGGGTGCCTGTGTCACCACCTGGCTGCAGTTTAAGCAGCCGTGCAGACAGAAGCATAGATTTGCAACAGACTTATGTACATATGTTGCATCCCTGTGCTTCGGAAGTACTACAGCACACTGCAGCTAAAGAGGTTACTGTGTGATGCTGCAGCACTTCCTTATAGTTCTGCACTTATACATTCACCATACGCTACTAATGCATTCATTCAGTCAATTACGTACTACACATACATTCATGTAAACTTTCACACACTAACAAAGAAAGTTAGCTCTTTTTTGAAACCAGGAAAGTTAGTTCTTACAAGAACTTTTTTTTTTCTTCTTTCTTCTTTTATATTTTGTGGGGGGGTTTCTGAACAATTTTGTGATTTTTTTGATTTTTCTGAAAAACAAAAAACAAAATAGTAGAAACCAAAGAATGAACTTCAGGGAACAATAAAAAAAAAAAAAAAGCAAATATGACTTTCTTGGCGGCGGCAGATCAGATCGATCGACTGCTCGCCATAGCACAAAGTCTTATTGCACTTAGTGCAGAGCACTTTTAAAAAATTAAAT
The DNA here is from genome assembly GCF_964204655.1 of Triturus cristatus. Taxonomy (NCBI): domain Eukaryota; kingdom Metazoa; phylum Chordata; class Amphibia; order Caudata; family Salamandridae; genus Triturus; species Triturus cristatus. The sequence goes on along the minus strand of NC_140579.1, from coordinate 1,267,511,407 downwards.
TGAGTACGGATGTCCAAGGTTTGGTCTGATGGATGCACTCTTGATGTGCTCGGCTGCGATGAGGTGGATGGCGCAGGAGCAGGAGTGTTTCTCATCCATCGGCACTCTTCTTTTGCAAGATTGTTTAGATGAAGGGTCCTCATGTGCTTCATCATACTTACCGTGCCGCAAGAGTATTTCTTGTTAGGATCCCCTCTCGATAGGACTCTTTTGCAAATCTTGCATGTGACCAAGGTGGCATTGGTTTTATTCTGCCCCTCGGGAAAAGTAAAAAATTTCCATACCACTGAAGAGAAACGTTCTTTGCGTGGTAACTCCGGCAAAAATTCATCCTCAGAGGTTTGAGGTGATGCCTACAGCCCTGAAGCCATTTATGGTTGAAAAAAATTAGAGCTAAGTGTAAACTTAGTCTAAAAAATGTTCTTCTCTCCAAAGAGGTGGTTCTCCAAAGAAGCTCAAAGAAGAATGATTGAAATGGGTGGGGTCTTTCAGTAGTTAGAACAGGAAGTGTAATGAATCAATCAAATCTCTTTTTTTGCAGTTCACATGGGATCCGCGCACCGTGCGCTTACGCAGCACGCACCCAGCGCGCATCCGCGAAATTGAATTAAAAAGAAATATAGGATTAGATGTCAAAATATATTCATTTTAAGACTAGTTTAGAGTTTGTCTTCAATTAATATTCACATGCAATACATAAATATGTTTTTTTAAATGTTAAATACTTCGTGGGATCCGCGCACCCACCGCGTCATAGACACAGATGACAATTCGCGGAAGCGCGTAACGTGCATCGAACGTGTCGCGTATAGGCTAGGAGTCGCATACCGGTCGCATTGAAATCGCACACTAACCACGTACCCGCCGCATACCATGCGCGGATGCTATCGCGTAGGGATTGAGAACGGTGCGCTTAGGGTGCCAGATCCAAAAACATTGAAAAAAATATATAAAATAAAGTTTTGCACATATAGTTAAAAAAATATTTTGAGAAATATTAAAAAATATGTTTGAAAAACCCATTAAGTTCAAATAATATTTTTTAATTTTAAAAGAATTAATTGAAAAAATACATTTAAAAATGGTGATAAAAAAGTATTTTAACAAAAATGTAATTAATGAAATGACACACTGAATTTGAAAAATATAGAAATCCAATCAAAATCATTAAACATGATATCTTCAGAGATAAGTTATAGATAGGAATTAGCATTTAAAAAACCTTTGAAATTCACTGAAAAAACCATAAGTTTCATGCACGTTATAGTTAGGAATTGGCATTTGAAAAACCTTTGAAATTCACTGAAAAAACCAAAGGTTTCAGGGGCGTTATAGTTAGGAATTGGCATTTAAAAAACCTTAGAAATTCACTAAAAAAAACATAGGTTTCAGGGGCGTTATAGTTAGCTGGACATTTCCCTCGTACAAAACCCTAGAAATTCCCCTGTTATAGTTAGTTCAGCTAACTATAACTCGCGCCCCCGCAATGCACTGCTGATGACGTCACATATTACATCACATTACATGGTCAGTGAAATTACTGATGACATCTCAAATGACATCACTGATGACATCACTGATGACGTCATCCATGTGATAAATTAGTGCATCTTCTCACACCCTAATATAACCTTTGATACACCGACTAAAAATTTCAGATGACCATTTTGACATCCATAGATACTCCAAGACCAATAACTACATACACACTCATTGACTCTTAGGTCTACACACACCTCCACTCGCTCACCTGTAGAGTCACTCATACTTACAGTCACTCAGTACAGGACTATCATATGCATTTATATACCTATATAGACACTCTGACACCACCAATCATCCATAGACATACTCACACACCTAGTCAGTCATGGAAATAATTAATCACACTCCCATTTACTCACCTATGCAGTTATACACACACAAGTTCACTTACTCATAAAAATAGTACCACATTCTTACGCTCTTATACAATCATTGATACAAGCACACACTCATCCATACAGCCACTCTCACAATCACACAATCTCACATATACCCACTTATATACTATTACACACATATATACTGCCTTTCACATATGTAGTTAGTCACAAATGTACCACTGAGATATACATTCAATCCCTAACACACCCATACATACACTCACTCAACCATACAGTTCATCACAGATGCACTCTTAAAACTATGTACCCATAGAATCACCCACTCACACATCTATGCACAGAGTCACACACAGCCTACCCACACAAACACTCAGGCACCCATACAGATACTCAGACAACCAATCGATAACCCATATAGACACTCATATAGCTATTCAGAAAACCATGCAGCCACTTATACACCAACAGACAGAAACATACAGACATTCACACAGTTTAGTCACTAGTCTGCAGTAAGATACATTTAATGACTCACTTATAGAGTTAGTTACGCACCTAGAATATCATCCATTCACACACTTGTACACCCACTCATTCTTCCATAGGCCTTTCACTATAAATATATAAAACATATTTAAACTTTTCAGAAAAACACACATTCACTGGATGATGTCATCAGTGATGTCATCAGTGATGTCATTTGAGATGTCATCAGTGATGCCACTGACCATGTCATGAGTGATGTAATATGTGACGTCATCAGCAGTGCATTGCGGGGGCGCGAGTTATAGTTAGCTGAACTAACTATAACAGGGGAATTTCTAGGGAAATGTCCAGCTAACTATAACGCCCCTGAAACCTATGTTTTTTTTAGTGAATTTCTAAGGTTTTTTAAATGCCAATTCCTAACTATAACGCCCCTGAAACCTTTGGTTTTTTCAGTGAATATATATATATATATATATATATAAATTAGCAATAATGTTGCTTCACTTAAAAAAGAGAGCTGTTGGTCATATATGCAGTGCACGTAATAAACTGACATCTCGTGATTCGCTCATGGCGGTGCTGTCAAGGCTTTTGGGGTGGGGAAAAAAATGTTTAAAATCTTAGGTATACCGTATTTGGAGGCTGTGATGAAATCTTATGTACTCAAGTTAAACAGGTGTTCAAGAAAGAACCTTTTTTATAATCTGGAAAATCGTCATCATATGTTTACATGATGGTCGGTGTGTAATGTATATGCTGCATCTTGCCGTTGCTCACCTGGTGCTCTGGACACAGAGCCAAGAGAGTCCCCTGGCTCCGCCTCCTCTAAAACTGCTGGCTTGCCCACCTGTTCTCCCCGAATGAGGAGGGGCCTATAGTTGGAGCTATAAAAAAACAAATAAAATGTTTGCGTATTTGTTCGGGGGAATTGCTCGGTCTGCTTTGGGGCGCAAGTGAGCTTCATGTTCGCATTACAAGATTGTTAAATCTGCGACGTGTTCGCCATTAATGAAGAATGAGAGAAAAAATAGTTAAAAAATCAGTGGTAGAACCCCTGATGTCCAGTTGCGAATTATCATTATTTAAAATGGTGGCAAGTCGTGGAAAAAACCAGAAGGGCTGACAGGTTGAAAAAGAGCGGTGGGGCGAGCGAGCTGGTGCGCTACTACCATGGCCCTATGGGGCGTCGGGGGGGCTGACATGGCTACCAATCTTGCCACAAGCTAACCAGTGGGGTGACGGCTTTGTCACGCGGCTACAAGTCCAATTAGTCTCATTACTACAGAACCTCTCTTGTATTCTCATTTCACCCCTTTCTTTCCTGCTTCTTTCTTTCTATCATCCTTTGCCTAATTTTCCAGCAAGTCAAGTCAGAGGGGATTAGCTAAACATATATTTCAAAGTGCCTGTAAACACTGCTCTACAAACTACGTTTGGCTAACCTTGTAACAGAAATGCTAAGGTATTTGCTTATAAAATGTATTAAAACATTTTTTTAATAAAAAATAAAGAAATGACTCCCTACACTGAGACAGAGACCTCCCTCTCTCTTACGGAAAAGGAAATCCGGTCCCGCAACCGCCCCCACGCATGACAGACCCCCATTATAATGTGGTGGTAATTTATGCGCTGAATACCCTACCTGCTAATCTCTACAAATTCCATATCGCCCCCTCCTCACAACACCCTTTCGTTCTTCTCCAACCACCTCTCCCGCCCCCTCCAGTCTCCAACCATGTGTGGGTGCTTTTGTCACAGTCAAAGGGAAGGGGTTTGGGATACAATGAGACCGTGAAATGTTTCCAGTACCTTGACTCCCCGTGGTCTTAAAGAAAGCGCTTCAATGCATTAAAACAGTGTGCCCATTAACACCCTCCCCCGTCCAGTGATACAGAGGGGGTTATGGGGCGGGGTATTGTACAGACACAGGAATTCCCTTTAGTGAGGGAAGCCGATGATGCCCCCCACCCTCTCTTGATAACAGCCCCACGCCCTGTACCTCGCCCCCACCCCCGCGTGACGGGTTCAGTGACAGGCGCTCCCTGTGCTCAGTCCCTACAGAGGTATGTATCCCTGACTGGTGTGTGTAAACGGTAAGCATATCCATCACAGTGGTGGGTATGTGACTCTCGAGATGGGCTGCCCCATCAGACTCACTTCCAGACCTCTAAACCCCGCCAGACTCCGGCCCCCACAGTCCGTCTCGTGGGCTGGCCACGCAGGGCTCACACACCATTTGTCTAGGCTGGAAGCGCGAGGCTGCACAAGGCACTGGGAGGGTTTGCGGGGTCCACCGAATCTCCAGGGGGTCCTCAGAGAGGACCTGCTTCAGTCCTTCGAGTAGGGGATGCCTGGAGTCCTCAGAGGTTGGTGCTGGTTGAGTCCTCCGAGGGCGAGGAGGTCACCGGGTCGAGTCCTCTGAGAGGAGCTGTGCCGGTGTTATGTGCGCGCAGTGGGCAGCTGCTCCCCTATTCAGACTGTATTTGGTTCTCTGCAAGAAAAGGCGTTATGGTGAATGCACAGAACAGGAAGGGGCTGTCTGTGATGGGGTTTCTGTGGCAGCCGGAGCCCCTGCTGCCTTGTTTCCTGCAAGAAGCAGAGGTGCTCGCGCTGTGAGGCAGAAGGTTCCTTTTCAGATCAGCCGGTTCCGTCAGCTCTCTGCGGGCCGTTCTGCCTCGGGTTCTGTTCTTCGTGCACCTTGAATTACTTGCGAGATGTGGTGCTGTGATCTTCCTGAGGCGGCTCTTTTTTCTTCCTCTCTGGTCTGTGCAGCCAGCTCCACCTGGTCGCAGAAAGCCCTCACGGTAGCTACTATCCCCGTCTTGTGTCGTGGTTTCTTGTGGCTCAGTGGCACTTCTCCGGCTGCGCTCTGCCTGAAGCACCTTCTCGGAACCTCCTGCACACCGAGTCTGTTTGTAGCGCTGCCTCGGCCACTTTCTCTGTTCTTTCTGCTGCCCGCTCTGCCAGCCATCACACGGCCCTGGCATTCTATTGGCCCACAGCTTCCCCTGTTTTACATGATGGCTTCTCCTTTGTGTACCGTGTAGAAGTGACCCCCCCTTCCCCATCAAGATACCCCACACCCGTCGCCTCCCTGCTGCCCTCCGGGCCCACTGCTTTTATCTCTGGTTATTCAAGTCTGTCTCCAGTCCCTCACCTCCTTCCTCTCTTCCAACTCTCTCCATCCTACTTGGATAGCATCCACTTCCTTGCACTTTCCCCTTGACTGTTTCACATGTCTTCCTTTACCCTCGCAATCCACTGCTATTTACTCTCTCTCACATCTATTTTCCTGGCAGACAAAGTTATACAAGTGTTACAAAAGTACCATAAATCAGCATATTGCTATGTTTTTATTTCTTAAGTTTTGTTTTATTAGCATACATCCTGCACATATGTAGTAGCTCTTTCTTCTTGAATTCTTCCCTCACCCTCCAAGCAAACATGATACGCTCTGCTGTGAATATATCTTCCACCGTAGATCGATCTATCTATCTATCTATCTATCTATCTATCTATCTATCTATCTATCTATCTATCTATCTATCTATCTATCTATCTATCTATCTATCTATCTATCTATCTATCTATCTATCTATCTATCTATCTATCTATCTATCTATCTATCTATCTATCTATCTATCTATCTATCTATCTATCTATCTATCTATCTATCTATCTACTCTATCTATCTATCTAATATCTATATATCTATCTATCTATCTATCTATCTATCTATCTATCTATCTATCTATCTATCTATCTATCTATCTATCTATCTATCTATCTATCTATCTGCATAACTTTTTAGGTCTTGGCCTGACGTCATACGAGACTTCTTGGAATCGATACGATTCCAGAAGCCTTGTCCCAGCTCTGCCTTCAGCTTTCATTTGTGCGTGTCGTTTGGCGTTACGAATTATGTCAAAGGCAGTGCAATGATTGCTCTGAAGGCATGCCAATCATTCCTTGTTGCCATCCTGTCTCCTTTTAGGCACGCCCACCAACATTGGATCGTTTACGGGCGGATTTACGCGAAGCACTATATTTTTCTCATTTGCAGCGTCGTCCTCATGCTTGTAATGGCCGCTGACAGCCTCTCCTGCTTCAGCCCCCCACCCTCGCAAAATGTGGAATTCTGCTGCATCATCAACGCACCTTATCTCTCTGGTGTTTAGCTTTTTAAAGCAATCTGTTAATGCATTCATATGCGCATTATGATGAGCTGACGAGTATATTTTGTGTGAGGCAGGGTTGGACTACAAGGGTATGTTTGAATGGTCCTAGTTAAGGATACAATGTATCTTTGTAATACAAGTTCTGGTTTGCGAACATGAACCCAGTGGTCTTCGGGGTAGTTAGCCAGGCCTTGGAAGAAACGTGGGCTCTCATCACACAGGGAGTGCAACGTCATCTTAGATCTTGCATGGCAAGGATGCAATGAGCCCCAGTGGACACTCACTCCTTAGAGGTGATGCAGACACACCACAGAATGAACACAAGTGCCTTTTGTGCACCCCGCATGTGCGTCTGTTGTGACTCCGCTTGTGCCCTGGTGCTGTGCAGATGGAAGCAGGGCTGCGGGAACAGAGGTGCCTGGAGGGTACTCGGCCTTTGTGTACATTATTGTGACCCTCTGTCACAGCTCAGTGCTGTATTTAACGATTGGAGGAGATGAGACGCCCTGATGTACACACACTCGCTGTGCATCAAGAGGCAGAGAACCAGGTCAGCAGAGCTGCTGTAGAGCCAGAGAAACCAGGTCAGCAGAGCTGCTTTAGAGTGAGAGAACCAGGTCAGCAGAGCTGCTTTATAGCCATAGAACCAGGTTAGCAGCGCTGCTTTAGAGCCAGAGAACCAGGTCGGCATAGCTGCTCTACAGCCTAAGACCCAGGTCAGCAGAGCTGCTCTAGAGCCAGAGATCCAGGTCAGCCGAGCTGTTGTAGAGCCAGAGAAACCAGGTCAGCAGAGCTGCTTTAGAGCCAGAGAACCAGGTCAGCAGAGTTGTTCTAGAGCCTAAGAACCAGGTCAGCAGAGCTGCTCTAGAGCCAGAGAACCAGGTCAGCAGAGCTGCTGTAGAGCCAGAGAAACGAGGTCAGCAGAGATGCTTTAGAGGGAGAGAACCAGGTCAGCAGAGCTGCTCTAGAACCTAAGAACCAGGCCAGCACAGCTGCTCTAGAGCCCGAGAACCAGGTCAGCAGAGCTGCAGAGAACTAGGTCAGCAGAGCTGCTCTAGAGCCTGAGAACCAGGTCAGGAGAGCTGCTCTAGAGGCAGAGAACCAGGTCAGCAGAGCTGCTCTAGAGCCTAAGAACCAGATCAGCAGAGCTGCTCTAGAGCCGGAGAACCAGATCAGCAGAGCTGCTTTAGAGCCTGAGAACCAGGGCAGCGGAGCTGCTTTAGAGCCAGAGAACCAGGGCAGCAGAGCTGCTCTAGAACCAGAGAACCAGGTCAGCAGAGCTGATTTAGAGCCAGAGAACCAGAGAAACTAGGTCAGCAGAGCTGCTTTAGAGGGAGAGAACCAGGTCAGCAGAGCTGCTTTAGAGGGAGAGAACCAGGTTAGCAGAGCTGCTTTAAACCCAGAGAACCAGGCCAGCAGAGCTGGTCTAGCTGACACTGACTGACACTGACTGACTGACACTACCTGACTGATACTGACTGACTGACACTGACTGAATGACTGACACTGACTGACAGACACTGACTGAATGACTGACACTGACTGACTGACACTGACTGACACTGACACTGACGAACACTGACTGACTGACACTGACTGACACTGACTGACATTGACTGACACTGACTGACTGACACTGACTGACACTGACATCTGACACTGACTGACACTGACTGACTGACAGACACTGACTGACACTAATTGACACTGACTGACACTAATTGACACTGACTGACTGACACTGAGTGACTGAAACTGACTGGCTGACACTGACTGACACTGGCTGACTGACACTGACTGACACGGACTAACACTGACTGACTGAGTCCAAGATGTTAAAAGCTTTTTGCTCTCAGTACAGATTCTGTTCAAGTTGGAATGCCCTATGCTGTCCAATTCTTGGGTTACTCTTATGCCGAGACAGCGCATGGATGTGGAAATGTTGACCCCCAGCTGTATATCGGGGAGGTTCCAGACCAATATTTCGCTCTTACTCGAGTTAATATCATATCCGGAGATAAGACCAAACTCTTCTGCCCGTTTGATAACTACCGGAAATGCCTTAACTGGGTCAGAAGTGAGAATCAAAATATCATCCGCATAGAGTGCTACCCGCCTTTCCCATTCTCCAAAGCTAAAAGATGGAATATTAGCCTCCTCCCGCAAAAGCTGGGCAAATGGTTCTATATATAAGTTAAAAAGGAGGGGGGGGAGCGGGCAGCCCTGCCTCGTACCTCTGGTTATATCAAAGGCCTCTGTCAAGACCCCATTAATCAGCAGTCTGGCCGAAGGGGCAGCATAGAGCTGCTTTATCATTCTGCAAAAGCCAGTCCCAAAATTAAATTTTTTAAGTACATCAGAAAGATAGAGCCAGTTGACTCTATCAAAAGCCTTAGTTGCATCTAAAGTTGAAGTGGCCAAAGGTAGAGAGAAAGCAGAGGCGATGTCTATGGCTCCTATCAATTGGTGTGTTAAGTCAGATAGTTGTCGGCCTTTGATAAAACCTTTTTGATCTTGATGAATTATAGCACCCATGACACTGGCCAATCTAGCCGCCATGATTGTTGCAAAGATTTTATAGTCATTATTTAATAATGATATTGGTCTGTATGACCCACAGTCCAGAGCAGATTTTCCCGGCTTTGGAATAAGCACGATTGTCGCCTCCCCCAAAGATTTAGGGGGCAACTCACCCTCTATTAAATTAAAGATTTTGCAGTCATGGACCAAAACTTGGTCCAGCATTAGGAAGAGATTGGGGCTGTCCTACTATTCTAATTTCGCTCCAATCTGGGACTCGCCGGGTCTTCCTCCATGCCTAAACGATAGTTTGTCATCTATTATACAACAAGCTGGTATCATTAGATGGGGTCAGCTATTCAAGGATGGGGCTTTAATAGCCTGGAATGAATTATATGACCATGTTGGGTCAGGGCTCTCCAGATTCAAATTTATCCAAATGGAAAGTTGGGCTAGATCCCAAAAACGTAGAGATCCCCACCTAGGGAGGGCTAGCATTTTGGAACAATGGTTAGTAGATCGTCCAGGGGGTGAAAAAGAAGTAGCCATATGATACTGGCAGCTGTTGGAGGAAAGCGACTGGGAGTTTCTCCTTCCAGACCTGTTATGGGGGGGGGGGGTGACCGGCCTTCAGTGTGAAAAGCTTTGGCTAAACTCCTTTGGCCTACTCCACAGAATTGTGAAACCATCTTGGCTTAAACGAAATCATCTATTCTCAGCACACCGTGCATATATAACTCCGCTGAGACTCTCCAAATTTCTCCCAGATAAAAAGTGCAACAAATGTAACTGCATCGAAGCTAGTGACGTTCATATGTTTTTGGAATGTCCAGCTATCGCTGGTTTCTGGGAAGAAGTGAAGAATACCTTGAACTCCATCTTAAATGTATCCTTGTCAATAACTCTACCACTTGTCATCTTTGGGTTGGAGGATAATATCATCGGTAAAGCGAGGTCCTTCCTCTTCTATGCAATTTTGTTGGCTAGAAGGCAAATCTGTATTTATTGGACAGAGAAAACAGCCCCACTACACTCTGGGTGGCTTTCGTCTTTATATGCAACATCTAAAGTTGATCTAAATAGATCATGCAGTAAACACAATTTGGCTTTCTGGAATCTGCTGATCAATTGGCAATAGAATCCGGGTTTTTTTTTTCCCCCGGGTCCTATGATTATGCCTTCGAATACTCCCTGGACCGGGTCCCCTGCTTAGGTTCACGTATGGTCCTCCAGGATGAAAATATACCTAGATGGAGTCGGCAAAGTCCCTTTTGTGTTGGGTTAAATAGGCTACCATCATAATATACTGTGCTTATGTGTGGTGTAGGGTGGTTGGCTCTCCCAATATTGAGGGTAAGGCAAATGAGGACAAAAAAAAAAAAAAACTGATTGACTGACACTGACTAACATTGACTGACTGACACTAACATTGACTGACTGACTGACCCTGACTGACTGACACTGACTGACACTGACTGACAATGACTGACTGACACACCGACTGACACTGACCGACTGACTGACTGACACTGACATACACTGACTGCCACTGACTGACTGACACTAATTGACACTGACTGACTGACTGACACTGACTGACTGACTGACACTGACTGACTCTGACTGACACTGACTCACTGACTCTGACTGAGATGGACTGACACTGACTGACTGACACTGACTGACTGAAACTGGCTGACTGAAACTGACTGACTGACACTGACAGACTGACACTGACTGACTGACACTGACTGACTGACTGACACTGACTGACTGACACTGATTGACTGACACTGACTGGCACTGACACTGACAGACACTGACTGACACTGACTGACACTGACTGACACTGACTGACTGACACTGACTGACACTGACTTACACTGACTGACACTGACTGACTGACTGACTGACTGACTGACTGACTGACACTGACCGACTGACAATTACTGACTGACACTCACTGACTGACACTGACTGACTGACACTGACTGACTGACACTGACTGAGACTGACTGACACTGACTGACTGACACTGACTGACTGAAACTGACTGACTGAAACTGACTGACTGAAACTGACTGACTGAAACTGACTGACTGACTGACACTGACTGACTGACACTGACTAACATTGACTGACTGACACTGACTAACATTGACTGACTGACACTGACTGACATTGGCTGACTGACACTGACTGACATTGACTGACTGACTGACACTGACACTGACGAACATTGACTGACTGACACTGACTAACATTGACTGACTGACACTGACTGACTGACACTGACTGACTGACACTGACTGACTGACATTGACTGACTGACACTGACTGACTGACACTGACTGATTGACACTTAAGGGTGGCACTCTTATACCTGAAACTTTCTTCGGACCCCCTTACGTTGTTTTGTACCGTGAACTTTTTAAGACTAGCCGCAAAATTAAGGAAGACCAGATATGAGGTGTAAACAACTTTGTTTTTAGGGTAGAGAGGGTTGGGTATTATGATTAAAGTTGTTTTCCTAAAGTTTTTATGTATATTTTGGTCCCTATCGTAGACTTAGCTAAAGTCCTAACCTAGTTATGAAATGAACGGTTTATTGTATTTGGGAAGCGTTATGATGTTTTGAAATGATATAGTTATATTATAATTTATTATCTTAATTTGGTTATGATCATGCATTTTTATAATCTCATGTCATTGGTACTCCCTATACTGAATCTGTTAAAATTCTGCACTTTATAATACTCTGTTCTTGCTGCTTTCTCAGAGGTATTTTGCTATTAAGGCCCTGGATAAACCCTGATGAATTGATATATTTTAAATATTTTTAAGGACATTTTGTCATATTAATGTATTGTTGAAATTTGTAAATGTTATGTTCTTTCTTGGATGTTTTAATATCCGAATAAAGATTAATGATGACTTACTGACACTGACTGACAATGACTGACTGACACTGACTGACTGACACTGACTGACTGACACTGACTGACTGACACTGACAGACTGACACTGACAGACTGACACTGACTGACTGACACTCACTGACTGACACTCACTGACTGACACTCACTGACTGACACTGACAGACTGACAACGACTGACTGACAATGACTGACTGGCATTGA